>NC_041824.1:4309500-5746000 GCF_900964775.1 Scleropages formosus
ATTGCTGAGAAAGGCACTTAAACGTAATTACCCCGCCAATCCACTGCTTGCGCTCACTGATTCGCTTAATCCATAACACATCCTTACCTCTTGAGCTCTTCTATTAGTGAACAGAAAACAGAAGGGATGGAAAATAACTGTTGCCTTTTGTCTTTAAAGCTTCAGACTCGGGAATTTGTGCAAAGTGCCCCTCTGATCCGTTTGGTTCACTGAAGCAACTACCAAAGTAATGGTGTCAGGAAGGGGATTACTGCACAGTAACGCAGTACCTGTATAACGCTGATTAAACCTTTAACCGGAGCAAAACAACTTCACTGCATTACCTGACACAAATCCACTCTAGAAATTATGATTGAAACATACAGTAACTAAAATCAAGCACTGCAAAGTATATTTTGCTATATTTATATATTTATATATATTGATATTTTGCTCATTTGAGGTCTGCATTTCACCCGCAACTTCTAAGAAGACTCAGAAGTAGGTACCCTTGACCTAATCTTAGCCTAAGAGGCTACTTCTGTTATATTTTATGCCATCGGCTGTTATCGTACTTACTTCCGATAGCGATTGCAAACTCCTCCAAATAACTTCAAGAAAGCATCTTGAGAGGGGCACTATGTACATAATGAGATGAATAATGGGTTTATTGTGGAACATCTCGTGGCCCTTGTTTACTCATCAAATGCGCATTATTCGGTCTGAACGGCCCTCTGGGCTTTTAATAACATCAACCTCCCGTTGAGCTTTTAGAGAGCAACTTTTTAACCAAACCTTCTGACATGTGTCTATGCAATGGCATCACATGGTTAACAAAGGCTGACATCAGACATAACTTACCGACACTATTGGCAGTTTGTGGTTTACAGGCACTGAGCTGGAGGATATGAAATTGATCTGAGCTGTACCGGACACAAATTACAGGTGCATTTATGGGATATTCAGCTTAGTGACATCCATGTGTGTGGGTGAAAATCGATTCCCAGGCTGTGCTATTTTAATCAATATGACAGGAAAACTAAGTATCTCTCTGTAAAGTCGGCCTCGGTCACTCCTAAAAGCGTGTGGCTTCTAACATATTTTACACACGTTTGTACGAAGGTCTCCAAGAGAATGAAGTTTCTAGCAGTGACAACTGCACGGGAAGACGTAGGTGTAGATACATTGCTCCTAATGTCAGACAAATCCCAGGTCGCACAAGGGAAATCTAGCAAACTTTTCCACTTCCCACTATGAGCTGAATGAGATTTCAGACACTTTTGTTTGTCGTGTTTTTGCTTGAAAGAGGAACATGCTGAAGTCTGTTCCTCTGAGCAAATTCTCGGTGTTTAAACTGGCAGTGAAAAATTTCACTTCTCTCTTTAAGTCACTTCACTCACAAATCACAAGACCAAGCAAAGTTGTGGCCAAAGTGACGTCACAAAGTGGCACTTTGCTCTAACTGGCTGATCCACCAGTAAGGTTGGAATGAGTGTTTTTTTAGATGAAGCGGAGTCGTTCCCCTTCATTCAGTGCCATAAGAACTCAGTCACGAGAAACAGACACCATTACATTTATAGCAGTGTCTGACACATGATCAGTCCTTATTCATCTCGTGAATCTTTTCATCTGTGGTCAACAAAATAGGACAATTTCGGGAAGAAAAGATGCGTGATTGAAATCCTGCAAGCAGGAAAGGTGACAAACGGCTCATGTCTGCAGTGATTTCGGGAAAATCCAAGGATTTTGCAGCTCAAGCACTTGGTAAAATTGGTAAAATTAGAGGTGGTCGTCGAGATACAACAGGTGCGACTTAGAACAATCCGGATTTACAACAACTGTCCCAGAATGCTGGGAGGAATTCAGCAGCTCTGATTGAGAGAGTGACCTTATTCTACCACATCTGAGCCAAAACCTACAAACTCTTGATACTAGACATCTTGTGCATGGGACCACCAATAGCTAAAGATGGAGGAGCTCAGTGCTCTTTCCAGGTTGTCGGGGGTGATCAAGGCCTGTACGTATTAGGTACAGATCCTATGAGCATCTTGTAGATCATAACCAGAGTACTGAACCAGGTAATAACAGGAAGCCAATGGAGGGAGAAGATGAGGGGAGATACATGGGAACACTTTGTCAGGTTAAACACAACTCATTCCACAGTATTCTGTGTCAGTGAGCTGATGGTGGAAACCAGAAGAGTTACAGTAGTCCAGGTGGGATATCACCATGGCCTGGACCAGGAGCTGTGTGGAGTGTGTTGTGAGGCATGGGTGGATCCTGGGGATGTTGTACAGGATCTGGTTATGACAAGAACGTGTAGGGAGAAGCAGAGATGTGAGTCGATCATTACTCCCAGGCTTTTGACCGATGAAACGAACAATACGTTCACTTCAAGACTCCAGCATGTTAGTATGACCATGAGACAACCTGCTGCCAAACCTGTTGACAATGTCCACCAAGTCAACTGTGCCTCTTCTGTGTAATGTGTTATTAAACAATCCTCTCTTGTCCTAGCTGCACCCGTATCTCAGAAAGTTACGTTATCCTACCTGCAATTTATTCTTTAATTTTAATTATTGTCCGCTTTCTCGGAGGCCTGTGCGTGCTGAAGAACAGAAGAGAGGAAGGTAGGCGCCCTCGCTTGATTATGTTTTATTTCACATTATGGCCCCAATACCATGCCACATGGTGCTGAATTTGGTGGAACTTCAGGAGGCTCTGAAGAGCACAGGGAGGCAATGGCTGGAAGTAATTACCATAAGAAAGTCAACTGGGTGTTTGGGAGAGCAACAGTTTGTGTTGTGCATGGGGAGGAGGGAATTTGTTTATCAAAATTTTTCTATATAAAAATAATTACAAAAACAGGTAAAAGAAAAAAAAATCTCTAATTAAGGTTACAGGAAACCCAAGATGAATTGCTGATTGATGTTCGCTGGAGTGAAAACAGAAGAGTTTTTCTTGGTCGGCTGTGAAAATAAGGACGAAGACAGAGAGTGAAACTAGATTTTCTGCAGCTGTTTCAACTGGTTTTAGGCTCAGACTGACAGCAGGAGCTACTTTGCAAACGCATCGCATCCCGTCACTTGGTTGCTAAGTAGATCCGTATTGTGCGAAGCTCACATTTTAGCAGTTCCACCAACTTACCGAAGGGGATGTTTTTACTGAAGTAACTCCTCCTAGAGAGTACCCACACACCCACCCAGGACCTCTGATACGGGGCAAATCTGCGTAGGAGACGTCTGGCTCAAAAGCTGGGACTGGAGAGAAGACAAGCTGCATCTAGTCGATATCTTTGCACCTCCCACACGTACGCTGGCTCCTTTCCTGCCGGTATAGTGATGTCTCACACCCCAGGAGCCAACTTCCGCTACAACAGCCCAGAGCACCTCGAGATCCATCACCAGACCGGCACCGTAGCCGACCGCAACAGCTCAACGTGGAGGTGGTGAACGTGTGTTGCCTTCTCTAGGTGAGCCAGGCATTGACCTGCAAACCTCCTGCTCCAAAGGTGACCGCATTCGGAGGGGTGACCTTTATTTTATTTTATACCTTTGTGGAGATCATTTCATTTGGGTCACTCTTTGTCTGGCCACTTACTTAAAGCCACTTTACGAAGGGTGACCCCAAGAAGGAGGACAAGTCTTCAGAAACCTAGATCTCGGGAACCGTGGGGAGCTGAAGCCCCTTCTGCATGGCAAGTTGACAGTCTGTGAAGGCATGCGTGGCTTCATGGGGACCTATTCTGGTTCAGAACTATTGCTCGGAGAGGTAACCCTTTGTGGAGGTTTCTGGTTCAAGTCCCATAAGTATGTCTGGTCTGATCGCCTTGAGCGAGGAACTTTACCGGATTCTGATCCAGCAAGAAACACACAATTATAAATAGGTAACAGTGTAAGTTGCTTTGGACAAAAGCACTGCTGAAGAAAAAAGCTGACACGAAAAATGTCAAGTACTTCGAGGAGAGGGAGGCGCGGTGATGCAGCAGGTTTGGTTGGGGTCTGCTTTCTGGTTGGTTTGGGGTTCGAGTCCTGCTTGGGGTGCCTTGCAACGGACTGGCGTCCCATCCTGGGTGTGTCCCCCCCTCCGGCCTTGTGCCCTGTGTTGCCGGGTTAGGCTCCGGTTTGCCGTGACCCTGCTAGGAATGAGCGGTTTCAGCCAGTGTGTGTGTGCGTGTGTGTGTGTGTGAGGATCGTACTCACGTTTTACAGTGAGGTCCGCGTACGTAGACACTCCAACTCCTTTGTCCGAATGCACAATGCAGCGATATCGCCCAGAGTCACCCTTGGTGGTGTTCTCCACGTCGAAGGTAGCAATGAACCGCCGGTCATTCACGGGCCTCGTGGATTTCCTTGGAGCTTCTCGACCGCTGATCCCCTGTTAGAAGAAACAGCGAGAGATCAGCACCCTGCTCCCCATGTCCTGTCCGTGAGGCCCGATGGACTCCAAGTCTCCCATCAACTCCTTCTCAGGATCTGAAAGTTCAGTACCCTGTTTGTTATTTCGTGCACCAGAGCCCTGAACTGCATCCCATAATTGATCATCCTCGCCAGGCAGACGAGTGGGTGCTGTCAGCCAAGCACCAGACACACATTAATGTTACAAATTAGAGCATTCTAGAAGCTGTCAGAAGCCAGATTGCAAAGCGCCTCTCCATCAATAGCACGAAAGCCCAGATGGTCGCTTCGACCGACACGAAACTTTAGAGCAAATGCACGTCAGTCCCAGACCTTCTAACACAGTGGGTCAGAGAATGAGGTCTATACTGTACTGTGCAGTATGCTGTACAACTATGCTCTACTGTATCATACTTTATAGTTAGGGTTAAGGTTAGCCCAACCCCAGCTGTCCTCCACGGACAATTCACCTGTAGCCAGATGTTGGAGATGTCGAGGGGCCGTCCACTGAAGGTACACTGGAAAGTTGCCGTTTGCCTTGCATTGACCTCCACGCCTTTTATGTGCAGGAAGTGGGGTGTTTTCACTGCAGCGAACAAACAAACAAACAAACAAAAGTAATTTGTATAGCTAGAAAACTCATTCCCATCATAACACAACCTTGGAATTCCCACTTCAATCAGTTCATTGCCTGATCTGCCCAAAAAAACAAAACCCTCCATTGTGTTCGGTGGCATGGTGGCGCAGCGGGTAATGCCGGTGAACGCAGGGAAATCTGCATTTAAAACAGAAGACGGGATCGTTGCTTGGGATGAAAGTCTGTGCTAATGAAATTATGGAAAGTAGTTTTTAATTAGTTTCCACATCTCACATGGAAGCGGGACACAGTGACCTTCGTTCCGAAACTCCAGACAACATGCACATATTAAACCGGAGAGCTGCGTCATATGCCTTTCAATAGGTTTTTACATCCTAAGCTTTATTGATCCCAACTTTATTGCAAGCTTTATTTATTTAGCGTGACACCGACAGCTGATTAGCCATTCAAACAAACCTCAGGCTGAATTTACTTTCAGTGGAAACGCTTAATAGCACATTCTCTATATAATAGCAAAAAAAATACAAAATGAAAAAGTGACAATGCAATATGCAATTATTATACAGCATGTGAAGTGGTACATAAATGAAGAAAAAATGGTTAAACAGAGAGTCTTATTCCATTTGCTGACAGTTGTACTGTGAATGGAGAGAATGATGTCTGTGTTGTTCTAGTTTTACTGTAGAGGTGCATATAGCCACATCAAAACAGTAGGTATCTTTCCTGTCAAGAACACTTATCTGTTATCATTATTATTATTATTATTATTATTATTATTATCCAATCCAATTTCAATAACCACTTGTTCCATGCGGGGTCGTGGTGAACCGGAGCCTATCCTGGAAACAAGGCCGAAGAGGCGGAGGGGTACACCTCGGACGGTATTATAATAATAATAATAATGATAATAATGATAATAATAATAATAATAATAATAATAATAGACGGCATAAATTTGATCTGAATCAGAAATGAAATATTAATGCGGAAATTTAGGCAGGATTCCAACTGGGAACTGAACCAATCTTCTGGTTTCATGGCCACATGCTAGAGCACTACGCTACGTGCTCCTCCAGAATATAAATGTCTCACAGTTCCAGTTACGCTGCAGAAGAAGCGATATCCCTATGCAATACTCAGATGAGGTTTCTACTGGGAAGGACCAGCAGGCAGCTGAGGGAGGAGGTCATGAATCTTGGAATAAGCAGGTGTGAGGAGAGCAATGACAGTATGATTTAGGCTGGCACGCAGACACGGCACTATAAAACACGTTAGGCCTCGCACTGCCACGCGAGGGCAGGGGCATCAGTCATCCCCCGCCGCTCAACATCCTGTCCCCATCTGCCTCCTGTCCAAATTAAACGCTCAGAATAAATGAAGTGGCCAAGATGCTGGAGCAAAGAGCGCCACGAGAGGATGACCTCCGTGGTGAAGTGAGGCCGGGAATCCAGAACCCCGGTCACAAAGAATAAAGCGCACGGCCGACCACCGGCCGTTCGGGGTCTTTGGACGGGTGACGCCCTCGCCCGGGTGGCGGAACCGCGTTCACGGTCGCGTTCGTTCGGATCCACTTACTGCACTGATGGCCCTGGAGTCTCACATCCTTGATCGCCACCAGGCCGCGCTGTCCGGACGTGACCACCTCAAACACGACCTGCGGCCGGACAGAGTGAGACAGGACAGGAAGAAGAGGTGAGCAGCAGCCAGGAGGGTCTCAGGACACAGCACGGCGAACTGAGCGGACGTGCGGTAGGGGTCACCGGAAACGTCACCGTGGCTCTCGAACAGCCACCGAGGTGGCCGAGGCGCTCGCACCCGGGACGCCGCGCTCTGCACCAATAAGGCAACGCGCTTATCCCGAGTGACCTTGACGAGACCATTTAGTGGGGTTTCCTTTTTCATTTTTCCCCCACATTAGTTGAAACGACGCCGACTCTAATTGCGGTTTACGAAAGAACTGATGTAAGGGCCCTGCCGCATCAAGTGTCGCCGTGAATTTCAAGAAGCCAAAGCGAGCCTTTGGACGGTGTCCAGAAGCACTCGCTCACCCAAACCCAGTTTAATAGCCTTCCACTGGTTGTTAAAGAGGCAATTTTCAGATTCAGACAGATTTCTCCGTGTTCATTCTTCAGCGGCGCGTTTCGCGCGGATCCCCGACGCCGTGAAAAGGGAACACGGAAAGGGAGGTTCTTCCTCCGAGCAAAAGGCGCGGAGGACGGAGGCGCTTTAGAAAGCGCACCTGTTCTCGCCGTCTCCTCAATGGGCCTCGCGGTGCGGCTACCGGTGCCAAAGCGAACCACCGAGTCGTAGGTAATGAGCACATTTAACGCGGCGAAGAAAGGAAGCGGTGAAATGACTCACTCAGACTGACATGGGGAGGCGAGGAGGAGTAAATACGTAGACACTCATGAGCTGACAGAGCACATATTAATAGCCGAACGAGGGTTAGTTCTGGGATCCTCGCAATAATGATCTCGAGGCAAGGTGGTTGCAGAACGGGGTGGCACAGCAAGTAGCGCTGCTCTCTCACAGCGCCTGGGTGGGGCGAGAGGATGTAGGTTCGATCCCCGTTCAGTCTGTGTGGAGTTTGCGTGTTTTCCCCGTCTGCATGGGTTTCCTTTGGGTGCTCTGGTTTCCTCCCACACTCCAAAGACATGCTGTTCAGGCTCACCCATAGTGTGTGAGTGACAGAGAGAGAGAGTGTGTGTGTTCCACTGATGTATGGATGAGTGACCCAGTGTAAGTAGTGTATCTAGCAGTGTAAGTCACCATGGTGAATAAGGTATTTGGGCTCATAACACTACATAGAGTTCACTGGAAGTCGCTTTGGAGAAAGTGTCTGCTAAATACATTTACATTTATTCATTTAGAAGACGCTTTTGTCCAAAGCGACGTGCATCTCAGCAAAAGTACAATTTATACATTACATTAAGAGAAGGAGACATAGGTGTATCTCTCCTAAATAAATTAACATAATAGACCTATTTCAGAAGGACAAAGTTAACAGGGTAAATGTACCGCAGATACAAGAGACCACAGCAGAATTATTTGACTCATTTTGCAGCAAAGCGGAGGAAATAATCATATTAACATTGCACAATTTGATCAAGTTTCCCTAAGTAGCCTTTTTTTCCAAATTTAGAGAGTGAGAGAGTGAAAGAGAGAGTAAACCGAATAAACCTGTGATTATAAAGACAAAATAATGCCTAAGATCCAGGTGATTTCACTGTGCCAAACAGCGAGGACTTGGTGCTCATTGGACTCATTCGCCCACTTAGATACAGAGGAGCAGAAACCATGGAGAAGCGCGTAGCAGTGGAGTTTCACACTGTGTGTGGCTGTGGGTTTGGACGTGGGTTCAAATTCGGATCAGTCTGTGCGCAACATGTATGACCTGTCCGTGTTTATGTGTGTTTCCTCCACATGCTCTGGTTTCCTCCCACAGTTCAAAAATGTGCCTTTCAGTTGAACTGGTGACTATAAATTGCCCTCTGTGTGTGTGTGTGTGTGTGTGTGTGTGGTAAATTGCTCTGCGGTATAGGAAGATTACTGTAGTCCATCTACCATGGCTAAGTCACCCAGGATGAAAGTGTCAGTTAAACACTCGCTAATCACTGTACGTCACTTTGGAGAGAAGCAACTGCTAAATGAATAAACATAAATATAATTGGAGAGAGTTTTACAAAGTCACAATTGCTGTCATCTCCTAGTTATCCTTAGCTCTGCACAGCAGATGGCTCATCCTCCTCCTCCTCCTCCTCCTTCACAAACTCCGCAACAAGAATTGACAGGAGTTGATTTTTTTGGTGCCTGAGAGTCATTATCTGCTTTACAGACAGTGATGACAGTTCTGCTCTAACTGTTGGGTGGAAAGTGCATCGCAGTGGGAAGGGAGGAGGCCAAGTGACACAATTATTAAATCATGCACCTTGCAGAAATATATTTTACATTTGAGTTACACCTTTACATGTAAAAAAGACACGTGACCATATAGAGTCAAAGTGGCATCAATGTTCTTCTTATAGATTCTGGACCTGTTTGCCTTGTTCAGCTTCCACAGGGATGAAAGGAGATTCTTTTGGATGAACGTGGAAAGTGGGACCCTAACCCTAACCCTGATCCTCACCCTAACCCTAACCCTAACCCTGATCCTCACCCTAACCCTAACCCTAACCCTGATCCTCACCCTAACCCTAACCCTCACCCTAACCCTAACTCTAACCCTGATCCTCACCCAAACCCTAACCCTAACCCTGATCCTCACCCTAACCCTAACTCTAACCCTGACCCATTCAGTGAAACATTCTGCAGCTGTGACCTCAAGGTCAAAAAAGGTCAGTTGAAGGCTCTTTGCATTCGTGTGTTGGACACTCAAAGTGAGCACATCCAGCACCTGACCACCACACCCGCGGAGGAGCAGCATCGCACGATGGAGCTCCGCTGGTCCTTACCTGGTAGAAGTTTGGCCAGAAAGTGCTGATGGCCAACTCCAGCTGGTGCCAGGCGAGGGCGGTCGACCTGGACGCGTTCCACACGGGGATCCCCAGCGGGCTGCTGTTCTCCCTCACGTAGATGTTGAGGTGTCCCGGGCTGACGCCCTCCTGGCCCGAGACCAGGTACTGGAGGACGACGCAGTGGGTGTCGTTCTCCTTCACCTGCGGCATCAGGAGCTGGGCCTTCAGTCCAGCAAACCTGCCGGTGCTGTTCACCATCATGAACGCAGCACCTGAGTGAGGTGGGGTGGGGGGAGGAGGAAACAGGTAGGATGATGAGCACATTTTTTTGTTTTTAATAATGTTTACACACACACACACACACACACACACACACACACACACACACACACACACACATTTTCAGAACCGCTTGTCCCTTACGGGGTCACGGGGAACCGGAGCCTACCCGGCAACACAGGGCGTAAGGCCGGAGGGGGAGGGGACACACCCAGGACGGGACGCCAGTCCGTCGCAAGGCACCCCAAGTGGGACTCGAACCCCAGACCCACCGGACAGCAGGACTGCGGTCCAACCCACTGCGCCACCGCACCCCCAGTTAATAATGTTTAATTGTTATTAATTTAGGGGGCGCAGTGGCGCAGTGGGTTGGACCAGGTCCTGCTCTCCAGTGGGTCAGGGGTTCGTGTCCCGCTTGGGGTGCCTTGCGACGGACTGGCGTCCCGTCCTGGGTGTGTCCCCTCTCCCTCCGGCCTTACGCCCTGTGTTGCCGGGTAGGCTCCGGTTCCCCGCGACCCCGTATGGGACGAGCGGTTCAGAAAATGTGTGTGTGTGTGTGTGTGTTATTAATTTGTTTATTAATTAATTTAATTCGTTATTTAATAATTGTTAAATTGTTAATTTAATTGTTTTTTTTTTCTCCATTTTGTTGTTTACAAAACAGGAACGTTACGCAGGTACAAGTCAGGGGTTCTCTACGCCACAGACCCCTTCTCCAGAATGGGCCTCCAACACACACACACACACACACACACACACACACACACACACACACACACACCATCTGAGCCACTCGTCCCATACGGGGTCGCGGGGAGCCAGAGCCTAACCCGCCAACACAGGGCGTAGGGCTGGAGGGGGAGGGGACACACCCAGGACGGGACGCCAGTCCGTCGCAAGGCACCCCAAGCGGGACTCGAACCCCAGACCCACCGGAGAGCAGGACCCGGTCCAACCCACTGCACCACCACGCCCCCCGGCCTCCGACACACGCGGAGAAAATATTGCGCCGAACTCATTTCCGCTGAAACTTGATTATCTTAACATTATGAATTATGTCAGAGAGTAGAACTGCTTTTATTTTATTTTTAACTTTTAATTAGTTGTTTTCCAAAGCAAGTCTGTGCTTCACACACCCCCAAGGGCTCCGTGGACCCAGGTAATGAAGCCCTTAAACGAATCAACGTGCGAGACACACACGACACACACGACACACACGAGAAGAGCCTCGCAGCTGCACCCACACACAGCTGTTCCCAGCAACTCGCCCCCTGCTCCGTCGATACACCGCAGCTGAGGAACCTGGGAATTAAACACCAAGACAGACCCGGGGTGAAAAAGCACTCCTGAACTGCAATTTCTGTGTGTGTGCGCGCGCGTATGTGTGTGTGTGTGTGTGTGTGTGTGTGTGTGTAACACATTTTATTTTATAAAACACCCCTCACACTAATTCATCTTTATGTTTTCGACACCTCTGCTGACTGTTTCCGTGGAAACGTCACATGAACAAGGGGGTAGAAAAGGAGCTCAACTGCAGTCCCGCAAACACACATTTGCGAAGCTGAAATTTTTCTTTGACATATTGCGAGCAAAACTGTGTTTGTAGTAAAAACTGCACAGAAAGCAGGAAATTAACATTTCTTGGCGTTAAGTACGTAGCCTCGCACTCGCAGCTCATTCTTCTGCACAGACGTGCGTCTTCATCCAGCAACACTTGCGTTTTGTGAGACTTTCCACAGGTCACATGATCGATCCCCACCTCCAGCTGTAGTACCCCTGAACAAGGTACTCACTCTAAATTATGCCAGTAAAAATTACCCCACTGCATAAATGGGTAAAGAATCGCAACCTTAAACTTGTAAGCTGATGTGGAGAAAAGCATCAGCTAATGAATCAATGTAAATGTTACACATGTTCATAGGATCAATCATCAAGAACGAATCGTCCACAGTTTTGGGGAGACGATACGTTTTTTATCCTCACTCGGTTTGAATGAATTTTAATTTTAATGCAGTTCTAAAGGTAATAAAAACGATGAAAGACAAGTGTCACAGTGGGTGGAGGGGGGTGTACCCTGCCGCGCATCCCGCTGGCCGGACACACAAGGGACGCAGACAATGACGAGACGGCACTGGACAAGAGCTCATTGATAAGTGTTAATGAGTGTTTTTTTAAATATTTTATAGCTTCGTCTGATGTCTTTAGAGAATCCAAGCAGCAAATAAAGGAGTGAATAAATCAATGTATGTCTGTGTTAACAAACTCTGATTTATGAACAGATGGAGTTACGAACAGAGTTTCACCCTGTTTTCACTCCCCACACCAGCGAGACAACAGAGAAAATTGCACTATTACTCAAAATATAGCTCATGAATCTTTCACCAAAAGACGTAAAGACAATTTTAATAGAGAACTTTATCAGTATTAAAAATGTCAAATGTGAAACTTGAATGAATACTAAAAATGTCAAAGGACAAATGGCACAATAATTTTGTTTAATAGTTCTTCACCAAACTGGACCAATGTTATTTAAAAGAGGCCAAATTATTCCGAATCATTTATTTTGTATGAAGTTCACCTCCTGTGTCTTACATATTTAAAAAAACTAATATTGCATTCGAGTAATTCAAGCAGAGGCATTTTCAGTCATCATCATCGCACAATGAAATATTAAGTATATGAGTAACCAGGCATTAAACATATATCTGTTTGCTTCAAGGCACAGCTGTCCTTCATATCTGTGTGAGGACTGCAACACGTCACTCTCTGACTTGGGTCGCGGACACACACACACGCACACGTCTACCTATGGGCCATGAATCCAAGCAACACCAGCACCCCTAGCAAGTCCACATCAAACATATTTGCTTGAATCTGCACTTGCAGCTAAACTGATGTTAAAATGGTTTCTGGAACCTTTAAAATTACAGATGGCAAAGTTTCAAATTGACTTTTTCTTGGATAAAAGTAAAGTTCTGGTTCTGGATCTGAGACATGTGCGGTAACTCCTTTCGCACTAAATTTTTCACAATAAGAACAATGAAATAAACAATAAAATTAAAACATTATGTTTGTAATACTTATTTATTAAAATTCGCTTTCACATTTTTTCTTCCGTTTTACATACAAATGAGACTGAGACCAGGGGCAGAGGTCATTTAGGGTTAGGTTAACTTGAACCCTAAACGTAGCCCTAAGTTCTGGTTGGAAAACGGCCTTCGAGCAATGAGGACATGACTGAAAAACACCAGGGTCGGTCTCTCTCTCTCTCTCTCTCTCTCTCTCTCTCTCTCTCTCTCTCTCTCTCCCTCTCTCACACACACACGCACAGTAAAATGACGTGCCCCCGGTTCGACCCACACTGATGGCAAGAACACATCCCCAGGAGCAGCCCTACAGGCCTCCAAAGCAACACGAATATCTGAAAAAGATTGAGCGAGAAAAGGCCCACCGGCCTTTCGCCCTCCGCTTTCCCCACGTTACGTGACCACAGAACACATTCGGGTCACCGTGGAATAATTAGGATATTTTAAAGGCAAATTATAACAGCATTGTTTTATTGCTATTACGGAGCACTCAGCATGACAATATTTTCTAAGGCATCAAAACACGCAGGAGCAATTAAGTCAAGGAAGCTTTAAAAGCAGAAGGACGGAGGAGCCTGCAAATTTCGCTGTGGGAAAGAGAATAAAGAAAACGAAATAACGACACGCAAAGGCCACTTCCAGCCCAGTTGTGCCGGAGATCTGACCTTGGAAGTGGCAGTGAAGTGCATGTGGGGTCATGAGCTGCACGAACAACCACAGATGGAAAAATAGATGTGACAGTGAGAAAAGATGGAGATGGAAACGTAAACTGCGCCCAGAAAACACCGACCGACACACACACACACACACACACACACACACACACACGTAACATACAGCACACTCAGCACATATAAGTGAAGACAAGGTAAAGTGGGCCCACGACGATCTGCATCTGCGTGCAGAAGTTGGTCCTGCAGAGGGAGGGTTTGGGTTCCCGTCCCGGGTCCACACTGACTCTCCCGCACGACCCGACGCGCTCATTAAGTCCAACATTTTTACATATGTCCATATTCAGGCCCTTTCCGATAGATACATTTTTAAAAAACAGCAGCGCTGAATTTTAAGTCGCAGCGAGGGCTTCAGCAGTTGGACGTAATTTGCAGTAATGACTGCTCCTCGCATTAATCCGCGCTCCGTTTGGGTCCTGAACTCTGAAATCATTACTGCGCTTCGAACCCGAGGACTTGCCGAGACTCGGCGGTCGGCGCGCTGCTCAAAGAACCCGCCAAGGCCACCGACAATGGCAAGTCACTGCATTTTTAGGTGTTTTCAACATTTGTTCAAAATGTGAAGCTCTCCAGCCTCAGCATTTTACAAGGGAAGCTATAAATACTGAATTTAAATACTTATAAGTACGATGTACTTCGTATAATGTGGGTAAATCCTGGTTCCTGCAGGACTTTTACCGGTCCCGTACCACATGTACCATGTTGAAGGCACGGTAACGACAGCTGCGTCACATATAATGTATCACATACGTATAATGCGTGATCCTGCATACGGAGTCTACCCTGCAGCAGCTCAGACCAGGTTTACCGCGGTGAACAGCCACCATAACAAAGAGGCCGAAGCCCGTGTAGCACATTCCGGTTATTAGTACACGATGGTGTCCACGAGTAACACGACAAGCACGTAAATTGACATTTAAGGCCCAGAACAGTGATAAAGCCCCTGATAGAACAGAGATGTGGATAAGTGGAGTTTCCTGCTGTTCTCAGGTATGTGTTCACTTGTGTGTGTCAAGATGCTCTGGGCTTCAGGTCCCTGACCAGGTCATGTGACACAATCTATAATGCCCAGGACGGATGGGCAACCGCTGGTACTCAGACCCCCAGAGGTTGCTTTCCCGTGTTCCTCATACTTGAAGTTTTTTGTTTTCCTCTCCTCAGCTGCCACTTGGATTGTTTAGTTACTGCTACTGCAAAGCATGATCTTCACATGTCATTTCATCACTTCTGCTCAGTTTTTCAGCACTTCGGCAATGGTTTGTTATCCATCCATCCATCCATCTTCCTCCGCTTTTATCCGGGGCCGGGTCGCGGGGGCAGCAGTCCAAGCAGAGTACTCCAGACCTCCCTCTCCCCGCACACCTCCTCCAGTTCCTCTGGGGGAACCCCAAGGCGTTCCCAGGCCAGCCGGGAGACAGAGTCTCTCCAACGTGTCCTGGGTCTGCCCCGAGGCCTCCTCCCAGTGGGACAAGCCCGGAGCACCTCCCCAGGGAGGCGTCCAGGAGGCATCCGGAACAGATGCCCGAGCCACCTCAACTGGCTCCTCTCGATGCGGAGGAGCAGCGGCTCTACTCCGAGCTCCTCCCGGGTGACTGAGCTCCTCACCCTAGGTTTGTTATAAAAAAAAAAAAAAAAAAAATTTAATTTTAATTAATTAATTTTAATTTTTTAATTAATTTTTTTTTTTTTTTTTTTTTTTTTTTTTTTTTGGTTTGTTATAAAAAATTAAACTGAATTAAGCCATATTTCTCAGGAACTTAGCAAATAAAAACTAATAAAGTGTAACCATAACCAGCACAAACACTTAACGGCTACAATTTGTTTAGTGTTTTAAAAGCGCGGTTTAATGTATCTCCCACTTTCTCACGTCTAGGTGCGGAGTCCGTCTTGTGGTTCTTCTCCATCTTCTCTGCATCGGCATCCATCTGCCAAACCCGTCAGCAGGTGCCCTGACCGAGCTCTTGGCTGCAGCGCGGTGATGGAGACACCGAGATTCCCTGTACTGCACACGTGAGCTGCACAAACTCTTCACACTGCTGACATCATCAGGAGTTCAGCTCAGAAGCTCGGAATGTTACTGTCTGAGGGTTTCGGCCAACGGTCGAGCGTGGAACGTGGGGAACATATTGAACATTCCACCCTGGTGCTCAGGGGCTTCTTGGTGTTCAGGCCAAACATCTCTCTCTGCTGCGAAGGGTAACAGTCCTAGAAGAGTCCAGAAGCCTTCCACGGACGGACTGACGTCTAGTGTAGGTGTTCTGGAATTTTACGAGTGTTCTTAAGCCATTCAAATCTGAACCCCCCCCCGTCGAATTCGTGGGCCCCAATCCAATCCAGTTTTACAGGCTGAACACAAACTATGCATCGGCACAACGAGACATCTTGCTGTATGTGTCATACAGAGTATAGTAAAGAGCATAGTACAAATTGTAGTAAGATTTTCCACGTTTTACCATGCAACAGGCCACTCCTGCTCCTGTTCATGGGGGGCTGACTTGCTAAAGGACACAGTAACAAACAGCCGCTGCAGTGAAAGCGTGACCCACCGTTAGTCACGTGCATTTGTGTGTGTGTGTGTGTGTTTGTGTCTCTGTGGCTTTAATTACTGCACCAGGACATGTACTTTGACAGTGAAAGCCAGTCCCTGCGGCAGGCAGTGAATTGATCTTCTCTCCCACTGGAATGTGGGTTCCAAAGGGTTGTCATGGTAAAGTCGCTGACAATCGTATGCGAGCCCTAATTTCCTGCATTTAACTTGCCACTACACAGACATTAACCTTCTGAAACATCCCCCTGAGCCATAGCCGTGGCTGCAGCTTGAACCATGGTAAAACATGGTTTGATTGTTCCCACCAGTTTAAGAACACCCTGGGAAGTACGCTGATTTCTACTCTAAAAGCCAACTGAATTTAATCTCCGTCATTCTTTCTCTGTTTGTGTGCGTTTTGCTGCCAACTACTGGTGGTTTGTGAAAATACAGGTGATAAGAAAATACAATTTAAAATAAATAAATCGACTTATGTACGTTCAAAAATTCACGCTCAGATGTTGGTAACAAGAGGTATCAGTGCCAGCCCTTAGAATGGTCACGTGTATTTGAGACCCAAGTACAGATCAGCACCCAAAATGGAAGGACAAAACCCCAGTGCTGGGACTCTACCATCCGGTAAGAACGTTTGCAGTGACTAAATGTGACAATTGGTCACTGTGACCATAGACACCGCAGAGTGTTACCATGGAGGCCCACTGATTCTCAGTTTGCACGTAGCTGCTGAACTGAGACTGTGATTCATTTACTTCGGAACACCTGTGTTAACCTTGATAACGCAGAGGATGGGAAATATTAATAACCTCAGACTCATGCATTGATCTTATTTTGCATTCAAATATTAGTCATTCTACTAAAATATTTTGTCATGCACTTTGGGATTCCTGCACAGGAAATGCTGCTGTCATCATCCACCTTCACCAAAGGGCGCATCAATCTCATTAACAGCTATGTACTGGGAGCTCATCTATAAACATTCTCCTGGCACATTGAGTTTGGACTCTATGTATATTATTATAGCTGGACTCGAACCTCAGACCAGCCACACAGTGGGCCCTGGCTAAACCTGCCATGCCACCATACCATCCCCCATTATTATTACTATTATTATTAGCCTTCATTTTCAGTATCATATCCAGTATTCAGCCATTAAAAAGTAAATAGTTACTCATTTGTACACCATGGTTGTCTTACTGGAATAATTCAGGGCACTGGAGAAGGACTAGAACAAGGCACCTTCACTACTGTACCTGCCGCCCTATTCAATGATATACTGAATATTTACATTTATTCATTTAGGTGATGCTTTTTGCCAAAGCGACGTACAATGTTGATGTTACAATTATTTACCCATTTATACAGATGGGTAATTTGACTGGAGCAATTTAGCGTAATTACTTTACTCAAGGGTACTACAGCCGGAGGTGGGGATCAAACCTGCAACCTTTGAATACCAAACCAAAATATACATACAAAATAATATTTGATGCTTCACTGACTGTCGCTGCAACAGGAAAATGGAAAAAAAAAAAAATCTGAAATTCGACAACAGCAGAAATTAGCAGTAAATATGACAGTGTCGTTCTGCTCTAGTTTATTATTGTAGCTGTGTCATATGTTGGCAAATATGGTTCTTTTTCCATAAATACGGTAGATCCAATTCTCAGCAAAACCAATAATAATAAGACCAAATTTAAGAAAAAAGGTGTACATATCCTTTGATTGCTTGTGGTGAATTAACTGTATCAATTTATGGTGTGTGTTGATAGTAAAGGTGCCCAGAGCCATGGAGGTAACACCGTGCCAAAGCTGTGGCCTTTGCTGCTAAAAAGAGCTGTTCTTTTCTCCGTCTCCGGAAAACGTATTAAACACAGATTATTGTTTTTTCCACGGGTTTAGAGAAGGAAACATGTTCCCCTGCAAGGCGCTTGGCAGAGGGACGGGCTGCAGGGGCGAGATTACGCTGGCGGGCAGCCAAAGACGGGACAGTGGCCCTAGCACCCCCCCCACCTCACGCCGCCCCTGTGGTTGTACCATGCTTACAGTACTCGGACACTAACACGTTCGATCAAATGCGGACGATCTTCGGTACACAAAGCACTGCAGCTTTGACAGGATTTAAAATCTATCTATGCGCAGTGATCCGTCACACCACAGGAGTTCTTCAAAAAACAAAACTCGCAAAAATAAGCACAGCTGACAAAGTCATCACGTGGCTCCTCCTGGTAATGTTGCTCTTACCTAACTTTGTTTACACGCGGGACTTGCAATATCATCATAAATGACGATTTTAAAGCACAAAATTATGATCGTACTGTGAACTGTAGAGTTGCTCATAACCCTTCCATCTGACGGACGAAGACCTTTAAAACGCCCAAGTACTGAGACCATATGTTGTAGTTTTATCTTCTAAAGTGCACTAATGAACACTGATCATAGTCCTGCTGTCCATGTGTCACGGTGCTCTATTCAGATCAGTTCATAACAGGGTAAAGAGGACCTGCAGCACCCAAGATACCCAAGAAAGCTCTAAGACACCCCAGAAAGTCCTACGATACCCAAGAAACCCCTAAAATACTCAAGAAAGTGCTGATACCCAATAAAGCCTTAAGACACTCCAGAAAGCCCTTACAGTTCCACATTCTTTCTGGAATACAACCAGCCAAATAAGTTCCCGCAGGTGTAATTTCCACTCAATAATTAATAAACCCTTAAGGTGAAAACGTTAATAAAATTTCTTTGAACAGGCTTTAAACTGTGAAAAAAACCGGAGATTCCTTAATGTATGTGAAAGCAATAAAAAATTAATATTGTGCATTTTATCGGCATTTAAATAGTTTTACACAATTTTGCAAATATTACACTGTTATTGGTACTTTCAGCAGCAATCATGAAACACTGAATACCTTGAAAACAAAGCGTATGTTATCCGTTTCAACTAGAGATGCTCCTCTACTTATGATGGTTTGACTTACGATTTTTCGAAGTTACGATGGTACCAAAGCAATGCGCATTCGATAGAATCCATACTTTGAAATTTGATTTTCGATGTGTTCCCGCACTTGCGATATACAGTACGATACTTTCTCTGGATGCTGGGCGATGGCAGCGAGCCGCAGCATGCACTGAACCACGCTCGCAGTCTCTATAGTGATCACACCAACGAGTGTAAGCAACCGATACTGTGTTGGAAGCGTTTTTTTATTTTGTGTTTTTGCATCCCATCATGTCTACTGAACGTCCATGTGTGTCTCCTGCTGAAATTTGCCCAGCTGTAGGCTATGGTAAGTGTTTTGAGCACGTTTAAGGTCGGCTAGGCCACGCTGTGGTGTTCAGTACGTATTCTTTTTCGATTTACGATTTTTCCACTTACAATGGGTTTATCGGAACGTAACCCCTTCGTTAGTCGAGGAGCATCTGTAGAGGCAGTTAAATGTAGACACCGAATCCTAGGTGAAATAGGTATACAGTGTTTTCACACTGAATCTGAACTTTCCATCTGAAACCCCTTCATTCCCTCCACTGAGGGAAACCTTGGTTTCTGTGCTTCCTTTACCGCACTCTACCAAATATTATTGCCACAACATTGCCAAGCATCAGTTCATAATTTGTGAAGAACAATCCTCATTGGGACAAAAGACACATGTGACGGTTAAGGGTTCCGTCGCGTCCCCACAGCTCTGAAGAGCCATACTGAGTAGAGTAAGTTTTCCACGGTTATGTTAGAAGATACCGCAGTCAGCCTTAGCTGCCCTGTCACTTCAATTGTATTACGCAGATAAACGGCGAGTCTCATTGAAGACTAATTACAGAGATAAAAGATCCAGCGTGCTCTAAATCATGTTATCTAGACGGGGACAATACGTTTCTGAAAGTCTGTTTGCTCCCCTGGGTTCCTTCACCATATTACAGTGTTATTACACAGAGCGCAGAGCTAACCACTCATTTTAACCGCAATAAAAACTATGGATTTTATAGCTTGGTTAAATTTAATTATGGATTAAATGTGATATTGGCATTTAGCAATTTCTCTGCTTTAAGAAATAATTTTTAAAAGGTTTTAAAATAAAAAAAAATTGTTTCATCCAGTATCATTCTTTTTTTTCCCCATAAATCAGTTCATTCATTTCAAGAATATCCAACCACTTTTTGTAATTTACTTCTTATTTATTTAAATTTTTTCTATTTATACTAGTATTTATGCTCTCGTGTTTGTATACACTGTAAATATATTATTTATTCATTTATTCTCTAATCCTGTGTCAGCTGTTTGTTGTCTGTAAATACTGGAAGCATCTAGAACCACAGCAAATTCCTTGTGTGCGTCAGCAAACTTGGCCCATAAAATTCCTTCTGATTCTGATTCATCCACCTATTATCAATAACCACGTCTGATGGAGGGGTGAAGGGGGTCCAAAGACCGCCTTCAGCACTGTCAGAAAAACATCCCCTTGTGACGCAAACAATCGGGCGTCTTCGGCAGGGCATGTGAGGGACGAGAGATCTTTTCCTGGATGGACTTGTATTTATGCACAAAACTATTTCATTTCAAAGTGATTCAGTGACTCCAGCAATGAAATTCTTGAAACCATTACAAGATGCTGACGCTGAGCTCCACTGAGCGGTTTAAACGCCTTCTTCCGGTCAGTTTGCCAGCTGAAACCCTTGGAGAGAAGTGAGACCCTAGAGGCAGAAGAGATCCCACCTGAATACAGTAATTCCACCACTTTTTCCTGCTTGATCGAAGAAGTTACGAGACATTTTTGTTTTTTTTCCAGCCAGACCTGTGGCTGGACTCAGGCCAGGGTTTAAGATCTAAGCTGCAATGGAAAATACCAAACCTAAAGGTGGCAAGGGATTGTGGGAAGGCCCCCGCAAGCCATCCCTACTGTCTTATACTTCTCATGTTGGTTTCATTTCCTTCACTGTTCCGTTGCTGTCAGTAGGATCATAAGACATGTACCAGGACACCGCGGTGGAGCTGTGCTTTAACCGCCCCGACTCTCCCAGCATGGCAACATAAATCAGTTCATATGGAAGAGCGAAGACTCCTCCTCTGCGCCTTGCGAGCTCTTTTCTCCGAGCTCTGGTGCAGGTGCCTGGAAAGGGGCTCCTCATACATTTTTCTCACTGCGGCAAGTGCCGAATACACAAGGCACAAATCTTTGTTTTTCTTTTTTAAACAACATGAGGTACGAAATGAAAAGGCCAATAATTTAAAAGGGTGACAAACGTTAGAGTGAGAAAATTTCTTGTGCTTCGGAGGGAAAGTCACTCAGAATATCACCTCATCTCGTAAATGGGAGTCTGTCATTAAAATATGTTTTAATATACTAGAAGGCTCACGCACAGTCATTACATTGTAGACAAATTATGATGATATGATTTGACGTTCCACACTTTTCATGTGGTGGATTTATTTTCCAGTCCTTAGGAATAACACTGTCCAGTTCTGTTTTAGCCACAAGGTTTTATAGGCTGCTTGTATTATCAAAAATGAAATAATTTTCGAAAAAAAAATACAAAATAAATGATTTCCTTTTATATTTCAACAGACCTGTGGGCATCAAGGGGTCCAGAGACGGTCTCTCTTTGGTGTTGACCTGCTCCCATTCCAGGTCATCCTCTTTGCCTTGGACATACCCGCAGGACACGTAGGGGTTCTCAAAGTTGCAGGCACCTGTGACAAAAAGCAACAGATTTACCTGGTTTCTGCAATCCAATACAGCGAAAGTACATCACAAGTACAACTGTTTACCAGCCGCTCGGTGGAAATATTATCAAAACCTCAGTCAGTTCCAAAATTCCAACTTTTGAATTGCCAACTTCCGGCCAAATAATGGTTCCAAGTGCTCTCAGTGAATACACTGGGTATGAGGTATTTATTTTATTAATTATTACATAGATTTCACACATATCGTGTACAATAGCACTGCACGTGAGCATTTATTCTGAAAAAATATTTTAAAGGAACTGTACAGTTTGTCTGTATCGAACATTTCTGCTCGCGTTACAGTAAACACGACCTATATTTACTCCCCAAGCCAATGACGGTATTTCACATCCAAAGGTGCGAGTACAGGACAATCTTAATTCAAACGGTTCCGCTGTGTTCATGGCTCATCTCTGGTGTTCAAGAGCGTTTGTGATCCCAGCAGCACCAGGAAGCTGAGGTATGTTATCAGGGAGACGAAAGCGGGGAGAATAAAGGAAGCCGAAAGCAATAATGAGCGCTGCACATGCGTGTGAGATAACTCAGTCAAAGATCAGGACGGAACAGACGTTTGTTGAAGCCAAGTACTTTTACATTTACTCATTTAGTTGATGTTTCCCTCCAAAGTGACTGACACTGATTTACCGTACCCATTTACACAGCTTGGTCGTTTTACTGCACCCAGAGGTGGGATTTCAACCTGTGACCTTCGGGTCCAACGGTAGCAGCACTAATCACTACACTACCAGATGCCCCCTCGAAAAAGCGGTATTTTCAGCAGTTTCAATTCTAATTATTTGTACATTGTCTTGGACAATGTACTCAGCTATGTAGTTGTATTAATACAAATGAATGGATTACAACATTTAATTTTAATGCAGCTGAAAGTTAATTAAAACATATTAACGTTTTAAAACCTGTTGAAAAATGTTTAAAAATTGTTTTATTTATTATACCAGTGAAATAAGGGATGTCAGCAGCATTACACTTTTACTGATTGTCGTTAAGGGGTGAAAGTGACTAATGCTATAATTTTTTTTTTAAAAATCATAATGGCATTGGAATAGGGGCAATGAATCTGAAAACGTGGTCACATTCTGATAAATTGCCCCGCGCCCTTCGGCAGGTATCCAGGTTTATCGACACCCTCACGCAACTCCAGCTACGTGTGGCTCGGAGGCCCGGCGTTCCCTTCGGAGGTCTGAACGCCTACAGGGCTACGCCGAAGAGAGGCAAAGAGCGCTTCCTCCAAAGCTTGAGGCTCACAGTCTCTAGAGCTCCACGGCAGCATGAACACCTCGAACGGCTCATATTTCATACATGCCGTGCTTTGACAGGGAGACCTCAGGACTACGTGACTGGTTATGACGAAATTCGGACGATAAGCGATAGAAATGCAATAAAAATTTTTTTGAAAAATGCAGACGGGGAGAAAGACAGACAGACTGATGGGTACCACAAACCCATTATTTACAAATCCATCTTCTTCTCTACGAGATTCTCTCAAATAATAAAGATTGAACTCGGTCGTTATGTGGCACGACACTCTGACAGCGCCACAAAGCGCAAAGCGAATCTACCTCCCAACAGGCTATTTGGTGGAACGTGATCTTCGCCGTTTACTGCACATTCACCCTAACCTTTCTCCGGTGCGTCGTTCTGAGACAGACAGCAGGAAGCCATAAAGTCAATCCAACCATCATAAAATCCCCTTTCCCAGATCCTGCACCAGGTAAAACATCATCAATACGTTACAATAAACCAGTGTAAAAAACATAGAAAATGGCCCTTTTTAAAATGTGCTGAGCATGGAGTAGCTTTCATATAACTGGGTATTTATTAGAAATTTGACATCAGATATAATTTTTATCAATCAGGCAGCTGCTTAATACCATTACATTTATTTTACGTTTCAGGTTATATAAACAATCAAATATAAATAAACACAGCTTCCTGATGAACTTTATTGTTAGTTTTATTTTTTATAAAATACATTTCTGTATTTTTTACAAACAAGAGTGCAAATAACATACCCCAAACACACTGTCAGAAGTGCATAGTACAATATAAATACACATTTAAAAAAAGAATAAAGAAAGTAAACAGTAAATAAATTGTTTTCAAGTATGCTTTGCCTCTGTTTTAAACTGTTCAAATGTAAGACTGCTTTACTTTGCGTAGATGGTAAAATTGGGAACATTTTTTTGTATTATTTTCATTAAAGTTTAGAAAAAAAAAACCGTACTCAAGAAAGAGAAGTTATGTTAAAAAAAATACTCCAGTAAATTTATTTGTCCAAAAGTTTACCTGAATAAAATTATAAAAAAGTATTGGATGAAAAACCATCCAACTGCTGAAGTTAATTTGATTCAAATTAAGGTTTTTAAGAGTCTAAAACACCAGCAATGTTAGCAGTTTAAATGTAGTACTTTACTCAGTAAAAAATACGTTTTACTCAGTGAGCCGAGCTGATTTGATCGTTATCTTGCGAGACAATGATTCCATCACTATAGCGGTTCCCAAACCCGTGGCTGGGACACAAAACAAGGTCAGGGGTCAGTGCTGAAAAAATAAATATTAGTGTTATATGGGACTACTTTACTGGCACACCATGAAGTATTATTTAAAAAGCAATTAGCAAAACAGCTGCAGAAAATATAGCATCAATTTACACTTAATGCTTGAGTCCAGTCACATCAAAAATGTATTTTTCAAGTAGACCAGCGGGAAGGATGTTGTTAAATAGCAATTTTATCTGAATGTGATATGACAGATGGAGCTGTATTATTAGTATTTTTAGATTAATGATCAAGTTCACTGTTTTTTTAATTAAACATTGAAGTTTTTCTTTTATTTTTACAAATAACTGCTATAGGTGAAAATATTTTATGACACAACCCAGGCTACAGCCTTTTTACACACACACACACACACACATTTTCAGAACCGCTTGTCCCATATGGGGTCACGGGGAACCGGAGCCTACCCGGCAACACAGGGCGTAAGGCCGGAGGGGGAGGGGACACACCCAGGACGGGACGCCAGTCCGTCGCAAGGCACCCCAAGCGGGACTTGAACCCCAGACCCACTGGAGAGCAGGACTGTGGTCCAACCCACTGCGCCACCGCACCCCCACAGCCTTTTTAGTGAAATAAAATTTAATCAGAATTATATAGAGAGCACTGCCTGCTGCACCACCTTGCCACCTAAACTGAAAGGCCTCAGCCCACTCATACTTTATGTGTATTTAAATTAGTTATTTAAATTCACATCAAGTATTGAAACCATGAATTAGACTAAGGACCACGTTTTGTGAACCGCAGGTGTGCGCCTCTACCTGTCTGTTGGTTGGTTGTGCGATTGTTTACTCTGAGATGTATGTCGTTTTGGAGAAAAGGGTCTGCCAAATGAATAAACGTAAACGTCACATGAACGTAGGCCATTACCGAAGCGGTGGTTTCGGGTCGATTTAGCTGTCGGCTCAAGCGTTGAGCAAAGTGAAGAAGCTAACTGCAAATTTCATCATTGCAAGTTTTATCTCGAGAAAAATATAACCCAATAAATTTTACAGAAGGCAAATCTCCACTGTAAAAACCTTTTTTGACAGGTCTGTAAGAATGAATGTTGAATTTAGCACATCTCTACAGCTATGGGGTTCAGGACAGATTTCCTACTAGTGCAATAGCTATTATTTTAAATACTTCCGTAATGCGAGCGACACTGTGTTTACAGAATCTCAGGGTACACCATGCATTTTCTTCTGCGCTGGCTTCTAAAGAAAACTTTCTTCATACATGATCTATGTTTTGGAACAGTATTGGTCATAGCAGGCCTTGGCTTTATCAACACTCAGCTTTTAAAAAATAAATAAATAAAGAGGCCAACCCCTTGACGCTCGGCAGGTAAGAATCTACAGACAGGCACTGACACATAAACTTCGACCGCAATTTCAGCTGATGCTACAGATTACATCAACCGCTCATCGGGGACGTACCGTTATGAATCTGAGGGAATCACGGTATTTTTTTCCTCTGCAATAATGAGAAGCACTGCCTTTACTGAGTCAACAGGCTCATGCCTTCACTGGGTCTCCAGGGCTTCTTCTCAAGCTATTGTGCACTTCTCCAAGACCCAACTCTGCCCCTTTCAGAAGACAAACAGGCTCTTTGGTCCCATTAGCTTTGTTCTAGGATGACTGCATAATAGCAGCTGCTCTATTAAATGTCTGAACAGCGGATTTAGGATTTGTTAGCAGTGATTGGAAAAATGCTCCATTTCTGTGTGGCTGTCAAAGCAAACTGATGTGACTACAGAGAAACACGGGTAGAACTTGGTTCTTATTTTAGATAGATGGCCAAACATGCAAAGCCATCATGAAAACTGACAATAAGCAACAACAAACAAATTTTATCATAGTTCTGACTGTCATCTTGCAAATGATTTATGTGTGATGTACGATAAAAAGCCCCGTTTGCCTCAACAGAATGGGAACACGGAAGGCCGAAAAGCACAGTTCATTACCTACACAACTGTGGCAGCAACGGACAAGTGCACCGAGTTGTTCCGATCGACAAGTTAAGAGTGAATAACAGGGCTATGGAGTCGGAACACAAAACCTTTCGACTCCAGCTCCGACTCCAGCAACCCAATAATTGCTTCCGACTCCAACTCCACAGCACTGCCCAAAAGTTGCACATTATTTTGGGGGTCAACTTATCCGGTGAATAAGGCCCAAACCTATATTACACCTCTAATTTTTGGGGGTCGACTTATTTGCCGGATCGACTTACACACCGGCATATATGGTACATTTAGTTGGAGCCGAAGTTGGTATATTCTTACCGACTCTAGATGGATGGATGGATGGATGGATGGATGGATGGAGTTGGTACATTTTTATCGACTATGACTCCAGTAACCAAATAATTGCTTCCGACTCCAACTCCACAGCACTGGTGAATAAATGAACAGCGCAACCGTGGATGACAGAGGGAAGAAAGGCCCTTTACATCTCGTAATATGCAGAGATCATGAAGATGATCAATATCTGGACACAAGCTACAGCACAGAGATGAAATAATCTCCAGCCACAAATTAGCAGGAATACTGCTATGAAAGTAAGATGCTAATCTATCTATAGCATTTCAGCAAGAATTACTAACTCTGAGGAACGGCGGATGCAAAACGAAAGCAAGAGTGAAGAAAACGAAGAGTCAGACAAGAGTGGTCTATGACAAGGTCAGCGAACATCAATGCATGAAAGAGGCATAGTAGGAAATGGGCAAAGGCACAGAGCAACCAGGAATGCAGTGCAACGATGTCAGCCAAGGACCGCAGGGGTGGCAGAGGAGGAGCACCCAGAAACGGGAGTACAGGGATCAACAGGGGATCGGGAGAGCCGTGCAAGGCGTAGCAGGGCCTGCGGGGAAAGACTCGGTCACGTGGACATCTGCCTGATACCTGAAAGCAGAAGAGGGGGAAACTGGGTGCAGACAAGAAGTTGGGGGCGGGGGCTGAGTCCCATGAACGCACAAGGCACAAGAGGAGACGCTCAAAGCTAAAGAAGCACACTTGCCCGACAGTTAATTCAAGAAAAGAGGACAGGTGGGAAGAAGAAAAGGGGGAAAGGCCGTAGTTTGGAAAGAGAGTGCGGCAGCTCAGTGGTGCAGATGCACAATGGGGTTAGAAAGGGGAGCCGGCCGAAGAGGAGAAAGGAGACTGGTGGGACGGGAAAAGGCGTCAGTCGACAGAGCTGTACAAAGACGGAAAAGGGGAAATGGCCCGGAGGAGCAGGAGAAGGGCTTGCGTGGCTTACACACGTGGATGTGTGCAATGGCCTCTGTGCGTGGAACCTTTTCCAAGTCAGAAGAGTGGAAAAGCTGGGGAAAACGGGGCACAGACCACAACAAGAAGGGTCGAGCTTGGTTGCGAGGATGCGCGGAGCAGCGATCGCAAGCGAAAGAGCCTGAACGGGAAGCTGGAGAGCAGTTCGTGCCCCGTAAACCAAGTTAGACGGAGGTGCGGTCGACTGCAGCAGTAGCTAGTGCCAGCCGGAAGTTCGAATTTTTCCAACGCCTATTGCAGGCCCTGTGTCGTTATCCCACTGCTGATGGAATTTGCTTAGAAAACAATGACAAAAAACCGAATTTGGTGTTTTACCAAAGAACACAGTAATGTAACCAAAAAACAAGTACCGTACTTTCCGCGCTATAGAGCGCACCTGACTATAAGCCTCACCACCCAAATTTCATAAAATTTAAGAAAAATTACACACATAAGCCGCACCTGACTATCAGCCGCAGGTTCACACTGAACCACGATATCTTTATGGTACACAGAAAGATGGTACATAGAAAGATTTTTTTAAATGTTTAATTACTAAACACAGCAGTAAAATGAGATAACCATACCGGCTTTTTTTGCGAACAGTGCCTTAACACGGCAGTAACGCAGCAGTGAAATTACATTATAGTAACATGCCGGTTAAAAAAATAACAAGCCTACCAGCTGTTGATCGTTAGCCTTTTAAAAAAGTCATTGATCGCTCTCTTCATCTTCCTCACTAAAACCACCGAATTCGTCGTCTTCAGTGTCGGAATTGAACAGCCTCAGAATGACGCGCAAAATGACTGTTCAAAACACAATTAGCGTGTGTCAATCAAACTAGGGACTTCCTCGGCACATTATTTCTCCTGCCTCTCTGTCACGCTCTTGCGCTTCCTGCTAGAGCGCCCGCTATAGGCCATTAGCCCGTAAAAATATATAGATTAACCGCATCGTTGTTTAAGCCGCAGGGTTCAAAGCGTGTGATAAAAGTAGCGGCTTATAGTCCGGCAATCACGGTAATATTCTCTGCATGACTACAAATACTGTGAACAAGGCAGAAGTTTGTCACAAGATGCAGAATTTCTTGAAATCTTTAGTGTATCACATCCCTTTGTATCAAAACAAGCTGAAAATTAAAGATTTTTCTGAGTTTCTTCAGCAGATCTGGAACCTTTTAGCATCAACCAAGACCCAGCTGAGCTTCACAATCCAAAGCAGTCATGATCTCAGCTCTATCCTTGAGCATTTCTGCCCCGTGTGTAAAACTGCTGACTGACTGCCAGGTCCGTGGATTTCCTTCCAGCCCCAAAGAGACTGGTCCCCCATCACAGAACATTCTTCAGTTTTCTACAACACCTCCAACAGCCGCTGCAGCAGTCATAAAGACATTCCCCAGCTCGGTGTTCCACCACCAACATGAGACATAACCCTAGTTATTACAGAGCAGAGACCAAAGGATGCTGAGGAACACCTTCAGCTTGGCTTTTAATTCAACTTTTCAGATCAAATTAACAATTTGGTTTCCGGACGACCTTCATTCACATGGTACGGACCTCAAGCAGTTCCCCGAAAGGCCACAGCGTTACTCCTACTTGGGTGAACATCAGATGCACAAAGCAAGAACATCTGCTTCAGTTCACGAAAGACTCATTTTTAGGGGACATGCCTAGCAGCCGGAAAGCTGTACATTCAACACACAGACGGTCCTTGCTATTTTCCTCTTTAAGGAATCTGCAAAACATTCAAATGTATAAAAAAAAAAAAAAATCTGAGGATTAGGGCTATAAAGTACGGATGTGTCTTTCCATGTGTGTTTGTAAAACGAATGATGTCTCAGCTTGGTGGAAAGGTCTGATCCCACAATCGATTTCTTTTTTCCACTCATCTTTCACCTTCAGAGGATAACAAACAAAGCAAGTCAAGAACTGCAAATAGCACAGTTGAGTCCCATGTGAAAGCACACAGCACTTCTCATATTCTCGCACAATGCGCATCTTTAAAATCCACCCGTTCTTTGCGGCAGTGACGCACTGGCCAGAATCAATATATTTTTACCTCAAGATGGAACCTGTCTCCCCCCAAAGGTTTTCCAGCCTGAGCAAAGGCCTTTAAATACTGTGTGAGAGTAAAAAGATTTAAAAAGAGTGTACGAGAACAAACCGTCAGGCTGAAAAACTGTAGCGTCTGCGTTTCCTTACGAAAGCTATACGTGCACCGAGTCCATAGCTTGGCATACTGGCATACAACGAGCCCTGGAAATGATCGAAATAAAATCTTGAATTGTTGTATAAATAATGTTTCAGAAATATTCAATAACCATTAAATTGATGGTTCTAAATTCCATTACAGAGTTAGTCATTTTTAAAGGTGCAATAAAAAGCTTTAATGTTAAACACGCGACAAATGTGACTAAGAAGCGGCACAAAACAGGGCCATTACATTTTATCTGTATTGGATAAGTATGTGAAAAATTAAATATAGCAACATCCCTCAACCAAACCATTCAGAGAGATGTAATTCTGAAAAAAAAACGTACAGGCTTGCTTTGTTTAAAATATTAGAATTCCAGTTTATTAGCACATGTAATTTATACTCTAATACTTGCATAAGCAGTTGTGAACTCAGACGTATGCGGACACCACGCAAGGCCTGCAGCCTCCTGCTCGCATGCATGGCATCGCTCCTGCGGTGCATCTCCGCTGTCTCACAGCCAGTTGCTTCCTGGCAGGCGGCCGAGAAATATTCACAATTTTTGTCATCTAATATTAATGAGCCCAAAAGGGAAAAAGTTTAGTAAATTTTTAAAAAGTAAAAAAGGCAAAGGAAATCCTTACCTCTCAATTTAAGATGTTAAGTGACATGCATAGAGTAATGGCAATGTCATCACGAATGACTTTTTGCCATATTTATACATGTGACCCACATTAGACGGAATTGCAGTCGACCGCAGCAGTAGCTACCGCACACAGGAAGTTCGAATTTGAATTACGAATATTTAATCATGCACCACAAATGCTCAGCAGAGAGGGATGATGAGCGTTTTGCATGATTACAGTAATTACATTATGAGAAGTGCCGCTTTAGGTATGAATGAATGAATGAATGGAGTTTTACTGGCCAATAAATAGGTAGTGCTCTAATAATAAGAACAGTATAATATTCCCAGTATACTAACACATTAAAGCAACTGGGCGGTGTGGGCTTGAACCTGGCTAATTCTGTGTGGAGTTTGCATGTTCTTTGCGTGTTCGTGCGGGTTTCCTCCCGCAGTCCGGAGACAGGTGTGTCTCATGCGAACTGAGAGTGAATGAGAACGCGTTCGTGCCCTGCGATGGACTGGCGTCCCTCCCGGGGTGTCCCCTGACCAGCGTGGCACGCTGGGCTTCAGGACAACAAGGATGAGCGTTTGTCCATAGCGAGGATTTCACTTTAATTGTTTGAAAGTATTTCCATCCCAACGAGGAGCTTTGAAGAGGCAGAACTTGAGGGAGACGGAAGGGCTCCGCTCACTACGATCTCCCCGCGCTCCGAACGGGACGAGCAACGTGACTGCGGCTGTCAGGGGCTGATGTAAGTGCGACGGGTGCAAAGTAAAAGAGTTGAGATGAAGGGATGTTAAACTGGGTGTAATTCGCTACCCAGCAGAGCTAAAGCGACGTGAGCGATGACACCCTGTCTCCCAGCCTTCAGCCGCCCGATGAAGACGGATGAGCGCTCAGCAACGCCTGGGATCGCTGCAATATTTCCCCGCTCTCTTTCTCGGGACTCCTTCTGTCAACATTTATGCAAAGTCTGTCCCCATTTCTACAGTTTGGCACCGCACTGAAGACAGGACCGAGGGTTTCGGCGACACAATACAGCAGCTCCAGTGACGGCGACTCTGTGTCAGCTGGTGTGTGTCAGCTGCAGCGAGCGACTGTGTGTCAGTCTGCATCCACCGTGTGTGTGCGGAAGGCCCAGCGAAGCATTTAATCGCTCCAAGCATCTTCGGCCACCTATCCAGACTTACGAAGGCAAACAAACAGCTTTGTCTCCTGTCATTTTCAGGTTTTTTAATAAAAATTTTGGGAAATATCATTAATATTGTAATTCCAAACAAAGACCGCAATATATAGGCTATTGACTTATTAATATTTACCAATAAAAGTGGGTAATGACCATCTGACTGTAACAGGCAGTGAGTGTCCTTATTGATTATTACACATAAATGCCATCACTGGGCAACTGGCACCTCTCTGATAAATTAAAAATAATTAAAATTTTCACTATAATAAGAAATAATATTATTATATAAATTCATCCATTGACAACGACCACTTGTCCCGACTGTGGTCGGGGAAAGCCGGAGCCTTATCCGGCCCCCCAAAGTATATAAAGGATATAGTAAATTAATATCAGAGCCTTCAAAACAGAATATTTAAAATAGAGGCATTAGTAAGACACACAGCCAGTGTAACGTGTCAGCAGAAGAATAACCATAAAACAATGGCGTCCGTTTTTCAGCAATGAGGTTTGGCCAGTGCCTGGCCAGACTTGCAACTTTTGTTCCAAAAAAGAATAAGGAAAAAAAAAAGAATTAAAAACTGAAACGCCACTTTCGACAAACTGAACAGCTCATTTCTGGTTTAGTGCTCACAGCTACATTCACACTTCGACAGTTTCATGATGTGTTTAGTGCTACTTTTTACTTATTCATTTAGCTTATGCTTGTCTTCAAAGCAACTTACAGTGTTAAGGTTACAATTATTTATTCATTTATAGAGCTGGGTAATATTACCGGAGCAATTTAGGAAAGTACCCTGCTCAAGGGTACAACAGCTGGTGGTGAGAATCAAACCTACAACCTTCGGATCCAACGGCAGTAGCGCTAACCAATGCACTACCAGCTGTCAACTTTACTCGCCCTGGGGTGCGGACTCCCCTTTGCAGGTGCTTCTACTTTCCACAGGAAATGACTGAATTGTGACTTGAACCAGTAATTAAAGTGTTAAAATTAACGGGATTATTGCGCATCTCAGGACAGGTGAAGCACACAGGTGAGGAGCGGAAAACAGCAGCAGCTTTCATTACTGTTCGCTGTACGTGATGGACGCTCTCTGCTGCCCTCGGGATATCTTGGGAAGGTGGATGGGTGGACGGACACACACGTGCGCACACACACGCACACACACACACGCGCGCTCACACACACACAGATGCACCCCTGCGCAGCCGATTCCCGTTCCCTGCACCTCCCGCAGCCCGACAGCCAGAAACATGATGGATGTTTATTTTCGTCGCCCCGATTCGCAACCAGGCAGCGGCTCGGTACAGTGGGGGGGCCCGAGAGATGATTTATTCCTGGCCGACTCCCATTTCATTAGCCGCGGGGGCCACGGGCCTCTGCGGGGCTGCAGGGTTGCGAAGGCAAGGAGAGAAGGCGTCGGATGAAGGCGACTGGGACGGTACCCCCTGGACCCCCCACTCCCTCAACCCCCTTAGCCTCCCAAATAAAGGAGGCTCCTGACCGCGGGGCAGCTCGGACCCTGCGCACCCACCAGCTGGGCTGCAAAAGGAAGCATCGCAACGGGCCTCAAGAACCCTGGAAAGCGGCGAGCGAGGAGATGAGAAAGGCACCTCTCGCAGATGAAGGAAGACGCTCTTCCTGCAGCTCTCGGGACCAACGCGTCCAAACAAGTGAGACACGAAACGTGGATGAAGTTGCAGAATGTTCACCCCCCGATAGGACGCCTACATTGGGAGAGAACCTCTTCTGCTTCGTCCTAACACACACACACACACACACACACACACACACTTTCACATATAAACTAAGGCTGAACACTCACTTGGAATTGTTCATTTCTTCCTGACTCCATTGTCCTAAACAACAATCATCACAATCATCATCATCATCATTCCTGCGAAAACATAAAACATTACTGCATCAACCAGGTGAACTGTATGAATATATAACTAAATTTCTAATTTCTTCCGCCTCGAACACACTGAATGACGCCGATTCACAGGTTTGGTAAAATTTGAGAAAAATATCGCATCAGAGTTTCTGCTGCTGTACAACCTTTCATGAAGGTACTTACCCTGAGTGATACAGTAAAAACTACCCCATTGTAAAAATAGATAAATCACAGTAAAACAGACAACAAACTGAACATTACCCCCCCCCCCCCCCCCCCCCCCCCCAAGTGCTCCATGTCTTACTGCTGCAAAAGTGCTGTAAGCTTTGTGATTCTGCAAAGCTGGTCAGAGTTCGATAATCCGCTCGTCTTAAACTGCACCGTACATGGAGACACTCATTATAGAACATCCCCTCATCGGGTTCTGAGAATTTGTACCACTCTTCAGCCCTAATTATCCCGAATTTCATTCCATAAATACCCCGAATCTGCAGCGAGCGAAACATCTCCAAGCGAACAAACTCAGCTGAGTAAGAGGTCCGAGGGGACGAGCCCACGAAGGGCCGTGTGCGCGGGCTGAGAATGTTGTGTTTACATGAAATGCTGTGCTGTGTCCTCCAGTGCACATCTTTATTTTCATATTTTATTTAACAAAAAAAAAAAAAAAAACCCAAACCCTACAAGACAGAGAAGTGCTCGCTACTGCAGACGGTGCCATTCGACCTGGAGCCCTGTACTGAAGGTCCCTGCTTTGAATCCTCCTCCTGCTCTCAGTAACTCACTTAGCCTCAGTTCTACAGTAAGAATACCCTGCTGTAAATGTGGGTCCCTTTGTGTAAAACACTAATATTGGAAGGAATTTCAAATATTGCTGTAAAAACATACTGGATCCTCAGCCTCCACAACTGGAAGTTTGTTCATCTTTTACCACTAAGATACAGTCAATAAAAGCTACACAATACAGCTATCCCTCCTGTTATTCCCAGACAAACCTATATAAGAATGAATGAATGAATGAATGAATGAATGAAACTTCCATCCATCAGCCCGCTGTCAATAACCGATTGTCCATGCAAGGTTGCTGTGGTCCAGGGCCGGCCAAGCGGAGGGCAGGGTGCACTGTGGATGGAATGTAATGTACCACTTTGACTATTCTTCTCAGTTTCAAACTATACTGGAATTAAAACTTATTTATAATTAGTAAAAATACAAAATATGCCATCTCCACAACTTCCTATTTTACTGCGACCGCTGACAGATTCATCGCAGAAGCACACGTTTATGTTCCTGAGCTTTTGGTCATTTTCAACTTATAGCTATACAATTAATAAAAGATCAATAATGCAAACCTATCGACGGATTTGCGGGTGAGGTTATGTAAAAACTGTGGATATGGCTATCGTAAAAAAATGCTTCGTAAAACTGTTTAACATTTTTAGCAACTTCAAACTAATTTTAAATGACTGACAACAAAAATATGTACATTCTTTTCACAAACAGACGCCCCATTGCTGACACATTCATCTCATAAACGAGTACAATTCATCATATTATTGATCACCGACGCTCACAAGCACCAGGCATGAGCTGTAAACGCTTGGAAAGCAAATTGAACAAAGTTGGGCTCCATTTCTCTTCAGTCAGTGTGTTTTACCAGCAGCCCACACCTGAGTAGGAAACGATAGTGGCCTTCGCTCCACAAAAGACAGAAATATTAGAAAAATTAAAAATGTTAAATAATGGAGAGGTGAAGAAAATGGAGCTAAAATTAGTAAAAATTTTTAAAAATTATTGTATCATTAAACATTCGTAACTTGAAGGTTTTTAACACGAGGAATCGATGTAACATTTACATTTAACTTTGGTATCGTGAGAGGAACAAAAGTATAACACTATGGAACCAACAAGCTACCAACGTAACGTAAAAACCGTAACCATAACGTAACTATAAGTGTGTCCCCCAGAATTTGCTCCCTACTAATTTTCCAACACGTTGCACGCGTACCGCACGCGGACGCTACTTAAACAGCCGGCACAGAACGGTTACAATTTTATCGTGAACTGCCGTTTCCATGTAACTGGGAAATTGCTAACAGAACATCAGAGACACAATCACTGCAACACATTGAATTCATCGATTCATCGATCGCATCGACGCAAGGAGGACTTACTTCATGAAGCTTTGAATTACGTCATCTATGACTCTTTACGTTTTGAGTCATTCTACAGTTAACGTTTGCTGTTCCAGAAACGCGCAAATTTTTTCCGTAGAAAAAGGTGGGAAGAGGGGACGGCTGTCCAGAAACTCAGGAAAAACGTAGGTTCGGATAAACAAGGACGGGTGAATATAAGAACATCTTAATGGTTTAATGAAAAGAGGATAAGATGCCCTTTTTGACCTAGACGCCATGCATGTCTGTTTTAATAACCTGAGCCCCCCCCACAGTCTCTATATTTAGGGATGGAGAGACATGAATTTTGTAGGGACCCTTTCATGCTGAGCTAAAGCAAAAGAATAGACTGACTGATGTAAGGAGACGTTTTGATTTCGTCCCGTCCCCATTCAAAATGCAGCGAGTCCTTCCGTCGCCAGGTTTGTCCTGTGAGTCTCACCCGAACATTAACAGAGACATGTCAAAGGAAGATAAATAATACTTACTTTAGATTAATATGAAGTGTGACCCCGAATCCTATGTTACAAAACAATTAAATTAGTGACACCGAGTCTGTTTTTGAACTACAGACAAACCCTAACGACAGACTGCATACGCCATGAAAAATGTACCAAATATTGTTTTGGTACATTGTATCATGTCTGTACTTCTTCTTCTTATTATTATTATTATTATCATCATTGTTGTTGTTGTCATCAGCAACAACAGCAATAAGAATTTTTATAAATAATAATTGTAATAATAATAAAAGAGTTTTCTAAAGCACTTCAATATTCTAGATAATGTACATTTGAAAATTGCTGGAAGAATAAATTCTCCAAATTTTCATGTAAAATTCAGCTGGAGGAATCTAATAACCATTTTAATAACTTTTCATCTGTGATTTTCTTTTGTTTCTTATTTCTTTCATACACCTTTCTCGCCGAGAAAGTTTTACATCTCATTCCGAAATTCTGAATGCATCTACAAATTCAGATGTGGTCATAAATGAGGCTCAGCACTAAATGAAGCATGCTATGCCTGATTAGCATGCATTATTCTGCCCGGTTAATATTACACGGTATGTGCAGAATTACACAAAATGCTTAAGAAAGGATTAATAATCAGATTCTTATGTCAGTTATTGTGTGGCGGTTGTTGACCCAATTTTCTACTGACAGATCCTGCCTAACCCCACACACGACGGGCCCAGAAGACTCTGTCTTTATTAAATCAGTCAAGTTATCTTTTATTTTTGAATCTTTCATTTTCACAGACTCCTGCTCATTCCTTTTGTACTCAATCATGGATAAATCCCCAAGTAACATCTTCCTGACTGGTCCTGGGGATTATATGTGAGGATTAATGATGGAAAGCTGCTTTTGGTAAAATATCATTATGGCTGCAGAGCTGTCATGTAAATTGTCAGACTGACAAAGTTTAATGCTAGTCAGACATTCAGACTTCATGTTTATTTTAAAAACTGGAAAGGAAAGTCAGCTGGGAAGGAAAATAACATTGGCGCCCTTTCAACATGACAACATTTCAAGGTAATCCCTTTTTTGAAGAGCATTGCTTGAATCGCATATTGTATATAGTACAGACAGATCAGTTTAATATGCTCAGCCTCCTTTTCGATGGAAAATAATAAAAAAGAGATTAAACCTCATTGGTCTATTAGTGAAAACAAAGATTTTTGTGTAAGGGCCGTGCTTTACCGTTGCGATTCTGTGTATTTCCACACATGTGTATTTTTAAATGTATCGGGCACAAAGAAAAGCAAAATCAATGCATATTGTGAGAACAGCATTAAAGGAACGTGACACAAAACCCTGTTTTTGTGGCTATTTATCAGTCCGGGTATACAGTAGTAGTGATGTAACTATAAGGAATTAAATGTGTTTTTAATGCCCGTTTATTTACACAAAGTGTCATTCATCAGATTTGCACATACTTACTAATTTTGAAACTTACGTGCAATTCGATCAGTATAAAAAAAAAAACCTTCCGCATGTGTCCTAGAGCCAGGATTTTGCACTGGATTTAAACGCACGGTGCTGTGTAATTTCTGTCCTTTCACTTTGGAGCCCGGTGATGTAATTCTGATTATTCCACAGCAACATCGACCCCTCATCGCCCACTCAACGGGGCCGTATACATTATTCGGAGACATCAAACGAGTCGTTGTCCTAATGTTTTCAGTTGATCGCAGTGAGTCACAGACAAGACCCACCCTGCGCTGACTACAAACTTCACTGCAGGGCGGGAACTCCTCAGTCTGGGACCGATGGCACCCTGTGTCCCCCATCCTTGAGCAGGTGTGCAGTGCGAGGGATGTGACTCTGGCAGAAAGCTACCAGACAGGGGTCTTCAGTTGCTGCTCAATTCAGAGAAAAGCTACCCCCCCAAACACACACACACACACACACACACACACACACACACACACACACACACACACACACACGCACAGTGCTGTCTCAAAATATGTGAACCCCCCGTTTCCCTTAATTTTACTACGAAATTGTTTTTTTTAATGAGCATCAGCGTTTCTCATATGACATAATAGGTGTGTAACGACCAGTTCCATTTGTTGCTTTAGAGGAAATCGTGCGCGTAGTAGAATCACGCGGTGGTGGCCGTGCAAAAATAAGTGAACCCCGAGCTGCGCTGGTTAAACCAAGTAGGTAAGTATTTTGTAGGTGTATCAATCATAATCTTTTATTCATTTTATAAGCTTGAGGTTTAACATTTAGACACAAGTTTAGTCAAAAATTTTGTACAAGAATAATGACCATCCCTACAGGGTGCACATACTTGCAAGCACACACACACACACACACACACACACACACACGCTATTCTGTTTACCCGCCACATTGTCCACTGTGAAATCCCTCCACCTGCTCACACTCACTCCAATAGCAGCGTTATTTTGGCCGCGGGCGGCACTGCGACTAAGGTAGCTCCGCTTCTCTCTCACATTCCTGCTTTTTAGCCTAATAACCCCGCACATTAGTTCCGCTCGTAACGCGTCCCGGCGTTCACGCGACACATTCACCTTCAGACGAGGTTCGACTCGCACCGTGAATAACGTCTGTTGAGAACGAGACTGCGGAATCGCCCGAGTTCCACTCTCAGGAAGGACCCCCCCCACGTCCCCCAGCAGTGTACCGTTCAAAATTTGTCTTGGCTTCCTGTGCAGATTTCAACTGATCCATATTACTCGCGCCTGTCCGCCGGGACGGAGCAGGCGGTTGCTCTCTGCGGGCCGAGCTTCTGAGCCGGAGGAGCAGAGCGGGGGACTCCGATGGAGCTGAAACGCACACGAGACCGCGTTTCACCGCGTTCCGCCACGATCTGGGTTGATCACCTGCTTTCATGGCCCCTCTGGAGCCGTCCGGAACCCCTGCGATCTGGATGCGGCAAATAGTGCTTTGCAACCCTGAAACAAACATGGACATTGGGACACGCTCACGGAAGGCCGGAGCAGAAAATGAGTAAATGATGCTGTAACGGAAGTGTAAAGAGCGCTCAGGTCAAATTTCCTCGAGCTTGTATAAAAAAATATAAAAATTAAAAAAGTGAAAAAATAAAAAGGAAATATCCACGACTAAAACGTTTTTAAATACTCTTGAACACGATCCTGTACTTAATCTTTTTACGTTTAGAAGGAAAATGTGTACCGATGTGAAGCCTTTAATTTAATGGTACCGCTGGAGATCCAACAGATGAAATGAAAACACATATTGAACGGTGTGTTAACAAAGCGGCTGCCGGGATACCTCCGGCACAGTCGGGGGTGCGAAGGCACTTATTGCCTAGGGTGACTTTTTCAAGCTGCAACCTCTGCTGTGGCCACAGTGTCTGTAAAGTCCCTTCTGTTAGAAGGCAAATAGACCAATAAAGAGAAGCCGTTTGGAACCAAACAACCAGAAGACTAACAGCCACAGATGATAGCCACGCAGAATATGGGTTTTGCCTTGGCATCGGTTCAGGGACCGGCACAGCAACACGGAACCTGAAATCGACAGCAGCCCCAGCGACCCGAACCACGAACCATGTCAAGGATGTGTTTTATGGCTTTTTTATGCTTGCAATGATGCTTCTAAATAGCGTAAAATTGCACCCTTGGTTGACTGCCTGCGATAGTGTATTTGGAACATCAAATAGTGTTTTACTGAAGGATTCAGGGTAAGAACTGTGCTCAAGGGTAAAACACCAAAGGAGATGGCCCTAAATACTATAGAGGTTCCCCCTTGTATAACAAAGACACCTTTTATGAAAACTCACACCCGCGCACATTGTCTGAGGCTGCTTGTCTCAAGCGCGGTCACGGCAAACCGGAGCCTAACCCGGCAACACAGGGCGCAACACCGGAGGGGGAAAGGACACACCCAGGATGGGACGCCAGTCCATCGCAGGACACCCCAAGCAGGACTCGAACCCCAGACCTGCCAGAGAGCAGGACCCCGCTAAATCTGGTGCGCCACCGCGTCCCCCGTGACAACTCTGTTATAAGTAAATGGAATTTGCACACAATAATTTATGTAACAAAGTCTTAACGCTCATGTCAGGATAACAGACATTTCGATTCAAAACACATGCCTTAGTGACATCGCACCAGGTGAAAGCCCCCAACCCTCCCCATTGTGGCTTGCCTTGAATGTCAGCTGCAAAGCTGTATCCGTTTGAAAACCTAAATGGCGGTATCATTACGAATGATTTTCTCCGATGTCATTTACGATTTTTCCGCAAATGATAACTCACAAATAGCTCAGCAGAAATGGATTACAAGTGTTACATGAATTGCCCAATTAGGCAGTGTTACCATAATAACAATAATAACAACAATAACTGAACACCATTCTACCCCTTTGCAATTTTTTGCAGTTGTGTTTACATTTTATAGCATTTATTATTATGTTGTAATATATTGTTTTTATTGTACAGATTATAATATATTGTAATATACTGCAATAAATACACACACACACACACACACACACACACTTTCTGAACCGCTTGTCCCATACGGGGTCGCGGGGAACCGGAGCCTACCTGGCAACTCAGGGCGTAAGGCTGGAGGGGGAAGGGGACACACCCAGGACGGGACGCCAGTCCATCACAAGGCACCCCAAGCGGGACTCAAACCTCAGACCCACCGGAGAGCAGGACCCGGTCCAACCCACTGCACCACCACACCCACTATTGTAATATAATACATGGTAATATATTGTTTTTTTATGTAGCACCATAGTCCTGGAGGAACGCTGTTTCGTTTCACTGTATATTGTACCAGCTGTATATGGTTGAAATGACGATAAAGCCACTTTTGACTTTGAATAATAACAATAACAATAACAATAATAATAATAATAATATGGATAATAAGGGATCCCTCCTATTGATTTTGTTTTTGTGTAAAGAAACTCCACACTTGAGTTCACCAGACTCTGCACTGGCCTGCTGCACGTCTTCAGACAATAAAACTTTAACGATCAATTGCGTTGGCTCAAACTAGGATCTTGGCTTTTCAAGGGTTAGTGCGGACTTGGGTTTAAATTTGATTTGATTTGATAAATTTGATAAGGTAGGAATTGTGTGCGCAAGACAAAATTACCCTCCTTAAACAAAGGAAGCCTGAGCCCCACTGGCCCTACGAGCAACGCAGTCATACACACAAATCACAGTTTAATGATGATAATCTTTATCATCAGTGTCATTATCAATGTAAAATAATTCATTTCAGCTTACAAATATGTAAAAAGCACAAAAAAATTAAGTCGGGAAGAAAGCAGCGTATAACGAGAGCAAGAAATGAAAAAAAAAAAAAAAAAAAAAAGAGTGTTTTTTGTGCACTTAAAATGAGTGCGAAGGCATAGAACGAGGTATTTCCCCGTCCAGAGCTGCATAGCTCTTTAAAATGAATTGCCATTAATGTAATAACGTCTAGTAAGTGAAAGCACAGTGTACTTGTTTACCAACAAAGTGTCTGTGACAGCATTTATAAATATATATGCGAAGCGCTTTTGTCGAAAATCCTGTGATGTTACCGTAAAAACTACTGTTGGGTACATTACGTCCCCCATCTCATCCCTATTCTAAAACGTTTCGGGCTACGGCCTGCGCGGAATATTCATGTCCACAATTAGTACATCGCAGACATCTCATGCGCACGCTGCTACGGGGTAAACGGGGCAAGGCTCAAATCATCCTGAGCTTAATATTCATTATTTCTGTAAACATCTTCCAGTGACCTTTCCAAGGCAGCGCAATTACGCTCCCGTATCGGTCCGATTCAAAAGGAACAGCACAAAAATATAGAAAATAATAAGAAAAATAATAGCTGCATTATTTCAGGGAGGCTGAGCGACACCACAGGCTACCTCTAATTAGTCACTGCCACACAACAGCCCTTCCGGAGCGTCGGGGGTGACACATGATTGACTGTGACACCGTGATGGCTTGTGACATGTGCGGCGGCGGCGGCGGCAAGCTCTGGGGGGGGAGGGCCCGTCAGGAGAGCCCCAGCCTCAGAGCGCTCGCGTCGCATTTGAGCTGACAAGCACACGGGGCTTCGGCTCGTACCCCCTGCTTGCGGTCCTTACCGCCACCGAGATGCCGCTCTCCGGATTGTTCACGCGCCTGCCGGGTGCCCCGCGTGCAGGTTCGGAGCGTATCCGCGGACCCCCCGCTGGTAATTTCTCCAGACGACGTGTCTACCGCAGCGCTGCGACCAGCGCGTCGACGCCTTCCCGGCTTAGCCGCCGATTCTTCGGAACGCGGTGCCGTACTCGGAGCGTATGCGGGAGATCGTGGTTATTTCCCGTGCCGTTACCTCACCGGCACAGAAGTCAGCGCGGTCAGCTGGGTCATCCCGCAGAGCGCCTTACGGGACGTAGAGATATATCACCGAGGAGGCCGTATTACGGTCTGGTGTCTGCTACTCCGTGGGTTAAGCCACCCGTCCGTGCCTCCATCCATCTACTTCCATGGTGTGCTGATAAACAAAAGAACGGTAGTTCCCCCTTATCCGCGGTTTCAGTTACCTGCTGTCAACCGTGGTCCAAAAATATTAAATCGAAAACTCCGGAAACAAACAATTCTTAAGTTTTAAATTGCTTGCCGTCCCGCCCGAGACGTGAATCATCCCTTTGTCCGGCGTATCCATACTGTATTCGCTACCCGCCCGTTAGTCACTTAGAAGCGTCGCGGTTATCAGGTCAGCTGTCGCGGTATCGCAGGGCTTGTGTTCAAGTAACCCTTTTCTTTTTTTCTCTAAGTCAAAATACTTTATTTAAAAAATCGATACTTATGAGGACCTGGGCATTAGTCCTTAGTTTTCTTTCTTCATCTTCTGTATAGGAAAAAACATAGTATATATAGGTTTCGGTACTAACCCTGGCAGGGGGGCGCCGTGGCGAAGTGGGTTTGACTGGGTCCCGCTCGGGGTGCCTTGCGATGGACTGGCGTCCCGTCCTGGGCGTGTCCTCTCCCACTCACCCTCCGGCCTTGCGCCCCGTGTTGCCGGGTTAGGCTCCGGCTTGCTGCGACCCCCCTTGGGACAAGCGGTTTCAGACAGTGTGTGTGTGTGTGTGTGTGTGTGTGTGTGTGTGTGTGTGTGTGTGTGTGTATACTAACCCTGGTTTCAGGCATCCGCTGGGGGTCTTGGAACATATCCCCCATGGATAAGGGGGCACTACTGAACCGACCGCGTTTTTACTCAAGCCGTGGAAGGCATCATCAGCCTCGATGGTTATCGCAGTAACAACCCCCGCTATAAGTGTAAAAGAGCAACTGTTTCTGCTGCCACGACAAGCTGCTTGCTCATCCCTGAGTGACAAACCTGCTGGCTTACGCTCTCATTTCTCAGCGGTCGGAGTCGACCTCCACGCCTCTTTCCCCGCTGATCACCGAGGCCTTTGACTTCCACCAAGCAGTTCATCAGGAAGAAGAAGGGCTGTGGAGTCGGTACACAAAACCCTCGACTCCGACTCCTGTAACATAATGATTGCTTCCGACTCCGACTCCGCAGCACTGCCCAAAAGTTGCACGTCATTTTGGGGGTCGACTTATACGCCGGATCGACTTACACGCCAGCATATACGGTACGTTCAGTCAGAGTCGGGAGTCGAAAAATTGTTTCGACTCCGACTCCACAGCGCCGGGAAGAAGTCCGACTGCGTCGTTCCCACATCCGAGACCGCCGGCCACGTTGAAAAGGCCACCGTCTCTGGGAAAAACATCCTCCGAGCCGCTCCTTTACAGCATTTACCATATTAAGGAAGACACCGTAGCTTCCAGAAGGAAATCCCTATTTCTCACTGAAAGCAAATGTCACTTCATCATCTACCCTGAGAACTAAGAGGACCAAAAAAAAAAAAAAAAAAAAAACAGTATTGCAGATGAAAACCAGCAAAGCCTAAAACAAACCGCTTGTTTACTGATGTAGGAGCGGCGACAAAGACGCTCCCGGCCACCGGCGGCGTGCAAAATCCTCCTCTTACACGTGCGAACACAGCAAAGGCGACAGCGGCAGCGAAAGTCCATCTCGTCTCTTCGTCCCCCTTCCGCGCGACACCGGAGAAAAGGTGAGATCATAAACAAACACTAATTGGTAGCTAATTTTCTTACTTCTTGCCTCACTGATTTATCGCCTTCAGGCTACTATGAATAATTTAGAGAAGTGGCGCGCGGCTTTATCCCGAAAACGACGAGACAATGCATTCATTATGCTATCATGCCGAGTAATTTCTGGGCACTCGTCGCTGCTATTAGAATAATATGCAAATGTGGCGTCGCCTCGCACCCAGGCGGGCCCCGGCTCAGACCTGGTCTGCCAGCCCGTATCTCGCTCCAGTTGGCGGCACGAAGGCTGCTGGGGGGGATACGGGAAGCAGGGCGTTGGCGCCGCCGACCCGTGACGGGCAGAAGGATGGGGGTCAGCGCTCCCGGAGCGGCGCGGGGCCCTTCGGCGAGGCTGTCGGGTTCGAGATTAAAGAGCCCGCCACGGCACGGGGCGCCTCGCTCCCGCGGTCCCTGGGGGCGGACGGCGCCCCCGCCCCCCGAGGCGCTCGGCCGCAGGCGCATAAATCCAGGGTCCCCCCCAGGGACGCTTGCGTTTAGAAGGTCACGTTAGTCCTTCGGAGAACAAAGAAGGCGTGGAAAAGTCGGGATGCGGAGGAGCGCGGCGCGGTGTTTAACCGCGAGAAGGCAGAGGAGGACCCCGGCGCCGCGGTACGGAAGTGGGTGGGACGTCGTCATTGCGCCGAAGGAACATTTTCACGGCGCGATAAGCTTTACGGAAAAGATGCGTCGATGCGGACCCCGCGCAGTTTGCGCTCGTGAAAAATTCAACGTTTCGGCCCGACAAACGCACTCAAATATTGCGCGCTTAAAATTTCATTCCGTCCCGCTGTTCTGTGCTGTATTTACGCACGTTACGGTACGGTGTCATCGCTGCTATTTTACTAGAGCGGAAAACGGTGGAGGGGACACACTCCGGGTTTAGGTGGCCAGAACGGCGGTGGCTTCGTCCCCCCTCCCCCGTGGGCCGCGCCCGCATTAAGTCGACCCCTGCGCGCAGCGGGGGGTCGCAGGGCCAGGAACACAAATGTCAGCATTGGAGGAAGTGGTTAAATGGCAGCGAGGGCTGCGGTTGGAGGTGTCGGCGGCCCGAGCGTCGCTTGTCTCCCTCGATCCGTCAGCGCGGCGCGGCGCCGCGTCCGTCCGCGGGCTCGGACCCCCCGACCCCGCCCCCCATCCCGGGCTTGTCAGCTCCGCTATTGAAGACACGCCGACGTCTGCGCCCCCTGATGGTGAGCGGACTAGTGGCCTTCCTCCCGCTGACGCCGGCCCTCTAGGACTCGTAGCCACGCAGAAGTAGATTAATCGTGGGGAAACTGAGGACCGCGCTGTACCGTTCGAACCGTATCAGTGCACCCTGTGAATTTCGTACAGCTCTTCATTAGACGATCGCGTCTAAGAGCGCGGTACGTGCAACATCGAACGAAAGGAAACGTCCACGAATCAAAAAGGTTTTAAAACGTTTAACGAGTTTTCGCTGAGAGTCGAGGGCCATCGGGTCCGTATATACGGAGCGCCGCCCGTCCTGTTCGCATCCCTCCCTGCACCGAGCCGCAAAATCGCTGGCCCATCGAGAGGCCGACGCCCGTTGGCTAGCAGCTGCGATTCACCCTTTCGAGGCCGTGCGTCAATAACCAGTTAGGTACAGAGACCTCGCGGATGCTCCGGGTGAATTCCGACGTAGGGACCGACGAGAGGAGGGGCTGCAAATTAGGGCGTATGATGAATTTCGAAAGTAGGGATGAATTTTGAGAGCGACGTGAGCTCCGGCTATAAGAGGATCAGCTGCCGCGGAGGTGAGCGCCCGCAAGGCTCACGCACCGCTCCTCTCCTTCCCTCCCCCCCCAAACGGCGAAGCCCCTTCAGAATATTTATGATTCATTTCAGAACTCCGGGTGGCCTCGGAACGATTAGGCTGGAATTCCCGAAATTGCTTTTCCCGATAGCAGGCGGCAGCGCGGCTAAACGGGCGCGGCCCTCATCACAAGACGCTTCGAGACAGAGCCTCGTTCCGCATCCGGCAGCGAAACATCAGCGATCCGCGGGAATCGTTTTCATATGCAAACTTTGCCCGCTTTACTCAGCTGATGCACGGTCCCCTCCCCCCACAGAGGTAAACATTAAAAATTAAGCGGCAGGCTAATCTCACGACAATTATCTATTAGAGCGGTAAAAAGCAGCTGGAACAGGGTTGCGTCCACCTCCCTAAGTGCACCCAGCTCGTCCTCCTACATCCCACGCAAATAACTAGGGCGATACAACGGACGCGTGGCGTTCCGAACATCTCGACAAACGAGTTTACAGGCGGTCCCCGATTTACGATGGCTCGACTTACAATTTTTTCCACTTTACGGCGGTGCGCTGGCAATAGACGTTCGGTAGAAACCGTACTTCGGATTTTGGTTTTTTTCCCGGGCAAATGATATGCGGAGCGAGACTCTCTCGTGATGCTGGGCGGCAGCAGCAGCAATCCGCATCTCCCAGTCCCTCACGCAGAGGTATGTATTAGATGTGTTAAATGCATTCTCGACTCACGATATTTTCGACTTCCGATGGGTTGCGCGGAACGTGACCCCATCGCAAATCAGGGACCACCTGTGTTAATTTTTGCATTTGGCACACCCTCCTAACGGGGTGCGGTGTGCGGAAGAGGTTCGTTGTCGTCGTTCCATCGCTAAGGCCTCTTCGGTGGCAGTCATGACTCAAACTCCTGCTCCTTCTTAGCAGCAAAGCCCAGCAGAGGCAGCTGGTAAGCTTCAGGGAGAGACCAGCTTGTGTAGATACCATGCGGTCAGCAGAGCGCCAGCGATCGCCGCGGTAAAGGAGGAGCCGTAACTGGATGCGTCACGCCCATTCATTATGGAAGGCACTAAATGAGAAGGTCAGTTGACAAAGGCTAGAAGCTGTCAGACGCTGGTTGGGATGAATCTCCTGCCAGGGTGTGAAAAACACTCCACTGCCAACAGCTGGTTTTCCTGGAGCTGCACAACACCGATCGCTTGTTTGGCGAGACAAACATTCACCCTGTTTTTGAAGGTCACCGGTGGATCTCTTTGTGGCTCATTACACATGCAGGCATTCAAACGTTCACGGGTACAACTTCTATCTGCAACACTTGGAAAAGCTCACTGGAGAGCCGTTTGCCAACGATGTTCCGACATGTAACTAGGGGAAAGCAAACGAAATCTGAAAATGATAAACTCAATGTTTAAGTTCCAACACATAATTAAAGTGCTATTTGTGTATTACGTAAGAGAGCCAGAACACAGCATAGTGGTTTAGAGCCAAAGGCTTTGGATGGCGAACCCAGGTTCGAATCCCACCTCATGTTGTCGTCCTCTTGATTAAGGTACTTACCCTGAATTGACACAGTAAAATTTACACTGCTGTATAAACATATAAATAATTGCAAATAGAGGAATGTTATAAGTGGCTTTGGAAAAAAAAAAATCATCAGATAAATGAATGAAGATCTGATGTACAGATTAGTTTCGGCGCAAAAGAGGAAAAGTAGCTGATTACGGAGCGGGGTACAGCCCTGAACGTACATACAGTACCAGACTCATAAGTACTTGGGAAGGATTATACTGTACTTTTTAACTCGGTGTGATTTCGGAACAGCAGCCCTTCATGGTGCTCCTAAATAAAGCAACCACTTCTCTACCACTTCTCACATCAATGGGGAGTTAAGGAAACACAGGGTACTTACGTGATGTAAACAGGGTAAGAAAATGGTTATAAAGGCGTTAGGCGCTCTACGATGGGCTCATATCTCTGTACCCTGTACGATGTCGCAGCAGCAACTTGTCCGCTTTGGACTTGACCATTGTCCGGGATGCTGCGGATGCCAAAGCGGTACGTCGGCAGGTCACTCCGTATACCACTTACACCACGGTGCAACGCTGTAAGGACCTGGTGCCGCGGTCAGCCCCGCACTCAGAACGTGACACGTGTCAGTTATTCATGCAACGGCCCGAAAGAGGGGGTGCGGCAGGTTCGACCGGTGCTTGCCGTGTGGCGGGTCTTGGGTTCGAGCCCCGATTGCGGTGCCTTGCGGCAGACTGCTCCCTCCCCCTTCGGCCTTGCGCCCTGCGTTGCCGGGTGGTCTCCGGTTCGCCGCGACCCCGCTTGGGACAAGCGCTCGTAGACGTTGGTCGGGTGGCTGGGGAGGCACAACGGCTCAACATTTTTACTCAATTTGAGCTTGAAGAATTTTACATTTTGCGCTTGATTTTGCTAAATTCATCGTTACTGTGCAAATGTTGGCAAGATTTTCTTAGTTACACTCCACATTCTGCACCTCTCCAGGCACACCTGTGCTAAATTACATTTACACGTATTCATTTAGCAGACGCTTTTCTCTAAAGCAACGTGTATCATCTCACAGAAAATGCAATGTGTTCATTGTGTTCATTACATGAGCGGAAAGAGACACTTAGATGCAGACGTGTGATTCTTAAATGCGGTTACTTTGTTTCTTTCCACCATATGATCCAACGTTCATCACATGAGTAGCTGCATAAAACGTTATCAGAATATCCACGATTCCTGATCTAGTAATTTTTCTTTCTTTTTTTAAGATGTAAATATTTACGTTACTTTACAGGAGTAGCTGTGTGAAGGTTTATCCGGCATCATCTTATAGATGATGAACATTTACACCTTACGTGAACTTAAGAGATGATGGGCGAAGTGAGTCTGAAAGAAGTGAGTTTTCAGACCCTTTTTTAATTGTGGACAGAAATTCAGCAGTTCTGAGTGACAGGGGCAGGTTGTTCAGACCGAATTATGGCTACAAGTCATGTCGAAGGCAAGCAGTGTGACCCGAAACTGACCCGGACGGGATCCGTGCACCCCCGCCGCTCCCCGCCGCTCCCCGCCGCCCCGCCGCTGTGCCCAAGGGCTCTTTCTGTTACACTCTTACACACACGCTGTGACACACACTCACAGCACAAATCAATCTGGATTCGAACTGGAAAGGAGCTTGTGAAGATGATTTTAAGTGATTTTAGTCTTTTAATTCTAAGGTTGTCTGAAGTTAATGAAGAATAATAATTCTTTAAAAAGTTTTTATAGCCTTTTCTGAGGTTTTCACAGAGCCTAAGCAGCAAATAAGCTGAGGGACGACTACGCCGCATTATTGAGGCTTAATGGGAAAAGTGACTTCGGCAGCATGAATAAATCAAGTAACGAACGCACGTTGAGCGTCTAAGTGGCGGAGACGATGTAGACAAACGCACACCGCAACAGCGTTCAGAACACCAACCTGCATGTCTGTGAGTCTCAGTGCAAGAAGGTGCAGCGCACTTGGAAAATGTGGTGTTCGTACCGGGTAAAATCGTACCTCTGGACCGAGCCGGGATATGCTGGCATTAACAGGGAGGAATCGGGGGGGTTAGGGGCGGAGGGTCTCACTGACAACTCCCCCCGACCCTATAGAATTCACACGAGATACATAAACTGTCAGTGGTGGTGGGGGGGATTTGTAATTGTTCCACAAAACACCTCACCCCCCACAGCGCCACCAGGAAAGGTCAGGGATGACATCTCCGCTTCCCTGCATCCCAAAGCCCCTTTCTGTCGGGGGGAGGTAATATTCCCGCCACGCACCGCGGTGAGAATGTCAGCATTGGCCTCCAGCAGGTGAGGAGCGACCCGCGAAGAGCTTCCGCAGCTCCGAAGAACTCGGAAAAGGTCTCGAGCCCGAAGGATTGACCTCGGGAGCAGCTTCGCGTTACTGCATTCAAACCCAAACCCGAAAGCAGCGCAGCTGTCCAGGAGGGTGGTAAATATTACCACCTTGGGGGCCAGGAGAAGGTGATGTACCCAGGGTGCAGTTGCGTGGGCATCACACACATGCACCGTCCATCCGTGCACCAAGCTCTAAAAAGTGTTCGTTTAAGATTTTGAAAAACAGAAGTGTGTGGATCCCTTAACCCTGATCATCAGAAAATGCCCTGTAACGTCAAACAAAACCTTAAGCCGGATCATTCAGTAGAGAATTACTGCTAAAAGACAATAACCGATTATTAATTTTCCTACTTATTATAAAACGTGATATGACCTTAGTCGGCATCTACTTTGAGTAAACAGGTGTCATGTTTATAAACAGTTAAGTACAATAAGCCACTGGGTTAAAAAATAAAAGAAAACTTAGATAATAATAATAATAATAATAATAATAATAATAATAATTATTATTAAATAATAAAAATAAAAATAGAATTATTATGTAAGAAAAAAATTATTCTATAATAAAATAAAAATAATAAGAATTACCAAAAAAAAAAAAAAATCACATCCTCCATGTGAATTTTCATCAGCTCTGCCTGTTGAAGAAAAGAATATGGAGTCAAATCAATTCAATAAAATTCCAGTGTCCTGCGCTGCTGGTCAGTGACTACATGACAAACACCGAACACGTTGATGGGATGAATGAGCCAACAGTAGGAATTAGAGAGGAGTTTGTGCAGATTCCGTATTACTCGTTTCAATTTAAAATTTAATGGCAACATAGATCAAAGTCAGTAAAAACGTCGTCTTTCAAAGTACATTTCAATTATTACAGCAACGTTCGGAGTTTTAGAGAACTCAACCCATAAATGAATGAAATCTGTTTCATCGGGCGTCTGTTGACAGGGTGCGAATCGAAAAAGCCGAAAATGGCCAGAGGATGATGTGCGCTGCATGGCCTTATGGGACGAACAGGTTCACAGCAGCCTTTCAATAGGTGTTTGTCTTCTCCCGCTGAATTTTACATTACTTTTACTGTAAACATTGGTTAAACTGAAAAATATTAAACAAAAACACAAAATTATCATATAAGCAAGAAATTATTCTTTATCGTATTTATTTTGTTTGCAGTATAAAATGCCCGTGCTTAAAATCGTCTAGCATAAAAATAATTTGTTAGGCATTAAAAAAATATTTCTTTTGGTAAAATCATTTCCAACAAGAAGACACAGTTACCCGGGTCACTGAAATCACCGAGTTACGCGAATTCCGGTTGTGAAGGAGTTGAATTACTGTTATTTCATATGGGGGGAAAAAAAAATAATAATTGGTTCTCAGATGAAAGTTTACCACTGAAAATGAATTCAAATACCAAAATAAATGGTATTTTTCCTATGAATAAGACCAACATATTTCGCAATATTTTTATAAGGAAAATTTAGGTCTAGCTGTCCGTGTGTTAATGTTATATTTTCATGGTCATTCATTCATTATCAATCAGTGCTCGTCCAACGCAGGGGCGCGGAGGCCGAGAGCCGATCCGGGAAACACGGACGAATCATTTTCAGTAGCTCAACGCTGGAAATCTCCTTGGAGAAAAGCGCTGGTTAAACGAAGTAACCGCACGGGCGCCGGAGTACCGCTGCGTCGCACGTGACGTCCCGCGTCCCTGTCCGAGGCTTGTCGTGGTTGAGACCGTCGCTGCGACGGGGGCACGGGGCAACACGCGTATACAGTGTGTCGCCGCAGACCGGAGGCAGAACAAAAGACCTGTCGTGCAAGTGAAACACACACACACACATTTTCAGAACCGCTTGTCCCATACGGGGTCACGGGGAACCGGAGCCTACCCGGTAACACAGGGCATAAGGGCAGAGGACACACCCAGGACAGGACGCCAGTCCATCACAAGGCACCCCAAGCGGGACTCGAACCCCAGACCCACCAGAGAGCAGGACTGTGGTCCAACCCACTGCGCCACTGCACCCCCTTTTGCAAGTGAAACACATTGTTCTGAATAATGGGCCTTTCGCAGAAAAAGGAGACAAATTTTCATTAGCCAACATACACATTTATCGGACACTTTTCTCCAAAGCAGCTTACAATGTTAGTCTACCTACAATTATTTACTCATTTATAGAGCTGGGTAATTTTGCCGGAGCACTTTAGGGTAAGTACCTTGTTCAAGGGCCCTACAGCCAGAGGCAGGGCTCAGACCTGTGACCTCTGGATCCAAAGGCAGTAGTTCTAACCGCTACACTACCAACTGTCCCATCAAAAATACACATAGAGTATATGTATACACACATACACACACACTTTCTGAATCGCTTGTCCCACACGGGGTCGCGGGGAACCGGAGCCTAACCCAGCAACACAGGGCGTAAGGCCGGAGGGGGAGGGGACACACCCGGGACGGGACGCCAGTCCATCGCAAGGCACCCCAAGCGGGACCCAAACCTCAGACCCACCGGAGAGCAGGACCCAGTCCAACCCATTGCGCCACCGCGCCCCCGCGTCCCCCATTACACTACCAACTGTCCCATCAAAAATACACATAGAGTATATGTATACACACATACACACACACTTTCTGAATCGCTTGTCCCACACGGGGTCGCGGGGAACCGGAGCCTAACCCAGCAACACAGGGCGTAAGGCCGGAGGGGGAGGGGACACACCCGGGACGGGACGCCAGTCCATCGCAAGGCACCCCAAGCGGGACCCAAACCTCAGACCCACCGGAGAGCAGGACCCAGTCCAACCCATTGCGCCACCGCGCCCCCGCGTCCCCCATTACACTACCAACTGTCCCATCAAAAATACACATAGAGTATATGTATACACACATACACACACACTTTCTGAATCGCTTGTCCCACACGGGGTCGCGGGGAACCGGAGCCTAACCCAGCAACACAGGGCGTAAGGCCGGAGGGGGAGGGGACACACCCGGGACGGGACGCCAGTCCATCGCAAGGCACCCCAAGCGGGACCCAAACCTCAGACCCACCGGAGAGCAGGACCCAGTCCAACCCATTGCGCCACCGCGCCCCCGCGTCCCCCATTACACTACCAACTGTCCCATCAAAAATACACATAGAGTATATGTATATACACACACACACACACACACACACACTCGCTGAAGCCACTTATCCCAAGCAGGGTCGCGGCGAATCGGAGCCTAACCCGGCAACACGGGACGTAAGGCCGGAGGGGGAGGGGACACACCCACGGTGGGACACCAGTCCGTCACAGGGCACCCCAAGCGGGACTCGAACCCCAAAGCCGCCAGAGAGCAGGACCCCGTCAAGCCCGCTGCACCACTGCGTCCCCCGCATATATACATATATTATATAATAAAAAAAACATACTGTATATAATAATACATATTACAATCACATAAGTCACTGTAGTGGTTTTCATTTAAAAGCACCTCTTACATTTATCTGGCACTTTTCTCCAAAGCGACTTCTAGTATTAAGCTACTTTCAATTATTTACTCATTTATAGAGCTGGGCAACTTCACCGGAGCAAGTATCTTGCTCAAGGGTATTAGAACCTTCGAGTCCAAAGGCAGCAGCTCGAACCAATGCACTACCCTACCAGCTGTCCCGCACGTCCCCGTTATATGGGGAACGAAAGTATTTTAATTCATCTTAAGTGACATTTTTTTGAGTCCGGGAAGGAATCATTTTGTTAACCCCCTCGCAACAGGAACTTTCTGAACGGGCGCTTAACGGACAAATGATCCCTCCGCGTGAGGAACGGGTGGACTTCAACTATCCTGAAAAACAGCCGAGTTCATTCAGTCTAATGCGGAGCAGAGCGACAGGAATCACTCGTCCCTCACATCGCCACGTCAGCAAGCGGCCGCGGCACCGTTTCATTAAGGCATCAGTCTTTTGTCACCGCATCAGCTGGGTCTGAGGACGCGACGCGATGGGGGTCGGCCCGCCGCCGACGGTGCGATCGGGTAACGCGTACCGCGTCGCGGCACGTCCGCCGCCCCCGACTTCTCGGCACTTCCCGGTAACCCTGCTGTTCCGAGAGAGAGCGTTAACCGCCTTTCGGAGAGCATCGCACAATGATTCCTAGATTTTCCTTGACTTAATTTGTGCGTCACGGCAGGAGACATCGGAGCCGCTCTTATTTATACATAAATTCTGATGTGACGGGGGGTGCGGCGGCGCAGCGGATTGGGCCTGTGCATGCTCTCCGGTGGGTCTGGGGTTCGAGTCCCGCTGGGGGTGCCTCGCGATGGACTGGCGTCCTGTCCGGGGTGTGTCCCCTCCCCCTCCGGCCTTGCGCCCTGTGTTGCCGGCTTAGGCTCTGGCTCACCGCGACCCTGTATGGGGCAAGCAGCTTCAGATGATGTGTGTGTGTGTGTGTGTGTGTGTGTGTGTGTGTGTGTGTGTGCCTGATGCGATAGGATTCAAAGAATTTTACTTTTGCCCGATAGCACCCGCCCAAACTCACGTGACATGAAATCTCGCTCCAAACTAAAGCGCAGCGACGCCCAGCAGCCCAGTAACTGTTGGATGAAAACTAAGCAACACATCTCCAACTTTCTCAAGATATAACGGCGGCTTAAAAACAAGGGTTTGGCCGAGGAATAAAAAGGAAGATTTCCCTCCTCCTTGCTGGAGCGCGTACAAAGGATTTTTGGGGGAGGGGCTTTGGGACAGGCAGTGTTCAAGGAGAAATTCCACAGCAGATCGGGGGCAAGATGCGTATCTGGGGACGGAGGCCGGATGAGGCGTTAAACACGCGGAACGGATTAGGACGCAGGAAGGGGGTAGAGGCGGTTAGCGGGACGACTCCTCCATCGCCCCTCCGTGCAGCGTCCCGTCGAGAGGGAGCTCTTGAATATTCGTCACACGCAGCCTTTTGACGGGCGCCGAATTCTTTATCTGCAAGGCGCACGCGACGCTCCCAAGGCACCGAAGGGGAGTCGGTCAAAAGCGCCGCCGTTCTCATGTCGCGGCGTCTCGAGCAACACGGGAGGGACTGGAGCGGCCCACGGCTGCACTCCGCCATCCCACCCCTATTAGCTGTAAAGACCCCCCCCGTTCAGATCCGTTAAGTAAATCCTCCGAAGGCTCCGGGGACCGTTCATGCTTGAAAGCAACTGTTAAGAGTTTGACAACAACCAAACTGTTCCAATTTAATTCATCTCCCTGGGTAAGAAGAATTATAGGTAAACATGTGCCTTCATTATTTGCTTTGCTGCATCTCAATACTCCGGTCCCACGCAGTAACGCCAGGCAAGGATTAGGAGCAATCACCTCTGGGCTCGAGAGCAGCCGCTGTGTAGAATTGAGAGCAGGAAGGAGGAGAGGAGGGAGGAAGAAAAGCCCATTAGGTGACTGAAGTCATGTGACTAACTTGAATAGTAATAATATGTAAAAAACAATTAAATGAATAAATAAATAAATAAATAAATAATGTATGTATTATATATGGTGGCGCAGTGGGTTGGACTGGGTCCTGCTCTCTGGTGGGTCTGGGGTTCGAGTCCTGCTTGGGGTGCCTTGTGACAGACTGGCATCCTGTCCTGGGTGTGTCCCGTCCCCCTCCAGCCTTGTACCCTGTGTGGCTGGGTTAGGCTCCGGCTCCCTGCAACCCCATATGGGACAAGCAGTTCAGGTGGTGTGTGTGTGTGTGTGTGTGTGTGTGTGTGTGTGTGTGTGTGTGTGTGTGTGTGTGTGTGTGTGTGTGTGTGTTATATATAGAGGGGGGTGCAGTAGCGCAGAGGGCTTGGCTGGGTCCCACTTTCTGGTGGGTCTGGGGTTCAACTCTTGCCTGGGGTGCCTTGCGACCGACTGGCTTCCCATCCTGGGTGTGTCCCCTCCAGCCTTAGACCCTGTGTTGCCCGGTTAGGCTCCGGTTCACTGCGACCCTGCTCGGGACAAGTGCTTTCGGACACTGTGTGTGTATTATATATATTATGTATGTAATAACAATAAATAAATGTAAGTTACATTTCTTTGCTTAGCAGATGCTTTTGTCCAAAGTGACTTCCAATGAACTCTATGTAGTGTTATCAGCCCACGCACCTTATTCACCGCAGTGACTTACACTGCTAGATACACTACTTACACTGGGTCGCTCATCCATACATCAGTGAAACACACACACTCTCTCTCTGTCACTCACACACTATGGGTGAGCCTGAACAGCATGTCTTTGGAGTGTGGGAGGAAACCAGAGCACCCGGAGGAAACCCACACAGAAACAAGGAGAACATGCAAACTCCACACAGACTGAGCGGGGATCAAAACCATGTCCTCTCACACCACCCAGGCGTTAAGACAGCAGAACTACTTGCTGTGCCACCATGTTGCTCCTGATAATAATTCATAGATTCCATGTTTGCAATGCATGGGAATATTTCCAAGCTTTGAAACAAAACGCGCGTGAGGTGGGATGGAGACAACTGCGACTCCTTCACGAGTGACCCGTGATAGGAAAAGGGCATCGCACCAGAACAGAGGGACGCGCCGTCGGCCCATCATTTAGCCCCAAAGTCCGGAAATAATTACCACGGTCCAACGGCGACTCTTGCCAGCGGTCACTAAGACCACAGCAACGCCGACCGTGCTCGGTTCATCCCGGTCCAACCGAGCTCCACGGATCACGACGAGGCGGCTGAGGGACCAACGGGCTGCAAAGCAGCAGCACTTAGCGCACCGCTGCAGGCTCCCTTCCGGGCCTTTCCCTGTTAACGCACTGCCATTGGTCAGGCCTCGGGCTCCCGCACTGCAACCTGACCGACCGCCACTTAAAACCTGGTCCTGGGAGCCCACGGGTCACGTCGCTGCACCGCAGGAAGCCAGAGCTCTCACGTCACGGCAGTCCCGTCGACACCCGTCGCCATGAACGCTGTCCCTAACCCTCACCGCGCCTCCAGTCCTCCTCCGACGCGCGTTACGTGCGTCGCGTGTCCACGCGTGCGGCAAAGCGTCTGCGGAAGGAACAAAGGAGTCGCCGTTCTGCAAGGTGAGGCCAAGAGCCTGACGGATGAAAGAAAAACGCTTCAGACGCACAAAGTTGGGGAGGAATGGAAAATGAACGCGGTCTGTGTACGACCTGCTTTTGCCCTGCGAGGCTCACCGTCTCCTTCTGCCTCATTTCATGGATCGAGGCTTTTTTTTTTTTTTTTCCGCAGATCCTCTGAGCGGAGAGTTACCGGAGCCTCCTGGTGACCGACGACCGGTGCCTGCTGACCGGTGACCGGGCTGCCTTTACGGCCACGCGGAGCGCTCGGCTCCGACGACGACCGCCCTCGCCGATGCCAGGGGCCCCTTCGCCATCCGGCGAGCGACGTCCAACCATAAGAGGCTCACTTTCCGGAGCCCACGGACACGTTCGCGGTCCTCCCTCCCCCAACCGAGCTCAAGAGATGCGGCTGATGCTGGGCGAAAGAGACCGTCGGGCTTGTCAAGGGAGGGGAAAAAAGAGCGAGGAAAGGCGGAGAAGAGCGAACGGGAGCTCGAGATTTGGCTCATGGGTGCCGACGGCCGTTACTGCGGCGCTAAGAAGTGTTTTTCTTCTCTTTAAAAGAGGATGTTCTGCTGCAGAGGCGCCTTTTGTTGGCTGAACGTGCCTCTAACACCCAGCGAGAGAGGAGCCGGCGCCTCCGTTTGGCACAAAGCCGCTCCTCGCACATTAATTGGGCTACAACTTGCAGAGGACATGCTGGAAATGGATGAAACGGATCTGCGTGCTCCGCTGATGGGCGTTGCAAAATACCGTTAAGGGAATGTTACGGCCACAATAACCGTGCCGAACGGACGCGATAGCACATGCGGGTCCCCGGAGGGCTCTTCTCCCGCGCTGGGGCGCGGTGATAAATACGGCGCGGTCTCGGCCCGAGCCGTGTCCTACTTCGGATGCCATCCTTCATCCCGAAAGAGCGCGAGTTCCCCAGCCCTAAACGTACTTTTAACCTTACTTAACACCGCTCAGCTGCCGCGCGGCCGCCGCGTCGCTGCTCCGAAACCCTGTGCCGCAGCGTCCACGTGTAGGAGGAGCGCGCGTCTCATGCTCGTCCATCAGCGGCCCGGTGACGGAGAGGGTGCCGAGAAGAGTCCGGCCTCAGGGTCCTCCGCAAACACTGACAGGTGGCCACAGAGGCCTGGGCGGGAACAATGACCCAAATAAAATGAGAGAGACGTGGACCAACACACACACACACACACACACACACACACACACACACCTGCGCGTACAGGCAAAACAGCTCCCTTTCCAAAGACATTTGATAAAAGGACAAACATTTTATTTATAACAACTAAACTACAGGACTAAATATACACACACACACACACACATTTTCTGAACCGCTCATCCCATACGGGGTCGCGGGGAGCCAGAGCCTAACCCGCCAACACAGGGCGTAGGGCTGGAGGGGAGACACCCAGGACGGGACGCCAGTCCATTGCAAGGCACCCCAAGCGGGACTTGAACCCCAGACCCACTGGAGAGCAGGACCCGGTCCAACCCACTGCGTCCCCCGGACTAAATATACTTCATAATAAATTGCAACATTTATAATTGATATTTTTGACATATATACTTTATACACACACACTTGCTGAAGCCACTTCTCCCAAGCAGGCTTGTGGCAAACCGGAGTCTAACCTGGCAACACAGGGGCAGAGGACACACCCAGGATGGGACACCAGTCCATTGCAAAGTACCCCAAGCAGGACTCGAACCCCAGACCCACCCAAGCGTAGGACCCGGCCAAACCCATTGCGCCACTGTGACCCCCTAGATTTCATATACGAAGTTATATAATTAAGTTATATATTTAAAGTTATATTTCATCTGCTACCAGGTAAGTCTCATTACTAGATAAACACGTTTAGTCTAACAGCTGTCAAATCGAGGGTTTCTTTACATGATAAATCATTACAATGATGTTTCTTTGACTTTGTTAAACCGCAACCATCCTATAGTTATGACGCTTCTGAGAAAATGATGCCCTGTTGGCCAAGTGGCAAAACTGTCCTAAACATGTGCGCTTTATACGTGTGTTTATACATCTGTATTTTACATACATACAGCATATAGCATCTGTGACAGAATTCTTTGTGTCTTTTAACTCTCACCTTCTAAACTAGTAGAAGTGACAGGAGCGGCACTGAGCAGAACTCAAGTGCAGCGTTGGGAGCAGATGCTGGAATCTCTTTGCACTCCCTGTATTTGCTCCCTATATAGATATATATAGATATATAGCAAAATCTCAGAGTTCAAACAGAACAGACAATTTGCCAGAAGAAAATGTCCTGGAGGCATAACAGTTTTTTTTTTTTTTTTTTTTGGCACTTCAGTCAGGATTGCTGGTCGTTAAATCCTGATAGATATTTGATGGTCTCGACTCATCTGGAGCTGGGGGGGGGGGGGGGCGAATTCGGTTGAACTCCGACCGGGAGCGAACCCGAACCATCGATTCCTCGCCAGGTACAACGGAACGGACCCTCGGCCGCGCTCCGTCGCGTCCCCGCGTCCATCGTAGGCGCCCTTGTCCCCGGACCGACTTGGCGCCATAACGTCAAGTTCGGGCGCATCGCGTTAAACAGGTGAACGGTTTGTGCCGCACGAGCCAGGTGAGGGGCAAAATTAAAATTCACCACGTGAGCGTTCCGCCTCGCTGCTCCGCAGTTCGACACGCGGAAAATATTTAGAACAACCAAAGGCCCCGAGGCGAAGAAAAAATGTATTAAGGTTGTAGAATTTTCTTCTCTGGCACAGTACACATAATTAAATTCACAAGTACGATTGTTCACATGTATTTGGCGCTCGCGCTGCTCTAAATCTGTCAGTCTCTAAGCCAAACAGACTCTGACATCATCGTCTACGGTCGCTCTACATCTTAGCCAATCCTTATCTGCATGAAAATGGCGTGCAAAACCTCGTAAGGCGAACAAAAGCGGCCTGAAAGCAGGCCAGAGCAGCGCGGAAAGTGCCGCCGATGTTAATCGTTGCCTCTGCGCGGTTATGCAGTCGTAAGTGTGCGGCGCAACGATCCCGCCAGCCAGCGACACGTCCCGTCCTCGGAGCCACGCGAAGGCGCGACGCGACACGTTTCATCCGTAGCCGCACCATGACGATACCTGCCAGCTAGCTACTGTAACTAACCCGGAAATACCGTGGTATTTCCTTCTGCTTATACACAAATACATTTACATTTATCTAACCTTTTTCTCCGAAGCGACTGACAACGTTAAGCTACTTACAGCTATTTACCACTTTATTATACAGCTGGGTAATTTTACTGGAGCAATTTACATTTACATGTGTTCATTTAGCAGATGCTTTTCTCCAAAGTGAAAAACATCTCATAGAAAATACAACGTGCTCATTACATTAGAAGAAAAAGACACTTAGATACAGACGTGTGATTTTTAAGCGCAGTTACTTTGTTTCTTTGCACCATATGAACCAACGTTCATCACACGAGTAGCTGCATAAAACTTTACCAGAATATCGACGATTCCTGGTCACCTTCCTAGTAATTTTTTTTTTTTTTTTGAAATACATATAAACATTTACGTTACATTAAATACATAGCTGTGTAAAGGTTTATCCGGGCATCATCTTAAAGTTACAGAGCATGAACATTTACACCTTACATGAACTTAAGAGATGATGGGCGACGTGAGTCTGGAAGAGTTGAGTTTTCAGACCCTTTTTAAATGTATACAGGGATTCAGCAGTTCTGAGTGAGACAGGGGAGGTCGGACAGATATGTTGGGCGTAGGAGTCTGGCTGGGGTGCAGCGCTTGATCAAGTCTTGTAGATATCTGGGAGCAGATCTATTAATGTATTTTTAGGCCATAACCAGGGTCTTAAATTTGATCCGGGCAGCTATAGGAAAACAGCGCAGAGCAACAAGTAGGAGAGACAGGGTAAGTACCTTGCTCAAGGGTATTACAGCTGGAGATGGGATTCAAACCTGCAACCTTTGGGTCCAAATGCAGCAGCTGTAACTACTGTTCTACCAGCAGCACCAAATGGGCCACAAAACCCATTTCCCACATCTCTGCACTAGAAACTGCTTACTTACTGATGCTCGTTAGCTACTTTACCATGGAAACAACACAAAATACTGCAAAAAAAAAGCTCTCAGCAGGTATTTATCGAATAAAACAGCTTTGATTTTTTTATTGTTCTTTTCAAAGCAAGTTTCAGTGACCAAACTCAGTTTCTAAGTACTACTTCTTTCCCCCCAGTCGAGATCCCACCTCCGTGGGAACTCGGCCATCTAATCGCAAACCGGCTGTGTAGCTATAAAGACATATCATTTCCTCGCGAGAGGTTTTTTTCCCCCTCATATCACGCCTTAACAGAAGCCAAGCGGCCATATGACGTGGTAAATATTTACAGTACCTAGGGGACCACATCCAAGCCGTTAATCCACTGCTAAGACAATAATATCATGCAGGGCCAGTGACCCCTTTCCGTTAATCACTTCAATATTGTACTTGCATGTTCAGCAAGTCTCCGCGTGATGCGTCTGCACAGCCTCTCCGTCTGCTGGTCGCACGCAAACGCTCCGACGCCACAAGTTGTGCGAAAACACTTTTGCACAAATGTACGTGGGCGCTCAAAAAAAAAAAAAAAAAAAAAAAAATTACAGCTCCCGTTAAAGGAAAGGAAATGTTTTTATTTAGAGCCAGAATATGTTTATGAACATATCGATGCAATACGTTACGCTCATTCCTTATATAACAGGCTCCAGTGCAACGAAAAACCATGGCAGCTAATGAAATATACGCATCGCTCTAGGAAAATCATTTGGCCCCTTCACATTTTCTCCGCTTCTGCAGTTTTTGACGTTAAATTTTTACCTTTTCGTCGACTCCAGCGGTAAACAAATGGAGCCTGAGAGGGAAAGATGACACCGGGACTCTTTTTATGTCGTACATGGGGAGAGAGAGAGCAGTGTTAATAGACCTGTTATAAGGTGAAATATGACACCAATGTGATAAATGCACACTTACGGGGCAAGAAGGAGCAGCAGTCAGCGGTGAGCCGCTTCCCAGCTCCACACTCTCCTTGTCAACCCAGCATCTCTTACTCATCCTGTCAGCACCAATGATCCCGAGCGAACGCAAGTGATGGTGATTCATGTAAACATTAACTTGTGCTTCCTTCCCAATAAACACTTACGGTATGACAGTATAATTGGGACATCATAACCCCATGGTTTGGCACTGCGCAGCGGACTCTCGAAGGCTGGGCAAATATTTATGTCCTTCACTTAGTGCGGATGCCAATAAGGGGGGGGGGGGGGGGTATTAATGCTGTTTGTCAGCGCTTGCCAACTGTAAAAATGTCTCCAAAAATCCTGGGTGTTCTCTAAAGTACAGACTGCTGTAGAAAAAAAAAAAATTGCATTAAACGCCATCTATTTGAGTAGAAAACAAACTAATTTTGCTAAAATGTGCAATTCAGCGCAGAAGCCTTTTTAACTGTTTTTCTACAGGCCGGTATAACAACACACTGGTATAAACAAAGTATTAGCAATTGAAGATGACTGAAAAAAATATGAAAATATTACATAATATGTATAGGGCTCTGCAATGGTGTCTCATCGAAGCTGTGCCCCGTCTTGCGCCCCACGCTTCCGGGAGAGGCTCCGGACCACCGTGACCCTTGACTAGGGTGAACTGTTGTTTATGATGAATGAAGGAATGAATGGGCCTGGGAAAAAAATTTTAATATATATAGAAATCCAAAAGCTGGTAGTGTCGTGGTTCGAGCTGCTACCTTTGGACCCAAAGGCTGCAGGTTTGATCCCCACCTCCACATGTAGTAGCTTTGAGCAATGTACTTACCCTGACTTGCTCTGGTACAATTACCAAGTTGTATGAACAGGTTAATAATTGGAAGTCGGTTTGAAGAAAAGTGTCAGCTACATGCAAAAAGGCCTGAAAATTTAACATTCAGACTAATAACGTTGCTTTGTGAACACAAAGTAGTTAAAGTTCCGAGATGGGATCTGTTGCACTGTGCCTGGGCAACACAAAAAAGATTATTTTCAGTAAATATCATGTTCCATATCTGAGTGAAGAGCTACCTGGAATAAGTGAATTTGCACTGCAATAAAATAGCTACCTGGAGCAGAATGAATTAAGAGGATTTTTTGGGGGGGAACGGAATTTTCACAAAGCTGCACACATGATCCAAGGACTCCGGAACGTATTATCCTTTTCCGAACAGCATTAATGTTCTTTGTGGTGAAAAATGAGAGCGATACTGGAGCAGTTGGGTCGACGCGGTCCCTTCGAGGAGGTAAATGATGCAACGTCACTCGTGGCAGAACAAAGAATGATCTGCAGCAACTTCAGACATCCTCTCCCTTCCAGCTCTCAATTGTCATCAATCATCCCAGAGCTTCTCTTTGTTGGAGTCACAACTGATTTTTAAATTACAAAGATATTTAATTTCATTCTCCACTGACTCAAATCCAAAATATTTGCTGCCTTCAAACGGAACCGTGTGGAAAGTTTGGATGTGCTCTCTGTTTGGAGAAAGGACTGAGCTGGCACTGGAAATGCTGTCACACACCATTGCTAACCGCTTGTCCGAGGAAGGGTCCCGGCAGCGGCGGTCCAGAGCCTGTCCCGGGGTCGGAGGATCCTAGTCTAGTCAGGGTCCACCCTGGAGGCGCCTGTCCATCACAATCTAGCCACACGCACATGCACACACACCCTCCAGGTCACTCATTGTCAGCAGTTTCCCTGATATGTATATCTTTGGGCTGCAGAAGGAAACCAGAGCACCTGGAAGAAACCCAAGCGAACACGGGGAGAACGTGCAAACCACACATCGACTGAGCCGGATTCGAACCTACATCCAACTGTCCGAACGGCCGAGGCACGGCGATGCACCAGCGCTACCTGCTGCACGGCCTCGCGAGGCTGTATTTTCCTTTTCAGAGCGGAAAGAGGAGATGAAAGGGAACCAGCAGCGGACGGCAAACAAACAACCAGCGTAATGTTTCACCTGCCAATGGGTGGAAGAGAAGGGAGTGGGGGCAGCATATGGGCCGAGCGACGGGAGGCGCCGCTCCAGCGCCAGCTCTGCTGCTCCCGGGACACACAGCGCCGCGAGCGACTTGTCACGGCTTTGTGAGAAAAACACACAGTGATGAACGGCAGCGATGCACCCCAAGTTGGCCTCTTTGTATTACAGATGCGCGCGCACACACACGCACACACACACACACACACACACACACAGAGGCACGCAGGATTTACTCCTTCTGTGCAGTTATAACAAGGAGCTCAAACGGCGAGTCCCTGCAGGTGTCCAACGTGGATGGTGTCCACGTGTCCCCTGAGCACGCGGACCATTTCTGTCCTCCTCAGGTGCAGCACTGGACAGCCTCCTTCGCCACGAACATCTCACTCATCAGGACACAGGGAGGAGGATCCTCACAGTGACAGTTCACAAAAGACCCGCTGCGCTCATTGCTTACTTTTCGCTGCCACGTGAATCGTGTTGCAGGAGCGCCGACACGCACCCGTGAGGTCAGTGTGAAAAGGTAAGTACTGTACTGTACTGTAGTAAAACCAGAGAGCAGTGACCCCCTTGGCAGCCCATGCGATGAGAAGACTGAGTGAACACTGGAGGACAGAAACACAGCTATGTCTCACACACACACACATCTTTCTTTGACTGCCAGTCGGTATGTGTGAGTGTGTGTGTGGAAGAGTACAGGCTGCATTTGTACAGCTTTGGTGGGGAGGGGGGGGGGGGGTACACAACAGCTAAAGCTGCTTAAATTGATTGGTTTGTAATTGTTTTCACTGTAAAAAAGATGCATAGCTTAACAAATGCACTCCTGACACCTGCATATGTTCCATATTAATTTTTCCTTCTCGGTGGCGGCATGATTTGTGACGGTACGCGACGCAGAGACGCTGTAACACGCGGGAGGGCTCGAGGTGCGCACGCGGGGTGCGATGCTGCCCTCATCAGGGAAGAAAGGACCACGAAGAGCTCATCGGCAGCGCTCATCCGCGGAGGGACTGCGAATAGAGATGTTGTCTCGTGTGTGTGTGTGTGTGTGTGTGTGTGTGCGCGTGCGCTCGCTACGAGCAGGGTACAGAGCGGCCTGTGTGTGAGGCCAGGAGGTGGACGGATTCCGCAGGTCAGGTGCGGCACGAGGTCCGCGCGACCGCGCTCGAGTCGCACGTGTTCCGCGCGCGCACACACACACATATATATATATATATATAGCGCGGCTTTTGACGGGTCTCCTGCAGCCCGGTTCGCAAACTCCCCCCCCCCCCGCGGTCCTTCCCGTGGAGCTACAGGCGATCCCCAGTTTTTAATACCTACGGGGGAGGTGCGCGAGGCCGAGAGCAGAAAAACTGAATTTAGGGTCAATTAAGTCGCACGCCTAAAACAAAAGGAAAAAAATACTGTTATTAAAACTAACAATAATACACTGCGGGTTTAAGACTTATGCTTTTTAGACAGACTTCTGCGTGAATAAAAAAAGCGAAAACAAACGGAGGATTTGTTCAGGACGTCTAACTAAGATAAGAGATAAATTAAAAAACAATGTGTAATATGGTGGTTATTTTGTACAAAATATATATAAAGACGTTAGAGCAAGTTAACTGCATCGAATCTATATATTATACATATATGTCATTGGCATTTTTAAATGCTTTAGCAATTAAAATAAACAACCTTCATTTCCTATAAGTTCACCAAATCTGAAAATATGACTTTAAATTTCTTTAAAAGTTCAGAGGACGCAAACCGCGGCCACGAACTAATAAGGCGCAAATCAATCACACTCGAAACCGTTTATTCACAGGAGTAACGCAAATGATACGCCGGCCCGCGCTCCGTTCTACGTGCCATTAATTGATTTAACCATCTGGGTGGCCTCAGTAATCTGAGAAACTAATCTGAGAAATTAATGTGCAGCGAAGTGGTCTCCAGCAGCTGCCGAAACACCGCCGCATATTGTTTTATAATTGGGTGCGCGATTCATTCTTGTTTTGAACGGCCAAGTGCGGGAATTAGGAGGCGCGCGACCCGAAGCGACGCGAAACGGAGCTGCTGCGCTTTCGCGCTCGCGTCGAAACCGCGGCACCTGCGCCGCCGTTTTACCTCAGTAAAAGCCTGGTATTATTAGGCGGACGGGGGAGGAAAGCCACAGTTCACAGAAAAAAGAAAGTAAATAAGATTAATTTTAAAAAAGGGACAGAGCGCTCGAGAGACGCGCTTCCACGCGATCGGTCACAAGAAAGAGGACGAGTCACCGGACTCCAGGTGCGCCGCTGGTTACGTACTCGCGTGCTCAGGTGCTCGTCCAAAGCCCAGCGGACCACACGATGATGTCCCGCACGCCGGAACAGAGCTGCATCATCATGGGTTCAAGTCCGAGACCCAAGTTAAAGTTTGAGCCGTGCAGCTTTGCGCCGCGTGCGCAAATAAAGTTCTTAAGTGAAATAGCGCTTAAGTTACGAGCCGAGGGAAACCACAGCGACCTTGTAGCGACGAGTTACAGTAACAAAGCAGGGAGGTTTTGAAAACGCGGCCGCGAAGCAAGATTCGTGCGCGAAAAGTGCGCGCAGTCGGGACTCTTCGGACTGACAGGTGCAGCACGAGGTCGGAGCCCCTCTTGAAAGCGCGCGCGCCCGTCGGCGAACGCAGACACTCTCTTACCTTTGAACACCTGTCCTCGGACCGACAGCAGGAAAGTGACCACGGCCAGCGAACAAGTTGAAAGGGTGTCCATGGCGCGCGCCGCCGCGGCTCCTACATCGACGGGGATCTTTGCGCGACAGTGTGTGTCCACTTCGCGGTGTGTGTCTCGGTCGGCTCCGCCGGCTTCTGACGTCACGCACGCGGACCGAGGGCGTCTGCGCTCCTGCGGGCTGTCGAGCGCGCGCCCGCGTACACTGGGTCGCGCCGCTGTGCAGCCGCGTCTCACGCGCTTCTCATTTGGCGGAGAGGAAACTGTGGGATTGGGCAGGGGGGGGGGGGCGTGTGTAGAAACGGATTCCGGCGCGTGAGGGAGGATCCTGCCGACCGGAGTGAGCCGCGTTGGGTCGGACGCCCCCCTCACCTCACGCGCATTCACTCCCATACATTCACATCGACGTATTTATGAATTTATTCCTTGCGCAGACGCGTTAGTCCAAAGCGACGGACCACTGAGCGCAATGTGCGTCTCGCCAACAACACACACAGAGGCACGGAGACGTTAACAACGTTACTGTTACACACGCGACTGTGCAGCGCGTATTTGCTCTTTTTTACTTTTTCATTCTATCATTATGCTCGCGCACTTTGCGCGTAACCGCAATTAATATTTCATGCACAGGTGTATCGCTACATATGGAACCCAGGTTTATGTCAGAGCTCGATTATGTGGCGAGCCGTCAGTCGCCCGGTCCGCGTGCCACTCCAGGCTCCCCCCGTGGGGGACGCGCGCCGGCGCTGCGCGTCCCCGCGAAAAGTGACTTTACTAATAAGCGCATCTCCGGGCCAGAGGCAGTCATTTACAAGCGGCGGACACTGAAACGCCTTAAACATCGCGGAGAAGCCGAAGCTCCATCTTTTTCCTTGGCCACATAAGGGAGGTTTACACGGAGTTACACGCGTTTCGGGTCTCGTGCAGATGATGGAAAGCGCCGCAGCTGCGCGGATGACGGGAGTGACAGCCGCGACAGGCGGTTAATAACATCATAGGGACTAGGGACTCAGTTTGCGCGTCGTGAAGAGTCCGTTCCAGTACAGATGTTCCACATGTGGACGAATGAGCTACAGGCGTGGAAAGAGCCGCCCGCCGACTCCACTCGACCGGGCTGAGCCGAGCTGGGCTGAACTGGGCCGGACTGGGCTCACACAAGTCACTGTGTTTGCGGGTGCGCGACACACTGGTGCGACGAAACGTCACTCGACGAGACCTCCAGCAGACAGAGCGAGGAGCTGCGAAACTTTTCTTTACTGCCTGTATCAGTGTATCATATGGAGGGGAAAATAATACTGAGGATGCGTATAAAACACAAAATACTGAGATGTATTCCGTTGCAGGGGGTGCAGTGGGTTGGACCACAGTCCTGCTCTCTGGTGGGTCTGGGGTTCGAGTCCCGCTTGGGGTGCCTTGCGACAGACTGGCGTCCCGTCCTGGGTGTGTCCCCTCCCCCTCCGGCCTTACGCCCTGTGTTGCCGGGTTAGGCGCCGGTTCCCCGTGACCCCGTATGGGACAAGCGGTTCTGAAAATGTGTGTGTATTCCGTTGCTTTTTGTACTGCAGTGCACGGCGGTACTGGAGCAGATCGCGAATGCTGACAGGGACCCCCCCTCAACCCGCCGGGTCGCCTCGTTCCGCACAGCGGTCTCCCTGAGCTCACATTTATAGCGCCTTTCACAAGTGCGGGGGGTGGAGGTGGGGGGGATAAAAGTGACTGCTGGTAGAAGTGGAATAAGAAATGTTGTTATTGCTGTTTATTTGTTTGCTTTAAGTAACAATAATAATAATAATTGGGGGACTGTACAAATGGCCAAAAGAGAACCCAGGAAACATGTGACATTCATATGGTTACAAGACAGCGACGCACAGAAATGACACACACTGAGATGGACAGTGTACCTTCTTAACTGTTCACTCATAAGGTAACAAGCATGGTTTAATTTATCGAAACGATAAATATAACTTCTCAGTTTATTCAAGCTGTGTATATTGAAAGTGATAACGTTGCTTGTCTTTGTTTCAGAACATTAATTTCAAGGCTGAGTGGTTTCTTGACCTGATGTTTTCTTTACTTTTACTGAGATTTCAGGATGAATACTTTTCCATTCATTTGAGTTTTTTTTTATGTTACAATACTTTTACTTGAGGGGGATGCGGTGGCGCAGTGGGTTGGACCGCAGTCCTACTCTCCAGTGGGTCTGGGGTTCGAATCCCGCTTGGGGTGCCTTGCGGCGGACTGGCGTCCCGTCCTGGGTGTGTCCCCTCCCCCTCCGGCCTTACGCCCTGTGTTGCCGGGTTAGGCTCCGGTTCCCCGTGACCCCGTAAGGGACAAGCGGTTCTGAAAGTGTGTGTGTGTGTGTACTTTTACTTGAGAACCGCATTTGGTGGCTCTACCCACCTCTGCCAGTGACACAGACAGCGAGCGATAGGCTGTGGCAAACGCAGTGAGAGACAGTTTCGCAGATTGTGACCGAAGGGGACCGACAGTGATGGCCAGTCACACAGACAGGTAGACAGGCAGCTGCACACAGCACCATGCGGTACCATCAGTATGATAAATGTATGTGGCGTGTGTAATCGCAGCAGTGTGTCCGTGTGTCGGCTAGCGTGCCAAAGGCACCTTTATCTGCAGACTCGGTGTGTCTCAGTGTCCCACTGTTCCCACTTCCACACAGTCACTGAAAAGAGCCTCTCAGCAGCAACAGTGTGTATAAATCCTACTATGGGTTCCCGTTAAGCCACGACACGCAGCACCTTACTCACGACCAGCTCCTTTTGGGTTCAGTTCAGCAACACTCGCCTTAAAAAGTGCACGCAACTTTGCAAACTTTGATCATTTGCATAAATGCATATGTAGATGAATATGAATAACTTAAACGCAAAGAAAAAGCCCGCAGCTTGGTGCTCCTGCACACTGCACAGACTTGTGGGAGAAGTGAATGCAGCGAGTGCTGCGTGTTGGGTGTATGTCAGCCGCCCGTGTGCATTTCGGCTTCGACGCTGCTGCGTATGAGTTCATGATTTCTTAGGATAGCGATACCATTTTGGCGGAAGTCACCACCACCGTCTCGCTTATTGCAACACGGTGCTGACAACGTGCTCAGCTGGAGAGAATGTGCCCAGATATATATTTCCTTATGCACATGCCTATTTATTGATTGGGTTACGAGGCATGCACTTGATTGGGTTATAAAAAATGATGAGCTTTCCAGACATGAGAGCTTGATTGGGTTATTAAAAAAAACAGTACTTTGCCCTCGTAGCCTGTGATGTAAGATCTTGTGTGGACAGCAGGGTGAACGATGGTTAAGGAATGGGCTTCTCCTCTTGTGCCACTAGAAACAGAAGCGCGTGGTGTGCGTTCTGCAGTATGTGTCCCGTTTACCGACACGCCAAAAAATAGCTGATCGAAAGTCATGAATCTGAGGATCGGGTCAGTTTCAGTGATACTTTTCAAAGAGGGAGATGTTCAGCAGCAGCCAACTTTTCGCCTTTATCCTCAAGCAATGTGCAGCCATAATGCCCCCCCCCCATCTCCATGGGCAAATATGGTTGAAATAATTATGAGTGTAATTGGATTTAAAAGGTACCCTTTCAGAGCTCTGCATCTAAATTCCCCTCAGGTAGTTTTTAGCATGTGGATAAAAATATGCTGTAACTCAAACAATATTCGGGGAAAACTTACAGTATATGTGCATACATTTAAAAGTGGTTTTGTGCCTTTGGATAATTATTAATGTGAATATAGTTCTCTTATTGACTCCCAGCTGCTCTCCATATAGATTCTCTCATCTCGGTCCTACATCCCAAAGCATGGCGAAGGGCCCTAACCTCAATGTACTCTAATAACACAGGTCTTAGTCTTTTATCATATTATTACTTACACAGCTCAGCATTGCCATCAAGCAGTTCTTATTACTTTTCCATAATTTATTTCTTATTACTTTCTTATTATTACAGCAAAAGCACTGCAGCAGGTCTAGTGGTATTTGCACCTGCAAGGAAAGCAATCCCCCAAATCACCTTTTTAACATATTTTGGGAAAGTCATTTACATGTTTTCATGTAACTTTACAAAAAACATACGTAGCCGGCAGTACCGATGACCTCTGCATGCACGAGTTGCACGCTTTACTCAGTATTAAATAGATTCTGAGGTACTAGTCAAAAGTCTGACTTTACATACTGGAAATAACATTGGACCCTGAACATATGAATATATCAGGGACCAAAATTCTGATTCTGTAATTCAAGTTGTTTATCAGTCCATCACAATCAACAAATGTTCAATAATAGATGTCCCTAGATGTACTGTCACATTAGGTTCTGTTAAAAAAAAAAAAAAAAAAATCAGACAAAAGCTATAATTAATGAAAATTGACTGTAAGACTTTTATTTATTTATTTATTCTGTTTTTGATCAACAACTCATCCAAAGCAGGATCTCAGTGTTCCACAATCTGTCCTGGAAGCATGAAGCGTGAGATGGGAACACTGTGGACTGGACTGGAGTCAGTGGTTCCACACACAAGAGGTCCAAAAGCACAAAGGTTGTCAGTTCTGTTTTTAGTGTGGTGGAACGGCCTCCCCACCACCACTCAGAACTGCTGAATGTCTCTCTATGCTTAATAGAGGTCTCAAATCCCACCTCTTTCGGACTCACTTCTCCCCAGATCTCATAAGCGCATGATAACCTTGTAACTGTTTTTGTTCAATCATTTTTTATAACAATGTGGTTAATAATAGAAAAGCCTATACACAGCTACTGGTGTGATGTATACTGGTTTGTACCATGGTATGTGACAAATTGACTGTACTCTAGAATCACGTGTCTGCATCCAAATCTCTCCTTCTGTTGACGTAACACACTCTTTGTTGTTCCCTGAGATGCACATCGCTTGGAGAAAAGCATCTGCTAAATGAATAAGTGGAAATGTAAATGTAATTCAGAAACATTAACATTTCACACCAGCATTTAAACAAGATGAAGTGTAGGAAACGTAACAGGTACATTTACTCAAACGTCAATTAAAACAATGATAAATAAATGTATATTTTTTAAATTACACTTTTTAGAGGAAAAGGAGTATCTGTGTGTTTCTAAGTCAAAATCATATACTAAGATTTTTTTAGAAAATTAAATGTTTTTTATTTAGTTACATTTACGTTACATGTGTTCATTTAGCAGACGCTTTTCTCTAAAGCAACGTATATCATCTCATAGAAAATACAATGTGTTCCTTGCATTAGCAGGAAGAGACACTTAGATGCAGACGTGTGATTCTTAAGCGCAGTTAGTTTGTTTCTTTCCACCATATGAACCAACGTTCATCACACGAGTAGCTGCCTAAAACTTTATCCCAATATCGACGATTCCTGATCACCTTCCAAGTATTGTTTTTTTGAGATACATATAAACATATTTAAATTTAATGAATAAATTTGGAATCGAGTGACATAATTACAACCTGGGCACAGATTTGTTTCACAGTGTGAACAGAGCTGAGCAATAACAGACTGGCTAAGCTGCCTTCTTCGACTACACACACACACACTTCCTGAACCGCTCGTCCCATATGGGGTCGCGGGGAACCGGAGCCTACCCGGCAACTCAGGGCGTAAGGCCGGAGGGGGAGGGGACACACCCAGGACGGGACGCCAGTCCGTCACAAGGCACCCCAAGCGGGACTCGAACCCCAGACCCACCGGAGAGCAGGACCCGGTCCAACCCGCGGTGCCACCGCACCCCCCTTCTTCAACTACAGTATATTGTTAATTATGCTTTGTACGTTGTACCGAACACCTTAATGTAATGTCAAGCGCACAAGACACAGGGTCTCGCTGGAGAGTCAGAACAACAGGTGTAATGTGCAATTCAGCACAAAAAAACTAATATTATAATTTCGCTAATTCTAACATTCACCAGGCATAGAAATATTAAGTATGTGCTTCTGCATTTTAAAATGAGTTTATGGAGGTTTTGTTGTTTTTGCATGTTGCTTATATTTTGCACAAGTTCCATGGACCATGTCTGTGTAGCCTTCTAAATAATGTCTTCCATAAAAGAAGACACCCCATAATCAAATAAAATCAATATTTATCTACGTTTTATTTGGGCTCTACCCAAGAAGACATATTCGTGGTACCGTTCATAGTTTCTTCTATGATTCTCACAGCTTTAATCATTCTGTGAAGACAAGTGTACCTGAAAACTAAATGAAAACAGAAATTTTGATTTTTTTTTTTTTCTGTTGTTCTTAGACAACAAATCTTCCCCCAGACCATCTGTAGGCAGCAGGAGAAATGAACTTCACTGAAATGATGCAACTTTCACTTCAGTATGCAAAGTTTCATCAACTTGTTGGTGTCACCAGAGGTTTGTCGGTTTCTAAAACCACTTTTGAGAAGTAAACTTTCTGCGGCTCACCATTTAGGAGAAATGCGGACAGGAAAAGGAGGACTGGAGCGCTACTGACCCTTGACTTGCATCTGAAACCGGTTTGCTGAGCCAAGGTTGTGGGTAACAAAATTAGGTTAATTCAGTCATCTCATACAGCGGTCACATCTATTTTCTACTTCGCCTGCGTTTATATGTAATGAATTCCGTGACGGAACAATCCATTAAATCATTGTGTGTTCACTTGGTCAAAACAAATCTTCATCTCAAACTATTCTGTCTTCTGCTGTAAGATGTAAAGGCAACTGTGAGGAAGGAATGCATTTTCCATGAGGAGACCGTGTCTCACAGCACCTGGGTGGTGCGAGAGGACATGGGTTCGATCCCCGCTCAGTCTGTGTGGAGTCTGCATGTTCTCCCTGTATCTGCGTGGGTTTCCTCAGGGTGCTCTGGTTTCCTCCCACAGTCCAAAGACATGCTGTTCAGGCTCACCCATGGTGTGTGAGTGAGAGAAAGAGAGTGTGTGTGTGTTCCACTGATGTATGGATGAGTGACCCAGTATAAGTAGTGTATCTAGCAGTGTAAGTCACCACGGTGAATAAGGTGTGTGGGCTCATAACACAACATAGAGTTCATTGGAAGTCGCTTTGGGGGAAAACGTCTGCTAAATAAATGTATGTAAATGAGACAGTTCACCTTTCAGTTGCTTTGAGTGCTGTAATGATTTTGTTAACTAAGAACCAGGACAAAAACACATGCCAAGTGTAGGTGGATGTGTAGTCAACATCACTTCGAGACTGAATAGCCCACACATATGCAGACTGCTGTAAGGTACTTACCCCATCTCCCTTACTTGTTCCTCTGCATTGGTTTCCTGTAGCTTCCCGGATCAAATTTAACACCCTAGTTATGGCCTAAAAATGCATTAATAGATCTGCTCCCAGATATCTGCAGGACTTGATCAACCGCTACACCCCAACCAGACTGCTATGCTCTTCTACATCTGCTGCTTCGTGGTCTCACTTGTGGTGGAACGACCGCCCCCTCTCACTCAGAACTGCTGAATGTGTGTCCACATTTAAAAAGGATCTTAAATCTCACCTCTTCCAGACTCACTTCACCCATGATCGCTTAAATTGATGTAAGGTGTAAATGTTCATGCTCCATAACTTTAAGATGATGCCCAGATAAATCTTTACGCAGCTACTCCTGTAATGTAATGCAAATGTTTATACATATCTCAAAAAAATATACATTACTAGGAAGGTGATCAGGAATTGTCAATATGCGGATGAAGTTTTATGCAGCTACTCGTGATGAACGTTGGTTCATATGGTGGAAAGAAACAAACTAACCGCACTTAAGAATCACACGTCTGCATCTAAGTGTCTCTTCCTGCTAATGTAATGAACACGTATTTTCTATGGAGATGTACGTCGCTTTAGAGAAAAGCATCTTCCATATGAATACATGTAAATGTAAGTTCCCAGAATTAGCATTTGTCATAACACGACCCTGGGTGTAGCCTTTCTGGTAAATAGAAGTAAAAAACATGGTTTCTGGTGGAGAATGCAGGTTCAAGTCCAAGGAGAGCCATGTTTGAAATACGTGGCGTATTGATAGACCATGACCACTATGGCCAAGAGTGATTCTTTTTGGCCCGATGATCCCTGAAGGTCAAAACGTGGTGTTGACATACATTCCAAATCAGGCTCCTGGCACTTTGGAATTTGTATCAGTGTTGATCGGTTACATCAGGAGCTGCAAAGAGAGACTGAGAAATGATGTTTCACAAGGAGATGTGCTTCTGATCTTTTAAAGAGCTCTGTTTGTTCCCCACAGGAATAAAGGCGAGACGCCTGCAGATAAGACGCAGCTCTGGTTAGCGGTATCGCAGAGGGGATGAGAAGCATAGGTTTCGCTGAGCTGATTGTGAGGTTTATCGCTACTCTTTTTGTGTTCGCGGATACGGGAGGGTGGGGTGAAGGACAGTTGGCTAGGCAACAACATCAACAGCTCTTCCTGGGTCTTTTCCATCCACCACCCCCTACTCTGTGATGGAATGCAGTTGAAAGATCTTCATCCTCTGCCTTTGCTCTCGCCATCTTCTCCCTGTTGGTGAAGTTGGCCCTGGAGTTGGCTCTTGTGCCACAGAAGGCAATGTAATGTGATTAAAAAGATCTGCTCCCCCAGAGCAGCGTGACCACGCTTACGAGGACTTGCTTGTTCTAAGGGGAATGGGGGAGGGGTGGGGGGGATGCCTTGACATTTAAAGCTGTAATGCAGTAATCCTGATTCTGAGGAACACGTCCTCCCTCTGGTGTTCTACGTGAAAGGGCTGATGTCCTCTGGAAGGTGCGTATGGTTGTACGAACACAACTAGTGACAGACTAAATATGGCGCATTCCAATCAAAAATCCTTCTTTAAATGTGGTTCTCAATTTGTCCCCAGACCTTCTTCCTTTCGCCAGCATGCTTTCGAGTGCTGCAACGACTCCAAAGTCATTACCTTATGCACGCCACCCCAGAGATGTAATAATGTTGAAGTATCCATTGGGAACTAATATGTGGGCATTAGAATAACTAAGTAACACTGTGTCAAGGTTCGCAAAAAATTACCAAGAAGCCTATACAGTGTCTATTAATTGAGCTTCTGCATATACAGGTGCTCCTCCGGGTACCATACCGACCCGACGACCCCCTCATAAGTCGTCTTCGTTGTTCGTTGAAAATCTGCTTACGCTCTACTACATGAATCACAAGAATATATTAAAAAAAATTTCCATGTATGAATGCTGTGCTCTACAGAACATGGCGAGAGTTGAATCATTGCAGCCGCACATCGGAAAAACAAATCAAACCAAAAAGGGTGCGTTTGGGTCAGGTACACCGAAGGGGTGTCTATAAGCAAAATTTTTATCAGCTGGAGGAGAATCAACTGCCAGACCAAGCCAAGACGGCAACTCGCCCTACAAAAATCATCTGAGTGGAATATCCATATATAGGTGTGTCAGTTTATCTGTTGTATGGTACCACTTTATATGAGGGATAAATCAGTTCACTTCTCTCCTTTAAATTAATAGTAATGAATAGTTCAAGAGAATGGGTGGCACAGCAAATAGCGCTGCTGTCTCACAGCGCCTGGGTGGTGCGAGAGGACATGGGTTCGATCCCCATTCAGTCTATGTAGAGTTTACAAGTTCTCTCTGTGTCTGTGTGGATTTCCCCCCACAGTCCAAAGACCTGCTGTTCAGGGTCACTCATAGTGTGTGAGTGAGGGACAGAGAGAGAGTGTGTGTTCCACTGATGTATGGATGAGTGACCCAGTGTAAGTAGTGTATCTAGCAGTGTAAGTCAATGCGGTGGATAAGGTATGTGGACTGATAACACTACATAGAGGTCATTGAAAGTCGCTTTGAGGGAAAGCGTCTGCTAAATAAACGTAAGAAAATGTATTTCACAAGCAGATCCTTGGGAATAAATTTTTCTCATGATGCGAGGGAAGCCTGTGTTCATAAAAGTGCATTGACAACCGTGCAGCCCGTGAACTGCTCCAATTAAAAGAGTGAGTAAAGATGTGTCCAGGCATGCACCGCGTCTCGAGTCCTGCTGTCTGTATTGACCGGTGACCAAGGGTTACACGAGGCTCATTAAAGGGTGCCATGGTAACAGCCTCACTCATGGCCTGGCAGACTTTGGAGAATAGCATTTTACTTAGATAAATATCAGCTAGAAATTGTCAGGAATACATCCTTTTGTGTTTACTGTATTTTTATTTATTCATCTATCACATTATGTTGTACTAGAGATGAAATACGTGACGTGATCATCAAATACAGAAAGTGTTTCATGTGAAATATTTGTGCACCAATGGGGGAATGTCACTCAGGACTGGAAGTTAGATGGACTTTGATTCTTAGAGAGGGTTTCTGGGCTGATGGGGTGAAATTACTCAAATTGCTGGTCACATTCAGACATAGTACATCTGGAAAATCAATATTTTTTTCTCTTAGTTCAGTTAAGCTCAGTGGAAGCTTTGCAGCTAAGATGCTTTGAAAGTCAGATGTTTAAAAACTTTTTTTTTTTTATAAATAAAACCATATAGATTTCACTAAAGAAAACATTTATAAAAATCCAAACGAGAAGAATGCGCACATTGGAGACTACAATTTAGATTATAGTTGTTGGGGTATTTGTTGGTTTTGTTGGCAGTAAAAGGCACAGAAAACAGAAGAGGACTGTGGGAGCGACCCTGTTCCTCACACTTCCACAGCAGTGACAGAGTATCTGGTGTTCATTGGTGTCCACAAATAATAAGATGACACTGCACATTTATGAGTCAATTAACAGTTGGCTTTGGATGGAAGTTTGTTTGGGGAAGGTATTTTTTATATTCAGACTTTTAGTATTAGTTCTCATTCTAAAAGAAGATAAAATGTTGAAAGGAAGTCTTGCAAATTACTTCTGCTTATTAAGGCTATATCCACAATTTCAATAGAACCTAACCCTAATTAATGGAATTGGACTGAAGGAATGTCTCTATTATTCAGATTTTACTGATTTTGGAGATAATAAAGCTGAAAGTGGCTAAAAGGCACTCTGATTTGGTGTTTGTTTGCTTGCTTGTTTGTTTAATTAATCTTCTGTACAGCAAGTGACTAACAAGACAATGTCTGGAGGACATTGTAAACATTACTCTAAATATCTTCCCTTCAAGAACTTTGAGCTGTTTGTTACTTTTCTCTTACGGTATGGTATCTCCATCTGGAACTTGTTGGTGACTCAAATAACCAAAACTTCCCATTGTCCTCCTTCTGTGAAAGCATGAATCTTGGCTGAAAAGATGACGTTGATTAAGGGTGACAGGGTATAATTAGTGGTGCGAATCTAGCAGGAAATTCCATGACAGCGGCTTTGGACAGTCCTTATGTGTCCCGTGGGACTGGGCTTGTTGGAATACGAGTTAAGAAAAAGAAGACATCAGCTGGGATTCAAATCATACCCAGAGTTCATCAAAGGTCAAGGGAGTCCTGCTCCGCAGTAAGTGTCCACAGCGGGGACCTCACAAAGTAGGAGAACAGAGCAAAGAAACAATGGGACACCTGCCGCGTCCTGCTTTGGGGTTCAGTGATTCAAGAGCAGCGGACCAGTCCACTTCAAAGAGGACGCACATTTATTACCACTCATGTTTTCCATTTACATTGCATTGAAGATATAGACATAGCAAAACCTGAAGGAAGCATTCAGACAAGAGTCTCATTATAGTTTCACATTAATTTCATTGACACTTTTCTCTAAAGCAACTTAGAATTATTTACCCATGTATACAGTGGGGTAATTTTACTGGAGCAATTTCAGGTTAAGTACCGTGCTCAAGGGTAATACAGCTGTAGGTGGGATCAAACCTGTGACTGTTGGGTCCAAAGGAAGTGCTAACCACTACTGATATTTTTCTGCTGTTTCCTTAAAGAATCTAACAGTTTCTCCCTCTGAGTGCAGAACTTGTTCTCTCACTCCTTCAGCTCTCGCTCAGGCAGCAGGCTTGGCCTCACTGAGCTACTGCTTATTTGCTTTAAATCCCAGGATGGCTGGTGTACAGACCCCTGGTCAACTCTCTTATTTTAGTGGACCACAAATGGTACAAGACATACAGTTCTATGTGATATTCTAAATCACTGAAACTTAGAATTAATTCGCACAACGATGTGTGGAATTCAGACAAACACTTGAGCAGTGTCTTGCGGGACCGAGTGGGACACGGGTGCCTCAGTTCAGATTTAATCTCTCTTCTCTCTCTCTCTCTCCCTTCTACGTCAGGAGAAGATTAAACAGACAGCAAGGGGTTCACTGTTTACCAGTATGTTTGGACAGTCCAGCTCCATCCCCTGAACCGTGTTAGACCTCACGTGTCTTCTAGGTAGACGTGCTCCAGAATGTTCAGGTCGGCTGGATGATGCTTGTGGGCTGAAATTTTCAAACAGTGTCACTTGAATCTCAACAGGACAGAAATCAAGACTTTGACTGGGACACTGTAGGAATTACCACTACCATACTGTTGTAGCCTTGTGTTTGGGATCACTGTCCTGCTAAAGTACAGACATGTATCACTTAACGACAGGAATACATTCCGAGAAATGCGTCATTAGGCAATTTCGTTGTTGTGCGAACATCAAAGAATGTACTTATACACACCTAGATGGTATAGCCTTGATCATAGTGTGTACTTATACAAACCTAGATGGTATAGCCTCGATGCAGTCAAGAGCCGTGGTAAACACGAGATTTGTAACGCTGCTGCTGGCGTGACACAGCATATTGTTTTACAGTAAGCTTTTTGTGAGTAGACAGAGTACACTGTAAAATAAACTATAAAAAGTACAGTGAATACATACAGCAGTACCATAGGTGTTTATTATCAAGTATTATGTACTGTACATAATTGTATGTGCAATACTTTTATACGACTGGCAGCGCAGTAGGTTTGGTTACTCCAGCACCACCACGAACACATGAGCAACATGTTGCGCTACGACATCGCCGGTGAATAAGAATTTTTCAGCTCCATTATAATCTTATGGGACCACTGTCATATATGCGCCGAGTCGTTAAGCGAAACATTGTGAAGCAGTGGATGACTCTAATCAATTTACTCCAATTGACTCACTCTGATTAATGTCACATTTCAGTGTTTTGAAATGAAGTATCACACAGAAAGAAATTTCAGTTTTCCTTTTCAGACTGAGAACACAGAATTGGACAAGGGTCTGAATACTTTCAGAAGGCTCCGTACTGAGAGCTGTCAACAGGGTACAAGTCTTGCAGACAAACCCATTTTTGTTGTGTTTGTGTTAAAACATAGTGCTTGACACTCCAGGTGAAAGGCAACGCAGGAGCTTTACAAGCACATAAATCAATCCAGCAGCCACTATTGAGGCTCCGCTCCACAGACCTGAAGCAGATGAAACAAACAGGAAAGTGGAGCCCACAGTGGCTGTTGTGGACCTCCACATGGAGCAAAGCCCTGCAGGTTGCTGAGCTGAAGGAGGACAAACCTTTACTCCGAGTCTGTAACATGCTGTACCCTCGCTAGATCTTCCAGCCTGTGACCCTCACTGACTCAGAGAGTCTGGATAAAAGAATCTGTAGTATCACTGAGAGGGTTGCGAGAACTGGACAGTGGAGAAGATGGACAGGAAGAAAAGTGACACCTTTCAACTATGGTGCTGGCAAAGAATCCTGCATTTACCCTGGTCGATATCGACTCGACAGCACCTAAGAATAACAGTATAACTGAATTTTACAACATCAGATTCTAACCTACAGCAAAACAACATAACAGAAAATTAGAGCACCATTCAAGCAGTATGGATGAAATCATTCACTGTACAATATTCTGATACTTGTTCTGTGGCTACTTCCAAAAATCTGAAAGGAGTTACATTTGCATTTTTTTTTTTTTTTTTTATTTAGCAGATGCTTTTCTCCAAAAGCGACTTCCAATGAACTCTACGTAGTGTTATCAGCCCACACACCTTATTCACTGCAGTGACTTACACTGCTAGATACACTACTTACAATGGGTCACTCATCCATAGATCAGCAGAACACACACACTCTCTCTGTCACTCACACACTACAGCGGAACCTGAACAGCATGTCTTTGGACTGTGGGAGGAAACCAGAGCACCCGGAGGAAACCTCACAGACACGGGGAGAACATGCAAACTTCACACAGGCCAAGTGGGGATCGAACCCATGTCCTTTCGCACCACCCAGGCCTGTAAGTCAGCAGCGCTACATCTTGCGCATTACTTTATATTAACCAGCATAAATTAAATAAAAATACAAATTATAACGAAAGAGTAGAAAGCACTGAAAGACCACAAATTTCACAAATTTTAGGTAGCTTTTACACCAGGAGTGCTTTACTATTCTAGAAACATATTACAGTAACACAAACAAATGCAGCACCTTCACCTAGAAGTAATCTAAAACGTCTGTTAAATATTTGCTCAATCAGTAATAAAACCACTCTGCTAATTGACAATTTTGAGTTATGAGACTTTTTTCCACCAAAACACAACTTAGCAACTCTATTTCGACACCATTAGCTGAAGCTACACAGATGGATATAATTATCTACACAAATCTCATACAATTGGCCATGGAGCAGAAGCTGGAGCTCTCTAAAAAAGAAAACTACAAATACACTGTTTTACATCTTTTGCAATATATGTTAAATCCAAACCTATCATAACTACAGTACTTCCTTTATTATATTGTTCTTATTATTTATAAATATCCTAGGCCTTGTTCCTTGTTTCTTTAGAATCCTTCCAGGCAATTTAGCTGTCACCTATGATAAAGCAGTATTGATGGAGGATTTTAATATTCACATAGATGAGGAGTCAGACATTCTTTGCAAATTTTTTTTTCGTCTCTGCAAAACTCTGTACAGTTTATACAAATTGTGAAAGGTCTGGCACATTCTCGAAACCAAATCTGACAGCGTGTACCTATGAATCAGAGGCCAAATCCAAACATAACATTTATGTCAAAAATCTTTGAGAAAACAGTATCTTTTCGACTTCAGTATTACGTCTGCAGACTCAACGTACCTGATAAATTTCAGTCTGGTTTCATTCTGTTGGTCATGACACAGGAACAGTATTAATCCATGTTGTAACTGACATTTTAATATCATTGGATGCGGGAAATACCATGCTCTATCATTATGTTGTTAGACTTAAGTGAGTGCTCTTCTCACACAGTGACACCGAGCACTGAACAAAGGACCAGTGACATAAAACAAATAAAACGTTGGCTATACAATAAATTACTACAATAACTATGTAATTATTAAAGCTGTAAGTAAGCTTACTGGCCACAGAAGAAAAGAAACAAAAAACTCCCAGCCGAAAGGTAAGGGAGAAAAACCCTCGTGGGGTCCAAGTGCCAGTGGCTGCCCACCCCTCCAGGGTATTCCAGATAAAAAAAAAGACTTTTAAATCAACTTAAGCTATTTATAACATCATCATTAGATGTTAATAAGCTGATGTCCCAGGTCATATAGGCAGGTCTTGTCCACCACTGACTACTGACCATAACATTTAACTGAAAAGATTTCAATATAGGTTGGTCTGTCAGACACTCCTCTTACGCCGTTCCATTCTTATTTATCAAGTCAATCTCAATACATGCAAACATCTGACAACAGTGCTCAGATCACATGTGGCGTGCCCCAAGATTCAGTATTCGGTCCGTTCACGTTCTCAATTACATGCCATCATTGGGGAACTATATTAGAAAACATAGAATTGAGTTTCATTCCCATGCTGATGATATTCACTCACTTAAGTCTTAAGTAACTGCTTCTCATCTCCTCTGCTGCCAGGTGGCCAATTCATTATCATCATAAAGTACAGTACTGTGCAGAAGTCTTAGGCACTTAGATGTTTCACAAAACTATTTGTTTTAGACAGTTATTTAACTTCTTCAGCATTAGTGTCAATGGGAAAGTGTATATTGTAGATTTCCAAGCATTCCTTTTGCAAAAAGTTACAGTATTGCAGTAAGGGTTTTGTATGTCATTAAAGAAAGAAAGTAAAATAGTAATAAACAACTTTCCAAATAGAGAACTTGAGGTCTTTGTATGTTACACCAATTAAGTGAAGCAGAAACAGCTGTATAGAGGCAATAAAACTGGGTGAGGGACAACCATACTGAACATGTGAGCTTTTGTCACATGTGACAGTTTGACTCTCAGACCTTACACCATGGCAAGAGTAAGTACAGCAAGACAACAAAAGGTGTTCACGCTCACGACAAGCGCTTTGTTGACGATGGACGGTTACTGAGCTTTGTAGGAAGTTTATTAATTAAGAGCATCCATCCATCCATCCATCCATCTTCCTCCGCTTTTATCCGGGGCCGGGTCGCGGGGGCAGCAGTCCGAGCAGAGTACTCCAGACCTCCCTCTCCCCGCACACCTCCTCCAGTTCCTCTGGGGGAACCCCAAGGCGTTCCCAGGCCAGCCGGGAGACATAGTCTCTCCAACGTGTCCTGGGTCTGCCCCGAGGCCTCCTCCCAGTGGGACAAGCCCGGAGCACCTCCCCAGGGAGGCGTCCAGGAGGCATCCGGAACAGATGCCCGAGCCACCTCAACTGGCTCCTCTCGATGCGGAGGAGCAGCGGCTCTACTCCGAGCTCCTCCCGGGTGACTGAGCTCCTCACCCTATCCCTAAGGGTGCGCCCAGCCACTCTGCGGAGGAAACTCATTTCTGCCGCTTGTATCCGCGATCTCATTCTTTCGGTCATGATCCAGAGTTCATGACCATAGGTGAGGGTAGGAACGTAGATCGACCGGTAAATTGAGAGCTTCGCCTTACGACTCAGCTCCCTCTTCACCACAACAGACCGGTACAATGACCGCATTACTGCAGACGCCGCACCGATCCGTCTGTCGACCTGCCGCTCCATTTTTCCCTCACTCGTGAACAAGACCCCAAGATACTTAAACTCCTCCACTTGAGGGAGCAACTCCCCCCTAACCCGGAGGGAGCAATCCACCTTTTTCCGACTGAGAACCATGGCCTCGGATTTGGAGGTGCTGATTCTCATCCCCACCGCTTCGCACTCGGCTGCAAACCTCCCCAGTGCACGCTGCAAGTCTTGACTTGATGAAGCCAACAGGACCACATCGTCCGCAAAAAGCAGAGACGAGATCTCGCGGCCACCAAAGCAGACACCCTCCGTTCCCTGACTGCGCCTAGAAATTCTGTCCATAAAAATAATGAACAGAATCGGTGACAAAGGGCAGCCCTGGCGGAGTCCAACATGCACCGGGAACAGGTCTGACTTACTGCCGGCAATGCGAACCAAGCTCCTGCTCCGGTCATACAGGGAACGAACAGCCCGTAGCAACGAGCCCCGAACCCCATAATCCCGAAGCACCCCCCACAGGATGCCACGAGGGACACGGTCGAATGCTTTCTCCAGGTCCACAAAACACATATGGACTGGTTGGGCAAACTCCCACGAACCCTCCAACACCCTAGTGAGGGTATAGAGCTGGTCCAGTGTTCCACGGCCAGGGCGAAAACCGCATTGCTCCTCCTGAATCCGAGGTTCGACTATCGGTCGGATTCTCCTTTCCAGTACCCTGGCATAGACTTTCCCAGGGAGGCTAAGGAGTGTGATCCCCCTGTAGTTGGAACACAATCTCCGGTCCCCCTTCTTAAAAAGAGGGACCACCACCCCGGTCTGCCAGTCCAGAGGCACCGTTCCCGAACTCCACGCGATGCTGCAGAGGCGTGTCAGCCAAGACAGCCCCACAACATCCAGAGACTTGAGAAACTCGGGGCGGATCTCATCCACCCCCGGAGCCTTGCCACCAAGGAGTTTTTTGACTACCTCAGCAACTTCAGCCAGGGTAATGGACGAGTCCCCCTCCGAGTCCCCAGCCTCAGCTTCCTCTACGGAAGGCGTGTCGGAGGGATTGAGGAGATCCTCAAAGTACTCCTTCCACCGCCCGAGAACATCCTCAGCTGAGGTCAGCAGCGCACCACTTCCACTGTAAACAGTGTTCGTGGAACACCGCTTCCCCCCTCTGAGTCGCCGGACGGTTTGCCAGAATCTCTTTGAGGCCGACCGAAAGTCTTCCTCCATGGCCTCACCGAACTCCTCCCAAGCCCGAGTTTTTGCCACGGCGACTGCCAGAGCCGCGCTCCGTTTGGCCCGTCGGTACCCGTCAGCTGCTTCAGGAGTCCCATGAGCCAGCCAGGCCCGATAGAACTCCTTCTTCAGCTTGACGGCATCCCTTACTTCCGGTGTCCACCACCGTGTTCGGGGATTGCCGCCGCGACAGGCACCGGAGACCTTATGGCCGCAGCTCCGAACAGCCGCACCGACAATGGAGGAGCGGAACATAGTCCATTCAGACTCAATGTCCCCCACCTCCCTCGGGACCTGGTTGAAGCTCTGTCGGAGGTGGGAGTTGAAGACCTCTCTGACAGGGGCCTCCGCCAAACGTTCCCAACAGACCCTCACTATGCGTTTGGGCCTGCCAGGTCTGTCCAGCTTTTTCCCCCGCCATCGAATCCAACTCACCACCAGGTGGTGATCAGTTGACAGCTCAGCCCCTCTCTTCACCCGAGTGTCCAAAACATATGGCCGAAGGTCAGAAGAAACGACTACAAAGTCGATCATCGACCTCCGACCTAGGGTGTCCTGGTGCCAAGTGCACTGGTGGACACCCTTATGCATGAACATGGTGTTCGTTATGGATAAACCGCGACTAGCACAGAAATCCAATAACAACTCACCGCTCGGGTTCAGATCAGGGAGGCCGTTCCTCCCAATCACGCCCCTCCAGGTATCACTGTCGCTGCCCACGTGGGCGTTAAAGTCCCCCAGTAGAACGACAGAGTCCCCAGTGGGAGCGCTTTCCAGCACGCCCCCCAGGGACTCTAAAAAGGCCGGGTACTCTACACTGCCGCTAGGCGCATAAGCACAAACGACAGTGAGAGACCGTTCCCTGACCCGAAGGCGTAGGGAGATGACCCTCTCATTCACCGGGGTAGACTCCAACACATGGCGGCTGAACTGGGGGGCTATTAATAAGCCCACACCAGCCCGCCGCCTCTCACCTTGGGCAACGCCAGAATAGTGGAGAGTCCACCCTCGGTCGAGTAGAGTGGTTCCAGAACCCAAGCTGTGAGTGGAAGTGAGCCCGACTATATCTAGACGGTATCTCTCAACTTCCCGCACCAGCTCAGGCTCCTTCCCCGCCAGTGAGGTGACATTCCAAGTCCCAAAAACCAGAGTTGGCGCCCGAGGTTTGGGTCGGCCGGGCACTCGGCCCCGACCACCGCCCAAATCACAACGCACCGGCCCCTTATGGTTTCTCCGGCAGGTGGTGAGCCCACCGAAGATAATTAAGAGCATTATTTTTGGAAACATTCTCACTTTACAGCTTTTTTCCTCAAAGTGCCTAAAACTTTTGCACAGTACTGTACATCGTTAATGACTGTGTTATACGTTATATTTATTGAAGTATTTTTTTCATTTAACCATTTGATTTTACCCCCATCTTTGTTTTTCTTAATACTGTGTCTCTTGTAAACACATATGCTTTGCATGTGATGGTTTGTCTTTGGCTTCATCTGTAACCTTGTGAATGCGCCCTGAGTCTGTCTTCAGCATAGAGCGCTGAATAAGAATAAACTATACTACTGTAATTTGTCGTTACCTTCTTTGGAACTTCTACTGCCACAAGCGTAGAGAGGTCAGATGTGAGGTCAACTTCACTGAGTTAGCATATCCAACCATAAACTTTAAAAGGGCAAACAAAGGGCACTTCCCACAGCAAAGTGGAGAAATAATACATTTTGGAAGGAAACTGTTCTTGTTTGCACTTGATTTCACTTTCTCAGCCATGGACTCTAAAGGGGACTACTTTTCTTTCTAATTATCTTTTATGGGAAAATCTCTTTTTTTTGTCAATCATTTTATTTGTACTGTAACCAGCTGGTGCAAGATTTTCTGTAGGGCTATTTGAGGAAAGTTTATTTACTTATTTATGTCATTAATATCACCTTAAGCACAAAATCTCATCAGCTTCATTGAAGAAATTAGAATTATTAGTGATGAAATTACTATACAGAGAGAAATAACTGTACAGCTTATTTACTATATGACAAATTTGAATTGCAGATAAAATCTGGATATATTAAACTATTAATATATATGTCACAAAAAATTTGCAGTCAACTTGTCATAAAAGCTTTACAGTGAAGTAGTGCTAACAAAATCATTAATGCTAAAATTATGTAAAAACATTGACAAAAGCTTAACTACTAATTAGCATACATTTTGTACAGCCTAAAAATTGGATTTTCAACATCTTTTCTGTTTCAGGCTTTTTGTTTTTCTTTTTTTCTATGACTGTTTTGCAGAAAACTTGTTTGCTGGAAAAAGTCTTTCACAATCTGCCTATTACGGTGAAAAATAAAAAGTATATTCGATACCTTTAGAGCAAGTGTACTGAGTAATAAATATCTGTTACTCAAAGCAAGTCCTGGGTAGCTTCTTCAGCAGCCATCATGCTGACTTCAGGTAATTGTACAGGGCTCCTAGACCTCCATCCAGAATTTCTCTGATGGGCTTTAGCAGCGGGTTGTGCAGGATGTGCAGGCCCTTGTCCAGGGGGTGGCAAGCTACCCTTTCCAGTTTTGTCAGCAGGTGCATCTCCGTGGGCACATCTTGGATATCATTGAAGTCCACGTTAAGAAGCTCCAAAGAGGTGAGGAAACATAGTGCCCTGGGAAGAGTGTGGATGCAGTTTCCCTCCAGGATGAGGATTCTAAGGTTGACCAAGGCTTGGATCTGGTCAGCAATGTTCTCCAGTTGATTGCAGGCCAGTTGCAGGAAGACTAGGCTCCTCATACGGTAGATGCACCCTGGGATGTGGAAGATCAAGTTGTGACTTAGGTTGAGTTTCTTCAAGGAGACTAAGCCTGCCAGGCTGGTTGGAAGCCCAGTGATCTGGTTGCCTGCCAGGCTAAGGACTTCAAGGCTAGTGCAAGAGCCCAGCTCCTCAGGCACTTGGGTCAAGTGGTTGTGATAAGCAAACAGAACACGCAGGTTCCTCAGCAGCCCAATTTCAGGTGGCAGGCTCTGCAGCTGGTTGCCCCACAGATTGAGCACCACCAGGTTCTGTAGGCAACCCACAGAAGAGGACAGAGTACACAGGCGGTTCAAGGACAAGTTTAGCTTCTCCACTTCCAGGAGTTCCCAGAGCTCCTCAGGGGTCTCTGATAGGCCATGCATAGTAAGGGTCAGCACACTGTAACCATAGCGCATGCTGACATGCTTCCGAATCCTGTCCACTGAAGACAGGGTCTCCCCCCGCATCGGACTCTTTTTGTCCAGATATTTAACTTCATCCTTTGACTGCTTCCCTCCCATGCCGTTCAACAAGTCACTCTTCTGGAATCTAATCCCCCCTGGAATCCTGGAAAATGGCAGCCCAGCTACACCAAGTAATGCTGCAGTGGTCTGGAGAGGTTCTAGAGGAATCTGCAGACATTCCTAGTCGTTTTGGTTTCTCCCATCGATCCAGTCATACAGGTCTCTTCAGCCCAGAGGCACTGCCTGCTCTCAGTGTATCCAGGGCAGGCGCTCCGGTGGTCTAGTCACAGGAGGGGGTGTTGGGGAATTGAAACCCAGCCTGTGCGCCGGCCTCCCTCCAGCAAACACTTACTGAGTTTCACCCACAGCAGCTGCCACTGTCACTTCAACACGTCTTCAGCAGCTAACCTTGATTGTAATAAGGGCATAGTATTCCTGCTCAGGCCATCTCATGTCCTGGGATGATGAGAACACCCTTAACCTGCAATCCCCTGAACCCTGAATGCTGTGCCAACAGTTCAGTGCAGAGAAGTGCAAAGATGACAATAACAACACTGATACTGAAGAAATAATGGTCAGCATCAGCACATCTTGTCTTTTCAAAGAAAACTATCTCAATGCATTTAGAACAAAGATCAGCATTTATTTACCATTAATTAAAAAAAACTGTGCTATTTTACCATAATCTGATGTTTAAGAATAACTTAGACGTTAAACACAGTAAGATCCCGGTTAGCGTTCAGGAAATGTTAAAACATGAAGTGCTGACTAAAACAGCACCGAACAGGGTCATTATAACACGATATTTTGTTATATACAGTACTGTGCAAAAGTTTTAGGCACGGGGGGGGGAGCTGTAAAGTGAGAATGATTCCAAAAATAAGGCTCTTAATTAATAAACTTCCTACAAAGCTCAGTAACCATCCATCGTCAACAACCGCTTGTCCCGAGGACGACCACCTTGTGTCTTTGGCAAGAATATCGCTGCTATACTCACTCTTGCCACGATGTAAGATTTCAAGGTTGTAGATGCCAAAGCTCTTGTCTGCATTTTTTTTTTTTTAATAACTGTTCTTATGGTGGACGTTGGGGAGTTCAAAGAAGCACACCCAAATCAACTTGAGACTCACTAGCTTCCAACCATCTAAAATGCTTGCAGTTTGACCACCAAGGAAATGCTTTCCTTTGCATCTCAGATACACTAACACCATTTGCAGGGTCCTTTAAAGAGATCACAGTTGACAGTTGCAAAGCAATGAAAATACACCATTTGTCAAACACTGTACACAGCGGCAGACCACGTACATTATTCTGAATTATTCAATATTCTGCATGAAGTGCACTGAATGACTACAAGAATGTTAGGAATGACATGGGAATGGCCACTCTAGGGAATTACTGAGCATGGGAGCTATAACAAAACTGCGCTAAATGCAGCATTAAGCAGGGTATTAATGTATTTAAAATTTATTAATGATTTAAACTTATTTATGGTACTGCAAGAAGATAATGACAAAGCAGATTTTATACTACTTTAATTTATGTCTTTATTTCAGAGACCTTTGTGCCTGTTTAACTCCAGTTTCATTCTAAGTAGGCATTGTCACAATAGCTATCAAAACACATGGCATAGGTTTATTTTTAGTTTCAATAATTTAAAAACTATTTTAAGCTCATTTTAATAACATTCTGAATTTTATTAAAAACAGCGTTACAATGCAAGATACTGGCTTCACATCTGTCTTGCTCCCTGTTTCCGGGTTAGGCTGCACACACCACAAACCTGAACTGGACACGCAGTTTTTGATAATGGATGGATGGCAATATTACTGAGTATTTTTTTTTCCATTATAGCTTTTTATATGGTTTGTACAGAACTTATTCTGATAAAAGGGGAGAGATATATGTACTATTAAGCTTTTATCAATTGCCTTGTAATGGTTCAATTTACAAACAAATCAAGTACCAATCAAGACTTCTGGTCCCACTTATCATAAGTTGAGGGCACAGTGTAAAACAACAAGGAGCCAATCAAACCAAACACAGGAAAGCAAAAGCAGCATCTAAGCAAAACTTAGAGTGTCACCAGGACACAAAGTTTCCCAACCAGAACCTTCATAATCAAAATCTCCTCCTTATCTTCAGCCTCTCAGAGTCCAAACATTTATAGTCCCAGGGGCAGCCATCCATCTGTGAGGATGGACATGGCCAGACTGGAGTCTGTATGCAAAAAAATCCACTAAGGAGCTTTTTTTGCCTTCGTTATTTTGAGCATCATTTTATGCACCATCAACATATCCGAAAACCAAGACAAGTGTACTAATTCCCATTTAAAAACATAGTAAAACAATAAGCTGCACCACAAAAGAAAATAGGCAGGTCTTGTGAGCTATATTTGCCTTCAACAGAAATATCTATAATGAACATCTACTGTAAACATGAAATAATCAGTAATCACATACTTTGTAACTATACAACCCTAACTCACTTGTTCTAAAAAACACCAATACATTTGATTATGTATTTTACATTTTTGAAAAATAGAGCTTTAATAAACTGATGACTTGTCAAATGTTTTTATGCAGACTGCTACCAATAACAGCCCATTGGTGCCATCCTAATAAAAAGAAACGTCTTCCTCTGTGTTGCACACCTTAACTTTCCCATTTATAAGACAGTTAATGTGCAAGTTAACAGTCTCCTGAATGTTTCTCCCCGTGGTATTTATAACTGATTGGCCAGTGTTTACTCAGGCACAAGGCTAATTGGCCGTATGTGCAAGAGCTGTGAGCGTCTGTGCTTTCGCGCAATAGCGCGTTCCTATCTGACTTGGTGTATAAATATTTTTAGCAAGGACCTGTCTATGTGTCTAAATTATCCCCACTTTAATTAGTCAGCTGCAGAAACAGATAACTAGTATGGCATTATACTTGTGTAATGACACTGATGAGGGCATGTAGGTGGATCTGAGCATAGAGGTTTCATTTACAGTGAAATGGATACAAGTTGAGTGTATAACATGAAGAAACAAACTTAAGAGCAACTCTAACTGAATGTCAGAGTGAACCTTTATAGTGGGACTACCTGAAAATCCAGCGCAGAGGCATCTGTCCTGCTCTGAAAATACAGCCCCCTTCAGAGGTCCAAGCAAGGAGTGATGACCAGGGCCATGACAACTTATCCAATTGTCCATTTTCCTTATTTTTTAAATTAATTGACAACAGAACTGCATGGGTCGCGGCAACGTAGATAAAGAAATAATGATAATGAATGTTAAAAAACTGAAATTACATAAAGATACATAGTACAATACGAGAGCAAATACACACACACACATCTGGAAGGGTTTGGCTGTTTTTTTTTTTAATACATGATTTCAATTCACAATGACATATAGATATAGCTGAAAGTATGGCAATGTAGACACACTTCCAAGAATCCATGAGACCTCAGGCCCCTTCCTAGCAAATGACATATTGCTCCAGTCTTGTCTCTATTTCCTAGGAACTGATTAATGTCAAATGTCTCCCAAGTCTCAGGGATCCATTCACATGCCACAAGAATCAACAAAAAGATCTGACCAAATTTAATGTCAAAAAGTTGCAAAAAATAAAGTTAAACACAGGAAAGTCTGAAGAGAAATTCAGTTCTATGAAAAACTAACGCAAACCTTTCGCAGCTAAAGCTTCCGGAAAACAGCTTACCATCTCTGGTTGTCAAACAGAAGTTTCCTCCCTTCGTACCAATATCTGAGCCAGCCTGGATAAGCAAATCCACAATAGTAAAGCCTCAGGCACAGTACTGAATTCACATCATCTTTGTAGGAGACCATTCTGATGGCTCCCCTTAAACTTAAGATTTTTCAGACTATAGGTAGCAGTGGTATAAGATGACATGGGTTCAATCCCCGCTCAGTCTGTGTGGAGTTTGCATATTCTCCCCATGTCTGCATGGCTTTCCTCTGGGCACTCCGGTTTCCTCCCACAGTCCAAAGACATGCTGTTCCGGTTCCCCCATAGTGTGTGAATGACAGAGAGTTTGTGCGTGTATGTGTGTTCCACTGATGTATGGATGAGTGACCCAGTGTAAGTAGTGTATCTAGCAGTATAAGTCACCTTGGTGAATAAGGTGGGTGGGCCGATAACACTACATACAGTTCATTGGAAGGTGCTTTGGATAAAAACGTCTACTAAATAAATTAAATGTAAAACAGAACTATAAAGACATTTCTTGCTTTCTGTTCTGCAAACTTTTGTGAGCTTGTTGACGGTTTCATCGCATACGGATAATACTTCACCGCTGCTAGGTCTATCTCAGAGCACTTTTGACTTGTAGCAAGATTTACTGTATCCCTCTCCGGCTCTTTGCCAAAAAAGTTTAGCTGAAACAACAAATAATGGTAGAAAACGCATGAAATGATGAACGCGTGCCCTTTCGCTTGCTTCGCCGACTCTTCAGCTTCACTTCCCACCTGAGCAAAGTCTGATTTTTTTGTTATAAACGCGCGATAGAAACAAAGAGCTCAACATCTCACAGCCTTGGCACTTTGCATTAGGCACACACGCCTTGCACCTTTCGCGGGAAGCTTTACGGACTGACCTGTCACATGCTTTCGAAAAACTGCCTTTGTTGATGCTGGAAAAAGCACAGAAAGCTGCTCAAGTGCTCCAGAAACAGTAGTTACATCAGGACGCATGTGAGCCGTACCCCCTCAGAAGAAAGCGTAATTGTGATCAGCAGATTTACATTTATTCATTTAGCTAAGGCTTTTCTCCAAAGCAACTTGCAATATAGGTTACAATTACTACAGTCACAAGCTTGCAAGTATTTACCTATTTACACAACTAGGTAATTTTACTAGAGGAATTTAGGGTAAGTACCTTGCTCAAGGGTACTACAGCCAGAGGGGGGAATCAAACCTGCAACCCTTGGGCCTAAAGGCAGTAACTCTAACCACTACACTACCTGTTGATAATGTAAAAATGCTCTTGGTTTTTTCATACAAGACCGAACACTTGATTTCTTTCCTCTCACCCGAGCTCCCCCAGTCACAGCCCGTACCTCGGATATTACAATATTTATATTTAATCCTAATGTTTCACGTTCCTGCTTAAGCACATAAACACATTTTCTCGACTAGTGCTGCTCTAAAGACACCGAAAAACAGTACACGCTTCGCGCGCACACACCTCATCATCAAATGGTATTATTATGTCTATCGTCCCTGTTGAAACACACCAAAAATGAGCATCCAGGCGATGCAAACCCAACTGGCGGGTGATTCCCCCCCCAACACAGACTCTACTAGCACAGGTGTATAATGGGACGAATGGTTTCCATGACAACGATTCGTCGAATATTCATCGACGATTTGCCGCAAAAGTTGACCATCTGTCGAGAACGCGAAACAATAACTGAACCGACGGCCACAAATCGATCAAGTAAAAACGATGGTTTACGGGACATCCGGGACACCGACACGCGCCACTCCCGGCGTCTCAAGACCAACAACATCCGGGCATTCATGCTTCGTAAGGAACGGTAATACTAGATTTATGCAGGCCTACCCGTGAAGCTCAGTACACGGCATTACATTTTCCTCATGCAAAAATGGAAATTAAACCTTTTTATGAAATACGAAATTTTCCAACGTATCACCAACTTGTTATAAGTGGAAAAAGCAACATGTATGGCGCACAGCGCCGTGGGCTTGGATGATGCTGGGGCGAAAAAGGACGCAGAGGCAGCATTCATCACGAACGATTTATTTGAACATCTGATCTGCACCAGGGAAATAAACTTCTTGGGCCGAAAACCCCGTTTCCTTCTGGACCTGCGCCTACAGCCAGGACGCTCCCAAGCTTTTTTATTCTAAGATACTCGTGGTAGACGGTCACCCATTTTCCCCCTAACTAAGTGCCCCCAGTGTTGCACACACCCACATTTAACATGATTCCCCATAATCATAATGCAACTATCTACATTCGTTTAACATCTTCCACCTAAAACAGTAACGCGGGGTCGTTACAATAATAAATATTTTGCAAATTAGCACTTGGAATCCCTTCACATTTAAATTAGAAAATTAAAGAAGTCGAAAATACCTGAAAAGAAATGCAGTGCGGTCAGAAAGAGCTGGTCTTTACCGTACTCACTGTGTTCGACACGTTTCAGACCCGGAGAAACAAAAACAAACAAAAAAAAAAAAAACCATCGAGGTTTCCAAGTTCCAGAGTGAGCAAAAATCGCATTATATCCACTAGATATAACTTATGACCAAGAACTAACTCAAAAGGTACAAATTGATAATATACATTCCCGCCACGATTTACAACAAAGTTTGTTTTTCCACTTCTCTCTCTTTCTCTCTGTGCCTGTCCAGAGCGCGCGCAGCACTTCGAAAAGCGCGCCAAAAGGCATGGAAACGTCATAGAGGCGACGATGCGCACGTGGACAAAGAGGGGAGACAGAAACTTGACACGTTTCAACACTTTCACATTCCGCCCTGTGAGAACACATGCAAGTCACGCGGGCGGCACGGTGGCACAGCGCCCGGGTGGTGCGAGAGGGCATGGGTTCGATCCCCGCTCGTCTGTGCGGAGATTGCATGTTTTCTCTGTGTGGGTTTCCTTTGGGTGCTCTGGTTTCCTCCCACACTCCAAAGGCATGCTGTTCAGGTTCCCCCATAGTGTGTGAGTGACAGAGAGAGTGTGTGTGTGTTCCACTGATGTATAGATGAGTGACCCATTGTAAGTTGTGTATCTAGCAGTGTAAGTCACCGCAGTGAATAAGGGGTGTGGGCTGATAACACTACACAGAGTTCATTGGAAGTTGCTTAAAGCATCTGATAAATAAATAAATGTACATGATATTAGTGCAGATGCATATTCTGCTATAATTTTTGAATAGTGTCAAAGTGCTGATGTCCTTTTTAAGGAAAAATGAGGTGAATCTCATGTGCGGAGGCCCTCCTGCGTGATGCCTGCAACGTGTGTGACATGCTGTCTGTGTGCCCTATAATGCAACTGTGAATTTCAATAAAATGAAATGCAACCTTCTGCAAACCACATTTGTCTATCGCTCTTACATCTGCACCATGTCAGATGACTCACGACGACCAGAAGATAACCACACACACATTGTCTGAACCGCTTGTCCCAAACGGGGTCGCGGGGAGCCGGAGCCTAACCCGGCAACACGGGGCGTAAGGCCGGAGGGGGAGGGGACACATCCAGGACGGGACGCCAGCCCGTCGCAAGGCACTCGAACCCAAGACCCACTGGAGAGCAGGACCCGGTCCAAGAAGATAACCACAAACTGTTTAAAGATCTTGACCTCGAACAGGGATATAAGCAGCTACGCATTGGGACCTACCAGATATTTATAGTTTACAAGCTGGAAACTCAAATGCGTACACTATTCAGCCTTTGCTACTGCTTTATGCGCCATCAGCCGGTGGGGGGTCGAGGGCGCTCTGCTGGCAGCATTTTGTGTGTTCACTGAGATTTGGAAATTTGTCACGAATTTACGAGCCGCCTCGCAGCTGGCCGACAACGGGCTCTTCTTGACCCAGAGGTGCGCCCGCTGGCAAAACAAGGACCTTCAGAGCAATACAAATGAACACAGACCAAGTGAGAGACAAAAGGCGCCAAGTAGCATTTGCATGAGCTCAGCTGTAATTTACTGACATTTGTGCCGACACAGACAGTAAAGTGTTAACCTGTTTTATCGAGTCCTTTTCATTAAGAGGAGAGGAAATGCTGTGTATTTTAATCGTAATGCATGCTCTCTGTAGAGCGGAGGCAGTGTACACTGTTTGTACGCTGTTTTGGATGATTGCTGAGGAGAACAGAAAATAGCGAGTGCTCTAGCCGTACATCCTCTGGTGTCCGTGTGCGTTACTGAACTGCACTAATTATATTCCCAGATGCTGTGCAGCACAAATACGACATGGTAATCAGAACAGAAACGGGATGCAAGACAACATGTCACTGAATCTAACCAGGTTCCACCTGGCAGAGGCTATGCAAATACACCAAATGTTACCCTAACCCTAACCACCATCCTTACCCTAACCCTAACCCTCACCCTGATCCTTACCCTAACCATAACCCTAACCCTAGGTGTGTCTGTTGTCTGGTTACCAACACACTACAGCATTTACCAGAGCAGTGAAATGACTGAACTTCATTAAAAGGGTTGTTTGGATTACTCAGCTTTGGCACCATCATGTCATTTTTCCTACAAACAGGTGTACAGACGTGTGTCGCTTAACGACGGGGATACGTTCTAAGAAATGCGTTGTTAGGTGATTTTCTCATTGTGCGAACAGCTTGAAGTGTATTCATACAAACCTAGATGGTATAGCCTCGATCATAGTGTGTACTTATACAAACCTAGATGGTATAGCCTCGATCACAGAGTGTATTTATACACATCTAGGTGGTACAGCCTCGGTCATAGTGTGTACTTCTATGAACCCAGATGATATAGCCTCGATTATAGTGTGTACTTATACAAACCTAGATGGTATAGCCTCGATCACAGAGTGTCCTTCTATGAACCCAGATGGTATAGCCTCAATGCAGTCAAGAGACGTGGCAAACACGCGATTTATGACACTGCTGCTGGCGTAACACAGCATACTGTTTTACGGTAAGCTTTTTTGTGAGTAGACAGAGTACACTAAAATAAACTATAAAAAGTACAGTAAATACATACAGTGGTAACATAGGTGTTTATTATCATTATCAAGTATTATGTACTCTACATAATTGTATGTGCTATACTTTTAAACGACTAGCAGCGCTGTAAGTTTGTTTACAGCAGGACCACCACAAACACGTGAGTAATATGTTGCGCTACGACGTCGCTAGTCGATAAGAATTTTTCAGCTCTATTTTAATCTTATGGGATCACTGTCAAATATGCACTGAGTCGTTAAGCGAAACACCGTTAAGCGGCGCATGACTGTACATGTATGGTGTCTACATGGCCCTCAGATTTTCAGCATTTGTCCCCCATCTGTGCACCGCGGTAAGGAGTGGAGTTTCATACTGGGAGCTGCGGTACCCTGGGGAAGACTGATGCAGACGGGTGTTACCTCAATAACCTGAGTGTCCCATGACCCCACAGCCGCCCATTTCTCATTCAAAGGTTCAGATCCAGGAGTCTCCCACAGAGACTTGTCCAAAAAGCTGCTTATTTGCAGCGTGGTTGGATTAAAGAGGAGGAGGGAATCAAATGGAAATGAGGAGGATCTAGCTGGAAAGGATCGGCCTTTCAGAGAGACAGCTGCGTGCTCAAAAAGCTCTTTGTGCAACTCTTCAGCTCACTGCTCTTCTCTTTCACCGCAGCGCCGCAGTGCTGCGGAGACGTCGGTAACACGCCTAAGGTAAGATCATGTGGCAGCAGGGCTGTGCCGGGGAGAATGTCCTCCTTTCTTCCCATCCATGGTGGAGCACTTGTCTTGAGGTACCCCAGAACAGCAGACATCCCTCATCTGAACGGTGCCCTTGTGATTTCAGGTGGGCTTCCAGCGACCGAGGTCACAGCCAGCTGGGACGACAACACCGACAGAAATAAATCGCTGTTTGTACCTCCAACATGATGCTGCTCATTTGAAAATGGCCACTTTGTTCTCTACGTTGCTGTTCCTCCTCAATGGGCCCACAGACCTTCATAGTAAATCTCACCTGTCAATGGTTATGGCACACTGTAATATTTTGATGTAATCACTCTTCCAAGACTTCATCCCCAATTATGCGGCAGGTCTGTTGCCTGGTAACGCGATGAAAGAGCACCACTAGATGGCGCAGCAGCCAAACACACTGGCGTGTTATAGAGCGATAGCATCGATATAAATAACTGTGACTGTGCACTTCCGGATTTCATACACACCTGGTCTACGCCATACCACAACATGCCACAAAATCTGTATAAAAGAGCGCATTACGTTGACCTCGGCTGAGAAGATCGTCATGCACGGATTGTTGAGGAGTCCCTCTCTGCAAGTGTACAGTACAGTACAGTACACTTACAGAAAGCACAAAGGTTCTCAGTTCTGGTTCCGTTGTGCTGGAACAACCTTCCCCTCTCATTCAGAACTGCTGAATCCCTGTCCATATTTATAAAGGGTCTGAAAACTCATCTCTTCCACAATCACTTTGCCCATCATCTGCCCATCCCGCTTGGGGTGCCTTGCAACGACTTGTGTCCCGTCCTGGGTGTGTCCCTCCCCCTCCAGCCTCGAGTCCTGTGTTGCCAGGTTAGGTTTGCCGTGACCCCAGTTTCAGACAGTCTGTGTGTGTGTGTTTGTGTGTGTGTGTGTGTGTGTGTGTGTGTGTGTATGTACAGGAGTACCTCTGTAATGGTTTATCGAGACATGATCTTAAAGTCATAATGCATGAACATTTACACCTTACATGAACTTCAGAGATGATGGGCTAAGTGAGTCTGGAAGAAATGAGTTTTAAGACCCTTTTTAAATGTGACAGAGATTCAGTAGTTCTGAGTGACAGGGGGAGGTCGTTCCACCACGACGGAGCCAGAACCGAGAACCTACGCGCTTTACCTTTTCTGCGTGGGACCACCAATCAGGCAGATGCAGAAGAGCGTAGCAGTCTGGTTGGGGTGTAGTGGTTGATCTAGTCTTGCAGATACTACCTGGGAGCAGTTGTATCGATGCATTTGTAAGCCAAAACTAGGGTCTTAAATACATACTGGACAGGACCGTACCGCAGCGTCTCTACAACAGATCAGTGTGAATAGTGTACAGTGTGCAGGATTACACATGATTATTGAGTGAGTGCACTGCGCTCATGGGGCAGGAAGCCTCTCGAGTCCCCCGGGGGGCCCCGGCCCGCCCTCCACTCCACGCGCCCATTTAAGGGGCCCGTAACGGCCCACGGTCATCGCACGGTCACTACGTGGTCAGCACAGTACAGTACAGCCCAGCGCTCCAATGGGGCTCTGCTGCACCGCCCTGCTGCTCTTGCTCTCCAGCATCGTCGCGCACGGCGCGCACACAGGTGAGTGCTGCGCGTCCCCGCGGCTCTCAGCGGAGCGTTTGCGCGCCTCCGCTGTTTCATATTTCTCACCTCACGATGCGCGGCAAAGGGAGCGTGTCGTAGAGCAGCGCGCGTTCGCTGGCTGGATTCCCATGATGATACAAGAAGACATGTGAGGGAAAAGCCCAAGAAATACCGCTGTGAGGCTGCAAACTGAACGTCCTTGTGTGTCCGATGCGATCCTGGAGAGGCGAGTTGTGAAAACACCCGTTTTAATGTCATATTTCAATGCGCTCTTGGTTGTGCCAATATTGGCGGCGTTTTTTTAAAGCGCCGCCTGCCTGGTGCGCGCGCGCGGAGCGATTTTTGGCGATTGATCACATCGGTACGTGTGTCCGTATCAATATGCCATATGAGGCTTCCCACCGTGGAAGCTCGACCTTTGAGCTCAAAGCATCCGTTTGCTTTACAATATCTTAAGTAATTATTATTATTATTATTATTTAATACTGACTTTTAATGCTGCTTCTCCATCAAAGAGTGTACATAATTTTTTTAATAATTTTATCTTTTTTTTTTACAATATTTGGTGAACTTCTTTAATTGAATATAATTCCCGCATTTTGGAAACTTAGAATATTACTGGTGTCAATTAGTAGAGGTCGTTCATTTTAACTGTACCATGGTTAGGAACTGGTACTGGTGGTTATAGTGAGACTGGAGAGAATGAAACAATACTGTCCTATGCACAGTTTGCTCTCCTTTCTTTCTTCAAAACATAAACACATTTAAAACATTATTCTCACATGATATTTAAAAATTAAAAAAAAAAAACAAGACCACAAATGTAATCTTCTCAAGGGACGGCTCAGGTGGTCTGAATCAGGAAACAGTGTAAATGTGGTCTCGGGGTTTTTACGCTCAGCACAATGTGAAGCGACTGGTTTGAACATCCGTACCTCCAAGTCCAAGGTCGTGGTCCTGTCCTGGGAAGGAATGGGGGGTGGCAACTGCCCCCTGGAGCAGTTCAGGTATTTCAGGAGTCTTGTTCTCACTTTTACTCTTGTGATGGGAATGGGTTAAAGAGACTAAAAAGCAGATTGGCATCTGGATCCCCACTCTGTGGTCACAAACTTTGGGTAGTGAGCGAACGAGCGAACAAACGAACGAATGCAACTGTGGGACCAAAAAGCCAAAATGAAGCTTCTACACAGGGTCGCTGGGTCCAGTTCCTGCGATAAGATGACATGGAGACGGAGGAGGCCAGAAGACCAGACAGGAGGCAGTTGCAGTAGTCCAGGCGGGATATGATCATGGCCTGGACCAGAAGCTGTGTAGAGTGTGCTGTAAAATAAGGGGGGGTCCTCCACATGTCATGCGGGATGTATCTGTAGGATCAGGTTATGGCTTTGACATGTTGAGAGGAGCAGAGATTTGAGCTTATCATCACTCTCAAAGTCTTGACCAGTGAAGCACACAGAGAGATTTAGAGATTTAGACATTAATACACTAGATTTAGCCAGAAAACAACCAGACAAAAACCTTTCGGGCTGAAGACGCCGAACGGTCTCATACAAGCGCCGATGCCATTGTACGGAATAAAGTACTTGTCGTGGAAATAAAATGACCACGCGAAAAGCCTGTGTACAGAATTAAAAGCGCGAATAAAGGTTTATATTTCCATAAGCATTTGGAGTGGCGTTTTGTTGCGCTGGAACCTGTTGTGTAAGGGATGAGCGTGCAGATGAGTAACGGTTCCGTTACTAGATGGACCTGTTATACACAAAGTCTTTGAAAAGCATCTTCAGAGGAGATCAGCACTCTTTTATAGCAGCCAAAGAGAATCCGTCCATCGGGGGCCATCCTTGCAAGTTAGTACATGCCACTTTATGATCCATGTGTTACACCTGACCCCGTCTAATGTAAGCAGCACATTTTTCATGGAAATGCAGTTTGCGGCATTGTGCCGCTGACATTGAAGGTTTTAATGATTAAAGTGTTGGAACGGTCGTTTGTGTCCCCCGGAGTCGCGCTCCGGCGGCGCTGCTGGGTGTGCAGAGTTATCTGCCGTAATACGGAGCAACGGGGCGCCCTCGACGGTTAACCTTTCGGAACTGCTTGCGTCCTGGTTTTTATCCAAAAGGGCGTTTTTATCCGAATGGGGCCATTCTCTGAAAGTCACCGAAGCCCTTGTCTCAGCAATGCGGCCGACCCCGGAGATCATTCCCACGGGAGCCTCGACAAAGGTGTGAAAGGCATCAAAAAGCACCAGGCTGTCATCCCACGCTCACCTTCCTTTGAGGGTCAGGACCTCGACTGCGTAATGCGTGTCGCTTTCGAATATACCTTAATAGCAAAGGAGGTTTTAAATGCTTTCAAATCATTTGGAGCGTTTGAATAACGGACAGCGGGATTTTACAACAAAAGGTTGAAATTCGAACAATTATCCGATGTTTCATGGTTTTGATTTTTTCATTTTTATTGCACATGGGAGTAGTTAATACAGCTAATCTGAAGTGTGTTCCAATTAAGATGAAAAGTTATACAATATTACAGTAACATCTGCCTCTCAGTGTACAAGAAAAAAAACATTCAACTCAGGTTTTTAATACACATGAATCCAAATAAAATTTATTCCTTTTTCCACCCACCCATTTTTGAATATCCAGTACGGGGTCATGGCAAATAACAACCATTTACTTAATTACGTCTGGATTCTCTTAAACTAAAACAGGTGCTTATCTACATTCACAGGCATGAATTGTGGTAACTTGACACGAAGCGGGGGAGAAAGGCATCTCCACAGGCTCTAACTGAAGGCGCCAGCTGTGCCCCGAAAACCTGCTGGAGAATTGGGGCATGTCCTCACCCTTCCTGGGTATTTCTGTTTGCTGGTCTCACCGGCAACTCGAGGAGTTTGTGTCACCAATAGTGCCAGCTGTCACTTACGCCGCGTAAAGGCACCGTAATTCTTTTGCCTATTTCTCCAGATAAACTCACACGTGTTACCCTATTCAGCCGAATGCTTCCACTCTGAAGCACGTTAAGAGCAGTAGCGTGGTAAAGAAGGTAGTGTACAAGGTAGAGCTGTTGCTGTACAGTCTGAGTGCCTCTGGTTCGAACGTTGCTGCTGGTGCGATTCCCGGGATCACGGTACTTACTCTGAATTGCTCCAATAGGACTAATCCATATTGAGCAACAGAAGTAATAATAACATTACATTTATTCATTTATCAGACACTTCTCTCCAAAGCAGCTTCTAATTAACACTGTTTCATGTTATCAGCCCACACACCTTATTCACCCTGGTGATTTACACTGCTAGATACACTACTTACACTGGGTCACTCATCCAAACATCAGTGGAACACACTCTCTCTGTCACTCACACACTAAGGGTGAACCTCAACAGCATTTCTTTAGAGTGTGGGAGGAAACCAGAGCACCCAGAGGAAACCCACTCAGACAACATGCAACCTCCACACAGGCTGAGCAGGGATCGAACCCACATCCTCTCACACCACCCAGGCGCTATGAGATAGCAGCATTACTTGCTGTGCCACCATACCCCATAAGGGAATTCATCCATATAAAGATGCTGATCTAACAATAATAATTGCCTTACAGGAAGACATGAACTAAATAAAGCATGTAATAAAGGGGTGTGGTTGCACTTCCTGCTCTCCGAAAGCTGCAAACCCTTGACTGCAGTTCCATATCAGCCAGTGCACAGTCATTAAGGTTCCAGTGACCAAGTATCACGACTGAATACCAATTGTTTCTTCACGCGTATAAAACTCAGGACCAAAAGAACAGGAGCTGGCAGATGTGGTTTGAGGACTGGAGATTTACTGGGAAGATACAAGCAGGGCGGCACAGTGCTACAGCGAGTAGCGCTGCTGTCTCACAGCCCCTGGTTGGTATGAGAGGACGTGGGTTTGATCCCCGCTCAGTCTGTGTGGAGTTCGTATGTTCTGTCTGTGTCTGTGTGGGTTCCTGCTGGGTGCTCTGGTTTCCTCCCACACTCCAAAGATGTACTGTTCTGGTCCCCCATAGTGTGTGAGTGACAGAGAGAGTGTGTGTGTTCCACTGATGTATGGATGAGTGACCCAGTGTAAGTACTGTATCTAGCTGTGTAAGTCACCACGGTGAAAAAGGGATGTGGGCTGATAACATGACGGAGAGTTTATTGGAAGTTGCTTTGAAGAAAAGTGTCTGCCAGATCGATGTGTTTTCTCAATGCAGCTCAACGAAGGACTACAGTGGTGAAAAAGGCTCATCCCGAGTGATGTGCAGCTGGAAAAGGCACATCTGTGGAGGGCAGCTATACCCTGCAAAGTGGTTTTTTTTTATAATGAAGCACATACAACATTTCTCCACAGGGTCAGATTTGCCCTGAAGTTTCATTTTAAAATGTCCATCATCTAAACTTTTAGATGAGGTTTGCAAAGGATTTTGACTTTGCTTCTCTATGTTCAACCAGGACTGTTCCCATCCATCCTCAACCTTGCCAGCAATGCCGAGATCTCCACAAATGCCACGTGCGGGGAACCCGAGGCTGAGACTTACTGCAAGCTTGTGGAGCACGTCCCAGGCAGCCGGAGAAAGCACCCGCAGTGTCGAACCTGCGACAGTGAGAGCGCAGACCCAAGAGGTGCAGTACGCGCTCGGAGGACAGGGACCGTTGAGATGATCTAATGGTGTCTGTGAACCCATAGCTTGTTGGGTGAAGTCCAACGAAAGGTCCTGCTCGCCCATCTTTAAGATGCTTAATCTGCAATGCCAGTGAAAAATACTCAGCTGTAGCTGGTACTGTAGTGCTAGAGCCACTGCCTGGGGGCCCAAAGGTTGCAGGTTTGAGCCCCACCTCCAGCTGTAATGTCCCTCAGCAAGGTACTTACCATAAAGTTGCTCCAGTAACATTACCCTGTTGTATAAATGGGTAAATAATTGTAAGTACCTGCACATTACAAGTCACTTTGGAGAAAATGATCCGCTAAATGAATAAATATTTATAGGGAGTTGAGTTGAATTAGTTAAATACAACAACGAGTACGGTCACGTGAGTGACCCATTGTAAGTAGTGTATGTAGCAGTGTAAGTGACCACGGTGAGTAAGGTGGGTGGGCTGATACCACTACCCAGAGTTCACTGGAAGTCGCTTTGGACAAGAGCATCTGCTAAATAAAGAAATGTAAAAGTAGGTGGATACAAGTGAGTGTAGTCAAATTGTCGTTATGATTATCTTCTGAGTCACGTTGTTATGCTCGTGTGAAATGCAGAGCGACATCCCATAACGAACGCCATTGACGGGACTAACGCTTGGTGGCAAAGTCCCAGTATCAAGAATGGCCACCAGTTTCACTGGGTAACAATCACTTTGGATTTAAAACAGGTAAGGAATTCTTCACATTGCATTTGCATATGAAACACTTCTGTGATGACAGTGATTTCTCAGCCAGAGTGCTAAAAGTAACACTTGTGAGCTTGAGGTTGAATATCATGTCTTTTTACTGACATTAATGAGGGAGAAAAAGGAAACTGTAATTGTAATGTTGCTGTAACAATTAATAATAGTTTGAATTATTATAATGTCGTAAAGTGAATTTCATATTGTAGGATTGCAGCTCAAAGTGCACAGAAAGGCTTTAATGGGTAAGAATGAAAAAGACATAAAAACACATTTTGCTAAAATCTCATTTAAGGAAGGTTCTCTGCAAGTTAAACTGCAGTTTTTTTTCATTTCCTTTTTTCCGGTTTATTTGTTATTAAAAGGGATAGGTCTAGAAAGTATAACCTTTTATTACAGAAAATTAAATTGCAGGTAATTTTTTACAGCCATGCCTCATCCTTGTTATTGTCAAAACAGAGTGTAAAGATACACACGCACACACACACACACACACACACACACACACACACACACACACACTATTTCATGGAATTGGCTGCTTAATGGATATCTTGAAAGCTACTGGTGCCATCAGTGAGTTGACCCCGTTCCCAAAGCCTCCACAGCTAAGCTCATTAGGACAAAAGTCACATAAGAGAAAACCCTGTACAGCGCAACACCTTTTCTAGAGACCAGTGTCAGAGACGTGGACTTTGATTTGTGTCACGCTTGCTGGTTACTTGTGGAGGAGAGACCATCAGCTGAACTAAGCTTTTGTGATACTGTGACGATTACCTCTCTTTGGTACGCTGAGCTGATGAGAAGTGGAGACACCCGGGCTTGTGACTTTGGCTCGACCGCAACGTTGTCAAAATGATTGGTTGTTCAGGAAAAGTCTTCCCTTCTAAAAGTAATTCGTTCCTAAAAACCCTTTGTAAGGTGAGTTCAGTTTCCTCTCATTAATGCATACATACATATTGTCTATTGAGTTTTATGCAGCTCCTTGTGCGATGAGGGAGTCGCGGTGGTGCAGTGGGTTTGGCTAGGGCCTGCTCTGGGGGGGGTTTGGGGTTCAAGTCCCATTTGGGGTGCCTTGTGATGGGCCGGCGTCCCATTCTGGGTGTGTCCCCCCTACGCCCTGTATTGCCGGGTTAGGCTCCACTTTGCCACAACCCCCCTTGGGACGAGCACCTTCGGAGTGTGTGTGTACCTGTGTGATGAACTTTGGTGAATACGGTAGAAAGAAACTAACTTACTTAAGATTTTTCAGATTAGGTAACAGTGGTGTAAGACGACATGGGTCCAATCCCCACTCAGTCTGTGTGGAGTCTGTATGGCTTTCCTCTGGGTGCTCTGGTTTCCTCCCACACAACAAAGACACGCTGTTCAAGTTCCCCCATAGTGTGTGTGACAGAGAAAGTGTGTGTTCCACTGATGTATGGATGAGTGACCCAGTGTAAGTAGTGTATCTAGCAGTGTAAGTCACCGCGGTGAATAAGGTGTGTGGACTGATAACACTACATAGAGTTCATTGAAAGTCGCTTCTGATAAAAGTGATCGATGAATAAAGGTAAGCTAATAAGCACTTGCCGTACAAACTGGAGACGACACAGTTAAACATGACGTTGTTTAATGACACCCTCTGCTGCTCCCTCGCTCGGCGAACCCCGAGCTAACGGAATACCAGGTTTTAATTGTCCATTTGTGCAAAGCACCACTAGTGTTGTTTATTTCTTATTTCCATCCACTCAGAATACATTTCCTAGATCCTACTGCGGCCCACGAGGATCTCCTTGAGCAGCTCGTCCGTGTAAAGCGGGCACAGATTCGCACTCGGGATTTGACAAGAACGTGACCTTTTCACGGAGTTTATTGCTGATGGCTGGAGACGTTGTGTGCGGGTGCACTGGATGAGTAGCAGCTTCGAGCATCTCTTCTTGGGGGGGGGGAGGGGGGGCTGTGAGTAACTTCTCTGAGCAACTCTTCTTGGGTTCACACAAGACTCTGGTGAGAGAAAGACCCCGAGGGCCTGCGGGACGAGAGCTGCTAAGAGGTCACACGTCGTCAAGCCATGAGCCAAATTCCTCGTCACACCTACAGCAACATCTGTCCGCTGCGCCTTCTAAATGTTACCCTCGGATTTGGCCCCGGACTGAAATGGCAGCAAACTGCGAAACTTCCATACAGATGGTGCTCACTGCCTCCCTCTGCGTTGTTTCCCATAAACATCCTTCCTTACTTGTGACAATGAGTCACTGTGAAACACTTTAACCCAAGATGGAAATTGCTAGACTCGACATCCACGTCCACAACAAACGCAGTGTTTTCACTTTAAAATTGTAATAATTCATGATTGTTAACAGCGTTTCTGAAGAACACTGATTTTCAGAAATTTCTGCTCCTTAACTGGAACATTTCTTTGAAATTACACTTTTCTTTGGGAATTTTGATTTTTCACACACACACTTTCTGAACCGCTTGTCGCATACAGGGCCACGGGGAACCGGAGCCTAACCCAGCAACTCAGGGCATAAGGCTGGAGGGGAGGGGACACACCTGGGACGCCAGTCCATCGTAAGGCACCCCAAGCAGGATTCGAACCCCAGACTCACCGGAAAGCAGGACTGTGGTCCAACCCACCGCACCCCCTTCCTCAGTTCAATTCAATTTATGTTTATAGAGTGCTCTTCTTGGGGCATGGTGGCGCAGTGGGTTGGACCGGGTTCTGCTCTCTGGTGGGTCTGGGGTTCAAGTTCCGCTTGGGGTGCCTTGCAACAGACTGGCGTCCCGTCCTGGGTGTGTCCCCTCCCCCTCCAGCCTTACGCCATATGTTACCGGGTTAGGCTCCGGCTCCCCGCGACCCCGTATGGGATGAGCGGCTCAGATGGTGGGTGTGAGTGCTCTTCTTGGGAGGGGTGGCGGTGCGGTGATGCAGTGGGGTGGACTGGGTCCTGCTTTTTGGTGGGTCTGGGGTTCGAGTCCTGCTTGGGGTGACTTGCGATGGGCTGGTGTCCTGTCCTGAGTGTGTCCCCTCCCCCTCCAGCCTTTTGCCTTGAGTTGCTGGGCAAAACAATCAACAATCATGAATTATTACAATTTTAAAGTGAAAACACTGGCGTTTGCTGTGGTTAGGCTCCGACTCCCCGCAACCCCATATGGGACGAGCAGTTTCGGACGATGTGTGTGCGAGTGCTCTTCTCGCAGAGTGCCAAGCAAAGGGGTAAGACAAATGAAGATAACTGACTATATACTAGAGTAATATTTGTAATGGTTAAAATACTAATGGATTAAAAACACCTTAGTGGTACTATTTTTTAGACGAGACTGATGATTCGCAGTGAGCACTTTGGATGGAAAAGGGAGCAGGTGTGGTAATGGTTAGAGTTGCCGCCTTGCAATTGAAATGATCGGGGTGCAAATCCCACCTTCGGCTCTAGGACACTTGATCGACGTACTTACCCTGAATCGTTCCGGCGAAAGGTGTTCGGGTGCAGAAATCGGCGAAATACTGCGCGCAGCTTTACATTCTAAGTCCTTTCAGAGAAAAGCATCAATTAAATGAAGAAATGTCATGTAAAAATTGGTATATGTTACAGTACTTGTGAGTTGGTACATGGTCAAGTCCTGGAACGGCGTGAGGCTGAGCATGAAGGAGAGCCCCGGATAGTGACAGTAATGACGACCGGCTGCCGCCAGCTCAGGACCCGTCAACAGGGGATGTTTAAGCAGCTGGTCTGACAGAGCGAGAGTGTGTCGCTAGGGTGGGAGAACTCCCTGTAGCGCGCAGTGTGTTGCGTTCGAGCTTTGGTGCCTCATTTAGTGTGTGCTCTCCCTTAGCCGTACCCCCCGCTCCGCATTTCTGTTTCTAATTTTCATAAGAAATTTTTGCGTGCGGAAAATTCGCTCTTCTTGGCCTCAGCGATGAAACAGGGATTGTTTGTGTAATATGAATATGAATACGAATTTGCATGTTATAAAAATTAAATTAAAATTCGGCGTTAAACTGATTTCACTTGCGATACGAGCTAAACGGGAGACTGTTGTGAGGGATGCTGGATTACAGAGATATGTTCAGCGTCGTGCTGGAAAGAGAAAGTAAAGCTCTGATGGCAAACTGCTCTGAAAGTGGATGTAAGAAGATGAGGTTTCCAGCTGTTAGAGAAGGGGGGGCTCGATTTCAGGGGTCCAGGGGAGTCCTGTCCCATCATTCTTGAAGATAGGAGAAGAGCCCTCAGTTCCCCCCAAGCTGCTGGAGACAATCCCAGCTGCACGAGGTGCCGCGTTGCTCGCAGCCAAACCTGCGGTGATGTTTGCATTGCACTTGGTCCAACCAGGCCAGGTGTGGCGGAGGGGGAGTCCCATCCTCCCACAGGCCGTCCCCCAGGATGCCCCTGGAACGGCGGATGCTCGTCCACGTGTCGCGTGGTGCGCAACACGCGTCTGGCAGAGCCGAGTTTCAACTCCTCTCCATTTTTTTTATATAGGACAGGCGATCATTGTGTACGAAGTATCTGCTTTTCTTCGGTTCACCTCCATTCAGCGTTCAGTGGGGTTCTGCAGTTCAACAGGTCCGCCGGCGGTGGCCCAGCAGGACCAGAACACAGGACGTCAGAACAAGGTCAAATGATAGAGCGCATCTCTGTTTTTTTGCAGGTGAAATGATGTTTTTTGCTGATTTCGGAAGAGGAACGCATTCATGGCATTCTGTTGCTCAAGTTCAAAGATCTGAGGGCAAAGGAAATTCGCGAAACTATAAATCTTTTGAAAACCCCATTCTGCTTTTACAAGATAGTTTTTTTTTCTCGGTCTTATCTGCTATTGATGTGCCACGCTATGCACGGAGATGATATATTATTTCGTGAAAGAACCTAAGAGCTTAAGCATAAAAATAGAAAAACACATTTATATTTTTCAGATTTGTGAATAGTGGGTTTTGATCTCAGCACCTTTATTGATGTGGTATTTTTATCATGTTTTATTGTTAAGGTCTGAACGCCTCTATTCATGATGTGAGCCTTTGGATACAGTTTTTTCGGCACTTCTGTATTATGTACAATTCTCAATTTGCGCTAAGCTTTTCCCGCATGACTTCCGAAGCTGTGCCTTCTGCGCCTCTAGCTTCTGCATATTGAATCAGTGCGTGAATACTTTATCCATAATATCCTGCGTCCTTTGTGTGCTGTGTATACACTTGAACGCTGTCGGTTTATGCCGCTTAAATTACATCATTTAAAGTGTTTTTCAATACAAAAATTATTTTGCATTGCATATTAGCTCAGAATCGGCAGCGAAGTCGGTCTGGCTTCCGGAGCCCTGTATGTTGTAGATGCAGGAGCAGCACCAGGTTGGTGTCAGCTGAGCGGAATGGAGTCGTGACCGAGTCACGGGTGGCCCGTTTCCTTTCCCTCTGTGCTCCTCGAACAGGTCTTCCAGGTGGCCTACGTCATCGTGAAGGCGGCGAACTCCCCCCGACCGGGAAACTGGATCCTGGAGCGCTCTGTGGACGGGCTCCACTTCCAGGCCTGGCAGTACTATGCCGTCAGTGATGCCGAATGCCTGACCCGGTACAACATCACGCCCCGCACCGGGCTGCCCACCTACAGGATGGACAGCGAGGTCATCTGCACCTCCTTCTACTCACGGCTCCTTCCCCTGGAGCACGGAGAAGTATGAGCGCGCGTGTGGTGCGGGGGTGGGGGGTTGGGTGCTCTAACACAAGCAAGTTGGAGAACCGTGTGTGGTCCCCTTAGGGTTCTACTTCATCCGCTTCTGGGATCCTGTCCGTTTGAAGTACAGACACCTCTCCGCTTACGTAAATTCAATTTACGGAAAATCCGGATTTACGTGAAAAATTTCCGTATACGTGTTATTTACGGATAGCGCTTTTATTTTATGAAAATATCCGAAATATGTCAAGCATAAGTCGGCGTAGCCAGATGAGGCAAGAGGTTGCATCTTCCCAGTTCCCGCAAGTTTTGAGCTGTGAACACACCTCCTCTCCTTAGTGTAGTGCTTTTTTCGTATATTTTTTCCCCTTTTCATTATTCACAACGCCTGGTGGTAAACGTGCACTTGAAGGAAAACGAGAACCCTCTCGCAAGCGTACAGCAATCGATTTGGAGATGAAATTGAAAATAATAAGGAAGTATGAAGCTGCTCAAAGATCGTCGTCTATAGCATGGCTTATAACCAGGTGACTGCAGGTACCTTGGACACTGCTAACTTGATACCATAATTTTTCTTAAAAATACTGAACACATGCGAGAATAAAAATGGCAAATATATCAAACTCGTTATGTTTTTCTGCTTTTATTTATTTGTTTTGTGCTACGTGGACTGTACGTCAATTCATACATGCTGCTTGTTGCAGATCCACACGTCCTTGATCAATGGGAGGCCGAGTGCCGACGACCCCGCACCGGAGCTACAGGAGTTCACGTCCGCCCGCTACATCCGCCTGCGCCTGCAACGCATCCGTACCCTCAACGCCGACCTCATGGCTCTTAGCTACCAAGACCCCCGCGTGGTGGACCCCATTGTCACGCAGCGAGTACGAGGGCAATAACCAAATGTTTGCGTTCACATTCCCAATTGCAACACTTTACATACTGTTTTTGGCTCCACACATTCTTCCAAAGTACCTGTTGACTGAGTACTGTAAACCTAAACACCTGTTGACTGAATACTATAAACCTAAACACCTGCTGACTGAATATTGTAAACTCAAATACCTGTTGACTGAATACTATAAACCTAAGTGTCTGTTGACTGAATACTATAAACCTAAACACCTGCTGACTGAATACTGTATACTCAAATACCTGTTGACTGAATACTATAAACCTAAGTGTCTGTTGACTGAATACTATAAACCGAAACACCTGTTGACTGAATTCTTTAAACCTAAAAACCTCTTGGCTGACTGCCGTACACCCAATTACCCATTGAATGAATACTGTAAACCTAAATACCTGTTGATCGAATACTGTATACCAAAATACGCACTGAGTAAATACTTCATACCTGAATACCTGTTGACTGAATACCAGTTCTAAATTGGTGTTTAGAACCAGTGCTGATTTGTATTCACTATTGAAGGTACTAAAGTGTTTCACAAATTATATCTCCCGGTGATGACTGAGACCCCACTGTAAAAATCCTAAATAGTGATGCATTACTGGAGTGTGAGTCTGTGATATGAGGTTAGGCCCGGTGACCCCCGACGTCGGTCTGGGGCATTGTGCGCACTTATCTGGTGCTCCGTGTCCCCCACAGTACTACTACTCCATCAAAGACATCTCTGTGGGTGGCATGTGCATCTGCTATGGGCATGCGAAGAGCTGTCCCTGGGACCCAGTCACCAAGGTGGATGAATCCTTTGCTCCCGTCTTCCTACAGGCCTGTTCTCAGCTCTGTGTGCGCGTGTGCGTGCGTGTGTGTGTGTGTGCGAGTTCCACCGTTAGGTGGCAATAGTGCACCTGCAGTGTGTAAGGGCTCTTTTACTTGCATTCACCATTGTTTTGAACAGCATACCTCCTGTGCAAATGGATTTCTTTACAAGGTACAACGGGTTTTTTTTTTTTGATTTTAGACAGCCTGTAATTTTTGCAACATTTTGCTCTTCAAGATGACAGTTTTTGGTCTCTTAGTCATGGGAACTGTGACATTGCCGCAACACACAGGAAGTGTAACCAGAGCCCCTCATCTGCCTTCTTCTCCCTTGCTGCTGTACAGATGTGGTAGGGAGCCCAGATGTTACATCCAGCAGACAGGAAGTCCTTCATATAGAACCAGCTGTGCATGGCGACAGTCTGCACGGCACTGTAACCCTCAGTCAGGAATGAAAATAAGTGAATTGTATCTCATTTCTACACATACGCTTCCGTTTTTTCTGAACTGCATGTCATCACTTCACTTTTATGGACGTTTCGTCTTAGAACAATGGGTTGCCTACAGCAGGCAGCACGGTGGCACGGCGAGTAGCGCTGCTGTCTCACAGCACCTGGGTGGTGGGAGGGGACATGTGTTTGATCCCTGCTCAGTCTGTGTGGAGTTTGCATGTTCTCTCTGTGTCTGTGTGGATTTGCTTGGGGTGCTCTGGTTTCCTCCCACACTTCAAAGAGATGCTGTTCAGGTTCACCCACAGAGTGTGCGTGTGTGTGTGTGTGTGTGTGTGTGTGTGTGTGTGTGTGTATGTGTGTGTGTGTGTATATATACTTGTGTTTTAATGATGTATGGATAAGTGATCCAGTGTAAGCAGTGTATCTAGCAGTGTAAGTCGCCACGGTGAATTAGGTGTGTGGGCTCATAACACTACACAGAGTTCATTGGAAGTCACTTTGGAGAAAAGTGTCCGCTAAATAACTGTAAGTTGGATTTTGCAGTATATAACTATACATGAGAGTCACTTCAGAAGATGCAGATTGTGTTTCCTCTCTCATATTCAGGATGATATAAAAAATGTCACTTCAAATCTCATACATAGTATCTTAACTGGTTTCTGTGTGTCAGATGATGTTTGATAATTAGCTTTGTCAGCCGCAAATATTTTATTGTTCACTCCAAATATTTTAAGGCAATTAAGATGATCGGTTTTTAAAAGCTGCACCAATTAGGACTGTAGACTGGACATTCCTGGAAGCATTCCAGTCTAAGTTGTTTTTTAAAGGTAATTAAACTGTTTTCTTAGGAGCCCTTAGGTGTCAGTCGTCGCTAGTCATCTGTCGGTTGCAAAAAGTGCTTCTCAAGCGTCACAGCACAGCACAGCACAGGAGAAAATGTGAGGACACAGATCATCCGGCGTGAACAGCTCAACAGGATTTTTCTACTTGACTCTTGTTGCCCGTTTTGCTCATTCAGAAGCTCCGGTGCATCTGTGAGCACAACACGTGTGGGGAGAACTGCCGAGAGTGTTGCCCCGGATACCACCAGGAACCATGGCAACCGGGAACGCGGTCAGATGGCAACACTTGTGAAAGTAAGCGAGAATCACGATGGCGCTAAACATATGCAGGGGACGCACAGCTTATACTGGCACTGGCCTGTTGACACGGCGTGTGAAGAAAAAAAGGCGTTTGAATACCTTATGCCTACAGTATGCTTACCATGCCAACCTCAGTGTGTTGTGTACAGTATGTGTTGAAACCGTCTTCATTTCAAAGCTCATTTATTCACTGGGTAGCAGGTGGCGAACTAGTTAGAGCAAAGACCTGGTTTCGAATCCCGCCTCCTGCTGTAATACCTTTAATAAAAGTACTCAGCCTGAATCGAGACAGCAAAATATACCCTGCTGTATACATGGTGAAATCGGTGTATGTTACTTAGTGCACAAACATGACATCGTAACTTGCTCTTGAGAAATAAAATAAATAACATAATTAAAAAGTAATAATAAATAAATAAACGTTCTTTATTATTTTTTTTATCATTTCATTAATCTTTCATGGCACTTGGCTTAATGAGTGTGAAGACATTTAAGTAAAACCATATAAATCATAGGAATCATAGGAACCATCAGCCCCATGTTGGGCAGCACGGTGGCACAGCAAGTAGCACTGCTGTATTAGAGGGTCTAGGTGGTATGAGATGATGGGGTTCAATTCCTGCTCAGTGTGTGTGTGGAGTTTACATGTTCTTTCCATGTCTGCATGGGTTTCCTCTGGGTGCTCTGGTTTCCTCCCACACTCCAAAGATGTTCTGTTTGGGTTCCCCCATAGTGTGTGAGTGACAGAGAGAGAATGTGTGTGTGTTCCACTGATGTATGGATGAGTGACCCATTGTAAGTAGTGTATCTAGCAGTGTAAGTCACTGTGGTGAATAAGTGTGTGGGCTAATAACACTACATAGAGTTCACCAGGAGTTGCTTAAAGCATATGCTAAATAAATAAATGTTGATTATATTAGTACAGATGTAAAAGATATTCTGCTACAGTTTTTGAATAGTGTCAAAGTGCTCGTGTCCTTTTTCAGGAAGAATGATGTGGACCTCATGTGCGAAGTCCCTCCTGTGTGATGTGTGTGACGTGTGTTACATGCTCTCCGTGTGCCCTAGAATGCAACTGCCACAACAAAACAGAGGAATGCTACTACAACGTGACGGTGGCTGCCGCCAAAATGAGCGTGAACACACACGGGCACTTTGTTGGTGGCGGCGTGTGCCTCAACTGCGGCCAGAACACGGCCGGCGTGAACTGCGAGAGCTGCGCGGACGGCTTCTTCCGGCCCAGCGAGGTAGCCGCGATCGCTGCCTGGGGGGAGAGCTGTGGATGGACGTGGGACGCTGTCCCTATATCTTCCTATTCCTGTTGTGTAGGTGTCCCCGTATGAGGAGGAGCCCTGTGTCCAGTGTGCGTGTGATTCCCGCGGATCGCTGAGCCAGACGTGCGTCCGAGACGACGGCGATGCAGATCCCGGCAAAGGTCACGGTGCCTTTCGGTCTCCTCCGCAACACACACCGTCCCCTTCTGCGGTAGGTGTCTGTGCTGTTTCCCCGGCCGATGAGTGACGGCACCTCGCCGCCGTGTTTCCCGCCCGCTTGTCCCGCAGGCCTGCTCCCCGGCCACTGCCTCTGCAGGGTGGGCTTCGAAGGACCCCTGTGCGACCGCTGCGCCCCTGGATTCCACGGCTTCCCGACCTGCGCCCCCTGCAACTGCAACTTGGACGGGAGCCTGGGCCGCGACCCGTGCGGCGACTGCGTCTGCAAGGTAGGCAACGCAAGCGGTGCAGCAGCAGGACACGTCCCCCCGCGGCTCGTCACGCATCTCTGCTCAAGGCCTCCGTGTCCTTCGCAGGCCAACGTCATGGGGCCCGACTGCGACCGCTGCAAACCCGGCTTCTACAACCTGCAGGGGAGCAACCCGGAGGGATGCACTGAGTGCTTCTGTTTCGGACTATCCAACGTGTGCGATAGCGCCCCCTGGTCCTGGGCCAAGGTGACACGGTCCATGCAAATGCTTCTCTCTTCAAACACTAAACCTTCAGAAACCTCATTTGTGTCATCGCATTTCTGTAGGGTTGCAGGTTTGAACCTGGCCTCATCTCATTTAGAGTGTGCATCTTTGCCCGTGTTCTTGTACCCTCATGCCCTGTGCACCGATCTTAAGTCATGGGTCCTTGGGTAGCTGGTAGTGTAGTGTTCAGAGCTTCTCTCGGGATGCAAAGGTAGCAGGTTCAATTCCTACCTGTGGCTGTAGTACTCTTGAACAAGGTACTTACCTTAAATTGCGCCAATAAAAAAACACTTCCCTGTTATGGGTAAATGTTTGTAACTGTAATAATAATTGTAACCTTGCCATTACCTAAAGAAAGGTGTCAGCTAAATGAGTAAATGTAATTGATTCCTGAAAACCAACTGAATATCATAAAACTAGTCAGCAGAAGTGCTTTTTGCACTAATTTAATTCAATTTCCAATCCCAAAAAAAAAAAAAAAAAAAAAAAAAAAAAAAAAAAATTTTTTCCAAAGTTCACCCCAGAAATGATCGAAAGGTTGGAGCTACGAGACGAAGACGGTAGATGACTGCGGTGGCGTTAGACGGAGGAGCGGGAGGTGGCTGCGGAAGGGACCGATGGACAGGGTCACACTTTCAGCTCCTGCTTTTATTTCATCTCTCATAGAATAAACAGTTTGCACTGTGGTTTTAGACAAACTTCATTCAACATGTCTTTTACCATGTTCCATACGCTTTACCGCTTCCCACGTTTTCCGAAACTTTGAAACGCTCACACACACTTTGCTTTCTTCTCTGCCTCTGCTTACGCTTTCTTTAATTTCTCTCTTCTTTCGGGGTCATGCTAAAAACAGCACTATAATAAAAAAATGAATAATTAAACAAAGAAACCAGCACTGTGCAGAACAGGGTGGGAACACAATCTGCAAGCGAGAAAGTAGTGGTGAAGCGCAAGTGAGAGCGTGGGTACACTGTTCCCACAATGCACTGCGTCTCACTGTCTCTCATAGAGCCGCTTGGCACAACTTCCTAATGTTTATCATGCCGTTACACAGGGTTTGAATGAAAATCTGGACCAATTGATGATCAGCGGTACTAATAATAGCAGAGTGGACATGTGAGACCCAGTGAGTGCAGGGGTATGTGTGCAGAACTCTTCCAGTTCACTCCCACAGTTCAAAGACCATTCCGGCATTTTCCGGGCAAAATCCAGAATTTTGACGTGTTTCAAATGACTGAATAAATATTGTGGTACATTGTGGTAGGAAGTGACAGGGGCAGTGTGTTTGTGTCTCCAGCCAGCCTGCATTGATTCGTGTCTCAGAGGTTTATGCGCTTGCAGGTGGTGCACAAGGACGCCCGGCTGCTCCCTCTCCACGGTGCCTCTCTCGCCGACACGGGGAACGGAAGTGCATCCGGCAGCGCCGCGCCGCTCCCGCTCTCCTGGGCCGCTCCTCAGCCGTTCCTTGGCAACAAGGCGAGCTCACACACAGCATACGTACTGATCCGTAGGTCACATGTAGGTGCTGTACCAGGACTTTCCCAATTTAAAAAAATCCAAGCGGTATGTACATACGCAAAAGTAACAATTTCGCTGTATGAGTGGGTAAAAAATGGGCAAAAACAGTCTGGCTCTTACCACAGTGGTCGAGGTATGCGTTTTTTTTCGTTCATTTATTTATTTTTTAATTTGTAAATGCGGGGCTCTACCTGCACCCAGCAAGCTGCCCCACTTGGGCGCCGTGTTTCATCTTATAGCCAAATGAGACCTGATCAAGGAGGGTAGAGGAGCTCCTATTACCCCCAGTGCCCAGGGAGCTGCTCGACCGGCTGGTGGACTGTAGGTCCTGGTTTGAACGAGCGGTTTGACGTTCGCCCGCGGAGCCCAGCTCTCCCCGAGGGGGCTCTCCTCCTGCTATTTCTGCACAACATCCCATTTAAATTCTTCTCTTTTTTTTCTCCAAGTTAATGGATCATGCCCTGAAATTATACTCCAAGAGGGCCGGGCAAATTATGAAACGCAGGGATAATTAGGTTATACTCTTTGTAACTACATCTAATATGTGTACCCATTAGTCCCCTGTGTGATTAAGTGAATTAGAATTTGTAATTATCCATGACATTTACTTCACATTTGGAAGGAGTTGAGCACCAGAGTAAGCAATTATCTTCTAGAAATGACTCTTTGTGATTTCCCTTCAATATCTGGAGTAGGCGTATTATAAAATATGGAAAATGTTGCATCAAGTCACGGTGCACAGATTTTAAGGTCAACTCGTACCGACGTCCAGACATCCATAAAATCGTAAAATTGTATTAATTTTAAACGTATCAGTAGCTCAGATCGTGGCAGGATGGTGAGTGAATAAACGCAGTATTTAGAAACAGAGGCGTGCAGCTTGAAGGTTTCTGAAACCAGAACCATTAGAGGCCTTCGGGAAGATGGTTAAGTGCTCCATTAAAGTGTCCAGGAATATGAGTCGGCTGAGCAGGCAGCCGTCCAAAAACGTGCAGATGATTTCCATCAGACGCGTCTTCCATCCCTCCGGAAAAGCAGGCGAAGAAAAAAGGAAAAAGTGAAGTTCGCAAAACTGAACTGGGTGATGAGTTACGTTCCAAACAATATTCATGCCTCAATTCAGATTTGTATTTTTGCTGGAGAAATTGTATTGCATCCATGGCGATGTACGTATAGCCATGCCGAGTCAAAAAATTCTTATAATTTTTTTAATAAAATGAAAAATCATTCAAATAAGGGATTATTTTTTTAACCACTAATAGTAACTTGTATCTGTTTTTGTCTGAGAAGCTCACGTCATACGGCGGCTTCCTGAACTACTCTGTATCCTGGGGCTTTTTGGCGGAGAGGGACGACGGCGGGGAGAGTTTCCCCTCTCTCTTCTACATTGTTATTGAGGTAAGTCGCTTGAACCTGCAGGCCTCGGCTCATCGGTAACATCGGCGGAAGGGTGTGGAAGGATGTCACAGCCCGAATAAAACATCCAAACATCTCCAATAAACCTGAGAAATCTGGTCTCAAGCCACCTTTGCATCGATTGTGGAGCCATAACTGCGATAGAGGATTCGGGGTAGGGAATCTTCGACGAAGAGTCTCAATTATCTGAAAAAAACACTTTCAATAGTCACTCATTTGTTGGACATGTCAAGCAGATGCGAGAACGTAGTGGTGGAGCACAACCGAGAGCGTGGGTACACTTTTCCCACAATGCAGTGCGCCTCACTGTCTCAGTTACTAAAGCAAACGCAATTCTGCCATGGCTGGGTTTTAGAACAGTTTTCTGTGTCCCTCCAAATTTCTTTCGCCTTTACATTTATTCGTTTAGCAGATGTACAAATCATAATTTGCACTGATCTTCAGCGCAAACACACACACACACACACATTTTCAGAACCGCTTATCCCATACGAGGTCGCGGGGAACCGGAGCCTACCCAGTAACACAGGGCGTAAGGCAAGAGGGGGAGGGGACACACCCAGGACGGGACGCCAGTCCGTCGCAAGGCACCCCAAGCGGGACTCGAACCCCAGACCCACCGGAGAGCAGGACCGTGGTTCAACCCACTGTCAGCGCGAACAACTCGTGTTAAAGTGGCGTGTTCCATAAATACACACTTTTCACATTTATCCTGGCTATCGAGTGCAGCGGCAACAAAGTGTGACATCGAACACTTTGTGACTCTTCACAGTGGCGCATCGGTATCAATGACATGATGCTGTGCGATGACTTTGTGTCGCTGTCATCAAGCAAGGCACTTGCCATGAATTGTTGCGGCGTAGTAAAACAGAGTAACAGCGTAAAGTGTTTCCTTGACGCTCTACAGCCGACTAAAGCGCCTGAAAGTCGACAGAAATATCAGAGTCAATTGACCGATGAAAACACCGCGTTCCTTTTTTACTGTCAGCTGGGATGCGGCCGTCGAAACATGACCAGTTCGGCCACATGCTCCACAAAGGCTGTGCATTTTAATGTTTGTTAATGTACAGTACATATATATATATATATATGTTTATATATATGCAGAGTTTATGTTTTTGTTAATGCATGTATATGTATATATAATATATATATTACAAAGAAATACATGTTACTAGGAAGGTAATCAGTAATTGTGGATATGCGGATAAGTTTAACGCAGCTACTCGTGTGATGAACGTTGGTTCATATGGTGGAAGGAAACAAAGTAACTGCACTTAAGAATCACGCATCTGCATCTAAGTGTCTCTTTCTGCTAATGTAATGAACATATCGTATTTTCTACGAGATGTACGTCGCTTTGGAGAAAAGCATCTGCTAAATGAATAAATGTAATGTAGTCCAGTTGTTCATTGAGCAAGGAAGGCACACGGAATTATTCATATTCTATAATTATAGTCTATTGCTTAGTGAAGTAAGAAACCCCGTGTCCCGATGCACTTATCAGGTTCCTTCTCTGAATGATACTTGATTCTGCAATGTGTTTGTGTGTTATTGTGTATTATAATTGTGCAATTGTGTGTTGTTATGTGTTATTGTACGTATATTGTTGTGTCTTTTTGTGTATTAACACGTCTTGACCAGTTATTTTGCTGCATGACCCTTTTCCTTCCCAGGACTTTTCCCATGTACACCGATATGTATATAGGCTGACAGCACCCCCCTCCTGGTGTATGCTTTAATAAAACTAATAAATAAAAATGACTAGAGAGATTGTTTATGTGATATTTATCCAAGTTTAAATCATAGACTATTATTAATTACCGTACAATAATATATTTTTGAGTTATGAAACAACTGAAGGAGTGGAGGAGCTGTAACTTCCACCAATGGCTCCAGGGCAACGGGAGGAGCCTTCGGCAGGCTATTCCAGACGAGCTGGCGGGCGCCCCCCAGCAGGAGCAGCTCGTCGCCATGGAGATCGTCCCGTGGAACTTGGTGGATGACGTCAGCAGCCGAACGGTGCAGCAGGATGAGCTCATGAGCGTTCTGGCCAACGTGAGCGGCCTGTGGATCAGGGCCTACGCCAAGGCCAGCGCAGGAGCGCCACTCCGGTGAGCTGCGCTGGAAGTTTCCGGAACCCAAACGCGCGACAGAAGCACGAGGCATCTTTGTTTGGAATCATTCTGCTCCCGAATTACACTTCTTACCTATTTGTTATATCCCATGCTTTACTGCCGCACTACAGGCTAAGCACCTGGTGTAAAGGTACTATAGCAGGAGCCTCGGTCTGTGGACCTGCTGACATGACCCTGCCTGGGACAAGCGGTTCAGAAAGTGTGTGTATATACTACATATCTGTACATGCCTTATACTATACTGTAGATGGATGTAGTATATAATATATTTGGACATACTATATAGCTGTACATGCTTTATACTATGTTTACATTTCCATTACATTACTTAATTTAGCTGATGCTTTTCTCCAAAGCAACTTACTATATACTGTACATATTGTATACTATAAACTATATATCTGTAGAATACTATATATTATGTACTATATACATATGTATGTGTGTGTGTGTGCGCACACTTACACACACACACAATTTCTGAACCGCTTGTCCCATTCAGCATCGCGGGGAGCCAGAGCCTAACCTGGTAACACAGGGCGTAAGGCCAGAGGGGGGGGACACACCAAGGACGGGACGCCAGTCTGGCGCAAGGCACCCTAGCCAGGACTCGAACCCCAGACCCACCGGAGAGCAGGACCCAGTCCAACCCACTGCGCCACCGCGCCCCCTGTTGTGTGCGCACTTATTCAGGCATAATTGTTTTGAAAGAACAACGATTTTGTCCGTGTCTCAGCTGGTCCCTTCCTCACAGCCTCAGCTCGGTTGCTTTGGAAACGGCAGATGCTGCCGTCAACAACCGGACGGCGGCTCGGAGCGTGGAGCTCTGCGAGTGTCCCTGGGGCTACGCCGGGACGTCCTGCGAGGTACGGCCGCAGGGACTGACCCCACCGCTCTTCTAATGGTCGTAGAGACGAATGAATAATTGACCTGCTGGGAGTGTGTGAGTGTCCCTACGCACATCCTGCAGTCAAGCTTGCTTCTCTGCAAGGCCTGTCCTCTTCACAGCAATGTCTCCCTGGATTTTACCGCATTGATGGAGTCCTGTTTGGAGGGAACTGCCTCCAGTGCGAATGCCACGGACACGCCTCGCGGTGTGACGCCGACGGCCGCTGTGCGGTGAGTCGTCCTCCCACGGCATCCTGGGTCCTGTTGCGTTCACCTCTTCGGAGCAGCTTGTGGTGTCGGGAGCGTTCGATAGGTGGTGATGTGCTTGTGCACTTTTCTATATTTCTTTGAAACATTTGTTCACCCGTCAGAGGAAATTCCGTAATTCCATAATGCGTCACATTTGTGGGGACACATTCTCCAGAATGACAATCGGTCATGGCTTCCACAAAAATCGAGTTGCAGACAGAGTGCTGACCCAGTTGTGTTTGTGTTGAGGAGTTGAGGAGCCACTGTATGTGTGTGTGTGTGTGTGTGTGTGTGTGTTTGGTGAACATGCACCCTGGATAGCAAACCATACCGTCTTACCGTGAGCTGTTGTATTCCATGATATGCAGGGCTGTGAACACAACACCGGAGGCCCTCACTGTGACCAGTGTCTACCAGGTTTCTATGGCAACGCACTGGCGGGGACCCCCGAGGACTGCAAGAGATGCGGCTGCCCCCTGACAGCGGAGGAGAACAAGTGAGCTGGGCGGCTTTGGTCCGGCCGCCAACTCCATCACAGGGAGTGACCGCAGGGCCACACGGACAAGGGCTCCCCCTCGTTCGGTGGCATTAATAATAACTCTTATTGATAACTGATTATTAATAATTATTTCTCTGGTCCCCATTGTTCCTGTGTAGATGAGCAGCACTGGACAGATGAGGGGCACTTTAGCACCGGTGCTCTGTGTACTGCCTGGTGCAGCATTGTAATCTCACTCCCCTGTGCTGTGTGCGTGTGTGTGCGTGTGTGTGTGTGTGTGTGTGAGACCTGCTCTCCCTCCTTTTCATCACTTTAGCTTCAGTCCAACCTGCCATCTGGATGGCGAAGAAGTGGTGTGTGACCAGTGCCAGCAGGGCTACGGCGGTCCCCGGTGTGAAAGGTAGCTGTACCGCTCAGTTCGGGACCAGAACACACACCCACCAAAGCTGGACCGGGACCAGAACACACACTCAGCAGATGCCAGTGCCGAGATGCAGAGGAGCTCTGTGATGCGTGAAGTTAAAATGCTGTCTCTTGGTGTGTCGGCTGCTTTTCCTTAAACGCCACATTTACGCTTTCAAGTGTCACCTGAAGAGAAGTTTCGCTTTTTGTGCAAATGTCCCACAAAGACAACACAGCCCACAAACGGAGCTCTTGGGACTGAAGAGCTCAGCAAGGCGAACCGCACAAAAACAAGCGAAACTCCTTGAACTTCTTCCTTGTGTTGAGGGCGACGAGCGCAGGCATGCGTCGTTTACCGTGGTGAAGCCGTAAGAGGAGCTGACTGCTGGGCTAAGGGTTCTCCCGCAGTCAGCTACCGGGGCCCTCTGGTTGCAGGTGTGCCGACGGCTACTACGGAGAGCCCGGTGTCCCGGGACGAGGCTGCGCCCCCTGTGACTGTAACGGCAACGTGGACCCTGCCGAGACCGGCAACTGCGACCCGCACAGCGGCGAGTGTCTCAAGTGCGTGGGCCACACGGCGGGGGGGCACTGCGAGAGGTGCCGGAACGGCTTCTTTGGCGACGCCATCGCTGCCAAGAACTGCACACGTGAGTGTGGCACACTGGCTACGGTGACTGGGGATTTCACCAGTATACACCAGTATAGTCGGTATAGACCAATGTCCAGTACATCAGAATACACCATCACAGACCATAATATACCACTATGCACCAGTAAGAATCAGTATACACCAGTATTGACCAGTATGCACAAGTATGCACGAGTTAGAACAGTATACACCAGTATAGATAAGTACAGACCAGTTAACTCCGTTATAAACTAGTATACATCAGTATGAACCAACATACGCCATTATAGAACAGTATACACCAGTGAAGAATTCTATTGTTGGTATAGACCAATATACATCAGTACACACTAGTAAACACTGGTTTAGCCTGGTATAGACCAATATACATCGGTATACACCATTACAGACCATAATATACCATTATACACCAGTAAGAACCATTACACACCAGTATTGACCAGTATGCACAAGCATGTACTAGTTAGAACAGTATACACCAGTATACACCAGTATAGACAAATACAGACCAGTTTACTCCATTATAGACGAGTATACATCAGTATGAGCCAACATACACCATTATAGAACAGTATACACCAGTGAAGACTTCTATAGTTGGTATAGACCAATATACATCGGTATCAACATTACAGACCATAATATACCATTATATACCAGTAAGAACCATTACACACCAGTATTGACCAGCATGTACAAGTATGCACCAGTTAGAGCAGTACACACCAGTATAGACAAGTACGAACCAGTTTACTCCGTTATGGACTAGTATACACCAGTATAGACTAGCGTACACTATTATGAACCAGTTTACACCAGTATAGGCCAGCTTACTGCAGTACAGACCAGTACAGTATGCAAGTGAACACGTGTGTAACTCTTCTTGGACCCTGTGACACACGAAGCTTTTTCTCGTCATTTCGAATGGCGTTGAAAACCTGCATATGTGTGACATGCGTGTTGTTGCACCAGGGAGGAGAACCGGTTTAGTTGGGCCCATTTCCAGCACATCTGTCTCCACAGCTGTGCAGGAGCTGCTCGTGTGTGTGTGTGTGTGTGTGTGCGTGTGTGTGCATGCGCCAGTGCCAGAGAAGATGCCTGAATCCTCCAGTTCTGGCAGCTGCTCCTGCCTTCCAAGAACCGAGAGCTTCGTCACATAGAAGCTCTTATAGCGCCACCTAGCGGACACGAGCCGAACAACTTTGAAGGTCCAATGTAAAGACGGAGCCGCACCTTCTGTTGAAGATGTCCAGCATCCTCAGCATCATCCTCGTTTGCACCTCATTTCCCGGTGAAGATGGGCCCCGTGGGTCAAGGGTCACCCCCCCCCACTCTGTGTCTCCTACCCCCAATCCATTATAGGCGTAATTTCTCCGAGGCTCATGTTTCTATCGCCGGTTCCTTGGACCGTTTGTGTGTGCACCTCAGCAACATCACCTGGAAAGCATCTCCGGTTTCAAAATGACAAACGTCACTGTCACAGGAGACGAAAAGTGAACATCGCAGCGGAATTATTAAATACGTAACGACACGCTTGATGACACGTTAATGTTTCCATGCCTTTCGGAGAGCAGATTCTTGTTGCACACCTCTCATCTCTGTGTGTGCGTGTTTCTCTGTGTGTCTGCGCCCGTCCAGCTTGCGGCTGCCACGAACTCGGCTCCGCGTCGTCCGACTGCGACGAGAACACGGGACGCTGCGCCTGCAGGCCCGACGTGGCGGGAGAGAAGTGCGACGCGTGTGACGTACGATGTGTCCCTAAGTATCCGAGATCCGAGCCGAGCGCCAAGCGGCACCGACACCGCGACACCGTTTCGTTCACTTGTTGGTTTGTTTGTTGAAGGATGGCTGTGCCCCCCCCCCTTCCCCGCCCCCTCGCCCCCTGGCCTGTCGCCCGCACTCGTCCCGGCGGCTCCAGCTGCTGGAAACACCGATGCTCCTTTTCAGATTCGTCACGCGCGTCGTATAGTCTGTTCACGACCCCGTTGGGGATGAGCGGCAGAGCCGAGAGCGGGGGGTTGGGGGGGCAAGGTGCCGTGGAGCAGATGTTCACTGGGCGCGTGTCCAGATGTGGCCCCGTAGGCTGCAGGAGAGGCGTCGCAAATTCGGTGTGAACGCTGCTCGCTGGAAAATCCATCCTGCCCTACACTCGGTGCGGGTTGCAGCTGGGGGCCGCCGCGCTGGTCGGTGCTGGTCAGTGCTGCTCGGTGTTGGTCAGCACTGGTCAGTGCTGATCAGAGCTACCTGGTGTTGGTTGGTGCTGGTCAGTGCTAGTTGGTGCTGGTCAGTACTGCGCAGTATCACCGCACTGTACTTTTCTCCGCAGCGACTTATGCTGATTTACGCATTTATACAGCAGGGTAAATTTTACCATACCGGTTTCGAGTGAGTGCCTTAATCAAAGGTGCAACAGCAGGAGGTGGGATTCAAACCTGCGACCTCTGAATCGCAAAGTAACAGCTCGAACCAGTGCTCCCTGTAACCCTTCTCCCTGCTGTCCCCCCTCTTCTGTCCCCGTCCCCGCTGCGCTCTCCTGTCCGTGGCTCCGCTCCCGTCCGTCCTTCGCTCTGCCGTTCCGCCGCGCCGACGTCCTTCCTCCAAAAGCAGCGGAATGTAAGACGCGAGACGCGAGACATATGGACGTTTGCTGGGTGACGCTCTGTCCCTTGCAGGTGGGACATTACGGCCTCCCGAGCGGAAAGGGCTGCGTCCCGTGCAACTGCAGCCGCGCGGGGGCGCTGTCCCGGGAATGCAGCGAGGAGGGGGCCTGCGAGTGTGCCCGTGGTGTGGCAGGGGACAAATGTGACCGCTGTGCCCGCGGACATTACGGCACCGTGACCGCCAACTGCACAGGTGAGGCTCCGCCCGGGAGGGAGGCGTCTTGACACGCTGACTCTGCCGGGTTTAACCCCCGTCGACCGCTGCCGTCAGAATGCGACTGCGAACACACCCACGGCAACTGCCACCCGACCACCGGCGAGTGCGCGTGTCCCCCGCACACACGGGGGGAGAAGTGTGAGGCGTGCGAGGACGGCCACTGGGGTCACGACCTGGAGACGGGGTGTAAGGTATATGTACTAATGTTCCGATTACACATTTCCTCGTGCGTGTGCGTGTGTGTACAGTGCGATGGGTCGGGTGGTTGGTGCATGTAAACTGACCCCCCGCCCCCTTCACCCCCCCAGCCGTGTGACTGCAGCACCGTGGGGTCCCTGGACTCCCGGTGCCACCCGACCGGCGGACAGTGTCAGTGCGGTCCCCGGTTCTCCGGCCTGAGGTGCGAGCGATGCGCTCTGGGCTTCAGCGTCTTCCCAGAATGCACTGCGTGCATCTGCAGCATCCAGGGCACTCGGGAAGAGTTCTGCGATGAGGGGCGGACCTTGTGCGGCTGTGACCAATCGGGTGTTTGCGTCTGCAAGGTACCGCCCAATGGGTGGACACCACCGCCCTATCGGCACAACAGCCTGCAGGAGATGCTGCTTTTATTTATTTTATTTATTCTGTTATTTTGTTTCCCCATGTGACGGCATAAAAAATGTTCCTATAGCCTTTTTTTGATAAACACTTTTTATAAACTCTCAGGAAATATTTTTGTAACATTTTATAAATTTTAGAAACAATTTTATACATTTTTACAAACAATTTCTCACAAAATATGGGGTTCCAGAGGGATTAAAAAAAACTAACAGAGTTAATCGGTTTGGGGAAAATGAAAATTATTCCCTAGAACCCTAAAATAAGGCAACCAAGAGCTGAGCCAAGAAAGTGTTCGTAGAACTGGCAGAATAAACGGACGGATGTGTGTAAGCACGCGGAGGACAGCGTGCGTCTCATTTTATGTTTCAACAACGACATTTGCGGAGTACCGTGGTAATAAGCAGAACTGGTATTTTTTTATAGGAATTTAATGCTGCCTTCTGTGGTGGGAAACTCACGAACTAATGATCCTTATTACTCTCCATATATAAGGCGGATGTAATTGACTCTGAGGGGGGTCGGGCTTCGCAGTGTCCACTGAGGTGAGAAACTGTCGAGCCGCAGCTCACCCCCAGTGCCTCCCACCTGCTAGGAGAACGTGGGCGGTCCGCAGTGTGAGCGGTGCGAGCGAGGGACTTTCGGCCTGGCCGCCGACCATAGTGACGGCTGCGGGCCCTGCTTCTGCTCGGGGGTCTCCTCCGAGTGCCAGGAGCTCGAGGGGCTGCTCCGGGTTCCGGTGAGCAAGAGCACCAAGCACGCAAAGAGCCTCTGGGGGACTGTTCTCATAGACGCAGTCCGACTGGAGCGGACACACACACACACACACACACACACACAAACATTTATTTGTTTGCTGCTGATGGCTCACAGCTGTCTATCTGTTCTGTCTATTTTATATATCTGATGTATATTGACACTGTTTTTACTTCATCTTCATCAGCTGTGCCAGTAGATGTGCTGTTACATATGTTCTCACATACCTGCAACCCTAGAGACGAGAAGCAGAACATCACCTAAAATTTCAGGAGGGTTTTGTTTCGTAGGAAATTAACATAAATGGATCTTTGTCGGCCTTTTGATCTCAATTAGCGTATCAGCTGCGTTAAATATTATTGGACGTAAAGGCAAACAATGTGAGGGACGAGCAGATCATTTACTCTGGTTTACCATGATGCATATCTGCAGTGAAGGAGCAAAACTCATGTGTATATTTATCACTGTCCATTTTCTTCCAGGATGTTTAAGCAAGTGTCCATGAGCGCAAGTGTGCGGTGATTCCACGCTGCAGTGGCTTGTCGATGTGTCATCTGCAGCGACTGTGTGTGTGAATCTCACAGGTCACCTTGGACACAGAGACAGAGCACCCGAGGCTGGTCCTTGTGGAGGATGTTTGGGTGGGCGACGATACCGTGCCGAGCATCATCCCGAACCGGGACTCCCCGCCCTCAGGTGACCTCTACTGGGCGGCGCCCCCCGCGGTCCAGAGGAACAAGGTACTGTACTGCACAGCACCGGCCAGCGGTCGACTCTCCTCGCCGAGATGTTCCGAGTGACCGATTTGTTCCTGTTAAACACTGTCAGCGTTGCCCTCACTCTTGCTGCTCTGCTTTCTTCAGTCCACAGCTTCTTCTCAAAACCAAAGTGTACAGGTATCCCCTCAAGTTACAAAATTAATCTGTTCCTGCAAACGGTGAACATATTGAAATTCTGCATAGCGAAACTCTATTTCCCATTATTTCAAAATAATAATGCATCCCCAGCCTCCCCGAAAAGCCCTGATAAACTTTGCAAAAAATCGCCACTGTAAAACACTGCAAAACGCACACATGATTTCAGCATGTGCTCGGAAAGGAAGCGCGGTTTTCTGTCTCTGCTGTAAAGTGCAGGGCCGGAGTTGCTGCGCGCTGCGGCTGAAATGCACAAACGTTCCCAAGAAACCACGAGCTGAACTTTTCCTGCTGGTTGCTGTGCTGTCTCTGGAATCGTTCGGTTAACTCACACATGCAGTATGAGCGACACACACGCCTGTGGAATTTCAAACGCTTCCCGTAATGCTGCACTTCTGAACGCAACCCCATCGCATTCCTATCAACTCTATGTAGTGTTATGAGCCCACACACCTTATTTACCGTGGTGACTTACACTGCTAGATACACTACTTACACTGGGTCACTCATCCATACATGAGTGCAACACACTCTCTCTGTCACACACACTATGAGGGAACCTGAACGGCATGTCTTTGGAGTGTGGGAGGAAACCAGAGCACCCGGAGGACACCCACGCAGACACGGGGAGAACATGCAAACTCACACACCACACCAACACACCGACACACGGAGAGATCTGGACACGGACACACCAACTACAGTGTATTACTGCACTTCTGCTTCACTTGCGCAAAACTTAAGTTTTTTTCTACTTTACATTTTTTCTTAAGAAAAAAAAAAATTCTATAAAAAACTTCAATTTTTTCCCAATTTTTTTCTACAACTCCAATTTTTTTCTTCAGATAAATTTCATTATACTTCTTTCTTTGTTCTGTAAATCAAAGCCTGTGCATCTGATTTGTTAATTTACTCATGTAGCTGACGCTTTTCTCCAAAGCGACTTGCAGTGTTACTCTATCTACAGTTATTTACTCATTTGTACAGGTGGGCAATTTTACTGGAGCAATTTAGGGTAAAAACCCTGCTCAAAGGTACTACAGCTGGACGTGAGATTCAAACCTGTGGATGCGAAGGCAGCAGGTCCAACCGCTGCACTACCAGTGGTCCCCATAATCCTCATTAACCGTATAATCTCAGTCTTCATTCTGTTATTAATAAGCCATTTAATTCGGGTATCAATTTTGCATAGCAAAGAATGCTTAACTTGTATTGCTGAACGTATTATCAGTTATTATCGCCGTAAGAATGAAAGGAAGGTAAAACGCAGTACATCTAAAGCCAAGAGCCGTGTTACCGAAACCAGGTAAATACAGTTTGTAGGTTGGGAGAAACCTGTAATTTGTATGTCGCGTTTTGCCGAGTCCAACGGTCCAACTCAATGTTCTGTTTGTGCTGCGCAGCTGCTGTCCTACGGCGGAAAGCTGCGCTACACGAGTTCCGCCGCCGCCCCCCGGGGTTTAGGGGCCGGAATTGCTGAACCCCCACTGATACTAATACAGGGTGGTCAGCTGTCCAAGGAGCTCCTCTACCTGGACGCAGCGGCTCCCGAAGACGGGCGGGAGGTGATGGCCGAGGTCCTCATGACCGAGGTTCGCATCCACGGCGAAATCCTAGAGCTGCCGTCTCTGAAGACCATGTTCTGAGAGCGATGTGGTAAAAACCGGTGTGAATTGTACTCCACAGCACAAATGGAAGCATTTTGCTTCTCGGCAAGAGGTGAATCGTGCCGAATTCATGTCTGTCCTGAGCAACGTGGAGCTCGTTCTCATCAAGGCCTCTGGCGGACGCACGTGAGAGCTTTGAGTCCAAAGCTTCGGATATTGAAACTATTATTGCTGTTATTTGGAGTAATAACTGAAAAATGCAGGGGCGGAATCGTGACGCCGATCGCCGGCTGACTACAGCTGTGCCTCTCTGCGGGGTCCAGGATCTCCAACGTCTCTTTGGAGACGGCGGTGGAGGAAGCCGATGCCGCGGCGGGTGGCGAACGGGCACGCTTCATCGAAAAATGCCTCTGTCCCCCGGGGTATGAGGGCCTGTCCTGCCAGGTACGAAATATGGATCAGAACCGTCGTGAATGTGCAGAACATCTGGACGGCGGCGAGAGCCCTAGGCACCCTCGCGCACTTCTGAATTATCGATCGTTATTTGGCTGATTACGCATTAACATAAGAATCGTTCCCTGCGGTCCAATAGTGGGAACCCGTTGTTCGCTGAGCGCCGAGCGTGTGACCGCCGCGCCGCGTGTGTGTGTGCGTGCGCGTGACTTTTTTGCACCGTGTTCAGAACTGCGCCGCCGGACATCGCAGAGAGGTGGCGCCACCGCAGCCCACGGGAGCCGAACGTTCACGCGTTCACACCTGTGTTCCGTGTCAGTGCAACAACCACAGCACCTCCTGCGATGTGGACACCGGCAGCTGTCAGGTACACGCAGCTCTCTGCGCCCCGTTACCGGGGTATCATCGGGGTATCATCGGGATAACGCCCTTTAAGGCCTGTATTTCACTGACAGCGTGACCTCATCTGACCTATAGTGTGTGAGATGGTGTGTGCTTTTACTGAGTTTTCACACTCATCTCCTCCTTCCTCTTCTCACCAGGACTGCCAGCACAACACCACGGGGGCTCACTGTCACGTCTGCGCCCCAGGGTACTATGGGAAAGTGGAGGGATCCATCCATGACTGCTCTTTGTGTGCCTGTCCTCCTGGGAACACGCAGAGGTGCCACTAGTACCCCCCCCCCCCCTTAATTTACACTGATTCACACCCGCATGCGGAACATTAGCTGCGATGACAGTATTTTACTTCTAGCACTTTCCGCCGTGAAAACTGAAGGCAGCAGGTACCATGATGAAGCACTTCCCCCCCATATCAGTCACACAGCATGTGTGTAGAAAAACTCAAAGCCTGGACCTTTAAATAACTGTGTTCGCAGCCTTTTTTATTAACTATTATTAATAACTAGGAGGTGTTTTTACTCGGCTGCCCCGGTGCAGCTTTAGCGCCACCTGTGTCCTCGGAGGCGCCGCTGGTTTCTACTGCGACGCGTGTGAGCTGGGCTACGAGGGGCCGCACTGCGACAGGTGAGGAGCCGTCGCCGACCCGCAGCCGCGGTAAAATCATCCGGATAACGTAAAATGTGTCAAAAGGAGGTGAGCGCTGATCACCGGGGGGCTAAGTGCTGATGAACAGCGCTCCATTGTTTACTACGGTACTCTTTTGCTCGTGTGGAATCTCTCCGGAAAGAGTGGCTGTAAAGCAGGGCACACACTCACCACAGGGCGCTCTCCCTCTCTCCCTCTCTCTCTCTCTCTCTCTCTCTCTCTCTGACACACACACACACACACACACCCTGGAAACTGCCCTTTTTCGAACACACTGTACGAGACCACATTTGACCGGCTGACCATGTCCCCCCACCGTGCCCAAAGACGTTGCAACAGTGTGTGAGGCAACAGGAGCCCCTTGTCCCACGCTGCCCTCCCGTCGGTGCCCAGGTGCTCAGCCGGACACTACGGGGACCCCTTGCGGGTGGACGGGCGCTGCAGGCCGTGCCAGTGCAGCGAGGAGGGGTCCTCGAGCCCGAACTGTCACGCTCTGACCGGACAATGCGAGTGCAGGGCCGGCGTGGGGGGGCGCCGCTGTACCGAGTGCCAGGAGGGCCACGCGCTGCAGGACGGGCGTTGCATCCGTGAGTGTCCTGCCGATGCCGACGGAGAAAGAAATCGCAGAGCAACTGCAGCGCGGTACAACACGTAATTCGTGGTAAATGCTGACAGTGTGCCGTGCGTCCCTCTGTCCACGCAGCCTGCGACGACGGGTGCGTGACCCTGCTGCTGGACACCTCGGCCCATTTAGAGCTGAGCGTCCAGCAGCCTGTGAACCTGAGCGCATCGGTCCTCGTGCCGCACGGTTACCTGCGTTCAGCGCTCGACGACATAGCAAAGTTTAGGGTAAGACACGCCTATGTTATATTTCAAATAAATACCCTGGGTATTTACCACACGTGTATGCAAATACAGCGTATAATTCTGGTCCTGGTGAGTTCGCATGTAATTACCAGGCAATAAGCGCTAGTCGTTTTTTACAGAATCCATCCTCCTTAATGTTAAGGTTATAAATTACCATACAAACCCTGTCGCAATGCCAGTAAAAAGGCTCGGTTTACACACACACACACACATTTTCAGAACCGCTTGTCCCTTACGGGGGTCACGGGGAACCGGAGCCTACCCGGCAACACAGGGCGTAAGGCCGGAGGGGGAAGGGGACACACCCAGGACGGGACGCCAGTCCGTCACAAGGCACCCCAAGCGGGACTTGAACCCCAGACCCACCGGAGAGTAGGACTGCGGTCCAACCCACTGCGCCACCGCACCCCCAGGCTCGGTTTACCCCTGTGTAATTAGTCAGATTCTGGCAGAAACCCAGTAAAATCCTCACATTGCTGCAGCTGAGCTTAATATCTGATATAATTTGTATTCTAGTAATGTGAAACATACTGAAGGTCCTTGGATTTTACATTTAGGTTTTTTCCCCAAAGCAACTTACAATGTTAAGATTACAATTATTTACTCATTTATACCACTGGGTAATTTTACTGGAGCAATTTAGGGTAAGGACTTCGCTCAAGGCTACTACAGCCAGAGGTGGAGATCAAACCTGCGACTTTTAGATCCAAAGACAGAACCCTGAACCACACCACCAGCTAGTCGTACTATGGGGACCCCTTGCAGGTGGATGGGCCCTGCCGGCCATTCGATTTTGGATTTTTTTTTTTTTCACTACTTTTCATTTTCTGTTTCACGTAGACTCTCTTGTCGCCGGAGAACCAACCGGACAGCTTGTTGCAGGTTGCCGAGGAACATCTGGCACGCCTGTCTGAAGACATTCCCGAGCTGCAGGGGAAGGTGCTCAGCTGGGCGTTTGTCGCTTTGGGGTATTTCCGTCATCCGGCTTCATACGCCATTGGAAAGAAACCTTGCATAAGCAAATGGTTCCTTCTGTTCTTAGGCACTCAGGGTCTTTGGAGCCGCTGAAGAACTCGCTCAGTCCGCTGAACAGAGACTCGGTCACAGCAAAGAGCTTCTGGACTTCATCTCCAGCCTGCATTCCGCTGCCTCTGGTACTGCGCATGACACACCACTGACACCGTGTGGCTCCAGCCAAACTTCACTGGTCTGCAATATCGGCTTCAGTGCATTCTGGTTTTCTGGACTGATGAACTAGACAAAGACTTTTTTCTTAGTCTCCGTCTGTAGGCTTGTTTGCCTCTTCCGTCTTTTCTCCCATGCTAAATGTCTTAATGCGATACACCGCGACCTCGTTGTACAAACATCCGAGTTACGGATCATCAGAGATAAGTTCATTTTCCGGCTAATTAATTTGTTTTTAATTACGTGTTCTTCATCGTTCTGTTTTCTAAAAATTCTGTTGGTTGCGGAATGAAAATTGCCCGAATTTCCACATTCCGCCATTAGTTGGCAGCAAAACTCACGCGGAAGGAATAGAAACGCAACAGAGACGAAGGACCTCCTTCGCTCAACTTGCTTCCAGTGTTTCGCAAAGTGGTGTGAAGTTAGTAAAATTGTTTAAGTGAAAGGTCTTTCAAAATACAGGTGGTCCCCGACTTATGATGGAGTTACGTTTCACGAAACCCATCGTAAGTCGAAAATAGCCTAAGTCGAAAATGCATTTAATACACCGAATACACACTTCTGCGTGGCAGACCGGTAGATGCGGATCGCTGGCGCTGCCCAGCATCGCAAAAGAGTATCGCACCGCATATCGCTTGCCTGGAAAAAATCTGAATTCAAAATTCGACGTACGGTTTCTACTGAATGTCTATCGCTAGCTCACCATCGTGAAGTCGAAAAATCGGAAGTTGAACCATCGTAAATTAGGGACCGCCTGTACTTTAATTCACAATAGCTATATCCAAGACTATTATAGAAGCTACTCTATTGACAAAGCAAGGGCTACCTGTTCGGTTAAGATTTCGGTAAAAGTGCTGGGAACAGAGAAAGGTGAAGGTAATTTTACTGGAGTAATTTAAGGTGGGCGGGAGGGGGCGCAGTGGGTTGGACCGGGTCTTGCTCTCCGGTGGGTCTGGGGTTCGAGTCCCGCTTGGGGTGCCTTGCGATGGACTGGCATCCCGTCCTGGGTGTGTCCCCTCCCTCTCTGGCCCTCCGCCCCGTGTTGCCGGGTTAGGCTCCGGCTCCCCACGACCCCGTATGGGATAAGAGGTTTGGAATTTAGAGTAAGTGCCTTGCTCAAGGGTACCGGAGGTGGAACTCTAACCTGTGACCTTTTTTTGGGTCAGGGTTAAGGGTTATGCGATGTAGCAGACCCCGTTTCACACCCTGTTTCTGGGATACTGCAGTCCACCGTGGCCCTGCAATAGACACCTGGTTATTAATAATGGATTAATTTAAGTGTTGCAGAGATTTTTTTTTCCAGTTTCTTTATGACTTTATCGGAGGTTTTCCCAGAACCTCACCTTTTAGGTCTCTACAGGGACATGTTTGTTATTAAGCATTTATTGCTTGTGACTTCTGGGGTGCGGTGGCGCAGTGGGTTGGACCGCAGTCCTACTCTCCGGTGGGTCTGGGGTTCGAGTCCCGCTTGGGGTGCCTTGTGACGGACTGGCGTCCCGTCCTGGGTGTGTCCCCTTCCCCCTCTGGCCTTACGCCCTGTGTTGCCGGGTAGGCTCCGGTTCCCCGTGACCCCGTAAGGGACAAGCGGTTCTGAAAATGTGTGTGTGTGTGTGTGTGTGTGTGTGTGTGTGTGTGTGTGTGTGTGTGTGTGTGTGTGTGTGTGTGTGCGTGTGTGCGCGCGCGCGCTTGTGACTTACTGATAGACGGGACTTTGGAGTTACGAGCAAATCAAGATGTGAACGGAGTTCCTCTCCGAATTGTGTCTGAGGAGCCAGTGTACCCGCTGAAGTGCCCAGTCTTCTGTCAGCTTTGCAGGAAGCAGCCGGCATGTTAAACGCAACCCAGGATGAGACGATGGACGTGTCCAACAGCATCCGATTGATGGAGCAGATGCTGCAGGCCATGAGGGATGTGGACCTCGCCCACAAGAACGTTCTAGTTTCTGATGAGCTCAGGTCAGTTTCGTTCCCTCGTGTTCATCATTTCTGAAGGCGTTTAGTCATAGTAAAAGTATGTTTGCAAGCAGGAATGTCGAGCACTGGGGGTCCCAGTGCAGCAGGAAGTCCGGGAATTATACTAGCTGGGACTGTGGTGCCTGTGAACTCAAACGCCCTCTGTGACCTGTGTGCAGCGCTGCCACGGCGCTCCTCCTGCGGGTCCAGACGGACTTCCTCAAGCCCCCGCGGAGCACAGACGCCCTGAAAGACGCCCGAGGACTCGTGTCCGCACTGGAGCTCCAGCTGCAGGATGCGAAGGAGCAGCTGCTGGCCGCTCAAGCGCAGAACAACCACACCTTCCAGCTGGTGGACAGAATCTCCTCCCAACTGGACCATCTCAGCGTGAGGCCCCCAAACATCCTCTTTACTGCAAAGGAGAGTTCAGCTGGTAGAGTAGTGGTTAGCGCTGCTGTCTTTGGCTCTGAAAGTTGTCAGTTCAGACCTCACCTACTGCTGTAGTACCCTTGAGCATGGTACTTACCCTTAATTGCTCCAGTAAGATTACCTAGCTCTATAAATTAGTTAATAATTGTGCGGAGATTAACATTGTAAGTTGCTTTGGAGAAAAGAGTCAAATATATTTTTGGTGGCACAATGAGCAGCACCGCTGTCTCACGTCGCATGAGCGGTGGGAGAGGACATGCGTTCGATCCCCACCAGTCTGTGTGGAGTTTGCACGTTCTCCCCGTGTCTGCATGGGTTTCCTCCAGTTGCTCTGGTTTCCTCACACATTCCAAAGACATGCTGTTCAGGTTCCCCCATAGTGTGTGAGTGACAGAGAGAGAGTGTGTGTGTTCCACTGATGTACGGATGAGTGGCCCAGTGTAAGTAGTGTATCTAGCAGTGTAAGTCACCGTGGTAAATAAGGTGTGTGGGCTCATAACACTATGTACAGTTCATTGGAAGTCACTTTGGAGAAAAGCATCTGCTAAATAAATAAATGTCATGCTAAAGTGAATTGAGGTTCTGTGCAGACAGGACAGTAAATCCACTTGACCCGCGCTTACTGTACGGTGAAGCTGAGTTCTTGGCCGAACGTCTCTCCCGGGAGACAGGAGCTGAGAGAGCAGAGAGTTCACGCTCCGAACAGACAGATGGCATCATGCACAGAGGAAGCACAAGACATCTTGGCCCTCGTTCCCATCGTGCTGGAGAATACGAACAGCAGCTTTTCTGTGAGTCACATCGCAACCGCTGCAGATACAATGTAAGGGTGTTGCAACTCCTTACTCATATGTTCGTGTCTAGTAGATGAGGTCATTCCCCCCATATCTCCCCATGTCCATGTAATTCGTTCTTGAAATCCCAGAAATCCACATACAGAAGAAACTATTCCCATTACCTTAATGGCAAAAAGTGCCTCCTAAGGCTGATAGAAGGGCATTTAAAAAGCATTTAGAACATACATTATGATTTTTGGCATTATTCTTTTTTATGCGTTGAGCTCTATCTTACAGACTACAGGCAGTCCCAGGATTACGAAGGAGTTCCGTTCCTGAGTCTGTCTTTAAGTCAAATTTGTACTTAAGTCGGAGCAGTTCGGTACGGTTCGTATCTAACGTCCGTTAGTCAAATGTTTGTCTTAGTATATAGTATATCATGTACCTTTCCATGCATAAAAAACATTAAAGAAACACTTCCAGATACACTAAAACACCTTTAACATAATAATAATAATAATAATAATAAATGCAACCACAGTATTTATAATAGAAAGAGAAAGAAAGATCAGACAGAGCCTTTTACATGCGCCATTATTTTCACTTTGTCCTTTAAAATTGTCCCAATTGTTGACTGACTGTAGCCCAACGCTTTTCCAGTGTTCGGTGGCGTTTCACCTTCTTCCGATCGCTTTATTATTTCCACTTTAGTTTCAATCATTATTGTTTTCTTTTTCTTTGAAACATCACCATCACTTGCATCACATTTACGCTTTGGCGCCATGGTTAGGAGGGTAAAATCAAAACGATTAAAGCGAAATACAGTAACACACGAGACACTTATCGGCAACGTGGTCCGACTGAAAAGAGGGAAGTCTTTGTCCTGCATCGGGATCATGAGCCGGTGAACCGCTGTAGACGCGCAATGTGTTGATGGGTGTCCCAAAGTAGCGCCGTTCGTTATTACGAATCATTGTATGTCACTCAAATTTTTAATATGGTATGGTTTACTGGGGGTGGTTCATAACTACGGATTGTACGTAAGTCAGACGTTCGTAACCCAGGGACTGCTTGTATTCCATTATTCTAATCCTTATAAAGAAGGTTCTCTTCATTAAAGTAGCTGCTCCTGTTACCAGGGTTTGCTGCCCACTATTGTAAGTGTGAAACTGGGGAGACTAAAGTGGCATTTGGCTCTTTCTCTAGCAGAACATATGTGTCACAACATTTATTTTTAACACCTTATTTGTGAGATGTTTTAGGAATGAATGAATGAATGAATTAATGAATGAATGAATGAATGAAGCCCTTCGTCATCCCAGCGGAAATTGCACAAGGCTGCAACTTCACACATACAACATGTCGGACCCAGTTCATCTTGCACGTGTTGAACTTGTGGACCAGAATGTTTGTAGATGAACTGAATCAGCCCCTTGAGTAGAGTCAGGTGTGTGGATGAGCACAAAGTGTGTGTGTGTGTGTGTGTGTGTGTGTGTGTGTGTGTACCGCACTATAGGCACGCTTAGATATCGAATATGTCTGTAACTGTACAACGTGACGTCAAAATTGGCAGGACATGTAAGGATGTGTGCTGCATGTTCATAGGTGTGTCATTCACATGTCTGATAGGAGAGTTCAGGTTGTTGTATGTTAAAGGGCACATGACTCTGTTTACCGCGGTTTCAGCTATTGGAAGCGGCCCAAGAGGAGCTGGACTCCACGAGCACCCTGCTGAGAGACGGAGTGTCCACGCTGACCGAGAAGATGGAGAAAATTCCGGAAGCGGTGCAAAGAGCAGAGGATCATGCTCAGGAGCTGGACACGCGGGCCCTGGGGCTGCACACGTATGTGAGCCTCGGTCCACGCGCCAGCGCTTACGTGTGCCGTTGAAGTTATAACACACGTCGCGCGCGGATATTGACAACGCGCCGTTCTGCGGACGCGCGTTCAGGAAACCGCCTTTATCGAACCCGTGTTCGCCGCTCGTCCTGCAGGGCTCTGCTGGGCGCGAAGAACATTTCGGCGAGAGCCACCGGCGCCATCGGCGTCAACGCCAACATCAGGGCAGCCGTTGAGGAAGCAGAGCTCCTGGGGGGGTCAGCCCACACCACAGCCTCCACCATCCTTACCACGGTGAGCAGAGACACCGGGGTATTAATCTGTTCCTTTCACATTCGGCCAGCCTGGTGACTTTTAACCACGCGGTACCTCTGCACAGGTAAAATCCGGGTGCTTTACCGATGTGCATAACAGATGCGTCGGTTTCATCAGGGTCAGTTTCTCAAACGAAGAGCCGTAGTTGCAGGATCGCAAGGAAACTACTGCAGCGCAGCGATCATCATATTCTAAGAGCTCCAGGTACGAGTTTAGCCAGCAAGTTGGGCAGAGAGGCAGGCAACAGAGTGGCGCCTCGAACCCGTCCGTTCAGCAGCGCTCTGGACACAGCGAGACGCGGCAGTGATGGACAGAGGAGCTTGTGATGGACGTCACACAGGAGCACAGGGGGCAGGAAGGGCACAGGGTGTATGCGTGTGTGCGTGCGTGCGTGCGTGCATGCGTGTGTGTGTGTGTGTGTTGCGGAGTAAGGAATAACAGTTACCTTCATAGCTCTGTGAGCCCAATAGGGGCAGCAGGGCAGCACACTGGTCCCTCACACACACACACACACACACACACACACACAGAGCACAGTTCTACATATAATGTGACGTGTCCAGGTTCCCAGAGATAGACTGGTGGGGAAAACACAGTTGAAAATATATAAACGAACTGGAAATTTTATATCTTTGAAAGCTTGTACCATTTTTTACATTGTTTTTTACCACTTTATTTTTCACTGCACATCTAAACCTCGATCCACAGTAATGTGTTTTAAAGACTGCGGTCAGCGAGTAGCAGAATTAAAAGTCAGCACCGTGCAGCTGGTACAGGATACAAGTCTTTCCGGATCTTTCTGCGCGCTGCAGACTCCGCTCTTAGCGGCATCTGCCAGAGACAGGAGGGTCCAGGGTGTCCAGCAAAGTCACGAGATCCTGGCAGAAAGTGCAGCAGCGAGTGCAGAAAGTGATGGTGAGTCACAGGACGCCGCACACACACTCCACATGCAATGCTGTGACACACACACGCTGACATGTTCACCGGGGCGCTTGCCCCTCAGCTGGATTCACATCAGGAAAGGAAGGTTGTAGGGTTAAGGGTTCCAACCTCAGTATAACCTTCCTCCTGTTGTACAAACAAACTCAGCAGTGCATCCTGGGGGCACCGCCAGGTACATCACATAATTAATTACATTTATTTATCTGAAACTTTTCCCCAAGTGACTTCCAACAAACTCTATGTAGTGTTATCAGCCCACACACCTTATTCACCGCTAGATACACTGGGTCACTCATCCATACATCAGTGGAACGAACACACACACACACACACACACACACACACACACACACACACACACACACACACACACACACACACAATGGGGGAACCTCAACAGCATGTCTTTGGACTGTGGGAGGAAACCAGAGCACCCAGAGGAAACCCACACAGACACAGGAAGAACATGCAAACTCCACACAGACTGAGCAGGGATCGAACCCCTTCTCTCTCGCACCACCAAGGGGCTGTGAAACAGCAGTGCTACTTGCTGTGCCACCTTGTCCAGTTACATACAATCCTGTGTCCTTCTCTTTAGGCCTCTCGGTGAACGTCACGGACCTGGGTGCGAGAGTGAGCTCGGTGCGGCGCGGTGTTCGGGACGTCACCAGCAGGCTACCCGGACCCTCAGCTGTGAGCGCACTTGAAGGTGTGCACCCTTGGGGGGTTGGCGGGGTTGGGTCCGCTCTGTCCCGTGTCCCTGGTGCGCTGCCCCGCTGGGGGCCGGAGGGAAAACCATCGGGTTAAACTGCATCATCAGGTTCAGAAGTGCTAAATATTTCTGTGAATTTGATGATACAGTTGAACCCGATGGCTTTTCCGCTGCCCCCACCCCCACCCCCACTGGGAATATAATGTTTCAATATATGTGTCTATGACACTGAGTCCAGTGTTTACTGTTGAGCAGGTTCTGCTTCGGTGTGAAATTGTTTGTTCTTCAAGAAAGCTGCTGCGGGGTGGGGGGGTGGGGCTGTTTAAAGGGTTCCCTTGCTGAGTGTGTTTACATGCACACTGATGGTGTATTTCAGCGTTGCATATATGAAGCGCGGAGTACATTAGTAATTATTGTATGCAGTGTGTGTTTCACTCCCCCTCTTAGTTCTGACACTTTGATAAATACCCTCAAGTTAACCCCCCCCCCCACCACCACCAGGATGTGACGTGTGACAAGTACTTTTTTGCATTTCAATCTGGTTCTGCAGAAGTGGTCCTTAGTGCTCCATGTGCTCCTTAACACCATACCCCCCCACCCCCCCAGGGAGCGGCTCAAGGATCTCCCAGGTAAAGGAGCAGGTTGCTACGGCAACAGGATCCCTACAGGCCACCCTGACGCTTCTGGAGGACCTCGGCCACAGGCTGAACCGCTCCTCTTCCGCCCTGGACCGGGCTGCTGGGGACGTGGCGGCTGCCAAAGAGCAGCTCAGGGCCTCCGAGGAGACAGGTAAGAAGGTGTCCCTCTCCTCTGGGTTTGGGGCTCCGGGGGACGTGTTTCTGCTCGGCTTTCGCTTCCTTTTTTTTCCGTAGCGCCGTTCTTGACAAGGTTATTAAAAATGCCTAAAATCAGATGTGTCCGAGTGGTAAAAGTACACAGAGACATAGTGTGAGGTGCTAGTAGGAGACCAGCGATGGACACATTGCCAGTGGACAGACAATTCTGTAAGACCGGCTCCGGAGAAGAACCTCGGTGGTCCGAGGCCAGCTGATTGCACACCCTGCCGGGCGTGGTAAATTGCGGTAAATTGACACATCCGGGTAAAACACACTCCGCTTTCTGTTCTCCCCCAAGTCCACGAGGTGGAGACAGCGCTCAGGGACGTGGAGGCGAATGCGGAGCGTCTGCTGGGCCGCCTGGGACCCCTGAGAGCGCTCGGGGAGCACCTGAGCCACAACCTGTCCCACATCCAGCTCCTGATCCAACAGACTCGCCTGCAGGCAGCATCGGTCAGTGTCCACCTCCCGCGGCGTCCAGGCCTTTATTCATCTCCTCCTCTGCAGCTCCCATCCCGTGGTCCACAGGTCACACGTGTGGATGTGTGACTGATAGCAGTAAAAGTAAAAGCGGGGCGCCTTCTCCAGCATGCACTCTAATAATCATACATCCACTTCCTAAACTGTTTATTCTATGATCTGCGATCGTTCTTTACGCCACATCATCCAGTGTGGTGGAATCTGTGCCCCATGTCCTCAGAGCTGCTGAGTCCTTCCCAGCAGTCAGTAAGGGTCTCTTCTGGACCCACTTCTCTCCTGAGCTCCCAACAGCTACATACACGCTCCATCGCGTGGAACCCGTCTCCAGCGCGTGGCCACCTGTCCTTGCGCCCCCAGGTCAAGGTAGCGGTGTCTGCGCAGCGGGACTGTGTGCGCTCCTACAGGCCGCCCGCGTCCTCCGGCAACTCCAACAGCGTGACGGTGACGGTGAGGAGCGACGAGCCCACCAACCTGCTCTTCTACCTGGGCAGCAACTCCAGTGTGAGTGAGCGAGCGGAGAAGCGGTGGAGCGAATCCGAGCTCAGGGTTACCGTGGTCCTATTTACACCGGTGTACTTTACACGGTGCCTGTAAACCGAGGCCGCAGTTCGGCACACGCTGCTCTCTAGTGAATCATCTGTTGACTGATAAATAAATAATAATATAACTAAGATGCCAATACCATACTAGCCCTCGTACTCTATTAGTGTTCTTAGCAGGTTCTTCGGTTCCAGTCACTTCTGTTCTACGGCCGATGGTGCAAATGTGAGGAGAGAAGCCGTGAACGTTCCGGAATTTTGTCTAGTCTAGTGTCTGCATTTCTTTTTTCGTACAATCTAACCACATGATGTCAGTTTTTTTCTGTTTTTTTGAACTCGAATTTCACTTTTCGGTGCCTTCATCACATGCCATATGCAGCGAACGTGGAAATGGCCCAAAAACACATAGCTCTTTCTATAAACACACACACACACACATTGACTGAAGCTGCTTATCCCAGGCGGGGTTGTGCCGAGCAGGAGTCAAGCCCAGCAATGCAGGGCACAGGGCGACACGCACCCAGGGTGGGATGCCAGTCCGTTGTGAAGCACCCCAAGCGTGACTCGAACCCCAGACCCACCAGAGAGCAGGACCTGGCCAAACCTGCCCCCCCCCCTTTCTATAAACCTTTTACCTCATTCAGATTCACACGTCAGATTTTTTCGCATTGCTGGCAGGTACCTTGTCCCGCCGCCCGTCTCCTTCTGCGTCTTGTTCTGTGTGAATTGACAGCAGAATGTTCTGGCAACAGAAGGACTTCATGGCGCTTGAGATGCATGATGGGAAGGTGTCCTTCCTGTGGGATGTGGGCTCTGGACACGCGAGGCTGGAGTACCCCGACACCCGCATCGACAACAATAAGTGGCACCGCATAGAGGCCAGAAGGTCAGCTCCATTAGGCTTCCGAGTGGCCAACACACACACACACACACACACATACACACACACACACCAGCACATTTGACTGCACTGATACAATGTCTGATGTTACTCCGGTATTAAATTTCCAAGCTGTGATTCTGTGCGTTTCGCCACAGGTTTGGGAGGAGGGGCTCCCTGATGGTGCAGGAGCTCCATTCGGACCCTCGGCCCCCGGCGAAGGCTTTGTCTCCAGGCTCGTCCTCAGTGCTGGAGGTTCAAGACTCCACACTGGTGTTTGTGGGAGGCATCAGCGACCACATCGTGGTACGTTGGAGCCCTTTGCTCTGTTGCCAGCAGGGCTGTGAGTTTGGATTGTGCCGTAACTGCGCAGTAACAGTGCGGTAGGATTGTAGTAATAGTGCAGTAAATGTGCAGTAACAGTGAGGCAAATCTTCAGAAGCAGTGCTGTAAATGTGCAGTAATAGTGCAGTAAATGTGTAGTAATAGTGCAGTAAATGTGTAGTAACAGTGCAGTAATAGTGCGGAAAATCTTCAGAAGCAGTGCTGTAAATGTGCAGTCATAGTGCAGTAAATGTGTAGTAATAGTGCAGTAAATGTGTAGTAATAGTGCTGTAAATGTGCAGTAATAGTGCAGTAAATGTGTAGTAATAGTGCTGTAAATGTGCAGTAATAGTGCGGTAAATCTTGAGAAGCAGTGCTGTAAATGTGTAGTCATAGTGCAGTAAATGTGTAGTAATAGTGCAGTAAATGTGTAGTAATAGTGCTGTAAATGTGCAGTAATAGTGCAGTAAATCTTCATAAGTAGTGCTGTAAATGTCTAGTAATAGTGCGGTAAATCTTCAGAAGCACTGCTGTAAATGTGCAGTAATAGTGCAGTAGATCTTCAGAACCAGTGCTGTAAATGTGCAGTAAATGTGTAGTAAATATGAAGTAAATGTGGATGCATCTCTCCGGACCCCTTCCTGCTCCCTGCACAGAAATCGGAGGCAGTGCAGGCGACCCGGTTCAGCGGATGTGTGGCTCAGGCGTCTCTGAACGGAAAGGCCATCGGTCTGTGGAACTACGCCGAGAGATGGGGGACGTGTCGAGGCTGTCCTTTCAGGTGCTCGGCGAGCAATGCTACGTTCGTGCCGCTTGAACCCCGTAATTACAGCATCGCGTCTCGGCGAAGCAGGTCGAACGGCGTTTGTCCTTCGCGAGCGCTGAAGTTGTGGTCACTGTGGGCTCTGCTCTTATACCTGTGGGAAACAGCCTCACCTGAAGCTGCCCAGCAAAAAATGAACAACTATGAATAAAATCTGTGCGACGCAAAGATGCGAGTTGCCTTGAATAAAAACGATGGCTAAGAATAATTTCAAAAAAATGCCGCACTTTGATTTTGTCGTGTTTCCTGTCCGGAGCGTACGGGTTCGAGTTCACCTCTCTAGCAAAGTATCCTTTTACCATGCAGCCTCTGTGATCTCTCTTTATTACGGTACGGTAGGAACAGCGTGGGACGGTCGGCTATTTACCGGGCGCTTCTAGCAGGCCTTCGGAGTGGTCGGCGTGTGTGTCTGTGGCGATGAATGCACCGTTTGCTGGATCGGTGTGTTTCCGATGTGCTCGGTGACACCCGAATGCCCCCCCGCCCCGTGTCTCTGGACGCATCAGCCCCCAGGTGGACGAGGCCTCGTTCCAGTTCGATGGCACCGCCTTCTCCGTGGTGGAAACGGCCGTGTCTCCGTCGGCCACTCACATAATCATGCAGTTCAGGACGGCGTCCCCCGGCGGCCTGCTGCTGTACCTGACGTCCAACACCACGGTATGTGCGTCCCCGCGCCATGCGCTCGTCATTAGCCTTAATGCATTTCAAGCGCTCTACGTATGTCACTTATCAAAACTGTCCTCTATGTTAGGGGTTGCGGGGGCATGGCGGTGCAGCGGGTTTGACCAGATCCCGCTCTCTGGTGGGTCTCGGGTTCGAGCCCTGCTCGGGGTGCCTTATGATGGACTTGTGTCCCCTCCCCTTCCAGCTTTGTGCCATGTGTGGCCGGTTTAGGCTCCGGTTCACCGTAACCCTACTTGGGACAGGCAGTTTCAGACGGCGTGTGTGTGTGGGTGTGTGTGTGTGTGTTATTGATTGCATGTCTGAACACTTTGTTTACAGAAGGACTTTTTGTCCATCGAGCTCATGGAGGGAAGGGTGCGGCTCACCTTTGAGCTGGGATCCGGCGTGTTCACACTAACCACGAGCAAAGCCTACAACACAGGCAGCTGGTACACACTTGTGGTGCAGAGGAAAAAACGGAAAGGTGTGTGTGTGTGTGTGTGTGTGTGTGTGTTTGCCTCTTTTCTGCATTAAACAATTATCACTTTTTTCCAGAGCTAAGGTCTCTAGTTGCTCTCACAGGGATGGACACACACACACACACACACACACACACACACACACACTCTGCTTCAGAGTCTCTGGACTGCAGCGGCCTGGGCTGTGACAGTGACAGTGTGACCGCCACGTTGCCCCTTCAGCCGAGCTCACCGTGACGTCCGCCGCCGACCCCTCGGACCCGGAGCACCTGGAGGGCGAGTCTCCCGGTGGCGCCTCCGACCTGAACCGCGCCAACCGAGACCCCATCTACATCGGGGGGCTTCCGCAGGCCGCACGAGTCGCGTGAGCGCAGTGTGAACCGGAGCTGCGCTCCGTTCACTTAACGAACAACTGTTTCTTATTTTTTTTATTAATATTCAAACACATACAATTATTTACTCAAAACGTATCGTATAAATGTCTATCGCTTCGGCTTCTCGAGCCCCAAACACATTCGGCAACAGATGCTCGGTTTCTCTCTCCAAAGTCACTTTTGCAATCAGTGAAGTCACAGTTAGTAACACTTAATAATAATTCCGTTTAATTTAAAAATGTTATGATAAAAAATATAACATTTATTAAATAATATTAAATTTAGTTATTTAGTCAGTCAGACGTTCCTCAGTTTATTCATGGCCTGGATTGTATGAAAATATTTGATTAGCTATAATCACAAAAAATACTTTGACGTTTTTTATTTTAATTTTTCTGTTACTTTTACTCTGCATTAAAATTGAAACTAATTTAAATCGACCGAAAATAGAAATACGTTGTCCTCGTAAATTGCCATAAGCACGTGCAGCGTTCATCACCGTGTTGTTAAACACAAGATGTGGTGCTGGATTAAAGTATCGCCGTCACCCTTTTTGGATGACAGGACATTCGAAGAAACAAAATGAGTAAATAAAATCGTCGCGAACGAGTGTCTGACTGCGCGTCTTTTCCAGGAGGCCTCATGCTTCGGGCTTTTACGTTGGATGCCTGAGAAACGTGGAAGTTTCTCGCTCACGTCTCAACCTGCTGCAGAAGGCGCACGGTGTCAGCGAAGGCTGTGATTTAGCGGTACAGAAAATTTAATATCATTAATGTACCTTAGTCTCATAAGTGAGGAGCATTGGACTGAAGTGTATATTGAGAGGTTATTTTGTCAAAATAATAAGCTTTCAGAGCTGTGTTAATTGCAGCAGTTTTTATTAATTCATTAAGTTATTATTATTATTATTATTATGTTGTTGTTGTTGCTGTTTTTCAACTAATCCTTTTGCCCACTGACATTAGTGACGGTGTTGGTGCAGTAGAGCCACTGTGCTTGTGCCAGTGCCACCCACACACACACACGCGCAGACACACACACACACACAGAGTCACTCCTGTGCGCAGCGACCCCCCCACTGGACCGCTGTCCGTTTCCGTTTCGCCCTCCAGCCCGTACACAGTGTCACAGTGCTGAGCGGGGGGTTCCTCCAGCTGCCCCCCCTGCTGCTGGACCAGCAGGCTGAGGTCATGGCCACCTTCTCGACGCACTGGGGCGACGGGCTCATCCTGCTCGGGTTCGAGGAAGCGGGAGGCCGACAGCGCAGACAGGTTCTGCCGGTGAGCGAACGTACAAGAGTTCCTCTGTGCTGCAGAGCCTGTGCACGTCCGTCGTGTCCTGGGGTCCAGTCCTGCAGCTCTGTGTGCTGCTCCCGCAGCCGTTCTTCGCCGTCCTGCTGCTCTCCGGTCGTCTCGAGGTCCACCTGGGCGCCGGGGAGGCTGGGAACACACACAGCGCCGTGCTGCGTGCCAGAGGCGGCACCTTGAGCGATGGACGGGAGCACTCGCTCCTCTTGAACTGGAGCAACAGGTTTGTGGGGGTATGGTGGACTCACTCTACACACACACACACAAAGTGGGTGATATTTGCATTTCGTTCTGCACGATCCCTTCGTGTGTTAAACACACCGGGCTCGGGCTGTGCTGTGAACGCGCTGTGCGCGCAGGACCCTGACGGTGGTGCTGGATGACGACCCTGGACCTGCGCTCCTGTCCCCTGGAAGAGACTTTCCGAGTCTCTCCGCAGTCTTCGTGGGGGGCGTCCCTTCGGAAAGCTTCGCTGCGCATTTGAAGACCGGCAGCTCCTTCCGCGGCTGCATCGGCAATGTGGTCGTCAACGGCGAGTGAGTTCCCGACCCTCTGGATTCATTGCTTTGGACAAGGGCTCTGTCTCCGTTCCGCCGTCTCTGTGTTTTCTTCTTTATTTGCTCGTTAACGAGTAGGTTAACCCCAGAAGGGCGCGTGGTCAGATGGAAAATAAGTCAAGGTCCTGATCCCACGTCCCCCTTCATTCAAAGTGAATAGGCTCATCGATATTCAGTAACTGCAATGTGGGAAGGACAACAGTGTCAACGGAATGAAAGTGTTCCTGCACTTATTCATGTTGCTTCTACGCAGACTGCTGGACTTCACTGTGCTGAAGCGTCACAATGTGGACACGGGCAGCTGTCAGCTGGACCCGGCACCTGTGTACAGCGTCTCGCCTGACTACGGGGTTCCCAGATCAACCGTTGAACCAACCGCTGGACCAACTTCTGGACCAACTGCTGGACCAACTGCTGGACCAACTGCTGGAGCAACCGCTGGACTAACCGCTGGAGCAACCGCTGGATCGACTGTGCTGCTTCCTGCTCCATCTCCGACCCCTGCTGGCCATCAGTGTGGAGCTGAAGAGCACAACGGGAGCATCTCGGGGGCCCTGCACTTCGGCCTCCACATGCACAGTCACGTTGCGCTGAACATCACGCAGCATTCCGTCCGGAACAGGTGACACACACACAGTACAGTGCGGTACACTGCGGTACGGTACAGTTTAATACAGTACAGTAGAGAACCAGTGTAAAGTCTGACTGCAACTGGTGAAACGTGGTAACCAACTGTCTCATGTTTGAAAAGCTCTTCTAAAACACTGGCTTTTTGAAGAATCCAGGACAATTTTCTACTTTTTCTAGTATTTACAGGAATTTATTTGCTGTAAAATACTGGCACTTATGGAAAAAAAAACTGTTCCCAACTTTTGGCCACTACTGTGTTCTGGTAGACGTTCGGTGGCTGTTTATTGGTTTTTTTAGCTGCGTTTCCTCAAAAAAAAAAAAAAAAAAAAAAAATCTAAAAGTGCTGGTATTGAATTTGTCAGCAGAGGCGTTAATTTCCAGGCATGATAGTGCAGTACCATAAATTTGCTGTCAGATTACTGAAGAACGCAGTGTTATTGCTTGTGACGCGATGTGTTCTGTAGTCCGCTAGCGGGCAGCTGGTAGTGTGGTGGTTGGAGCTACTGCTTTTGGACCCTAGGGTCACAGGTTTGAATCCCACCTCCAGCTGTAGTACCCTTGAACAAGGTACTTACCCTGAATTGCTTCAGTAAAATTACCCAGCTGTATAAACGGGTAAATAACTGTAAGTCGCTTTGGAGGAACGTATTAGAGGAGTATGAACGTGACACCCTCTGCCTTGCTTCTCCGTGTTGTACAGGAACATGACAATGATAAAAACGTTAATTGTGATCTCTGGGCAGCTTCTCTCTGCTACTCTTCGTTCGGACCTTCGCCCCCAGCGGTCTTCTTTTTTACCTGGGAGCCCCCATCCAGGGAGACTACGCCACCCTGCAGCTGCACGGGGGGCAGCTCTTCTTCACCTGCGACCTGGGAAGGAACGCAGCCACGGCCACGGTGCGGCGGCCCATCGACGATGGCCAGTGGCACAGCGTGAGTCCGTGCTCCTCTCAGCGTACATGTTCTCGGAGTTCTTAATTTTACCGCAATCCAGTTTTACCTCTGTTATTACTGGGCTGCAGCGAACTTGACCTCAGCAGCCCCACAAATGGTTGCGTGATCATTTCCGCTGCTCGCTCTGCTCGTCATATTCAGCTCTAATGACTGAAGCAAGAGTAGAAGAGAACTGGACTAGGACCCCCCCCCCGCCCAGTGTGGTACCACTCAGTTGTCCCCGCTGTCCTGCAGGTAAAAGCAGACTTCGGGAAGAAACTCGTGACGCTCACAGTGGACGACTTGAGCTCAGGTCCGGTTCTGGCGAAGGGCAAAACCAGCACCTTGGACGTGGAGGGCAAGGTCTACCTGGGGGGTCTGCCCCCGGACTATAAGGCCAGGAATGTCGGCAATGTGAGTGTGTTCCTCGGGAAGTTGAACCAGAATTCCGGACAGTTCTCATCATCTGCTGCTTCGGCTGCCATAAACAGTCAAAACAGTTCGCTTAGATATTAACGGAACCCTGTACTGAACAGGTATTAAGAGAAACCTTATTTCTTTTAATAATCGGTTATTTCATGTCTCCAGCATTAGTGTCAATGGGAAAGTGTATATTGTAGATTTCCAAGGATTCCTTTTGCAAAAAGTTACAGTATTGCAGTAAGGGTTTTGTATGTCATTAAAGAAAGAAAGTAAAATAGTAATAAACAACTTTCCAAATAGAGAACTTGAGGTCTTTGTATGTTACACCAATTAAGTGAAGCAGAAACAGCTGTATAGAGGCAAGAAAACTGGGTGAGGGACAACCATACTGAACATGTGAGCTTTTGTCACATGTGGCAATTTAATGCTCAGATCTTACACCATGGCAAGAGTGAGTATAGCCACAAGACACAAGGTGGTCGTCCTCGGGACAAGCGCTTGTAGACGATGGATGGTTACTGAGCTTAGTAGGAAGTTTATTAATTAAGAGCATTATGTTTGGAATCATTCTCACTTTACAGCTTTTTTCCTCAGTTGCCTAAACTTTTTCACGGTACTGTATCTATCGGTTTTGCTCTTGACGTGAACGTGTTCCGTGTGGGGACAGGTGACCCACAGCATCGCCGGCTGCCTCAGGGATGCGGTGCTGAACGACGAGCCGCTGGACATGGACAGGCCCGTCTCCTCGCTCGCCACCGCAGGCTGCTTCGCTGCCGTCCAGCAGGGCAGCTTCTTGGACGGCACCGGGTTCGGCGCCTTCGGTGAGAAACTCGCGGCGTTCGAGCCTCGTGGCGTGGGACCTTCAGCTCCTCAACGTTCTCCCATCATCTCCCATTTTTCCTCTGGCTGGGATCAGCTGCGAGGTTTTCTCCAGTGCAGCTGGACTCCTTAACGCGTAGTTGCCGTTTCAGCCGTCAGCTCGAACCGTCCTGAGTGTGAGCGGTTTGACCCCCCAGGGAGGTAACCCATTCTGTGCTCTGCTGTCCCTCCCCAGCCAAAGAGGGTTACAAGGTGGGCTTGGACATCACTGTGGCCCTGGAGTTCCGCACCACGGCCCCCGTTGGGATCATCCTTTCGGTCAGCGGCGACAAGTCGGACGCCATCGGTCTGGAGCTGGTCAATGGGCAGGTCGGGTCGGCCTTTCGGCGCTCTGTACAGTGGACACGCTTTGTTATTTACGCACCAGCGCAAGCAGCATATTGAGAACTTAGAACCCCTGAAGCAACTGTATTTATAACACACCGTGTTTTGTGAGGCAGGAATTCCACATTGTGTGTGTATGTGTGTATGTGTGTGTGTGTGTGTGTGGGTGCGTGTTGCTCATCCCTTGTGCAGTAATGACCGCAGATGAGCTTGAGCAGCAGAGGAGAACCACCACTGATGAGGGACAACACTGGAGATCACTGCGCACCTCAGTTCTTCACTGTGGTTCTGCTTCTGGTCCAACGGGTCACGTCGGTTAACCACTTAGACATGACGGATATTGGCGACCACATAGAGTATACTTTACAACTGGAGACTTAAGAACAAGTGTGTGAAATATGCAGACCTCTGCTGTGGACCATTCGCTGCGTGTGTATCGCTGTGTGTATCATTTTGTGTATTACCATGTGCATGACTGTTACACACACGTCAGTTAACGCTCCCGTGATGAGATGTGTTATCACTCTTGTCGACGCTATGACTGTACACACACCCACCATGTTTTATTCAGCGAATGTTGCAATTTCATCCGATTAATTAAACCTCTGAAAACTGCAAACAACAATCTGAAAATTGTATAAAACACATAACTTTTCTGGTTGTGCGCACCAACATGGGGACAATGGTGGAGGAATCCTTAACCATTCTTTACATCACATTTGTCTCAAAAGCCGGTTACAATGATCTACCCATTTATACAGCAGGGTAATTTTACTGTACCAATTCAGGGTGGGCATCTTGCCAAAGGCAAGTACAGCAAGAGATGGGGTTCGAACCCAGGTTCTTCAAGTGCTACACAGTACCTCTAAAGAACATATGTCCATATATGTCCCATCAAAACACACACACACACACACACTTTCAGAACTGCTTGTCCCACACAGGGTACCGGAGCCTAACCCGGCAACTCAGGGCGTAAGGCCGGAGGGGGAGGGGACACACCCAGGACGGGATGCCAGTCCATCACAAGGCACCCCAAACGGGACTCGAACCCCAGACCCACCAGAGAGCAGGACCGTGGTCCAACCCACTGCGCCACCGCACCCCCCACCAAAATAAAACATTAATATTAATAATCATTAATTCCGCCCTCATTGTCGTCACTTCTACCTGTGTAATTAATCCTATTTCTCCTACTCATGCCAACTTTCCTGGGACCCCACAGGTCGTGTTCCACGTGGACAATGGAGCAGGGCGCTTTTCAGCCTATGACCCCGGGGCCCCGGGAAACGTGTGCGACGGCCACTGGCACACCGTGTCAGCCGTGAAGAATAGGCGAGGCCTCAGCCTGGCGGTAGATGGGAAGATGGTCCGCAGGGCGAACCCACACCCTCGCGCCTCCTCCGCAGACACCAAGAGCCCCATCTATGTGGGAGGCCTCCCCAGTATGGTCACACTCCTCTGCTTTCCTTCCTGGGGCCCTTTGGCCTGGAACAGCTATGTTCTGTTGCCCCTTTGACTGACGTGTTTTACCTGAGAGGATGGAAATCATCCCCACAGCATGATGCTGCCACCACCATACTTCACTGAAGGGATGGTATTTTCTGGTGCTCAGGCAGTGTGAGGTTTGTGTTTGGGAGAGCAGGGATATAATTATGGTAGGATTGAAGCTAATAATGGCCTCGTTTATAAATCCTATGTCCGGCACTGCTGACCTATCCACTCATTAGATCAGATGTGACTCACAAGTGTCTCCTCCTCGGACAGGTGGGCTGAAGACGAGCTGCCTGACTGTCGAGACACCGTTCCGCGGCTGCATGAGGAACCTGCGCCTCACCAGGGGGCCGCAGATCCGCAACCTCGACTTCAGCAAAGCCTTCCAACTCCACGGTGTCATCCCACACTCCTGCCCCGCACCGGTGGAGTGATCCCCTCCCGGGCAACCCCCTACACTGCGGGCCAGAACTTTCTAGAAACCGTCCTTAGAAAGCAAAATTACCAGGTCCCGTTTCTCTTTTCCATATTATTAACAAACTCATTCAAACTCAGAAGGTTATCAAAATGAAATATCACTTGCATTTTGTTTCTATGACAGTATGAATCTGAAAAAGAATAACTGTGTGGAGGAGTAAGAGAATTTATGTAAGATGACTGTCCGATCAACAGGAACCAGAATCTGTTCATATCTATGTTTTACGCTAACAAAGCATATAATTACTGGTCGTAACTTTACACTCCATTGTAGAATGGAATTTATGAGCAACAAAATTAATAAATGTGGAAAAACATGAACCACTGTTGCTCTGTGTCCAGTTACGGTAGTACCTGCTATAGGTGGCACAGCGGTTACAAGTGCTGTCTTGGGACTCAGCGGTCACAGGCTCAAATCCCACCTCTTGCTGTAGTACCTTTGAATGAGGTACTAACAATGTTAAAAATGCCCTTCTGTCTAAATGGGTAAATCAGCCCCTTTGGAAAAAGAATTAGATCAATGAGTAACTGCAGTCATTCTATCACCTGCTAAGCCACTGACAGTCAGTAGGAACATGCATGAGGCCACACTCACATCTTACTCAGGTGTGTTTACTTCTAGTCAGAGCACTAATAAAAGCTATGAGGTATAATAGCAGACAGTGCCAATAGTGACTAGTTGCTCACTTCAGGTTAATGTCCCCATCCTGAGTTGAGTGAAAAACCAGATCAGCACTGCACTGTCCAGCGGTCGCTACCTCTGAGTCCGGCTGTTGCGTGATCATGTCGGGCTTTGGCATTAACCTTGACCATGGCATTGAAGGTGAAGAGGGTCCTGGGTTCGAGACGAGCCCAGTTCAGTTATGTGTCCTGCCATAAGTTTTAGGACCCCGTGTGGAAAACACACAGACCAACATCACCTGAGCACAACCAGCATCAAAATAACGCCGCAAGTGTTATTATGTGTTACATCATATGCGTAATTATATTTACATTATACAAAGTCTGCTGCTTTTCCGGTGGCATCAGAGCAGCAGAACGAGTGTCCTTTCAGCTCAACACTTCAACCTTTTTTGGCGTAAACTCTACCGACGGCCATTGCTCCGAATGATGTCCTCACTTACAGCTCTTCTGAGCAGTCCTTCAGGGGACATACGCTCTGCTGCTGCGGCACGTTGCTCCTTCTTTCCAGAGCCGCAAGCCTCCTGGTTACTGTAAACTCTGGCCACCCCGGTCACTGCTCCACCGCAGGCTGAGACAGCTCCGAGCGCCTCTTCACCAGTGCCAACAGGGGGCACCACCACACCTGCCCATTTCCCACTGGTGCTGCAGTCTGCTGCCTCACACCCTCTGGGTTTTATCATCCAGGCACAGGTGGAGCTCACAAGATGCAAGCGGAGGAGGTATATATCACATAAAATACACACAACACACACTAGGGGCAATTTCCTATCGATTCAGCTCCAGCAAGTACAGAAGTCAGAGCAGCAGCAGATGGCGGAGCCAGACCAGTGATTGATAAAAATGTCAATCGTGTCAAAGCCATTTTTATTTCACGCAATAATCTTTCATAATTTATAGTTACCATTCTGGGTGTGCGGTTCCTTTCACTGTAACTGCCAAAATTATTCATCATTTGAAATTCTGCCTGCTTTCCTTACTCCTAACTTAGTGTTAGAGAGAATTGGGAAAAACAAAAGATATAGAAAAAACACTTTTTTCTATAAATACCTCACACAAGCCCACAGAAGGGCCCTTCTCTCTCACACACAAACTTTAAAAAATAGCTATGTTTCGTAACATGTCCACATAGGACATACATAAAGCAGAGGAGATGGTTTATTTCTTACAAGAATAATTCTTAGAAATAATCCATTGTCCGCATGTCTCTCGCTAGGAGGGTCTGAATCAGTTTCAAGAACAATACCATTAATAAATGCGGTACAAATATAAATGTAACTGAAATTAATCATTAAATTAAAAACACAACTTATTATACAAACTGTGTGAAACAATTTTGTTAATTCAGAATAAATTATCTGGTCAAAAAACCTTATTAAATATGGCAAAAAGTAAAACAAACACAGAATAACTTTTGGATCACCTGACCTTTATCCGTAGTGACTTGCAATTAAAACTCTGAAAAACACTGCCTGTACCTTGTTCTTTATGAAGTCTTTTAGGGTAACTATACATCAGCTTCGCATGCTATTCAGCATCTGTTCTTCCTTCTGTTTTAACAAGATTTCCAGGTGGGGCTGATGGAAAGCAGTCCCACAGCATGATGCTGCCACCACCACGATTCACTGAAGGAGTGGTGTTTTCTGATGCAGAGGCTTTGTTAGGTTTGTGTTTGGGAGAGCAGCACAAATGAACTGTTCACTTAAACACATCTCATGAGCCTCTTTGCAGAATGGGAAGTGTGGGGCATTAATTTCTGTTTCAGATAAATAATATCAGCTTGCAACTGAAGTGAGATTCTCCAGGACAGTGGGTATGACCCGTTTAATAGTGGTTTTATGGGCCCCCGATCCCAGGGCACAGCTGTGGGGCTCCATGGTTCTTGTCTTCTCAACCCCACCTCTTTCCGGGCTTCACGGTACACACCGAATCTGAGGTAACTGTAATCCTGCGTGACTGGGCTGGGGAATTCTCCTGGGAAATTTCTTTGATTCTCCCTAAATCCCCCATTAATGTGAAAATCTTGCTGACGCGCGCAGGTCTGTGAAACGGCAAAGTCAGGTTCATCGGCAGTGTGTCATGCAGTGCTGTGAATTCAATCTGCGTTCCGCACAAACAGCACACGGTAAATATCGACATCAATAGCTCAGAAGTTCTCTTTTAAAGCAATGTATTAAAGATGAGTGTTTCCACCCCATCACTGACTGCTGCTGTCATTTCCCTGTACATTTACATTACATTTACATGTGTTCATTTAGCACTTTTCTCCAAAGCGAGGCACATCTCATAGAAAATACTATGTGTTCATCACATTATCAGAAAAAGACACTTAGATGCAGACGTGTGATTCTTAAGTGCAGTTAGTTTGTTTCGTTTCACCATAGGAACCAACGTTCATCACACGAGTAGCTGCATGAAACTTTATTAGTATATCCACGATTGCAGATCACATTCCTAATATTTTTTTTTCTTGAGATACATATAAACATTTGTTTTACAGTACAGGAGTAGCTGCATACGGGTTTATCCGGGCATCATCTTAAAGTTATGATGCATGAACATTTACATCTTACATGAGCTTAAGAAATGATGGGCGAAATGAGTCTGGAAGAGATGAGTTTTAAGAACCTTTTTAAATGTGGCATCCTGTACGGATGAGCCACCCTCCGGGGCCCATTACTGTAGATGCAGGGGCTCAAACTGTGGCAGAGCGCAGAAAGACTAGAAACATCTAGAAACCAGGGATTTGTGATTTTGAGCATTTTACTGCAGCTTTGTGCTTTCTGTGCCTCTTCTCCAATGAATTCATGCTGAGTAAGCTTCTTTGCTGCTTTATTTGAGCATGATGGACGTGTCCATCAGCAGCTCTGCGCTCTCTCAGCAAGCGTTCTCATCGACTTACTTATAAAAGACTTCTGCAGCCTCTTCACGTCGTTTGATTTTCTCTGTAATTTAATGAGTTTTTTTCTGTATCGTTGGAGTTGTACTACTGTACCACTACTGCTGGATCTCTTTTCATTTAGCTGATTATTATAAACTTTCACATTGGCGCAGGTGAGACAGATTTCAGCTGGGACGTGTGAAAGACGCTACAGTTTAATCCATACAGACTGATTTTAATCCGAGCACTTTTATCCCTTTTCTAGCTCTTTGTGGACAGCAAAGTGACTTTTATTAAAATAATAGAATAAAATTGTACAGTAATGACATAGGATTTCATAGGACCTGAAACTTACCAGCATGTGATTTGAGAAAAACTGAGCCAATTTTACTTTTATCTGACATTTTTCTCCAAAGCAACTTACAGCTATTTACCCATTTGTACCACTGGGTAATTTTTTTTTTTTTTTTACTGAAGCAATTTAGGGTAAGTACCTTATTCAGGGGGTACCACAGCCAGAGGGAGGGAATCAGACCTGTGACCTTCAGAGACAAAGGCAGCAGCACTAACTACTACACTACCAGCTGTACCAAATTCATGCAAAACCAACTTTTTCACCAGATTACATGAGTAAACAAGAATTACATAATAAACATTCCTGTGTTTATTTACCCATTTGCAGAGATGGGTAATTTTACTGGAGCAATTTCAGGGAAAGGGCCTTGCTGAGGGGGGTCCTACAGGTAGAGGGGGGGTATCAAACCTGCAACTTTCAGGTCCAAAGACAAGCAAGTCTAACCGCTGTGCTACCAGCTCCTCCTTAGCTGCCTCATAAAGGATTATGATGTGCCCTGGTAATTTGCGGTACACTGCTGCAATATTTCACACGGAGCATCATTTCCTGTATCTGTGCTCTGCCTTCACTGCGCTCTCACTTGTGGAAATTCCTACATCTCAGCCTTCGGTTTGTTCTCCCTGCCTTCGAATTCTTTTAAATGATACATAAAGCTGGTGGCCATATCTGCTCCTAGCCTGAATAATGGTGATGGTTGCTTAAAGTTGCATAATTTCTCCCTGCAGATATAAAATTTTAATTTTTATAATCCCAAAAGCAGAAAGAGCTTTGACTCTTTAATTTTGCATTGTCTCTGGGCTCAAAGCCAAACCGGATTCCACCGGGGCAGGAAAATAGCGTGGTAAAATGTGTTTAAAATATTTTTCTTGCAAGCAGAGGCAGAAGATAGAAAATATTGTTATATTGCCAACCCAGGTGTTCGAGCTGATGCTGGAAGCCTTGCGCCCGTTGAGAAGGTGCTGTTCCTCGTACCCAGTGCCATGTGTCCCATCAGTGGGGGAGAACAGTCCACTACTGTACCTGTCCAACAGGTACTTCATAAACACACAGGAGGGATGTCCACGACACCGAGTACGGTGATTAGACACTTGGGCTCATGTGCAATACAGCAGAGAAAAACACAGTACAGTGCACTACAATACAGTACAGTAATGTACAACACAGAACGCTACAGAAGAATACAGTAAAGCACAGTAAAGTAGAATGCAAAACAGTTGAGCACAGAACAATATACAAGAGCAGAGTACAACACAGTACCGTAAAGAAAAGTACAGTAAAATACAGCAGAGTAGATTACAGTAGAGTACATTATGACTGGACCAGTGTGAGGTCCACTGAAGTCATCATGTAAAGCGGGATGCCAGACAACGGGTAATGTAGTAGTTAGAGCTACTGTCTGTGGATCTAAAGGTTGTAGGTTTGATTCCCCCTCTGCCTGTAGTACCCTTAAGGTACTTACCCTCACTTCCTCCACTGAGGGAAAAAAAAACCAGCTGGGTATGAAAGTGTAATAATTGTGACCTTAATGTTGTCAGGCGGTCTGGAGAAAAGTGTCTTTGAAACTGAATCAGTGCTGTTTTCAGGCAGAAATGTCCGACTTGAAAAATTCCAGGGTCTTCTTTCATTTTTGTCACATGTCTAATAGAAATGTGACAGTAGAAACATTGACTCAACACAAAGTAAGTGAGTAAAAAAGTGAATGAGTAAGTAAGTAGGCGTCTGTTTTGAGTGCAGTAAGAGGTATGGTGGGTAAAGGCAGGGGTATCTTGTGTGGTATGGTGGCACGGAGAGTAGTAGCGCTGTCTCACAACACCCCGCTCAGTCTGTGTGGAGCATGCATGTTTTTCCCCATGTTTGTGTGGGTTTCCTCCAGGTGCTCTGGTTTCCTCCCACAGTCCAAACACCTGCTGTTCAGGTTCACCCATAGTGCGTGAGTGACAGAGAGAGTGTGTGTGTTCCACTGATGTATGGATGAGTGACCCAGTGTAAGTAGTGTATCTAGCAGTGTAAGTCTTTGGGTGCTCTGGTTTCCTCCCACACTCCAAAGAGATGCTGTTCAGGGTCACTCATAGTGTGTGAGTGAGGGACAGAGAGAGAGTGTGTGTTCCACTGATGTATGGATGAGTGACCCAGTGTAAGTAGTGTATCTAGCAGTGTAAGTCACCACGGTGAATAAGGTGTGTGGGCTCATAACACCGCATAGAGTTCATTGGAAGTTGCTTTGGAGAAAAGTGTCTGCTAAATAAATAAATGTAAAGGCTTCTATTGGCTGTATAAACCAAGAATGCTTTGTCCTTATGTGTCAACATAAAGTAATAATGTGAGGGTTAATGTGACCTAATTCTCCCTGTTTTTTTTCCATTTTTTGCTGGCTCACTGCCCAACATTCAATGAAATGGGAGCTGAAATATAACGCACAACATTTAGGATACTTAATCGAGTAGCTGAGGGCACCAAAGACCATGCATTTGTCTTAAGGCTAAAGGTGAGGTGTGAGAAAAGAAAAGAGTTTCTGGGGCAGCGAAGAGTTGCACGTGGAGTATATGATCGCTCGGTGTGTGTGCCCTCATAGCGTGTGAGATCATCGCCGCTGCCAAGTGAAGGACGCCGCTGTACGGAATTGATGCACTGAAGTGTCACGGCTACACGATGCCACCTCGAAACACCTGTGACAGGAAACAGCGCAGTAAATGTTCACCCGCTGATCCCGCAGTGTGCAGATATGTTTATAGTTCCTGTAAAGTGCATGGAAATAACTGAACCCAGCAGCGATGATGTCGCCGTTCATATTTAGACTTCATTGATCTATGAGTCCATGATTGTTTCCATGGTGACCAGATCTCTTTCGCAATGTCGGTTTTAGAGTGCGGTGAAATCCAAGTTTGTTAGAAATATTCTTACCAAAAATGCCCTTTCTGAATCCTTCTGGTGCCAGAAAAAGAGAGTGTGAGCAGAGCTCCATGTAAACACACACGCGCACACACACACACACACACACACACAAACAATGGACTTTTCTTAGCCGCTCAGCGACTCGTGCAGCCGAGTCCCTGGGGGCTCCAGGAGGCAGAGAGGAACCAGTACAGAGAGAGGTGTCCTGACAGAACACATTATGTCCATCACTGGACCCACCCCCACCCTGTATTCTGGAACACACTCACCTGTGCAGCAGATGCCAACGTGGTAGGAGTGAGGCGCTCCGCAGGCCAGACTCATCAGGTGGAGACACCATGAATGGCACATTGTGTCACACGGTCACCATCTGCAGGGCAGCAGAACCTGGGCTCCCAGCATGCTCTCCTCCCTCTCCTCCTTCTTCCTCCCGAGGCCCAGGGAAAGTGGCATGGGCACACAGTCACCGGGGGCACCTCGACCGCCATGTAGGCTGATGCTCTGTCTTCTTCTTCTTCTTCTCATGCCTTCCACCCCTCCTGGGGCAGAGGCTGCCAACAAGGGCTCTCCAGGTGTCCCTAAGAGCTGAGATGTCATGACGTTTCCTTGTTGGCGTCTCTGTAGCCGGAGAGGTTTTTGCAGCGTGAGGTAGCTAGCCCCACGCCCAACCCTCCTCCTTTCTCAGCCGGGCTTGGGACCTTCCATAGCGGAGTTCTGACGTTCAGTGCTGCTGGGGTTTGGTTTCGGTGCGATCGCAAAAACAAACACGGTTGCTGTTACACGGCAACTGGCTGAACTCGCTGGTCTCCGGTCAGCGCTTAAAGCTGACACCTGGTCACACACCTGAAAACACCTCAGGTGAAAACTGCGCTGCTCTTTTTCCAGGAGTGAAACACCCGGTGACATGTTGCACGGAGTTACAGGAACTGGCAGGCAGATAGAGTGTTTCTGCATCTCTTTTTTCAGGTGGACCGCGTGGCCTAATGGATAAGGCGTCCGACTTCGGATCGGAAGATTGAGGGTTCGAGTCCCTTCGTGGTTGTTGCGCTCTTTGTAAATGTGGTAATGTTGGCTGGTTCTGATTCAAGGTGTTTAATTTCAGATGTGGTATTATTTCCATGAGCAGCTGATTGTTAGTGTTCAGATTTTCTGCGCAATACTTTCTCCTTATCACTTATTCCATCCCTCTTTATTTGTTCTCCGTTCCCCCAAAGTGAATCCCTGTATGTATGTTTATATGTGTGTATATGTATGTTGTTTTTTTGTCTACTGCATACTCAGTAGGGGGCGTGGTAGTGCAGTGGGCTTCACCTCTGCCTGCTCTCCGGTTGGTCTGGGGTTTGAGTCCCACTTGGGGTGCCTTGTGGTGGACTGGCACCCTGTTCTGGATGTGTCCCCTCCAGTGTTGTGGGGTTAGACTCTGGCTTGCCGCAATTCCCCCCCCCCTTGGGACAAGTGGTGTGTGTGTGCTCTAAATCAGATTCTGACTGACGGCTCCACATACTTGCAGTTCGCTTTAAATAATATTCATTTACAGCCCCTTATCATGATGCCTTTTGGCATCAGATGAGTCTTGTCCCTTAGTGTCTGAAAGACTGAAAGGATAGATAGACTGTTCCTGGTTCTGCTTGAACTGGTTGTTCTGAACGGCCAGTTCCCTCGACAGTTGCTCACAGGTCAAGTTTTGTCATCTCCTTCATTTATCTCCTCTGTTTAATGTTTTCTCCTTGTGATGATGAGAACGGTGTCATCCATCAGTGTAAGTGTTCAAGGACTAAATGAAATTTACCCAAATCGATGTAACCCTAATGATCATTTGATGCCTCGTTGTTGCCATGGCAGCCTTTAACAGAGAGTATGTTAAAGAAACATTCTTACCAGCTTCTGTGTAGCCGTCTTCACAAGTGCTATAGCAATAAATCACTGTTACAGGTATTTATTTAGCAGACATTTTTCTCCAAAGCAACATACACACACAATGTTTACAACTACTTGTCCCAAGCAGGGTCACAGCCTAACCTGGCAACACAGGGCACAAGGCCAGAGGGGGAGGGGACACACCCAGGATGGGACACCAGTCTATCACAAGGCACCCCAAGCAGGACTTGAACCCCAGACCCACTGGAGAGCAGGACCCTGGTCCAACCCACTGTGCCGCCACACCCCCGTAACATGTAAACATTACAGAATATTATAAATTAATAAAATTATTATCATTTAAGTATACAGTAATTGGGTATATCCTCCAGGAAAGCCATAGGTTTTATAGGCAGAGTTGATGAAATAGCCATGAGAATTTTTCGAAAATGCACTTTTTCCATGCAGCTGACAATTATTGTTGCCATATATGACTAAATGTGTTTCATTGCATTTCAGCAAAGCAGTCAGACGAAGTTTTTCATCACCTTCAAGTGGAAATATCAGTTATTCTTTGAACCTCATAGTGAAATAGTTTTTGAAAACTATAGGGACTATTTGGGATAAACTATAAACTGGTCGGTACAGCTCCTAGTGTAGTGGTTGGAACTGTTGCCTTTGGACCCAAAGGTCGCAGATTTGGTCCCCACCTCTGGCTGTAGTAACCCTGAGCAAGGTACTCACTCTAAAAAGTTGCTCCACTAACATTACCCGACTGTATAAATAGGTAAATAATTGTGGGTAGTCTCACATTGTAAGTTGCTTTGGAGAAAAGCATCTGCTCAATGACTTAAGGTAAATTTAAAACTGCTACAAATAAAAAGCTCAGAGGTGTTTGGAATTTTATTGTGAGCTCAAAAGGCACTTTTTAAAAACTTTTCCTGTTTATAGCCATTGTTTTTCACGAGTGGGCAACATAGAATAAATCACAGCATGTTTCCCATGACAGATGCGAGCTTTACAATATAACTATTTGTCAAACAGAGTTGTGTGTTTATTTGCTTCGGGGTAGAAATGCTGATATTGTTCCCTGGCCTCATTCCTATATTGCAGTGCAATTTGCTGTGTTTCTGGCAAAAACAGTATTGCTGACTCTAGTAATATGTAAATATATTGGGCTCCAGGAATGGATTCCTGAAAGGCTGCTGGACATATCATATGTAGATGCAGATCAAATGGCAGTCAGTTAAGACTATTTTTGAAATAAATCTGATCAATCCAGCACTGATCTCCATAAATCCTTAAAACTGTCATATTTTACGGTAGCCCTGAAAAAACAATAGAGTATTAAACGTGGTTTCTCTAGAAAGTGCCCAGAGTGTGACTGGGTAGGACCCCTAAACTGTCTCAACAAATGCTGTTATCTTTTTTATGGTCCTTTTGATATGAAGTGTGTGAATCTCTCGTGTTCCTTAGTTTTACCACGAAATGCTTATTTAAAGAGAATCAGTGTTTTTCATAATTTTCATAATAGGTGTGCAATGACCAATTCCATATGTTGCTTTAGAGGAAATTGTGTGTGTAGTAGAATCACACAGTAGTGCAGGTGCAAAAATAAGTGAGGCCCAAGTTGCACTGGATAAACCGGGTAGGTAAGTATTTTGTAGGTGTCTAAATCATAGTCATTTATTCATTGTATACATTTATTTTAAGATTTGAAATCGAAATTTTATACGTCTGTATTAAAATTTTATTCAAGAGTAATGACCATCCCTGTAGGGTTCACACACTTTCTAGCAGCACTGGACACTGTACCTAGAGATCGTACATGGTGTGGTGCACCCTGGTCACGGCTCACCTCTGCCACGCTGCCTGGCTCCTGCCGCATCACCCTTCTGGATGATTCTTCGGTGAAAAACAGATTCACCTTAGTGTAAGCACTCCTACGCCAAGGTTCCCGTCTTGTAGTCGGGTTCTCTCTCGGACTTGTGCTGAATACTAAATGTACACCTGTATGTTTAATTTATCTAAGTACAGTGTGGTGATGTCGGTCACCTTGTTGCGAACGCGCTGTTTGCCTTCCAACCTGCGATTTTCCCAATCGGAACCCTAATCTTGTCCGGTTGCCAAATAAGCACAGGAGAGAGAAGACACTGGAAAATTTCGGTGTGTCACTGGACACTCTGTCTCGTTCAGCTCATGTCTTTAAGACCAACTTCTGACTGTGCGCTCGCACGATATGCTCCGCTGAGGTTGACCCCAGTCAGCTCCTGGCGCAGTGAAACGCACAGCGCGCCGCTTCCATCGCTCACAGCCCCTGTCACCTTGCAGGGGGTCTCATAAGCGCAGCGCAAATATAGGGAGATTATTTCCCTCGCTGCAGCTGACCACGACCGGCAGTACGGCGCTTCATGGTCAGCACTTTTCCGCACAGAGACGGGTCCCAGGTAGGCGTGGTGAGGAAGAACATTGTTGAACATGAAGACGGGCGCCCATCCCCCACCCCGCACCGCAGCTGCCCGCTTCCTCCATGTGCCCTTCAGGGGAGAGTCGCTCGGGTTGTCCCAGGAGCTGAGCCCAGGGATGAGCGTGAGTGTTGGACCAGGTGGTGTTTGCTGGCATCCCCCACCGCCCCCCCAATTTACCACACATCTGCCTTTACCAGTGGGAGGGGCAACAGAGCGATGAACTTGAGGAAATGTATTCCTGTCTCACCCTGAGCCCCACTGGATGAAGCTCTAAAACACGCACCCTAAAAGAGTCCAGCTGCATGTGTATGTGTATGGCGAGTGTTGCCATAGTAACCTCTTTGTTTGAACACAACCTATGCGGAGGGTGTTGCTGTAGTAACTTTTCTGTTCGAACGCAACTCTTTGATGCAGCAGAGCGGAAAGGAGCCTCTTTATTTCACTCCTTCAAAATCCCGGAGCTCAAAGTCTCTTTCTTGTCAGGAAGTTAAATGATAATGGCTGAAGAGATTCATAAAGTATTCTTTTAACGTTGGTTCACTTGAAATGCAAATGATTGTATTATATTTTCAAGTTGGTGCAACTGAACAGCGTGTAAACAGAATAAAAGGTGATGAAAGCAGGAAAGGGGAATCGAAAAAGTTGTAAGCGCATTATGGATATGGGTTATGCATCTGCTGATGTAGAAGCAGGAATGATCAAAGGTCTCTTCAAAGCAGCAGCGTTTTGCGCTCTTGTTATCGCTTCCGTCACGTATAAAATCTGCAAGCGATCGCAGAGCTGAGGGGTACAATGAGGTACCTGCTGGTGCTGTGAGCTGTAGGATTGGAGGAACGGGTGCAAAAGGGGCAAACAGGGGAAGAACAAGAGAGAAACAGGGGAAGGACAGGTGAGGAACAGGTGAGGAACGGGATGAATGTGGGAGGAACGGGGGAGGAAGGTGGGAGGAACAGGAGATAAACGGGACAAACAGAGGAGGAACAGGATGGACGTGGGACAAACGTGGGAGCAACGGGGAGGAACAGAAGGAGCAGAGGGGAGGAACAGGGGACGAATAGGGAACAAATAGGTGAGGAACAGGGAAGGAAGGTGGGATGAACGTGCGAGGAATGGGGGACAAACAGGAGACAAACAGGGACGAACAGAGGACAAACAGGTGAGGAACAGGATGGATGTGGGACAAACGCGGGAGGAACCAGAGGGAGGAACAGAGGGAGCAGAGGGGAGGAACAGGGGATGAGTAGGGAGCAAATGTGATGAACGTGGGACAAGCGTGGGAGGAACAGGGGGAGAAACGGAGAGGAACAGGAGATGAACAGGAGAACAAGCGAGGAAAAGGTGAGGAACAGGGGACGAATTTGACACATTCGACACAGACCGGAAAGGGGAACCTGCACAATCTCCTCCCACCTTGTTGACCACGTTCATTCCACCGGAACCAGGACCACAACGAATAGTTCTGTCCCCTTATCTGAATACGTTAATGAAAAATATACTACAGTAAAACTGCCACCTGCTTTTGGAGCAGCAGAGTGCATTTAATCGGTAATTTGTGTTCACATTTATACTAGGGCAGAGCTAAATGTGGTAAAATAACTGAGTGTTTCACACGGGAAAACCCACTACGGCAAATTCTGGCTGTGCTGAAGCTGAAGCCTCACGCAAGCAGGTGCTCACAGGCGCTGAAGGTGCTGAGATGTCGAGCTCCGCAGCTGCTCTGCAGAACGTGCTCCTGCTGCAGCTGCGCCCGGCGGCTGTGTGGGCGGAGCTCGTGCAGGTGCTCCCGACAACGTTCGCTGCCCCGGGAGCGAGATCCACTCCAGGGTTCTGCGTGGGCCGTGTGATTCATGGGTTGAAATGTTCGCCTCTCCCTCACAGAATCACATCTTTGTGCAGCTGCTGTACAAACAGCACATTTCAGTCACTAGAGCTGCTTCCAGAGGACAGATTCACGCTGGGGCCTTTGTCCTGCTGCCCTGTGTGTGTGCGTGTGTGTGTGTGTGCGTGCGTGTGTGTTGCTGCAATGTGTCTTGAAAGGTTACAGCTGCTCCAGTAGCTCTGGTCGTCGGCGTCGCCGAGTCCCCGGGACATTGGCGTAACACCTGGCCACCTTGGAGGCGGAGCTCCGCCCTTCCACAGCTCCGCGTCCAACGGCAAACTGGTTTCGTTCCTGTCCTCTGTTCGCTTCTGCATGTATTCCTTCGCCGTCCGGCCTCGAGCAGCAGCCAAGAAGTTCAGGGAAGAGGTGAGGCCTTTGGCTCACTCAGCGTCCCAGACCGCAACCGGATGTTTTCCGAAATCCAACCCCCACCACCAGCACCACTGCACCGGTTGAACCGGGAACTGCATGTTTAAAACATAGCTTTAAAATACATACCAGGTGTACGTGATCATTCACACAAGGGCTCAGGCTCAACAGGTGCCTCTCCTGCGCCACACGTGTTACGGCCAGTTACTGTATGAGCGATACAGTGTGTTACAGCGCACGGAAACGGAAAAGCAAGGAGACATTGATGATTGAATGATTGATTGGAAAACATCCCCCCCCCCCCGCCGCCGCCTCCCTCTGTCGCGGCCACGTGGCGCCACGAGTGACTCCGAGAGTCTTTCTGCGGCGGGTCCCTTCGCTCCAGCTGCGCTACGGAGTTTCGCTCCCGTTCGTTCGGGCAGCGTGCGCGCGACGCGGGAGCGCGCGCCTCGGACTGAACGCCGCACCGCGAACCGGAGCCGAGACGCCCCGCCCTCGTCGCGCGCCGTCCTTTCTCGCTCACGCTGAAAATGCGGAGTAAAACATCGTCATCGTGACTGGACCGATACACTTGGTTATAAATATGACTTGTACGTATAAATATACACGTATACATATTCTATTAATTTATTTTTACAGAGAGCTCTTCTCACATATTATTATGCATGATTATACAGTATTTTATATGATGTTCTATTCCCACGAAGGTGACGGCAAGAATGAGAGGAAGATGACGATGATTAGTATAAAGATGACGATGATGGCTGTATAAGGATCATCATGACAGTGACCGCCAAACGGCCCCCAGCAGGAGGCAGCAGTGACGCCGCCCTCGTGCCGCGCGCCTTCATCGCGCCGTTCCTCCCGGAAGAAGAGGCCGAGGGGTTCGAAGCCCCGCGCGGTACGACGGCCGGACCCGGACTCGCACGGCGCCGCGCTGCCATAGCAACGACTCCGCGGAGGGCCGCGCTCACAGCGGCAGAACGCGCGTGACTCGCGGAAAGTGTGCGCGCGCGCGGCTGCCCGCGAGGAGAGAGCGCGCGTGCGCGCGGCGGCGGGTCCGAGATGCTCGTGCTGTTAGAAGGAGCGAAGGCGAAGAGGAGAGCGAAGTTCAGCTGGAGTGCCGGTGAGTGGAGCCGTGTAAATAACGGTGTGAAACCGCGTGTTAAATACTGCTGGTGGTGTAAATATCGCTGTGAAATACTGCACTGCTGCGTATGAATATTTAATCAGCGGGGGGTCTGTACAAGTTTCACAGCAGCCAAGAGTGGAAAACCGTCCTTGTGTCGAGCTGTGTTCGCAGCTCTCTACTCCTGTTACTTAGTTTCCCTGCGGGTTTCTGTCTTTGTCTTACTTACTGCTGTGTTATTACTGTGTTGTGAGTGTGTTAGTGTGTCATCGGTGTGTCAGACATCAGTGTGTCACAGTGTGTCATTAGTGTGTCAGTCAGTGTGCAATCCGCAGCTGCAGAGGATAAACATTTCATTTTGCTCGTAGGTTTTGTCAGATCATACCCTCAGTTAAACTGAGCTATATATATATTCAAATGTGTGTGTGTGTGTGTGTGTGTGTGTGTGTGTGTGTGCGCTACTGGCACTCTCCACCCATGATGCTTTGGGATGATAGACTTTACTGAGATACCGAAAGCGCACGACCGTGTTTGTACTGATTAAAATGTAAAATAAAAGTTGCCAAAAACGTGACAGTCTCAGGTTGTGAACACGTACGTATCTGGGGGAGTGTCACGTGTCAACGGCAAACTTGAGTCATTCAGTCAGTTTGGCATTCATTTGACCAAATTATTATTATTATTATTATTATTATTAGTATTAGTATTATCCCTGGTGTGTAGGAGCTGGTTGGACTCTTCATATTACGCCGCATACTATGAATCATACATGAATATCTAGGCCAGTCAGGAGAAATGATTGTGAGCGATTTCATTTATCCCATGTTCTGTGCAAATTTTCCATGGCTGGGTCTGGAGTGCAGAGCAGAAAAAAAATGAAGCCTTTGCACTTTTGTCATGTCGGGTCACAGTAACGATTATGATGTAAATATTCAAATTATTACATTGTAAATTCTGTAAATATGCAGTATCTCGATGTCTAATAACAGTCAGGTAGGTCTGTTAGTTTTGGTTGTGGAAAATGAAAAATGTCTCATACCTGTTATTTCTTCATTTCAACTCATAGCCTTAGTGAGAGCTTTTTGTCCATAGTCGTTTGGATAAATAGCAAAACTGGTGGCAGACAGATGATAACGTGTAATACGCATTTCTCAGAATTTTACTGCGGCACTCAAACATGACCAAGTGCCAAACCAGAGTTACTGCAGTGAATCCAAGTGTGCCGTCAGCAGACCTGCGGAAATTGGGTCTTACGTTTGGAGTTTAATCTCTGGAAGCAGTTATTTCACAGTGGCATTTTCAGCCTTTTAGTGGGGAAAAAAAAACAACAGAAAAGCAGCTCCTCAAAAAAAAGGTCTAAGAGGAAATGATCGACGTGCATTTCAGCACCACGGACAGGGACTGGATGCTCCTGGCGCAAATTCCGCACCTGGAACATCGGAACAATCGACCTTCCGGCGCGTATTCAGCTCTCTCCTGTTACGAGTCCAGCTGAGCCTCATCTGGAATATTCCGAATCACAGGGAATCCTTTGGCAAAAAATTCTACCTCACTTTACCGTGTCAGCGGTGTTTTATTTCAGGTAAACAAAGCAATCGTGTGGGGCCTCCCTGGGCCCCACTGCTAAGTTTCTCTGTGGCTCACAGTGTGGACCTCAAGTCCCCTCCCACAGCGGACAGCAACCCCCCCGCACACACACGTACTGACCCCACTCCTGCGTTTCAAGGACAGACATAAAAGTAGAGTATAACACTGTAAGAGTGTAGACTCAGCGCCTTCATTCTCTTTCGCTGTAGGGGGTGGGAGGAGGGGGATGTGCATCCGCAGTTATTTTTACGGTATAAGGAAAGCTGGCTGCAGTCCGCGCCACTCTCTCCGGGGGGGGTGTAACGCTTACCTTGCATCTCGAAGAGGAGATTCCGTATGGGCCGTGTTTATGATAATGAGAGACATTAATCAGCGTGCAGGACTCAGCTCAGTGCCCTTGGGGAGGAATGAGTGGTGCACCGACCGCTCTCTGCTCCATCCATAGCGCCCCTCGCCGGCCAGCGTTGCGTTGATGGAACGAGGCCAAAAAACGGGCAGATGACCGATTCGGTGCACAGGACGGGTCGTGTTGCACCGTCAAGTACCCGGCTGAGTAAAATATTTACGCCTTTATGAATTGTGGTAAAAACACAAGCTAAGTGATGTATGCACGGTTTATCAAGGCGTTAGAAATAAACGTCAAACTGCACACCAGGAAATGTATTTCTTATTAAAAAGCTGCATATACCATTATGCCCAAACCTGCGCCACTTCAGCAGAGTTATTAAAACCCGAGATGAGACATGGCTCTTCCCTCACATTAATTACGGAATGAACACAAATACATGGGTTTGAAAAAGTCTTCCGGAATATTATCTGCATGCACTTCCATACGGCGATGCATGTAGGCATCATACAGTGAGGCCATGTTGAAGTAATATAAATAAATCTGATTCGATGAGCAAATAATGGGATGCTGCCTTCTCCAGAGCTTCGCTGCCATCCGCCGCTCATCTCATCATGCTCACCGAGATGGATGACCAAGCGCGTGCGCGCGCGTTTGTGTGTGTGTGTGTGTGTGTGTGTGTCTGTGCTCATCGGAGCTCTCGTGTATCACATCCTGTTTGCACATCCATCACTGCCTGCCGTACTGACGCTCAGGTCACCCCACACGTGTCCCTCCTCTCCCCGCAGATCCTCCCCCAGTGTTACTGTACACTCTGAGCATGGTGCTGAATATTTGACGAGTTCATATTTCAGCGCAGCGATTTACCATACGTATTCGCGGTACTTATCGAGTACAGCGAGCGAAACCTAAAAGTGCAGGAAATACTTACGAGAGTTCCTGAGTCGCAGCTACGGCTGTCACAGCAGCAGGACGTCGGACTTGAAGGGGACACCGAGGCTGTGGGTCCAAGCACTCCTGACACACAACCGGAGTCCCATTTTCAGTGCTGCTCTCCAGCAGAATTACTTTACGTGTAATTTTATTAGATGTAATCTGTAACCTCATTATGTCATCTCACTAAATGTAACCTTGCAGAAAAGGTCATGTCAAAGACGATAACCCCCCCCCACCCCCGCCACCGGGTCAATCATTCCATTGACTGGCATTTTTATGACATGACATTTGTATTTTGGAGTGTCCGGCATGTTCACCAACTTTGTAACATCATTATGAAAGTGCGTGACGGACACACTCATCCCCAGCTTTCATTCCTCCTTCATTCCATCTCGCTGCGATGGTCCGGCGGGAGCAGCCGCCAAACCGTCTGAGCGGACACGCACCGCATTTGTGCGTCGCTGGACATTTTCCACGATGCCACAAATCTTGAAAAAGTAAAAAATAAGCAGAAAACATATTTTTGCTGATATAATTTTTTTCCGTGTAGTCAGTCACAGCTATTGACCGACTTACAGTGTAACTGCATTGCCTGCCCATCTTTAACATACACTAAAGAGCCCAAAGTGCTTCCAGCCATGAATTTCTGCATTAGTCTGGCTGATCTGCTGCACATTTTTCACACTCCACCATCTGCATGTTGCACCGGAGGTGGGACGCGCCGATGGCGCTGGGCGGAAACAGGAGCCGCTCATACTGGCATCGAACGATGCGCGGGAGCTTCGCTGGGCATCCGCTGCGTCGCTGTGTAACGCAGAGAACCTTCCTGAGGCTCCGAACAGCACGGCAGAGGCAGGGATGCTGGACGCGACGCATGAGACGGTATCAGTGGGAGAGAGCAGTGAGGGCCTTACTGTGCTTACAGATCCACTTTACCACAGTCCCCCTCCCTCAGCACCACCAGGGCAATCCTTCATGTCCCATTGGTGGGGATGTTTTAGATTGCGCAGCGCTACGAGTGTCATCACAAAGAAAAATGGGACCAATATCTCAGCAGCACCAGAGCATCGCTGTTTAAGGGCATACGGGGTGTCCCCCCCAGGACTCGTACCCACCCGGCTCCTCCGCTCTGATCAATGGCTGCAATATCCTGCGAACAAAGACAAGCACAATAAAGTGACAAGATGTTATTTAACGGTAGGGTTACTGAGGGAGCGCGTGTTGTCCTGGGGCTGCACCGCCATCTCCTTCAAAACAGACAGTGAACACCATCACAGGCAATCTACAGAATCTCAGGTCTATGCCCACGGGGCCTGACCGGGCGCAGCCCGAAGCCATGACGTGGAGCCGCTCTTCGGTGGGCTCATCACCTGCCGGAGAGACCGTAAGGGGCCGGTGCATTGCGATTTGGGCGGCGGTCGGGGCCGAGTGCCCGGCCGACCCAAACCTCGGGCGCCAACTCTGGTTTTTGGGACTTGGAATGTCACCTCGCTGGCGGGGAAGGAGCCTGAGCTGGTGCGGGAAGTTGAGAGATACCGTCTAGATATAGTCAGGCTCACTTCCACTCACAGCTTGGGTTCTGGGTTCTCCACTATTCTGGCGTTGCCCAGGGTGAGAGGCGGCGGGCAGGTGTGGGCTTATTAATAGCCCCCCAGTTTAGCCGCCATGTGTTGGAGTCTACCCCGGTGAATGAGAGGGTCATCTCCCTGCGCCTTCGGGTCAGGGAACGGTCTCTCACTGTCATTTGTGCTTATGCGCCTAGCAGCAGTGTAGCGTACCCGGCCTTTTTGGAGTCCCTGGAGGGCGTGCTGGAAAGCGCTCCCACCGGGGACTCTGTCGTTCTACTGGGGGACTTTAAAGCCCACGTGGGCAGCGACAGTGACACCTGGAGGGGCGTGATTGGGAGGAACGGCCTCCCTGATTTGAACCCGAGCGGTGAGTTGTTATTGGATTTCTGTGCTAGTCGCGGTTTATCCATAACAAACACCATGTTCATGCATAAGGGTGTCCATCAGTGCACTTGGCACCAGGACACCCTAGGTCGGAGGTCGATGATCGACTTTGTAGTTGTTTCTTCTGATCTTCGGCCATATGTCTTGGACACTCGGGTGAAGAGAGGGGCTGAGCTATCAACTGATCACCACCTGGTGGTGAGTTGGATTCGATGGCGGGGGAAAAAGCTGGACAGACCTGGCAGGCCCAAACGCATAGTGAGGGTCTGTTGGGAACGTTTGGCGGAGGCCCCTGTCAGAGAGGTCTTCAACTCCCACCTCCGACAGAGCTTCAACCAGGTCCCGAGGGAGGTGGGGGACATTGAGTCCGAATGGACTATGTTCCACGCCTCCATTGTCGGGGCGGCGGTTCGGAGCTGCGGCCATAAGGTCTCAGGTGCCTGTCGCGGCGGCAATCCCCGAACACGGTGGTGGACACCGGAGGTAAGGGATGCCGTCAAGCTGAAGGAGGAGTTCTATCGGGCCTGGCTGGCTCATGGGACTCCTGAAGCAGCTGACAGGTACCGACGGGCCAAACGAAACGCAGCTCTGGCAGTTGCCGCGGCAAAAACTCGGGCCTGGGAGGAGTTCGGTGAGGCCATGGAAGAAGACTTTCGGTCGGCCTCAAAGAGATTCTGGCAAACCGTCCGGCGACTCAGAGGGGGAAAGCGGTGTTCCACAAACACTGTTTACAGTGGAAGTGGTGCGCTGCTGACCTCAGCTGAAGATGTTCTCGGGCGGTGGAAGGAGTACTTTGAGGATCTCCTCAATCCCTCCGACACGCCTTCCATAGAGGAAGCTGAGGCTGGGGACTCGGAGGGGGACTCGTCCATTACCCTGGCTGAAGTTGCTGAGGTAGTCAAAAAACTCCTCGGTGGCAAGGCTCCGGGGGTGGATGAGATCCGCCCCGAGTTTCTCAAGTCTCTGGATGTTGTGGGGCTGTCTTTGCTGACACGCCCCTGCAGCATCGCATGGAGTTCGGGGATGGTGCCTCTGGACTGGCAGACCGGGGTGGTGGTCCCTCTTTTTAAGAAGGGGGACCGGAGATTGTGTTCCAACTACAGGGGGATCACACTCCTTAGCCTCCCTAGGAAAGTCTATGCCAGGGTACTGGAGAGGAGAATCCGACCGTTAGTCGAACCTCGGATACAGGAGGAGCAATGCGGTTTTCGCTCTGGCCGTGGAACACTGGACCAGCTCTATACCCTCACTAGGGTGTTGGAGGGTTCGTGGGAGTTTGCCCAACCAGTCCATATGTGTTTTGTGGACCTGAAGAAGGCATTCGACCGTGTCCCCCGTGGCATCCTGTGGGGGGTACTTCGGGATTATGGGGTTCGGGGCTCGTTGCTACGGGCTGTTTGTTCCCTGTATGACCGGAGCAGGAGCTTGGTTCGCATTGCCAGCAGTAAGTCAGACCTTTTCCCGGTGCATGTTGGACTCCGTCAGGGCTGCCCTTTGTCACCGATTCTGTTCATTATCTTTATGGACAGAATTTCTAGGCGCAGTCAGGGAACGGAGGGTGTCTGCTTTGGTGGCCGCGAGATCTCGTCTCTGCTTTTTGCGGACGATGTGGTCCTGTTGGCTTCATCGAATCAAGACTTGCAGCGTGCACTGGGGAGGTTTGCAGCCGAGTGGGAAGCAGCGGGGATGAGAATCAGCACCTCCAAATCCGAGGCCATGGTTCTCAGTCGGAAAAAGGTGGATTGCCCCCTCCGGGTTAGGGGGGAGTTGCTCCCTCAAGTGGAGGAGTTTAAGTATCTCGGGGTCTTGTTCACGAGTGAGGGAAAAATGGAGCGGCAGGTTGACGGACGGATCGGTGCGGCGTCCGCAGTAATGCGGTCATTGTACCGGTCTGTTGTGGTGAAGAGGGAGCTGAGCCGTAAGGCGAAGCTCTCAATTTACCGGTCAATCTACGTTCCTACCCTCACCTATGGTCATGAGCTCTGGATCATGACCGAAAGAATGAGATCGTGGATACAAGCGGCAGAAATGAGTTTCCTCCGCAGAGTGGCTGGGCGCACCCTTAGGGAAAGAGTGAGGAGCTCGGAGTAGAGCCGCTGCTCCTCCGCATCGAGAGGAGCCAGTTGAGGTGGCTTGGGCATCTGTTCCGGATGCCTCCTGGATGCCTCCCTGGGGAGGTGCTCCGGGCTTGTCCCACTGGGAGGAGGCCTCGGGGCAGACCCAGGACACGTTGGAGAGACTATGTCTCCCGGCTGGCCTGGGAACGCCTTGGGGTTCCCCCAGAGGAACTGGAGGAGGTGTGCGGGGAGAGGGAAGTCTGGAGGACTCTGCTCGGACTGCTGCCCCCGCGACCCGGCCCCGGATAGCGGAGGAAGATGGATGGATGGACGTCGAAGGTCATAAAAAAATCACTCTAGGCAAAACAAAGAAAAAGTGACTTTTACACACAAACATCACAAATACAGATTATTTCTTTTAATTGTGAAACGCAGGTGTCTGTTTGCCAGGAAAAGGCCCCACTAAGTGGGTACCATGTAAAATGTCACTTTGTTGTTGCTCTACAAAATGGAACTACGGTGTTCAGTAAATTCAATAAATCATATCTTTCAGCCATAATTAGCTACAAAATTAAATTCCTGATAGCTGAGTTATTTGGAAATGAATTGTGTCACAATCCTGTTCCAATTATTCTTATTAAAATCCAGCACACAGTGTAGTGAGGAAGTTCTGCACATACATATATATATATATATGTCTATATCATATGTAAATGCACACAGTTGCCTCACTGCATTTCAATGGTGTAAAATCCAATTACTATTTGAATCCACTATTGGTGGATCTTCCCAAAGCTTCAGAGCAGCACAGACAGTATGTCAGTGGTAACACCTTTATACGATTCACAGCCAACTGTCCGTTTCGCTGGCCGTGGGCAGGAAGCACGGTAAAGTTCCTTCCTGAACGATCCACCTCGAACGATCTGTGCCGGTTTAGTCACAATGTGCTGCGTTCGAAAGAAGAATGTTCCAATTTTCCCATAAATAATGAACGAACCAAGATGCTCGTTTGCACTTCAGAAAGATTTTCCCACCTGTCACCCCCCCGGAAGCAGCTGCTCTTCCGCTGGACGGTCTGTGCTCCGCAGCACTCATCGCAGTGTGTACATAGTGATTGTGACTATGGATTATGACTTGCATTGCTATTATGTGCACAAAGCGGTAAATAACAGATGCCAAAACAAATTAGCCTGAGGGACACATGGCAGAATCTCCTGGGAGGAGCCTGTGGGCAAAGATAGTAAGCGTTCGCGGTCGTGCAGAGATCACTGTCGATTAGTGAAACAACATTTACTAATTTAGCAGCCGCTTATCTCCAAAGCGACTTCCACTGAAATCTATGTAGCGTTATGAGCCTTATTTACCGCGGTGACTTACACTGCTAGATACACTACTTACACTGGGTCACTCATCCATACATCTGTGGAACACACACACTCTCTCTCTCACACACACTATGGGTGAACCTGAACAGCATGTCTTTGGAGTGTGGGAGGAAACCAGAGCACCAGGAGGAAACCCACACAGACACAGGGAGAGCATGCAAACTCCGCGTAGAATGAGCGGGCATCGAACCCATGTCCTCTCGCACCACCCAGGCACTGTGCCACCGTGCCACCCAACAAAAATTAATAAGTCAGTTTATGACCCATTAGAAAATGCGCCAGAATGAATACCTGAAAAACAAACACTGTGTCCTTTAAGCATTTAATGTTGCTGAACATCATTTTAATTCGCGAATCTCTGCTACGGTTCATCAGTGTGTTCCGGGAAACTCTAAACTGGAGCTCACTTTTCTACCGAGTGTTCGCTGTGGCGGGACGACGGTGGACTTGGTCCAAGAAACATGCACTTAAATTTCACTATAATAAATTGAATTAAATGCACTGACAGTAACAGAATGCAGATCTATTTCTCTTTTGGCTTTGGATCAATATCGTAGACAATATACACTGGTAGCTTACTTATTTCACTCTCTCACTTGCTATTAGAAACTGCTTGCCCAGGTCAGGGTCCCGGTGGTCCAGAGCCTATGCCAGAAGCACAGGGCTCTAGTCAGAGGGAGATGCCAGCCCTTCTTAGATTATTTATTTAATTAATTTTTTTATTCTGGACATTTAATGTTCAAGCAATATAGATCATTAGTTACTGGGTTTTAAATGCTAAATTATTTTTAATGTACAGCTAAGACAACAATTGCTATGTTGCAGTGGTATCAGTATAAAAAGGCTACCAGAGGAATATTTGCTGCTGTTTCTAAATTAGGATTTTTCAAAACATGGACAAAATCAGAATTTCTTGTCCAGCTGTTTGGCATCAGTGAATTTATTGTTTTAAAGTGAGTTTCTTAAAAAAAGAGATTGTTTTCTGTTCTCTGTTTCAGGCCAATAATGTCGAATGAGCCGACCTGCACCTTTCCTTCCCAGGATGAGTGAGCGCCCCGCGGTCCGGTCCCGGTCATGATAGCCACCGGGGGCCTGCTGCGCATCGCGGCCCGGCGCCAAGAGTCGCTGCGCTGCAAGAGCCGCACCGAGAGCCAGCAGCAGCGCAGGAAAGCCAAGAAGAAGAAGAGGAAGAAAAAGAAGAAGACTGACGTGGTGGTCGTGAGGGGGAAGCTCCAGCTGTGCTCCACCTCTGGACTGGTGGCGGTCGTGGGGCTACTGGTGCTCACGGCTGGAGTAGCCATGGCTGTGCTCGGCTACTGGCCCCAGGAGAGGCCGGCACGTCCGTTGATGCCGAGCCACAGCCTGCTGCCGAAGTCCACGGGGATCTATGACCAAGGGCTGTCGACGTGGAACCAAACGCAGGATAACGCGGCGCCGCAGCACGCGAATAAAGGTCTGCATGACCGCAACCAGTCCAGCAGCCCGGCCACAGGGACCCTGCCGGCTGCAGGTTTCTTTACCGCATTCATGGCCACGCACCTCAACTCGGAAAGGTTGAAGGTATTTGGGCCGCTGACCATAGGAATCGGCATCTTCATCTTCATTTGTGCCAACGCCGTGCTCCACGAGAACCGGGACCGGAAGACCAAAATCATCGACCTGCGGGACATCTACACCACGGTCATCGACCTGCATGGTGCCCGGACGAAGGAGCACACTCCTCTCAACGGCTTTTTGGGCCACGGGTCGAGCTCCCCGTACGGCACCGCCATGCCGACCCGAAGCTCTTGGCCGTCTACCCTGTGGGATCGGCAACCGGAAGCGTGGTATCGCAACCTGGCACACGGTCAGTCCTTTGGCATGCGGCACAGCCCCCCACCAGAGCGAGAGACACCCACCAGCACAGTTTACAGCATTTACCAGGAGCACAGCCAGATAGGCGGGAACACGCCAGAACGTGGGCTGCGGGAGGTCAGCACAGCCACGCCCCCTGTAGTCGGTCCGCTCACTCTGCCTGCCATCAAAGTGGACCGCTGCACTGGGGGACATGGTCCTCCAGGGAGGGCGCAAGGGGAGGACGACTGCGGGAACGATGGCACGACGCCCCAGATGGCAGGCGGCAAGGACTCTGCCCCCGCTGACCTCCCAAGGACCGTCTCCGTTCACCTGGCAGACAAAGTCCACAGCTACAAGAGCAGCAGCAGCCTGCAGGGGGCGCTGGAGGGCTCGCAGGTGCAGCTGCTACCGCCATCGCCGCACCAAAGACTGACCGGATCCCACGTGTCTCTGGGTGCCCTCTCGGACCGCTTTAGCTCCGGAGATCTGGCAGCGTGCCCATCGGCACCGAGCGGCCAGGGGTGCGAGAGGGTTCGGCGCTTCAGCTGCCCTCGCCTGGACTTGGGCAGCAGGGGCTACGTCAAACTGGAAGCATGTGAGAGAGACCCCCCCGTGTCCGGGGACGCGGACGACGCTCCGTAGCTTCGGACCTCTGACCCGCAGCGAGGCAGCGAACGACAGTCTGAGAGAGCCAGAGACTCGAACCCTTTCACACTCAGCATTTCTTACACCTTTAATAAAGGATTACACAGCATTTTGGTGGTTTTTGCAAAGCGCAGTATAAGAATAGCAGAACTGATCACAAGTGAAAAAATGACATCTTCACTGCAGGCACTTTGTCTTTATGATGAAGTCAAACGACACCTGTAGAGCAGAGCCTGTCCTGCTCGTCAATTTCAATTTCCAGATGCTTCTTTTAGAAACTGGTAGCTCTTCATTGTTGCGCTTGATTAATAATCTAACCCAAAGAATGTACAAATATACGTTTAGTAGTTTTATATCTACATAGAGCAGTGCTGTGCAGAAGGAAGGAAAACTATATCATCATGCATATTTATATATAAATATATTCTCATTATATAAAATTATAATTATACACTGATCAGCCAAAAAATTAAAACCACCTGCTTAATATTGTGTAGGTCCCCCTCGTGCCGCCAAAACAGCTCTGACCCGTTGAGACATGGACTCCACGCCATGCATCGGGGAGCCTTGGGCACCCATGACCCTGTCACTGGTTCACCGGTTGTCCTTCCTTGGACCACTTCTGCCAGGTACTAACCACTGCATACCAGGAATACGAGGGGGTGCGGTGGCGCAGTGGGTTGGACCACAGTCCTGCTGTCCGGTGGGTCTGGGGTTCAAGTCCCGCTTGGGGTGCCTTGCGACGGACTGGCGTCCCATCCTGGGTGTGTCCCCTTCCCCTCCGGCCTTACGCCCTGTGTTGCCGGGTAGGCTCCGGTTCCCCGCGACCCCGTATGGGACAAGCGGTTCTGAAAATGTGTGTGTGTGTGTGTGTGTGTGTGTGTGTGTGTGTACCAGGAACACCCCACAAGACTTGCCGTTTTGGAGATTCTGTGACCCAGTCATATAGCCATCACAATTTCGCCCTTGTCAAAGTTGCTCAGATCCTTGCGCTTGCCCATTTTTTTCTGCTTCCAACCCATAAACTTCAAGAACTAACTGTTCACTTGCTGCCTAATATATCCCACCCCTTGACAGGTGCCACTGTACCGAGATAATCAATGTTATTCACTTCACCTGTCAGTGCTTTTAATGTTGTGGCTGATCGGTGTATATAATAATAACTACTTCCCACTGCACTTATGACTTAATACATACAGTAACAAACCTAAACACGACTGTTCTCCAATTAAATAATTGAACTGATTAAAAAAAAATTAAATCGATAAATCGTAAACGGGGGCTGCTGTATTAATGATTTTTGCTTTGCTTTCTTTCAAATTTCAAAGGTATTTTGGCGATATTTTGTATTAACGGTTTTTAAGATGTTTGAGGTCCAGGTTTGCAATATTAGATATCAACGCAACTGTGTATGGCGTTACGTGTATTCCCCGTTTTGAACTTCTTATTTTATACGAGTATGCTTACCGTTACTTTGTCATGCCTGCAAAACTTGTCCTGGAATTTATATACTGGCATTTTGGCATGGTCTAAATACACCTTTGACATGTTCTGACCGTTCGGAATGTTTTCATTGTTCCAGCCCTTCATGATTTGAACTGTGTGCGACACTTTGCACCTCTTTAGTGCAATGCGCTCCAAAGTAGGGAAAAATCACAGTTCTGAACCAATCCGCTCCAAAGAAAAGAAAAAAAAAATGCATGCCTCGCAGTGTGGAAACAGTTCCTGGAAGAGCATCTCACATTGGCTGCACCGACTCTGTTAAATTAGTTCACAGTCAACATGGTGCGCAGAGTTTGTCACCGGATCCTGAAGCATCTTCTGCTCTTCATGGGAATGGCCCCTGATGTGCGCTCTCGTGCGTATTTTTTGGTTTCTCCGACGATAAGGGGGATTCACAAAGCGCCGATGCATTACAGTGTCCCCATCTTCTCTCGATGCCAAATGAAAATGGCGCATTTAATTAAACGGTCACGATAGCATGAGGCTGTGACCGGCGCTCTGGAAATATTTATTAGTGAGACAGCACTTGGGGTCGGCACCAGGCTGAATTGTTTAAGAAGAAACAGCTGAAACTTTGTGGCAAAAAAACTGAACCGAGTTTGAATGGAATCGGAGGATAAATGCACCATGGTACATAAAAAGAGACCTCCACAGTGGCATTTGTGTAAAATTCATCGTGTCCCAGGTGGGGACCAGTCCATTGTGAGGAGACTGAGGGAGACGCACTAGTCTGTGTTTCTGTCACTCGTGTACACAGTGGACCTCCAGCGAGGCTGTAAGCATCATATACTTAGGATTTGGGTCACCCTAACCCTAACCCCCCCATGGGTGACACAGAACCAAACCCCAACCCCAACTCCAACGTTCCTCCTAACCGTAAGCCTATTGCTACCCTTAATCCTAACTCCTAACCCCAACCCTAACCCTAATCCTGACCCAACACCAAACCCCAACTTTATTCAGCTCTATTTGTTTTCCAGGCTTTCAAAGTTAAGTAGTAAAATGTGTGCAATACTAGTCCATATGGACACCAGTCTATAGGGATACCAGTGCAGTCCTGCAGTCATGCACTGCACGTGTGCCTAGGGCATAACTGCAGGATTGTGGTCTTTGTGGGCTCTTTCCTCGGCACAGGCGTCTTCCAGCTAGTAGCCAAGTTAAGATGAATAAACAAGTATAGTGTGACAGTTGTGAGCACCAGAGGAATTTAAATACCCCGTTCTGCTGATGTCACATTTTCAAAAAGCTGTTCTTATGAAGAAAATTGTCAATGATATATTTCATGACTCCACTATTTCGGAGGTGTGACGAGATGCCACATGCATCAAAAGCGGACATAGCGGACGTGGTGTGGACAGAGCAGACGCACTTGCAGCCTCGAGGTGCGTGTAGCTGAGAAGAAATGAACGGGATTGCCGGACACCATCTGGCGCCGGCTCTCGAAAGCCGATGTGATGCTGTGGTGAACCTTCCTTTTCCCTTTGAACCCCATCATTAGGGCTGAGACACCTGGAGAGACAAGCCGTCCAGACTCCAGAAGCCTGTCTCACACACACACGCACACACACACACACACACTGGTCTGGAGATTATGGATGATGCACTGATTTCAGGACCATGCAGTATTTTATTTAAAGCGCACAGAATCAGCGCTGATTAACTCTCTCATCTAGATCAGCATATCCGACACAGAAATAGATTGAAACCTTCTGAAAGTTTCAGTTAGGTTTCAATGCACGTTTCCTGATCACACACATTTACAGTGAGATTCAGATTCAATCAACTTCTCAGTTGTGGTTTCATCTTGCAATGACCCCTCAGGGGTGACGAGATGAATTTTGGCATCGCTGTCAATCGCATCACGTCCTACTGCGTTGCAGCGGGGAGCAAAGGAGGCCGTGTGTGTTTGAAAAATCGCAGGGAAAAAGAGCATGACATCCATGCATCCTGAGGTCAAAGCTTATTAGACTGATATACTCAGTGACTTCAGAGTGGAACCAGGTTAAAACTGAATTTTTGTATCATGGTGCAGCAATTCCAAATTATGACGGCCAGAGATTCGACAAATTTGAAAAGCGCAAAACAAGGAGGTAATAAAATAATGCCCAAATAATGGGACAGCTTGAGTAAAGAAGGAATACAAACGATATTAAAAGCAGGTGCTTTATACAGATATGGCCCTTGAGATAATTAAACAATTACCATCCCATCAAGTGAATTATGGAATATGATTAACAGCCTCTAACACATCAGCATTATGGTTTCAGTGTTTGCGCATGGGGGAATAGGGGAAAAAAAATCTGTAAATTTCCTTGAACTGCCGTGATGACGAACAACTGACTAAAATGGCTGCAAATATTAGGCAACAGAAACTGGGAGTTCACAATTCATCAACATATATATTTCAAACAGAAAGAAGAAAAGAAAAGTGGCCTAACACTTTTATTGAAAGAAATGTAGATAAAAGAATGACTCAGCTATAAAAACTGCACTACTTTTTGAGCCACTCTCCCATTTGTTTCCTTCAGTAAGAATATGGGTCTGGGTTCGAGATGAGCCACTCCACTGAGCCCAAAGCTCTTCGGCGAGCTCTGCATTCTCCTTGACCTCTGCGTTGCATCTGACTCAGGACAGCAGGGGGCATAGTGGTTAGAGCTGCCAGGTTACACTCAAACGATCCAGGTTCACTTCCTGCTGTTATAATATTTTTATTTATTTGGACTGTATCTGAGATGGGGGCACGGTGGCACAGCAGGTTTGGCCTATGCCTGCTTTCTGGTGGGTCTGGGGTTCAAGTCCTGCTTGGGGTCCCTTGTAATGGACTGGTGTCCTATCCTGGGTGTGTCCCCTACACCCAGTGTTGCTGGGTTAGGCTCTGGCTTGCTGCAACCCTGCTCAAGACAAGTGGTTTCAGACAGTGTGTGTGTGCGTGTGTGTGTGTGTGTGTGTATCTGAGTTTTTCCTTGAATCTAACCCATGAGCCTACCCGGCAACACAGGGCGTAAGGCCGGAGGGGGAGGGGAGACACCCGGGACGGGACGCCAGTCCGTCGCAAGGCACCTCAAGCAGGACTCGAACCCCTGACCGACTGGAGAGCAGGACCTGGTCCAACCCACTGCGCCACCGCGCCCCCGCGCCCCCCCCCAACCAATGAGTAAGTTGGGGGAATTGGTAATATTGACCTTTTACTAATTAGGACTTAAATGTGACTTTGGATTTACAAAAGAATTGAGTTATTTTCCCATTTGCGTAAAAATTCTTTTGTTGTTTAACACGGACACTGTGAAACATCACACAGGAACTGTAAAACACCGTGGATGTGAGTTGAACGAAGCTCCTCCAACACCCAGGTTCTGTCTGGGGGCTCTTTACTGCCATCTAGCGGCTGCGCGCTTTGCTCTTGTAAAGGAGCTAAAAATACACACACACACACACACACACACACACACACACACACACACACACACACACTTTCAGAACCGCTTGTACCATACGGGGTCGCGGGGAACCGGAGCCTACCCAGTAACACAGGGCGTAAGGCCGGAGGGGGAGGGGACACACCCAGGACGGGACGCCAGTCCGTCGCAAGGCACCCCAAGCGGGACTCGAACCCCTGACCCACTAGAGAGCAGGACCTGGTCCAACCCACTGCGCCACCGCGCCCCTCCCGCTAAAAATACAATTAAAAGCAAGTACATTTTCTGGGAAAAAGAACCACTATTGCTATCGCTTTGCGTAACTTCTAACCCAAAACTGCATTCAGCACCTCTTAGTTAGACTTTTAATACGTTTGTATTCGTTTTGAAAAAGAGCGCAAAAACAGTTCCCCGCAGTCATGCGCAGTAGAGCGCATCGCGCGGCAAAAGTTAGAAAGCTGGGGTCGCGCGCTGCTCCCTCACTGTCTGAGCGCGAGGGCACGGAGTCGCGGGAACGTGTCCCGAGCGGCCTGAAGGTAGGCGGTGTTTCGCCGAGTGTGTGTGAGCAGTAACTGCCGCTTTTCCCGTCGCCAAGTTGTTTTTCTTCGTGCTAAGTGTCGCTAATGGCCCTGGCCTGGGCTGGCTGGAGGAGCGGATTGACGCCGCTTAGTTTAGTCACAGCGCTAATATCAAACGTTTAAACTGACATGCTTGTTTCCGTTGAAAAGTCTAGCACCTATGAGGAGCCGGTCACGGTGGTGAACAGTTCCTTTTTTATTATTTATTTATTTTATCGAACGCATTTAAGATTGGTTTTACATCTTACGGTGCTTTTGACATGAGAAATATGACCTAAATTTAGTTTTAAATACCAAAATAAACGTGTTTTATGCATGGCGTATAGCACACAACATGTAGGAAGTTTGAAAATTTGCCTCACTGAGGTGGAGAAGAAGCACAGATCGCTGCCGGTGTCTTTCACTCGGTGTAGTGCGTGTGCTCTGCCGCTAGAGGCGCTGTGCCGTTTCACTGATGATAACCTAAAGGCTTAATTTTCACACGCGATTGAGTTAGCAGATGCTTTTCTCCAAATTGATGTACATCATCTCATAGAAAATAGTGTGTTCATTATATTAGCAAGAAGATGCACTTGGATGCAGACGTGTGATTCTTAACTGCAGAGAGTCAGTTTCTTTCCACCATATCTGAACCAACGTTCATCACGTGAGTAGCTGCATAAAACTTTTAACCGAATAGTCACGATTTCTGATCGCCTTCCTAGTAATTTTTTTTTTTTTTTTTTTGGAGATAACATATAAACTTTGGATGAAAAGCATCTGCTTAATGAATTAATACTAACAAGAGTGTCATGTCCACTATTTCACTTGTGATTTAGGTTTACCTGCTTAATTATTGGTTGAGATTGTCACTGTATGCAACCCAGTTATTTGGGCTGAGTGCTTTATACACTAAGCTTCCTGTGTTTGTGTGACTGGACTTTGCTTGTGGTTGTTGCACAGCCATGGAAAATGTACGTGGGAAAGGAGCAGGCGAAGGACCTGATGGAAGATCCAGCAGAAAACGAACACCTGACACTGACGTCAGGAGTCCCTCGGACAGGTTAGGTGATGCTTGGAAATAGTGACTATTTGTATGTATACCTTCTCATTAGCGGCAACAAATTTATCTTGTTTAGAGTATGTAGAAAGATTGTGTTTTTTGTCCTTGTGCAATGAGATGAAACCCTGCTGCTGCTGCCATATTGCTGTTGGTATAATTTGTTTAATCACAGGAAGAGGACAAAGCATGGTACTGGAAAAATGCACAAGAAGTTGGAGAAAAGTGAGAAGCATAGTGGTTCAACCAAGGTAACAGTGCCAAACCAGTTTCACACCTGTTTGCTTTTACTTCATGCCCATTTATTACTTTTATTTGTGTATTAATCTATTATTCATTATTCCCCTTTCTCCAATTTTAATATTATAGATTAAGCACTTAAGCATAGGATCAAGAGGCAAGCCTCTGCAGGAACCTCAAATTACAAGGTAAACAAAACCCTAAGAACTAATTCTTATTTATTTTTTATTTTTATAGAGCACTCTTCTCGCACAGTGACACAGAGCACTTTAACACAGGCATACAGCAAGAAAAATTGATACAAACAAAGAAGACAGAGTTCTTATTTGTGTTTGGCATTTTTTTTATTCTGAATTTCTCAAACAGAAGTAGTTTCCAATGTGTATTCCCGAATGCTATAGATTTCATGACTGTGTCTTGGGTGTAATTTGTGCTGCTTTTTTTTTTTTTTTCCTTTTAGTGTTAAGTGCCATCAACTTGATGTCAACTCTTGTTGACCACATAAGTGTATCAGAAAGTTTTCGTCCATGCCATTGTCACTGTGATTGAGTCCATTCATCTGGGTGCTGCCCATCCTATTTTTTCTACAACTTTTCCACATATCACCATCTTTTCAAAAGAATCAAATTTTCTCATGATATGTCCAAAGTATGATGACCCCAGTCTCATCATTTGTGCTTCTAATCACAGTTCTGATTTGATTTGATCCAGCATCTATCCTGGCTAGCCATGGCTATCTGTGGCATCCCCACAGATCTCCTTCTGCACCACACCTAAAAGGGATCCATATATTTTTTTATTATTATTATTGTGAAAGTTCAAATTTTATATCCATGTAATGTTATGGAAAAAAATGGTGGTTTGTACAATTCTAATATTCCTTCTTCTAGACTCACCAGCACATTTGAGGACCTTCTCCAGATCTTTTATTCCCTCACTTCCAAGTTCTGGTATTCGGTGTCTCTCTTTGGTGTACTAGTGCAATTTAGTTATTTGATGGTTGAATGTCATGTACATATAATTCAACAAACACAATCTTGTAATGGGATATTGACCTATTGCAAAATTGCTGCAATACTTTTTAGGTGTGTATATATAATGTATTGAAGTTTTATGCTATTGAAGAAGAAAAGACATTCAACAGAGCTGCAATAACTAAATGTCAATGTCAACATATACTGTAGACATGATATAAGTTGACTCCGGGGTCAAAGATGTTAGATTGCTTTAGGAGTCAGCATCATATCACATTTCCCTATTTTTAATTACGTACATTGACAGCCCACAGGACCCTACCTGGACCACTTCACAAGTGATCCTGAGGTATCACAGGTCTGTAGTATGTCAGATCACTTGTTGTATTTGTCAGTTATCCGGTGGAATTGAGGTTCTGGAAAACTTCATTTGTTTTATACTTGTATAAGCTGAATACACAGGGTACGCTGCAAGGTGACAATCAGGTTAATTTTCATTTGGAGAATATTTTCATGTATGCCGTGAATAATAAACATAAAAGGCAATTGATGCCATTTTATTGACAGGAGCATGATGCACTCCTGTCTTCATTCCTGGTCTCTTTTCAGTTCAGAGGAGCTCACCTGCCGTATGGAGGCAGAGGCTGAAAACAGCGTTGGGGTTGCTGATCCTTATGCCAGTCACTTGGAAGAGGTAGGCCTCTACAGAACACTAATTATAAAACATTTGCTCCTTGATTGTTTAAAAAAAGATTGAAGAATGTAAGTTTTTCTTTTTTAACCCAGGGAATTTGGATGTTAGATGTGTAATATTTGTGCAATATGCATTTTTATATGTTAATATCTGCAATATTAAAATAATTGTTCTTACAGGATTCATATACATCTCACTCTAAGATGTAAGTAACATAATATCTTTAAATTCTCCTTAGTCTGGTTTGTTCAATATTTTAGACTTTTTAATAAAAAAAACTGAAACAAAGCAGTTAGTACTAAAAATTTTAAGCCTTTTTGTATTCATATTCACAGTTCTGTGGATTTGAACAGCAACTTATCAGCTTACGATGAATTGTACAAAAGCCGATTTATCAAGAAGGTAAATGGATCTGCTGCAGAGCAAGAACAAACATCTTCAGAGTCAGAAAGATGGTATGATACTCTCTGTGTAGCCTTTTCACTGTCATATCATCTGTCTGCATCATCTGCTTTGATAAATTTTAACTCTTTCGTTCTTCCTTTTTCTGATGTTATTTCTACTTGCATGGTCACAGTCTGTACATATTCTTAAATTTCATTGTCCTCAGTCACATCCACAGAAAAAAATTACCACATATGACAGCTGACAAAAGTTAATTTTATTGCAGACATTGTCTTTTCTATTTGATAAATGTTTCAAACCAAAACACATTTAATATGTCCTTTCCTGATTTCTCTTGTTTTTTACAGGTCTACAGATAAAACCATTAAAATTAAGCACAGAGGGTCCTCAGAAATGCTGGCGGGTGATAAGGTACATGTTTTGATATGCGGGAAGATCCCCTCCATTATAACATTATGTCAACAGGTTCACTCAAATAAATCCGTTTTGTCATCTTTTGTCATCATTGCAGGTAATCCAGCACTAAGAATTCTTTAATTTTTTTTAGAAGCAGCATAGGTTTACACAGAGAAGAAATACTGACCATGTTAAGAAAAAACATGGTTCAGACTCCACAGAGCATTCACTGGACACCCAGCTCACAACTGAGAGGTAAATCTAGATCACTGGTTTATATAAACTGCATCTGATTATTGGTTTTTCCAAAACTTTAAACTATTAACAGTATTGGTCTGGTTTTATAACATCAGTATTGTTGGTGTGGAAGATAATCCAATGAAATGTGCAGTCAAATGTGTAGGGGTGGGGTGGCGGGGGAAGTTATTTCCCCTTCACATTCAGTACCTGGTTATGTCACCTTTAGCTGCAATGACTGCAACTAAATGCTTCCTGTAGTTGTTGACCATGGTGTCTCATTCACTGTGGAGGCGTTTTGGCCCACACGTTCATGCAGAACTGCTTTATCTTAGCAACCTTTACAGATTTTCCAGCACAGTCAGCTCTTTTCAGATCCTGCCACAACATCTCGATAAGATTCAGGCTGAGACTTTGACGAGTCAATTTTATACTGCAGTTGTAGTTTTTAGGTCTTTATATTTGTCATCATTATCTTGCTGCATGACCCAGCTGTGCCTCATGGACTGGTGGCCTATATTAAGAGGAATTCATGGTTCCAGTGATGGTAAAATGCATGTGTGGTCTTTAAAAGTAGTATCTTTCTTTCACTTCTCATATTTGCAGTGCTGGGGTAGCTGATTAGTGTATTTCTCTCTATCTAATATCCTTTTTTTTAATAATAGATCCAAGACAAAAAGAAAATTGACTAAGAAATCTGAAAACACAAAAGGCAAAAGAAAAGAGGTAATGCCATTCTCGTTTCATGAGTTCCATCTCTGTTATATAGTTATGTCATAAAGTTTTCCATATGTACAGTCACCTAATTTGTTTTTGTGTTAAAATGAATTCACAAGCCCTACACTCACAACCATGTTATTTCAGACAAAAACCAAAAATGCCAAGCAAAGTTTTAAAAAGGAGGAGAAAGATGGCCCAGTGCAGGAGGATGATCAGGTCAAAGAAATACTTGAAGATAAAGCTATCAAAACTAAAGAGTTGAAAGGACATGGTAAGTCCTGCAAAGATGAAAATGATCAGGTGAATCCTAGAGGGAAGGATAAACACAGCAGAGATGGTGGGGACAAGTTAAAACCAAGAAAACGCAAAAAGGACCAAACTGAAGCCAATGACACAAAGAACAAAAGGAGAAAAAAGGAAGAGATCAAAACTGATACAGGACAGGAGAGAAAAGAAGAGGATGACAAGTGGAAGTGGTGAGTGGAGTTTCATTCTTTAGTATTTTGTGTTAATGCACACATTAACATCAAAATACTATTTTGAGTATCAAAATACTTGACAGCAGAGGAGCAAAATTAATGATTACTGTTAGTGAAGCCATAAACTATTAAGTTATATTATTCTTAGCCAGAAACTATTTCTGGAACTACTGCTTTAAACTTTTTTTAGTTTACAAACAAATAATAAAATGGGACCAAATGTATGCTTCTAACATGATTTTGTTTGTAAATCCAGAGTCACTTTTACCTGTATCATAATCATTATCATGATTTTGACCAGTTTCATGGTCAATAAAAGATTAGTAATACAGATGTTGGTGGCTAGATTCTGTAAAAACCTCAAATAAAGCTAGATTCAGTTTTTATTTTTTATTAACTTCCATCACCATTAAAATGTTAATGTAAAATGACTTCTACTTAATCCTGACATTTGAGCCATTCAGTCAATAAGCGTACACAGTATTTCTCAGTTTTTAGCTGTTTTTCTTTCTTTAGTATCTACACAATCACAAGGTCAGCTAGATTAGTTTACCTTGATTTATGTTGGTATTAGGAAAAGTCTAATTTATACGGGAGTGTGAGTATTGAACGTTTGAATTTTTAGTTTGTACAAAGAACATTGTTAAAACATTTAAAATGACTGAAGAAAGGAATGTTTTCTCCACAGACTCCTATTTAATGCCAGTTGTTGACTCATTCATCCTATAAACATACAGAGTCTATGTAATGATCACAGACAGATAAAGACCAAACACAAGCTGTAAACGCTTAACTCCTACACTGTTGGGTGTGTATTGCTGCTGGACCTGGGGACGTACATAGTTCACATAGCTCCACAGTAGATAAAATTTTCTAAAACTAGTAAAGTGAAGAAAACGCAAAAGTCTAGAAGATGTTTGTGCTGTATTGAACAATTTTTGTATTTGAAAAATGTGTAACTTTCCCGTGATCGAGGGTCGTGCTTAGTTGGGATTGTCCACGTGACCTGAAGTCGGCGGTGTATATACACAATCACAATGTATAATAGTTCGTTTGCAAGAAGCACGGTGTGTGTCAATCAGTGTGCCTTGCAAAATTAAGGGCATTGGAGGCAGTAAACAAACCAGCCAGTGTGTGTGTTGTGTGAAACGATAAGCCAGTTTTTCGGCAAAGGGTGTGTATAATTTTTGTGAGCCGTTGTACCAGTTTTGACTTGTGCGGGACCCTGTTATTTGAGGGCTCAGTGCATTGGTTCCTGTAGCGCTGAGAACTGGTTTCCACCCGGCCGCAAAAAAAGTGCGACACCCGGCGGGGCGGGCGGTACTTGCCCTACGTCGGCGAGTAAAACGTGCGGGAGATGATTGTGGAGCTGCTTTCGTGTGATGAGCGCGTGTTCCACGTGGCTCGTGCGCGGCAGCCTTTGGCTGAAAGTTCGCCGAGCCGGAGCCGCTTTGCTCTCGCTGCCGAAAGCCGGCGACGTGCGGGCACGCGCGCGGCGCGCACACGGCGCAGCTCTGGCGCAGGAGCCCAGGTATTTATTATAATATTACTATTAATAATAATAATAATAATAATAATAATAATAATAATAATAATAAGAACAGTTATAGAAATAACGTCCTGAATCGTGAATGAGCACAGAACAGCGCTATCACAGTCAGGTGGATGATAATGGTCCAGACAAGGGACAAAAAAGGCAATTTTTTACGGGCCGGCGATTGAATGGATAACAACAGAGCTTCAGAGGTCAAACCTGATTTAGGGAGAATTTCAAGCAATCTTTAGGGGTTTCACAGATGTGCTTTATCATACACAGTAAGTGTGTTAAGCATTGCTTGTGGGAGTACAACAGCAGGCATTTTGCTTCGGTATACACAACCTGGGCAGCAGGTGCACAAAATTTGTTTTGGCAGGTGGGAAGAAGGACGGTCTCAGGATGGCAAAAAATGGAAAACCCTGGAACACAAAGGTCCCCTTTTCCCACCAGAATACGAACCCCTACCCCAGGACGTGTCTTTCTATTACAATGGTGAGCAGCGCTGGAACGCTTTACTGTCCTCATGCTTCATTTTTATGATGACATGTCATAGAGATTCTCTGTCACAGGAAAGCCACTCAGGCTCAGCATAGTTGCAGAGGAGGTGGCCACCTTCTATGCCAAGATGCTGGACCATGAGTACACCAGTAAGGAGATATTTCAGAAGAACTTCTTTACAGATTGGCGTGAGGTGGGTAAATTCCTTATGAAGAAACTAAGTACAGGTCGATAATACATTTGATTATATTATGAGTAAAGAGAAGATATAATCTATGTAACTTTTATCCTGCATAAAATTATTATTTATTTATTTTTTTTTTCTTTTCTTTTCTTTTCTTTTCACAAAACGGGTCTTGAAGTTGAGAAGGTGTCCTAAAGTTACACCAGCTAAGACATGAAATATACATTTGTCTCAGTTTGGGTGGTGTAAAAATTCAGAACCTGTAACATTCTGTATCTCCAGGAAATGACAGCTGAGGAACGTGATCTTATCTGTGAGTTCTCCAAGTGTGACTTTGGCGAGATGCACAGATACTTTGTGGAGCAGTCTGAAAAGAAGAAAGACATGTCAAAGGAAGAAAAGGAGGTAATCAGAGAGCAGGATATTCTTCTGCTTTGTGCTTAAGTCCACGCTCAGCATAATACTGTACTTTCTCTTGTTTTAAGGTCTAAATCATGTCCAACAAACAGTTCTGTGTTAACTGTTGCACATTGTCAAGAAATGTACTTTACGTTAACTGTCACGGAAGCAGGGCATATTCTTTGGCTGTAGGAGTACTTCACAGTAAAGGCGTGGTGCAATTGTGGTAGGTGCTCAAAGAGGAGACAAAGAAGCTGACGGAGGAGTATGGTTACTGCCTTTTGGATGGCCACAAGGAGAAAATAGGAAACTTCCGGGTGGAACCACCAGGACTGTTTCGTGGACGAGGCGAACACCCTAAGATGGGCAAGCTGAAGAAAAGGATTCTTCCGGAGGATATCATCATCAACTGCAGCAAGTAAGGAGTCCAAGGATTTTAGCTGTAATACTGAACACGGTTACCTACGTTGATGATTAAACCAGAGAGCTTTCATGTTACATTTAAGTGATTAAGGACATGAACTTATAACACCCTGTGCTGAATAACCAGTTCAGTGTTACTCTTCTCAAAATTTTATTCTCTTCTGCCCAATAACATTTTTTTTTTTTTTATTTCAGTTAACTTCATAACATTTAAACCTATCTAACTTCAAATACAATGTAAGAAAATGGCAATATGAAGATTCTCTCAATTCAAAACTCTTTAGTTTTTTCTGACTACTAGAAACTCTTCTCATGTACTTATGGCTACCCAGTGACTGGTAATGCATCTAGAAAATTTTCTCCCTGCTGTGTAATTGATGGTTTTTGTGAAATTAATAGATCTTAACATTCTCTGCAGTGATTCAAAAACCCCAGAGCCCCCAAAGGGCCACAAGTGGAAGGAAGTCCGGCATGATGATACTGTAACCTGGTTGGCTTCCTGGGTGGAGAATGTGCAGGGAAGCATAAAGTACATAATGCTTAATCCCAGTTCCAAACTGAAGGTGAGGTTTTGTCCAGAAGAATGTTGTTATAGCATTGGAACTCACAGGGTGTAGTACTATTTATTGTGTACAGTGGCTTCAGTAGCAGATTCTTAAAGTGCTTTGCTGTTTTAAAAAAAAAAAAGTGCAATAGTAAGACAACAAAATAACCATAAAAGTAAGAACAATAAGATATTGGTAAAAGATACCTCTGTCCCAGGGAGAAAAAGACTGGCAAAAGTATGAAATCGCTCGTAAGCTCAAGCTTAAAGTGGAAACAATTAGAAAGGAGTATGAGAGAGACTGGAAGTCCAAGGAAATGAAGAAGAGACAAAAAGGGGTTGCTGTGTACTTCATAGACAAGGTAAGCTGTCTCTCTCAAGGAAGGATGTGCTACTACACTCATCCTGTTATCTGGTCTCCCGATAGGCGCTTTTTCATTCATTAATACAACTTGTCCTAATTGTCCAGATTTTCATTTTACTGGTCTGTGGCATGAAGTTCAGGATGGCAGCATTGAATCCAGTGCAGAAAACTGAGACTGCATTTTAAATATAAGAGAGGCTATGAGATGCACTGCATTGTGGGAACTGTATACCCACGCTGCATTGCGGTCGGCCATGCTATAAGTCTGACTTGTGCACTTGGGTGTGTGTTTGCATCCTCTGGTTTTCACCATTGTGCTTTAATTTTCTAATTGTTTAAATGTGACATGTAGTCATAGACTTTCTCAACAGTCCACACCACACTATCAGTAAGTTTACTATATTAAATCATTTTACATACTGTACATATTACATTAACTGATATTCATTCTACTTTGTTACAGAACTTTTAGTTATCATTTAGGGTGATTTATTTTTTATGGTGAACTCAGAACAAATTTCTTTGTAGTAAGGATAATTAAATGGTTTTTTGTTATCTGATATTAAGATATTTGGTCTATTTTCAGGAATAACTTAAAACCAGATAACAGGATACGTTTACTAGTTTTTTTTTTTTTTTTTTTTGTCTTCAGTTTTTTCTGTGAAAATGAAATGCATAAAAAATCCTTCTATTTTCCATCTTGTGGGGGCCCTTGTTCACTGCTACTTGGGGCTTAATGTCAGTATTTTTGTACTGCCAGCTGGCCCTGCGGGCGGGTAATGAGAAGGAGGAGGGCGAGACGGCCGACACAGTTGGCTGCTGCTCGCTGCGCGTGGAGCACATCACCTTGCACAAAGAACTGGATGGGCAGGAGTGTGTGGTGGAGTTTGACTTCCTGGGCAAGGACTCAATTCGTTACTACAACAAGGTCCCAGTGGATAAGAGGGTGAGCTCTTAGGAATCGAATGCCCCTGTTCCCCTCAAGGTCAAGCGGTGCAAATCTGTCCTTGATTATTCATCTATTTAAAGTTTACCTAAAATCTCCAAATGTTCTTCATACCAGACTTACTTCTGCTTTAAAGAAAAGTCATTTAATCCTTTTGTTTGTATTTAAACAACTTTATATGTGATTTTTGTGTGATAGGTTTTCAAAAATTTAAAGCTCTTCATGGAAAACAAGAACCCAGAAGATGACTTGTTTGACAGAATCAATGTAAGTATGTTTTTGCTTAATAATTACTGTTAGTGTTGGACATGCGTTGACCTCTTTTCAAAGAGGGAAACAAATTCTGTTTAAGGTTCTGCCTCTGTTGTATCAAAGGGATCGATTGTGTGCTGTAGATGTATTTGTTGTTCCGTAGACCACCTATTTAAACAAGACCTTGAATAACTCCATGACGGGCTTGACAGCCAAAGTGTTTCGGACCTACAACGCTTCCACAACGCTTCAGGAGCAGCTCAGCAAACTCACCTCACGTATGTGGCACGCAGTGTTCACAGCCTGGCGCTTGTGCTCAGTAAAAGCACTGAGAGTGAAAGTCATTTTTTGATCAGGAGGCACAGTGAGTAGGATGCTCGGTGCTCATCCGAGATGTTCATATCATCGCTTTTCAGCGCTTTTAACTTAATCATATGATGGAAGTAAATTGCTTGGAGTTTCATAAAGTTTAACTTTAAATGGCATCTCACGCCATATTTGCTTATGTTAATCCAATTATGAGTGTTGTTTTGTAATCAGCTTTTGCTCTTAAACATGTTTGCTTCACTCCTTTCAGCCAATATGACACTGGAGGAGAAACTGCTCTCTTACAATCGGGCAAACAGAGCTGTGGCCATTCTCTGTAACCATCAGAGGACAGCGCCAAAAACCTTTGAGAAGTCCATGCAGAACCTTCAGCAGAAGGTATCATGGCTGCTCTTGTGTTGACAGTAATAAGTGTTAGTCTTTCAAACCTTCCTGTGTACGTTCACTATGTGAATTCTCCACTCTGACAGTTATGCCTTGCATTAATGTTAAAGTTGTTTCATGTTCAACCTTGTAGGAAGTCTTCAGTAAATCCACAAAGCTTTCGTGTTATTGTCTTCTATTCTCTGGGACAACTTTTCAGATTGAACTGAAGCAGAAGCAGCTGGATGAAGCAAAGGCGGAGCTTAAGAAGGCAAAGAGTGATTACCGTGAATCTAAAACTGAAAAACTGAAAAGGTACAGGTGCTTTATGTGTTTACATCAAATTCGGTTTACCTTTATTATACAAGTAGCAATTTCTGCAACTCCTTTGGTATGATACAAAACATGTAGCATATCAAAAGACAAATCATAAAAATGCAGAATAAACACTGGAATGGCTGGAAAAAGTCTACAAAGGGGTTAAAAAGAGCATTGGACCATTAGTGAAAATGATGTAATAAAAGATGACTTATGGTTTTGCACATGTAGATAACATTTTTAGGGAAATATGAGGCAGTTGGGAAGCAGTCTACAGTGAATCAGTTAATGTGTGTAATTAATTTTTGTATTTTATTAAATGTTGATTATGTATTGTACTTTAACATTTAAACAAAGTAAAGGTGCCTTTGGGATATAGATAGCACTTGTGGAAAATTATTCACCCCAAGGGAGCACCCCCCATAACAGTTTATGTGTGAATAGAACTTTTACAGGCCAAAGAGAATTCAGAAAATGGCTAACACAATACAAAATAGACTGAAAGACCAATACAGTGTTTCCATAACTCGTAACAGCTAACTTCAGCCAAAATTAAGATTAATTCAAAATTTGTCCCATAAATGTGTGCAGTCTGTCAGCTTCTTGTCACTTTCAAATTTATGCACAGTGAAAAGGTTGTCATCCTTGATCTGTTTATGGGTTATGTTCTATAAAATTCTGTTGTTGAAATATAAAGCCAATCTTATTACATTAACTTCAGCTACATTAAAATTTTAAATGAATGCAAAAAGCAGTCTCCACACAATCATATTTAATGGCAGTTGTTGGCTGTCATCCCATAAACATGCAGCATTTACTATTTGGAAATGCAGATAAATGGGTACTGTGAAATTCAAATATAAATGAGTTTTATTGCTTGCCTTGTCTTTTTTTAGGTGAGTCTGAATGCATTGTTTTTTTTCACACAATAATGCAAAAGTTGTGGAACTACAACACATATCATGGGCCCTTCAATTTCACAAGTGTCGGAAATGGTTGTAGTGCCTTTATCTTGGGGGTGGGGGGCTGCAACTTATTGGTCCCAGGAGGTCACTGCACTCTTCCTTCTTCCAGACTTGTGGAGCAGAAGGAGAAGATGGTGAAGAGGTTGCAGGAGCAACTGAAGAAACTGCAGCTCCAGATGACAGACAGGGAGGAGAACAAGGTCATTGCTCTGGGCACCTCCAAACTCAACTACCTTGACCCCAGGATCTCTGTGGCCTGGTGAGTCTCATGCTCAACCTGTCCTAGCAAAGTTCTAGGGTTTTACTGAGTCATAAACGCTGCTGTTAAAGATCTGAACTGGTTTCTCTCGCTTCACTGGTGTTGGTTAAAACTAATGCACTAAGTAGCTCTTCACTTTTCTTCAATACAGGTGTAAAAAATTTGATGTTCCAATTGAGAAGATTTACAACAAAACCCAAAGGGACAAGTTTGCTTGGGCCATTGATATGACCAATGAGGATTTTGAGTTCTAGGTTCAAATTGTCAGTCTTGGATAAAGCAATTTCCTTGCTGCAAAGACTGTTCTAACACTGTGTTGCAGATGTGGCAATATGTTAATATAAAGTTTTGAATTAAACTTTATTAAACTCACTGTTCAGGGGTCTGTTTTGAAAAAACAATGTTTAGATTTAGGTTGAAAGTATAAAAATACAAGGTAGCAAAGATGGTTTTTTTCCCCCCCTCAGCATAGCTCTCAATTATAAATTGTTGGTCACATTTATATCTGAAATATTAAGTACCTACTAAACTAATGGATGTTTAAAGAAATCAATTTGCTGTGGAAATGGTTTCTTTGGGCTGGTAACTAATTACAGTATTAATTTAACAGCTGTTTCTGAAGTGATTTCCAATGAACATGATGTAGTTGAAGTATTTCTCCCATACCTTTTCAGCAAAGGTAACTTATGCTAGACTCCAATACCCTACCTCTAAGGAAGTATTCCTCTATACCTATGTAGAACACACTATAGATAATTTTAGTCACCAATTCACTTGAAACACTTCTTCGGACTGAGAGGAAGTGCTCGTGACGCTTGGCCTTTACAGGGCTCAAGTCCCACAGCTTCCTGCAGTGCTGCTGCACTTGCCCTGGTACAGTTTATCATTCTTTCCTTAAGGTATACTTTAAGCAACAAGGCTTTTTCTAGCCCTAGCAGCTTTAGATTTTAAGTACAAACATAGTGGTGTAACAAATAGCTTCATGCCAAAGTTGAGATTCTTAGTTTTGGGGGGTGCACTATATACAGACAGGGGCCACGTTTGTAGGTACAGCAGGTCAGTAGTATACAGTACATATAGATAAATGGTGTGAATAAATACACATCAAGGTGGTATTGTGGGGATGCAGCAGGTAGTGCTGGTGCCTCAACTTCTGGCCTGTACACTCAGCTATAGGTTTTAATCTATATCTATGGGTGGTGCTTTTTGGGGACAGCTGGTAGAATAGTAATCAGCACTCCAACCTTTAGATTCACTTAGTGGTGGTTCAAATCAAAACTCCCACTGTAGTATACTTAAGCAAGGTACTTACTCTAAACTGCTCCAATAAGTTAGCCAGCTGTATAAATGGGTAAAGTAGATTAACATTGTAAGTTGCTTTGGAGAAATGCATCAAATAAATGATTGCAGGTACTGTACAACACTGCATATCACCTGAGATGAGAAGTTCTCATCTAAATACTATAGAGGTACAATGAATACTGAGGTCAAAATCATTTAAAAAGTCACATCCCAAGGCTCCACTCTGTACAGAACCGTATGGGGAGATACTGCAGCAACAGCTACGTCCCATGGTCGACAGCAGCTCAGACCATTTAACATTACAGCACAAAGCTGTAATTCCTAAAATAAACTGACAGGAAACATGATCAACTGGATCAGTTCAGGTTGAGATGCAAAGAATCATGGGAGAACCCTATTTAGCCTTCTTTGGTAGATCTTGCCTGGGCTTGAAGCCCCATCATCCTTTAGTTCCATTTCCCCAGGCTTGGAGCCCCAGTCACCCTTCACTTTTATTTACTCAGAACCAACGGCTTTAAGGTCCAAGTTCCAAGCTAAACAGCTGGACTGGTGCAGGAAACATCTTGTGGAGCTTAAGGAGAGGAAAAGGAAAATCATGAATTTTAAGGTCTACCAGACATCACCCATGTACTGGAGAAAAGCAAAAAACAGAGGAGCCACTGCCCAGCTACACCACAGCAGCACTAGCGCATCACATTTGTCAAGAGCAAGTTCACCTGGTTCAAGTAGGATGTGGAGACCCAGAAGCCCAGTCCCTTGCAACCAAGTCTGTCCAACAGACTCAAAGGAGGATGAATGCAGGACAATAAATACCCTTGATTTACCCCCTCATGTCCAAGTGGGCACAGCTTATTCCCATCAGTGATTTGTTTAAATCAAGAGTCAGAAGTTATAACATCCAAAATAATGTGCTGTTAATTGTTTTAGGAGCATATTTGAATGAAAATAAACTCTGAAGGAGCCTGGAAGTAGCAAATAATGTGGTTCCATCTTAATATTGAACTAATTTCTTTCAAAATGGAATTTGCTGCTCCTTTAATAAATCCTAATTATGCAAAGTTACTCGCTCAGCCAGTCATATTTTTCCCATGACATTGCTGTTCAGTACGTGTAACAAACTTCATCTCAGCCAGGATCTCTTATTGTATTTTCAGTTTGTCTTTTTGTGTTCCGCTTCACAAATTTGTGAAAATTAAAAGAAAATTCTAGGTATTTATAACCTGCGCAAAGGCTGTGGTGATACTGGAAAGCAGTCTGGCACCTAGTGGGTGTTAAGTTTAAACACGTTTGGAGTGAATTGACTGTTGGGTTGGGGGTTCGAGTACAGTGTGGTCTAAGTGTAGTTTGCGTGTTCTCGTGTTCGTGGAGATTTTCTTTCCACAGTCCAAACGTGTTTCCAGCAAACTGGTGACCCTAAATGACACTTTCTTTGTGTGTGTGTGTGTTGCTCTGTTGTGATTTACTGGTCTTCCTTTTGGGTTGTACAAAAATAACAGCTTTACAGGCAGTCCCCGGGTTACGAACGTCCGACTTACTTACATCCTCTAGTTACGAATCACCTTCCCCCCATAAAGGCTACTATATTAAAAATTCAAGATACATACAATGATTTGAAATTAAAAACAGGCGCTGCTTTGTGATTCACATCAAAACATTGCGCATCTACAGCGGTTCGTACGACAAAGACTTTGTTCTTTTCAGTTGGACGACATTGCTGTTAAGTGTCCCGTGTGTTAATGTATTTGGCTTTAATTTTTTGGTTTCTACCCTCCTAGCCTTGGCACCAAAGCATAAATGTGATGCAAGTGATGGTGATGCATCAAAGAAAAGGAAAATGATCACGATTGAAATTAAAGTGGAAATAATACAGTCATCGGAAAAAGATGAAATGCCAATGAACACCGGAAAAGCAAACATTTAGTTTTAGTTTTTTTTTATACCTACACATATGCTCTCTTTCCTACATTTACATACATCCTCCTCTCTCTAGTATACTGTAGTAACATTCATTATCTCTTTGTCTCTTATAAATACTGTAGTTACATGTATTACTATCCTTATTACTGTATTATGTTAAAGATGTTTCAGTCTAGGGGGGCGCCGTGGGTTGAACCGGGTCCTGCTCTCCGGTGGGTCTGGGGTTCGAGTCCCGCTTGGGGTGCCTTGCGATGGACTGGCGTCCCGTCCTGGGTGTGTCCCCTCCCCCTCCAGCCTTGCGCCCTGAGTTGCTGGGTTAGGCTCCGGTTCCCCACGACCCCGTACAGGACAAGCGGTTCAGAAAATGTGTGTGTGTGTTTTAGTCTATCTGGAAGTGTGTTTTTTCTGCATAGAAAGGTACACAATATAAATGTATACAATAAACATTTGACTGACAGACACGAACCGTACTGAACTGTTCCGATTAACGTACAAATCCGACTTGGACTGAGGAACGAAACTCGTCCGTAATCCGGGGACTGCCTGTAATTATAACTTGTTTAAACTAACATGCAGATGCAAAGGTGTTATACAGGTGTTTGTACCCTGCTAGTGAAAGGGGTGCCACATGACAACAGGTGACAGCGAGTGCAGTAAAAGATTTCTGAATGTCACAGCTCAAAGAGCGGCTATGCGTCTCTAAATTATAGAACCTGGTGCACTAATGGCTTTTTACAATTTGCACAGTAAATTCCTCTGATAGCCAGGTATTTGGTGTAAAATCTTGAGCCAAATGATATTACTCTACGATGCTGAAATAATTCGAGGGCAAAAACTGACAGAAGACTGTGATAAAATGCTAAAGATTTTATTATTTTATCAACGTTAAATATCATGGAACAGTACTGTAAGAATGGAGACCTTATTTCAGTCAGCATTTGCCTTACAATGGACATAGAGAGAAACAAGTAATTTTATTAATACAAGTTGCAGTCAGCAAGGATAGGAAATCATTTCGAAAATATGCATAAAAGGAGGCACTGCATCCCTCGAGCTTCACACATTCTCACCCCCCCCCCCCCCAAAAGAAAACAATTAGGATTCCATTTAACACAATTCAGAGGTGATCCAGCAACATTATGAAGATTTGTTTGTAGTTTTTTCCTGCTTTAAAATGAATAAAATAACATTTACAATAACATGTATTCTTTCCAAACATTAGAACTATAAAGAGAAAGAACAAACAAATTTACTTGCTTTGGAATTTCAACCAAGGTGCCCATGTGGTGCCCTGACCTTCCCCACACCGATGCTCTGACAAATTGAGGATTTTGTTCTTCTTCTTCGTTCAGTCCGCAAACGCATCACATCGCCGAAGAAGTGAAAACAAAGCAAAAACAAATTACGGAGTATGTCCATGTTCTAGAGTGGATGGGAAATAACCGTGTGGGAGAGACCGTTAAAACGACTCGTGACAATGCCGTCTGAACGCGGACCTAGTCGGGGCTGCGCGGGCGCCTGCCAATACGCGGCAGGTACACGGAACACGTTTCCCTCCTCGGCCTTCCAGAAGACAAAGACACGGCTGCGGTGCTTCTCTTCTCCTACAAGACGAACTTCCCCAGGAAGAATCCGATGAAAATGGCAGCGATGACGACGAGCAGGGAGGGGAGAGAGCCGGAGCTGTGGTCTCTGCCTGCTGCGACACGTGTGTTCGATACAAAGCTTTCCATGGGTGGAGCGCTCCTCATGCTCAAGCCCCTGTCCTGCGGGGTTAACAGGAAAACATGGAACACAAGGGTCACACATTCAACCAGAACACAAAGCCTGAACTAAATCATCAAGATGCATACAAGTATACTGTAAGATACTTTAAATACAGACATGTGTCGCTTAACGATGGGGATACGTTCTGAGAAATGCGTCGTTGGGCGATTTCATCGTTGTACATCATAGTGTGTACTTGAACTTTTTCAGATCCATTATAATCTTACGGGACCACCATCGTATATGCGTTCAGTGATAAGCAGCACATGACTGTATCTGAACACGCTGGGCCCCTGTCTGATGACCATTCAAGTTACAAATCTTCACAGAGATGCAGATTTCTCTATTTTCTTTTACTGCCTACTTTTAAAAATCATTTGTAACATCTCAACTTCAATTTTTAGCACATTATAATTTACTATTAGAGCTCTGACAAAATAATTTAGTGAGTGTGCAAATACTGTGCCTAGAATGTGAAAAGAATGCTTTTCTTAAAGCGTTTGGATGTTTGAAGCACCTTCAGGGTTCGATTCTCATCGGCAAGTTTGGAAGCTTCGCACTGGAGCCTCTTGCACTCCTCCATGAGCTTCTTCACCTCTGTGTCATCCAGGGAGGAGCAGCTCGCCTTGGTGACTAAGGAACCATCTGCTTTTGCAGCATTAAGCACAGGGCTGGCAACATCATTCTGAAAGAATCAGGGAATCGGTAGGTTAAAAACGAAAAATAATGTCAGAATAATCTGCCAATTTTTTTTTTTTTTAAACAGAAAACACAGGAACTTCAACATCTTTGTGCAGGACTTCCTCCATCACACTGCAGAGATACGCTAATGACCTTGATCCCTCCGTACAGAAAACATGGGTCCTACTACCAACACACACCATGTCCACGCAAAGCTCTAGATGTGGTGTGATAATATCAAAATGTATATTTCAGGCCAACGAATGACTGCAAGACTAAGGATGGAAGAAGGACAAACCCATTATGTTTAAAGGAAGAACACAAGAGGAACTTCAAGCACGGGACACTGAGATGCCTCTCCGTCAACATCCACACAAAGTTGCTCCCATTTTGGTTGTGCCTGCAGTTGTTTCTATGTGTGTGGGTGCTGTTTCTGCGATCTTGGGTTCGGAGGGACAGGGTGCGAGTTTGAGCTCACCATCTTATCGTTATCAGATGGCAGCTCAAAGATGCACCTCAGCTTGGAATCCATCAGATCTTCAGGTTTTGCATCCTTCCACTGCACAGGCGACAGAGTGACAGTTACTGAATGTGTTCAGTTGCTATATTGGGCCAACAAGCATGTACATTGCAAAGGCACCGAGGACTTACACCAGCCGCTTAGCACAAACATGCATGTAGATAGTTACCTGTTACATAACCCAAGTTTAATTCATTAAATATTAGCCTTATTCTTACATGGGCCAGCCAATCATCAGGATGTACCATGATTTCCTTCAACTGATATCTGATGCCTCCCAACAGTTTCTTGACTATAGCACAACATCAAGGGTTCAGCACTCAATACATTTATATCTTTAAAGACACACACCATGCCATACCAATGGTCATATTCTCACTGCAAACAAGTTTATTTAAAGTTTATTTAAATAAACTTTTTATTTACAGTTTATTTAAATTCACATTTGTCCAAAATATTAAACATACCAATAAAAAAATAAAACTAAAAATAGGTGAAACTGCACAAAAGAACTTAATGGTCTGTGTAAAGTTTTTAATTTCTTACAGTAAGAAAACTCGTAACGGTCAGAAATTACAAAGTTTCTTGTAATGGAATTTCAACACTTGGACATATCTGAGGAGATCATTTCTGGAGTTAAGATAAAACACACACATTGTCTGAAACCGCTTGTCCTGAGCGGGGTCGCAGCAAACCAGAGCCTAACCCGGCAACACAGGATGCAAGGCTGGAGGGTTAGGGGTCACGCCCAGGACGGGACGGGAGTCTGTCGCAAGGCACCCCAAGCGGGACTTGAACCCCAGACCTGCCAGAGAGCAGGACCCGGCCAAACCCACTGCGCCCCCAATAGATAACAAACAGGAAATTGAAAATTAATTTGTTCAGCCAATGGAAAATGAAGAAAATGTTTTGCCGAAACAAGGTTTAAAAAGGTAATAATAAAAGGTACTTTACAAGGTCAGCAGAGGGATGAGGGTGGAAGAAGAGCACTTACCACGGCTTCCAAGTCCGAAACATTCGGCGGAGCAACGATGGTCTGTACCATAAACTTGTGTTTACTTTTCTCATTGGGATCGTAATCAAACGGCTGCAGCATCACTGAAGAGAAGGGATAGACACGTTCAGAAATAAGAGTTAATAAGGGTTCATGCAGTAATTTACCTGGTGGCTGAGTTCAAACATGTATGTTTCTTAAAGTCCATACAGCCACTGTAACTATAAATAACTGCCTATCAAATGCAGGGTCCTACAGGTGTGGAGCCGATCCTGGAAACAAAGAGTACGAGACAGGGCACACCCTGTATGGGGCACTAGGCCACACACATACGTGTACCAGAGCAGCCAGGGTACACACACACGGGGGGGGGGGGGATTCAAACTCAGCTGGACTTGTACCCACAGCAAAACAGGTTTGAGGCACCAGTGCTAGCTGCTGTGCCACTGCACCAGCCAACATCTTCATATTCACACATGAAAAACAGCACTGAATTGCACTCTGAATCACACTCAGCACAGAATCTGTCCCCTGCGAAGAGGTCAAAGGGCACAAAGTGTACAACTGTCACTAAGGCAGGCGACTTTTACCGGAGACTGTGACGCTGGTGCCGGGTTCGACGATGCCGCTGTTTGGCCGTACGCAGTACCTGCGAGGTGCTGTGGTCTTCACTTTGAAACATACTTTTTTATCTGAAGGGTTCCTCAACTTGAGATTTGTGGTCACTACGTCGGTAAAGGGTCCTGTGCAGGGAGAGCACAGCAAATCAAACATGGAACCACTGACTCTAACAGCACAGGGGTGCAGCCCTTATTTCTGCTTGGAAAAGAACAGAAATATTTACAACAAACAGTCCCAGTGACGTGCTGTTGCCTTCCCTCCGGGGAACTTTCTCACCGTTTCCTCAAGAATCAATCACATTTTATGGATCCATCTATGTAAACAGATGGCACAGTAATAAGGATCATAGACCCAGTTGTTGCCAATAGATGGAACGGACCCAGAGGTGACCTGTCATTAAAATACCCGGGGGTTGTAAACCAATGTGGAAGAAATACAGGAAATTCAGGCACATTCCATCAATGTGCCCCACAAATGGGATATTTAAATAAAATGAAAAATAAAAAATAAAAAAACCTCTGTGACAATATAGAGGAGTTTTGGAGAACAGTCTTAACTACAGTACTGCTTCAATTTATTTACAGCACCGGCCAAATCATCTTTAAGGGACAAAGGCCTTTGCGTGTTCTGGCCATGTACGCAAGGTCTTCCTTTTCAAAGTGATCAGGACGTAGTTCTCTAAAGCATGTGAGATACATGTGGTTTTTCGTATTCCAATTTCCAAGACAGAGCAGCGAGCAGCTCGCTGGAGCAGGAGGGGAATGGAGCACCAGCAGCCCTACCCACTTTCAGCTGTACCCCGGTAACTGAGCACAGGCTCCGTGTCACCATGCGTCCAAATGACACTGGCTTATGAGATCCTACTTTGCCGATTTATTCTGACACGAAGGCTGCTCAGAATGAACATCAACAAACCGGTAAACCTCTGAATGCTGACGATATATAGACAAATGAAAAAGATTTGTTCACACCAAAGGACTAATAAGGAATCTCACATCATGTTCCGTTCACCTGGTGATTCTGCAGCTTTTGGGTTCTGAACAGCATCAGTTTGTCAGTTACTCTACGAATGTGGCATGATGTGAGATTATAGCTTCCCGTTCCTTCCATGCAAATACAGTGGTACTTCTTAGTGGGGGGGTCTACAGGATAGAGCTGCCACATACCTATATGTTTATTCATTTATCTGATGCTTTTTCCAAAGCAATTTACAATGTTAAGCTACTTATAATTGTTTTACACATTTATACGGCTGATTAATTTTACTGAAGCAATTTAGAGTAAGTACCTTGCTCAAGGGTGCTAAACAGGAGGTGGGATTTGAACCAGCAACCTTTGAACCTCTAACCACTATGCTGCCAACTACCCCATACCTGTATTGGTGTGTGCACAATATACCTGGCAGAAATACCTTTTAATTAAACAAGTCACCTGTCAACTTTAAGTCCTTCATACTCGTGTATTCCTATGGGTCCAGCTCCATGTTTGCTGGGCAATATGCGACCACAAGGCTAAAAATACGCACCGTTTGAGTGGGAATGTTCCAGAAGCAAGCGGAGGAAAATTCGCACCCGTCTGAGACGATCACGGGAATGCCGAGGTGAGCCGACGTGCCCACAGAGATCTTCAGACACCCAGTCGAGGGGGTCGCTGCAGAAAAGGCAACGTGGGCAGCTGTTCTTGAACTCCTGCCATGGTCACTCTCACCAGGATAAGCACCATCAGAGCATGTGTGTTGTATTGATGATAACCATGTCAGTGGGCTGAGGTGTAACTGCCATCATCATCATCTTCATCATATCAGATAGTGAAAATGACAAAGAAGCCAGAGAGTGGAGTGGGGGGGTAGCACTGATGTGGAGTCTAAAACTTCCTGAATTCAATGTTCGGCCATGTTGGAGTTAGGGGAGCAGGTGGGTGGGTGGTCAGACCCCACTCCAACCAAACAAAAAAACAAAAAAACCCAAACAAACAGGATGGGGGGCGGACAAATTCACCTACAGTGTGACTCAGGTGCTCCATATGTTGGTACGTTTTATACAGCTTATATTTTATTATTATTATTCATTCCTAATTATCACCCTCACCTTCGAGATTGATTATTGTTGACTGTGTCCTTTATTGTACAATCGGCGTGGGGTTTCCATCATGATCTCCGTTCGATCACAGACGAGCGGACGAAGCGCTTCCGCGGAGCGCGCGCACCACCGGAAGCGCTCGGCTCGCGCCACTACACGGCGGACAGGTCGCAGCTCCCATAACGCGTTTTAAAGGTTCACCTCGTGCAGCGCCTGCTTCGCGTGGCCACGTGCGCCGAACTTCCCACGACAACACGACGCGTAAAAAAGGACGGACGAACGACGCGCACCGGCAGCCGGCAGCAGCACAGCCGCACCTGCTGCTGTACCGCGTACGCGGGCTGCGCAAGAGAGCCTGGAGAAACTCCGTGACACGGCTCCACCCAACACGGCCACGCAGAAACACGCGACAGCACGAAAGTCGCGGTGCTCCGGGTTCCCCCCGAGGGTCACTGGCACCGGAGAAACTCGCGGTGCGGCTTCGTCGCGGCTCGTCGTCAAAATGGCGACGGCCTTTGGCAGCGCGCGCGCCTCGGGGCTCAAGCCGCTGCCTGCGCCGGACGCCACGCTATGAAGCTGCGCTCGCGCTCCCGCAGGTGACCGTCGCCGTCTTACCTTTAAACTTGAGATCGCTCGGTGGATCGAGAATTAAAACTTGCTCCGACTTGGACATTTTCGCCAGTAACGTGCCACTGAAGGCAGTGCCAGAGCGGGGCCGCTGCAGCTCTGAGGCACCTAAACAGAGAGCGCAAGCACGCGGAAGTCGTCAGAGGAGCGCGTAGCCAATGAGCGCCGTTCGAACACAGACACCATGGTTCCGCGTGTGACGTCATTAACGCGCCCTGCGACGCGACTTCCGGTTGTTTGTCAGGTGGTCAAGTACGGTTCGGTGGCGTGCAGTTCAGCTTCTGTTCGCAAAGCTGGTACTCGCGTGTGTAAAGCATAAATACAGGCGCCTTTTCCATGTGCACCACATCTAGAGATTATCCTAAATCCGTATCCCTCCAGAAATGCAACGTCATTAATCAGTGTTATCTTACAAATGAGCACCAGCCACCACAGTCATACATACACAGTCACGTGTTCTTGTATTCTCATTGAGGAGTCATCTCCAGTGCAATTAAAAAGTGTGAAAATGTCATATTTTAAAGGAATGAAGCATGCCTCCAAGAATTTTGCTCTGTGCGATGGTTGGATTTGCGTTTATTACAAAACAGAACAAGAGGTACCGTATATATCGATCCGTTATCAATAATAATGGTTCACTGGGGGTCGTTGTGGTCCGGAATCTATCCTGGAGGGATAAGGTGTGAGATGGGGTACGTTCTGGACGGAGAAAGTTTGATAATTAAGGTCATGAGTGTTTAGGATGTAAATAAATTCAACTCAGGTCACAGCCCATGATTTTCATTCAGGATGTTTGAAGGACCCAGGTTTGAATCCACCCTCCTGCTGTATTGGTACACCCTCCTGAATTGGTACAGTAAAAATTACTTTGCTCTACAAACAGGTAAATCAGTAGCTTATCACTGTCAGTTGCTTTGGAGAAAAGCGTCAACTAAATGATGAAATGATAGCACCGAACGCGCCACTTCAGCTGTGACATGGGGCCTGTTACACTGGGGCTGCGTGTGCTGCACTGTTACCGTGCTCTGCTGTTGCATGGGGTCGCTTTGGGGACTTTTTACTGTGTTGAGCCTGGTGCCGTCACTGGGTTTTCACCTTTTGAAGTTTACAGCGTTCATTTGTTTTGAATCACTTCCAGTTCGCTTATGCAAATTACCAAGTCACTGAAATTCTTGAAGCCCTGCACATTTTAAATAGAGAAAACAATGTACCACTCTATGTGCCATACATCCAAAAGAGAGCCTCCTTGGTTGGGCTGCCAGCTCACAAAGACTTTAACAAACAAGGTTAAGGAAATCTGTTTTAAGATTATACACAAATTGTACCCTGTAAAGCATTTTCTGAAAAAAATTCAAGGATGGGATAGATGTAAATTGATTTTTTTTGTACAATGCACCTGGAGACTGTGCAATGGAGTGATGTCTCTCAGTTATAATTAATAATTATTGATAAACTATGCAAGGATTTTTCTTTTTTTTTCTGAATATATACTACTTGGATTCTTACATTTTGATAGAAGCATAGAGAAACAGGCATATAGTACTGTGCAAAAGTCTTGGGCACTTAGATGTTTCACAAAATACTTGTTTTAGATGATTAATGTCATCTGCATTAGTGTCAATAGGAAAGAGCATATTTTAGATTTCCAAGTTACAGTATTACAGTAAGGGTTTTGTATGTTGTTAAAGAAAGAAAGTACACACGCGCGCACAGACAGAGTCTGAAACCACTTATCCCAAGTAGGGTCACGGCAAACTGAAGCCTAACCTGGCAACGCAGGGCGCAAAGCTGGAGGGGGGAGGGGACACACCCAGGACGGGGCGCCAGTCCATCGCAAGACACTCCCAGGAAGACTCGAACCCCAGACCCACCAGAGAGGAGGACCCGGCCAAGCCCACCACAACCCCGCTCGGGACAAGCGGTTATTGACGATGGATGGTTACTAAGCTTTTTAGGAAGTTTATTAATTAAGAGCATTATTTTTGGAAGCATTCTCACTTTACTGCTTTTTCCCCAAGTGCCTAAAACTTTTGCACAGTACTGTATGTTATTGATTTAATAAATAGCTTAAGCAGATATATACACAGGGTCAAATTTGCTAGTAAAAAAATGTTTTCTTTTTCTTTTCAGAAGATCTTTTCTGTTTTTCTTAAAGAACTGAAACGGAATTTAAACAGTACATATTGAGGAGTGTAATAATAAGAATGTAGTTTAGGTGGTAAATTACTGTAATATTTAGGTTTCCATTCATGGTCATTGGGGACAATTGCTTGGGTTAAAGAAAAAATATTACCCAGCTATATAAATGGATAAATAGTTGTAAGTATCTTAACATTATAAGTTGCTTTGAAGAAAAGCATCAGCTAAATAAACAAGTTGCATGACAACTAACTTCAATCTGCATCACAGCTCCATTTATCAGTGACTCTACAGGTTTGATTCAAATATTTGCATGTGAACAGAGTCAGTGTTGGGGCAGAAGGAGTAGAAGTCATCTCATGCCCTCTGTCTGGCCTTCCAAATTCCCCATTTCCTACTCTGGGTCCTCATGTCACTCTATTTTAGAGGACAGTCTGTAGCACAGTGGTTAAAACAACTACCTTTGGACCCAAAGGTTGCAGGTTCAAGCCTCACCTCTGGCTGTAATACCCTTGAGCAAAGTAGTTACCCTCAATTTCTCCAGTGAAATTACCCAGCTGTATAAACTTAAGGGGTAAATAATTGTAACCTTAACATTGTAAGTAGCTTTAGAGAAAATTGTCTGCTAAATGGATGAATATTGGAGTGATTTCTGTAGGTGTCTATTTACTTACTTATTTCGCCCCGGCAAGGTGCGGTTGTTCTGTATTAGTGTTCTAGTATTAATCAAAATTGAGGGGTGAGCGCTTCCCCGCTGGGCCGCAGTATCATCGCCAGGCAGCAGATGGCGCTGTGCTTTGGGCCGAGAGCTCGGCCGCCGCCGCCGCCCCTCTCGCGCGCGCAGCCTCGCTCTCCTCGGTCCCACCCCGTCGTGGCACGAGCCCTCGGAGCGCTTTAAATGTAGCACCGGGACAACATGGCGGGTACGTACGGCGATCGGCGCTTTTAAGTCCCCCTCTCGCGGGTCCCCTTTTAACTGGTGTCTTTTTTTTATTTTATTTTAAAACACACACCCAGCGCGCGCTTGTAAAGTTCTGGGCGTCGCCGTAGGCATAGCAGCACCTCAAGACTGTTTTCGGTTTTTTTTTTTTTTTTTTTAATTTGCAGATTTGTCTTTGCTCCAAGAAGACTCGCAGGAGGACACAGACGGATGTAAGTTTGCTGCTGCTTGCTGTTGTTGTGCCTTTAATTTCCCCCCTTTTTTTCCTTTCTGCTCCGCTGTCCGGGTTCTTTCTTCTCGCCCTGTCCTCCTCCTCCTGCTCCTCTCCTCTCCTCTTCTTGCTTCCTTCTCTCAGTCTCTCTGTGTTTGTGTGTGAAAAGGGGAGATGCGCGCGGGGAGCTCGCGGCCGGTCCCGGCGCGGGCCTCAGGCGGCTGCCGCTGCGGCGGAAGTGCGCCTCGCGCCGCTCCGTGTCAGTGTCCCCCCCGGCGGCTCGTGCTGTGACTGGCGCTCGCTAGTCGTGTTAACTAGTTACCCGGTGGTGGTGGGAGGGGCTGTGGGGTGGTGGGGTGTGTGATTCGGAGTTCTGTCGAGGAGGGTCAGTCAATGTAAACACACACACACACAGAGCGTCTTTCTGTCCTCACTTCTTTTAAAGCTGTTCACTGTTTTCGTGTCTGTCTGTGCGCGCGCAGGCAGCCACGCGGTCCACACACACACGCAGTGTTCCTTCCTTGCGTCTGTTGTCCTCTGTGTCTGTGCATCACTGCAACACACACACACACCGAGTGTGTGACCGTGCTGTCGTCACTCACTCCCTGCAGCGCTGGACTTGGTGTCGCAGGACGAGCTGCTGTCGCCCCTCGCCAGGTTGGACAAATACGCTGCGAGTGAGAACGTCTTCAACAGGTGCGGTGGTTCCTCTTCTCCTGGAGCAGCACACACGGCTCCTGAATCATCATCATCATCATCATCATCATCATGTCTCTCTCTCTCTCACACACACACACACACGATAATGTATGATTGCAAGTTGAGTGTATTATAACTTGGGAGAGCTGGTGTGTGTGTGTGTGTGTGTGTGTGTGTACTGTTAACTTGTGTGTTTGACCTGCAGACAAATGGTGGCCCGAAGTTTGCTGGACACGTTGAAGGCCGTCAGCGAGGATGAGGGAGACTGCTTCGCCGTCCTCGAGAGAGTGAGCAGGCTGGCCGACGACTCCGGTAAGGGAGCTCGCCCTCGCCGCGGTAAAAACGGCCTCTTCGTTCGACTCGGTCGTTACGAGGGAAACGCGCACCTGCTGTTCGGAACCTGCTGCTGGTAATTACAGATGAGCGGAGATTGTCGTTGGTCACGCGAGTCTCCCTGTGGGGACAGCTGTGGTTAGAGCTGCTGCCTTTGGGCCCGAAGGTTGCGGGTTCGGATTCTTCCCCCCGCCGTAGTACCCGTGAGCAAGGTGCTTACCCCAAATTATTCTGGTAAAATTACCCAGCTCTATAAATGAGTAAATAAGTTGCTTATCATTGTAAGTCACTTTGGGGGAAGGTGCAGATAAATGAATAAATGTGATATGGTTACTGTTTATTATATAATACAAATAAAACTGCTCTTTCTGCTCCTTTATTAAATCCTGAGCTGTGTATGACTTGCCTCTGTGAAGTTTTGCTCAAGCAATGTATGTGTTACATTTTTACTCTCCTTTTCATGACGGTAGATCAGTGTTTCTCCTCTAGTACCAGCTGGTAGTGTAGTGGTTGGAGCTACTGCCTTTGGACCCAAAGGTCATAGGTTCAAATCCCACCTTCAGCTCTACATAGCTTTGAGCAAAGTACTTGCTGTAAATTGCTCCAGTAAAAATTACCCAGCTGTATCGATGGGTAAATAATTGTGATATAGTATAACTTTGGAGGAAAGCCTGAGTTAATAAATATAAATGTCATATAAACCCCCCCCAATGTTAATTGGATCTCACTGCTACCTCTAAATCTATGCGTACAACTTATTTGTCTACTTGTTTTTTTAATAGCTTTTATAACATTTATAGCTGTGTTTGATGGAAGGAGTGTGTTGTTGGAACCTTTTATTTGAAAAATGGAGGGGGAAAAAATTGTAACAATGTTTAGTTTTTGCCGCATTTCTCTCACTTCTTAAATGGCTATTTTTTTTTTGTCCAAAAAAAAAAGTAAGGACTGCAGATTAGGGTAGATGGTAAAAAGAGGCAGTTACGTGCGGCTGCAAAATATTACTGCTTCGTTATAATTCCAAGAAGAGTAAGCATTAGTCCCAGAAAAGCATAAAAGATGCCGCAGATGCCCCCCCCCACTGTTAATACTGCCTTCAGTAACTCCACAAACTGAACAATTAATTCGGTGAATTCACTTTCCCACTGAAAATTTCACTTAAAGTTAATATCACAATACTTAGGATTTTTATCATTTTTATTTCTCATCACATACAGGATACTGAATAGCACCGCATTCTGGATAACTGCAGTTTTTTCCTCCTGTATCACTGAACAGGATGTGTTGTATCTCAGTCAATGTGCCCATAAATGTCTAGATTGATCAAGTTCTTTGGGAACCCAGAGTTGTACATTATCTACAGAACCTATTTAGAGTTTATTGTTTACATTGCAGCCAAGGCAACTTCCACTTTCTACATTGGGACAAACTTCAGATCTTTGAAACGTTTTTCCACCGTCGTTCGAAGGGCTCGTCTTTGAGTTGGCGCTGAGAAATAATCTAATGGAGACAGTGGGGGAAAACGGTTCTGATTGTGGCGCGCAGACACTCGCGCTTCCTGTGTTTACTGCGGTTCAGGGCGAGAACCTGGCGTGCGCAAACATCTCGCCTTCGAGCAGCTGCTTCGGACTCTTTCTTTTGCCGAAACTTGCGAACGTGTGCTTGCTTGTCCAAGTCACCCACGTGGAGGGAAAGCCGCGCTCGTGGTCTGCGGGCGGTTCGAGAACGAGGCGCTGAGCGTGTGCCGATGTGCCAGCGCACACTCGCCGTTTCCTCGTCACTTCAGGGTCTTGTAGAGACCTCTGCTCTGGGGGAGCAGCAGTTCTCCTGTGAGATCCTCTGTATCCGTGGGGGGGGTGGGGGCAGCCTACGAATTTGTTTTCCCATCTGTCGTTTACCTCTCCGTTGATGCTGTTGCCTGTAAGAAGTGCTGCGATTCTCATCATAATAATACAGAGCAGTGCTTGAACACAGTGCTTTAAATCATATTTACGTACCTTAATCTGCTTACTGACTTACTCATTTGTACAGCTGATAAATTTTACTGGAGCAATTTAGGGTAAGTACCTTGCTCAAGGGTACTACAGCAGGAAGTGAGATTTGAACCTCCGACTTTTGGGTTCAAAGGCAGCAGCTGTAACCCTACTAAATTAAACTTAATGTAGCAGAGTAATTATATTCATGTAGACTTGTGAAAGGTTTAGCTGTGGCTGTATGTAAGGAGCTGTTTTTTTTTTTTTCTCATTTTGAAACTAGTGCTGAGCTGAATACTGTACATTCTTCTTCATGATGAGTGGGAGTAATTTGTCCACTGATTAAAATTGTTATTGTGTTTAACAAAATGATACAATTTTTGCCCCGTCACTAAAGATTTTTTTTTTTTTTAAATGAGACCAAACTATGGGAGGGAAAAAAAAAAATCTAGGATAAATTTGCAGAAAATTAATGGATTAACCTCAAACCCAATTGTGAGTAGGTTTAATAAAGGTTAATACTCTAACCCCTGGAGTGCTGAACATGAGCTCTAACGGGTATATAACAATGAACAGAATGCAATTGATACATGTGCAATAAATGATCAAACTCCTTTTAGAATCGCATTCCCTCTTCTCGGTTGTTGACATGTGAATCACTCGGGAAGAATGCTGACGATAGTGACGACCGTGAGTGAGTGAGTGAACCGCCCTGTTGATGTTCTACTTCCTGGCCCTGCACTGGTGACTTGGTCTTGCTCCTTGTGTGTTATGGAGCTTAAAATGTATCCCGGGACGCCAACTTGTAACGGAACACATTTTGTTCGTTTCAGCAGGTCGTGTTGCCGTGCAGCCGACGTCGACACAGCCGGGATCCCAGTGTTTATCTCGGCAGCGTAAAAAAACCCTTGAGATCACATCTGACCATTGGGCTGATGGTTGATCTTTATCACCGTTACCGCAAAAAGAAACTTGACAGCCCACCATTACTAATTGGTGTAAAAGTATTGTATTCTAATCTGGTCCATTTAGTTCCTTCCTGCTACTCGTGTGTGGTTAGTGCTCAATATCTGTTTTCTCGCTGAGTCGTTCAATTGTGGGCCGTTTGCTCCTCAGAAGCCGATTCGCTCACCGTTGATGTGATCTAAAGTCGCTGAACTACACGTGTCGTGTAGAGCGTCGTGTGAACACCTTCTTTCTCAAGGGCGTCCAAGTCAGCGGCTTGTTCCGGATGCAATGCTGAAGTGTTCCTGTGAAGAAATTGTGAAACTGGGTTTTATTTTGTTTGTGCTTTTATTTATTCACTCTGTTCTTTCCCTCTTCCAGAACCTACCGTTCGGGCTGAATTAATGGAACAAATTCCTCACATCGCCATTTTCTGTCAAGAGCACAGGCCTTCCGTTCCATCCGCTTTCTCAAAGTATCTTCTCCCAATAGTAGTGAGATACCTTGCTGACCAGAACAACCAGGTATGATGATTCCCTGTCCCCCCCGCAGAAAATACCAAAAACAAGTGTTTTTAAAAGAAAATATCTTTGACTGCAGCAGCGCAGAAAGACGTGCATTTCAGGTGAACCGGTGACCAAGTCGCTAGTGGTGAGTGCGCTCCTTTGCTGGGGTGCTCAGATGGGTGCATGACTCTGCTGCAAAGCTCCTAATGCTGTAACTCACCTTGGAACAATTAAAAAATAATAAATGCAAATGTAGGGGCAGCAAAGAAAATATATTTTTTTCCAAAAAAAAGTACAGAGGGGATGCTGTACTTGTGAGCGTTCAGCGCTGGGTCCACCTGAGATGTTCCTTTCGTTCTCGGAGAGCGAGCGTCACGCCCGGCCGATGTGTTGATGCGCGGCCCTGCGTGTGCCTCCACCATAGGTGCGCAAGACGAGTCAAGCCGCGCTACTCGTGCTGCTGGAGCAGGACCTCATCGAGAGGGCTGACGTAGAGAGCCAGATCTGCCCCGTCCTGGTGGACCTGACGGCACCCGATAGCAATGACGACGTAAAGACAGAGGCCATGGCTGTGAGTCGTACTCTCTGTGCACGGGTTTCGCAGTCTCTCTGTGTCTTGGGTGGTGTAACATGGACAACGGAGTGCTCTTACTGTGTTTGTCACACCTAAGAGGACAGCGCTGTTGTGGGGCTTTTCCCTCTCCCACTTCTATGAAATGACCCTCTTAGGTGGGCCATTGTTACACTCTGGTCATATTACTGTGATTATAGGGATTATTACACATTTCCTATGGGGGGGGGGGTGTCAAAGACCTATGATGTACATAAAAGTCACTAAAACTCTGCTGACATTCAAACAGTGATGTGATCGCAGGCACTGTTCTCCGAGTGCCGTAACGTGTCGAGTACTGTGGGGGGGGGGGGATGAGGCATAAAATGCCAGCAGTTCTGTGCCGAGCACTTTGTGGCATTCAGGAGCGGAGCAGCTGACCATAATGGAAGCAAACCACCAAACCTCTATAGAGCATGTCATTTGGGGGACCCTCAGCACTGCCCACTGATCTCGCTGAGTACAATAGAAACATTTATTTATTTGGTAGATGCTTTTGTCCAAAGCAACTTTCAATGGACTTTATGTAGTGTCACTAGCCCACACACCTTATTCACCCTGGTGACTTACACTGCTAGATACACTATTTACACTGGGTCACTCATCCATACATCAGTGGAACACACACACACTCTGTCACTCTGAAAGCAAACACTGTATCTTTGGACTGTGGGAGGAAACCAGAGTACATAGAAGAAACCCATGCAGACGCAGGGAGAACATGTAAACTCCACACAGGCTAAGCGGGGATCGAACCTACACCCTCTCTCACCACCCAGCTGCTGTGAAACAGCAGCGCTACTCGCTACTTGTGGGGGGCGTGGTGGCGCGGTGGCGCAGTGGGTTGGACCCGATCCTGCTCTGTGGTGGGTCTGGGGTTCGAGTCCCGCTTGGGGTGCCTTGCGGCAGACTGGCGTCCCGTCCTGGGTGTGTCCCCTCCCCCTCCGGCCTTACGCCCTGTGTTGCCGGGTAGGCTCCGGTTCCCCACGACCCCCTATGGGACAAGCGGTTCAGACTCGCTGTACCACCCATGTTTACATCTAATTTTCAACAACTCCTGCTACCTGAGTTACTGTTACACTGTCGATGTATGTTTTGCTATTGCCAGTGTTGGGAAGGATGTGGGTCAGGGAAGCATATGCAGAGGGACCCAAATTGGGAACTATGTTGCAGGCGTAGCTCAATTTGGAGGTGAAACGGTGTCCGAAAGCGGCTTCCGCACTGTCTCCTGTGAGCACTGTTCCGTTTTGCTTTTTAAACAATTTCAATGCCTTTTTTGGTTTGATCCCCGATCCCGTGCCCCCGATCCATCCTGTCTCGGTTTAGATAATCTGCAAGATGGCCCCGATGGTGGGGAAGGACATCACAGAGCGCCTCTTTCTCCCACGCTTCTGCGAGATGTGCTGCGACTGCAGGATGTTCCACGTGCGCAAGGTGGTTATAGCTCTTGCACCTTTTCGCCATGCGAAATGCAGAATGTCCTCGTTTCATGCCGTCGGTGCTTTTCTTTATCTTCCCCCGCCCCGGCAGGTCTGCGCAGCCAATTTTGGGGACATGTGCAGTGTGGTTGGTGGGGAGGCAACAGAGGAGCTCCTGGTATGTAGATGGTGTCCAAATCTATGGTACAAACCCCAACTCCCCACCCCCCCCCCCACCACTGTATTCCCAACAGGATGTTCAGGGTGTCAAGGTCAAAGGGTGATGCAGATAACAGACAATGAAATCCTCTCGCAGTGAAATTGTACACCCAAAATCGATAGAAACAATTCTGCAGTCTTTTTTGTTCGCTGCCAAAAAGGGTTTAAATATCACAAGATCTCCGCTATGTGGGAACGACTTAACCGGGGAAGTGGAGACCCCACCCGTCCTATTCCTGTGGTTGGGGGGGGTCAGGAAGGAAAGCGGAAACGAGTTTCCTGCCCTGATTGTGTGCTGTGCTCTTGTTGCCCAGCTGCCGCGCTTCTTTCAGCTTTGCTCCGACAATGTGTGGGGCGTGCGCAAGGCCTGTGCCGAGTGCTTCATGACCGTGTCCTCCGCCACCTCCCAGGAGGTGCGCCGGACCAAGCTGTCCTCCCTCTTCATCAGCCTCATCAGTGACCCCTCCCGCTGGGTAAGCGCTGCCCTGCAAGGTTTACCGTAGTAAAACCTACACTGTAACCGGTATAATGACAACAGTTGGTAGCGTAGTGGTTAGAGCTGCTGCTTTTGGACCCAAAGGTTGCAGGTTTGAATCCCACCTTTAGGTGTAGTACCCCTGAGCAAGTTACTTAACCTAAATTGCTCCAGTAAAAATTACCCAGCTGAATACATTGGTGAATAATTGTAATAGTATATATGTAAATGTGATCTAATGCACTGCATTCAAAAGAATTAATGTAAATGTAACCTGTGGTTTCCTACTTCCTGGCAGGTTTTAGTTACGCTATTTTCTTTATTTACAAACTTATGTCAGGGATTTGGTAAGATTTTTGTTCTAATCTTCTAGCTGGGAAAACATTTTGCTTTGTGTTTAGTTAACTAGGCCACTGAAGATATTGTCCAGCCTGGATGACAACTTCCGTTCTCCCCCTCCCTCCCGGCAGGTGCGCCAGGCAGCCTTCCAGTCCCTGGGCCAGTTCATCTCCACATTTGCAAGCCCCTCCAACGTGGGCCAGTGCTTCAGGGAGGAGCAGGTGGAAGACTACAGGTGCCCTTACCGCCCCAGCAGGTAATTGCTGTCCCAGGTCCCGTTGCACAACTCGCCTACGATAAGGGCTTCTCCCGTTGCTTATCGGCCACCCAAAGGCAAAATTGCTTGTTAAACCCAGGTGTTTTCTTGGATTCATTATTCATCCTTCTGTTGTGTCCCAAAGTGGGAACGTTTGACTTGTCACCATGATAAGATCCATCAAGATCGTTTCAGCGTTTAGGTTTCGGAAAGCCCTTGCACGTTCTCCCAGGGCGTACCTCTTCATTCAGCCTCTTCTGTGGAGCGTGCGGTCTCTTGAAGTCTTCAACAAATATTTAAATTGCAGGTTTTGAAGGTTCCACGTAACTGGAGGAAGGTGTGCAGTCTGGCCTCCTGTATTGTCATGGCACAGTGTCTTCTTTGTATTGTGTAGGACAGCTGGTAGCATAGTAATTAGAACTGCTCCCTTTGCACCTAAAGGTCGCAGGTTCAAATCTCACCTCCAGCTGTAGTACCCCTGAGTAAGGTACTTACCCTAAATTGTTCCAGTAAAATTACCCAGCTTCATAAATGGGTAAATAATTGTAAAGAAGCTTAAAGATCTAAGTTGCTTTGGAGAAGTTTCGACTAAACAAATAGGTGTCAATGTTTGTTGAGTGATTTTGTGCACCGACAGCAGGAAGGAGGCTCAACTGTGCACAGAGACGGCGGCGCCAGAGGCTGCGGTCAACGACGCTGCTAAGAGCGCCTCGTCAAGCTGCGAGGAGCTGCTTCTTCAGGATTCGTGTTCCAGGGCTCCGGAGCAGCGGCAGGAGGAGGAAGAGGGCAGCGTGGATTTGGGGGTGGAGGGTGGCGGGGAGCAGGTGGCTGAGGCCCTGACTTCAGATGTCTCCTGTGACTCAGAGGCTGCCTCTGAGTCTAGCAGGAACCCTGGGGACCACTGTTGCTCTACATCAGCAGCTGCTGTGGCAGAAGTGCCGGATGCAGGTCCTTTTGAAGAGCAGGTCTTACCCCCGCTACTACGCTGCGCCCCCCAGGAGGGCACTGTTCTTGAACAGGAGCTGTACAACTCCTTCCACTACTGGAGGACTCCCATACCTGCCATTGATCTGGATGTTGAGCTGCAGGGGGACAAGGCCCCCGCAGAGCACTGCAGCGGGTCTCCGGGTTCCAGTGCGGCCCCTGTGCTCGGCAGAAAGGAGCTCGAGGAGCTGATTGAGAACCTGGAGCCCCATATTGATGACCCCGACGTGAAAGGTAAACTGTTTTTGCTGACATTCCGCCTTTACTCGACTTTGCTGAAAAGCCATGTGGAAAGGAGTGTGTCAGTGTTATGGGACACCTGTCCTGCATGCTGCTCTCAGGATTATTGACTCATGTGGAAAGACACTTGGAGCCATGAGCTTCTAGCCTCCGCCTTCATATTACCAGCATTGCAGTGAAACAGAGACCCACTTGCTACGTGACACTGTTCTTTGTGTTAGTTCAGATGTTTTTAACCAAACGCTCAAAGTTAGATGGATGTTTCTAACTGGCACGATTAATGAGCTTTTACATTTATTCATTTATATAACGCTTTTTTCTAAAGTGACTTACAATGTTAAGCTATTTACAGTTGTTTACCCATTTATACAGATGGATAATTTTACTAGCGCAGTTTAGGGTAAGTAGCTTGCACAAGGGTACTACACCCGGAGAAGGGGACCAAACCTGCAACCTTTTGGGTCCAAAGCCAACAGCTCTAACCACTATGCTGTCAGCTGCCTTTTACCAATTTACCAGATTTCTTACTAATTTAATGTGATTCATTGACCAGTAGGTAATACCAAGGGAAACTTACTGTGTTGTGCATCTTATTCCCTGATCCTTTGAGCAAATTCATTAAGACTGTTGTAAAGTGGTGTCTGATCAGTTTACTCACATCTTCAATTGTGTGGCAGCTGCACTTTGTGTACGCCTGATAGGGAGGAACATGGGCCTTAGTGTGTTAGTGTGTCGGTATTTATTGCTGTTACTGGTTGCTCCGTAATCATAAAAGTTTAATATTGTGATTTTTCTCTTTGGAATATTGGTAAGTATTTTTTTCTCCCTGACAAGATACTGAGCTGAGTCCATATTCTTCAATGTGAATGAATGTCTTTTAAAACATTTGTTTGGATTTGGTCCTTATCTCCTGACTAGGACTGTTCTTCCTGATCCACTTTTTTTTTTTTTTTTAAATTTAAAGCAGATCTATAATTTACCCTGAAACAAGTAGGGTGCTGACAAATAGTCTGTGTAAATCCTGTCCTTGTATTAAACAAGGCAGAATGGCTCCTGTGGGAAGTCAGTAAAGTGACAGTAAATATGGGTGCCTGAATTTTTTTTTTTTTTTTTTAATGGAAACAATGGGGAAACATGGGACAGGAGCAGCACCAGTAATGCAACAAACCTTATGCTTCACATCCTGGTTCATCACCCAGTACATCCCAGTTGGGATGAATATTAAAATGGTAAATTGTATTGTACTAGGGGTGCGGTGGCGCAGTGGGTTGGACCGCAGTCCTACTCTCCGGTGGGTCTGGGGTTCGAGTCCCGCTTGGGGTGCCTTGTGACGGACTGGCGTCCCGTCCTGGGTGTGTCCCCTTCCCCCTCCGGCCTTACGCCCTGTGTTGCCGGGTAGGCTCCGGTTCCCCGTGACCCCGTAAGGGACAAGCGGTTCTGAAAATGTGTGTGTGTGTGTGTGTGTATTGTACTATACTGTACTGTACTGCACTGTATACTTCACAAACTACTCATAGTGCTCCATCCTGAAAACACTCAAAGTTGCAACTAAGACGACTGGAGCAGAGCCAGATGACTACATACTTCTGCGAATATATGTATTGTTGATGACATACTTCATGACAAGGAAGGGAGACGAATACCAGCTGGATGTGTGATTGGAAAAAATGACCCTCTGGAGATCCAACATGCAAGTTGGAGTGAGCTAGGCTGCCTGTTACCCCGCCACCCTGAACATCACCTGGCTGGTGATTGGGTTGTGACACCCAATCCTTCCTCTTCTAGGCTGAGATGTTTGGACACTCTTGGACTTTATCAATGTGAATGTGTGTAACATGTCACTGCCCCAACACTTTCTTGGTCCAGCCCAAGTGGATGTGTTGACCGCTGCCCTCCGGGCCACAGAACTGGATTGCCACGTGCCGGGTAGCGCTTTGGAGCTCCAGGATGCTGAGAGAGGACAGAGCAATTGCTTTGCAGTCCACAACCAACCCCTAATTGGCGACTCTTCTGACACTCAGGTGACCCCCTACTTCCTTAGTTTTTCTTTTCCAACTCCTGTACATCTGTAGACTTCATTTTTGTTCTTTCTCTGCTTGTGCCATCAGAACTGTGAATCGGTGCGGCACAGGCAGGACGAAGACTCTGATCTTGGCGATAACAACCTGAGCCCAGAGGAGAAGTCCAAACAACAGGTGAGTATGTATCCGGTGGCAGCAGTCAAGGTTTTGTCGTCTGTAATGAGATTCTGCGAAATGCATCGCTCCGCCTTATTGCTGAAATATTTTCTTCCTGTGGAAATTGTTTCCGGTTTTTTGAAATGCTTGCTAAACACTGTTACAGTTAAGACAAAAGTTACATGTTTGTGGAATGTTGGTTGCCATTTGTGATCGAACAGCAACTTACGGAGATGGTGTATTTTTAATTTCTAATGAATTTTAAATGTTAGAATTCTAATCCCAACTCTGTGTGTGGATAAGCCAGTGCGTACAGTATCTTTGTATATCAGGTCATAGTTACACATGTGGAACGTGCTCTGAGCGGGTAACTCACTTTCACCCTCCAGGACGTTGTACCCCAGGCTCTGCTTGACCAGTACCTCTCCATGACTGACCCGTCCCGTGCCCAGACTGTGGACATGGAGATCGCTAAACACTGTGCCTACAGCCTGCCTGGCGTAGCCCTGACGCTGGGCCGCCAGAACTGGCACTGCCTTCGCGACACCTACGAAACACTGGCCTCGGATATGCAGGTGCCGCTTTTCATGCAAGTTCTCCTTAGCTACCAGTCCCCTCGCAACACATCTACGTGGCGGAGCCGGAGCAGGCACGGCTGCTCCCCCCCGCATAGGGTTCAGATGCCAGGTGTGGACTACGCTGTCTCATTCTTTGTCCATTTCCTCGGCAGCTGGTTCTCAACTGTGCAGGTGATTATTCACAAAGAGCACATAGACTGGGTAATACAGCTGCTTTTTTATTAGTTTCTTGTCTGTAGAGCCCTTTGTGTTGGTTCCCTAGTGCTTGGGGTGGGAGGAGGCTACACTTCCAGTCCCCCAAGGCCGACATCATCTGGTTTCTCCTTTCCGATGCCCTTTCCCAAGAGTAACCTGCACTGCTTCTGGATTGCTTTCATGAAGTTGCACGTGTAACTTGACGCTGCTTCTTGGTTATTCCAAGCGTCCCGTGCATTCCACGGCCTTTACGAGCACATTTGCCGAGTTCTTGAATTCCCAACTTGCGTACAATCCTAGAATCCTTTAGTAGTATAAGGCTTTGTGGTCTGTGGACAGGTTCCAGCTTTTCTGCCTGCTAACTTGCAACTTTCCCTATTCTTTGCACCTGCAGTGGAAGGTGCGTCGGACCCTGGCCTTCTCTATCCATGAACTGGCTCTCATTCTTGGAGACCAGCTAACTGCTGCAGATCTTGTGCCCATCTTCAACAGTTTCCTCAAGGACCTGGATGAGGTGCGCATCGGGGTCCTCAAGCATCTCTACGACTTCCTAAAGGTAACTTGTCACCTTGTTCTTTCTCTTTATAGAATCACTATTTAAAATCTTTAATTTTTGTTTGAATCATAACAGGAAAGAAATGTTATCACAGGTTTTAAAGTTAATACAGCATAAATTCTAGGGATTGAACATGGACTAAACTGAGCAGCCTTTACACTTATATCTTGAAAATCTTGTATCTGGAAGATTTTTCCGTCTTATGGGAAAATGAAAATGGATTGCAGGCCAGCCTTTTACGCTTAGGTGATGGTATCGAGGGAGCAGCTAGTGGCTCTTCGTGAGAGCAAGAGGTTGTAGATGCACCTTCTCAAAGGGGTTGAAATGTAGAGTAAGAGGCTTTGCCTGGAGACTTGGCATGATTGGGGCAGGTGGGTGGCAAGAACCTGCTGGTGATGGAATTCACTTTGTCCTGGAAGAACAAGACAAAATTTTGAGCAGGCAGGGAAAAAGAGATTGTGCGCATTAGCAGCTGCGGGCTGTCATTTGGAAACTGCAGAGAGAAGGGACACGGGGAGTTTCTCCTATTCTCTTACACCTGCGGCTCTTGGATTCCTGCTACCAAGCGCATATGCTAACTGGGCTGGAGGCAGGACTCGCAGCACAAATGTTTGCTGTCATTTCGAATTCTATGTCGCTTACTCTGAGTTCACAAACACCATGACTGCACAACACTGTTGGGACGTGTGAGAACACGGGGCGGAAAATGGTCAGCGGCACTCCCACCTCTGGCCTCTGCACCTGAGGTCTGTGCTACACTTTCATGGCTGGAGAAGGAATCTCGCTGATGTCATGCAAGGCGTCGGCTGAGAACCAAACTGTTTGCTAATAACACCAGTGGGCGGTACACTTGTGCCACTACCCCGTCCGGGCAGAACTGTAGGAAGTTGGTAGGCTTTGCGCTAAAGCGGAAAAACTAGTTCTGAGCACAGCTGAACTGTAAAGTGACACCCCACTCCAGTGCAACTGCAACACCGACTTTCCTCCACAGTGTAACGTGCCCTTTGACCTGCGCCCTTTGACCTTCACCCTCCCTCGCAATCAATAGAAATGCTGGGGCTTACGTGCTCTGAAATTAGCTTTTCATCATCTGGGTTCAGTTTTGGATGAATAAGAAGGGACATAATTTAAAAAAAAAAAAAAAAAAAACTTGCTCACACTGAAATTTTTTTTTTTTTTTTTTCCCCCCCCCCTTCAGCTTGGTCTAATAGTTGGTTTTTGAGAGTGGGTTGGTTTGGTGCCTGTTTTTTTGTTGGGTTAGGATTGGTTTGGTTTTTGTTGCTAGCTTTGGCTTTGTTTGTTGGTTTGATTTTGTTAGTGAGTATGGTTTGATGGTTTTTTTTTCTGTTGGTGGGTTAGGTTTTGTTGGTTTGGTTTTCTGGTGGGATTAGTTTGGTTTGGTGGGTGGGTGGGTTGGAGAAGTAAGTTAAGCTTCTTGGTCTCAGGTCATGAAGGCGTTTGTTTGGCTATGCTGGGTCGCTTCATGTTGGTGGTCGGACTGCGTCCTTGTGTACAGCCATTGAAAAATACACATGGGGTATAACATCTTTTCCTGTATATCTTGAATGGCTGGTTTGGACTTGAACAGTGTTTTAATGATTGCACAAGATGTGGTAAAAGCAAAGTTCCTGTGCTGGGTGAAACTGGCCCCGTTCTTGACAAGGAGAGCCACCGCACCGAATCCTCATGCGAGTGGCCTCGCCGACCCTTTCCTTCTGCTCGTGTTCTCAGCTGCTGCACCAGGAGACCCGTCGCAAGTATCTGTACCAGCTCCAGGAGTTCCTGGTGACAGACAACAGCCGCAACTGGCGCTTCAGATCGGAGCTCGCAGAGTAGGCTTCCTCGATCCAGCCCGCGCTTGTCCATCTTTCTTTATTGATGCACCATTTACTCTTTGTGCCGCTACCTATGGAAATGAGTTCATGTGGGGCTGTTGCAGGCAGCTGGTCCTTCTGCTGGAGCTGTACAGCGCGCAGGATGTGTATGACTACTTGCGGCCCCTCGCCTTCAGCCTGTGCACCGACAGGGTCTCCTCCGTTAGATGGATTTCTTACAAACTGGTGCGTTGCCATGACAACAACCTGTCTGATTACTAGACCACTATATGGACAGCTGGTAGTGTAGCAGATAGAGCTGTTTTACCCTTGCGTAAGATACTTACCATATTTTACTCCAGTAAAATTATTCAGCTGTATAAATGGGTAAATGTATATGTACATAATCTTAATTTTGTTGCTTTGGAGAAAAGCATCAGCTAAATGAGTAAGTGTGTGTGTGTGTGTGTGTGTGTGTGTGTATATAATATACACATACACACTTACAAAATATATATATATTTTGTTATACATTAATTTTTCTGCTAGGTCGGGGGGCTTCAGGTTAAATCCTGCATTGCTGGATGTTCACATGTGAGCCTGGAGTGACGTTTACATCCTTAAAGCATTCCTTCGTTCTGCTAGTGCTTCAATACTGTCACTCTGCCTGTGTCCAAGGTGAGCGAGATGGTCAGGAAGCTGTCGTCCAACACTGCTCTGGTAACAGAGTTCCTGGTGGAGCTGGTGGATAAGTTCTGTCATTCCCCCAAGTGGTCTGGGCGCCAGGCCTTCGCCTTTGTTTGTCAGGTAAGGCAGCGTGTGCTCATCACTTCCTGGACTTGTGCTGGTGGGTTGCTTTGCTGTTCCCAACAAAACTCTGTCCTGCTGTCTCATTTTGACAACCCCTTCCTTCCTTCCTGTCTATGCTGCCAGCAACCTGATTTAATCAGAATTTCACCCATCATTGAAAGGTTCTTGTGATGTCTTCCATCGGTACATTTTTGGGCACTTTAAAAGATCCTCAAAGCCATGTGTTGGTGCTTTTCCCCCGGTGCATATGTGTTAAGCTTTCACTGTAACTCTCACCTTGCTGGATTTGGGCTTAGCCACCAAAGAAAGCCTCGGTCCTCATGGCTCGGCTTGCTGGCTGTCCCCTTCGTTTTCCCAGCAGTAGCAGCAAAATGCACGCGTTGCACATTTTAAGAAGGCGAGGGGAAACTCGTCAATGTGCCCCTGCTCTGACCCCAACCAAACCGTGTCGTGTTCAGCTGGTGGTTGAGGACGACTGCCTATCCCTGGAGCAGTTCTCCAAGCACCTGCTGGGCCCGCTGCTGCAGCTGGCATCTGACCCAGTGCCCAACGTCCGTGTGCTTTTGGCCAAGACCCTGCGACAGAGCCTGCTGGAGCGAGGTGAGGCCCCATGTGACCTGGTTTGTCTCAGCTCAGTTCTCTCATTTAAAAAAGTGTTTATCACTAGCAAAAGGATTAAAAGAATTAAAGATTTGGTCATGAAGTTGATCGCATCTTGTAACTTCCAGGGAGCAAACTGAATTGTGGGGGAAAGATTCCCCCCCGTCTTATATTGATGTTGTGAGCACCCGGTGACCATCCAGTTTTTACTAAAGGTTTATTCACAGATTCTCCTACATTCCAGTCACTTGGCCTTGATGTGTCCTTGGCCATACGGCCACTTTAAATTCAAGCGCGTTGCCCTTGTGTGTGTTTGGAGAAGAGTCGAATGGTGTCTCCTGCATCCTGCTGCATTTGTCCACATTTCTCCCAATTCAGAGTACTTCGTGCACTCCGGCAACTCGCACCAGGAAGCCCTGGAACAGACCCTGGTGGCCCTGCAGACTGACCTGGACAAGGACGTCAAGTACTTTGCTAGCGTGCACCCAGGCAGCACGCGCATCAGCGAGGACGCCCTGAGCACAGCGTCCTCCACATATTGAGCAGCTCTCGCTCAGCCCAGCTAGAGCAGCAGTTTACGGGTGGACCTCACCTTTCTTCACTCTTCCTTCCTCTCTTGCAAAAGATGTCTTTTGTGCTTTCATTCTGCCACAGAAGCCTTAAAAGCGTCTTCCTTTTTAAAAGAGGAAAATACTTGAATGTGCAGAGCCGGTTCGCGGGGGGGAGGCGGCGGTGGCCGGACGATGGCTGCTCGCACCTCGTCTTCAGTCTCTGAATGAACTCTTTACTCCGTGTAGCTGAAGCCAGTATCTGAGCTTTTCTGAAACACATAGCAGGACAACTCTAACGTTTATACTTTCCTTTTTTTTCTACTTTTTTAAAAATATTGAGTCATCGATTGACTATCATGCTGCATTAAAGGGTTCGGCGGTCGTTCGCGGGAGGCAGCGGGTGGCTGGAGAAGCTCTCAGTTGCCGTCTTTCCGTATTCAGCGCAGCACATTGTTGCACTGGAGACGACGCTGCTCTCGCTGTGGATGCGTCGTTGTCGAGGGGATCTCGCTACACTGTTAAATGGAGAGCTCCAGTGACATTGGTCAACACCCTTGAATATTTTATCTTCAAGATAAAACTCTGCACCTTCTCCCCCCTCCCCTCCCCATTCTCTCCCCACCTCACATCCTGTACATATTTTAGCTGCTTTTCATTTTGGTCTATAGTCTTATTGTGATAATGGTTTGTCTTCTACCTATCCAAAATAAAAGAAAATGCAAGCATTGTCAGTGCCCCCTGTGTGACGAGAGGCCGGTCGTCCAGCGGCGTGTTGTACTTGTGACATTGGGCGTCAGTGCCTTTCCACGATTCCTGTAGTCACTCCACTTAGCTCCTCGTTTTCGTCTTACCAATCTTTTAAATGACCCCTTGATGCTTCGGTGAAAGCACCGAATGTAAGCACTTGCTTATCTGTGTATGTTGTGACCATCAGTAGTCCAGCAGGAGTGTGTCCAAAGTTCTGTCCCCCTTTGCTTCTGCCATCAGCTCTGGATTTCAGACATTTAAACAGAAGCGGCCGAGGACGTTTGTCCCCGGAGCCCGTCCAGGTCGGGAACTCTTAAACGTCCAACACAAGTTGAATCTGTGGATGTGTAACTAACTTTTTTTTAGTCTGTTTTGGGCTTCTCTGAAAAAGCACTTCCACCCCATCTCAGACACTTCTCTAGCAAGAGTGTGAGGCTTCTTGTGTGAGATGGTGAACATTTGAGTGTAGTTTTGCTTTTACATTTAACCATTGCTCTTCCTGCAGTGAGTTGGTGTTAAAATACTTACACTGATTTACTCATGTATACACCACGGTCATTTTACTGTATTAGTGTAGGGAAGTACGTGGAGGAAAGGCTCGGCAGGTGGAGGTGGGATTTCAACCTGTGCCTCCGAAACAGAGGCAGCAGCTCACCACCACAGTACCTGCTGATTGTATCTCCTGTTGTACCTCACCCCTTGCCAAGAGCCCCATTTCAGTGAGGTTAAGGAAGCCCCAGCAACAGCAGCTGTGACGTTGCGGAAGAGGTGGGTCTGGGGTGTAGGTGTTGCTGTGAGGCAGAGTGGGGGCAGGGCTACAGGTGAGCACAAGGTACAGCTGCACCTTCAGGATCTTGCAAGAAAACTGAGCCACACGTACACAATTTACACACCCACATGTGTACAATTACAGTTCCTATAGTTCACTGTGAACAAAAAAGGAGACCAGAGAGATGTAACGGTAGCTTTCCAACCTTCGTAAAGCAGGACCAAAGAGATGTTCCAAGTACCAAGAGTAGCATTTATTGGGGAGAGAAGTATGCAAATGACCAGCTAGCAACCTTTTAAAAAAAAAAAAAAAAAAAAAAAAAAAAACAAATTTTAATTAAAACACCTCGATCCCATCACCTGTAATTTTATGTACCCAGCCATTGTTTTGTCCCATAGTTGTGGTAATCTGCAAATTTTCAGGGGAACCTGCAGCCCCTGGTGTCCGTGTCCAGAGGTGAGCTCCTCCCCCAGGAACAACAAAGTGCTCAACAGTGGGCAGGCATCTGGGAAGGGTTCAAGAGGTTGGAACCTGCATCAGAAACAAAGCACCACATTACCAGACAAAATGGAAACAGGGTGTGTCAACGTGGGGAAATTACCAGTCTGTTTAATTTCCTTGAGTGAATAGGAGGTCAGGAAAGTATTAAAGCGGAGGTATGATTATGTAACATTCTGTTAGGGTGGACTCTTGTGCTCCATAAAATGTCCCCAGTGTGACGAGTCCCCGCAGGTTGCCAAGCTCTGCTCATGGGGTACAGGACTTACAGCAGCGTTAGGGCCTCCAGGGAGCCAATCCTGCGACGACACGTGGCTGAACAGGCACCGGTGAAGGAAACAAGACACAGAAATTCAAGTGAATGTGAGGCAGAGGGAACAAGAGTGTTGCTGCAAGTGTGTGCCTATAGGAGGCGTCATCATGGAGCAGCCACTGACACACACACACACACACCGCCATAAATAAACACTCTTCTCCAAAAGGAATAAAGAGTCACAAGCAGTCAAATTGTACCTTTACACACATTTTCCCCCACATCCATGTTGCTCAGATGATGGGGTTCAATTGTTCCCCCATGTCAAAATTACCACTATTTCTTATGGGAAAATGAAGGAATTAAAATACTAAGAAGTCATGTTCATGCATGATAATGACAGCAGCAACATATTTCATAATTATTGCTTATGGAAACAGGTTATACCAGTATACTATATAAATTTGATGTATAAAATATAGTATATACTGTAGTATGCATGGATGGATGGATGTATTGATTTTAAAATAGTTCAGTTATTTGGCAAAAAATATATATAAAAAAGATAAACTTAATTCTATACAAAGTATTACATTTCATGAAAAACTCCAAGCATTACAGCCTATTCTTTTTTGTATTTTTTATAGTCTATGTGCAACAGGTGCAGAATGTAGCAGCTGTACTAATAAGCTTTTGTGGATTTAACTGGCTTTGGAACTTTGCTGTGTGTGTGTACGTGTGTGAGGTAAAGGGAAGGACCCCAGACCACTCATTCTGCAGGCAGGCTCTACCTCGCTGGTTCCTTGTTGACCCCTGGGCATCCGGTTCCTCCCACCCGTTCTACTCTTCTCCCTTCCATGTTTCTCCAGGACACCGGACGAGTCCTCACTGCGCTTTTGGTTCGGTTTCACACCCGTAACCTCCCTGCTCTCCTTCTCCCGCCTCTCGCTGAGGTGCTGGGCACTGGGGGGCCTTTCTGCAGCACTCCTGCCAGCTGTCCGTGTTCTACGGGACCCGGTGGCGGTGTGACGGGTGGTCGCCGGGCAGTCGACGACGCTGAAGAGGGAGGAGGGCCCGTCCCGGGGTGGGGCGTGAACCGGACTGTCCCTCGTGGTGGTGGAGCGCGCCCAGGCTGACCCGCCGGTGCCCCGCGAAGGCAGTACTGTGGTGGCGCGGCCATTGGTGGGCTCTCTGCACTGGAGGTGGGCGCCACAGTTCGGTTCCAAGTGATTCTGCGCAGCGGGGATGCACAGTCTCCCCTGCGTGTTGCGACAGGGAGAGGAGACAGGGGTGGCGCCCCCCCTGGGTGTGAGGCACTGCTTAGGGTTAGCGGCCGTGCGCCGCGACGGCTCCATCTGCAGGCCCAGGCGCACGGTTCGAGGGCTCAGTGTTTTCCTGTAGGCGTCGGTCTGACAGGCCTGGTCCTTACAGCTCCGCTTCCTCGGTCGCGTTCCGAGACCTTCATGGACCTCTGGACGCTCGGGAACCCCATCTGCGCTAGACTTCCAGACAGGATGTCTTCCGCACTCCTGCATGATGCTGTTACCATGGTTACTGCCAGCGGCGCAGCAACCAGATGCAGGCTGGGACGGTTCCGCAGGGTTCGACACGGTCTCCGGTGCCCCACGGGATTCTGAACCCCGAGCGCCGGCCAAGTCCCCGCCCCTTGTCTCAAACTCGTCCAGGTAGTCGAGGTCGTCTGGAGACAGCGGTGGCGTTTCACCCCCGTCTCGACCCACAGTCACACCCGCGTCCGCCAGGAAGGGAGAGCTGTCCATGAGGCGCTGGAAGTCACTCAGGGAGCAAACGGTCTTCACCCTGGAAAATGATATGCACCGCTCAATACAGTAAACTAAAGTACAGTGCAGTACAGGCACTGTGTGAAATGTAGACACGTGGACGAGTTGAAAAGAGAATTCCAGAAAACAGAGACAACAAATGCAAACGTGGTGAAGAATGTGGTGAAAAAAGTGAAACGCAGTACTTCTGCAGCACTTTGGATAAATCGTTATAACTATATATACGGACAGCTGGTAACGCAGTTAGAGTTACTGCCTTTGGACCCAAAGGTTGCAGGTTTGAATCCCACCTCCAGTTGTACTGCCCTTGAGCAAGGTACTTACCCTCAATTGCTCTGGTAAAATTTACCCAGCTGTATAAATGGGTAAATAATTGTAAGTAGCTTAACACTATGTTGCTTTGGAGAAAAATGAATAAATGTCAATAGTCTGTGCTGTACAGACATACAGTAACTATTATTTCTCATTCTAGCATAAAACAAAAAAAGATTTTAAAATAATCATAACAGGACCTTTATAGTAATTTAATGCTGATGAAATGTTGAGAAAAAGAGAACTAAATGTTTACTGATCAATATGTAAATTGACTTCCTAGACCCTCTGGTGACACCACCTGGTTACCGTGGTTACTGTTTGGACAGCTGTTGGACACACACCTGAGGAGGTTTCCAGCGCGCGTTTTCTCCCTCTGGAGTCCTGACTGACTCCTCCTACTCTCTGTGTCCCCAGAGCCCTGAAACAGAGCCACATTTCACACACACACACACACACACACAGGACCGATATCGCTTCTACCAAGTTAGTAGGGGTGGTACTAACTAGTACCCACTGTCCTTCACACTGCTGCCACACACTCACCTGTTTATGGGATCAGCACTAGGCAGTAACACACACCCCACCTCTGAGTATGAAAAGTACCCCAAAGCCGCCGCACCTCAACCCCCCGGGGGGGCCCATTTCTGCCCGCTGGCCGTGCCGGTGAAGACATCCTGTCCCGTCCAAGGGGGTCCAGGCAGAGGGCCTCCAGGAACAGATTCTCCGAGGTTCGAGGGTGCCGGCCGGTCCCGCGGCGCCATCCCGAGGGTCGATCTCCCGTGGCGGGAGCCCGGGTTCCGGAACCAGACCTGCCCGAGGGAGAGGAGCGGCTGGAGTCTCCATCCTTCTTCTGCGTGCTCAGCGCCCCCTGCAGCTGAGAAATCGTCAGTGTGTCCTTCTGTCAAAGGCAGCCCTGTCCCCGCGCCGCTTGCGAACATCGTCACGTGACTGGAGGCGGAAAACAGCCGTTCTCTTCAGATCATCGGCATCGATCTGCTCTCGTAACCCTCTACCGCCCCCTGCAGCTCACTTTACTGCCCCTCCCTGTTTCTTCGGCGCGTTTCCCTCAATGGGGCATGGAAAGGATGGTTATTATTAGGGGAGTAGAATCACTTTCCCTTATTTGTTCCAACATCATTTTGCACTTTTACATTAATCTGTCGCTTTTCTCTGAAACAACTTATAATGTTACACCTGCAGCTAGAGGTGGGATTTAAACCTATGACTTTTAGTTTCTGAAGGCAGCAGCTCGAACCTGTACGCTACCAGACAAGAGACTCGGAATAGGTGCCAGTCGAATTACCAACACTCTCTCATCTTTACAAAGAACTATAAATATAAGTGGAAGATTTCCTGTTGTTTTGGGTGTGACGTGAGGATTCACCGTGGCAAAAACACAGTATTCCACTCTTTGGTGTTAAACCCACAGAGCAACAGCAGCTCACGTGTTAGTGTGTTTCAGAAGGACCGCTGACCACATACAGACGTGACCGGGTTACCGACCGTGCTGGAGGCCGCAGCTCTGCCGGTGACCGCACTGCTACAGTTTCGGTCAAACGGTTGGGAAATGGAAAAATATCATTATTTCGGCGCAAATTGGTCGGAACAACATATTTTGGCTTAAAAAGTTGGGTGTTTAATGGCAGCGCTGTGATGAGCACGGTCCCTAAAGGAAGCGTTATTGAACAAGGCCCCACAACGGCACGGTCGTTGAAGCATGATGCCTTAACCGTGTGCCATCAACTGGCCAATGGGGGTGTGTTAAGGGACCGATGCACAAGCCCAATGAGCAAACCCCCCTCCAAAAGGCTGAGGGGGGAGGGGGCGAGGCAGCAGGGTGCCAATGGGCACTGACCTCTGCACTGGGACCACTCGCGCTGCTCCATTCCCCGCTTCCGTCACCTCTGCTGCTGTCCGCCAGGGGGCGCTCCTCTGCCTGAGGCCCGTGTGGCTCCGCCCTCAGACCACACTGTGGGTCGTGGCGCAAGGCCCCGCGAATCGTCGGACAGAAACAGAAACGAAGGGAACAAAAAAACGGGTGAAGCGAGGGATGTTTAAAACAACGGAGCAAAGCGAAGGGAGGAGCAAAATGAGGAGGGAATAAAATAAAGAAAAAGCATGATGGTGGGGAGCACGACAACGGGGGGGCATCTGCACATCTGGATGGAACAAGAACCAGAAGAGAAGAGAAGGAACGCAGAAACACTAGTTACGATGCCCATGGAGCCACGAGGAGGGGCGCACGGCAGGCGCAGCCAGCAGGGGGCGCCGTGACGAGGCGAGCCGCACCCGTTTCCCCTCGCATGACCCTACCTATTGTGGCGCAACATAAACCCTTTAATCTCCCCTGCTTGGGGTGTGTTGCGTAAGCCTGACCGCGGTGCGCCAAGGCGGAGCTGCTGGAGGAAGTCCAATGGACACGAGCGAGCGCTTGTGCCACAGGGTGGGGGAGACACTTACGTGGAAGTGGCTCGTATCGTCCCGCTCAAGGACAGGCAGGGACGGTCCGTCGGGCAGGGCGGCGCCGGATGGATGATGGACAGTCCCCACGCAGTTCGGTGGGACTATGGTGCCGAGGTCCTGGAGCTTCTTCACGAAGCTCAGCAGCTCTGACCCGAGATCTCTCAAACGGGCATTGACGGTGTTCAGGCCGCGAGACTCGGACTCGCCGTCGGCCGACAGCCGGTCCGTCGGCACGTCCCCCCCGGGCCCCCGTCCCGCCGTCGCCCCCCGCTGGCCGTTGCGAAGCAGGCGGTCGCTGTGCGCAATGAGCAAGTCCGCTACCGTCTCCAGGCACCGCACCTCCTGCTTCAAGCTGCTTAGTGTCTCCGCATCGTCGTCTCCGTCCACAGCAGACGCCCCCCAGGATGGCGTCCCCTTGAAATCGCTCTCCCCGCCGACGGGCCCCTCCCTCTGACCTCGGAGCACATCTTCTCCTGCTTCTTCCTGTCCGGAGTGCTCCATCTCTCCAGGGTGCGAGGAGAGGCTGCACCGCCCCACGCTGGAACCGAGGACCCTGTCCTCACTCAGCTGCTCCCGCGGCGCCCCCCCCAGGTCCGCACAGCACCAGCTGCCTCCGGATCCAGGGGTCCCGTCTTCCCAGGGAGGAGCCGCCGTGACGGAGCCCCCTTCTCTGTCCCCTGGCAGCGCCGCTTCTTCCTCCGCGAAGTACAGGTGGTGGCGCGATTCGGCCGTGCGCTCAAGGCCGTCTCCATAGGGGGCGCCGGAGGACACCGTCCTGGGGAAGCCACGCTCGTGGCGCCGGCAAAGGTCTTCGTTCTCGACCCGTGCGGCCCGGTTCTCCGCCTCGAGCTCCACCACCTTCCTGGCCAGCATGTCGGCCTCCTCCTCCACCAGCTGGAGTCGCAGCCGCAGCTCCGCTTCTCGGGTCGAGAGGGGAGCCCCGGCGGCCGTGACCCCCGGCGGCACGGCGCCGTCCGCGTCCCCAAAGACGCACCTGTACCTGCGCAGCTCCTGCTCCAGCTCGTCCTTCTGGCGGGCGAGGAGGGCGACCCTGCGCAGCAGCACCACGCTCTCCTCCCGGGTCGAGAGCAGCCGGGCCCTGAGCTCAGCGCTGTCCTCCTGGGGGGGACAAAGAGCCCATGAGTCCGTGGGCCTGGGCTGCCGGACGCGGCCACGCGCTTTTCGTAACACGGATGCACCGCATCGTGGGAAATGTGTACCGACATTTTTAACGTTTAATTTAAATTTTACCTACGCTGAACCCACAGCTCACTGTTACCCTAGAGAGCCAGTAAAAGTAGCAACTGCAAAATTACAAATCTTTAATTTATACATTTATTTGTAAAAAGTAGAAGAAAAGCGTAACGCAAAATACAGTGAAACAAGAAGAAAACTCATTGCTCGTTGTTAAGTTCGTTCCAAATGTAGAGGTTAATAAAAATGAAGCGGTACACCTGTAGGAAACAGGTGCATGTTGAATGAATGAATGAATGAATGATGTATGTTTGTATGGTGTGGCTCAAGAACACTTGGAGTGATGGGTGAAAAAAAGGGTTAAAAAAGAACACAATGTAACAACACTTTTACTAAATCTTTTTTTTTTTTTTTTTGCATTTTCCATTCAGTTTTGTTACATTAATCATCCTTTTGCCGTCAGTTTATACTATATGTCCGTTTTCAGGAAAATGTTCCGCGTTCTTGAAATGAGAAAATTTTGGCGAATTTTGGCGCTGAGTTCCAAGCACAGAATATTCCGGTACCTTCTAGGATCTGATGCTTTCTAGAATCTTCCACTGGCTGTAAAGTACCAAAGTAAAACTGACACTCTGGAAGAACTAGAGGTATTTTTGTAACCGGTAAATAATTAATCTGAATCAATGCAAAAATCGACATAACTTAGAAGTTTGAAAAATTTTGTTATATTGTGTTGTTTTCCGTGGTCAAAACATGAAAAAGTAAAACGATGTTCAGTTTCAGTGTATTTCACCAGTTTCTCCTTATGAAATTAGGCATCATTTAGGGTGAATTTGGAATGCGCTTACAACACATAGGAGTTTTTTCCCATGAAAAATACAGGAATAAGTGACTTAATGATCCAGCTTTCTGCTATTTGTTTGGTTCTCAGGAACAAACTGGGAGCAGTTAGTGTAAAAGTGTCACCGACAGTAAAGTGGCGCTGCAGGTGAGGATGTGGTATCATGGGGTATAACAGGGTTACCTGTTACCTGCTGAAGCCCAACTGCGGCTCCCCGACCCCCAAAAGGGAACAGAAAAACGACCTCTTTACACACCAGTTTTCTCACAGTCCCTTATTTATACCTGCCTTCAATGTCATCTTCATAAACATTATTATTATTGTTGTTGTTGTTGCTTTGATTGTCACGTCCCATTAGATTCATATGCTGAAATAATCACAGTCATAAGGACACCTGGTAGTGTAGTGGTTACAGCTGCTGTCTTTAGCTCTAAAGGTCACAGGTTCAAATCACACCTCCAGCCGTAGTACCCCTGAGCAAGGTACTTACCCTAAATTGCGCCAGTAAAATTACCCAGCAGTGTAAATGGTAAATAACAATGTAAGGTACTTTGGTAAAAGCATCATCTATAAACGAAAGTGGTTTTCGGGTTTATGCTCCATGTCTGGGTCTTGACGAGATGAGACTCCACTGGACTTTTACTCCGGTCAGAGCACATGGCTGTAAAAAGTGGTATAAACTGGTGTTATCAACCAGTCGGCTAAGCACATCCACATTAATGTGACTCTTTTCTCTCAAGCCACTTACAATTGTGGACTCATTTATACAGCTGGGCAATTTTACTGCAGTAATTTGGGAAAAGTACCTTTCGCTGGTGTCCAACATTTGGTGTGATGGACTTAGATAGGTGACAATATAAATAATATCACCATAGCACTTCCCAAAGTTGTGTTTTGGAGTGACGTGTTCAGTGGAAATTAATATTATTGCACTCCTTTCATAATGTTATACTACTTTCGGTCATTACAAAGAAGTCCATAGCAACAATTAAGTAACAATTAAGCTTCATTCCACCAAAAATGAAATCTATGAAGTTCAAGAAACAAACTACGTTTACTTAAAAATCACACGTCTGCATCTAAGTGTCTCTTCCTGCTAATGTAATGAACACATTGTATTTTCTACGAGATGTACGTTGCTTTGGAGAAACATGTCTGCTAAATGAATACATGTAAATGTAAGTGTAAAGTTCCTTCAACGCAGTAATGCTGAATGAACATTACCTGATCTACGCATTTCTGCTCTTTGTCGATTTCTACACTTCCTTCTCTCTTCACGTCACTCTGCGATACAGAAAACATAAACAGAAACAGAAAAACAAAGAAATAATGTGGTTAAAAAAAAAAATCAAGTCACTTGAAAAATGACACACAACAAATTTCGAGTTTTGTTTGCACGTATGTGTTGAGTAACACAAGTCACTCTTTTCTGGGTACAGTTCCAGACATACTCTTGGGATAATAATATAATATATATACACACACACACACACATACATTTCCAGAGCCGCTTGTCCCATATGGGGTCGTGGGGAACCGGAGCCTACCTGGTAACACAGGGCGTAAGGCCAGAGGGGGAGGGGACGGGACGCCAGTCCGTCACAAGGCACCCCAAGCGGGACTCGAACCCCAGACCCACCGGCGAGGAGGACCCGGTCCAACCCACTGCGCCACCACGCCCCCCAATAATAATAATAATAATAATAACAATAATAATAATAATAATAATGATAATAATGATGATGATGATGAAACCTTTCAATATTAACACCCACGGGACTCCATCTCAACAATGGATGTGTGTGGGGGAATGTGTTTGTCCAACCCAACAGTTCATCTATCTGTCTGTCTGTCAATAAATAAATAAAGAAGTAAATAAGTAACTAAGTAAACAAGTAAGTATGTAAATTAGTAAGTATGTAAATAAGTAAATAAAAGTAGGTACATAAGTAAAGAAGTATGTAAATAAACATGTTAGTAAATAAATACATAAATAAGTATGTAAATAATAAATAAACAAGTAAGTAAAGAAGTAAGTATGTAAATAAATAAATACATAAATAAATAAGTAAGTACGGTTCCTCAGCACCAGTCACAGCGCACTGTGTGCAGGTCATGCTGCTTTATCACGGCCGTTTAGCACAGTGACATTCAGAACATTATTTATGGGCACCTGGGAAAAGGCAGTTTTTTATTTTTATGTTTGGCATCTCTGCTTTTATCTCTATGATGTCGTTTACATCTCATGCCCAAAAGGACAGCACGTGGTAGACGTAAGGCGGTAAATATGGTATACTGCACTGCGGTAACAACTAGTCAGGTGTCGGGGAGCTACAGCTGATTGTTCATTATTACTAACGATGATTTTGAGCACGAAGAAGAGCTGCAAAGTGCAAAGAGCTGCAAAATGAATAAACCCAGTGATCCGATCCCATCATCACTCCTTCAGAACATTTCCCCGCAACTCTCCTCCTTCATTTCTTCTATCAACTCCTCACTCTCCTCTGGCTGTTTCCCAGCTGCTTCAAAACTGCTCTAATTTCACCTCTGTTAAAAAAAAAATCCTCCCTGGACCCCAATCTGGTTGAAAATTACAGACCGGTCTCTCTCCTCTCCTTCCTGTCCAAAACCCTTGAGCGGGCAGCCTGTGATCTCAACTGTCCAATTTCCTCACCCAGAACCATCTCCTTGATGGTTATCAGTCTGGTTTCAAAGTTGGTCACTCCACTGAGACCGCCCTTCTGGCACTATCTGACGCTCTCCAAGCTGCTAGAGCTGCCTCCCTCTCCTCGGTCCTCATCCTCCTCGATCTGTCTGCAGCATTCGACACTGTAAATCACCGGATTCTACTCTCCTCTCTTAACCAGTTTGGGATCAAAGGTGCGGCACTAAGATGGTTTAAGTCCTACCTCTCTGACAGATCCTATCAAGTGGTCTGGCGTAGCTCTCGTTCTTCTCCTCTGCTTCTCTCAACAGGTGTTCCGCAGGGCTCGGTATTGGGTCCTCTTCTTTTCTCCATCTATACCTCCTCCCTCGGTCTGGTCATAGCCTCCCATGGATTCAAATACCACTGCTATGCTGATGATACCCAGCTCTTTCTCTCCTTTCCACCTGGTGCGTCAGACATCTCCGCATGCACTGCTGCCTGCCTGTCGGACATCTCTTCATGGATGTCTGATCACCACCTCCAACTCAACCTCTCCAAAACGGAGATTCTTTACCTCCCAGCTGGCCTGTTTTCCTGTCACGACCTCTCGATCAAACTGGACAACTCACTCATCTCCCCTACCTCCTTTGCTAAGAGTCTGGGAGTTACAATTGACGCGAGTCTGCCATTCTCTCAACATATCGAAGCCACAACCCGGTCCTGCAGATACATCCTGCATAATATTCGTAGGATCCGTCCCTACCTCGCTACTGACTCCGCCCAACTACTTGTCCAGGCCATGGTGACTTCCCGTCTGGACTACTGCAACTCTCTCCTGTGTGGCCTTCCTGCTACTGCCATCTAACCTCTGCAGCGTCTACAGAATGCTGCTGCACGAGTTGTGTTTGATTTGCCAAAGAGTTCCCACGTATCCCTTCAACTCATCTCTCTGCACTGGCTTCCAACAGCTGCCTGAATCAAACTCAAAACCCTGGTTACTGTGTACAAATGCATCAATAGAACTGCTCCCAGCTATTTACAAGACTTGATCAACTGCTACACCCCAGTCAGGCCCCTACGCTCATCTACTTCTGCTCGCTTGGTGGTCCTGCGTGGAGGTTCTCGGTTTTGGGTCCGTTGTGCTGGAATGACCTTCCCGTCACTCAGGACTGCGGAAACTCTGTCTGTTTTCATGAAGGGTCTGAAAACTCACCTTTTCCAGATCCACTTTGCCCAAGATCTCTTCAGATCATCAATGGCATAACCGTTCATGCATTGTAACTCCAGAAGCATCCCCAGATACAACCTTTATTCAGCCATTACTCTGGTATTGTACTACTCATTTGCGTATCTTATAATATTTTTTAAAAAAATTAAAAATTTGGTGTGGGCATCGGGATTTGTCTATCCTGTGTCTTATGCACCTACTTGAACGATGAACCTCGGTGTAGCAAGTGGTCGGTAACAAACTAGGTTTACTTGAGTCACATGTCTGCAGCCATGTCTCCTTCTCTCAATGTAATGCATAAATCGTACTTTTGCTGAGATGTACGTCTCTTTGGACAAAAGCGTCTGCTAAATGAATAAATGTAAATGAAATGAACAAAACCACTGAGGAGACTCCCTCCCTCCTCAAGTAGGACAGTGTCCATGTCCAGTGTCTGTTACACAATGTATGGTAAAAATGGAGTGAAGCTCATGAATTCTTAGGTACCAAGTGCCTTATGGGCTCAGAGAGAAGCGGTTAACCAACACAACAAGAGCATTTATAGAAGCGCCGGGGGGAACTTTGCCCAGGCCAGAAAGGAGAGGGTCGCTAACGGCACAGCTCTGACACTCTGACGCCATGTTCCAAGTGCGCTCATGTACCATGGTAACAAGTCTATGCAAAACAATGTGGAATAACAGGGTCTACGACCCAGCTGAAATACTCCGAGCTCTTGCCGTTCCACAGGTCAAAATCTGCCAAAGCCCGTTTGAGACATTTTGGGGAACGATTCCTGCAAACATATGAAACTGTCAATACTGTAGATAAAGTCCCTTTTAATGGTCACCATGGTTACCGTTGTTTACACTGAGACCAGGAAACTCAGTTTTCCATTCAGGTCTAAATCATTGAGTCTGGGGACAAAAAAGACACAGATTTATAGAGCTGCCCGACTAAGTGAACGATAAAATATATGTGTGTGTGTGTGTGTGTGTGTGTGTGTGTCTGTGTGTGTCTGTGGGGGGGATCATTATTCAGATGCATTTCCACTTTCTGTATGGTAAGAACCAAGAGGCACCAAATCTATCAAACTATGAAGCATAAAATCATCCTTTGGCAAATGACCTCAGTCAGAAATGTTGTTGCTGTCTTTTTGGAACTGCCCCCACCCCCCACACACACACAAAAGGTGAAATACCTGTGTGTGATGACTCATAAGAACAAAGCTCTGTCATGTGAATCACTTGTCTTTTCTACACAGTTCAGCGAGTTAGACGGGAAGAGGTGGCATTTTTCACATGCCGTGGCAAAAGGAAAGAACAGTAAAACAAGATAATAACTTGAGATGATTGAAAAAGCCAAGGTGCTGAAAAAACAGATCTTCTACAGGCTCTTGTCCCCCACTAGGAGCACAGTGACAATGAAGATGTGCTGGATCGCCTCCGCTGCGCACTTCTCAGCACATTGGTCACACCTCCTAGCAGGCAATTTGGCCCATTCTGTGTATAACACAGACATCACTGTTTTCGTTGCCATGGTTACAGGGAAACATAAACTAGCGTTGACCGGAGATGTGCAGCTCAGGACGGTCGCGCAGCTATGGGTACAGGGAGAAGGTGGAGGAGCATTCTGAGCTGCACTTTGAGAGGTGAACTGAACGCCACAATAAAACACATCGAAAAACATGTTGTTAGAAAGAATAAATCAAACCCTAACCCAAACTCTAACTCTAACCATAGCCGTAAACCCAACCCGACCCTAACAAAATCCTAACTCTAACCTTAAGTCTAACCCTAACCCAAACCCTAACTCCAACCCCGGCCCTAACTCTGTTAACTCTAACCCTAACCCTAACTCTAACCCCAACCCTAAATCTAACCCCAACCTAAACCCCAACCCCGGCCCTAACTCTAATGCTAACCCTAACTCTAACCCTAACCGTAAGTCTAACCCTAACCCTAACTCTAATGCTAACCCTAACTCTAACCCTAATTCTAACCCTAACCCAAACCCTAACCCCAGCCCTAACTTTAACCCTAATCCTAACTCTAACCATAAGTCTAACCCTAACCCAAACCCTAACCCCAACCCTGGCCCTAACTCTAATGTTAACTCTAACCCTAACCCTAATCCTAACCTTAATTCTAACCCTAACTCTAACCGTAAGTCTAACCCTAACCCTAACACCAGCTCTAACAGAAACTGGCTACCATGAGATGTGGTCCACAGACATTTCACTGACATTTTACTTACTGTGTTTGTTCCACTAATGCGGGACCAGACACGGAGACAAGATTCATGAGACTCCCAAGTTCTGTCTTCGCATCATAACACACCCGAGTGTTATGTGTTCCTGATGCTCTACAAACGTTCTGACCTCCAACTAGGACCCAAAAGGTCACCCCAACTGAGCTCCTTCCCTGTCATTCCTCTACACGGAAAATCCTGCGCATAAAATTCTAAAATAAAAATTTTAAATACAAATTGAGAGTTTACACAGCAAAACTTAAAAGCTGAAAATGGATGTGGGGGAAAAAACTGCTGTGCTGGACAGCCATCACTGTCACTGTGCAGCAGATGAATGAGTGAAGCAGGACTGATCAGTTGCCCCACACACGCGCACACACACACACACACACACACACACACACACACGCTCTCCGGCCACCCTTTCGGCCCAGTGAGTGGTGCATTGTGGGAACTGCAGCCGGAGGGCAATGCGGTCACTGGAGCGAGACGAGAGCTCAGCCCTCACTGTGAGGAGCTGCGGCTCAGATCTCCAGTCCCACTAAGTAGTTACAGTGAACATGTGTCCCTGCTGTACCGCACTGTACCGCACTTGACCGCACTGCACCGCCATCTGCATCCTGTATATACTGCACACTGCAGTGTGACCGAGTTAAAGCACAGGTTGACAGCACCAACGGAAACGATGTCATTTAACCGTTCACTTCCTCTCCGTCTCTGCATGGTGCTTCTCCTCAGACACAATAAGGTTTTCGGGGTAAAACATTTTAATGAAGCAGCATAAATTCTAATCTCTGATTTATAGCAGGTCACTTTTTTCCCTGTGTCTGCAATGCCAGGCACTCCCCCACCCCCACTGTGTGTGCGTGTGTGTGAGAGAGCGAGAGAGAGACCCGCGGTGTGTGTGAGCCCTGCTATGGACTGCAGGTTGGTGTGTGAATCAGAGAGCGCCGCCCTGCAGGCCTATTGGTGCAAACATTTCCTCCACCTTGGACCAGGGGAGATGAGGACCCTTTTCGTGACACCTTTCTCGAAAACAGCACACACACCCAGGGTGCCTCAGGCTACACAGCGGGACTTTGGGACAGTGGTGAGTGAGCGCAGCCACGGACTATTAATTAGCAGATGATTAGCACAATTAATTACTGCTCTACCAATTACTGCAGTATCAATTACTACAATATCATGCACTGAATTATTAATTACTGCTTTAATAATTACTGCTCTGTTATGTGCTGAACTGTTAATTACTGCTTGATCAATTACTATCAATCACTGCTCTATCAAACACCAAACTATTAATTACTGCTCTAGTAATTACGATTCAATTACTGCTCTATCAATTACTGAACTGTTCATTACTGCTGTATCAATTACTGCTCTATTAATCATTGAACTGTTCATTACTGCTGCATCAATCAGACACACATACATTGGCTGAAGCCACCTGTCCCGAGTTGGGTCGCGGCGAACCAGAGCCTAACCCGGCAACACGGGGGAAGGGACACACTCAGGGCGGGACGCCAGTCCATCGCAAGGCACCCCAAGCAGGACTCGAACCCCAGACCCACCAGAGAGGAGGACCTGGCCAAACCGCTGCACCACCGCGCCCCCCCAATCTATCAATCACTGAACCATTAATTATTGCTCTATCACACACCAAACTGTTAATTACTGCTCTTAATTACTGATCTTACATACTGAACGACGAATTGCTGCTCTATTAATTACTGCTTTATTAATTACCATCATTAATACAAGAATTCAAAACCCCACTTGTCAAGAACCGCCAGCTTTCCCATTTTTCTCAGCTCTTGGACTGACATGTTGCAGCCTGAAGGACAATTTTCTCCACTGTACAGTGTGATGTGGACAATATGTGTATTTTCACTCTGTGATGATGATGATGATGATGATGATGCAATTCCTTATTGAACTGTGACTTAGAGATGCCCATTTCTGACAGGAAAGACTGTATATTTGCTCTTTTCCACTCTGCTGGGGGTCCCTAACCAGGCCAACAGGACTTGTCAATCCCCAAGGCGGCGAGAGGAGCAGTGAGTCCACAGCCTCTGGATGTGGATTCTGAAGAGCATTGTGTGTGTGAAGCGTGCAGAACGTAACCCATCACAGAGCGATGTGTGTAAAACCCAGTGATACAACCAGGGGTTCAACCCAAACACATTCAGGGATGGAACCCCACACACACACACACACCCACCCACCTGCTGGGCTCGGCACAGCGCCTCCTGCAGGGCGGCTCTGGCCACCTCCTCCTCGAGCACCCTGTGCCGCAGCGCTTCGTTCTCGTCTTCCGCCCGGCAGCACCGCTCCTCGGCGCGCTCCAGCTCCTTGTGCAAACGCACACTCGTGTCCTTGGCAATCTGCGTCCGCGCACACACACACACACACACGCACACACACATACACAGAAGTGAGGTGCGTTCTGCCACACCGCGCTCCGGATGTCCCCCTCACCGCCCGGCTCACGCAAAGCCCCACCTGTAGCTCCTGCTCCAGCCAGCCGAGCCCCTGGGGGTCCCTGCGCTCAGCTTTGCGCAGCCGGTACTGCAGGACGCGGCAGCTCTTGTTGGCGAAGCTCAGCTGGCGCCGCAGCTCCTGGAGCTCGTGGGCCTCCTGCTTGACAAAGCTGTCCTTCACCTCGAGCATCTCGGCGCGCAGCTCCTCCACCTCGTCCTGGGAAGGTGCGCACGGGTAAGCAGGACACCGCACCTCATCAGCGCAGTACCTTGTTTCTGAATGGCACCGCGCTTTACCACGTACCACTGGTTTTAATCTCAAACTGGACATTAGCGCAAGTATCGAAGGTTCACACACACACACACACACACACACACACACACACACACACACACACACACACACACACGCACAGCAAAGTGGATGACAGACAGCAGCCACACCTGCTTCAGCGTCCCTGGTATTTCCAGCTCCTGTGTTATCGAGGCACAGTGAAGAACAAGGTAAAGGCACCACGCTACCAAAAATACCACAGCGAAGCTGCTTTGAAGTGACCACCTTTAAGGCCTGTTCAGAGTGAAAATATGAATCCAACACAAATTCTGACGACACATTCCTCGGCGTGCCGTGAGATCACCGCGGCGAAGCTGCGCACGTGCTGCCAGCTGCAGGGTGTTCAGGAAAGTTCCAGGTCGTGCTGTTAAAGTAAATAAAATGTTTCTCGCTGAAGGATGAACAATCAGGTATTTGTGAAACTTTACTGTCACCGGTTCACCAGGATTCCACAGAATATTCCAAACTAGTGTACTGGCCAACATGGGTGCTCATTCATGTCAGCATGAATATATTTCTGTGGCCCGATCACACGATGCACACAGAACAGTATCTCTATTATCATATTATCATATAAAATCACATTTACCTAATGCCTTTATCCAAAGTAATTTATAATTATTTACCCATTCATACAGCTGGGTAATTTAACGGGAGCAATTTAGGACAAGTACTTTGTTCAAGGGTACTACAGCTGGATTTGGGATTGAAACCTGTGACCTTTGGGCCCAGAAAGAGCATCTGTAACCACTACGCTACTAAAAATATTGTTATTAATATAGTATACTGTATACACACACACACAGTCTGAACCTCTTGTCCCATTCGGGGTCACGGGGAGCCGGAGCCTAACCCGGCAACACAGGGCGTAAGGCTGGAAGGGGAGGGAACACACCCAGGATGGGACGCCAGTCCATCGCAAGGCATCCCAAGCGGGACTCGAACCCCAGACCCACTGGAGAGCAGGACCCAGACCAACCCACTGCGCCACCGCGCCACCACGCCCCCCCTTGTATACTGTATAGTATAATATTATTATTACATGGGCAAAGCAGGTCTCAGCAGCACAGAGGCGAGAACAGCGGAGGGAGGAAGAAGAAATACTCAAACAAGTTCCACGATACTGAGAAGACATTGCAGAACTCATATGAATTATCAGTTCTGGTGTCGACCATAACGGTAAAAGACGTTTCGTCACTAAATGTATCAGAGTTCCGGAACGTTACGGAAACAGGACTAGGGTTGTGGTTTAACGGGAATACGGACGTAGGTGCATGATTCAAAGTTTGAGTTAAAGTAACTCAGTGGAGTAAACACTGCTGGAACATGGTAACATCGCCTGAAGGGATGCAGCAAAGAGGCCGCACGGGGCCTCGCGGTTAAAACACAGCGGAGACGCGCTGAGGTCCTGCGGAGACGCACTGCAGGGAGGGACATTCTGGGATTGAGCTTGAGAGAGATGAGGCACAGATGGGAAATAAGTCAAGGTCCTGATCCCACATCCCCCTCAGCGTGTGATGAGAACAGGCACCAGCTCTTCTCAAAACACTTGTGCGATGGGGAGTTTTACTAGCTTCACCACTCTTCAGCCAAGACAGTTTACTATGTTTGTACACCAAGACACTTACAATTAGCTCACTCATTTATGCAGAAAGGTGTCAGCTCCCGTGGAAGTACCTTGATCAAGGGCACTACAGCACGGTGAACCTGGGACCGTGAACCACTGCGCCACCTGCTGGCGGCCTCACCTTCAGAAAGTCATTTTCAGAACGGAGCTCTTCGATCTCTCTCAGCAGGTCCTCTCGGACCGCCGCGTCCCCATCCGGTGCGGATCCCGCAGGTCCACCCGAGTGTCCAGGTGAGCGTCTCCCTTCCAGAGACCCCCCTCGGTCGCACTGCCCCAGGGCCAGGGTGCACGTGTCCGTCGGGGTACCAGGCGCCCATGAGGCACTGCCGTCGGAGGGACAGTCGGACAGGTCGGAACTGCTGTCCGAGCGGCTGCCGATGGCGAGACACACACCCGCGCGCCTGCGCGTGACCACCTGTCCGTCCTCCTCACCTGGCCGCCTGGTCACCGGGCCCGACGACGGTTCGCTCCAGAGCCTCGGTGGCGCGTCCAGCGACCGGCTGCGCTGTTTGACAGCAGCGCGACATTCAGCCCAGCCGTCCATCAGCGGCGGCGCGAGACGGCGGCGGCACGTGCCACACGGTCTTGCGGCCAGAGAGCCGGAGTCATCACACCTAGCCCGCGCGGGACTCCACCCGTCACCTGTCACGTCCCACGGGCACCGCCACCGTATCCGCCCACTGCCGTGAAAACGCCGCTTTGGCTTTGCGCGTGTTTTCCTCGCGCCCCAAACAAACAACAAGCGTGACCCGTGACAAGTGCAATATCGACCCTACACGTCATACTACAGTGGATTTGTTTGTCCCCCCCTCGAATATTCAGAGCTGTGCCCCCCCCTCGCAGAGGCACGCTGTCCCGTCCGATCGCCGCACATCTGTCACGCAGAAGCTGTACTCTGTGCGGGCTCCGCTCGACACCCGTGGCCGCGCACTGCGCATGCGCACGCCTCGCCGCCGCGCTCCGCTGCCACACGGAGCGACTTGGACTTTTCTAGTCGCTTAACGATATGAACCGGGTTTATCTTTCAAACTTTGTACTCTCTGCAGCTGGCCGTTTTCAGCCCTCTGTCTGCACTCCTCTTCTCATTCGCTATTCCGCCAACTTCTCTTGTGTTTCCGTCTCCCGACGCGTTTAAATACGCGTCTTTTGTCAGACCCCCCCTCCCCACCCCCTTGGACGATGGCAGCTGCTACTGTACAAGTCAAGTGCACTGTACAGAATTCAGCTCAGGTGTAATTTACCCTTGCTACATTCTCACCGATTTTCTTTTTCATTCGATCACGTGATTTTTCTGCCCAAGGTGGAAACAGTCGGTGGGAAAACTTTGGCCCTAAACAAGCGTATATATACAGACTAACTTCTTCAAAGTGTGTGAACTCCACAGGGATGGTCATTCTTCTTGTATAAAGTATTAAAATACACTTATAAAATCTACATCGTATATCTTAAGCTTATAAAATAAATAAAATATTATGATTTACACACCTAATTCTTCTCACCCACTTGGTTTAACCAGTTCGACTTGGGCTTCGTTTATTTTTACACCTGCCCTACTTGTGTGTTTCTACTACAAACATGATTTCCCCTAAAGCAACTCATGGTCACTATACACCTATTAAAAAATCTTAAATAAACTGCTTCTTATTAAATAACCACTTCATGGTAAAACTAATGGATACAAGGGCTTTACATGTAGCACTGTTTGTAGATATGTCTGTTGTTTTATATACTTAGTATAAAATAACCACGGGACCAACTCCCAGAATGAAACATTACATTTTTTATGCTTTTCTCCAAAGCAATATACAATGTTAAGGTTACAATTACTACAGTTGCAAGAATTTACCCATTTATACAGCTGGGTAATTTTACTGGAGCAACTTTTAGGGCAAGTATCTTACTCAAGGCTACTAAAGCTAGAGGTAGTGATCAAATCTGTGACCTTCGGACCAAAAATAATCAACACGAACCACTACGCTACCAGCTGTCCCCGCATGCTCTAGATGCATTAAAATTGTTTGTGTCTTGATTTCTGAATCTGTGAGCTTAAAGATAACTGACCATAATTGCTGAGTTCCACACAAATCATGCATAAATTGTTGACTAACCTGTCTTGACAAATGAACTGGCATAGACACATGTGCAGAAGTATTTACAGGAATTTCTAGTTCCTTTTTCCACATGATCCCACAGGTAACAAATATAAAACACAGGTAGAAGTGACCGGCAGTCACCTTTGCACCTGCTTGTTGATGGTTAGTGAAGATTTTCTATTTTCAGTCATTTTAAATTAGTTTTTACTTGAAAAGAGAATAAAGAAGAGACAGTCATTGAATACAACAAAGTAAACTTGGAATAAACACTCTGGTGAACATTTAATAATGGAAAACAGGTAGTTAATTTAAACACAAACAAAAACTTAATTACACTAGCGTGACCCAACAGGGGAGAACATATCATCATATTGCAATGACACCCAATCACAGAGATTACATTTAGATTACATTTTTCTCCAAAGCGACTTACATGGATACTATGTAGTGTTCAGCCCACACACCTTATTCACCAAGGTGACTCATACTACTAGATACACGACTTACAATTAAACTTACTTAAATTGACTGTCAGTCTATTTTCACAACTGACAATTATTTACCAATTTATATGGCTGGGTAATTTTTACTCTGTCTACTCTGTCTGAAAAGTGCCTTGATCAAGGGTAGAACAGCAGGAGGTGGGATTCTAACCCGAGCCCTTTTACTCCCAGAAATAAACATAATATGTAGCTATTTAAAAAATCATTGCACATAACTGTTGAAAAATTTACAACGGGAATTCGCCTAAGGGGGTGATTTCAGAGAAGAAATTAAGCCCATCAATCGAGGGATGTGAACGCAACTGGGACCGGAAGTGGGCTGCGAACGCGATGTGTTCGCAAATCCAAATCCCTCAAGTTATTTGCGAGAGATTGTGCTCTGTGAAAACCTCAGATAAAGCTGCAATAATAAAAATCATCTTAATATTTTCTTCGTTTCATCCTGTTCTCTGTCGGGTGAGTCAGTTAGAGGCGATTTTGTGGTTAAAAGATGTATTAATAATCCGTAAACCCGTCCCGCTGTGAATCACAGACGCGTTCTGACGATCTAGCTGTACGCAGTGACCCCGGAAGTGGAACAGTTACGGTTTTCCGGTTTTACGGCACCCACGTCCGCTTAACCGCAGATGCAGTAGTGAGGTGTTAGGCTGTCTGATGGAGCTCTTCTAAGTGCTTTTTACCTCAGCGGAACCGCGTTATTCATCTCCATAACTTAAAAACGCGTTGATATATATATTTATTGTCACGAGTGAAGCTGTGTTTGTTTTACGTCACTCTTGTCTTCGCGGGGATGCAGTAACGCGGCTGTGTCAGACAGTAACTGGGGGGGGCGAATCAATCGCCTGTGTCGAACCACCATCTCATCATTTTTCATACCGAGTATCTTTACATTTTAGAGAGAAATTAAACGCCTGTCATGGCGGCTCAGAAAATAAACGAAGCGCATGATCATATCGCAAAGGCTGAAAAACAGTAAGTAAACTCTAAGTTACATTCCTTCCCCCTGGCTTGTGTGTGTGCGCGCGCGCCCGCAGAGCTGGCTATGTGTCTGATGGTTACCTGTGTATTTGTAGCGCGCGACCAACGACAGGGAGGGAGCGCCCCCCCCCCCTCCTTCCTGCATCTTGTGACCATGGCATGGTTTTCCCGCGATCCTGCAGACACAGCACAATGCATCTCCACCGTTTCTCTTATGGAGCATTTTTTTGCTAAAAAAAGAAATTATACCTCAGTGCTGCTATTGACCTTTCGTATGATGATGATGATGAAACTTATGCATACCAGTATCATAATCAGGCACCTAATCTGAATGACCAGATGAGATGTTTTTGGATGTGGTGGTGTTTTTGTTTGATACGAGCAGGGGCTGTTCCATTGTGCTCCTCATGGTGACACAGTACAGGTGTGTATCCTCATGTGCTGCTGGGTGCCGGAGGTCACTCTTGCAGCTCTTTGCACTTTACATTTATTCATTTAGCAGACGCTTTTGTCCAAAGTGACGTACATCTCAGCAAAAGTACAATTTATGTATTACATTAGAGAAAGACACATGGCTGCAGACATGTGACTCAGGTAAACCTAGTTTGTTACCTACCACTTGCTGCACTGAGGTTCATCATTCAAGTAGGTGCATAAAACACAGGATAAACAAGTCCTGATACCCTCCTACCGTTTTTTTTTTTTTTTATATATATATAAATAATAATAAGATACACAAGCAAGCAAATACAATGCTGGAGTAGTAGCTGATAAAAGGCTTTATCTGGTGATGCTCATGAAGTTACGGTGCATGAACATTTACACCGTACATGAGCTGGAGAGATCTTGGGGGGAAATGGGTCTGGAAAAGGTGAGTTTCAGCAGTTCTGAGTGACGGTCATTCCACCACAACGGAGCCAGAACCGAGTACCTCCGAGTTTTACCTTTCGTGCACCGGACCACCAAGCAAGCAGAAGTAGACGAGTGAAGTTGTCTGGCTGGGGTGTAGCAGTTGATCAAGACCTGTAAATAGCTCGGGGCAGTTCTGTTGATGCATTCTTAGACAATAACCAGGGTCTTGAATCTTTGTCTCATATCCTGAAGCCTCGGCACTCCGGCCAAGGAGGTTGGTGTGATGTTCTACAACTGGGTATGGAATTATAATGGATCTGCAGGTAAGAGGTCATTCACAAGCTTGACCGCCTTCACTTGGACGTGACCGTGTATAAAGCACCATGGAGCAGCTTCAGGCCCGAGTCGCTCAGTGCCGAGACACACCTTTGTCGCTTGTCTTTCGGCGAAAATGGAACAAGAAGAAAAATGCCGTATAGTTTGGAACAAGTAAATTATACTATGTTCAGTACTCATTTAATGTTAAACCAAAGAAGAGTGTTAAAAATTATTTGATTAGCTGTTTTAAAATGAGATCTGGTCAATTCATTAAAACTTGTAGCCGTGATGGGTGGTAGCCTGTCTCCCACCTGAGTATTATTTGTCTTTAATAACTTTAATAAATAATGTTTCATATTTATGAGTGGGCATTACTGTGAAGCCTATTATGGTAGTAGATATACGTTGTAAGGTGGGGTTTCTGATTTCAGTTTACACTATTTAATCTTCAGCTATTTGGTACAGATACATTTGTTTATCATAAATGGAAACATTGAGAGAGCTGTTGACACTATGTTCTGCCACTTTTTCAAACACACTTAGCTTGTTGTCTTGGGTGGAACCCTAGTGAACCCAACATGTTCCTAAATTGCTTATTGTAATTCTGGGCACTGAAGGAGCTCAGTGTATTAATCTGATTTCCAGCTTTTGCTTCTATCTTGATTTGCTCCTCAATATTTACAGTTGATAAATTCCAGCAATTTCCTCACTATTTAAGCTTAGTAGTTCTTAGACTAATACATTTACATTTATTCATTTAGCAGACGCTTTTGTCCAAAGCGACGTACATCTCAGCAAAAGTACGATTTATGCATTAAATTGTAATAAACTCAGTAAATCCTTCAAATCTCTGGATTTAATGGCTTATCTGTTAGCATACAGTGCACTGTTACCTTGTTACAACGTTTACCACAAAAGTGTTAGCTAAATGAATAAATTTAATTATGAACATCCTGCTGTTCTGTACATGTTCATTGACCAGACAGTTGTGTTTTGTCTAACACTGTGGTTACTCTTATAGCTTAAAGACAAGTTTCATGAAGTGGAAACCCGACTATGACAGCGCTGCATCAGAATACGCCAAAGCAGGTGAGAAGTGCTGAGATTCACAGCTGGATACTGAACTTCGGAAACCAGAGAAGAGCAGTGTGAGCAAGGGATTAGAACAAATGTTCAGTTTAATTCAATTCAACTTACTTTTATAGAGCGCTCTTCTCACGCAGTGACACAGAGCGCTTTAGCACAGGCATAAAGCAAGAAAAACAGATAGAAACAAAGAAGACAGTCAACTAATGGCTACCATAATGAAGAACTTATTATAGAGCTATAAGTATACCTACTGGCCACCGGGGAAAGGAACAAAAACTCCCAACTGAAGGTTGAGGGAGAAAAAATCTCTGGGGGTTCACGGGCCAGTGGTTGCCCATCCCTCCTGGGCATTCTAGAAAGTAAGAATTTGTAAGCCAGTGTGTAACAAGTAATAATGATATTGTTGGTAAATGTTTTTTCTTCGGTGTTCATTGACTGGCCGTTTCTCCCTTACTCTTACACTCTTGCATCACAAGTACATGTTTGTTAATGAAATTTTTATAATAAACCCTTGAGGATCCTCTAAGGAAAGGTAGTTTAGCTAGTTTGAAGGTCAAGGAATAAGGCAGATATGTCTTGGGTAATGAGATGCGGTGTTTATTGACCTCTTTATTTTAGCATTTTATTCTTCAGACTTAGTCTTGTCCTAATATCTTCCTTAAAACTAACTTGGTGGACAAACCAGAGGACATGTCATTTTCAGGTTAAGGTAATGTATCATAATGCTTAAATGGAAAGGTAAATATCGTTGTTTTTCCTCTTAGCTGTTGCTTTCAAAAATGCCAAGCAGCTTGAACAGGCAAAGGATGCGTACCTGAAGGAGGCAGAGTGCCACACCAACAATCGAGCGTATCCTTGTGCTTTTTGGCCCTTCGCAAACGATCAATGAATGTGGAGCTTTTAGGTAGTTTTTCTGCATTACATCCTGTTGGGGTCATAATTTACCTTCCCACATGATCCTAAGATCTGCACAGTTTTTTTTTTTTTTTTTTTTTCTTCTTTCATGTGGGCTGAGTACTCCTTGTTATAATCATCTTATACTTAATTATATTAATTCTTTTCTAAGTTGTACTGAGAAATATATTCCTTTGTCACATTCAAATAAAAAGCAGCACAGAGGTATGTACATCATGTTGTGTGCTCAGGTATATGTTTGATCCCTGTTCAGTTTGTGTGGGGTTTGCATGGGTTTCCTCCAGCCACTCTGGTTTCTTCCCACACCTCAGATATTCAAGTTTCAGGCTAACCAGTGACTTCAAATTGCTCTGTGGATGGGGGGCTAACCTGTGTTGGATTGATGTCCCATTCAGGGTATGCCCTGCTTTGCTTAGCCCACTCTGCTTCCTGGATAGACTCCAGACCACCACCCCCCCACTACAGACAAGCAGTTATAGATGGGGAATGAGCATATGTGATTTTCAAATAAAATGTTATGTAACAAGAAATATTTTAAATTGTACAATAAACACTATTTAAAACTTGAAATGTATAAAACATGTCAAGATTTATTTCTCAGAAATGTTCATATTTGCCTTAACGATATTCACAGCCTCTTCCATGCTGCTAAGTAAGTATTAAAACACATATATATTCTTTTCAGTGATATCAGTATCCATGATAAATGCCTTCTGTATTGATTTTATGCTTAGAGATTTTATCAATGGCTCCTCCTTATCTGTAGTTTTATTTTTTAGGGCTCTTGAACAGGCCGGTATGATGCTGAAGGTGAGTTATTTCATTACCCTCGTAAGTGGTTTGTACATTTTACTGTGCCTATGGGTAATATTGTTCTCTTTTACACTTGTGTACATCCTGTCTGTTTTGTTGGTGTGTGTAATTACAAACACCCAGGTGTACTGTTGTCACAGTTTATGACTGCATGTGTGAGATTTTTGCTGAATGAACGCCTCACCCAACCAGTAACACCGAGCTACTAAGTGTTTTCCTTCCAAGCTCAAGATGCTTTCAGAAGAGTGTTCTGCAGCTTGAATCTGTGGCTGGACCCGCAAATCCAAGGTAGCTCAGTCTGTGTGGTTCCTCCCCAGGACATGCAGCGGATGCCTGAGGCGATCCAGTACATTGAGAAAGCTAGCACGATGTATGTGGAGAACGGCACCCCTGACACTGCTGCTATGGCGCTGGACAGGGCTGGAAAGTAAGCACTTACATTAGCGTTTGCTTTAACCTCACCGCTGTGTTTATTACAGCAAATTCACATGATAGAGCCACATATTTTCACTTCATGCACAGTATCTATCTGGCTTTCACTCAGAGGACTCAGGTTTCAATCCCTCAAAGGTACCTTCCCTGAATTAATTCAGTGAAAATGATCTTGCCATATAAATGGGAGAATAATTTAGCTTACACTATATGTAAATTTGGAGAAAAGTGTAAAAAAAAACTTTTTGCTAATCTCTTGCCTCTTTTTTACAGGCTAATTGAGCCTGTAGATCTAGACAAGGCAGTTCACCTTTACCAACAGGCAGCGTCAGTATTTGAGGTAAGGTAAAATAACATGAAGAGTGACTTCAAAAATGATTATTGCTGTACTGATTCTTTTAAAGGTTTTTAACATTTTACTTTTCGGTAATCTACATTTCATGCAAACTACTTAACCTGGCATAATACTGGTTTTCATATATCACCCCCATTGCGTGACATGATGATTTTGTACCTTACGTTGCATATTTTAGTTATGAATTTTCTGCTGGGGGTATGTTCTGTCTCACACCAAGTACATCTGGCATAAGCTGAAGATACAGCAACACTGTATTGCAAATGGTTTTTGAGAGTGGATTGATGGATAAAAAGAAAGTGTTAGAGTATCCGAAAAAAATACTATAGCTTCAAGCTCTTTACAGAACCTATTAAAAAGTGGACGAATGTGTGTATTTTAAAGCTTTTACTGATTGCCACACGCTAAACCTGACTTGTTACAGACTTCCACTTCCAATTGTGTTTGTAAGTTGAGGACCCAGTGTAATTTAACATTGTCATGGCTTTGTAGCTCTGTTTAGCAATATTTATCCTTTTTGAATATTAAATAATTTTCCCTTAGTGTTGCTGTAAACCTAAAAAGCAACCCGAAATGTTACTCTCTTCGCCAGTGCTAAACAGGTAATAGTTGGTTTATGCAGCATCTGAAAATAAAGTTGCCAAAATACACTTTTTACGGAACTCACGAGTACATAGAAATAAGAGGCTATTTTTGTTTTTATTTTCTAGAATGAAGATCGTCTAAGGCAGGCTGCTGAACTTCTAGGGAAAGCCTCAAGGCTTCTTGTCAGACTGCGCAGGTACAACGTCCACACTCCCCTGATTACCATGGTTCTATGGGTCTTTTTCCCTGTCCTTGTCTCATCTGGTTTTCCAATGACTATGTTTGTCAGGTTTGACGAAGCAGCCGTTTCCCTACAGAAAGAGAAGAACATGTACAAAGAAATAGAGAACTACCCTACCTGCTTCAAGGTATGTGTGACTGTGGAATAGAGAAAGTGAATATTTACCAGTTTAACTTGTAGATTTTGTTCTTTTCTTAGCGAATGAATATAGAATATGTGCTTATGATTATTGAAACTATTTATTTGCAGATTTTGTATGTGTTCAGTTACTAAGCTAAAACTGAACTGTGTAGAAATTTTCAAATTTTCACTGTAGAGATCATGAGCATTTAATCTTTTTTTTTTTCTCCCCTAGAAAACCATTGCCCAAGTGCTTGTTCAGCTTCACAGAAATGACTTTGTTGCTGCAGACAAATGCGTCCGTGAGAGTTACAGGTGAAAAGAATAATTTGATACATTCTGAATAAGGAAGGGTGGGCAATACTCGGATACCTGGAGGTTTATTTCTCTGCCTTTCTTTGGTTGGGAGTTTTTTCTTTTCCTCTCCTCGGTTGCTAGTTGGTTTATTTACATACTGAGTGCCAACCATACTGAGGGCACGGCCCATTTCCGCATCTCTCCCAGCATCCCAGGATTCAGTGGGAGCGAGGACTGTGTTGCCATGGAGCAGCTACTCCAGGCGTACGATGAACAAGATGAGGACCAAATGAGCCGTGTGTGCAACTCCCCCCTGCTCAAGTATATGGACAACGATGTAAGTACAGTGTGAATAAACAATTCTGCCAGAGAGTTTCTTTAACTCATTACACTTTTAACTTGTTTCCTTCTCTTGTTGCTGTGCAATTTGTTGTGTTCCTTATGTGAATCTTAACATTTCTTAGTACCTGTGGAAACTTAATAGTTCAATTTTAGAACAAGAATGAATTTGAATGTGTGTCAGTGCTGTTTGTTTTTTCCTTTCATCTGTAATGGAAATGCATCTTTGCCAAATATCTGAAGACATTTTCAGGTATGAAGTTCATATGTAAAGATTCCCAGCATTGGTACCTCTTTTTTTTTTTTTTTTTTTTTTGGTAGGTTGTTTAAGAAGAGATTTAACGTACTTTTTAAAGATTAGCCATAGCTAATTATACCAGTTTATATTGCAGCAATACACATGATAGTGATAAAAAAACAGTTCTGTGATAATCATTTCAATACTTCTATGGAAAATTTTTCCTCTCCTGGGTGTTTTTCATGTTTTTCCCCCAACTTTACATAGTTACACTTCAGTGTTGAGTCCCCTTCTCTCTCTTTCCTTTTAAGTGCAAAATCCTGTCTTTATGAGGTCCTCTTCTTCTGTGTGCCCTCAGATGGAACTGTCCTTGTCCAAAGAGCAAAACATGTATTTTTAATATGAGCAAATTCAATGGAACTCTAGATTGTTGTGAAACATACAAGTATTGAAACATTTAAATAGAAATATTTCAGTTTATTTTTAGGCTGACTTTTGTTGTTTCTTAGTTCCCGTCCCTCCTGTTGCTTTTGCTTATTGCTCAGTATCTTAGGTTGTTCTTTTTCAATAATTTAGTTTTCTTTTATTCAGAAGGCAATTAGATGTTTAAAAATGGGTCATTTCAATTATTAATTAAATAATTTGAAGAGAAAACTAATTACCATTCAGCTGTAAATTTTCACACAAATGTAACAAATGAATGAATTATTCATAGAACAGAGTGACTAGGTCCACTATGGAAGCAGCTTCTACTGTCTTAATGAACTGATTGGACCACATTTCAGTGGGGCAGCCTCAGTGTCCCTGCCTGGACAGCATCCATCACATTGTACACTTGCTCTTACAATGCGTCCTTTGCTCCTTGTGCATAGTATGCCAAGCTGGCAATCAGCCTGATGGTGCCAGGAGGTGGAAAAAAGAAGAAATCTCCCATCACCCCTGAAGGCGATGTTGGTGGGACACAGGCTGCCGAGGAGGAGGACGAGTATGCGGGGGGGCTGTGTTAGCCCCACATGTGTTACAGCGATCATCTGCCTTGCTGTGCTTCCCCATGGTGCGCTGTGGGGTTGCATCACATCTAGGCCTCTACCACCTTGCTTCCTTGGGCACATTCTGAATGTTTCTGAGGTGATTCTCCTCTGCTGCACAACTGTCCAGACACTATTATGCACTTGCACGGTTATGAAAGAAGCATGATAACAATAGAGTTACTTACGATATGGAATATTTTGTCCCTTTGGGTTTTTTTTATGTTTTGCATTATAGCAGAGTTTCCCCCAAAGAAGGTCCACAGCTGACATTTTTTTTGTATTGTTTCCCATTGTCTTCCTTTCTACATTGAATTTGTAGAGAAATTGTTGTCATCTTTGGAAACTTATCAGATTATATCTGTAAAAAAGCTTGTTTTTTTTTTTTTTTTTTTTCTCTTGGGTTCATTTGGTATGTTCACGTGAACAGGATTTTTTTTTTTCATGGTGTTCTGGGAGCTTTGTTGTTATCGATGTTCGCCCAGAAAACTGCTAATATTTTTTGTTTGTTTTTTTAAGAACCATTCAGATATATTTAAGATTAAACTGAAAGTAACAAACAGCTGTATAGCAGTGATACGTAACATCCAATGTAGAAAAAAAATGTAATCAAGACTTGCTGTTGCTTTTCATCCGTGTGTCGAGAGATTTCTAAGCAGTGTTTTTGGATGAAATATGCACAGGGAAAACAGTGATGTAGTAATTAATTAGTAATTAATTCATATAACACATTTGGGAGGACTGTGTCACTGAGTCATCTCGTTTCCAGATTCCTGAAGCAGCTGCCAAATTTTGCAAATATGAACCTTCCAGAGGCTGGATGCACGATAAACGCAGTTTGGTTTAGCAGTTTGCTGCAAAATCCATGAAACGTATAAAATGTGTAGACAATCTGCAGGTGTTCATTCTGAAATTCAAACGACTTTCCAAAAAGCATCCCACATTGTAAAGAGTGCAGATTTTATTTCCAATAAGTTTTATGTTGATATGCGTTTTATAGCTTTGTTTGTACATACTATGAATTAAATGGGGGGGGGGGGGGGGGGGAATCTATTTGCAAGGAGATTTAAATATTAATCTGTGTGAATACTAGGGTAAAACAGTGCAATACATCCATGTCTGCTTGTTATAATGTGACTAAAAGGGTTGATTTTGAAGCACGTGGTTATATTTTATTTGCCTTCTGATGTTTTTTTTTTTTTTTTTTTTTCCCCCAAGTAAAATTGTGCATATTTGCATCAAGTACAAATTCAACAATAAAGATTTGAAGCAAAAAAACGTGTGTGTGAAGTGCGCTTCTAATTATATCCAGTCAGTAGAGCTGAGCCGTTTACTGCGTTTTACTGCACTTGTAAGCACAAAGAAATGGTACAGTGAATACAAACACAATGTAAAGGTAAAGAATACTGAGGTGAGCAGTTTGGGATTAGTGAACCGTACAGGACTAGTTAAGTGACTAGTTAACTACCAGTTATTAACCCCCCCTCTAGTTAAGGGCGAGCCTGTGGTGTGGAAACAAAATGGTCCTCACACGACGGTTCGACTCGTCAGCATAGATATATCAGTCGTTTAAAATCATTGCAGAAATAATTTGTATTATACAAAGTGGGTTTTGGTATACCTAAATTTCATTTGTTTTTTTGTTGCTTTCGTGTTATTTCATTTCATTTCATTTGAATGTTGTTTTTCCCATTGGGAATAAAACTAATTTAATCGCCTCAAGACGGGAATTCGCCCAACGAGCGATTTCCCGGAACGAATTAACGCCGTTACGTTGGGGACGGGCGCACGGAACACGGACAGAGGCGGCCGGAAGTGGCGCTATGCGAGAGGCGGATTTCCGGCTCCCCGCCGGAAACCGCGCGAGCGCAGCGGTAAGGGCGGAGATAATGGCGGCCGCCGAGCTGCTCTTCTGTCGGCGCTCCAGCCCCGGAGAGACGGCGGAGCGCGCGCTGCTCATCGTGGGCCAGTCGGCGCACCTGCGCAGCTTGAGCTGGGAGGACGTGCGAGACGTGTTGCTGCCACGCGTGGACGAACAGGTGGGCGCGCCTGCTGCGGGTTCACCTCCCTCTGTCTGTGTGACTGACTCTGGTCCGGAGCCGTGACGGTACACGTACACGTACACGTACACGGATAGGTGCAGGTGCAGTCTGCGTGACGTCAGCAGGGTCTTAACCGGCTCACTGTCTGCACTCCGCCCTCTTTCCCTCTCTCTCAGTACCTTGTTCGTACCCTGTTTGCAACTTGTTCGCGGGCAACTTTTGTTTGCGACACTGACTGAACTCGCGGATCCGCTCGTCAAGCCCCGGGTGGGCGGGGCCGTAGGGGTCATGGGGTCACGGATCCACGCGGCGTGGAGCCCCTCCCACACTCAACAGCCGTGGCTGTACCCAACCCTTTCCTCCACAGTGACACACAGTGATTTGTTCAGCGGGGTAATTTTATCACTTTTTTTTTAATTTTTAATTTTTCAAACTGTAAGTACCTCGATCAGTGGTGCCACAGCAGGAGGGGATTCAAACCCAGGTGTGTAGAGTGTGAGGCAGCAGCTCTAACCAGTGCCTTACCTGTACAGTACAGGCCAGGGAGTGTTATTTATTGTACTGAGGTTTGTACACTAACTAAGCTAGTTACACTACCTTAACCCTTTAGCAAGGTAGTTTTTACTCTATCAGTCAGGACAAGTGAATGTCCCTATGGGGATTAATAAAGTTTTTTTCTTTGTTATTTATTTTAAAAGTACTGTGCTCAAGGGTACTACAGCAAGGTGTGGCTTTCAAACCCGTGGCTTTGAGTCCACGGCCAGTTTGCCAGGCGGCGGGGATACAAACGCCGCGGTAAGCGTGCGATGGGAGATGGCGTCGGTCGGTTTGGAGCAAATGCTGTGCTGTTCCGGCGCCGAAAGAGGCGGGGGTCCCACCTGCCGCACTTTTGTCTTGCAGACGTGGCGACGTGCGCTCCGGTGCCTGCAGGCCGACAGGACGGATGTCTGCCCGCTGTGGTTAAACATGGTAACGGTGGCCGCCCTGCCGCCCGCGGTGAGTCGCCACAACACGCCATCCAGCGCGCACGCGCTCGCGCGGCTCGTGGAGACACGGCTCGGTGCCCAGCACAGCGCCCACATCATGGTGAGTTTAGTGGGCCTCGCGCCTCCTGTAGCTCACCTGTTGTATGAACCTGTACAACTGGAGCTTCCACAGATTGAAAGTGCCAAGTTAATAATAAAAAAAATCATAATAATAATAATAATAGTAAAGGGTCTTCATTTATTTGCAGATTGGGTTCTCGAAAAAGAAATATAGCTACAATAAATAAAACTTAATCTCCAAGATTTTGTTTGAATTATTTTGATATTTTTACTCTTGTTAAAAATTAAAACTAGTTTAGACATAGTGAAAGTAACAATGTACCATGTCCACAAAATTACTTGGTCCACACCGTAGACCATGTGATCTTATGCTGGGTTCCATGGAGCTCTGGCTCATTTTGAAATTGGCATAAAATAAATAAAATAAAAATATTAGTACGCCCTTACTGTCTGTGGTGTAGTTCTAAAAAATGTAATCAAGTGTAACAAATTCACAGCGGTAGCACTGCTGACTCACACTATGTGAGTGGTGCAAGAGGATGTGGGTTCGATCCCCACTCAGCGTGTGTGTGGAGTGTGCATGTTTTCCCTTTGTCTTTGTAGGTTTCCTTTGGGTGCTCTGGTTTCCTCCCACACTCCAAAGACATGCTGTTCAGGTTCACCCATAGTGTGTGAGTGACAGAGAGAGTGTGTTCCAGTGGTGTATGGATGAGTGACCCAGTGTAAGTAGTGTATCTAGCTGTGTAGTTCAAGCAGTTTTTATTGTCATTCCTCTATATAGCTTGTATACAGTGGAACAAAATGTTGTTTCTCCGGAGACCATGGTGTAAGTCACCTTGGCGAATAAGGTGTGACACTAAACAGTGTTAATTGGAAGTCACTTTGGAGAAGAGCGTCTGCTAAATGAATAAATGTAAATGTGTCATTTCAGGAATGTTTGTATCTTTGACTGTTGGTAACTTGAACGTTGTAACTCGAGGATATGTATATATGTATTATAACTCCAGCGAGGGCAGAAACAACATATCAAACCCCAAGCAAGTTGTCTGTCCGTCGCAGGTAGTGTGTGAGAAGTCCTCTGTATTTGCGTCGGCCTGCGCCGTTGCCAGGGCCTTCCCTCTGTTCAGCCGCAAGTCCGAGCGCAGCTCGAGCAGAGAGGACCGCAGGGTCACGGTCGAGTTCTTCTGCGTGGAGCCGCGGGGGGAGCGGCTCAGTAACTCGGCTCTTGAGGCAAGTCCCCCTTCGGCCGCGTGACCCGGTGTCGCCCGCGCCGTTTACTGCTCTCTGCGCGGTACGCTTTACCGCACAGGCTCCGGGAGCTCTTGGTGAGTGTGTGTGATGTGTGCGCAGTGCTTGTCCCGCGCGGCGCAGAGCGTCCGGCTGGCGGCTCGAATCGTCGACTCTCCGTGCAGCGACATGGACACCGAACGCTTCCTCCAGGTAATCCTTCCGCAGTGTGGTATTACAGTACTAGTATGGTACTGCTCTCTTTTTAATTTGTATGCAAAAAAGTTACATTTTGTTATGTTTGTGCTGACGGATAAAATGAGACGTGTGGTTTACCGTAATAAAATACACCGTCTCGTGTCCATACACTGTATTTACCTGTTAAATACAAAAATAATTGGGACCAGATGTGTGTGTTCATAATTAATTTTGTTCGTAACTCCAAATTCATTGCACTGCTAAAACAGAAGTTTCCATGAAGGTTTTTTTTTTTTTTTTAATACAACATGCCTTCATTTATTTAACAGGTACCAAAGCAGAACATTCGACTCTAACTGTACACGTGGCAACCGGCAGCAGCAGATAATCTAAGCGCTATTTAGTGTTTGTTTAAAAAAAGTGTGGAGGCGCATAGGTAAAACTGTACCGCTGTGTCACAGGAGGTGCGGGCGGTGGCCGCGGAGCTCCGAATCTCTCCCGTGATCATCCGCGGCGAAGAGCTGCGCAAGAAGGGATTCGGAGGTAATCCTCTCATCTTGTTACATTTATATTTGTTATATCTACATGTATTCATTTATCTGACACTTTTCTCCAAAGCGACTTATTAGTGTGTAACAAAAGGAGGCCGAGATGGTCACGCGCGATGCTCGTGAGGAGGGGTTTATTAACGGGCAGGTGTGTCAGTGGACAGAGGGACAGGGGGGAAAAGGGGGCACAGGGAACTGGTGTCGAGGGGTGGCGCTCCGGGTGCGGGATCGGGGTCGGTGAGGTGCTCCGGCTTCGTCTCCGGCATCCAGGCTTCACGCTCTCTCTCTCTCTCTCTCTCTCTCTCTCTCTTACTCGTCCGCCCGAGGGAAGAAATAGAGGACCTGCTTAGATTCCGGTGTCGTTGCTCCGCCCCTCCCCGCTCTGCCTGGCCCTTAGCCTGCCCCGGCATGCTACATAGTGTTAATCTACTTACAATAATTTACCCATTCATACAGCTGGGTAATTTTACAGGAGCAATTTAGGGTTAGTACCTTGCTCAAGGTGGGATTCGAAACTGCGACCTTTGGCTCCAAAGGCAACAGCTTACATTTATTTAGCAGATGCTTTTCTCCAAAGCGACTTCAAATGAACTCTATGTGGTGTTATGAGCCCACACACCTTATTCACCGTGCTGACTTACACTGCTAGATACACTACTTACACTGGGTCACTCATCCATACATCAGTGGAACACACACACACTCAATGGGGGAACCTGAACAGCATGTCTTTGGAGTGTGGAGTGTGGGAGGAAACCAGAGCACCTGGTGGAAAATCATGCAGACTGAGTGGGGATCAAAGCCACATCCTCTCGCACCACCCAGGCGCTGTGCTTACTCGCTGTGCTACTGTGACACCCAACTCTGTTTCACCAGCTTTCAACTCTATTTCTGTTCATATCTGTGTTATGTCTGGTTAAAAACCACAGAAATGAATTTCCTCTTCAGTGAGGTCCCTTTGTCCACATAGCGCTGAGCCCTAGTGACAGGGACACGCTGAGGGACTTGCTGTCTTTCTCTGTCCCTCAGGCATCTACGGCGTTGGGAAGGGGGCAACGAGCCGCCCCGCGCTGGCTGTCCTCAGCCACACGCCCCCTGCGGCCACCCAGACCATCGCCTGGGTGGGCAAAGGCGTCGTGTATGACACGGGGGGGCTCATCCTCAAGGGCAAAGTAAGGTCCCTCTGAAAACGCAACACGCTTGCGCACATGGGCTTTGTTTATTAGAAAAATTTGTTTTACCAGGAACAGTTTTCTGTACCTTTTCTAATAATGTCATATGATGAGCAACATTGTCGAATTACACAATGTAGCAAATTTTAATTTTTTGCATTTTCCATTCAGCTTTGTTATATTACAGTTATCACACTTTTGATGTTAGTTTGTACTATATGTCAGTTTTTAGAAAAATATTCCACCTTCTTGAAATTTGCAAATTCTAGTACTGGGTTCTGAGCTGAAACTATTCCTGTACATTTTAGGATCTCATGCTTTCTAGAATGTTCTAGTGCTTCTAGAATCTTCCAATGGCTGTAAAGTACCAAAGTAAAACTGACACTCTAAAAGAACTAGAGGTATTTTTGTAATTTGTAAACTTTAATCATAATCAGCGCAAAAATCAACAGAAGAACTTTGAAAAATTTCGTTGCGTTATTGCACTTATTTCTAATCTATAATAAATCCTTACACATGGACAGAAAAATTAACGCACTTGAAACTGTGAATGTTTGCATCCATTTACAGTCCCTTCCGTATAATAAACCATCAGAAATGTAGATGTTTCAAGTATATTCACAAGCTAATACTCAATATGCGCAGCTTTTAACGTTTCACTTCTCTTACTGTGCAAATGTCGTATGTTTTATCTTTAATGTCAGAGTAAGTTGCACTTTCCCACAACGCTGACAGGTGTATGTAAAACTGAAATGAAATCATTCAGTCATTTGTTGATTGTCAAGAAAGCATCACATTCTAAGAAATGGTCTGGAAGCCAAATGACTGAATGATCTCATTTTGCTATTAGCGGAACTTGACCACGTTGAGACCTGCTTCACTGCGTTTTTTACCGACACCCACAAACACCGGCGGGAAATGGGGCCTTTAAGGAGACGGATCCGAATCATACTGGGGCCGAGTCCTTTTGTTGCCCTTTCCCCCCGAATCCATGTGCCGCTCCGTCCCCTGCTGTTTGCAGACTCAGCTTCCGGGTATGAAGAGGGACTGCGCAGGGGCTGCGGCTGTCCTTGGGGCCTTCAGCGCAGCGGTCAAACAGGTGGGTGTCGGGCGGGTGGGCGCGCCACCGGCATGGAGCGGGGCGTCAGGAGGCTTTTGGCTCAGCATCCACACCGCGCTCCCTCCTTGTTCTCTTGAGCAGGGTTTCAAAGAGAACCTTCATGCCATCCTCTGCTTAGCGGAGAACTGCACTGGGCCCAGAGCAACGAGGCCAGACGATATCCATCGGCTCTACTCAGGAAAGTAAGGAGGAGGTGTTTCCCTCCGGAAATATGAAAAAAAAAATGACTACTTCCTCTCGTTCTCGTGGCTGTGAAACGTTCTGGTGTTTCTCTCTACTGCAGAACGGTGGAAATCCGGAACACGGACGCGGAGGGGCGCCTACTACTGGCGGACGGCGCAGCGTACGCCCTCAGGGATCTGAAAGCAGACGTCATCTTGGACATGGCCACCCTCACGGGTGCTCAGGTAGACGTGGGGAGCGGGATGAGACGAGCCTCTCCTTTTGGACTGCGACACGCACGCAGTGGACCGACGCCTCGTTCGTCTGTCTCGGGAACTGCAGGGCGTGGCCACGGGCCGGTACCACGGCGCCCTGCTGACCAACGACGAGGACTGGGAGAAGGCGTGCGTGGCAGCGGGGCGCAGCAGCGGCGACCTCGTTCAGCCGCTCGTCTACACGCCCGAGCTACACTTCAGTGAGTTCTCCTCTGCTATGGCTGACGTGAAGAATTTCGTGAGTGTAACTTTTACCGCAGTCGCTCGCGGGCCAAGCCGTGCACCCTTGGCTTTTACAGATAGCACCCCACCCCACCCCTTCCCTTCCCCGCTGCTTGTCTGTATGCCGAATGGGCTGTTTTCAGAGGAGCTTCTGCTTACTCATTGCTCGAGCCCTGCGAAGCGCAGCGAGAGTCATGGCACTGTGTGTATGTGTGTGTGTTTACTGTGCCATGGTGCAGGACCGCAGTAATGCGCCGTGCTCCTGCGCCGGACTCTTCATCGGAGCGCAGCTGGGATTCAGCTGGTCGGGAGTGTGGATCCACGTGGACATGGCCTCCCCTGCATACAGTGTAAGTGCCCGGCGGTAGGTATGGAGCCAAGGAGCTGTAGCTGGAAGGTTGCTGGTTTGGTACTTGGCAGGGCCCTCCAGCTGTTAGCAGCGCTGTGCGTGGGGCACTGTCACACAGGTGTTCTCTCGCTCAGGGGGAGCGCGCCACAGGCTACGGGGTGGCTCTGCTCCTGGCGTTGTTCGGACGCTCCACGGACGACGCCCTCCTGCAGCTCATTTCCCCAGCCGGGCCGGAGAGACACGGTGGGGCGAGCGAGGTGGCGAAGGGTGCTCCCAAGAGGAGGAAGCTCATCTGACCGCACGGGTCATAACGCGGCGCTCGACAGGTTACAGGGGTGACACACCTTTCACGAGGAAATGCTGGAGCTGCACTTGCATCCAGTTGAAGAGCTTTAAAATGTTTTTTTTTTTTTTTTTTTTTTTAAAAGGTGATACTTGAATGTTAGTGTCTTTGTGGTTAATCTCCTGACCGCACACGGTTACTGAACAGGCTAGTGGTCGACCACGTTAAAATAAATACCATCCAGCCATCACATGTCCAATGTCTTTATTTGGAGACCATCGAACCACAATTACACCACGTAACCTTTAAACATAAAAGTACACAGTTAAATCTGTTTATATTTCCTTGCTTTAAAAAAAATTTAAATGGACACTTTCAATAGTGATTATTTTTTGCAGTACTTGTAATGCATAGTTTCACTTTCCCAGTTTCTTATGTATTACCTTATTTGTTCTGTTTCACTTTATATATTTTTTTTAGGAACATTAAAAACCGTCATATATAATCAAAATGCAGCTCTGTTCATTAATACAAGTTGACGTTATGCCTCTAGATGTTAGTCGGCACAGCCGGTGGAGGTGGGTTCAAATTCCGCTCTGTGTGGAGTGTGTGTGTATGTATAGATGTACGAAGGGGTGGAGCCAGTTTACAGGAATGTATCCAGCACTGTAAGTCACCTGGGTTTAGATAAATACCCATGTGTGTCGTTGTGTAACCGAGGCCTTTGTCACCGGTCACTAAGCGTGAAAGGTTTGCGCAATAAGTGCCTTTTATTGCCAAAATACTGTGATTGAGGGTAAGAACGTCAGGCTACCGCAGTGGGCTTTGAACAGGGTGCTTTCCGATTGCAGGGTAACGGTTCGACAGTCCCCAGCAGTGCTTTTTAGGAGTCACACTAGGATAAAAGGCAAAGCAGTAAAAACAGGGTGCACGAAACAGTAGAGGACAACTGGGACCTGCTGCTGAAGTCCTCCGGGGCTCAGATACAGTAGGGGGGGAGGGTGGGAAGGAAACAAAAAAAGGATCAAGTCTCTCCTTTGTGAGATGATTAACTTTTCCTGAGAAACATGTGTCCTCAATTTCAGCACCGTGGACAAAACACGGTGAAAGGGCGTCCTCGTCTGTCCACAGTGTTTACAACGCTTTGTGCACAGGAGGGACGCAACGTACGTACGTGTGTGTGTGTGTGTGTGTCGCTGTTCTCCCTCTCCAAGCGTCTCTGCCCCCGTGCAGTGCGACAGTTCAAGTTTACGGGCGAAGGTTTGCGGTTTCTTTCCCGAAAAGTTCCGCGCCGCGTGTCGCTGTGCTCAGCAACACACCCCCCGAAAGCCGCTGGAGGAAGGTGCTGTCGCGACAGCAGTTACCCGTCTCACCGCTTGACCGCTGGATTCTTGCGGGCCTTCACTTGGTCTTCTCGCGCGTCCACTTGATCATGGTCTCGGGCGAGCGGTACAGGAAGATGAGCTTGGCGTACAGGTCCTCCTCCAGCTCCAGCTCGCCCGTCTCGCGCACCAGGAAGATGTCGGTGCAGAGCTTGAGGATGCGGTCCACGCATGGAAGCTCCTCGAACATGATGGAGTGCGAGATGCCGCTGAAGAACTCGCGCACAAATTTCCCAATGACCAAGACGACCGAGGCGTAAAGACCCATAATCCTGGGGGTTAGAGGGAGAGAATGTGAGTGAGACATAGACTGACTTTTAGCCCAAAACAGACTTGAGTGTGTGGAGTTGACACTGTTCAGAGTTTGTCTCATTCTGCGTTAAGTTCTCACCCTCCATCAGCCCGTGTTTACTAGTTTCACCCTCATTTACCAGATGCTGTCCTCTAAAGTAACTTACACTGATTTACCCTAATGAAGGAAACTGGACTGTTATAACTATTGTTAATTGTTGATGTAACCGTCTGTTTTAATAGGATCCGGTGATATTTTAGGGTAAATAAGTGTCACTTTTGGGGGCTCAGGAGTGCAGTAAAACTTTTACCATTGACTGGTAACCATATGGTAAGGAGAATTCACCTGACGAAGGGTTTCTCAGGAACATGTTACCTTTTAAGTGCCAGTGACCAAGTATTTGCCTTTGCTCACATTTGCATTATTGCCCAAGAGTCATCCTGTAGATCACGTCTTCAATGAGCTACCAAAAAAACACCGAGCCCAACCAGACGGGACCACAGCAGCTCGTGCGCCTCCCCGCTTGGGTGCTCTGACCACCCGTCCAGGCAGGAAGAGAGCAGTTCTTACCCGTATCCGGCCAGGAAGCCCAGGCTCGGTGGGCTGACCTTGTCGCTGAAGACGTACAGCTCGAGACCAGCCTCCTTCTTCTTGTCCTGTTTCCTCACGCTCAGCTTCTCGCTCGAAGGCTGGTCGACGATCCACCACTCCTGGACCTCGCCCGTGCCGTTGCGGTTCCTCTCGAGAGCCAGCGTGATGTTCTTGTATCCGTTGTCTGAAGGAGACGGCGCCGGCAGCGTCACGTACCTCGGTAAAATCTTCCCGTTAAACCGCTCAAGCTTTCGTTACGATGAACGCAACGCCTTTCAGAAACGACTGGCCTAGGCCTGGGAGGGTCCCGGTCCTCTAGAACCAGAACCAAAACCAGAACCAGAACCAACCCCAGGTGGGGACCACCAATCGTGCAGCGGGGTGAAGCGCGCCACCCGCTACAGCTACGACCTTTTGGACTCATATTTAGCACGAGTACAAAGACTCCCTACCGTCATAGAGCTGGTCGACAGGCTTCGCGTTGGAGTCGCTGGGCGCTCTGATGAAGCAGGGGAACACGTTGGTGATGAGCCTGCGGAGACGAGAAGGAAAGGCGTCGGCGCGGCGCCGCGGTACCACAAGAGTCGTGCGCGATTCGTGGCCGACACTTACACCGCCTCCCTTCTCGTGCCGTTTAACAACTCGATCAGCTCCTGCCGGGTCTTCGTGTCCAGGTGGCTCACGTGTTTGTCGGAGGCGAGCTCGGCCTTGGCCCCGAGGCTCAGGTTCCTGGGAGAGAAACGCGCGTCACTTCCGGCTCCAGCTGCGCGGTAAAACTCTTCGTTTACCGCCGGCCGAGGAAAAGGGGTAACGTTCACTTTTACTGAGGAGTTACTCATGGTGTGCAATTACCACATGGCTTTTTAAATACTTCTGGATACTTGACATTTGATACAGCTCGGTGTTTCACGCGAGCGTACGGTTGAAAGGTTTGAGCCCACGGCAGGTGCGCGGCTTCGTCTTTACCACGGTGCTGTTCGCATCCCTGGGGCAAAACTGGAGACGCTTCAAAGTGCCCAGTTCTGCAAACTGGTGCAATCGAATATAAAAGATCCAAAAAAAGACTTAAGTTGTACTACGTGAGCCCGTGTGCTCCGGGGTCAGTAGGAGTCACCGGTGAGCAGCACCTCTGAATGGACCAGGTCATGGTGACCGGGAACTGGTCCTCCTTGCTGAGCACCTCCATGAGATTCCTCCTGCTGGGGGGGCTGATGGTCCACAGGGAGTTGGAGCTGCCCTCCAGCTCGGCCACGGTGACGTCGTCGGACGTGTACGCCTCCAGGAACTGCATGGCGCCCTAAGGAGCGCAAGGCATCGACGTTTTTACTGCGCGCCGACGACGAAGCGCGGAGTAAAATAAACAGTCAGAAAACGGAGAAGAAAAATCTGGAGCCGTTTCGAGCCAATATCCGTGCAGGAGCAATGCAGTGTTTTGTTCAGAAATATAGCTTTAAAAATGAATCATTTTGTTGCAGTGGAATAAACACTGCGGGGGAGACTGTACTGTCACTTGTACAGTGAATTTTACTGTGTTCTGTTGTTTGCAGTTTTTCTGGTCGGGACCAGGACATAAAATGCTTGTATAAATTTATCTACCAAACATTGTTTTACTTGTTGATCTGTCTTATCACTTTGTGTGTGTGTGTGTTACACACTGTATTCTGCTGCAGGATCAATATTCATTCATTCAGTAGGAGAGAAGGGTGAGAAAAGGGGCAGTGAAGCATCACCACGGCAAGAAGAACACAAGCTGAGAAGAGACAGATGCTCGTGACCCTGGGGGGTGGGGTGGAGGGGGGGCACTACAGCTGGACGTGTGTGTGTTTATCTTTCCTCCGGTACGTTTTAATTAGCGCTCCAGACAAAAATGAGCCAATTAATGAAGCTGTATTAACCCGAGTGGGAAATTCACTTTGACTGCAGCAGCGTCCAGCGTCTCTCTTTCTCACACACACACACACACACACACACACACACATTTACATATACAAGGAAAAGGGACACATCCATCACAGCTGGTGAGGTGCAGACCTTCCTCGCACCGCAGCCTTTCCCTTCACGCAGATGGACTCGAGTTCCAAGTTTTCGTGAAGCCGTACGCCGATTATATTTACCGGAGCGTACTTGTAAACGGCGGTTAACTCGGCAAACTCGGCATCGCTGATGTCCTTCAGCTGATTCTGCTGAGCGCTCATGGTGAAGATTGGCTGAGGAGATAATCATCATCATCCTCGTCATCATCATCATCCACAGAAAAATTCAGACATTACTTTTTTTGCCACCAGACGTACAGTAGGTTTAAGAAAAACAATCAAATTAGTCTATTTCATCGTAGCAGATAATATTTACATTAATTCGTTTATCAGCCACTTTTCTCCAAAGTGAGTTATTAGTGTTAATCTACTTACAATTATTTACACGTTCATACAGCTGGGTAATTTTACTGGAGCAATTTAGGGTAAGTACCTTGTTCAAGGGTACTACAGCTGGAGGTAAAACCTAAACCTGCAACCTCTGGGTCCGACGGCAGCAGCTCTAACCATTAAGCTACCAGCTGTCCCCATATATAGGTGTGTGCGTGTCTCACATACCTACATACATACATACGCACACAAACAGTCCGAAACCGCTTGTCCCAAGCGGGGTCACGGTGAACCGGAGCCTAACCCGGCAACACAGGGTGAAGGGCTGGGGGGGGAGGGGACGCACCCAGGACGGGACGCCAGTCCATCGCAAGGCATCCCAAGCGGGACTCGAACCCCTGACCCGCCGGAGACCGGGACCCGGTCAAACCCACCGCACTACCGCACCACCCTTATATATACAGAAATATATTTCTGTGGACTGTGCCTAAAAGTAATTTATTATCAATTTAAGAAATGTTGCGCTACAGTAATGATCATATCGATCACACGCTATACGTACATATGGTGCCAGGACCCGACTGACAGTTGGCACCACGGCTGAAGACGACCGACAACATGAATACTAAAAGGAGACGCGGTGTCTGCGACGTGGCGGACCCGGACCCCGCGAGGCGACGGACGCACCTGGAAGCCCCCCAGGGTGATCTTGACAGAGACGTCCAGCGGTTTGTTGACCACTCCGGCCACAGACTTAACGAGGGACATGAAGAGCAGCGGGAACCACACGATGCAGATGAGCAGCATCACGATCATGCCGCCCATGCCGTACTTCACCACCTTCTTCTTCTTCTGCCCTCGGGGCTGGGGGTACCTCTGAGGAGAAGCGGTAAACGGTCACGGAACGTTTTCCTGGGCTCGGTCAGCTCAACAAAATTTGCAGCAAATTACTTTGGAAAATACCTACTATTATACTGAAGAAATTAAAGAATGACGAGCAGTAAGACAAAGCACTGCATGTGGAATTTTCTAGAAACACCGTTGGCAAAGACAGGTAGCTGTTCTGTCGAATTCCTGCTATACGAATGAACCGCGAAAGCTCAGCTCCTGGCATCTCACACCACATACCTACGGTACCGCCCACACGGCCATGGTACAGCACAGGTACGATATTGTAAAGATGTGGTAAAGTACAGCTACGGTACCGGAGAGCTGCGGAACCACGGTTCTCCTCACCTTCTCCGACTCCCTCCAGCACTTGAGCACGAACACGTGCGCGTAGATGTCCTCCACACAGATCCAGCTGGACAAGCTGAGCGTGGTGTCCGTCCAGACCCAGTCCATCACGGCGCGCAGCTCCGTCAGGAAGGGGACCAGTCGAAACCTGGCACGCGAAACACACCCCCCCCCCCGCACGTCCCGGCTCACTGCTGCACTCCTGTGATCGTGACTCCCCACACAGTTTTACCACGGTGCTGAGAAGTACACTGTAGTTTGTGGCAGTGAAGAGCACAAACCAAGATACAGTCACCCCCCCCCCCAAGATATGTCCACTGGGGTTCGAGAACCCTGCTTTACCACACATTTCACTCAGCAGCCCTACTTTGACTCACCACAAATTTTTTTGTATTTCTAAAAGGGAAACCGAGCACTGCTATGATAATTAATATTAACTATTAAATTATCTGGGGGTGCGGTGGTGCAGTGGGTTGGACCGGGTCCTATTCTCCAGTGGGTCGGGGGTTCGAGTCCCACTTGGGGGTGCCTTGCGATGGACTGGCGTCCCGTCCTGGGTGTGTCCCCTCCCCTCCATCCCTACGCCCTGAGTTAGGCTCCGGTTCCCCGCGACCCCATATGGGACAAGCAGTTCAGAAAGTGTGTGTGTGTGTGTATTAAATTATCTGAGTTCATTTTTCTGGGATTCAGTGATAATTTAGTGTAAATGGGTATCAGTTTGGGGCGCGGTGGGGCAGTGGGTTGGACCAGGTCCTGCTCTCCAGTGGGTCTGGGGTTCGGGTCCCGCTTGGGGTGCCTTGCGACGGACTGGCGTCCCGTCCTGGGTGTGTCCCCTCCACCTCCATCCTTACGCCCTGAGTTAGGCTCCGGTTCCCCGCGACCCCGTATGGGACAAGCGGTTCCGAAAATGTGTGTGTGGGTATCAGTTTTGGGACTCAGAAACACACTGATATTTTTACCTTCATAACGAGTGGTACTTACATCTTCCATTCATGAGAATTCATCTCCATTCACACTAACGAGCTCAGCAGAGGACAGCACGAGGTATGACGCACGCGCACGCGCACATACCCCTGGAAGAGGAAGAGGTTCACATAGTTGTAGCTCTTGGTCAGGAAGTTTCCGAGCACGCGGGTCGGGTAGCCGCAGCGGATCTGGTACGCCGACAGACCGAAGTAAATGCACTTCACGAAGTACCACAGCTGGGCCACCGTGTTCAGGCTGAACCGCCTGCGTGCGGATGGAGACACGCAAACACGCGCAATGTGACACACCTCCCGCCGGGAATAACGGGGAAGGGTTGCTCTCGAACCCGTGCGCGCGCACAGCCCTTGCGCCCTGTTTCCGCACCTTTCCGTGACTCCAGGCAAGATGAAGAACATCCAGAAGTGGATTCCAAAGACCAGGATCACCTGGAAGATGACTTTGCCCATGACCGTCTTCCTGAGGTACAGCGCTCGGTCCACAACCATGGTGCCAAACTGAATAAGGACCATGACCAGGAAGGCCTCGGGCACCTGGTCCTCTGACAGGGAGGACGTGATATCGGCAGCTGCTGAATGTTTCTGAACGTAGGCAAGAAAAAATGCACAATCAGACATTGCAAATGGCTTCTTCAAATAATTAACAGCAGTAAATATTATTACATTTCTTTATTTATCAGACACTTTTCTCCAAAGCGACTTCCAACGAACTCTATGTAGTGTTATCAGCCCACACACCTTATTCACCGTGGTGACTTACACTGCTAGATACACAACTTACAATGGGTCACTCATCTATACATCAGTGGAACACACACACTCTCTCTGTCACTCACACACTATGGGTGAACCTGAACAGCATGTCTTTGGAGTGTGGGAGGAAACCAGAGCGCCCAGAGGAAACCCACAAAGACACAAAGAGAACATGCAAACTCCACACAGACTGAGCGGGGATTGAACCAATGTCCTCTCGCACCACCCAGGCATTGTGAGACAGCAGCATCACTCGCTGTTCCACCCCATTTGATATTATGATAGTAAATCCAGTATGTTGCCAAATTAATATAACACTAAAAACCTGGAACAAATTCAAAAAAAGCTGAGGAAACTGGTAATGTTGTGGTATGAGCCAGTGCTGTTGGACTCAATGGCTCTGGGTTTGAGTCCCACCTCCTCCTATAATGCCCTTGATTAAGGTACTTCCCTTGAATTGATGCAGAAAAAATACAGAGCTGTATAAACAGGTAAATCACTGTAAGCAGCCTGATGCTAAGTAGCTTTGGAGAAAAGCATCACTTGAATAAACTTAGAAAAGAAACTAAGCAACAAATCTTAGCATGAGACTGTAGTAAAGACAGAGGAGGAAAGTACCCCAAAGGCCCAGAACCCAAAGACGATGATGATGAAGTCGACCGTGTCGGCCAGGAACATGAGCACATAGACGTCGGTGACGGCGCTGTACTCTGGATGGATGAGGCTGTAGAAGAACTGGCGGATGGGTGTGTAGATCTCCAGGGTTCTGGCGCAGAGAGAAGGATCCGGAACAATCAGCTCCGCGAAAGGCTCAGCCGATCGAGGGAAACCGGCATCGATTTAGGACTGAATTTGAACACCGGGATTAAGAAACGGAGCGCGAACTGTATGTCTGCATGCGAAACGGCAATATTAAGGTGCCCGGCCGCAGGTACGAGCGGTGCTGCTCCTACTGCCTGACGGTGAAGGCCTTGGCCCTCGCCAGCTGCTCCATCAGCTTGTCCAGCAGCAGCTCCCTGCGGCTCCTCCGGGTGGCGCCGTGAACGCCGGCGGCGCGTCTGCTGCTGGTGCTACTGCTCCTGCTGGACACGCTGGCGACGCCTGCGGGGAACACGCAGCGAAACACCCGACGCTCATGTACCGCGGTGCACCATGCGGTAAACGCACCATTCTCCGTGCACACGCAGACACGCACGCTCCGAACTTTGTCGACACCGTCTGCGGCGTCTGTTCCTCGGACTCCCTCCGCAGACACCGCGGAGGAGCCGGGGGCCTCCTTTACTGTGCCTGCCCTGCGGAGCAGCGTAAATCCCGCTGTGTTCTTTAATTATCAGTGTTCGCAGATAAATCAGAAAGTCCTGCGAACAGTGGTGCTGCTGAACAAATAAGAGCTGGGGGAAGGACACGTTGGAACGGCGGCGTTACTAAAGATGGATTCGGGACGCAGGACTCTGGGAACACACTTCTCATTCTACCGCGGTATTTCTCAGCGGAACGCCATCCTTACCTCTTCTGGAGCGGGCCCAGCGCGAGGAGCGGTAAGATGCCCGGGAGCCCGAGTTCCCACCGCAGTCAGGGAGCGAACCGAAGGCCCCCTCTGGCCCAGCGGACGCCACGGAGCTACGGGAGCCCCCCTGCCCCCCAGTGTCCTTAAGGTCTTTCTTGCCCGGCGCCGACTCCTTCCTCGACCCCCTGGGATCGTCCTCATCCCACAAGCCGTGGCACTGGAGTGCGAAGAAGATTAAAGCAAATTTAAGCACATTTTCCATTTACACTCCTTGCGCCTCATTGAAACGCTTAAACGTGTCATCGGACATCTGACAAAAGTCAACGTGATCAATGGGGACAGCAATGGGACGCCGGTGACCACGGCCTCTACAGGGTAAATAGCACGGTCAAATAGGTGAAATAGCACAACAGTGCAGCGATCGGTGTGAGACGGGAGCGGCCGAGTGCTACAAAGTGCCCTCGGAGCTGAAGGGACGTGAGCGGATGTCCACCCGCGAGTGAGAAATGAGGACGTGAGCGCTAAAGCCAAACAGTCAAAAGGACGCTGCCAGAGGACACTGTCCGCACCATCATCGCTACGCCTTCGCTACTTGAAGAAATGTACACCGAAAGGTTGAAGCGGACGAGGGGCGACACTCGGGGGAATCGCACACCTTGAGGATGGACCTGTGGAAGAAGAGGGCCAGCAGCTGGACCAAGTCATAATGCACATATCCGTCCTTCTTCTCCACACCGATGATGTTGGGCGGGTGGAAGGGCTTCGTTTTGTCCAGCTCGATGTTCTGGTTGAAGGGGAAGAAGCCAAACTGGAAGAAGTACTTTATCACAATGGTCACCTGCAGGTAAACAAGAGAAGAAAGAACAGTCCAGAAGAAATATAACAATCTTAATAAATAAGACTGTCAGATTTAGCGAAATCTCAGAAGCTTTTCATCCCGTCTTGATGCGAAAAGCAAAATATAGGACAGTGTGTGTGAAGCGCTAGTGCCTGTGGGTGAACTCCTTCCAGCACGTGCGAAGCAGGTGGATGAAGGTGCCGCACCTCCGTGTACACGATGGCCGTCATCCAGAAGCGCTTGCTGGGCCGGGGGACGGACAGCATGGCCCATAGGAAGATGAGGATCGGCAGCACCAGCGTGGCCACAGAGGCGGATATCATGTGGTTGACAACGATGACCAGGTAGCAGACCATCTCAGAGTGGGCCACGAGCATGTTGTACAGGGCGTAGGCCAGCTGTAGCACCGGGGGCTGCTCCTGGTAGAAACGCTCCGAGGCCTCGAGCTCCTCATCGTGGAACATCCTGGACACATTGACACAAACACAGGTTGCACAGTCAAACCGAAGGGGCTCGAAATGTAGATGTCAAAAAGACCAAGTCCTTGTTTGCAACTTGGTAAGAGGACGGTGGCAACAGAGATGGAAATCAAACTTTGCAAGATTATGTGAAATGAGTCTGGAAGTGGAGATGTCAAACTGTCCAACTCTGTCACAACTTTGACAAACAGACAAAGGCAAACAAAAATACCGCAAAAGAATGGACGGGAAGGAGGAGATGCGATCGACCGCCTCCACGTCTCACCTGTTGCGCAGGAGCTCACTGGCCGTCAGCTCATGAGTCAGGGAGGACAGCGGGCCGTCCACTCGGTCATCTGAACAGATGGACACGCGATCAAAACTGACTGCCTTGCTGTAGGAGGGCGGTGGTTCAGCACCAGAGCAGGAGCCCATATCTGGGGTACTGAGGCGGAGCTCCAAGGGGTGCAGGGAGTCTTGGCCAACGTCCACCCCGCTGCAGACACAGCACTCGTCCTGTGCCAGCTCCAGTACTGTGGAATCCCTGCGTCCACTGTCCGCCTCCACCCGAGAGGTGTGCACGTGTTCCCGCTCATCCTCCATCTTGTGAATGGTGCCAGCTGTGCCCTGTCGCTGGGTGGGCTCGCTGAGAGCAGAAAGGAAAGGCGACATGACGCAAGGTCCTCCCCAAAGGTCCAGAGCAGTTTCCAAACATTTCTCTACTGGAAATTTGGACTTTGCCATTATGTATTGCAAACAAACAAAGTGAAATAAGTAGGCTGCAAAGCTTGAAATGATATTTGGTGAAAACCAAGCACTGTCCTTGAACATAAGCATCTTCTACCAAGTATAAAAATGGTGGTGGGAGCATCATGCTCGGGGAAACTTGTTGTTATTGAGTCAGACATCAATTCCACAGTAAACAGAGAACTGACAGTGTTAAGATGAGCAGCTCTAAGTGCATCTTTTCCTCATGCAATGGAGGTCTATACAATGAAAAACTAAAACGACTTATGAAAACTTTTTTTTCCCCATACACATCTATGAAAAAAATACAAATACTAATGTTCATATTCAGCACTACAGCATTTGTGCCCCGATACAGTTATTTTACTACCACAAGTTATTTAATTGACTGCCTGCTATATTTTTCACTCTGTAAAATGTGTATGTATGTGCACCCCCCCACCCCCCCCACCCCCCCGACACACACACACACACACAGGGTTTGCTTCTTCCATAACAAAACCAACTACAGCATGAACTTCCTTCCTCAGCAATACTGACAGTCTCAATCAATCACAACAGAGTGAAGCATCTCTACCTCGCAACTTAATTAAACATTCAGTCGCAACTTTTAAAAATAAACTGCGTGAACACGGAAATGTTAACAGAATTATTTAAATCAGATAAGCAGCTTAACATGCAAAGTGTTATTGGAAACGAAGCCTCAGTGGCACGATCCTCCGGTGAAGATCACTACGCGCCGCCAAACATCACGCAGCGAACACAATCGGTTACCTTATCACAAACATCCATGAGCAAAATTAGAAAAATATCTCCTGAAATTTTAGAGAATTACATTTACCAGCGTTATCAATGTAGTTTTAAGTGACAGTTGTTTGTGTATGTTGACCGTCCGATACAATTTCATCGTCCATCAGTGACTGTTCCCAAACGTTTCCACATTTCTGAAGACGACGAGGTCGTCGAACCCTGGCGCTAGGGGGCAGCTTCCCTCAGGAAACGCAACAATCCCAGCGGGAACATCTGAAATAACCCGCGCTAAGTGCGCTCAGCTCAGGTGCTCGCGGTACGAAAGCAACCGTCGCAAGGATGCCGAGTGTCAAAAAAGACAAATTATAAACCAGGGACGTTGTTTTTACACTACAGTAAGGTTACATATCGGGTTTCATGATTGCATGCTGCATCCACCTCGATTTTATCTCACTTTTTTCCAGTATGTGTGTGTTGCACCCTTGTTTTCCTTCTGCTTTGCTTCAGTGACCGGAGTCCAAGAGGTGCTGAGGCGGCACCACCGTGGAAACTGCTGTCCGTCAACACCTGCACTGCAGGTACAATGGGGAGCAGCAGCCACCTTTTTCCACACCGGCTCTGCGCACTGCAGCCTCCACTGGGAACTTTCTCTTCCTCTCATAAACACTCTGCTCTTAAATATTATTATACTTATAATTCCTTACAGTTATCTGTTTGTCCAGCTCATACTTTTCTCCCAAGCAGCTTGTGATGTTAGGTTTTTACCCAAGGCTACTTACAACGATCCGACCCACTGAACCTGGGATCTTCCGAGTGCAAGGTGACCACTCAAACCAACGTTCTACCTTCTCTTTACAATAATATATTAAAAAAAGAAGTAATAATTTTGGACAAATCCTCATTCTGGATTCTCCCATTCAAGAAAACCATATTGCTGACTTCCAGGGCTCCGAAAGGTTTAACACCTGCTCTTTTTAATCATAACTCAGTTTGTACAAGACTAAATAAATACACCCTTTCACTACCTAGAATAAATAAATCTGCGGACCGCTCCAGAAACCACTAAAACACTCGCATCCATCCACGTTCGGTAAGCGCTTATTCAGTACAGGGTCCCAGTGGTCCGGAACCTGTCCTGGGAGGAATAGGACTAAAGCAAGGCTACACCTGGCCATCTCAGAGTACTCGAGCACACGCAGTAAGGGCAATTCAGAGTTCCAGTTCACCTGAAACACGTGTGTACGACTTCTGGGAGGAAACCAGAGCACCCAGGGAAACCCACGCAAACATGGGGACGACACGGCCAGCAGGTGGCACAGCGGTTTGAGCTTTCACCTTGTACTAGAAGGATCCAGGTTAGGATCTCCACCCCTGCTGTAGGGCCATTGAGTAAGATCATCTTTTAGCAAAAAAAAAAAAAATGTCCCAGCTGTATAAACGAGTAAGGAACCACGAGAAGCTTAACACTGAAAGCCACTTTGGAGAAAAGAATAAAGAACACCAAAATAATATCACAGAGACAGAAGCAGATTCAGTCCCAGATTCAAACCCAGACACCAGATGTGCTGCCATCACACATCACTGCTTTTAGCCCCATAGTGTCCATTCCCCCCCCCCTGCAGATATACCCACTGACGCCCTCTGTCTTCTGACTTATTTGTTTTTAACCATGTATCAGCTATCGTTACTTCTCATGTCATCTGTTACATATCTTTGGTTATTTATTGGGATTATCTGCATTATTCCTTGTTAAGTGCTCCGAGGCAACCTGTTCTGAAAGGCAACATTCAACAATAAACACAGATTGAATTACTCCACATCCACCGATACACTGCAGACAATCGATACCAATTTGCCTGAACAGCGATCGGGGCCTCGGAGCAGCTGAAAATTACGGCTATAAATTTATTTATCCACTAAGAGCAACGCGAATAAACAAAAGTACCTTTGTACGGAGATGCAAAAATGTGGAGGTGGGTGTGGCAATAAGGGGGAGGGACAGGTTGAGATGGGTGTGGGAATAAGGGGGAGGGACATGTGCAGACGGGTATGGCAATGAGTGGGAGGGACACAAGGAGATGGGTGTAACGATACGTGGGAGGGGCACACAGAGACAGGGCTGCGAACGCGCTGCCGTTCACCTGGACGCGATGCTGCTGCCGCCGCTGCTCCCGGATGGGGAGGAAAGGTCCACATTGTACATTCTGCGCAACTTAGGCCGGGCGCGTTCGCTGGTCTTGGGGACGCTCTCAGCAGCCCCTTCGCTCTCGTCCAGGGTGGACTGGCGAGAGAAGAGCGTGGTGGCCTCAGTGAAGGCACTGCCAGCACGCGCCGTGACAGATGGAGTGGGATTAGTGACAAAATGAAGGTGCAAATGGTGCTTCTTCACACACGCTGACACTGGACACACATGGTTGCGAGACGGATATCAAAGACACACTCAGGTCTGAAAAACATTGAGAAATCCTCAAATGTCACACGTTCATGCATTGCTCTTAAGATACATTGTGCCCGTCTTTAACCATGGTATTTGCACTTTTTTGTAGTGAATGCAAGGGGGGCGCAGCGGTGCGGCGGGTTTGATCGGGTCCCGCTCTCTGGCGGGTCTGGGGTTCGAGTCCCGCTTGGGGTGCCTCGCGACAGACCGGCATCCCGTCCTGGGTGCGTCCCCTCCCCCTCCGGCCCTACGCCCTGTGCTGCCGGGTTAGGCTCCGGTTCACCACGGCCCCACTTGGGACAAGCGGTTTCTGTAAATGTGTGTGTGTACTGAATACTTAAAAAAATATATATTTATTTTAAGCAAAGTTGGAGTGTTAACAGTGTATGTGAGAGTAAAACGGCAGATGTGAATTTCTCACATACAAACAGTTAATTTTTTCTGGCGCATAAGATTAGAAATGCTAGAAAACGGAGGGAAAATGACTTCGGGGAGTAAAAGAGGGGCGCGGGACAGGGAGCTGCCGTCTGCACACGGCTCAGTCTTCACACGTCCTTTACAAACGCTCCTCAGGGTTTTACGAGAGGAACCGACACAGACGGCCTCGTTAAAAACGGACAGGACCGGAGCATCAAAGCCGATCGCCCGACTGGCCGCGCGCAAAAGCGGCCGCTCGCGGGATTTAACGAGCGCTCGTGTTGCCGCTCACGTCTGACGCCGGGAACCTGAGGGTGGGTTAAAAAAAGGAAAGGTGGGAAAGGCTCGCGACGGCATTTCACCGCACCTGATGGTCAAGGAAACAGAGCACCTAGTTGCTCCTAACCCTAACTGCGCAGACAGGTGAGGGGGCGGAGTCGAGCGTAGCGATAGATGTAGATGCCGCTCATAGGTAATATGACATCACTAGTCCAGGGTGGGTGTATTTCCAACGGACTGTTGGGACGCAGCAAGAGGAGGGACAAATGACTGGAAGAGAACGGTTTCGGGATCAAGACGCTTTACGGAAACGTCGGGCTAAACGGAATTGTAACGTAACTCAATCATACTGAGGACGTCCAGTTCAGGGCAATGAAATTACTATAATGAGCTCGTTGTCGTGGATTTGGGACTCTTGGAACAGTAGGGTCCAGAGGAGGAGGAGGAGGAGGATGGACTGTGCTGTTGTTTCACACTGACACCCCCTCCCCCCCCACCCCCACCTTACCTAGATAGGCTTTCCCGGGACGCCGCAGAGTCCAGGCTCTGGACGCCCAGTTCAGTCTGCCCGTACTCCACCGGCTGGACGCTGGACATGGAGTAGTCCTCAGTCGTGCCGTCCAGTCCCGACTCTCGGGAGAGGTTCATGCGCATCTGCTGCTGGTAGTAAATATGAATGCTCTCCCGGGAAGGAACGTGGCCCTGTCGAAGAACCGGGAGCACAAAAGCTCTATTTGTATGTTCCCTGTGAATCGATGACCGTGCTCATTACGCACTGAGCGCATTCTCACCCAGTAGCTTAAAAATTAAGAGGATGATTCCATTTGTTAGCCTTTTCAATTCATATTTCACCATTTTTAGTTCACCTTCTAGTGATCCATCGTGATCACGGTGGGACTGCTACTTTCTTCACCGTCGTCATCGTGTAAAGGTTCCACACAAATAGTGACCATTGCGAGTGAACGCCAGGATTAAAGGAATGCAGTTTGTGTGTTCTTGCCATGTTTATGTGGGATTCTACAGGTGCTCTGGTTTCCTCCCACAGTGCAAACATGTTCGGTGAATATAAATAGGTCTTTTTGTGTGTGTGTGTGTGTGTGTGTGTGTGTGTGTGTGTGTGTGTGTGTGTGTGTGTGTGTGAGAGAGAGAGACAGTCAGGTATACCACACGCTGCACTCTGTGTTCCTGGAACCATCATGACTACGATGATGATGAAGATGAATCGGCACTTCGATATTATTCATGTTAAGGTTAGACCATTTATATTAATTTATTAACGGATGCATGCAAATACACTCATCCCCTATTATTCAGCCTTCTAATATCTGGGTTTTCGTGTATCCAGACAGATTATTAATACCAGTTATTGGCGATCAGTGCAGACACGGACACAGCCTGTCGCATGGAGTCCAGGCCACGAGTTAAAACTGTGCCAGGCAGCTGTGTGAGAGAGAGATGCAGTTTGCCTTCATTTTTTAATTGCTAATTTATTTAAATGTGACGCATATGCTTCGTCTTCCTTAAGTCAGTCCGCTCACAAGATCATGGTCAATTAAAATTAAAAAAATTACTAAAAAGAAGTATGAGTTAATTATATAGTTCACTATATAGAGCAATAGTGAAGAAAGCAACTAATACATTTTTCATTTCTGCATTTATTTATTTATAGAGCAGAAGAAAAACGCTAAATGTGAAATATAACGGACTGAAAAGGATTGTTAAATGAATGCAGAGCGGAAAAAAAACACTAAGCATAAAGGGTCTCGGTTCTGTCTCCGTTGTGGTGGAATGACCTCCCCCTGTCACTCAGAACTGCTGAATCTCTGTCCACATTTAAAAAGGTTCTTAAAACTCATCTCTTCCAGACTCACTTCACCCATCATCTCTGAAGTTCATGTAAGGTGTAAATATTCATGCTCTGTAACTTCGAGATGATGCCCAGATAAATCTTTACACAGGTACTCCTGTAATGTAATGTAAATGTTTATATATATGTATATCTCCAAAAAAAAATCATTACTAGGAAGGTGATCAGGAATCGTGGATATTCGGATAAAGTTTTATGTAAAAAAGCACTGAATTCAGGCACAAGATTAAAAAAAACCTTTGAATATGATACATTAATGTTACTGTCACCACTATTCATTCTGTTTTAATGTGTTACACAACTTATTCCTTCCAACACAGGACATCATTCAGGGCGATTTGGGGTTGAACTTCGACTCGGAACGAACTGGAATTTTTCCCAGTAAGAAATAATGGAATCAAAAATTTCATTATCCGGGTTTTCGATATTGAGTCTGTTTCCAGAAAGAAATTGGGACTGGTTAATGGGGGATGAGCGTAATGGCACATCATCTGATCATTCTAATTTGCGAGTGGCTGGAAGACAAGTTGACTGCGGGCGGCTCGAGGGCAGCAGCGAGGAAGAGGCGCCGTCACCTTTTTGATCTGGCGAGTGAGCATGCAGCGCTCGGTACGCAGCACGGTTGAAATGTCAATGTACTCGCGGCACATGGAGTTGAGCCAGTTGGTGAAGCTCTCCAGCACAGCCAGGAAGAGGATCCAGGAGAACTTCATGATGTTGAAAACTCGCCTGATGATGTTGTCTATTGGAGACAAATGTGGGACAAACTTGACCATGTGCATTATGTTTGCAGACCGACACTGAGCCAAACTCGTGTGTAAGGGCCAGTGATGGAGCTCAGCTTCACCAGTATAGGCCCAGCTGGTACTGTAGTAGGTAGAGCTGCTGCCTTTGGACTCAAAGGTCACAGGTCTGAATCCCACCTCCAGCTGTAGTACCTGTGAGCAAGGTACTTACCCTAAACTTCTCCAATAAAATAACCAGGCTGTATAAATGGGTACATAATTGTAAGTAGCTTAACATTTTAAATCTTTTTGGAGAAAAAAACTTCAGATACATGTAGATGTAGTAATGAACATGAGCAAACTGTAGCGTGCATGTCAACGACTGTACAGGACATGTCAACGACTGTAGAGGACATGTCAATGACTGTAAAGAAGTGGACATGTCAACAACTGAAGAGTACATTGCATGTCAATGACTGCAGAGTAGAGGACATGTCAAAGACTGTAGAGGACATGTCAACGACTGTAAAGAAGTGGACATGTCAACAACTGCAGAGTAGAGTACAGGTCAATGACTTTGGAGTAGAGGACACGTCAATAACTCCACATAGACAACAGTATTGGTGGACCAACCTGGCTCATCAGACTTGTCTTCTCCAGTGTCTTGATCATCCTCCCCCACCTCAATAGTCACCTGGGCTCCTGAACAAGACAAACACCCAAAAGGGACCTGTGCCATTATATGGCAGTGGTCCACAGACAGCGATCCTTTATGCTCACATGAACCATGTTCCCTGTTGGTGTTTCTGCAGCAAACACACACTCTGTTCTACAGGTTCCATCTTGGAGAAACACCACATTCTCACAGCAGCGGCATATTCTCCTGGATGTCAGAACTGTCACTGCTGCGTGAGACTGTGGCCTTCAGGCACATCGCTGTAAGGCCTTACGGTGGCGCGGTGCTAAAAGGGCTCCTGCCGCTGCGCTCCGACACACTCGCCCTTGTGGGGTGTGACGGAGGCCTGCCGTCCTCCCGGCCGGATGCTGCCCTGCTACAAGGGGATGCTGGGTCGGGGGCCGCCGGGCTCCGCTAAGTGGCGCGCACAGAAAAGCCCTTTGACGGCCAAGGTCCGCAGGGAACAGCCCTGACACGCGACACTTGGCGAAGGCTGAGCAGAGGACAGGAAACGTTTGCGGCGCCCGACACCGCATGGGAAGCGGTGGCCGAACCGCGTCCCTTCGGGGCAGAACAGACGGGCTCCGGAGGCCCTGCTGCTCCCTACCTTCCTTCTTGTCCTCGCTCGCTTTGCCCTTTGTTCCAGCGTACTTCTTCCAGAAGCTCCGCCCCTCCCCGCTCCTCTCTTTCAGGGCTGCGCCGGAGTCCGAGAGCCAAGCCTGGTAAACGAACTGAGGGTGCGGATCACCGGTGAGACCCCCGCCGGAGGGCAGCGGACTCGACACTTGACTGAACAACAGGGCATTTAAACACAACGAGGACTGCCTGCGGTCGACAGTCACCCACGGAGCACCGGTCACTCTGGGACTGGACACCAGGGAGTCACTTCTGTCCTGAAGCATCGCTGGGGGTCGCAAAACAGCCCACCACTGTGTGGGCACCGAACCCACCTCTCATGGTTCAGAAGCAGCATCTTGATAAATGTTACAGGCTAAGAAGTGACTACCTGTGTGTGTGTGTGTGTGTGTGTGTGTGTGTGTGTGTGTGTGTGTCTACATGACCGTCCAGGTTGCTCTGTAAAGGAGCATCTAGAGGGTAAATTAATGGAACTGAATAATGGGTTTGTTAAATGTATTAAAAATGTGGCTGTCAAAGGTAGGCAGTCCCACTGTGACACGATGGACAGTAACGATTTAAAGCAGCCTACACTAGAACGAACACACACACACACACGCACGCACGCACAGAAGGGACAGTAGATCCAAAGAAAACACATTAAAACGATTTTTATACTGAAGCGCAGAACAAGTGATGTGGTTGGACACTCTGGCGGAAGGAGGACAAGGGGACAGGGGCTCGGCACAGGCAGGACACCATGCGCAATATGAGGAGGCAACGATGAGCACGTGTGCGCGCGCACGCACACGGAGAGCACATGCCGCCGCATGCCTCAGCACTATTTGTTGCAACACTGAGAAAAACACGGTGCACAACGGGGGCCGTGCGTGCGAGTGTGTGTGTGTGTGTGTGTGTGTGTGTGTGTGGGAAAATACCTTGAGAGCCCTGAAAACACACTGCAGTACAGTTTTGGGCAGGGTAATTAGAGACTTGGGCAAAGCCAGTAAAGCAGAGGCAAACCGTCCCACGGCGTTCTACAGAAGGAGCGCAGAGCGAGCGTGTCGAGCGGCGTCCCGTGAGCGCGGGGAGAGCGGAGAGAGACACGGCGAGGAAACGGTCAGAAACCCGAGAGACGGGGAACGACGCCCGGTCGCCTCGAACATCTAGCAAACAAACGCCGAGGAAACCGAAGGACACGCACATCGTATGCATAAAGCACAAATATAAAGTTGCGACCCAGGAGTGCGAGCGGCACGCTCGAGTTCAGCGCCGTTTTGTCCCACAGGGACGAGGAGCCTCTGCGTTTGTACCTCACCTGAAAAGCGGACTTTTTTGGTGGCTCTTCCTCTTTCCTCTCCTCCTCCTCCTCCTCCTCCTCGCTGTCCGTTTCAAACAGGTAATAGTCTCCGCTGCGGACCACTGGGGGGGCCGAACGGTCACACCACGTTAGCTCGCACCTCAGCGGTCACCTTCACGTCCATCAGTCACAGTAACACCATTGGGTGTGGACAGTTACACACACACACACACACACACACACACACACACACACACACACACACCACCATCGACACTCTGCAGCTTTCTGACCGGGGCCGAACAGGAACGTACTAGAAGCATGGTCCACCCATGGGCGCCACCACTGCTTTCTCCTGCTCTGGATCCTTCCCTTGTCTGCTGCTGCTTCTAAAACAACAAACGTTTATGAATATCATATGTATCAGATCATATCCATTATAACACATACACACAATATTTGACACACAGTGCCGCTTGGAAGTATGCGAAGCCCTTGCGTCCCTTAGTTTTACCGCAAAATGGGTATTTAATGAGATCCTGTGTTTCTCATGGGACAATAGACGTGTAATGACAGCTGGTAGTGCAGTGGTTAGAGCTGCTGCCTTTGGACCCACAGGTTCAAATCCCACCTCCAGCTATAGTACTGTTGAGCAAGGTACTTACCCTAAAATTACCCAGCTGTATAAATGGGTAAATAATAGTAAGTCACTTTGGAGAAAAGTGTCATGTAAATGTAACGACCAATGCCATATGTTGCTTTAGAGGAAATGGTGTGTGTAGTACAAATACACAAGTAGCGCAGGTGTAAAAATAAGTGAACCCCAAGTTATACTGGTTAAACCAAGCAAGTAAGTAGTCAGATGCGTAAATCAGTCATTCATTTATGGGCAGATGCTTTTCTCCAAAGCGCTTTCCAATCAACTCTATGTAGTGTTACCAGCCCACATACACTCTCTGCCACTCACACACTACGGGTGACTTACAGTCCCCAGTTCTCCAGAACAGCATGTCTTTGGACTGTGGGAGGAAACCAGAGCACCCGGAGGAAACCCACACAGCCACGTGGAGAACATGCAAACTCCACACAGACCGAGCGGGGATCAAACCCACGTCTTCTCGCACCACCCAGGCGCTGTGAGACCGCAGCGCTACTCGCTGTAGCGCCCATGCTCATATTTTAACATTTTCTGCAAGAACAATGACCCTCCCTATAGAGTTCACACACTTCCAGCAGCACCGTATAACTCAACACGGTACTACTGGACTAAATCACACCACGACAATGTTGCACCACGGCAGTGAGGAACCCACTTCCAAATATACAATGCTTTTTATTTAGACGCGTTTATTTTTAGACACGTTTCATTAGTTCAGACTCTAAGTGTTCCTCAAACCCACATCAATTTCGTTGCCCAATGGCGTCTTTCAGTCTCTAACCATAATGCCACATCATACACGTCATCTATTCCAGGAGTCTGTTGCTGGCTTGGAAATACGCTCGGGACGTTTTTGCGAGAGCCTCACGCCCAGCAGTCGCTGTCCTCGTACAGCAGTCAACGGGGACACGTCAGGACAAGAACCAGGGGCCGAAGTGAAGCAGGCTGAAGCAGGTCCAACAATAAAAAGTCTCGACGTGTCAAAATTTAATGGAAAGTAAGACAAAGGCCGTGAAGTCCATCATAAACCGTGCTCAATTCTTGCATCAAACACAGAGATTTATGGTTTCTGTTAATCCCCATTGACACTGGTCATCTAGACACACACCTTCTATAATAAATAAATGATAAAATAATCATAAATGAATACATAGATAAAATAAATAATGAATGAAATGAATGGTGTTTTACCATCGCCATCTTCCTCTCTCTTCGCAGCCAGTCCCTCCACTGACTCCTGGGCCAAGCTCATCATCCTCTCCTTACCCTTCTTAAACTTCTGCTGGCGGGTCTTAATGCGGTCCATTCTAAGCAGACACGAGAAAAGACAAACGTCATCTTCTTTGACGCGGATGCTGTTAAAACCCTAAAATAAGGCCTGGATGGCGGATCTCACGGTTGCAAACTCGCAGCATCGCGAGACTGTCATCGTGAAGCAGCGGGCACCAGCTTGGCCACGCCCACTCCCAGGGAAATCGAGTACCGGGTGCAGGCGATCAATCGACGGGGGGAATTTAAACGTTTCGAAAGAGCCTGAAGGTGAGGAAGGGATGTTTGGTGGCTCTGATGGCGACACCATGTGCGCATCGGTGAAGTTTAGATGCTGCGTTAGAGCTACGGCGCTCTGCTGGCTGGGTGGGTGGAGACTCCGGGACTACGGGTGGGGAAGTAAAGTACCTGTCATGTCCAGGGAACCACCAGGAGACGACGTGCACTTTGTGACTCGGTTACTGATTGAATACAAGAAGAAGTGGAGCCTCACTGTCTCTTGAGCTGGTCCATGGACTTTTTCTCTTGTTCGATACGCGCCTTGACAGCTTTCACGATGGTGGCCTGGAAGAGCTCAGCCCCTCTGAAAGAGAGCCAGCAGTTCCCATGATGTACCATGATTTACACTGTTTCTTCATGCATGCATGAATGTGATAATTCAAAGAGTACAAGAGCAAGGGTAATTAAAGCTTTATCATGATTTTACATTTATTTATTTAGCAGATGCTGTTCTCCAAAACGACTTACAATGGATACTATGTAGTGTTACCAGCCCACACACCTTCTTCACCGCGGTGACTTACACTGCTAGATACACTACTTACACTGGGTCACTCATCCATACACCACTGGAACACACTCTCTCTGTCACTCACACACTATGGGTGGACCTGAACAGGATGTCTTTGGAGTGTGGGAGGAAACCAGAGCACCCATGCAGACACAGGGAGAACATGCAAACTCCACACAGACTGAGCGGGGATTGAACCCATCCCCTCTTGCACCACCCAGGTGCTGCGAGACAGTACTGCCCCACGATTTTGTGTACTTTTGCTTGATACCTCAATACATTGTTAAAATTACACTACGGTTACAGTAGCATAATTTTAGCAAGTAATATTTTGGCCCTTTTTAAAGTCCAGTCAAGACCACAAAAAGTATCAGGCACAAAGGACCAAAAGTCGTGTTCGGTTCACCACAATGCAACGTTTTGGTAAAATGGGAGTTGGTTTCTCAGTAAAAATGGGAAAACGCTGAGCAATTTGCATGGCCGTGCTGCACAAGATATGACGATCAAACAGGCTTTTCTCAGGAAGGGTCCGAAGTTGCTCCTCGACGCTCCTCACCTGGATGCTAAGACCTGGGAGGAGCGGATGTCAGCCACCACGTGCAGGAAGTAGTAACTCATGAAGACGCGACGCTGCAGCAGCAGGAAGGCGAAGCAGATGCTGTCCCAGATGATTCCGGCCTCGTCGCTGGGCAGCTCGCACTGCTTGTTGGGCTCCGCTGGGGTGCGACACACACACATTTACATTGATTCATTTAGCTGACACTTTCCTCCAGAGAGACTTACAATTTACTCATTTACACAGCTGGGTAATTTTACTGGAGCAATTTAGGGTAAATACCTTGGTCAAGGGTACTACGGCTGAAGGTAAAATTCAAACCTGCAACCTTTGGGGCCAAAGGCAGCAGCGTTAGCCAAGAAAAGATATACAGTAGTCCCCCGCCATCCGCAGTTTGCTTTCCACGGTTTCAGTTACCCGCAGTCAACCGAGGTGTGAAAATATTAAATGGAAAATTCCAGAAATAAACAATTCTTACGTTTTTTTTCTCTTCTCTATAGGAAAAAACATAGTACGTATAGGGTTCGGTCCTATCCGTGGTTTCAGGCATCCGCTGCGGGTCTTGGAACGTATCCCCCACGGACAAGGGGGGGCAACTGTGCTATGTATGTAATATATCTCAAGGGCAAAGACCTCACCTGCCAACCTTCATTAACAATTTTACCCTGGATGAGTTTTTGTGAAGCATCAATGGCCACATACATTAAGCACAGTTTGCCCGGGGGGGTGTATAACGCACAGCATTTGATCGGGCAAAGGACCCATGAAATGATTCAGTGGTATGTAGTGTGGGCTGGTAACACTACACAGAGTTCATTGGAAGTCGCTTTGGAGAAAAGATAAATAAACAAATAAATAGATGTAAGTGTAAATGTTATCGAAATCATCGCAGGTCACGTCGGATACGACAAGCAGGTGTCGGCTGAGCTCGGAGGGAAGGGTCACTCACGACGCGAGTAGCCCTTGATGGTGCAGGCCAGACTGAAGAGCTGAATGAGCCAACAGCTGTTGGCAACCAGGGCCTTGATGTAGCCGCAGGCCACGATCTGCGGAGCAGGACGGGAGAGACGGCGTCACCTGTCAGAGACGTCAATTTCCCGGGAAGTTCCACGCTGGTCAAAAATACGTCACGCTTTCCGAAGTCCAGCAGGTGGACATCGACACTTACGGTAAAGCCGGCGCATGCAGACAACGTTAAAACGATACGCGTGATTCGTTCATTCGAGCCCTTATTGTAATCTTAGCGTTTGTTGAGGCAAAGACTGAATTTGACAAATCGTGTCTTTTCCACCTTTAATAAGATCCCACAGCCAAAAAGATCAGCTGTTGGTTTTCCCAAAATGCAGAAATATTCCTGGTCCAAAAGGACCCATCAAAACATCTCGGTCATCATCATCATCATCATCAGCAGCGTTGATTTGTCAGGTATGTCACTTACAGAAAGTATGTTCTTCATGGTAATGACAAACACGTTGTAGGCAATGAGGAAGTCCCAGAAGTGCAAGATGCTCTTGATGGGCTTGAGCAGCAGGTTCCCGCCAAAGAGCAGGAAGTAGAAGCAGGCCACCAGGTAACCCATGCAGAAGATGCTGATGCGGGTGGTGCCCGTGATGAAGATGATGGTGAGAACAAACCAGAAGAGGTAGCTGAATATGATTACCTTCAGCATGTCCAGGTACGACCTGCGGGTTGAGGCCAGAGCAGGACAGAAGCATGAGCGTCCGTGTTTATTCAGCGACGCGTCTTCGGCGTCGAAGAGGTGCTGTTAACTACACGTTAAGAACGCGTTTCCAGGCCTGAGCGCCGACCGATGAGACGACCCAAGAGAACACGAGGCTGCAAGCGGCCACGGATAACAAAACGGTCAGAATAAACCTTTTTCTGGACGCCGGAGCAAACCCGATGGAAGAGCGAGAACATAAACGGTTCACAAGGTCTCAAACTGTACTGCGGACAAAACATTGAATATTTCATACGCGGCAAGACGAGACCTTCTTCACGAACATTAGCGTCGGGCTCTTCTCCACAAATTTAGTTAATATTGCATTTAAATTTTCATTTGGAATATTCCATTCATGTATGAGGGAGAATTCAAGGCTTGAATCATAAAACCTCGTCTCATCACCACTATCTATTGTCTCTTATTTAAAAAGAAAAAAAAGGAAGGGAGAACTGGAGCGGATCTTACCGCTGGAATGTCGGACGACAAGAGAGAGTATTATAAGACGAAGCGCAGACTTCACCGGCTGAAACTCAATTTTTCCCTGCTTGGCCAAGCCCAATTATGTCAAATCAATCCTTTTTCCATATTTAAGAGCTACGTATTAAATTACACAGAACAGTTCCTAAGTCCAAGGATGATGTTACGGTAAGCAAGGAGCGGCAGCACATAATAGATTTTCCCTTTCATATGTCATCCGATATGACAGCGGAGAACATTGAAAAGGAAAGGCACGATCTTTCCTTGCTTGGTGACGGACGTTCCGACGACGTCGTTTCGCCGTCCGTACGCGCGGATGCGTTTCTGCCGCTCGTTCGATGGGTGCCTACGCGTTCAAAAACGAGAATACTCGACGATAAACTGACGCACGACTCACGCGTGCAGGAATCCTGCAAATATCGTGTCATTTTCATCGATGCACGATTTACCTACAGTGGCCACAGTCTGACATGATGCAAATGCTCCGAAGTTGATTACAGCTGCGATGGTCCGACTTACGATTTTTCGACTTTACGATGGTGCGATACACATTCCACGGAAACTGTACTTCGAATTTTGAAATCTAGATTTTTTCCTGGGTAAACGATGTACGATACGATACTTTCTCGTGATGCTGGGCAGCGGCAGCGATCCGCATCTCCCAGTCTGCCATGCGGTCCCTAGTGTATACAACCGATGCTCTACAGTGTTCTGTGTTTCCAGAGTTTTTTGGATACCCCCCCCCCCCGATATCTACGTTGTGTTTTGTGCATCCATCATGTCTACGAAACCCCCATCTGCGTCTCCTGTTACTGGTGAGAAGAAGAAGAGGAAGGCGATGGCTCTTGAGGAGAAACTCAAGATAATTGCCCAGCATGAAGACAGCAAGCCCGTAATGGCCATCGCACGCGAACTTGGACTTTCGCAATCAACAATCTCGACCATCTTAAAGGATAAGAAGCGATGATGTTCGGCAGGTGAGGTGTATTAAATGCATTTTCGACTTGCCATATTTTCGACTTACGATGGGTTCATCGGAACATAACCCCATCGTAAATCGGGGACGTCAATATTTTTGCCACGTCAGAGAACCCCCAGAGAAACGGGAAGGATTTATATGCACGTTGTGAGCGGCGGCGCCGGAGATTCAGCACCTGCAGTAGATGAAGTCCGGCACGGGGTTGTGCTGGCTGAACGAGGCAGCGTCCAGGTCCCGGCAAATTTCCACGTTGTCTCCGGCCACCGCGGCCACCGCCTCCTGGTTCTCGTCCTCGAAGACTCGCCTCTGCAAGGAGGCGCTTAGGAGCAGCATGAAGTCGTCTGGTGCGAGAAGGCGAGGAAGGAGAGCACAAACACCTCTGTTCACACCACCTACAGGGAAGCGCTTGAAAAGCACCGTGTTCGGAGGGGGACCTCCATCCGCGTCCTCCACGAGATCATCATCTTAAAAGCTACCGCTGTGAAGAACAGGCAGTCGTAACCAGTCACTTGTTCAAATCCCAGAAGGGACCCTTCGGATGACCCTCCCAAACTGCTCAGAATGTCGAAAAGTAGAATTAAATCAGGCACCTCCTCGCCAACAGTAACACCACTGTTAACACTAATAAGGGCAGCAGCTTGTGGTTACTCACAGAGGAGGAAGAGGGGGTTGGGCTTCGTGTGGAAATCAGGGAAGTAGAGCCACTTGATGACATTCGAGTCCACGGTGGAAGAAGGAAACCTCCACGGATAGTCTGAAACACGGCCCAGAAGGTCAGCAGAGCGTCCCGGGCGGCGGCGGTCCTTCGGAAGGGGCGATGAGGGAACTCACCTGTGCAGGCCACAGGTGGGATGCCGATGCACACAAAGTACTGGAAGGTCAGCATGCAGGCCAGGAAGCAGCAGTACTTGGGCCAGACGTCGGCGATGGCCTTCCTCCGGCGCCGCTGCATGACGGCGATCAAGCAGAAGGCGTGGAGCATGGCGTAGAAGTCCATCCGTTGGCCGATGACGTTCACCGCCAGGAGGAAGCAGGTCTGCGTCGTGTGCGGTGAGAGAGAGAGAGAGAGAGAGAGAGAGAGAGAGAGAGAGAGAGAGAGAGAACATGAGCATTTCCTCAAGAACTATTTTTACAGTAAAATGATTCTTAAATTATACTCAAGATATCCATACATTTTTAACACATTCATAAAATATTTTCAACACATTTATGAATAAATGAGGTGTTACATTTATTTAGCAGATACTTTTCTCCAAAGTGACTTCCAATGAACTCTACGTAGTGTTATCACCCCACACACCTTATTCACCGTGGTGACTTACACTGCTAGATACACTACTTACACTGGGTCACTCTTCCATACATCAGTGGAACACACACACTCTCTTTGTCACTCACACACTACGGGTGAAACTGAACAGCATGTCTTTGGAATGTGGGAGGAAACCAGAGCACCCGGAGGAAACCACACAGACACAGGGAGAACATGCAAACTCCACACAGACTGAACAGGGATCGAACCCACATCCTCTCACACAACCCAGACACTGTGAGACAGCAGTGCTACTCGCTGTGTCATCATGCCACCTGTTAACTTAAATTCTTAATTCCATTTATTTTTTTAATTTTCAGCAACAGGCATAAAATCAGAATTAGAATCAGAATGACACTAATCAGAGACTTTTTTTCTGATCTCCAGCACAAACAGAACTACAATATTGGCTCTGAAATGAAACGCTTCCATTTACATGTCTGAGTCTGCCAGAATGAAGGGGCAATGTTAAAAAAATGGGAGGAAAAATGAGGCGTTATTATGTATATAAGCATGTTTACACACACACACACACACACACACACACACACACACACACACACACTTTCTGAACCGCGTGTCCCATACGGGGTCGCAGGGAACCGGAGCCTACCTGGCAACACAGGGCGTAGGGGGAGGGGACACACCCAGGACGGGACGCCAGTCCATCGCAAGGCACCCCAAGCGGGACTCGAACCCCAGACCCACCGGAGAGCAGGACCCGGTCCAACCCGCTGCGCTACCGCACCCCCGTTAAGCATGTTTATAAATTACATATTTATTTATTTAATGGAAACTACGTAGAGACGCTGCTGGGACAGATAACACACCTCCAGCCCGAACTTGTAAAAGAAGTAGTTGATGAAGTACTTGGCGCAGTTCACGATGCCGTCGTCAAGGTGATGCCTCGTGATGTCGTGGAAGATGGTCTTGGTGACGGGAACCGTGAGGTTGCTCTTCAGCCGGTAGAACTGCTGGTGACGATAAACGGTCACTTCGAAGGCCAGCAGGGCCAACATGAGCAGGTTGTTCTGCACACGGACAGAAGCGAAGAAAGTGACCTTGTTTGTTCGTAGCAAAGGCGAAAAAAGAGAAATGCACCTTTGAGGAAACGCCGGCGTTAGAATAAAATCAGGCGAGATATAGGAACCATGTAATGAAAGTATAATTAGTGATTATACTGTAACTATTAAATAATTAAATAGTTAATTAATATAACAACAAATCCTCCCGTGTCGGTTGCTCCGTTCTCCACCTACCCGCAGGTTCTCCAGCACAGGAGAGAACTTCCTAAGGCCCACCCAGTGGGCAGGATCCACAGGGCTGCTGTAGAGGACGGAGGTCTGCATCTCGCTCCTCTGCGCGTCCGTGTAGTTGAGCGGCTGCGAGCAGGAAGCGGGACGTCGCTAATGAGCCGGAGAGCGTCACGCAGGCACAGGACGCCCGACAGCAGCGCCTCTCGGCCCACACTGTCATGAAATTGACCTCTTTCTGACACACACACATTTCAGAACCCCTCGTCCCATAGGGGGTCACGGGGAACCGGAGCCTACCCGGCAACACAGGGCGTAAGGCCGGAGGGGGAGGGGACACACCCAGGACGGGACGCCAGTCCGTCGCAAGGCACCCCAAGCGGGACTCAAACCACAGACCCACTGAAGAGCAGGACCCGGTCCAACCCACTGCGCCACCGCGCCCCCCTTACCCTGGACCCTCAAATGACATTTTCACTTATTAATTTAGCAGACGCTTTTCTCCAAAGCGACGTACATCTCCGAGAATATCTTCCACTAGTTGTGCTACTGGTAGCGGTGAGAAAAAGGAAGGATACCTTCTTTAAGTTCGGGGCAACTATGGACCCAAATGTCGCAGGTTCAAATCCCACCTCCAGCTATAGAGCATGTTACTTACCCTAAAATTGCTCCAGTAAAATTACCCAGCTGTATAAATGGGTTAATAATTATAAGTAGTGTAACATTGCAAGTCGCTTTGGAGAAAAGCATCAGCTAAATGAATAAACATGAGTTCTTTGGTTTTGCACATTAACAACGTTGCCACGTCCCAACAGCAGATAAATGAAGGATTTAATCACCATTTGCTCACCTAGAAGTAAATGAACATGCAGAAGCCGTGTGTGAAAAGCAAGCACCTCTTGATTCGGCACTTTCTAGATCCCCCTTAGAGGTAATAACTTGGTAATAATTTCCCTTATGAATTCATCAATCTCTCAGATTGAGGGAATTCACTCAAACTGATCCTTGCAGAAGCACTTCAGCTCACTGATGATTGGGGGAATGTTGTTTGGCACTGTTCTCTAAAAGTCCTGCCCCAACATCAGAGCCAGTGGGCTTAAGGTCTCCACTTTGCTATTCCAAACCCCAATTCCTTTCTTTCCTAGAAATTGTATCATAGATTTAACACCTCGAAGTAGGACCTTGAATCGCAGAAACCCCATGCCATCGCTCCACCACCACCAGTTTATCTTGTGAAATGCACCACATTGGTCTTGTGTGCCCTTCTGTGTTCATGACAAAGCTCCAGACAACAGCATTCCAGAGGTCTGAAGCTTCAAGAAACCAAGATTTCCAGTCCTTTTCATAGAGAAGGGTTGTCTCTTGCCCATCCCATCACGAAAACCACAACTATTCGATCTTCCCCGATGCTGGAATTATGAATTCCAATCTTTAGCATGTTGAGAGATCTGTGGAGGCCGAGAAGTGGCTTTTGGTTTCTTTAAAATGTCTCTGGACATTTCACGGTCCAGTCGTGGTCCATGGGATCCTTCTCACTGAGGAAAGACTTTCACCGATATAGAAGCAGCGAGGTGGACTTTCTCACACACGGCTCCTACGGGTTTATCTACTGTTAGAACTTGTCTAGGTCCATGAGGGCTGGTTAGTCAATAACATGCAGAACCACAGAACTGAGGAAAGGACTGAACTCATTGTCACAGAGCGAACACTGAAATCAGACAAAAACGACAGCAGTAAGCAGAAGCTGGCAGCTTTACAAACCATGGAGCAGTTTTTGGAGTACAAGGCGGGCTGGATGGACGTCAGCTGGTACAGCATTTTGCACACAATGATGACGCACGTCCAGACGGTGCACACGCTGGAAGCCAAAGGCCGGAACTGGCTGAACGGAAGAGCGAAGGCCCAGCTCACCAAGAAAACGTAATTGAACAGTGACACCTGGATTGGAGACAACAAGTAGCACAAGACTAAATCTCCGAACGCTCAAATGCTGTCATCCAGCGCTACTAATAATTCAGAATCGTGCCAGCTACATACACACACGATGCTCTTCAGCTTCTCTACTGACTTTTGCAGCTCACGTGGACCCCACACCTGGCGCCCTATCTCTAAGCAGCGAAGGTGACTGCTGTCCCTGTACCTCCTTCACGGAGACCCAGATGATGTACGAGGACACGATCTTGATGATGTGCAGCTCAAGAAGCCACCAGATGAAGAGCTGCATCTTGTGGAAGCACTCCAGGAACTTGAGGAAGAGCACAGTTATCCGATCCATGACCAAGTGCCACTTGTTTTTCAGATCTGAAATCCACATATGGGAGAAACGTTTTCATACCATGCAAACCCTATTGTAAGTTGTGCTTAAAGGAACTGGCTTATCTGAGTTAAAAGTATCCACAAAATGCAAACTGTATTATAGTTAAAACGGAAAATGGCACAAGACAACAGGTAGTAGAGCGGTTGAGGGCACAGAACTGTAACCTCAAGGCTGCTGGAGCTCCCAGGAGGGGCTCTGTTGGAAACCTGAACTACGTACTCAGAACTTCCCCGGGAAAAATACCCCGCTGCAGAAAGAGGTTAACGCTTAAGTTCGACTGTTAATTTCACCAATATTACTTACATTTATTCATTTAGCTGATGCTTTTCTCAAGAGAGACTTAAAATGTTAATGTGACTACAGTTCTTTACCCATTTGCACAGCTGAGTAAATTTACTGGAGCAATTTTTGGGAGAGTGCCTTGCTCGAGAGTACTACGGGCAGAAGTGCAATTCGAACCAACAACCTTTGGGGCCGAGGGCAGCGCCTCTAACGATTACGCTACCAGCTGCCCCCCTATGTCTATGGAGAGGACGTAATCAAAAAAGTTGCCAGAAAAAGAACGTGCACCGCTGCACTCGGGGGGGTCAGACGACGAACGGGAACCCGAAGGGAAGACACTTCCCCGAAGGACATCACCAACGTGTCGCTCTTCGAGAATTACGAGAAATGTGGATCGTGCTCTCGTGCCCGAGACCGCGTGCGCTCAGCCGACAAGTCGAGACGTGCTCATTTGGAGAGGAGACTTGGCTTGGATATCGTCAGAAACGGACAGTTATCAGTGATATAAATTGACACCGTGCTGCCAAGTGAGGTTAATGCACCTCAGAAACGTTTCCTTCAGCACATACTGAAAAAACAGAAACGACAGATATCTTTTCCACATTTCCTTACTTACAGATTCATTAGTACCTCCTTTATTCCCTGAAGCTATGGCACAGGAGCTATCAACTATCTAATGTTTGCAATCTATTCTTCATTTCCCAGATGCATGTGTTTGTTCCGCCGTTTCCAAGAACAGCTTCAATCTACACCGCAATTGTTCCGTCTTCCACTTAGTTAAAACGGAGCGAAGATGTCGAGTCTGTGTTCTCTCCGTTCTCCTACTTCTTCCCGATACCGATGCTCCTCTACTTACGATGGTTCCGCTTACGATTTTTCCAAGTTACGATGGAACGATAGCGATGCGCATTCGGTAGAATCCGTACTTCGAATTTTGAATTTCGCTCCGTTCCCGCGCTTGCGATATGCGGTACGACACTCTCTCCCGATCCTGGGCGATGGCAGCGAGCCGCAACATCCACTCAACCAATACTCGCAGTCTCCGTAGCGATCGCCCCAATGAGTGTAAACAACCGATCCTGTGTCGAAAGCATTTTTTTATGTTGTGTGTTCACATCCCATCGTGTCTACTAAACGCCCATGTATGTCTCCTGCTGAAATTTGCCCAGCTGTAGGTTACGATAAGTGTTCTGAGCGCGGTTAAGGTAGGCCGGGCCAGGCTACGATGTTCGGTAGGCGCGGTTCTGCACGTATTCTTTTTCCACTTATACGACGGGTTTATCGGAACGCGACCCCATCGTTAGTCGAGGAGCATCTGTATTTTCCTTCCTGCTCAGAAGGCAGGACGGTACCGACCGGTCCGAAGTGCAGCGGCGCGCGGCGATATTGTGACGCAGAAAGCCCCGATCACTCGGGAGGCCTGGGTGGCGTTTGCAGTACCTGATGTGTGGTCGGCGGGCGACTCGGGGTCCTCGGCGCGGAGCTGCCCTTGGGCTTTGCCGTCCGGCTCCGTGGGCTCCTCCGCTCCCCTTCCTCCCTCCACACTCACGCTTTCGCCAGAGGACGACTTCATCATGCTGATGTCGGGTAAGCTGCCGTCGAGATGAGCAAGTCTGAGGGCAGACGAGCCACTTTTTACTTTCGGGGTCCTTCTACTGTGCACCATTTGCCTCTTTTCTTTGCCTCAGCACCATGAGACTCTCACAGGCACACTTATGAAGGTGACCTACAGTGACACCTGCCTCCTTAAGTCACTTTTGAAAAGCGTTCGGTCACGGCGACCAGCGACGCCGTCCTCTCGCTCGGCATCTCTTCACACCGAAGGAAGGGGTCTGAACGGAACAGCCTACAATGTCTACGCTCGCAGCAGCAGACACAAAGCGGTGCGGAGTCGCAGGTGCCCAGTGGCCTGGATAATGGTAAATGTGCTACAGAGGAATATCCGGATATGGTTTACGTGCTTGGAATGAAAACGGGAGGTTCAAAAATCAAGGAACGGACAGGATGTTGAAGTTCTAGGCAGGACAGGTCACCGCCCGCCCAGAAACGTGTTCCAGGTCAATGAACTTGGTTTTCCAACTGCACCGAACACAATACTGCAGCTCCTCTGTGGGAAAGGGCTTCACAGTCGGAGCTACTGGACTGCGGTTAAGGAATGAGGTAGAGAAACAGAGCAGCGCAGGTCAGAAAGCAAGCAAGTACCCACCTATTCATGATTAGATCGACACGGCCATTGACTTTGGCACGGCTGTGCGAGAAGCGAAATGGAGAAATATGACAAAGAAGAACAAGTGAGAGACGAGGAAAGTTAAAGACAACAGGAGCCCAGACTGACACAGCAGCCAGCAATCTGGCAAACATCAACATTTACTAATAATTTCCTTCATTGTTACCTACAGAGATACATCAGACCAGTTTTAACAAAGCATCGTTTTGAGAACATGGGGCTACAGGGGTGGAAGCGCACGGTCTCGAAACACCAACTAACCTTCGTGTTCGTTGTGTCAAATTCATTACATTAACATTTATTTATTTATTTATTTAGCAGACACTTTTGTCCAAAGCAACTTCCAGTGAACTCTATGTAGTGTTATGAGCCCACACACCTTATTCACCGCGGTGACTTACACTGCTAGATAACACTACTTACACTGGGTCACTCATCCATACATCATTACAAGTTATAAAAAAAAAAATTGAAAAACAACAATCTAAACCTGTATATTTTGCACAAGCTATACTTTGGACATCTAGCTCTACATAATGATAACAGACCTGAATAAACACCCTATTAAGCCCTACATTTACCCAACGCTTTTCTCCAAAGCAACTTGCAATTCTTTACCCATTTATACAGCTAGGTAGTGTTACCGGACCTACTTCAGGGTAAGCGCCTTGATCAGGGGTACTATAGCCAGAGGTGAGGATTGAACCTGCGACCGGTGGGTCTAAAGGCAGCAGCTCTGTCCACTACGCTACCAACTGTCCCCTTCCCATAGGACAACACCATACATACAGATATTCAGTGGAGCTCCACTGTGCTCCGAGCTGTACTAAAGATGCCACCAAAAAACTAAATTGTTGCTTATGATAAAGAGTGACCAGCAGTAATCGGTGGATAGAGGTGTGTATCACTCTGGTGATACTTTACCTAAGCGTGCAGTTAAAATGTACCCAGAGCGAGAGAATTACATTTACATTCACTGTCCGGCTTGTATCTTTTGTCCGGCCCTCTTCGTCACTCTGCTCTATACAATAAATTACATTTACCTGATACTTTTCTCTAAAGCGACTCACAATGTTAAGCTAATTACACCGATTTACACATTTATGCAGCAGGGTAATTCTACTGTATCAGATCAGGGAAAGTGCCTTGATGGAAGGTACCGGAGAAGGAGGTGGGATTGCAATCTGAGAGCCACAAGTCTAACACCTGGCAGTGTGGTTGGTTAGAGCTGCTGCTTTTGGATCCAAAGCTCACGGGTTCAATCCCCACCTTTAGCTAGAGAACCCTTAAGCAAGGTACTTACTATAAAGTGCTCCAGTAAAATTACCCAGCTGTATAAATGGGTAAAATAATTGTAAGTAGCTTAACATTATAAGTCATGTTGAAGCAAAGTGTCACATAAACGTAAAGGCGATGGCTTTCACCGCTACGCCACCTTCTCCCACATTAAAATCAGCACATCACATATCGAAACTGTACTGTACAGTTCGGTAAACAACTTGGATGTTAAAGAGAAGACATCCAGAACTCATCGGAACTCAACCAATCCAACAAAGTCATGATTCTGAGACACTGACCCACAGGATTATGAAAGGTCAGAAAAGCCACTACTTTCACGCTAGAAAACCAGTCATACAGTCACATGCACTAAGTACAGAGCCTCATAACCTACTGCTGTGATTTATTCATCCTTTACTGGTCCTCATCAGTTACTTTTACTCCCTGGACAATAAGTAGTTTATTCCATTATGGATTGTGATGGTTCTACAGAAATAATGCCGAAGTGTACTGATCTTACCGAGCGTGGTGTGCGTGAACACAGTGTACCGCGGTAGCTGCTGGGGCTGGGATTGATGCTCACCTGTAAACAGCGCTTTCCTGCTTGGCTGCCATGGCGCTCAGGTCCGTGAGCTGCAGGAAGCGCTCGTGGAAATAGTGCAGGTGCAGAATGCAGACGAGCAGGAAGGAGGTAGGGATGAAAATTCTGGTGAAAAGCACCGGAACGGAGAACTTCTCCAGCCCCAGGTCTTCCAGCCTGGAACGAGGAGCAACATCCGCCGTGACGCCCCGGGAGCCTGAGCTCTGCTGGCACTCAAGTTTGCGTGAACTAAACTGGATGTATGTAAACGACACTGAGCGAGAGACATATTTCCAAATTATTTGACATATTTACAGAAGCCTTGGGATTTTTAAAGGTTCTTGTCCAGGTTTTCCTGCCGTGCTGCTGGGCACTTTATTGTCCATGGCGGGTGTCATGGAGGTGAGGATCTGCTCCTCAAGCTCACCAGCAAGGGGAGCGTTGGAGGCAGCGGGAGGGAAGCCCAGTTCGCGCCACCTCCGCTTGGAAGTAACTCAACAGCGAGAGAATGAACTTCACTGGTCTGGAGCCCGAGCAGGTGCGGGACTCACTTTTGCTTACTCAGCCCGGTCATGTTCGACCACACGTGGAGCGAGGAGTCGAACTGGAACGTGTAGACAAGGATGAGCACGAGCATCGTGTACACGACGACAGACATCCAGAAATACTTGAGGATCCTCCTCCACCACTCGTAGTGCACCTGTAACCCAGAAGGGAACACTTGAGAAGTGTGGGCAAGATCATTAATTCATGGACCAAGCCACTAATCATGGAAATTTTTTACATTTTTATTTTATTTAATGATTTGTTTTTTTAAGTAGGGTAGAAAGGTGGCACAGCGAGTAGAGCTGCAGTCTCAGAGGATCTGGGTGGTGCGAGAAGACAGTGGTTCGATCCCTACTCGGTCTGTGTGGCGTTTGTATGTTCTCCCTGTGTCTGCATGGGTTTCCTGTGGGTGCTCTGGTTTCCTCCCACACTCCAAAGACATGCTGTTCAGGTTCCCCCATAGCGTGTGAGTGACAGAGGGAGTGTGTGTTCCACTGATGTATGGATGAGTGACCCAGTGTAAGTAGTGTATCTAGCAGTGTAAGTCACCGTGGTAAATAAGGTGTGTGGGCTCATAACACTACATGGAGTTCATTGGAAGTTGCTTTGGAGAAAAGCATCTGCTAGATAAATAAATGTAAAGGTTAGTTTGGTTCATCCAATAGTTTGGATAATGAAACATACACATCAACAGCCAGTTTACATGAAACAATGAGTAATGACTCGTACAATTAAATTATCGCACACACAGTTATTGCAACTGTATTTAGAAAAATGAAGTATTATTTAAAATTACCGATTTAAGAAATTGTTTTTAAATAATAACCAAAACATTTTGAAGAGACAACGTATATTTATTTTGAACTTACCTAACCGTTTTACATGGTTTCAACTTTACAGGTATATCACACTTTTTATAAAATAAACAGAAATAACTAAGTTATTGTGCACATATTAGAATAAGGTACTGGAATTTTTTCGGGGGGGGGCGTGGTTCAGGTAATTGATGATTTGGATGGGTGACTTTTGGATGATTGACATCCTATTGTAATTTAATTTTTTTTTTACAGCGTTCCACCTCTGTCCAACATGTCACCCTTTCCCTACAGGAGCAGAGGATGATGGGAATTACCTGGTAGAGGGCCACGCAGAAAAGGAAGAGCATCATGTAGATGATTTTATATATGACGATGCGGCCCTCGAAGCTGACGAAGAAGAACATGCCTCCGCAGACGTAGATCCAGTACTTGGCGAACATGGACATCACGATGTTGCCGAGGACGTGAACGACCTCCTTGTCGCCGGCAGCGCCGTCACTCTTGTCCTCTGGAAGAGAGGGAACGGCCGTGAGGCGTGCGCCACTGCGCCTCACGGAGAGTGCGGCCTCCCCAGGCGACTCCGGTCCAGCGGGGACTCCTCACCCTTGGTGGCTCCGCCCACCCGGACATGGGACAGCCCCACGTCCTCCTGCAGCTTCTCCCTCCGCTCCATCAGCGCCTGTCGCAGCAGCAGCCAGAAGGTCAGCAGACAGAGGACCTGCACCGGGATGAGAACGTCCACGCAGCTGCTTAGTCTGGACGGCGTGGACAAGCACTTATATACTGTATATGTAACCATTTGCATTACATTACAGGTGATGCTGTGTAAAGGTTTATCCGGACATGATCTTAAAGTTATGGCGCATGAACATTTACACCTTACATGAACTTAAGAGATGATGGGAGAAGTGAGTCTGGAAGAGGTGACTTTTAAGACCCTTTTTAAATGTGGACAGAGATTCAGCAGTTCTGAGTGACAGGGGAAGGTTGTTCCTCCGCAACAGAGCCAGAACCAAAACATAGTTTCTGTGAGTCTATGGACTGAGTATTCACATTCCTGTAATACATTTTCGCAACAATAATATAGATTAAACACTGTAAAACAAACTCTGACTACTCTGATTTTCAATTTTGAGGAAATTTAAAAAAAAAAAAAAAAGACTTCAACTCCACCCCAGGACTTGTGCGCATATGAGGAAATCACAGAATTCTAAGTATAACATATGAGATATTGTTTTAATTTTGTATTTTATTTCTTCTCTATGGAGTACGGTAGGGGAAAACGCGTCGCTAGCGCGTACCTTGGAGCCCAGCTCGCGGAAGGGCACCTCCTTCTTGAGGAAGAGGCCCGGGACGCCCTGGAGCACCTCGAAGCTCCACACGTACTGCAGCACGATGAGCAAGTTCCCGTAGAGCACCATGAAGGGCGACGTGAGCATGGCGTACTTGCGTCTGTCCCGCACCATCCACAGGGTGCACGACCAGATGAGGAAAACAAAGGTCAGCCAACTCACGTAGGTGATGCTCCAGGCCTGTGGGAACACGGAGCAGGAGGACAGGTAAACACGGTTAAAACAAAAATTAAAAAACCCCGCGGCAGTATAAACTGCTATTAAAATTTAAAGCCGCTCCTGAAATCACAGCTTTACCTTCGGTCGAAGGAAGGTTTTGCTTAAATCGCTATGAAGCGGTCCTTTCGAATAAAAGGATTTTTAAATTAAATGTTATTTCGTCTGTTGCGTACTCACGGTCACAGTCATAATCCATAATGACAAATCCACATGTTTTTTCAGAAATTACCCTGAGAAGAAGTACAAGGTGTTATGCAGTTCAACTGCAGATGCGGTGGTTCCGATGCCCCCAGGCCACCCTGGAGAAGCATCTCCACCGAACTGGTGACACTTCCTACATTGACTCATTTAGCTGACAAACATGCAATGTTACAAGGTAGTTACTGTAATTTACCCACTTATACAGCTGGCTACTTTGACTGGAACAATTCAGGGTAAGTACCTTGCTTAAGGGTACTACAGCAGGAGGTGAGAATTGAACCTGTGACCTTTGCATCCAAAGGCAGCAGCTCTAACCGCTACGCTTCCAGCTGTCTGGGACGCGGAGCCCAAAGCTGGAAACCCTTTGCTGAAGACACTCACCATCATGGCAATGAGAGCGCAGATGTAGCTCTGCTTCATGATGAACCGGAAGGCTGCGACCGCGGAGCTCACCGTGGCGCCCCGCTCCTCCTCGGACTCCCGTCCCCCTGCGGACGGAACGACGGCGGCGGCCGTGACCCTCAAGCTCCACACATTCCTATTTCCCAAAGAGTCCCTCTCACAATGTCCCTCCCCAGCAGGGCTGCGCTGAGCACCGGAAGCTGACGGCGGTTCGAAGTTCGGTCGGACCGACCCGTCTTAGACCCTGCCGGGCTCCGTGTGTCCCGCGCGTCCTCCGCAGCGGTCCAGGGGCCCGGTCTCGCCGGCTCGCTCTCGCAGGGGACGCCGCTGGACAGGTAGTCGAGGCGGGTACCGTTGGGGGCCACCAGCATCACCTGGTCAGAGAGCGACACTCAGCCTGTGGAGACACCACCCCCACGGAGCTCGTGGCCCTTCTCGCCCGGCTGTTTACGTTAAAGATCATAGGGCTGAAATGTGAAAACGCACACGGACTGCTCAGATTTCTCCATTTTTTTTCAGGTCAGCTGTCAGCATCTGGGGCAGCTTGCAAAATCCCCCCCCATTAAGCGGTCCTCAGTGGTTCCTAGACACCCACCAAAACATTGTAAAATATATTACAACGTAAATTTGGATAATGAAGTGACTTATTCCATTTTTTTTATGGAGGAAGAGTTCTGGTTCATTCCAGGCCCAACCCAAGTTCATCTCAGAATAACCCTAAATAATGCTGAGTACCTTAAGGGAAAAGTTGGGTAACGTTTTAAGCAGTTTTACTTTTGAAAAACAATTCATATTTATTTAAAAAACTTAATTTAATTTAATTACCTCTGATTCTTTGTAATTTGAAATCATGGATGGGTGGGATAAGTGCAATTAGAAAAGGGCCAGTCATGTAGCAGCAAATACGAGCCTTTTTCTAAAGAACGTTCTCACCACTGTGTCTGAGACTTTTCCCCCCCAAAAGTCTACATCTGGAACAGAGGCCAGAACGACGACGACTTTTTTTTTTTTTTTTTTTTATTTCAACCGAGAGCGTCGGGGGACATAGGGGTGTACACGGTTCCCACAGCGGAGCGAATCTCTCGATCTCTCCTACGCAGCACACTGGCGCAGGTTCCGAATGCGGCCGTGCCGAATGTCACGGCGCAGACCAGATGCAGCAGAGCGGACACAGAAAAGTCCAGACTGATTAACGATAAAGCGGTATTAATAACCTCCAACCGGATACACGAGAAACCAGATACCGGGAGACCAAATAACGAGGGATGAGTGTATTAAAGGAAAGAAGAGGTGTTTTCATGACCTGCAGTGCAATGACGGTCAAGAGGAGACACTCACTGACGTGCTGTAGCCATCCGGCGGGGGGAAAATCTGAAAAACAGCAGGAAAAGGAAGAGGGGTGCGTGGTGAAAAAGGGCTGACGGAACCTCGGTCAAGCGCTCCGACCCTCCCGTGGGGCTCCATCCCTGCAGATCGCCGGATCGACGCCCTGCGACTGACAGTATGGGTGCGACAGGTGCACACCGATCATATCCGCGCCTTTCACTCACACTGCTGTAAAACTGAGTGTAAAACGTTAACTACGGCGTGACGACAGACGAGCACAGATCAGAACGGGTTTGGACTCCTCTCCGCTCACCTGTCCATTCTTCTCGGCACCGGAGCCGCGACGCGCCGGCTTTTCGTCCCCCCGCCCCTCCTCCTCCTCCTCCTCCTCCTCCTCCGCGCACTGCGCCTACAGAAACGTCACTGTCATCTCAGGGAGTTCGCAAAACAGCACGTTCACGTACCCAGTAATTGCACAAAAACGAGCAAACCGACTGTCGAGTTACCCTACTTTTTATCACAGCTGCACATATTTCATTCTGCATGAATTCATTTTCACTGTGATTCACAGAAAAAGATTAAACATACTTAAGTCCTCAGTATGACCAATGAGTGCCAACTCACAATGTGATCTATATACATAAGATAAGAAAAGAGAAGACGATAAGATGGGATAACTAAGACAAGATAAAGAAGAAAATGTAAGATAAGATTAAAAAAAAGATAAGAAAAGGTGATAAGATAAAGAAGAAAAGATAAGAGAAGAAAAGATAAAATAAAAAAGATAAGATACTTTGTCATTGTATGCAATAGAATGAAATTTTGTGTGGCAACCCTCAGAAGAACAACAGCAGAGAGAGCACTTCTATAAATAAATAAATAAATAAATAAATAATTTTATTTGAACTTTGGAGTCCTCAGTCCTTAGCAGCCTCGGAGGGGTGGTGGATGTGGGGGAGTAATACATACATACAGTATTATTAGTATACCGGAGCCCAGCTTACAGGGTCCACGGGCTCCTGGAGCCAGAGGCGTATCAAGGTGGCCAGGGTGTAGTAGAGCACCAGGAGCATGATGGGATTGGCAAAGTAGAACCACTCCAGGTTGGGGTTCACAATGAACTTCCACGTCTGCGAACAATCGTGCTGAATGATGGAGGATATGCCAAACAAACTGTGGAGGGAAGAGGGGAAAAAAAAAAAAAAGCACACATTGACTGCAAGTGAAAAATCACTGAAACACATTGAAATCAATGCCGCGTTCATTGGTGCGTTGAAGGATTTAGGACCGTCTACATAAGATACAGTAAATACATTTTGATACCTTGTCAAATATTAACGCACAGGCTTTATCGGTTCATTTTTAAATTGCAGCATCTTACCTTATCCATTTCAAATTTAAAAAGCACTGTGTGCAGCGAGGGGAACATGACCTGCGCTGACCCACCAAGCAGAGAGATGGTGATAAAGAGAACCCAAACGGATCAGGGATGAGGGACCGCATTCTGTGCGCTCGCTTCCACAGTGTTCACAGCTGGCGTCCGTGAGCATTAACTGCGTAAACATGGTGTACTGTTACCATGCAGACCAAAGCGGAGGTAATAAAGCAACGTCCCCTTAGGATGAAATTGATCAAGAATAGGAGAAAATGCATTTTTTTCCCCCCGTAATCTAAAATCAGTTTTAATTTTATTTTAGAGGTTAATAAAAGGTTCTGAAAAATTCTAAGAATAAATTTCCACACGTGTACCTGCAGTACGTGTTTACTTTCAGAGCGACGCGGTAAACTTCAGCAGTGCCAGCGCACGGCAAACACGTACTTCGGCCCCTCGCGGCCCCGCTCCAGGAGCCTCGAACCTCAGACCAGCCTTTCTAATCGCACTGGAATGTTTTCAATTAACTTAACATTTAGATTCAAAAGCTGTTTTTTTTTTTTTTTTTAATTCAAGTGACTCAGGGCTCATTAGACATTTTTAAACGAAAGAGCAAAACAAAAGCAGATGTCTCACTCGCCAAACAAAACCTCTAACCAAACGCAGCGATGCGGAATGACCTGCACAGGGCAAGAAGCGAAATTCGTGAGCAGAAAGACTCCTTTCACTCAGAAGCCCTTTAAGGACCAACGACCACGGTAAACGCGAGAGAGGAGTAAAAGTGAAACTCGTTCTCCGTTTAGTAAAGCAGCTGACAGCAACAGCAGAGCACCAAAAATCTCTCTCTCTCTCTCTCACACACACACACACACACACACACACACACACACACACACAGTCTTTAGGGGCTCTTCCAAACCTGGCTCATTGTGTCAAGCCTGCTTCCTTCATTAGAGTAATAAAAGGTGCTTTAGGATGTACGCTAACAAACTTTACCATGTTTTCTGTATGTGGAACAGATTGACATAGAGTGCAATGGTGTGAAATGTTCACATGTTATCAGGCCTCAGTGTATTCAAACAACTGACTATTTACCCCCTTAATACCTTTTCCACACCGCAGTGCACATTTCATTACATTGCACACCTGGGAAATGAGACAGAAACCAGAGAGGAATCACTGTTTCTCGCTCAGACTCCATTCAGTCACTAGCGGAACTGAGAGAAAGATCTGAGCAGAAAAAATTGAGAATATTTTATCATGATAATAAAATAATAAAAATAATTTTAAAAATATTAAAAAAACCTATATAACACATACATGTATACATGTAAAACTATATAACACATACATATATAACACATATAATATATACACACACACACACACACACACACACACACACACACACACACACACTGTCTGAACCACTCGTCCCGTAAAGCTGGAGGGGGAGGGGACACACCCAGGATGGGACGCCAGTCCGTCGCAAGACACCCCAGGCGGGACTCAAACCCCAGACCCACTGGAGAGCAGGACTGTGGTCCAACCCACTGCACCACCACGCCCCCCACATATAATATACTATAATAATGAAACAAAATTCTCAATAATTAAAAAAAAAAACATTTTTTCACAGCACTGTACAGGTACATCACTTAGGGTCCACTGGTCATGACAGTTTACTGTCACTTCTCTCATATCCCTTCTTGCACAATCCTTTTGTTCCACACACACACACACACACACACGAAAATGCTCTTTTACAGAGACCGTGCAGAAGGGAAGTGTGCCAATGCTGTGTGCTTCCATGTATGCTGTTGCCAATCTCGAGAACACACAGTATATTCCGTAAACACATCGTTAAATGAAACACGTATGAACTCGGAAGCGATGATCTTGAGCACGGAGACCGTCCTCAGGGAGGGACGCTAAGGTGACCGTATCTTCTGAGCTCAGCAGCGGTTCCGAGGAGCGTTTATTCACAGCGGGGTTGTCGTACACACCGGAGAAGGAGCCATGCGTGAGTCTCGGTGTGTGTGTCAGTGTGTGTTCCTGTGTCACGGTGCGTCCCACAGATCTACAACACACACACACACACACACACACACACACACACACACGTTGTCTGAACCGCTTGTCCCATACGGGGTTGTGGGGAACCGGAGCCTAACCCGGCAACACAGGGCACCAGGGCCGGAGGGGACACACCCAGGACGGGACGCCAGTCCGTCGCAAGGCATCCCAAGTGGGACTCGAACCCCAGACCCACCGGAGAGCAGGACCCGGTCCAACCCACTGCACCACAGCACCCCCCACGCCATCTACAATACTAACAATAAAAATAATAATAATAAAAAAGCCACACATTTATAAATTCCTCGAAGTGCCGCCGTCGGTATTGGTCTCAGGTGAGGCGTTCGGAGGAGTCTGACGCAGCTGAAGCAGCCGCGCAGGCAGGACTTCGGAAGCACCGGTGTCGCCTCCCCGGAGACACGCCATGAGGCAGGAGCAGCGCCGCCACCAGTCGCGCCCTAATCCACACAAAGTACGTCCTGTTTTCTGGGAAAGTGCCCTGCGACCCCCCCCCCCCAACCCTTGCCTGAATTCCCCAGAACCGTGTGTGCCCTTCTGAAAGCAGCAGCCGCCCTCCTCGCCAGTAATGAGGACCATGTGGCGCCCCCCCCACCGCACGTCCGCATGCTTATGGGCACAGCACAGGAGGCCTGCTTCTCTGTGTTTCTGTGTGTGTGTGAGATCTGAGATGCCGCTCAGACAATGTCCCCGTGACACGGAGCTGACCTGCTGAAATAAAGACACCGCACACAGTGTTCACGCCACATACAGCACCGGACGGAGCGGTGATCCTCGTGCTTTCGGCTACAAATCAGCGAGCAGTCCAACCTGTACCGTACATTTTAACCCGTATCTCTAACTGGTTTGCGGTGTGGGTCACCTGTCAAGTGCTGCCAAAGAAAAAGAAACCGAGCTGCGAGTTATATCCCATAGAACTGTGTGTGCCCTGTAACAGCTTAAACTATTTAATAGAATCCACAGCCTAACCCGGCAGCGCAGGGTGTAGGGCTGGAGGTCCAGCGCAAAGCACCCCAAGCGGGACTCGAACCCCAGACCCACCGGAGAGCAGGACCCGGTTCAACCCACAGCGGCATCGCGCCCCCTATGGGAGAACGTGTCGGGGATATGCAAGAAAAAAGGACGACTCGTTTGAAGACGACGCACGGTCCAGAGTGTGTATCTGTGTGCAAGTTTGCAATGCGAGCAGAAGAGCAGAGCGCAGGACCTGAAATCTCACCCTACCCTGTTACTGCGGTACACAGTTCCACCAGAATCCTGACAGACCTGAAGATGAACGAGAATCTGCAGAAGCTCCAGGCGCCACATCACTGTCGCGCTGTTTTGCAGATGATTTATGATGCTCGTAACCTTTGACCCCACGAGCCCCGAAGAGCACAGAGCTCAGAAAGGCTCCGCCTCCCAGCTTCACGATGGCCGTTCATCAATCTACAGCTACAGGAGCCTAAAGGCGCCCGAAAACTTCCCAGCGGCCCCTTCAACTTCTCGGATTTTGGAACCGGAGGTGCCAGGGGATGAAAGGTTTTGAACAAGTTCTGTAATAACGCAGTACAGCAGTAAAACAGAAGTTCATTTACCTGGTTTAATGTGGTATCTCGAGTTTTTCTCATTTTAAAAACAAGGCAAAAAGCGATGATAAAGAACAGCCTTTGATTTAGTGTAAGTAGTCTTCATCTGCCCTGCTGTCTCACAGCGCCTGGATGGCGCAAGAGGACATGGGTTCGATCCCCACTCAGTCTGTGTGGAGTTTGCATGTTCTCCCCGTGTCTGCGTGGGTTTCCTCCGGGTGCTCTGGTTTCCTCCCACACTCCAAAGACATGCTGTTCAGGTTCACCCGTAGTGTGTGAGTGACAGAGGGAGTGTGTATGCGTTTCACTGATGTATGGATGAATGACCCAGTATAAGTAATGTATCTAGCAGCATAATTCAACACTGTGAATAAGGTGTGTGGGCTGGTAACACTACATAGGATCCATTGGAAGTCACACACACACACACACACACATTTTCAGAACCGCTTGTCCCATACGGGGTCACGGGGAACCGGAAGTCGCTTTGGAAAAAAGCATCTGCTAAAGAAACTCACATTTCATCATCAAACAGGAGAAGGATGAAGTAAATGTAATGTTGGCCAAGCTAACATTCAGACAACCGACACCTTCAAAGGGAGCTCAGTTGTGGGAACTGTACCTCCAGTGAAACATGCTTTTCCAATAAAAACTTCCCCCGAAGCCCCTGGACTACGGAAGTCGACGAGCACGTGGCCGAGCCTTGTGAAAGCCATCTTCATCTAGAAAGTCCACCACCGTGCTGATAGCAAGACCTAGAAGCCTGAAATCAATCAACCTCCAAGCTGGGAGAGGTCACAGCCTCATGTCACGGGGTTCAACGAGCAGGGGTCACAGGGGTCGCGAGCCTGTCTCTCTCACCTGATATACTTGTCCGTGGGCGAGATAAGCTCCTGGAAGGTCTGCAGCTGGTAGAGATAGAGCACGGCCAGGTGGCCCGCGCTGAAGATGGCCATCAGCACACAGAGGCAGCTGAAGACGAGCGGTTCGAAGGTGCGGCACAACGACCACCAGGTGCAGAGGCCCAGGAAAAGCAGGAAGTACACAGCCGAGGTGAGCGAGGGCAGCGTAATCCCTGCAAGAGCCCCACACGGCACGGGCACGACGTTAGGCTTTGCAGCTATATTTCAATGCATATGTCTAATAATCAAGGAGAAAAACACGCACACACATTGTCTGAAACTGCTTGTCCCATACGGGGTAGTGGGGAGCTGGAGCCTAACCCGGCAACAGAGGGCGCGAGGCTGGAGGGGGAGGGGACACACCCGGGATGTGATGCCAGTCCAGCGCAGGGCACCCCAAGCAGGACTTGAATCCCAGACCCACCGGAGAGCAGGACCCAGTCAAACCCACTGCACCACAGCACCCCCCAGGGGAAAAATGGAACGAGTTTATTTTTAACCGCTTTTTTTCTGCTTTGAATAAACTGGGCTGCTTCTGATACCATGCGGAGGGAACACACACAGACACAAACACACACGCTGGCTGAAAGCGCTTGTCCCAAGTGGGGTTGCAGCAAGCCAGAGCCTAACCCGGCAACGCAGGGCACGAGGCTGGAGGGGGAGGGGACGCACCAAGGACGGGACGCCAATCCGTCACAAGGCACGCCAAGCGGGACTCGAACCCCAGACCCACCGGAGAGCAGGACCCGGCTCGACCCGCTGCACCCCCCACGCGGAGGGAAACGTATGCGAATTTTTCCCCTTGACGCTGTCCATTCCTGCAGCTCTCATAAAAAGCCAATGCAGTTCAGCGGCTGCAAACTACAGATTAATTTCCGAAAAAGGCCCACCTGTTAAGCCGAGTAATATGGTTACGACTACTTTCCCTGCCGTGGTAATGAGATTGCCAACGATTTCCTTGAGTTCGGACGCCACGCCCGCCACCCGTCGGAGGATCCTCATCTTGGTTCCCTCCTGCGGCTGGACGTCCCGCAGCTCCTCGTCGGGACACTCGGACCCCTCCTCATCCTCGAGGTCTTCTTCACGCAGCACGTCATCGTCGAGCTTGTCTCCCTCCTGCTCCTCGCACTCCTTGTCCTTCTGAGGAGAGGTGTCAGTGATGAGCGAGTGAGCTTAAAGCAGCACGACCTCTTTCTCTGGAGAGCTCCAGGTTACATACGGTGTGTTTTCATTGAACACACTGACGCACACAGTTAACACACAAACGGCTGACAGTGAAAGAAGACCACAGGAAAAAATATGCATGCAAAGTAGGTGGTGGGATAACAAAGGTGTGAGAAAGTCACCACTTGACAGTTGAGGAGAAGAAAACAAAAAAAGCTGTCTTGTGAAGGAAGTGAGAGATGAGAGGAAAGTAGTCCTCTTGCTCATAAAGCGAATTGTCCTAAAAACAATTTTTCACATCTATTAATTTAAAAGGCGGCACAGTGGTTAGAGCTGATGCCTCTAGACCCAAAGGTCACAGGTTCGAATCCCACCTCCCGCAACCTTAAGCAGGGTACTTACCCTAAATTGGTCCAGTAAAATTAGCCAGCTGCATAAGTGGGTAAATAACTGTCGGTAGCTTGACATTGTAAGTTGCTTCGGAGAAAAGCAACAGTTAAGTGGATGAACGAAATAGGGAAAATGTGTGTTAATCAGCCACAGGATTCACCTCATTGAAAACTGAAGTTGTTGCTCTGCTGCAGCCATGTCCCACAAGGGAGAGGGGAGCACGTAGTTTACGACACAGCAACAAAGGGTAACCGAACACCAGTAACAGTTGTCCGCCAAACATGCAAAATCCTGTAGCGTCTTTCAGAAACGCACAAAATCCTAATCCGAGCCGCTCCGCCACCGGGTAGAGGCCGGCGTGTCGAGATGAGATCCAGGTTAAGATCATTAGCAAACCATAATGTTGAAACAGCTGAGATCCTCAGACATCTAAGCCCTCCACAGTCTAGAAGAGTGTTGAAAACCACAAAACGCTCACGTACGGATGGAATCTCCAGGACGGGGCTCGCGACGAACTTCCACGTCTGCGAACGATCACCCTCTCCTACCGCAAGAAGTCCCAGATACCGAAACCCAGACTCTGGCATTTAAAAGCAACGGCGCCGTTCGGAACCGGGAGGAGAATTCTGCTGCGTTGCCAGGGATTCGTTTTCATTTAAGTTTGCGACGCGCCCGTACTGTAACCCGAGACGAGAGGAATAATGTAAAACCGGTCGCTGAAATATCACGCGAGCAGAACGTTTAAGAAAAAAGACCCTAATAGGCTGTCGGACGCATCGAGGCCCTGCAGACACCGGCACCGTTCCCCTCGAGTCGCAATGAATAACACCTCTATGGTTCTTTTAAAAAGAAAGGCCCCTTACACAAACAATCTCAGCAGCAGAGTTAAAAAAAAGAGCCTTGATGCGTTTCAAGTCAGGTAGCGGGATCCCTAATGGTCCGAAACGGCTCGGCCGACGGCGCGGCCTTCGTTTACGCGGCCCAAGCGCTCCCGCGTGTGGCGCGACACGGAGCCGAGGATCGGGTGACGCCGGGCGCCGATTCTCACGGCGGCCGCATGGCTTTCGTTCGTTTGAGGTGATCTCTAGCAGCGCGGTCGTGATGCCAAAGTATGTTTTTCTCAAACACTTGAGACCATGGAATAAAACGCGCGGTTAACGTAGGATACGTATGCGACGAGACCCCGCCCCGTAACCGCATTCGCGGCAGAGCCAAACGGCTCGAGTCTTTGGTCGAACCAGACGCTGTTTAATGTGGGATATTCAATATAATATAAAGGACTCTTTTCACCAAAGTTGAAGAGTGAAAAGTAGAGAAGAAAATGAAATATTTTGTTTGGAGACATGATCAGTTTGAGAAATAAAACACTGACTTCACTTCACTAACATGTACTCATGAGCTACAAGACCTGCCTATTTCATACATACATGACACGTACAGCGCATGCAGACTATGCAGCAACTTATTTGCCTGACGAAAACTTATCTGCAGGTTCAATTAAACATATTTACGTAAGTGAACCTTGTATTAGAGCATACTGTGGAATCTAATATAGTCAGAAATTAATGTTTTCCATGACATCTGGCTCTGTCCTGAAGAAAAGGCAACGATCTCACTCATTATCATTAAAGCCACCAGTTCATTTGAAAAAGATCTTTGGGAGGAAACCAGAGCACCTGGAGGAAAACCACGTAGACGAAGGGGGGTGGGGCACATGCCAACGCCACAAAAATTCGAACCCACAGCCTGTGAGGAAATACAGCTACCCGCTGCACCTCTGTACTGCCCTAAGGGGATCATCTGCTATTATGTATTTATGGCTGATGTGACAGATGAGCTCTCCAAGGTGCTGAAAGTAACTGCACAGAGATGGTGGTGGTGGCACGGCGGCACAGCGAGTAACACTGCTGTCTCACAGCGCTTGGGTGGTGTGAGAGAACATGGGTACAACCCCTGCTCAGACTGTGTGAAGTCTGCATGTTCTCCCTGTGTCTGTGTGGGTTTCCTTGGGGTGCTCTGGTTTCCTCTCACACTCCAAAGACATGCTGCTTAGGTTCATCCATAGTGTGTGAGTGACAGAGAGAGAGTGTGTGTTCAACTGATGTATGGATGAGTGACCCAGTGTAAGTAGTGTATCTAGCAGTGTAAGTCACCACGGTGAATAAGGTGTGGGCTCATAACACTACATAGAGTTCATTGGAAGTCGCTTTGGATAAAAGTGTCTGATAAATAAATACATGTAAATGTGGTGAGGATGCTAATGTACAGTGAGGCCAGTCTGAGCATATATTACACAGAACTCACCTATTGTGAGTGACATTTAGCAAATCAAATGCACAAAATTTAAGCATTAAGATGTGAACCGCGGTGCAGTTCATCAGTTACTGTACAAATCAACACGCGGCGCAAACGCAAAAAGACACGTATGTTTTCTCATCAATACACAGGAAGCCAGCGGCGGCTACTCGGTGTTCGGCGATACGGAGCGTCGAGGAACTTCACCAATGATATTGACAACAACGTGCCAAAGTGCGCGGAACTGCACAGGAAAACCCGACTATCTACTCTACAAATTTTGGTGCAAAGTGTACCTGTCCTTCAAAAATAAGGCAACTGATGATAAGAGGATATGGACGGAAAAATATGTAGAAATCCATGTGCAGGACAAGGACTGCCGCTCCACCCTGGTAGACGGTATAAACAAAAGTTATAAACATCCCGCCTATAAACACCAACCTGCATTAACACGGTAAAATAACAAATTGCTGTCATGACAGTAACATTAATTGGAACAGAAACTAGGGGATACTGCTGGAAGATATTGTAGAGTTTGTTTTTTTTTTTTTTAAATCCATTAATAACAGAAAAGCTGTGCTAGAATATTTATGGAGCTACACATGTGTCTTTGTAAATAAAATATGAAGCAACTAAGGAAAGACTGGGTTAAGGGACTCATAATGACTGCGATCATAACCCTTCTGCCCTGCTGCTGCAAGTTGGGGAGAACGGCTTCAGCTAGCGCTAGGTCATGGGTTCGAGGGTAGCGGCACGGCGAGCACGGCGTCCCCCGGCAGCCTGCAGAGCCCAGAGCTGGACGGCAGAGCTTCCGGGATCGAAAGGATCCCCAACGATGGCAGCGGCAATAAGATTAATTCATTAAACATCCGAAACAGAGACACTTGAGCCGCAATCTTTTCTCTTGAGAACGATCAAACAATGTTTGTCGATAAATGGAAGCGGGCGGCCAGAAACCGAGGCAAAACACACTAGTTCAGCTGGTGCCAAATTAAATGGCAGAGGGTCAAGGAAGATGCCGTGTGAATTCCAAGCCCCATTTTTTTTTTTTTTTTACAAGCAGCTATTAAGAGTAAAATTTACTGCAGGTTGAGGAAAAGAGTGGAAAATGAGTCCTTTTCAGTTTCAAACTGGTGTGAACATCAGATGTGATGACTAAGGACGTGGGTTCGATCCCCGCTCGGTCTGTGCGGAGTTTGCATGTTGTCCCTCTGTGGGTTTCCTCCGGGTGCTCTGGTTTCCTCCCACAGTCCAAAGACATGCTGCTTAGGTTCCCCCATAGTGTGTGAGTGACAGAGAGAGAGTGTGTGTGTGTTCCACTGATGTATGGATGAGTGACCCAATGTAAGTAGTGTATCTAGCAGTGTAAGTCACCATGGAGAATTAGGTGTGTGGGCTGATAACACTTCATAGAGTTCGTTGGAAGTTGCTTTGGAGAAAAGCGTCTGCTAAATAAATAAATGTAAATTAAAGGGCTCTTTGGGACAGGCTGGATACCTGGGAAAGGGAGCGAAAACCAAAAGTGCTGGGAATTCAGAGCTCGGCTGAAAGGGACGTTGTGGGAATGTTGGACGCAAAATGAAGGTGGACAAAAGGCCCTGCTGAAGTGACACCTGTAGTGGTACCCGCATGTGAGGCTGAGGGCGGCACCACACCGTAACCTCACGCAGCCTCCTCTATAGGGCAGGAAAGCAGAAGAGAGAAGAATCAATCATAACTGAAAACGTATAAAAATTACACTAAAATTGTGCCACGGTTGATTTTCAGCTCGAAAACTTCCTTCACCTAATAAAAACATTTTCTTTCCGGAAACTTTTTGCTTTGAAAATACAAGTGTGATGGAACAAAGTTTTGGGAAATAATGATGAAATTATTTTTATTACACATCAGTCTGTGTTCAAACACAATGTGACAAACTGTGAACTGATTTCCGGAATGACAACGCAGCAGTAAGTAACCATAGCAACGCTGCTGGAATCAGCGTTTCCTACGTCGTCAGCAGCCAGTGAAGATTCCGCTGAATTATGCACGTGACGTGGACACCAGACCGATTTACATCTACAGTTTGTGTAGATTTACTACACTATTACTATCTACAAAAAAGTAAAGCACGAAGGTTCTTGGTTCTGGCTCCGTTGCGGTGGAACGACCTCCGCCGTCACTCAGAACTGCTGAATCTCTGTCCACATTTAAAAAGGGTCTTAAAAGTCACCTCTTCCAGACTCACTTCGCCCATCATCTCTTAAGTTCATGTAAGGTGTAAATGTTCATGCTCCATAACTTTAAGATGATGCCGGATAAACCTTTACACAGCATCACCTGTAATGTAATGCAAATGGTTATATATACAGTATATATCAAAAAAAATATATATTACTAGGAATGTGATCAGGTATTGTCGATATTCGGATAAAGTTTTATGCGGCTACTCGTGTGATGAACGTTGGTTCATATGGTGGAAAGAAACAAAGTAACTGCATTTAAGAATCACACGTCTGCATCCAAGTGTCTCTTTCCGCTCATGTAATGAACACATTGTATTTTCTATGAGATGTATGTCGCTTTCAAGTTAAAGTTCAAGTTGTTTTGTCATTCCTCAAAATATCGTTTGAAGAAAAGCATCTGCTAAACGAATACATGTAAATGTACGGTTCTAAGTTTCACCAAAGAGTACCCTGCTTCACACCACTTGCACTGCAAACCCCGATATTTCATCTTCATACACGCCGCTATTACGAGACTGATGTTTGTCGGCGTACTGGTTACTGACAAAGAGCTGCAAGGAGGACAAGAGGAGCACATGCATCTTCCTGAACAGCGTGGTAATACCGCGCTGTGGAGGGACAGGGACAGAACTTCAGAAGACAGCTTTGGAAGACACTCGGTCACCTGTTGCACCGTGCGCTCGGAAGCGGAGCAGCAGCTCCTCGCACTTCCTGCTACTCACCTGCTCCTCCGTCTCGAGGTCCGGACGCCGTGGCGGCGGCAGCGACTCGTCCACCTTCTCCAGCAGCAGAGTGCGGCAGAGCAGCCACGCCACCAGGCTGGCCACGCACACGCCCGCGTCCGGGACGAACACCCGGATGCCGTTGCCCACGTCGGCCCCCCTCACGCTGGACCGATGGGAGAAGGAGAAGAAGCAGGTGCCGGGCAGCTGGTTGTTGAGGGTTCTGTCTGTGGTTGGAGAAGTGCCCCCCCCCCCCCCACCCGACGCACACGCTTCGCACACATTAATTCGAGGGACGCCTATTACACACCGCAGCTGAGCAAGAGGCTTCTCCTCGCATTCATCAAAACGCGGTAAAGAACCATTTCTGACTGATGCGAAAACGACAAATAAATCCGACACTTCATTCACTTTAATCCACGTTCTATGAAAAAGAATCGAGTTTCCCTGGTTTTTACTGCCTGTGAATTAGATCCCAACGTGAATAAAAATGTCCCTGCGAACGCTGCGAAGTGTCAAACAATGACTTTTAGAGGTTAATGTGTGTAAAATGAGAACACGTATATAAATATCCAGCGTAATTTAATATATAATGATGTATTACACGGACAGATACAATGTCCATTTCACTATTTTACAACGTACAATTTTAAATGCCAACGCTACTCACCAAAGAAAAGAAAATAAAAAACCCCTGCCAGTCCTAACCCCTTTTACTTTTGCAACGAAATATGTTTTTTTTTTCACAAGTTCAGAAAAAAATCAGAACATCTCACTGATTTTTTTCCTGTGTGTGTGATGTAAATGAAAACAAGAGTTAGGCCTATAATTTTGGTTTATAATTGATTTACAAACACTGCTTTCAGTTAATAAATATTTAAAACGTTGCTCTCTTCACTCCATTTTGGAATCGCATGTAAATGTTAGCAGTTCAGAAAGAGTGCTGGGTTTACCGCGTTTACAGCGTTCGCCCCGGTGCTCAGGGCCACGCAGCCGCCCACTGTCCGCAGGAAGCACCGCACACGCCGCTCCAGTAACACAAACCAAGGCAACGGCACGACTGCCGTTCTACACACACGGATGACGCTGCAGACGTGAAGACGATAAAGTCTGCAGGTAAACCTGAGCCTGGACGCCGCAGACGTTTCATTACGTTTATTGCAGTTTGTTACTTATTTTTATACGACAGCCGGTACTGTGCCGGTTGGCGCCGCTGCCTTTGGATCTAAAGGTCTCGGGTTCAAATCCCACGTCGAGCTGTAGTAGCCTTGAGCAAGGTACTTACCCTGAATTGCTCCAGTAAAAATTACTCAGCTGTATAAATGGGTAAATAAGTGTAATAATTGTAACGCTAACATTGTAAGTCACTTTGGAGACAAGTGTTAGATAGATGTATTGTGTTGATTCTCTTGCTGTTTTCATTACGTTAACAGAGAGAGAGAGCATTTTTCAGACAGTTTCGTGGCTGCGTGAGCTGCTCCTTGGAACACGCTCCCGTTGGAGTTCCGTCCCGCATAAATCAATCACAGCTTACAGTCTGAGCGAGGCCGACTCCCCCCCACCCCCACCTCCCTACCCCTCACATCGGGACACAAACAGGCAGAGACGCCCACGAGGTCTGGAAAAGTCTGCGGGTCACACAGGATTTCGAAATAAAGCCGATGGGAGACGTCGGAGGAAACTTCCTTCCGGCTCGTTGCCAAACCCTTACTCGTGACCCCTTTGTGCGGACAGTGACTATGAAACGGTACGACTGGTGCTACAGGAGGGGTCGGAAGAGGTCGGCGCAGCAGCGAACAGACACCCGTATGGAGAGAAAACCCACTGGGACGCTTGTGAGCAGAGCAGAGGCTTCGATGTCCTGCTTCCGTCTGCTTCTCATTTCCTTCTTCCTTCCTTCCCTCCTGTGGCTCATGACCAGTTACCGGTGGACAAAATCCTTCTCAAATCACCATTTTCACCGCGCTTCAATCCATGGACTTGTTTTATACCACGTTTATCTGACACTCCTCTCCAAAGTGACACAATGTTGAGCTACTTACACTGATTTAGTAGAGCAGGGTAATTTTTACTGTGTCAGTTTAGGTTAAGTACCTTAATCAAGGGTACTAGAGCAGGAGGTGGGATCTGAGCCTAGACTTTCAAGTCCCGAGGCAGCAGTTCGAACCCTTACACCACCTGCCAGGGTTTGCAGAAATAAGAATCCCAGTATCCATCATTAAAGTCACAGGATTTTGTCGTATTAATGACTTTAAACGCATAATGAGTGTGGACTACATTTATGTTTATCAGACACTTTGCTCCAAAGCGATTTCCAATGAACTCTACGTAGTGTTAGCAGACCAGACACCTTATTCACCATGGTGACTTATGCTGCTATATACACTACTTACACTGGGTCACTCATCCATACATCAGTGGAACACACACACAATCTCTCTCTGTCACTCACACACTACAGGTGAACCTGAACAGCATGTCTTTGGACTGTGGGAGGAAACCAGAGCACCCAGAGGAAACCCACACAGACACAGGAAGAACATGCAAACTTCACACAGACTGAGTGGGGATAGGACCCACATCCTCTAGCACCACAGCGCTACTCTCTGTGCCACCTTGCCGCCGGCTATAAGACAATGACAATTTTCTTCCAAACCGATGGCTGAAGTGCCGTGAATCGCGATGTTGCTCCTTGGAAAGGACACCAGTGAGGTGTCAAAGGTCACGTGTAGCAGACCCGTTTTCACTGGTCCTGCGATGCAGCCTTCACCTCCACATCCTCTCTTTATTGGAACCAGCCGCGTCACGGCTTTAAAACGCTCCTCCGACACGCCGTCTCCCACCCGTGAACTAAACCGCGGGACCCTCGGGACGGTAGCGATACGCGCGCCAGCGGATGAGCCGCTCGGGCAAGCGAACGCACCTACTTCGCGATTTCTTCGCGGAGAAGCGCTTGCTGCTTTTATACCGCTCGTCCCGATACTTTCTGCCGACTCCCGAGCCCGCGGAACAAAGAGGCCCCTGTTAGGCGCGGAAGGGCGCGTGCCGCGGACGGCCGGAGGACACCGGCACCCACAGGGGACCAGAAGGTACACAGCACTTCAGGGAACCCATCAATAGGGTCTAAGAGAAGGAGCAGCAGCCTCTCCGGCGCTCGGCGCTGAGCTCGGCTCACGAATACCAGGAGGCGGCCAAAACGACATCGATCAAACAAATTCCAAAAAATATTAAGATGGGGGGGGGGCTTGAAAAATAAGATACAGATTTCAGCGCCAGGTCTAAGATTTTTTCTCAGCGTTCACCCCGGGTGCTGCAACCCAGTCCGCTGCTTCTCAGTCGTTACAGAGATGTACGTGACCAACGATGAGCGTTTCATTCATACTAATCATTTAATAGCTTGAGATAATATTTCTGCATCCACCCATCCCTCGCGTAACTGTTTTCTCGCACTAAGAATTTGGTAAAAGGGCATCTTTTATATTATTGCTAAGCAGTCATTTTACTATGTACATATGTACTCTGTACTTACGTGCAGGGTAAGATATCTCAACAATCAGAGTGTAATATCAGTGTAATAATCTGTGTAATATCAAGTTCAACAACAGGTTGAATACTTTTACTGTTATTACACAATTTAAAAATTTTTATCACATCGATTTTTTAAAAAAAATTTCCATTCACTTCTGTTTAGTCAGTCACACTTTTGGTGTTAGTTTGTACTATTCGTCAGTTTATAGAAAAATATTCCACATTCTTGAAATTTGCAAGTTTTGGCAAATTTTGGCACTGGGTTCCGAGCCCCGAATATTCCAATACCTTTAGGATCTGATTCTTTCTAGAATGTTCTCGTGGTTTTGTCTTCTAGGATTTTCCAGCATCTGCTATGTTTAAGTGCTCTTCTAGAATGTTCTAGAACTGTCTTATGCTACTTTTTAATCATAATAGGTGGTATGCAAAATTTCTCTATATCATGTTCCTCATATGCGAGTGAAAATTTTCAACTTTTTGAAAAATTTCAGAAAAATCACAAAAGCAAGATTTCGCGGTTAAAACTGACACTGTAGAAGAACCGGTGGTATTTTTCTAATCAGCAAACTTTAATCGTGACCAACGCAAAAATCGACATTACTGAGAACTTTGAAAAATTCTGTTGCATTGTGTTAATTCATTTTGTTGACATTTTTTCCCCAGAAGTCCCTGACACCATTAAACGGTGTACAATGTTCTACCCACGAATACTGCTGGTAATTTTTACTTTATCAGCTCAGAAATGGTGACTAGAGAGGGGCACCAGTGAGGGACTCGACACGGGGAAGGTGCTTTCTGGTCGTCTCGGTCGCGACTCCTCCTGCTCCCGGAAAAGGGTCAAACAAAAGCTGATGAGGGTCTAATATGAAGAACACCCTAACAGTGGAGTAAAATAAAGCTTTATTCTGTTGGATCAAATGGAGATCATTCTGTCACAAACACCTGCAACGCCACACACAGCTTCATTGTCAAGCTTAAAAATACCTTTTATTTTGGTGTTTTAATTAATTTGAGGTCACATGCAAATACTGATCATTTTTCCCCAAAAGAAATCATGTTAAATTGATCCCCTCGCAACAGGAACGCATCTAACTGGGTGATTTTTGCACAACAAATGATTGTCCACGGATAATGAGCAAATGGGTGCACTGCGATGCCACACTTTTGAATGGTGTGAAGGATTCATCTACTCCAGAAAAATCCGGTACGTTGACAGAGAAGAAGAATGTCGGACAAAGCACTTCATTATGTAAAACCGCTCCTGTAAAATCACTAAGTTTGTAATACATTTCCTGTAAAAACTATTTGAATGTAACAGAGCAACAAAAAAAAAAAAAAAAAAAAAAAAAAAAATGCATTTTACATTTATCTGATGCTTTTCTTCAAAGCAACTTGCAGGGTTAATCTACTTACAACTATTTACTCATTTATACAGCTGGGTAATTTTGCAGGAGCAGTTTAGGGTAAGTACTTTGCTCAAGTGTACTACAGCAGGAGGTGGGATTCAAACCTGCAACCTCTGGGTCTGAAGGCAGCAGCACTAATCACTACACTACCAGCTGTCCCTGTAATGCGAGTGTGTATAAGTTCTCTGGACCCATTACATTTATTTATTTAGCACATGCTTTTCTCCAAAGCGACTTCCACTGAACTCTATGTAGTGTTATCAGTCCACACACCTTATTCACCGCGGTGACTTACACTGCTAGATACACTGGGTCACTCATTCATACATCAGTGGAACACACACACACACTCAATGGGGGAACCTGAACAGCATGTCTTTGGACTGTGGGAGGAAACCAGAGCACCCGGAGGAAACCCATGCAGACACGGAGAGAACATGCAAACTCCACACAGACCGAAGAGGGATTGAACCCATATCCTCTTGCACCGACCAAGTGCTTTGAGACACCAGTGCTACTCACTGTACCACCGTATGGTCAACTGTTTCAAGGAGCAGATAGACAAGCCCATGAAGGCGAGAGGTCAGTGCTCTGTGCAAACAGGCTCCTCACACACCCCCACTGGCCCTTTGGCCCCTTTGGACCAGGGAATAAACAGCCATACGCAATAATGTGGGCAAGGAGGCGTTGCAGTGAAGGGTCCTTTCTGACGGGGTGGAAACCGCAGCGGAGCAGGAGAAACCACATCAGGCTGAGGACGGGACGAGGCGGTTAGTGGAGAAGATCCACATGGCAAAGGGGCAACCGGACCATGCACTAGCGCCCGGCGCTTGAGGCACACGTGAACGGCACAAACATTTAAAGTAAATAAAACTTACACAAATGCGGCCGTTACAATCAGCGCTAATTCTGCTCCATTTATTATCGGCCGTTTCATTTCTCAAAGACAGGATACCGTGAAAACTTTACTTTTTAATAGAGGGCAGCACAGTGTTACAGCAAGTAGCGCTGCTGTCTCACAGTGTCTGGGTGGGGTGAGAGGATGTGGGTTCGATCCCTGCTCAGCCTGTGTGGAGCCTACATGTTGTCCGAGTGGGTTTCCTCTGGGTGCTCTGGTTTCCTCCCACACTCTAAAGAAATGCTGTTGAGGTTCATCCTTAGTGTGTGAGTGACAGAGAGAGTGTGTTCCACTGATGTTTGGATGAGTGACCCAGTGCAAGTACTGTATCTAGCAGTGTAAATCACCACGGTGAATAAGGTGTGTGGGCTCATAACACTACACAGAGTTCACTGGAAGTCGCTTTGGACAAAAGTGTCTGATAAATAAATACATGTAATATAGGGTTGCAATGGAACCATTTTTGAAAAATATGTCAGTCCTCGTACCTGCAGCATGTGGAACAATAGAAGTCCACACACAACTGTGCATACTATGGTAAAACAAGAGACATCTCCTCAGTAATACTCTACTGCACTGAGAAATTGCACACACACAAGCACAGATGCAAGCGGACAGAATAACACACACAATGTGGGTCATTCTGGCTTTTCATGCATAAATAGATATTTTTCTTGTGTCTTTTTGGGACATGCTGTGTTTATAAAGTCTCTTGAAGAGAAGGCATTTTTGGTTTTAGTTTTTTTATTTTTTTTTGCCTCTCAGCAATTCAGCGATGGCCTTTCCCGGACGTAGCGTCCCAGCCTGCCTTCGGCTGCACATCACCGCTTGTTATTTTGCGCAAATCTGCGACAAAGTAAAGGGGATTTTTATTGAATAATTCAAAGAAAAGCTCATCTATTGAAAGCGGAAGGACCTGAAAGGAGTTTTGGATGTGTTTATTCTAACTGCTTCCTAACATGGTCATAAACAACGTGCTCAAATGATTCATGTTTTCCTTTAAGCGACAGAGGAAGAAGCAGTGAGACATGGTACATGTACATAAAAAAAAAGTTAAATTAAATACAAGAAACACAAGTCTGTTAGTTTCCCAGCAAATACTAACCTACTGTTTACTTAGTTTTCACATCTAAAAAGCTAGTGAACAGTTACAAAAAAAAAAAAAAAAAAAAAAAAAAAAAAAAAAAAAAAAAAAAAAAAAAAAACTTTCATGCTTTCTAAAATATAGTGGAAAAAAAATCAAAAACAAAATAAAAAACTATTATGCTAAATATTGTAGTATATATTAAGAAACAACAAGGAATTCTAGGAATCAGCCGTAGATTAAACATAAGAACAAAAAGATGGGAAAACTGGGAGAAAAGCAAAACAACACAAATAAAAGATACTTTTTGGTAAATTATTATAATATTAATTTTATTCATTACAGCACATGTTAACTACTAAAGAAAATTTGATCGCAAGACTCCTTTTGAAACACACTTCTCAACACGCTTCCAGTCTAATGATATTATAATAGTTTAACCATCAACTATTGTTTCTGCAAAACTACACTGTACTCCATCACTGTCACAGGGGGGGGAGGGAATCACAGATCATCACAGCAGACAGACCAGCTTCATACGGACATGTAGGGGAAATTACCTGCAATATACTTACAGTGCATGATTATTGCTGACCAGTCTCTACTGATACCTAAACCATAGATCAGAACATAATACTTTATGATAAAACATTTTTCATAACCTGAAAAATGAATTGGTTTTAATGGGTTTTATTTATCTAATACGGAGCAAATTGTTACCAGATTGTTATCGGCAACTGAAAAATTTATTTTAATGTTCAAAGAATTAATTTTAATACCTCCTGCAGCGATGCCGCCGGCCTCCACCAGCACAGATGAACTCCTCGCAGGCGGCGTCCGGCCGCTCAGCCGCTCAAAATGAAATAACTTACAAGGTAATTTGTGGCTAGTAGTGACGGACCATTGCACACAAATAAGTTGTTCTGCGGCATGCAAGCAGCAATTACATCCTAATTGTTTGCAAGTCACTGGCGCTAAATGAATGTGTGGGGCGGCCAGGGCCGGTGGGATGGGGTGGGGTCGGCAGACCGATGCGGTAAGTTACCGCCAAGGGCAACACGCAGCACAGTGGCGCGATTGAGGCCGCGCTTATTTCTGCACGTAACACCGGGACCTATCAGATTCTCCTCCTGCATTTTAATGGCCAGCAGATAATCAGGAGTTTCAGAGAAAAACTGTGGGCGGCACATGGTGCCGCAGCAAGTAGTGCTGCTGTGTCACGGCGCCTGGGTGCTGCGAGAGGACATGAGTTCAATCCCTGCTTAGTCTGTGTGGAGCCTACATGTTCTCCCCATGTCTGTGTGGGTTTCTTCTGGGTGCTCTGGTTTCCTCCCACACTCCCAAGATATGCTGTTCAGGTTCATCCATAGTGTGTGAGTGACAGAGAGAGAGAGTGTGTGTGTGTGTGTGTGTATGTGTGTGTGTGTGTGTGTGTTCCACTGATGTATGGATGAGCGAACCAGTGTAAGTAGTGTATCTAGCAGTGTAAGTCACCGCGGTGAATAAGGTGTGTGGGCTGGTAACACTACATAGAGTTCAGTGGAAGTCGCGTTGGAGAAAAGATTCTCTTAAAAGTTAAACATTAATTTAGCATATCCCCAAGTGAACAGAAAACATGCGTACAATTAGTGCACAGAGAAGCACTTAAAGGTTCTGGGGTCTCGTGTCATAAGTTTCAAGACGGAGGGTCACTGGATGTGGACCCTGCGGTAACTGTGCTGAGCAGGAAAGCTCTGCCTGCTGTCTGAAAGGCCGGCGTGTGTCCGTGCGTGTAAGTCTTGTTTGATTTTCTCAAGCGTTGGCCAGGTGAAGCGGGACACAAATAGAATTTTTCAGAATGAGATTTCCTAATACAACAAAATACCTCGAGACAATAACTCCAGAAAAAAGCCGCAGGATCCCAGGATCACGCGAGGAGATTTGATATAAACGACTTTAAATTTAAAACAAATGTACCGCGGCGGGTCACGTCTCGCGTGTCTAATTTTAGACGCACCGGGCGACAATTTGGGGCAATTGTCTGTCAAAAACATATACAGGACGTTCGAACAGCCCCGCAAAACAATAAGGGAGTTGCCGATACCTTAAATTAATTCCACGCGAAGGAAATCTGCCCGACCCTGTGAATGACAATGCCATCACGTAAGACAGAGCTACACAAAAGGCCCGTTGAACATCTGCACACACAAACTGAGCCTCTCTTCCTGAGAGGAAACGGTGCCCCGTGTTGTTGCTGCGGGACTTTCGAATGTATTCAAGGCCAAACTCTCAGACACAGAAATAAGGCGCAGTCCTCCCTCGCTGCATTGCGGCAAAGCGGGGGTCACATATTTGCGCCAACAGGTCAATCCTCAGTCATACTTTCCACTCGACGCCAGTAAAAAAAAAAAAAAAAAGGCACCTTTCATAAGTACCACAGCTGCATTATTTCCCAAAATTTATTCTGCTGTTCACCGGCACAGCTCCCATTATCATTCCTTGTCCAAAATGTTACGTTTTGAAAAAGAAAAAGTGAAACGAACTGCACACGTGACCCATAAGAACCAAATCTCTGTACGCCCATCGCCCATCATTTGGTTCCCAAATAGAAAATATCCGATTTTTCACGTATCCGCTCATCGATTTTTAACACCACCATTAATCGGGAATGTCATTTATTTGTTCTGAAACATCCAGTCTGGGATGACAAAAATCTGGTCCAGCACTTCGAACTGTGATCGAATGTAAAAAAAAAAAAAAAAAAAAAAAGCACCAATCGGCCGTGTGCGACAGACGGCGAGACGCATTGCATTGTGGGAACTGTGTACCCACGCTCTCAGTTGTGTTCTAGCACTCCTGGATGTGTGTTTACGTCCTCTCTGTTCCACCAGTCTGCCTTAATTCTCTCATTATTCTTTTATTTAAATGTGACACACTGATTTTCCTTTTTGAAGTGTTGCTCAGCTTTTTCTACCGCTGTGATTTTGAGGTGAACTTGGGATGGAATTTTTCCCCGAAAGAAAAATGACGATAAAAAGGGAAATAATTAATTTCACTATCCAGTCTGTTCGATATTCGGTTCGTTTTCGGAAGTAGTTACGAACGGAAAAACCGAAAACGACCGTATTCATACGCACTTCAGGAGGCCGCGCAGCTTTTTGGGCAACGGACACAAGGCAGCGGCCGATTTTCCGAACGGTTTAACGTCGCGCTTCCCGAAAACGCCTCCGCAGCCGTAGCAGGTAAGACGCACGAATCCACGAAGGAAGCAAAGCCTCTTACTCGCCGAGCGCCCAGCCACCTCGGCGCAAGGCAAGCGTACGGTACCGACTAACGCGAGGCCCTTAACCGTCTCGGCTATTATGCCCGAGACGGACAACCCCGTGAAATACGAAGACAAACGGCAATCATCGTGCCGCTGCACTTCCCCCAGAGGAACGCACGACAGCGGGCGGTCGTGTCCAGGCATATGCGAACACTTTGTCTCGCCCCCCCACCCCGGGGATGGATCACCTTTCCATCTTTCACTGACTGCTCCTTTGTGTCTCTGTATTCAACAAGCTGCTTCTTCTCCTTCCTGAGTGAGTCACCGGCGGCCGGGCGATGACTGAGCCCCATTAAAGAGCGAGTCCCGCAGGCGCCCGCCCTGCTCCCGCTCACTCGCGTCACTCACCTACCTCGCGCACTCAAAGGCTTGAACGGAAGACGCAGAAGCAGCAGCCATCAATAAGGACCGCTTCTCGAGACACCGTCCAAAAATACCATCCGATTTTACTGAATCTAATCTAAGAACCGAGGTCAAACGTTACAACCCAACAAGGCAGGCACTTGTTACGTATCAGCGTTGCAGGAAAACTTAGTACAGATGCTCCTCGACTAACGATGGGGTCGCGTTCCGATAAACGGAAAGAAAGTGGAAAAAAGAATACGTGCAGAACCGCGCCTACCGAACATCGTAGCCTGGCCCGGCCTACCTTAACCGCGCTCAGAACACTTATCGTAACCTACAGCTGGGCAAATTTCAGCAGGAGACACACATGGGCGTTTAGTAGACATGATGGGATGTGAGAAAACAACATAAAAAAATGCTTGACACAGGATCGGTTGTTTACACTCATTGGGGCGATCGCTACGGAGACTGCGAGTATTGGTTGAGTGGACGTTGGGGCTCGCTGCCGTCGCCCAGCATCGGGAGAGAGTGTCGTACCGCATATCGCAAGCGCGGGAACGGAGCGAAATTCAAAATTCGAAGTACGGATTCTATCGAATGCGCATCGCTATCGTTCCGTCGTAACTTGGAAAAATCGTAAATCGAACCATCGTAAGTAGAGGAGCATCTATATATTGTTGTGTCCTGCAAAACAGATTATTATAAAACAGATCCATCAATCTGCATCTTTTTATACTGTGGATTATAAAGTGTAAAGATGCAGCAAGGGCAAAATAATTGTGCCCCGATATTTTATTTATTGCAGAATCACCGCAAGCGGAGTCGAGGCCAAGCGAACACTAACGAAAGACACCGTAAGGCAGGCATATGGTGTTCATTTGAACGATCTCTCAAAACCATTTCACTTCGTATCGTCCTCAGTTCAACAAAAAAAAAAAAAAAAAAAAAAAAAAAAAAACTGGAAGCAGTTCAGTCAGATGTTGAGCTACTGTAAGAGAGATGAAACAAACAAGCAATAAATATGTACGGACTGGAAGAGCTTCTGTACCTGAGAGCGACTCGGCGCCAGGTGATTCCAGTCGTTTTATTGCCTGTTCACATCATCAGACACATATGCGATTTTAATAATGCCCCGTTTGAACACCAGCACTCATTGCGGCAGCAGGGCCGCGGAGTCGGTACACGGAACCTTTCGCTCCGACTCCAGCAACCCAATAATTGCTTCCGTCTCCGACTCCACAGCACCGGCCAAAAGTTGCACATTATTTCGGGGGTCGCCTTACCAGGCGAATAAAGGCCTAAACCTATATTACACCTCTAATTTTTGGGGGTCGACTCATACGCCGGATCGACTCGTATGCCGGCGTATACGATACATTTAGTCGGAATCAGGAGTCGGAAAATTGTACCGACTCCAACTCCGGTAACCCAATAATTGCTTCCGGCTCCACGGCGCCGCTTCGCGGCAGGTGTCTTCCGTACGAAATGACACGATGTCAATCAAACATATTTTGCGAGAGAGCGCCATCGGAGCGCCGGTTCACGTGCGCGGGGAGATGCAGAAGCGAGAGCGGTTTGCAGGACACGTCCTCTTACCTCTCCAACCCCAGCTGACGAAATGTTTTTTCCCATGTTGAGCCTGAGAGGGGGAAAAAGGAAAAAAAAAAAAAAAAAAAAAAATGAACAACAAAATGTGAAAACAATTATAATTCTACTTTCACTAAGACGGAAAATTTCATTAACTTAATACTAAACTTTATTTCGTTCCTAGTTGAGTTTTTGCAAAAGCTGCAGGGTGAACGCAGGGTCAAAACTTTAACGAGGTGTTTATTATGTTTCGCTTTCCTCTTTTAGTCGTTTTCTTCGCTTATCGAGTCACGTCAGTCATGAGTGTCTGCAAGACGTCATGAAGGAGCCCATGAAAATACTCTCGGTCAAAATATTCACGTAAATTTGAAAACCTGTACATTTCTCTAGTGCACCGGCCACCGACGGAATCCCCTTAACCGCTTTTATGCCGAGGCCCATCATAAGTACATTCCAACAGCTTGGCTTCACAACTCGAATTTGTAATGTTAAATTAGTTTTTATCTTTTTCTATATTCCTTCAGGTTGCGAACATTGGTGCTCCTCCATTCCTTACTGCTCCAGGTTTACCACTGACTTCTTACCAAGAGAAATATGTTTCCACATGTTTGAAAAATCCTTCCAAATTAATGACAAATGTTATACAGCGTATATTATATTATGTTTTCCGGGGGTTTATACAGCCACTTTAATTGTGGAAATGCGCTACATATGTTTCGGCCGCATTTCCACATTTTAAATATGAAATTTGATATATATATTTGAACTCCAATAAACACAAAGAGGGCTATCTTTAATTGAGGACAACCTCTACTATGAATGTTCCGTAGAATATGGTCACCATGAGTTAGGATGAAGGTTAAAATATACACTAAGCAATTACAGATCACAAGTTCAGCCAAAAAAAAAAAGGGGGGGGGGGGAGAAAAAGAAAAAAAAAAAAAAAAAAAAAAAAAAAACAAACTTTGCAGAACACTTTTCTGGGCGTTTACAGGGACACTTCCTGACACCGAATTCCCCTTTGGGGAAACTTTGCATGAATGAAATCAGACATGACTGGATGCCAACCTAACAAAGGATTTTTGTGTCACCCTTCAACAGTCAATTATTTTATTAGGTTTTTTTTTTTTTTTTTTTTAAAAAGTAATACAGCAATGACTCACTGAAATCTTTCTACTGGATCCTTTTTGATATCTTGAGAACTCATCTCACAGTCAAAAATTTGACCTTACTAACTTTTTTAGACTTTAAATCTGATCTCATCTGATCAATGAGTGTGAGCTCTACAGAATCTCACTGAGACATTTTAAATGCTGAACAAATTCATTAGAGTAAAACAACAATTCTTATCAATTTACATTAATTACTAATCATTTAACAATTCATGCATGAGCTGTGTAGCCAGCAGCTTGACACAGTGCTGACTACGCATGGTGGCACTACTGTCTCACAGTGTCTGCATGGACGTGAGAGGACGTGGGTTTGACCCCCGCTCAGTCTACGTGGAGTCTGTATGTTCTCCCTGTGTCTGTGTGGGTTTCCTCTGGGTGCTCTGGTTTCCTCCCACACTCCAAAGCCATGCTGTTCAGGTTCACCCATAGTGTTTGAGTGATAAGAGTGTGTGCTCTGTTGTGTGTGCTCACTGATGTATGGATGAGTGACCCAGTGTAAGTAGTGTATCTAGCAGTGTAAGTCAACGCGGTGGATAAGGTGTGTGGACTGATAACACTACATAGAGTTCACTGGAGAAAAGTGTCTGCTAAATAAATAAATGTAATGCAAGATCAGAAATCTTGATTTTGCAACTTTAGATTTAAAAAAAATAATCTGAAAAGTCTCGCAAGGTGTGTAAACTAGGAAGTCCGTATATTTTCTTTCTATCTCTGGTATGAAATAGTTCTCTTTACAGGCCGGACAGAGTTCGCCGAGTGTTTCTGCCTGATGAAAGGTCCTCTGTTTGCACTCTCTGTCTTCTTAGAAGCCCAGGCCACACACAACCCCACTGCAAAGAGCTCACGAAAGCTAAGAGAATAGCGACGTCATCTCTACAGTCCGATCGTGAACGCATTCCTCTCGTATTCTTCACATCCACATCCAGGCTACATGACGTCTCCTTCTCCTCTCTCTATCTTTTCCTGCCTTTGTCCGCTTGTCTCCCTCCAGCATTTCGCCTTATTGAGCATAAACAGACAAAATAAGGAGCGAATGAACTTCGAAAAAAGGAAACGTTACAAAACGTACTGAATAATATCTAAATGTGTGTCTATGACCTAGAAATATTGTTGCCTTCATTTAAAAAAAAAAAAAGGGAACAAAAAGCGATGCAAAAATTAACACCCCAAACGTGCGTGTTTTCTTTTCTGTAGGAACCGTTTCACGCCAAGAACAATTATCAGATGCAAACGTGTTCCTGCCCATTAAAACGGTTAAAAACACCACAACCCTGAAGGCATGAGGGGTCATACAAAATTCAAACTTAAAAGCCTTCAAGTGGACTTTATTCTTTATTAAAAAAAAAAAATACATTTGCGACAAATGCAAGAGTCTGAAAAGTCCTCAGTTACAGTTCATTTACATGAATAAATAATCTAGATAAACAACACCGGGGGACACAAATTGTACATAAAGGTGCTAGTAAACAATAGGAGGTGACAAAAACGGTGAACCCTTCCTTTGTATCTAGTTAAGTCCCTCTGGGAGAAGAAAAATTGATAAAGAGGAGGAAAACCCTCCGCTCCGACTCTTTCCCGTGGTTTACCGCGTTCTCCCCCACTTCTTACCCTCTGGTTTCAGGGCTGCGTTTATGGACCCTTTTCTGCAGGTCGCGTATTCCTAATTGGCGAATGTACGGAAACATTAAAGAGAGCAGAATGTAGGGAGGGCAGTGGTGAGCCCTGCTGCCTTTGGACCCAAAGGTTGCAAGTTTGAATCCCACCTCGAGCTGTAGTACCCTTGAACAAGGTACTTTCCCTAAAATAGCTCCAGTAAAATTACCCAGCTGTATAAATAGGTAAATAACTGTAGGTAGACTAACATCGCAAGTTGCTTTGCGGAAAAGCATCAGATAAATGTAAGAGGCATAGTTGGGGAACACGTCAAGCGGGCAACACGTGTGCAGTCCCGCTCTTACAGGAACTGAGGACGAGCAGCTGGACGGACATCGGCGAGCGAAGTGCCGGCAACCTCCCCACGCGGATGTTCGTAAGTCACGGATCTTCCAAATCCACGAGTGCGATCGCGAGTCTCCCGCAAGCAACAGGAGGTTAGTCTGTCAACGGCGATACTCGTGCTTCCTGTTGGACGGCCCTCCAAAAAACCGCACGTTATTCAGGCTGCGAGAGCTGCAATGCTGAGATTAGCGGCATCTGTGGAAACTGAACGCGAGACTTTCTCGCCCAGCTCATCCGGGGTTCGTCCTCCTCTTTGTCTTTTAAATCCACTCCACCGATGACTAAAAGTTGCTTAGTAGCAGAATAATAAAGACCGTACACAAACAGTCTGTGTGGGTGTTCCGTGTGAGTCAGTCACTGGGTTTATATTAGGGGTTTAGGGTTGGAGTTTATGGTTAAGGGGACAGGGTTAGGGTTAGAGGCTCTGGATTAGAATTTATGGTTAGAGGTTTACCAGTTTGGGGATTACGAGTGGAGTTTAGCTTTAGGGATTTACCAGTTAGGAGATCAGGATTAGACTATAGGTTTAGGGATTAGGATTAGATTTTAGGGTGAGGAATTTATCAGTTAGGTGACTAGGAGTACAGTTTATGGTTAGGGGATTAGGGTTAGAGATGAGGGTCCCAGGTGAACAAAACCCGCTGGGATTGTAGCGAGGCTCATGGGACATGCGTACGATCACGTCTGTAAATAGTCTCCAAAAAGAACAGGGTCGTCCGCTTGAAGCCCGTTAATTCTGAGCGGCGAAACCCGGTTTTGGTGAAGAAATCCGCCCGGCGGCCTTCGCGCCACCGGTGGTCCTGCTGCTCACGACTCGTGGACTTTTAGCGATGCGAGTTTGGCGGAAGCCGCGAGAGTCGCGAGTCGCAGCGTGTGCGTGACGGACGAGCCCACGTGATGGTACAGGGGTGTCCAGATGGAGGCGCCGCCACTCGAGTGAAGAGCTCTTGAGTGTCGGAGGGGGAAAAAAAAAAAAAAAAAAAAAAACACGCAGAGAAGAGAAGCTCACGGAAATAATGGCGAAGGAGAGCGAGCGGAACCGTGACTCCACCGCACTCGCATCACAGCAGCAAGACGAATGACACGGATGTGGCTCTTGCGTTACGTTCGGTTTCTCTTTGTTTCTAACATCTGGACACATCTGGATTCACCGCACCTGGGGTTTTAAATGGAAAACAGGTAAATTTCTAAATGGCACTTACCAATAAAGGGAGAAAAAGGCAAAACAACCTTTTTTTGCTTGTTTATGTCTTATCAAAAAATGTATCATTTTTACAGACTGATTTTGTTTTACGGACACAAGAAACCAGTTGTGGGGTAAAACATTACATTTCTCGGCAAAGCAGCAGGGTATGCCGTCACTCTTCACCGCAACGCAGAATTCGGTGTTTTATAAAAACAAATGTGACCCCCTCCAAATGTATCCCAAAATGTGAAGAGGACCAAAATCTATATTAACCGCAACTGTAGTTCAAAAGACAAGTAAAAAGTACAATTTCCATTTCATATCGAGTAACGTGATCTGGTTTCATGCACTGCGGTAACTGGTGTACCGGTTCAGCCTCTCACTTCGTATTTATACTGTTTTATTTCCATTTTACATTACTCTGTGATACACTTAAGAATAATCCAATGGCAACAAATTATGATTTTTCCCAGCAGTTATCATTGATTAATATGTATATTGAAGTGAACACAGTTTATACAGAACTTGGATATTCAATTTTAAACACTAGTGCTGTAAAGAAAATCTTTTAGCAGATCATACATCGCTTTGCAGTTTTACAACACTTTTTTAGACGGATGAGTGTTTGTACTGTACTACATTAACATTTATTAATTTAGCTGATGCTTTCCTACAATGTGACTAGAAATTATTTACTCATTTACACAGCTGGGTAATTTTACTGGAGCAATTTGGCATAAGACAGCAAACAGCTGGTAGTGTAGTGGTTAGAGCTGCTGCCTTTGAACCGAAAGGTTGCAGGTTTGAATCCCGCCTTCAGCAAGATACTTCACCTAAAAATGGCCCAACTGTACAAATGGGCAAATCACTGTAGGTAAACTAGCACTGCAAGTCACTCTGGAGAAAAGCATGAGCCAAACGAATAAATGCAGACTAAATATGTTGCCGAAGGGTACTACAACTGGAGGTGGGATTCAAACCTGCAACCTTTGGACCTAAAGACAGCAGCTCTAACCTCCACAGTGCCGTGAGGAAAGCAATTCTGATCTAATAATACTTCAGATGATAACGCAGCTGTTATTTCTGGCAGGTCCTCAATCGTGAAAGAGACCAAAAAAAAAAAAAAAAAAAAAAAAAAAAAGCTTCTGACATCCTGTGTTTGACTTTGTCATGTTTAAGGAAGGATTAACAGAAGAAAAACATATTTCCAGGATGTGACTTGAGAATTATTACAACCACATGATGCTGCAATAGTACACTTAGAGGCTGTTTAGAAATTCATCCTGTCGTCTAAATAATGCAGAGCCAAGCCTCAGATGCGGTAAAAATAAGAAGCTCAACTTCCGCAATACCCTGTTGTATAAATGAGCGAAACTAAAATACATGGACATCATCATATAAAAATACATGGAAACTATTAAAGATCTCAAACAATATCCACGTGGGGATGTAAACAAACCCCGGTATTCTTTAAGACTCTCCGGAGTTGCTCGCTCACACCATTGTTCGATGCCGGACTAATTTGGTATGTTGAATATGCAAAAGGGAACAAAAAGGATCATTTATCTCACGGCTACAGTTTATGAAAATATGACATCAGAGCTCATATTTTGCATTTCTGTGGGTTCCTGCTTCATCGCTTAAGAGCTTTTGAGAGTAACAATGTGCTCACGTCTGTCCTCCAGACACACTGAAGCCATAACCTTGTCCTGCAGATACACCCAGCATAACATCCTTATCTCAGAACAGACTCTCCGCGACTCCTGGTCCAGACCATGGCGATATCCTGCCCGAGCTGAGCTGCTGCAACCCTCTCCTGTGTGGAGTTCCGGCCTCTGCCACGAGACCTCTCTACCTGATATTGAGCACCATGGTACAAGTTGCGTTTGATCTGCCGAAGCGTTACCATGTATCCCCCCCGCCTCTCTACATTGGCTTCCTATCGCTGCCCGGATCAAATTCGACACTCCGGTTACGGCCAACAAAACCATCAACGGATCTTCTCCCCAATGCCTATGAGACCTGATCACTCTCAACACCCCAACCAGACTGCAACGCTTCTCCACCCCTGATCGCAGCATAAAAGCTCCAAAATCAAAAGCACTGATTTTTTCGGTTCTGGCTCCACTGTGGTGCAATGACCTCCCCCTCTCCCTCAGAACTACTGAATCCCTCTCAGCATTCAAGGGTCTCAAAACACAGAAGGTTCTTATGTGCTCTGTGCCGTTTTAAACTGCGACTTCAGACTAAGCGGTTGTTCTTGGAGAATCTATACCTCTCCATCTGCCGGCGAAACGTACCAGTCTTCGCCGAGTTGTATGATGCTTTGGCGAAAACTGTCGGCTAAACTAATAATTGAAACGAATACGTAAAATAAAGCAAAATTGCAGTGGGTACATTTTCAAACTGTTTTTCCGCACTCTTATAAAACTGCACAAGCATCAATGACATCAACACGGTGTCTCGGGGCTTAAAACACTTCCCTTTAGCTGCAAGAATCGCTTTACGACTTCTTTCTGCTCTGCTCTTTTCCTGCCTCCTCGCTTCCTGAGACAGGTTTGCCTTTTCCTTTCGGGGGTCGCAGGTTTGCAAACACATTTTAACGACATCATGTTTATTTCCTAGCAGCAGCCGAGGAGAGAGAGAAAGCTGCATCCTCCCTGCTGTGGCTCCGCACTGATGTTGTGTAGAAGTGTGAGCAGAAGGGTACTGCTGCACCAAAGGAGGACCAGGACATCACCTGGCCGGTCCTTGCTCGGCTCAGGGCCCTGCGATCGATGTAGCAACGTGCTGAGCTAATGGATGAGGCTGCGAAGTTCAGGGTGCAATTCGACATAAATGCTTTTCCCTCCTTCAGGACATCAAAGAGTGAAAAGATGTCAATCTTCTGGAGTTTCATCTCACCCAAAGACTGTTCGTCAAGAGCGTCAAGCACCAAATCCCTCCTCCACCTCTGGGTGCTTGACGGTTCCACCCACAAAGGCTGAAAAAACTGAAAGCCTGAAGATTCTTGGTTCTGGCTCCAAAGAGGGGGAATGATCGCCCTCTCCCTCAGAGCTGCTGAATCCCTTTCAGTGTTCAAGAAGCTCTCAAATCCATCTATTTCAAAGCCACTTCCTCCTAACCGCTCATCTGCTCCATCAACTGACCTTCATCTCCATTCAAATATCATACCTTCATTCAAAAAGCCTTCTTCTTCTTTGCAGCATAATAAAAATGACCTCAGCAGGTTAAAAAATGCAAGCCGGGATTAGTCAGCAGTTACTTTTGAAATATTTTCATTTGTGGGTCAAGTCAACGTTCTTCTAGAATTAAGAGATAACATTTTCTGCTAAATGATCTTAAAATTTGTTTCTTCTATTTTTCATGTTTCAATTTTTTCCACAATTTGTTGTTACTTTGATTTATATGTTAAAGAAACAATTCACATTAAAAAATGTAAGGACAAAGTGTCTATTAGATTACTACATAAGATTTCAGAAGCAACTGCTCTTCTTCGAAAAGCTTTATGACCGAGCACCACGGATGAAAAAGTAGAAATATTTCAGGATACGGTACCCGAAGCATTAAAGAAAGTTTTCTGGAAACGTCTATACAAATTCTGTATGTGAACTCGGGACCCAAAGGGAATCTTGTATAATCCAGTTACTGGCGTCAAAATGTCCAATAAACCGAGTTTAAAAATACAACACAAAAAATAGTGCTTTAACCTTATTTTGAAACTATGCTGGGGCATGCAGGTCAATATTTTATCATTATTTTTATGATGCTTGATAAACCATGTAAGAGCACCATGGTAAAACCAGGACAAACGGAGGGAACCGCAGCCCTCTTGAGCTTCTGTAGTAACATAAGAAATATAGGCTAAAGGTCCATAAATACCAGAAATACCAGTGTTTTATGTTACACTACTGGCCAGTTGCAGTAATCTGAATGTGAAAATAAAACAATAAATGTCTGGAGAAGAAGAGAATTTACCGTTTTAGTGCATCTGAAATAACGATATGCTGTTTAAATATCCTGATGAAAAATTACACCCCGAAACTCACATCTTGGCAAAGTGACCAACAACCCAGTCTTACAAATATGAACCCTTTGCACTTAAAAAAAGAAAGAAAAAACCATGGTATTTATGCAGCTCCCACATGATTAGTATCATTTGATGGGGAGGTTGCAATGTGCGGTAGCCCAGCCCGTCCACTGAAAACACACATTAACCAGGCAGTTTGCTCAACTTAAAAACGCGCTTGAGAAAAGAATTGTTTGTGTTTGGTTTTCTTTGTAACTCCACACACTTTTACCCCAAATGTAAATGTAAGTCACAAAAAGCTTAACAACAGAGGTGTGGCACTATTTGTGGGCTAGGTTTTGCAACCAAAAAAAAAAACTTGGAGATAGCAACAATAAACTTAAAAACAATATTACAGTTGTTTAAGGTAAGTACAACGGTAATTTCTAAATAAAAAGACAAAAGTGTCCACAAGCCCCTATTCAGTGCAGGTTGCTGACCGATTCATCGCCTTCAGTGCTCCTCACCTGGCTCTACATAACCAACTCTCAGAGATACCAAACACTGTGGATTCAAGTTCAATTATTATTCAGTGTGTGTGGACACACACAGCAAGTGAAAATAAATGGTAAACTGCTTATTCGCCAATTGAGTGCTGCTAACACGAGGGGGTAGGATGAAGGTATAACATAATAAATGATAATTATTGATAACGGACGGATGGAGTAGACAAGTATTTTGTTTTTATTTTATTAGAGATCTCACATTTTTAAGAAAATTATTTCCCTAAGGGGGAGGGGACAGCGGGTTCGGCCTGTGCTCACCGTCCGGCGGGTCTGGGGTTCGAGTCCCGCTCGGGGTGCCTTGTGATGGACTGGCGTCCCGTCCTGGGTGTGTCCCCTCCCCCTCCGGCCTTACGCTCTGTGCTGCTGGTTCAGGTTCCAGTTCGCAGTGACCCCGCTCGGGAAAAACGGTTTCAGACTCTGTGTGTGTGTGTGTGTGTGTGTGTGTGTGTGTGTGTGTGTGTGTGTGTCTGTGTGTCTGTGTGTTTCCTTAAGTGGAAGGGCATGTTGTACTTTTCCAAACACCAGTCCTTATTATTTCACATGAAAACAATGAATGAGAAAGAACCGTCACCTAATGATAGGGACATTATAATTTAGCATTACTTACCTGTATGTATAAAAACTAGGCAGAGCAGAGAGAAGACAGGTAAGTCGCGATACTTACAGTTAAAGTTGGGGTCCAAACTATTTCCTGCCAGCAGGCTGTTTAAGCAGGTCTGGTAGATGATGTGCAGCAGCAGGAATGTCACACTTATGAAACAGAGGGACTTCAGTAGGTGCCCCGTATGGCCTGGAGGAGGAATAAGCAACAAACTTCAGCGGTGTGGCTGCAGCCAAGGAACACGATAAATTAATTGGCACAGATTTTTTTTTTTTTTTTAAAAGAAGAAAAAAATTCAAAGCAGTGTTTTAAATATTTGTACAGAAAAAAAAAAAAGTTCAAATACAGCCCTCTAAACACACTCACTAACGCAAATTTAGAGTCAGAGACGAAGTGCTTGCAGGTTCACTCATCTTTCTTTTCTTTCCTTCTACTCTGGCCAAAAATTTTAGAAGAAAGTGTGAGGATCATCATACACTTATCAGCTGACACCCCTTTAAGATCCCGTGCGTGCATCACGCTGCATTGTTACACAAACATTTGCATTAGGAATTTTCAGAGATTCGTATTCCATCTTATTTTAAATTGCATTTTCTTCGCCGTTCTAGTTTGTAAAATCTCGGTATGTTGCCGATTGAAAATTACCTGCTTTTACACATCTCCCCATTAGCTGACAGCAAAATGCACTCAGATCGAGCAGAAATTAAATGGATGTAAAGCATCAGCTTTCGCTGTTCCTCGTTTCCACTATTTTATTACTTGAAAGTAATAAAAATATTAAAACAAAAAAGGTATTAAAGTGAACAAAGTATTCTTATTTACTGTAGTTATATCCAACATTTTATACAGAACCTCACTCGTAAATAAAATGAGCATCATCTGCTTTATTAAGTTTCTGCAGGGCACGTACATCATAAAGCCGTACGAAGCTGATGGACATTTGATAGGTTTTTTCAGATTGTGGAGATGATCCTTTTATAATTTTCCTTCATTTCAAATGAGTTTGGATTTTATTGTTATTTGAAGGCATAATAAAATAAATGAGTTAGACAACAGACAGATGAAAGTATATTCATTTTTTAGAGATTTCTCAGATTTTTATCAAATCTATCCTTAAGCAGAGGGACATGTATATTATTCAGCTTTTCGTTATTGTGACTTAGTGGTATAAATGAGTGCAGTTGCGAATAAATTTGCTGTCCGTTGTGTGTTGAGCACCCAGGGCAAAACAGAGCCTTTCACCCTTTCAAATTTTTTTTGGGGGGGGACTTCTCTGGAGATGTTTTTTCAAACTTCTGTTGATTTTTCCCTACTAACACAATAAATTCAACATTATTTGAAAAAAAGGAACAATATTTTTAACTCGGCTTTTCTTTCCAAAAGCTAAACTTCGCAGCTTCAATATTATTCACTCCCTGAGTGAATACTTGCGAAATAGGCCTTTGGCAGCGATTACAGCTCTGAGGCCTGGTGCATATGTCTCTATGAGCTTTGCACAATTTGATTTTGGAATTGCAAATTTACTCGAACTCTGCCAAGTTAGACTAAGAGTTGGCGGATGGCGATTTTCATACCACCCGTTTTCGGCGGGACTCGCGTCCGCGCTTGGACTAATCAGTTCCAGAATACTGCCTTTCTGCCGTTTCGCACGGGGAAGCTGCAGTCAAGTCAAAGTGGACTTGGTGAGCACTCGTGTGTTTTTCAAGGTGGGGGCGGGAGATGCAAGCGGTAAAGAATGCATCGAGACCCTTTTACGAGAAAGGAGAGGACACGGCCTCTTATGAATTAACACGTGTTGGACAAACTGATGGATAAGAACTAAAAATGTCAGACACGGGAAAGAACTTTCTTTGCGTTCCAAAAACACGGTTACGTCAGAATTCGGAGCACTTTTACTCCAGATCAAACTAAAGCCGCTGAAGAGATTATGTGAAATAATATTTGGAGTTCAGCCACTGGTAAAATTTGTCACTTTGTGCACCTCGAAATATTAACACACACAGCAACTTCTAAGAACTCGTAAGAAACGTTTCCACGCAGAGTCCTTCGGAAACCGACTCCGTAACCTGGTAAGACGGACTGTAAATGACCACAAGTCATTTGGGATGCGATCCAGAGCACCGAGCCAAAGTGCTAAGGGCAGCACAAGTCAAACACACACACATGCGGCTCAACAAGCGCTTCACGTCGTCGGCTGGGAGGTGCCGTCGAGCGTGAATAACTGAATAACGCACACGCGCAGCTCTCGCTCCCCGGGGGCAGCGGAAGAATGGTTACGGCTACACAACCATACATACCCCGAAGAGCACAAATAATTCAAATATTACGACCGCATGGGACAGTAGGCATCACTGGACAGCTGGTCCTGTACTGGGTAGAGCTGCTGGCTTTGGATCTAAAGGTCACAGGTTCGATCCCCACCTCTGGCTGTAGTACCCTTGAGGAAGGTACTTACCCTGAATTGCTCTAGTAAAATTACCCAGCTGTGTAAATGGGTAAATAAATTATAAGCTTGTAAGCGTAATAATTGTAACCTTAAAATTGGAGGTCACTTTGGAGAAAAGTGTCCATGGAATGAATGTAAATATATAACTGTTCATATTCGGTCCTTACATGCAACATCCAGTACATCTTTGGTGGAGCATGTGTACGGGTCATCATTATGCACATATGAAACTATTCCTCATTTATTCACACGAAAAGTCTGGATGAGCACCGTACACGGTCTTACTGGACCGAGAATCCAGCACTTCTCTGCACAGCTACGACTCTTTGGTCACCACGTGTTCTGTGAGCGACGTGTCCATCATTCCACACCCATCACCCTTAACCGCTCGCATGTCTCACTGTGCTTTTAAAGGTCCTAAAAAGTGCTTTCCGCACTCACTGTTTTTACTCTCTTTCTCATCGCTCCCCGCCTTTCATCGATACGCAACTTTTCTCGCTCGTCCAAGAGCGGCACAGTGTCACAGCAAGTAGCGATGCTGTCTCACACCGCCTGGGTGGTGCGAGACGATGCGAGTTCGATTCCCACTCAGTCTGTGTGGAGTTGGCATGTTTTCCCCGTGTCTGCGTGGGTTTCCTCCGGGTGCTCTGGTTTCCTCCCACAGTCCAAAGACATGCTCTTCAGGTTCCCCCATAGTGTGTGAGTGACAGAGAGAGAGTGTGTTCCACTGATGAGTGACTTAGTGTAAGTAGTGTATCTAGCAGTGTAAGTTACCGCGGTAAATAAGGTGTGTGGGCTGATAACACTAAATAGAGTTCACTGGAAGTTGCATTGGAAAAAAGTGTCTGCTAAATAAATGTAATAACAACTGAGCAGCATACAGTGGAAATGAAGGAGCCCTTAAAGGTGGCTACAGGTGGGCTAACGCTGTCTTATCTCATTACCCTTTACTCTCTTGTAGGCTTAGAAGTCCACATACGTACATCTCTCAGGTCTTTGGATTATTTGTACTTGTCATTACATTGCTTTCCTAGCTGACAGTGATAGAGCACCGAAAGAGAGCTGCTGACGTCTGAAGACACAGATCACATCTGGAATGTTGTGGACACACCCTGTACACTCATGGGCCTCCATGTAACCAGTGGGAATCTACTCGCATTCAGTAACTGCCTACCATCATTTGCCTGTCAATACAGCAGAGACACGCAACGCATACACACACGTGCACGGACACACACGCACCGTGGGCAATTCGGAGTCATCGGTACACCTGAAGCACATGTCTTTGGAGTGTGGGTAGAAACAGGAGCACCCGGAGGGAAACGGGCAGAACATGCAAACGCGTCCGAGTCACTGTTTGCGGGTTGCTGGAGTGTGCGGGGGACACGGCGGCATGGCGGGTTTGGCCGGGTCCTGCTCTTTGGCGGGTATGGGGTTCAAGTCCTGCTTGGGGCGCCTTGCAACGGACTGGCATCCCGTCCTGGGTGTGTCCCCTCCCCCTCCAGCCTTGCGCCTTGTGTTGCCGGGTTAGGCTCTGGTTCGCCACGACCCCACTCGGGACGAGCGACTTTGGCAAATGTGTGTGCGGAATACGTGAATGAGCGAGAAAGAGTGCGCGTGTGTGTGTGTGTGTGTATGTATGGATGGCACAGTGAGTGTGTCCAAATTTAAAGGCAGCATCTTACAGACCTATGGCTCTATTTGGTATTTTGATTAATTTAATTTGAGATATTATTTATCCAGAAGCCTATTTTTCCCCTATAACAAATGACAATTTGATCCCTTCACAACGAGGGATGTGTGTGCAGCCTTTCTTCCTTTACTCATTGCTTACTTCATATTTACATAAAAAAAAAAAACACACACATACTTAATGAATTGAAATATGAATTATTAAAAATGAAAACTCAAAGCAAAATATTTTAAACTGACATTACTTTTTGCACAGTGTGCCTTGAGCGGAACTCCGAGACCAATCCGCTGCCTTTACCGCATTATATATGAAGTAAAGCATTAAAACGAATTCCTCTCATACTTCTACATCATTTATGTACTAATACTTGTAACGTAGTACAAAAGCAGTAAATACAGTATTTGTGCACAGGGGCTCGTGATGATGAGTAATGGAATCTCAAAGGAATCATGAGGAAAGGTCATTTTGCAAAATAAGAGAAGAAAACATTTTGCCGAGCAGAGGGACCGCAGAAGTTCTGAAAACGATGTGGTCCAGTGACCGTTTTCGAAGTCGCAAAAATTATTTTAAAAAGAGCGAAATAAAATACATAATCCTGCTGCGTGTTAATATACACCAAACGCACTCGTCCCCCGATTGCCCTTTCTGCCTGAAGCTGACTCAGAAATGACATCTGTGGGAAGAGTAACAAACACGGTATTTAGCATGTGCACAGTTTACATACTGGGAGTTTAACCTGTCAGACAGACAAATATTCTTCCAGCGTTCAATTACATTTTATGATGTGACTCATAGCCCAGACATTTCCCAGAATGCAACGCTCGAGGCTCTCCCCCACAGGCCGTGCTGGAACCATATGTGTGAAGGGAGGCAGGGCCTCGACCCCAGCCCCTGCCAGGGGAATTCATCAATGAACACAGCGAACAAAGGGCCGTTTGTACGGGCAGCACAAGAGAGCAGCGCTATTGGAATGAAATCACAAAAAACACTTTTTTTTGGACAGAACAATAAACAAGAGGACAAGAGCTGACATTTTGCGACTTGAACTCGCTCACTTTTACATCTTTGTTCTTTGAACTGTCAAATAGTTGGGAAGTGTGTCACTGCGGCGTCTCCTTCGGCTACATCTGGAAGGTGAGCAAGGTCGCTGCGGAATCGGACTTTAGCGTGCCCAGTCCCGCACGGAAGGACATTCGGCGTAAGAGGGACGCGGATCTGACCGCCGATGACCCCCCACCCCCCACCTCCAGGTGACAACCTTTCCCCTGACGTTCAGTTCCTGGGGAAGTTGACGTTTCCCATTTGGAACCCTGTCCTTCCTGCCCTCTCCCGCATAGAGTAAGAATGCGGTCTGGATCCTCTCCCGCCCGCCCGTGCCGAGCTCTCGTCGCCGACCCCACCGGGACTTTTTCAGCCATTTACCATGTTTACATGCACAGGGCCCACCACGTGCGTGATGAAGTGCTTGTGAAGAGCCGAAGCCCGGCAGCACCGCACCAACCGCATTTCGCTCGAGTCTGGACGTCCCACAAGAACTCTCTGAACGCGCGCAGATCACCGGACACATGTCCCGTGGCTTCGTTCCATACAGTGGTCTGTTTCTTGACAGATTTTTAAAAAAAAAAAAAAATATTTATGTGCACAAAACGTGACCATCTCAAGGGAATAAGTTAAGGGTTTTAAAATAACCCCATGATGCCAAATCTCTGGCTCCATTCTTTCTGTCCAAAAGTTAAAAAATGATGCTGAGAAGCAACGGGTTTAGTTTTTTCCTGACCTCTGGGTCGGGAGCAGAAAAAAGGTCTCAAACCAAGTTTACAGTAGAGAGGGGTGGGATCTTATTACCTAATGGTCTTATTATAACATTTTTGTCTTCATGTAACGTGACACAGTGGCCTACAGTGAAACGTTCCTTCATTATCCCCAAAAGTCTTCTCCTATGTGACTGACAATTACATAAACAATGGCTTGGAACCACAACAGCACCACACGGTGGCCAGTCTTGGAACTTACTGACTCTAATGTTCGATATATGGGACCGCTACTGAAGTCAGTCCATTTAAATAAATCTGGTTAAGTATAAACTAAGAGAGATGCAGGTGAACCTCAACTGGCACAAACAGGTCTGCTCTGCAAACGGGTATAATGAAGATTTCTGCTCACAAGGCTAGAATTTCTCTGCAGATCCTTATTTCAACAACAATAAATGATAAACAACAACAACAAGAAGAATACAAAGAACAAGGGCAGTAGAAACAATCATTGTGCCAGGGCTCAGAGTAAAAGGGTCTTTTTTTACCCACCAAAAAAAAAAAGAACCTCAGTTTTTGTGCCTAAAGACAGATTTCTTACCAGTCCAACTTACAGCCAATTTGAAAGCGAACACAGTAAATTCTGTCATTTACATCACAAGCATTCATTTATCTGACATTTCAAACATGGTAACATCATCAATAAAGAGAGAAGGGAATGGCTACATGGGGAGAAGACCACGTGATGCAGGTCAGCAGCGAGAAGTGAGCCGTGACCGTGGATGTGGTTGCGACTGAGGATGACCGCGGGTCATGAGAACAACACACACTTCACTAATATTGACTTAACACAGAGGTACAGTGAGCACCGCAAAGCCAGCGGGGTCACAGCTCCTCTCTGGGACCGTTTCACCGTTTCTATGTGTGAGAGAGAGAGAGAGAGCGCGCGCCATAAAGCTCTTGTGATGGACTACTGACACTCGCAACGAGGGACTCTGAACCCGTGACCCACTGCAACACTGGGGGGAGCGTAGCTGCTGTGTGAAAGTGCGCAGACGGGGAGCGTCCGTACCGAGCGAGAGGACCGAGCGAGGACTCAGTGGGCCCGTGGGCCGGTTCCCCCCCTGCACAGTTCCACTCAATACCTCATTGTGCTCCGACTCGGCGTCGGGCGGAAAGGGAGGCGAACTCATGCACTTTGCGATCGGGTCCCGAGAGCCTCCTCGCTGTCACAGTTCAACCGTTTTAAGACATTACTTACATACGGTCGGGCACACACTCCATGGGATTAGTGTGTGTGTGTGTGTGTGTGTGTGTGTGTGTGAGTGAGAGAGCATTTCATCACCACAGCTTCCTCTGGACAAATCACGGTACACACACGGCTATTCCGAAATGATAAGCAGACACATGTAAGTGCGATTACTGAATTCTGCCCAATATCTCACCTTACTCACTTTACATGACAAAAAACAAAGATGAGGAGTCAGTGGAGTAAATTTACTGCAGTGTCATCACACATGTCCAGCCTTGAGATGACATGTTTTACACCACAGGCTCAGGATTTTGCCAAAGAACCTTAACTACTTGACTAAAAAAAAAAAAATCCAGGTAAAACAAGGTGTATCTCACCTTTTGCCCCTTTACATGCAGTAAGTAGCTGACATTAATAATGTCTATTACCATGCTGCGATTCCATTGACAGCAAGTTCAACACAATTCAATACAGCACATTTCAATTTCTATCCCATTTTTAATTCGCTAGTATTTTAAAATGAATCGGTGCAAATCCAGTTGCCCGAAAAAATATTACAATAGGAAAAAAAGTTAAATATGATCTTTTAAAGTGTATTTTGCAAATGTTTGTCGCCACTCCCAAAATAAACCGCAACTATAATGCTGTTTTTGACGGTTAAGGTGGAAGGAAGATGTTCATGCATTTTGCCGAGGGGCCCCATCGCAAATAGCGGCCGACTGTAACAAAGGAGGCACAGAAAACTCCTACCCCGCATCGTCGTTCTGGATGGTTCCGCGAAAAGGGGAATGAGCAGGAGGTAGACGAGGTAGACGAAAGACAGCCCATTGTAGCGGAACAAACACGCTGCAGAAGCAAAAAGAGAGGGGGGAAAATTAATAAGACAAAAATCACAGCTACTTACACTCATGAAATACTGTTTAAAAAAAAAAAAAAAAAAATCACGTGAAACAAATCCCCCAACTTTGGCCACCGGGACACAACTCACCTTCCAAGTGCTAATAAACCAGCCTGTGTAAACCATGCAAACGCATCTCTCTTCTTTGGACAAAATGTTTTGCCATTAAGTATTACAGCGAACCCCGTGACCCCGTATGGGACAAGCGGTTCTGAAAATGTGTGTGTGTGTGTGTGTGTGTGTGTGTGTGTGTGTATTACAGCAAAAGGCGGTGGTACAGCGAGTAGTGCTGCTGTCTCACAACGCCTGGGTGGGGTGAGAGGACATGGGTTTGATCCCCACTCAGCCTGTGTAGAGTTTGCATGTTCTCCCCGTGTCTGCGTGGGTTTCTTCCGGGTGCTCTGGTTTCCTCCCACAGTCCAAAGACACGCTGTTCAGGTTCCCCCATAGTGCGTGAGTGACAGAGTGTGTGTGTGTTCCACTGATGTATTGAGTGACCCAGTGTAAGTAGGGTATCTAGCAGTGTATGTCACCACAGTAAATAAGGTGTGTGGGCTGATAACACTACGTAGAGTTCAGTGGAAGTCGCTTTGGAGAAAAGAGTCTGATAAATAAATAAATGTAAGCTGCACAGATTACCCATAAAAACAGAAAACTATCAATTTGTACTGCTGATTAATAATGATATTACCATACGTTCCATTCACTGGCACATGAAACATACTTCCTGGGAATGAATTCCATTAATTAACCATGTTTAATGACTTTAATGTACATGTGCCAGAGATTCTTTAGCAACAGGCCCACTGGGAATTAACACACTGAGATTTCATAACAACCTGGAAAACCACACTGTCATAAATAGCAATTTAGTTCATGTTCCAACAACATTTTTCAGGGCGACTCATTCTGGATCATCTTGCAGCGTGACAGGCTGTGATGCCTCCTTGGAGGGGACAGACACACACACACACACACACACACACACACACACACACGTCTGATTTTCCTCTCTTGTGTTTTTCCTTACAACACTAACATGGTACATAGTAACTGCAATCCAACCGCTACCTTCCAGCTGCCAAAATGTAACACATAGAACAAAAAAAAGCAAATTGTGTTAGTTTTCCCTGCCTTACAAACGTAATTAATCCCTGAAAAGCCTTTTTTAATATAAATTCTCGTAAATGGATGTAAAAACGTAAATACCATGTATGGATTCCTGAACCCCAGAACCGACACACGTTTATACTAAAATACCATCAAATCCAGATACAGCAACAATTCCTTCAACAGTTAATTATGATAAATACATTGTTATTAAAACCGTTTCCCTTCATTAATTAGCCTGTAATACCATATGACTTTCTACCTGCACTCTTTCAGCTCTTTCGTAGCCATTATGTACCGTACATACATACGTATGTATGATACTCAATATTTTAGTGTTAATTCATCTTTAATTAAAACACAGTAAAGACCAAAGAAATCAATGAAAACAAGTAGCTACTACAGACTGTACACTGCAAACAATTACATACTTTCATGTGACCATCGTGTCACATAAACGCTCATGAGTTCATCCATTTGATCTATTAAAAAAATGAAATCAAAACAGTAAAGGGAAAAGAAATCAACGAAAACAATGTGGACGAAGTGACACTCGGTGGACAAGTGGACATGGTTTGGACAGTCCAAACGGGGACGTGATCACTGATCATTATAAGAGGTGAAACTAGGGAACAAGGGCTGATGGATGGTGAGAACAACGCAGAACGAGAAAAATCATAACTGAGAAGAGCAGCTCACGGTGACTTGGGTCTAGAAGCTGCCGGGAGGAGCAAAATCCAAACTCGTTCCTCGTGAAAGCGAAGAAATGCCTCTCAAGCCAGAGGAGCAGTATCATATAAGCGGAAGGCCTTATCCAGTGAAATTCCCGTAGCCCGTGGGCGTATCTCAGGGGCGTCGACTCCATTTTACGTAAATTTTTCATGACTCGGTAACTAATTTCCGTCGAAAAATGCAGACGGCGCGGTATTCTGAGGGCGGAGCGGAGGGAATAAGGATGAGTTATCAACGATACGTGCTCATCGACCGAATTCCAGCCTACGTTTTTGCCCCCCGCCCCACGTTACGGACGGTTCCGCCAAGTGCCAGTTTCCGGGACTACTCCGCAGGGACCCTCGGCCGCCCACCCCATATATGAGCTCTATTCCACCGGAGCCGCACCGAGCTCCCTGGGGGGGGGGACGATTACCGTCAGCGAACACTAGCGTCATCAACACACGCTCTCTACTGGAACCTGTGGGTTAAAAACGAGGGAAATGCGTCTCTTAAAGTGATGCTTTATTTTGTGTGTGTGTGCGCGTGCGCACGCTCAAAGAAAAGGGAGCAAGAAGAACATTTATTGAGGCCCGTGAACAAAACTCCTTCCGGAACCTGATGACAGCGCCTCCACCCCGCATTCCAGCAGCTTGTGCCTCTAGTGCCCATTTCCACCGAGAACACTGGAGGTTTGAGTGACCTCCAGGTGGACCCTGAGACCCGGGAGTCGAACCCGTATACCAATGAGCCTCATCTGTGACTCAGAGGGTGTGGAGGGCTGCTTGGGCCGCGTGCATGCGTGCGTTCCGGTGAATCGTCCTGATGCTCCGCACTTTCGCCCACCAGGCGGCTCTACATTGGCTCCTGCTCCCTCACCTTCCGCAGGAGAACACACACTGGAGCTTCTGTGTCCATATGGTTCATCTCCTCAGACCAGCTGCGGAAAGTGGTGTCGGAGACACGTTTTCCCCGCAACTGTTGAATTGAAACCCACAGTTTTGGCTTCGGGAATTAAAAAAAAAAAAAAAAAGATTAAATAAAAATATTATTCAAGACTCTGGCTGAGGAGCTCAACTGCCAGCTGTCCCACTCCGGTCTTCTCCTGACCACAGCAAACTGTTTATCCTGCACGAAAAGACCTTCAGTAGTTGTTTAAGGAGAGGAGTTAATCAGTGCAGAGTTTCACCACGTTCTGTGTAGCGGTACCACACCAGGAAATAGTAAATGTAGTAAATATCCGTTTAACTTCCTAATTGGGAGGCACGGTGGCGCAGCGGGTAGCGCTGATGTATTGCGGCTCAGTTATTTACCCGACTTACAACTCAAAGCAAACAAAAGTGTATCAGTCACACAGGGAGAGACAGACTGCAGACCTGGGTTCAGGTGCGACTCAGAATCTATGGAGTTTGCATGAACCTTGGATTAAAGTGTCAGACAAAAGTAATCACTGTACATCACTGAAAGATGCACCACATAAATGAATAAACATTGAATTTTGGACGTTAGTCATTACTCTTTATTACACACACACACACACACACACACACACACACACACACACACACACACACACACACACACACACACACAGCTACTTGAAAGTATGTGAACTCTACAGGGAAGGTCATGCTTCCTGCATAAAATATTCAAATAAATTTATAAAATGAATAATGACTATGATTTACACCCCGATTCTACCTACTTGGTTTAACCAAAGCAACTTGGGGTTCACTTATTTTTACACCTGCACTACTACTGTGTTTCTGCTACACACATGATTTCCTCTCAACACATGGAATTGATCTTTACACACCTACTGTGTCAAATAACAAAAGACTGATTTTCATTAAATTACCATAAACTTCAATCTAAAGGGACACGAGGGGTTCACATACTTTCACACAGCACTGAACACACACACACACACACACACACACGGTATCGCGCGCTTATATCACGAACTTAACACAAACCGCCAAGAGTTCGTCAGACTTCCTCTTCTGACAGCACTGTGTGGCAAAAGTTTATATTAAAGGTAACTGTCGTGGTTAGAGCTGCTGCCTTTGGACCCAAAGGTCGTAGGTTCAAATCCCACCTCCAGCTGGAGTATCCTGAAGCAAGGTATTTACTCTAAAATTGCTCCAATTAAAAAAAAAAAAAAAATATTCAGCTGTAGAAATGGGCAAAAAAATCTACCATTGTAAGTGATTTTGAAGAAAAGCATCAGCTAAGTGAATGAACGTAAATGTGTATTTTCACTTCCTACAGCGAGTCCTGCAATCAGTAGAGGATGTCTGTCGGACGGGTCAACCCAAATAATGCTGAACTCATGTCCACACGCAGATGTTGAGCGTAAACTGCTCTTATTGCCCGCACCCTAGAACCCTCACGGTGGGGTCAGCATGTCCGCTCCAACCGTCCATCGGGCTGCAGTCAGGTTTGCTGATCCAAACCGCTGCACAAAAATGCTTTCAAAGCCTTGGCTGCACATCTGTTTTCTATTCCACTCAATGACTTTAATACTGTTTTTACTCCTTACGGCACATACATCACTGCTCCGACTGAAGGGCTTTTTTGTGGGACATCTGCTCGGGATGAGGGAGGGACGCAGCGTGCGTGGCACTGCTGGAACCCTGACGCCTCCATGAGCCCTTTCCACTCGTGGACAAGGTGATGCGCCAACATCTCCCAGCGGAACAGATGCGGGACACCAGTCGCAAGAGGTCGGTCTGATGGAGACACGGGTCTTGACCACCTGCTGACATTACAGGTGGCTCCAGATATGGCAATGAATTCTGAAACGAAGTCCCCTTTCCCGGTATGACGTGCGCAGCTCGACGGTTCTAGTCGTCAATATCTACGACACCTTGAAATCTCAGAGGAGGGAAGAACTGCAGAGTTCACCCCCCGCCCCACTGCTTCGCCTGCCCTACAGCTGAACCTGCCTCCCCGCTTCAACCGTCACATCCCGCCAAGCTGTCAAATGGGGCCCAGGAATACATTTATTTATTTTGCAGAAACTTTTCTCCAAAGTGACTTCCAGTGAACTCTATGTAGTGTTATCAGCCCACACACCTTATTTACTGTGGTGACTTACACTGGGTCACTCATCCATACATCAGTGGAGCACACACACATGCTCTCTCTCTCTCTCTCTCTCTCTCTCTCTCTGTCACTCACACACTATGGGGGAACCCGAACAGCATGCCTTTGGAGTGTGGGAGGAAACCAGAGCACACAGAGGAAACCCACACAGACACAGGGAGAACACAAACTCCACACAGACTGAGTGGGGATTGAACCCCTGTCCTCTTGCACCACCCAGGTTCTGCGAGACAGCAGCACTACTCGGTGTGCCACCGTGACGCCTCGAATAAAGACGTGGCGTGACACATCGTGGAAAAGGGAGCAACGCCGCAGATGGAATACCCTGTTTACTTCACAAAGTAAACAATTGTGGGAGCAAGTAAACAGAGTGGCCATAGGCACGGGCACCAGGGTTAGGTTTGGTGATGGAAGTGACGCAGCCAGGAGAGACGGGAACCCAATAAATACCCTACTGGAATCATAAAGTGCACAGAAGACGACTTGTAATTTACACCGAAATACCAGGGTATTTGAGAGAAACCTCTACTGCAGGCAGCATTAAATGCCAATGGAGATGAGCATCTCTCCCAAAGGCATCTCCCAGCATCCTCTGCAGCTGTCACTAACGGAAAGGAGCAGCCAGGACGTCTAGGGCCCCTTCTTCACTTCTCTGAACATTTCTGTTGAACCGATGAAATGCCGTTTTCAATACGAAGTTTTTTTCTCTCCGAAACATTTTAAAACGCTTAAAGTGTCTAAATAAAGTGACGTATCTATAAAACTTCACTCTTTAACATCTGACCGGTGAAAGCATGTAGGAGCACCAGAAGAGAGTCTGTCTGTCTGTGTGTGTGTGTGTGTGTGATTGCTGTAAAGTGGTGCATCTGCAGTTAGTCCTGCACGCACAGGTGTGTTCGAGACGCATCGCACACGTTCCTGCCAACCTGCTAATAACACACCATTATTACCATCTTTACTACAGGTGTCGATGGATCGACACGCTGCCAATCTTGGCTCCGCGCCGGGGTCTCGGAGCCTCTCCCGTTTTCTCAAGGCATGACGGTAAAGGCTTCCCGGGACGTGAACCAACAACCCGCTGACTGGCGTCGCTCGCCCTGTAATCAGCTGAGGAAAAACCCCGAGCGCCAGAGCCGCGTTCCTCCGTGTTCACAGCGCACTTTTACAGCAGCCTTCATTTCATAAGCGCTTCAGCACAGGGGAAGTCCCTTGAAAGCTAATATTATGTAAATAAAGTAACAATTTTTCAAGGCAACGGATAATTAAAAAAAAAAAAAAAAAAGCGTTCACATTTCCAGTAATAAAAGTGATCTCAGGACATAATAAACATATTAACCATAAACAAAATATGTCCTACATATTTTAGTTACCATGGAATCAGCAAAGATTTTTACAAATTTTTTTTGTGACACATGGTTACCGCTGCTCTGCGTCTCACGGCCCAAGATGCTGCCGTGGACGTGCCGTCAGTCATCAGGCGGCCGCGGCTCTCGATTCTCCTGCGTTGAGTTACTAATTTTAAATGATTCTTTAGTGCTGTTTGTTGTTAGAAAAAGCAAGTCGTGGAGCTGAAGCTTTTCTACGACACAGCGGGGAATCTATTAACCAAAAGGCATTAAATGTTCATTTTTACCATTGGGATTCACAAAAATTACAAAATACTGAGACAAAATAATTTGACTACACTAAAAAAAGTTCATGGCAATTGTAATAATTACAGCTCACAGCAAAGAGTTCAAAAATACGTTTCTCCTGCTTACTGTGGCATGTACAGAAAATTAATATATATAATTAAGCCGAATATAAATGAACACCAGAATGATCAATGTATGACATTACCGTTGCCAGTTAGTCAGTAATACATTTTATTTCTCCTTCTGAGAAGGGATGACAGAAAAAAGGATAGACTGATTTTTTTAAATTAATTAAAATATACAGTATATATATTTTTTGAAAGGAATAGTGTGCTAACCACTTGCTCGTTGTGAGACGCACAGGCCCAGAGACGCCCTTCTGCACTGGTGAATCGATCTTTTGTTTCAGCAGCAAAACCCACATTCTGCAAATCTCTGGCTTCTGTCCGGCCAACAGAACACACACACACACACACACACACACACACACACACTTTAGCGTCTGTGTACACAACTGTTCTCCAGGCCTCCCCAACCACACATCTCTCAACTTGTTCAAAGCTCAGTCAACTTGGAACTCACAACTCCATGTGTCATAAAACAAAGCAATAATAATAATTATAATAATAATAATCCCTGTTCCCCTTCTCCTGCACTCATATGTTCAGGTAAACACTGTTGCGCAGTGTTGATTTTACTGTGGTGCAGCAGTCAGTACCGGTGCCTCAAGCCTCCTGGGCTGTGGGCTCAGACGTAGGTTCAATATCTAACTATGTGAAGTTTGCATGTTCTCCCTTGTTCATGTGGGTTTCCTTTAATTGCTCTGGTTTCCTCCCACAGTACAAAGACCTGTATTTCAGGTAGATTGCTGACTCGACATTGCCTATTTGTGTGCGTTTCTGTATATATGAGCGTATTAGAGATTTCGCTGCGATGGAGTGACATCCCATCCGGGGTAGATCTTGCCTCATACCGATGGTTTCTGGGATCGTTCCTGACCACCAGGACCCTACAGCAGCAGCCAAGCAGATACTGATCGTGAAAAATCAATGAATGATATATTAGGTAAAGAAATGTGTAAAATCCTTAAAGAAATGACTGAGTAATAAATGCTACAAAATTAAAATTAAATGTTAATAACCTGGTTAAAATAAACGTTTCAACATTTTTGAAGAGCTACTTAAGGATCTCACTGGAACTGGAACTACAATTAAAGGTTAAAGGAAAAAATGCTGCTTGTAACTGCCTAATATCTATTTGCTAAATGTTACTGAAGAGTAGTTTATTTTCAAATTCAACGGGCATTATTTTATAAAAGAAGTGAAAAACATCAAGAGGACTATTTTCAGGATGTAGGTCATTAAAAGTTTGGGTAACAAAGTAGCTGTAGAAAAGCTCTATAAACGTGAACTGAAATCTTGTACTTTGATTTAATAAATTACTCTAATGATACTTTAGTCAAAGTAAATATAGATATAAATATTTTCACTGTTTGTTTTTGTGACCTTTATCAGCACTATGATTTGTGGAAAAGCAGGAAGGAGCCCAAACGTGACCAGATTGCTTTCCAGTGGTTTAACACCATGGTATTTTGAACCGTCACCAGTTTGCAAGCTGTGGATATTCATTCGTCTGGCCCTGGACCCGCAGGATGGACAAGTGTGTATGAACTGAAAACCGCTGACACAGCTTGCCCGCCCACCCTCCCCATGGAACGGCCAGAGTACAATTATATTTATTCGTTCATATTTGTTTTTGCTGGAGCACATCAAACGAGCAGCTGCCTTCAGAACTGTTAGGAAACACAGAGCTGATCCTGACAGATGGTGTAATGAGATTTTATGAAGCTGTCGGGAGATCTGGATAGAAACGGTTCTGTAAGAGATGAATGGCGACAAGGATTCAGCAGCTCTGAGGGCAAAGGCAGCCATTTCCACCAAAACTATAAACCTGCAGACATTTGGCTTTAGATCCTTATGAGTAGGACCATCAAGCACCAGAGGTAGACAAGCACAGCCCTCCTGCTGGGCGGATGGGAAGTGATCAGATCCTGAAGGTGTTGCGGAGCAGATTCACCGAGTGTCTTGTGTACTTAAACACACCGCCCTAGGAGGAGCAGCCAAAGCTCTGAGCGAATCACCAAATGTTTCTCCTCGCTACTCTGAAGGCGCTGAGCTTCACGTGACCTTTCGGAACATCTGGGGACAGCTGGCAGCGTAGTGGCTAGAGCTGCTGCATTTCAAACTGAAGGTCGCAGGTTCAAATCCCACCGACCAGCTGTAGTACCCTTGAACAAGGTTCGTACCCCAAAAATTGCTCCAGTAAAATTAGCCAGCTATATAAATGAGTAAATAATCGGAGGTACTTTAACATCGCAAGTTGCTTTGCGGCAAAACGTCAGATAAATGTAATCTTCTCATGATTTGCACTTTCTCAGAACTTTGGCTGTGAAACAACGTGCATTTCTCTTTCCTCTAGTTAAACGGCGCCGTTTAAGACGCGTCACATTCGCCTGCTTGCAGTCGGACGTCTCCGTCTGACTCCTCACGGGAAAAAGAAATGTTTATCAAGTGCGGGCCAAGAGGCCTCGATGCACCGAGTCCGACGCTGGCAGATCACTCGCAGGAAACGGCAAAGATAAGTTGGGCATGAAAGGTCTCACTGTGCTGCTCGACACGCCGCAGGAGGAGAGACGAGAAATAAGAAAAAAGTAGAGAGTCTCAAAGCGAAGCCCTGCAGAGGCAACGTCGTGCGAAAATCTGCGAGCGAAACACGACAAAATGTTGCTCCGTGGGCTTTTAGTGTCGCAGTGATTTCTGGTTCAACTTTTTCACAGTGGATCTGCCACACTTTGACTAACAAACATTATCAACTTACAGTTGCAATACAGAGCAATTAACTAAACTTCATTAAAACCTTGTTCTTAAACATTTATTGTTAGAGTAGAAAATGAGAGAAACATGATTAAAAAATAAACAGTGGATTAAAAAAATGAAAAAAGGTTACTTCACACCCCTAAAAGTTGATTTAACTGATTTAATAAGCTATTTGAACTTTGAAAAAAAAAATTAAAAACAAAAAGGGAAATGTAATAATCAGACAAATGTTGCAAGAAGGGAAACGTACACTGAACATAACAGTTGTACAGAATATTTATGCAAAAGATGAGCATTTGCATCATTGGACTATAATTTTTTAATTGCAAAAATGCATGTAATTTAAATTAAAAAAAAAAAAAAAAAAAAATTAAGAAAATATCTACCTGATCTCATGAAGTGTGACGGGGAGGGGGGGGGGGGGGGGAGTTCCAAATATTTGCCTTTGATTCCAGCAATACGAACACGTGTGGCCTCCGCAGGACAGCAACGCGACCCGGTACAAACATGACTCAGTGCTCGACACTCACTTACACCTTAATTTATGACCTACTTCTACAGAAAGTTTACAGTGTGCGTACACATCCTGAGGCTGGACAAACAAAACCTTTCTCAGCTCAGGATGTGGCAATAAGAGCAAAGCGAATGAGCTGCTCATTGAGCAAATTGCAAAGGGCGATATGTCTGAAATAATAAAGACACACTGAGCAGCGGCACTGCGATGAGATACGTGGTCCCCGCTCACCAACGGGAGCAGAGGAGTCCACAACTGGATTGTGTTTGATAAGTCCTCTTCTGTCATAAATTTTCTTCCTTAAAAAAAAAAAAAAAAAAAAAAAAAAAAAAGTGCTTTTCCCTTCCACATCAGCCCGCTTGGTGGTCCCACGCAAGAAACGTAAAGCACGAAGGTTCACGGACAACCTCCCCCTCTCACTCAGAACTGCTGAATCTCTGCCCATATCTAAAAAGGGTCCGAAAACTCCTCTCTTCCAGACTCACTTCTCCCATCACCTAAGTTAATCCACCACAACTTTAAGATGATGCCCAGGTCTTTACACAGCTACTCCTGTAATGTACTGTAAATGTTTAGATGCATCTTTTAAAAAAAAAAAAAAAAAAAAAAAAAAAAAAAGTCTAGGAAGGCGATCAGGAGTCATGGATGTTCAGATAAAGTTTTATGCAGCTACTCGTGTGATGAACGTTGGTTCATATGGTGGAAAGAAACAAACTAACCGCACTTAAGAATCACACGTCTGCATCTAAGTGTCTCTTCCTGCTCATGTAATGAACACATTGTGTTTTCTATAAGATGTACATCTCTTTGGAGAAAAGCATCTGTTAAATCAATAAATTTAAATGTAAACACAAAGGAGAAATGTGTCCCAGCACAGCATGAAACCACCTTAGTCTCCTTTTAATAATGAAGAATTTTAAATTAAAAAAAAAAAAGTTCCAAGACCTTCAATTATCAACCTTTATATTGCAAGTCATTTAACTGTACCATAGTACACAATACCACTTTGGCACTGAGCCGCTGTACTACTAGGGTTAGCAACCCTAATTGACCTGACTGCACCATGACAGAAAAAGCATTAAATAAAAATGTGCTGCGAATTCAGAGACCGTAACTCTTGTCCTTCGCAACTATTAATTAATGAGATTAAAATGAGTTTATCAATTAATAGACAAAGACCAGTGACAATTAGAACTGAAGGAGCAAATCAGAATGTCTGCTGCCCCCATTCAGAGAGACCCTCACCTGGGCACGCCGTAGCAACTGGGGTTTATCGAATAGTGGTGAAAACTATTAAAATACTTCATACGTAATAATGTGAAGGTTTTTTAAAGGTAACATTTAAAAAGTAAAATAAATTCAGCATTTCTCCATTTTCTCTCTTAAAATACACTGATTCGTCACATAATGGAATCATGGTTCATTCTGTGTAAGGAGGTTTGTTCACCTAAAATTAGCTAAACGGCGAAATGAAAAATATGTACATAACCGACAATGATTAAACCAAGAAACATAATACTTTTTGTCTAAGTGTAGTATTGCTATTATAAATGTTATGTTTGGTTAGTCTCCTCATATAAATAGGAATCACGGTAAATAAGACACTAAGACAATGACTGAATATTATCCGCTTTTGGAAGGGGGGGGGGGGGGGGGGGGGGGGCTCTAAAAGGATGTTTAAAAGACCACTCACTGAATGGGTAAGTTAAGGTAAGGTACGAGGAGGTAATTAAAAGGTTTAGAAAAAAAGCCAGCTGCTAAAGAAGAGCAGAGGAGAAGCGAGTACTACGGTACTTTGAGCATTTCACTCTATCGACTCTGTTTTGTCCCTGGTCCTGGAACGAGGAAGGTGAGCAGGATACGTGGACATCATCTCACAGGGGACAGAGTGCAGGATCAAGAGAAATTCCTTCAGCGTATAAGAGATTAAAGGTCAGGAGAGAAAAAAAGAGCCTTTATGGGAAGATCCTCCTGATGGATGGATGGAGAAAGGGGATATAGGTTCATTTGCTGCTGTGGTGGGTCTTCATTGTACGAGACCCCACTGTATGAGAGCAATGTGTACACACAAAATATCTGAAATATAAATGAGTGAATAATGAAGGGATGAACAAAGGAAAACTATATTAACTCCCCCAAGAGAAGCTACAGAAATTGCTGTGTGGATGTTGAATGCTGCTGCACTGCAGAGATTAAATTACAGAAATAAATAGACAAACAGATTTGTAAGCAAAAAACGGGATGAATTTAGGAGGGGACAGAAGAAATAACTGGTAATGTAATAGAAAAATATATGTTATTTATCAGTGGTGAGAAAAATCCAGTCATTTCCCAGCCAGCATTATGCGGCTAGTTTATATTTTAGGAGAAGAAAAAAAAAAAAAAAACCACAAGAATTGAAAGAACCACCCTACAAACTAACAAGTACTCCTCCAACCTAGAGATGACTGCATTTTCAGAAACACTGATTTACAGAACCTTAAGCGCTACTGGCATTCCGCTAGTAAGGCCTTTCCTGGAGCTGTAGGACCCACATTGCGATCAACGGCATAAATCAAAAACAGCAGACGTGAGCCTTCAGATTTCTTGCGGAAACACATTTTCAAGCCGGCTTTGTGATAAATAGCTGTGATCTACTACCCTGTTTGGCTGTGTCTCACAGAACAAGCATTTTACCTTCACATTTGGCCATTTTTAAAGAACGGGAATGCCCTTGATAATTTAATTTGCATATAACTGCAGTAGCTTTTTTTTTTTTTTTTTTAAAAAAAAAAAAATGCCTACATTGATTGTTCTTTGAAACTTCAAGCTAATAATATCAATTCTCCATTTTTTTTCCTTAAGTATGAATCTCTGTACTGCTGAGTGAATGGGGCCCACTGTACCACAAAACACAGGGGATTCACACAAAACATGGTAATTTTTGTCAATGAATCAAACAGCTCACTGGCCCACCTTCAACCACAATACCTGTAAAACACAACTAATTTTCATAGTTGCAGGTATTGTACTTTACCATCCCATCCATGTATGAATACAGTCCATTCTGGCAAACAGAAATTCTGCCTTTGAACCTCCAGCTCACGTTGGGATGCGGTGTCATGTCCTCATGTTGCTCTCTGGCACCCAAACAGATGACCTGCGGTGATGTGTATTTTGTAGGCATCCATGTAGCTCTCTCTGCAATTATTATAAGAAAACTACAGGGAGCCCCCGGATTACGAACGTGTTCCGTTCCTAAGTCTGTTTTTAAGTCAAATTTGTACGTAAGTCAGAACAGTTCGGTACGGTTCATATCTAACATCCGTTAGTCAAATGTTTGTCTTAGTATATCGTGTACCTTTCTATACATAAAAACATTAAAACACTTCCAGATAGAATAAAACATCTTTATCGTAATACACACACACACACACACACACACACACACACACATTTTCAGAACCGCTTGTCCCCTACAGGGTCACGGGGAACCGGAGCCTACCCGGCAACACAGGGCGTAAGGCCAGAGGGGGAAGGGGACACACCCAGGACGGGACGCCAGTCCGCCGCAAGGCACCCCAAGCGGGACTTGAACCCCAGACCCACCGGAGAGCAGGACTGCAGTCCAACCCACTGCGCCACCGCACCCCTTCTTATCGTAATACAATATTACAAATTAATAATAGTGTAACTAAAAGAATAAAAATATTAGTACAGTATTGAGAGAGAGACACACACACACACACACACACACACACACCGGGACAGAGCCTTTTACATGCTCCATTATTAGGAGGGTAAAAACAAAAAGATTAAAGCTAAATACAGTAACAGACGAGACACCGTTAACAGCAACGTGGTCCAACTAAAAAGAAGGAAATCTTTGTCCTACATCGAGATCACGAGCCGACGAACCGCTGTAGACCCGCAATGTTTTGATGGACATTGAAAAGTAGCGCCGTTTGTTATTACGAATCATTGTATGTAACTCAAATTTTTAATATAATAGGCTTTACAAGTGGTGGTTCATAACTACAGGTTGTATGTAACTCAGATGTTCGTAACCCGGGCACTGCCTGTATTACAGTGACAGTGTCAAAACCAAAATACTTTTTCTCCTTCAGTGTCAGTTTTCTTAGGCCGTGTACGAAAAAGTGAAATTTACTCGCTTGCTTTTGAACAGTACCTAAAGTTACAGTGAAAGTAGTAAAATTCAGTGTGAAAGACTGGACACACAGTTACAGTAGTGCCACTTTGCTGCATTTCAGGGTTCTCGGTTCACACTCTGATCACACAAAACCGTAAACCAAAACCATATGGACCCGGTGCCGCTTGCCCAAACAGTGTCCCGCGCTTTACTTTGCTCTGATTCAACGTGCGTTTTTTCCAAAAGTGTGTTTGCCCTTATGATTTGGGAGGTCACAAAAGAAATACACAGAGAACACTTGATTGTCACTATATTTTCTCCTATTAATTTTCGGTGAGTTTGAAGCGCCCCGTTAAACTCATTCAAAACACTTTCAATTGTTTGTACACACGCTCGTGTGAATAATTTGTCTGTAAAATGTCGTAAACCGAGCTTGGATCAGCCTACTTCCAGATCCACGGGCAGAACAGACCTTTCGGGCGAAGGAACATCAGAAAAGCAAACATTAAACCAAGGTCCCGGTAATGTGGTCCATCTGCGTTCTGTTAGAACTGCGAGCGTCGTGGGCAGCGCTCCTCATTGTTCTCCGCCGCTTCTTCTTTCCTGTTTTCCTGGACAGGCGCTGCAGCGGAAATCTGGCTGCCTTCTTCACAACAAACTAGAGGGCACGTCTACGCAGCCTATTCACGCAGAAGATGATCAATAACTCCCTCGTTAAAACCGTACTTTGAAATAACTGTATTTTGTACACCGCAATGCTTTCCGCAGGAGTGCAAACACTACAGCATCCTCCCATTGTTCTGGAGGCATAGTTCGTGCCAAAACACGGTAAATGATCCTGCAGCGAGCTGGTTTTTGTGGCAAGGTGGAAAGTGAATAAAAACAGTGTCCCCGCAGCGAGTCACGCTATACACCGTTTCACACACACATTGCTCAATATTTACAACCATTTCTTGCTACAAGAGTTACCCTACAGATGTGTTGCTGGGGCTGTACATGGAAATATTACACAATACAAAGCCCGATGTTAGATTTTCAACTGAAAATGACCTTTTTATGACCATGAAAAGGTGAAGAAAACACTGTGCCTTTATATCTATGTTGCAGTGCGGGACTCTGTGCATGTTCTACAGCAGCACAGATGCATTTGTTGCTTCCTGATACGACTGCATTCAACGCATATCGGTACCATAATGTATGTACAGCATCGTAAATATTTTTCCCCTAGAAAAATGTCCAAAATGTTTAAAAATAACTAACTGGTTTATGAGTACTCTGTGATGACTACATTTATCAGTGGAGGGGGTTAACGGAGGAAAATGAGTGCGATACGGGGAGAAACAACCCTGCTGTGCATTATTTTGCTATACGATGCACCTTTATGGTCCACATCAGCACGGCACAGCGAGGACCCTGTGTACCAGGGTGTCTGCGGAGGTGAGCGCTCCGTGTGCCCCATCCCTGTGTACGGCATCGCAGCAGGAAGAGCCGAGAAAGAGGGCGGGAACAACGCACGGGTCGTGGCTGGCGGCGGGGGACCGGCCTGTGATTCACAGCAGCCAGCTGTGTTTGCAGCTGGAGTTTCACGCCATGGCTTTACTACCCCTGGGCACAGCAAGCACTGTGCCAACCTACCTACAGTCTATTGTTATTAATCTTTGATGAGCTGACTTACAGTGCCAGACTGGTACAACAACAGGCAATACACCGATTTACCCATTTGTACACCTGGGTCCTTTTTAACTGTATCATTCAGATTAAGCACTCTTCCACTTTAGAAATCGAAAACTTCCAGAAATATGAGAAGGTCTGACATGAGACCAGATGTGGTTTATTTCTGAAAGGATGCACAGATTTTGCTTTCATTTTGATATTCAGTTTCCAAAATGTTGCGCAAGGGGGCGTACTGGTTACAGCTGCCGCTTTGGACTAGAAGGATGCAGGTTCAAATCCCATTTCCTGCTGTAGTACACTTGATCAAAGTTCCTACCATGAAGTGATACAGTAAAAATTACCCAGCAGCTGTAGAACTGGGGACATCAGTAAGAAACTTGGCAGTAAGGCGTCGGCTAAATGAGTAAATAATAATTTTAAGCCTCTTGCCGTTTTCCCAAGCCTGATGTTGGTAAAGCAGCACCAGCGGCCAACATCTGGAAAAGCAAGGCCTGCAAAGATGAAGGTGAACGAGCTCCAGCTGTGGCGGCCAGGCTGCGGCTCGCGCTCCGTGCGCAGCTGCCTCTTACCGCAACAATGTGACGGCCTCACTTTTACTGCACTTCAAAAGCGACACAAAGTAACAAACAAAGGGTTCGAATGACACAAAGTAACAAAGGGCGAGCCGTCCATCATGAGTGGCCCGTTAAAACCTGTACTTTTAAAAATTAAAGCACCAAAAAAAGCTCCTCCCGAAAACTGAAAAACGTAACATTTTTTTGTAATCAGACAGAAAAATGTAGTAAATGTGTCAAAACAAAGTGCATCTACATTTGAATATGTTAATATAAAGTGCGTCATTTCAAAATATACTCGACTGTTATTCCGAACATGAAGAGGAATTATAACGGAGCTTCGGAAGAAGACCGTAAATTAAGAGAAACCTAAATATTCTGGAACACCTTTACAAACAGTTTCTGTTATACACTTTTTAAATCCAGAATTTTACAGAGCTATACAAACATTCATATATTTATTCAAGACCAATATTTTTTTATTCATTTCACTCAATAACTTTTCTGGGGAAGCGTGTGCGAAAATTACACTGATAAATAACCTGTTTGAATATCGCATTAAGAGACACGTGTCATTTTGAGACTTCAAGAGTACTGGGTTATTTAATATTTAGTTGCAGGTCTTTTCTCACCGATAAAAATAGTAGATTCCGAATGGATCATTTTTATCTATATAAATAAATACCTCATCGATACATGTGATGTGATTGGTTTAGAGCTGATGTAAAAAATAAGGGTCATTCACTCTGTCCAGCCCAAAAAGACAGGGTTACTTTCTTTCTCGCTCTCGGTGGTCCCGCACTGATTAGATCCGTTTCACAGAGAGTCACGATGACTAAAAGGGCTAATTTCAAAGTAACCCGTTTACCTGCAGCAAGACAGACGGGGAGCAGCAGCCTGAAGAGGAGCCCGCAGAGAACCTCCGAGGCCATGGCTTCTGCTTCTGCTTCTGGGCGCCGGGGACGAGAACAGCCAAAGCGCGCTCCCGGTTCAGGCGCCCGCGTTCCCGGTGTTCCCGGCGCTCCCGATGCTCCCGGCGCTCCCCAGGTCCGGAGAGAAGAGCATCGTCCTTGCCTGGCTGGCGAACCACCTCACATGGCCTGGCGCCGCTCCAGTGACCGCTCGGCGTGCGAAGGCGAACGGAAGCCGCCGGCAGCCGCGGGTCCGAGTCAAGATGCGGGTCTCGCCGAATCCGCAACTTCAAGTCAAGATCTCCTCAACATGATCGTTTCTTGAATTCAGAAGAGCCCCTTTTCTTCTTTTTGCAAAATTGCCCGCGCTCGCATGTGTATAATAATATAACTTACAAAAAGGAAAAAAAAAAATTCAACCCGCGATGCAATTCGGAAGAAGAAACATTGGCGTTTTTCTTGTCTTTTCGCGCGTCCCTGTTTCTGCACAGCTGCAATCTCTGTTCCCAAAATTAATCTCCCTTCGCTGCGCTCGTCTTCAATGAAAACGATACAGCCACTTTCGCTAATTGACGTGTGACACGCCCAATCAGAAGTTAGTCGCAAACTCTATCAGCCAATGAAGGCGCAGAGATGAAGAGGAGCAGGGCGGTCCATTGGGGTGGCTCCGTCTCCGCGTGCCGCAGGCGTGACCCCCTCGACAGTGGGCTGAGCGCTTCTAGCCCTCAACAAAGACTATGACAGCATGAAGAACACACACACACACAAAATGTGTCTACAGCCGCTTTTCCCGAGCGGGGTCGCGGCGAACCGGAGCCTAACCCGGCAACGCAGGGCTGGAGGGGGAGGAGACACACCCCGGACGGGACGCCAGTCTCTCCCAAAAGGTCCCCAAGCAGGACTCGAACCCCAGACACGCTGCATGACATGGCATGAAGAACACACATTAAAAATTTTTTGTGAATATCTGATCTCTTAGAAAACAAGACAAAACTTTAAAAAGTCTGACTAGTTGCTTAGGCAAAATTATCTCCAGTCAACATCCCGATGGACGACTGGACATTAACAATTAAAAATGCAACTATAAGTACAAAAAGATGAACATGACGGCAAATATCACGAACACCTTTGCGCTTTTGTCCGGTAACAGCTCCCTTCAGGAAACGTGGAGGAGCCCGAGTGGAAGGTTATATTAGAGCGCCGCCAGGTGATACCAGTAGGACACTTCATCATAGGTGGAGCCGCTCAGGTGTAAATCATGCGCTCGCTACCTGTCACTACCTGCCTTGCTTGTACCACGAATACAGAAAAGCCGAAACAAGGTAACAAACTGCTGCCCGCGCCCGTTCTACGATAGTTCATGAAGATAAGTGTTTCTTTAATATTTATTTTTTTAAAAACGACTTCGTGAGCGGAGGTGGAGGACGCGGGCTCCTGCCACCGTTCCGCGGCTCTCTCTCCGTCTCTCTCAGCCGCAGGAAGAAGTTTCGAGGCGCTCTGCGCGACAGAGCGAAACGCCGCCGAAGACCTCAAATATAACTTGAGTCACACTTTATGGCAGTTCGTGGTGGAAACTAAAACGGTGCCTTAAAATCACGGAGACACTCCCTGCGGACAGGACTGCTGCTGCGCCGCTGCCGGCTCAGGATAAAAAGGGCATTTACAACTTCTAAATATAAGTATTTCATAGAATATCCTGTTTTTCCTCCTCTTAGATTTATATACACGTGCTCTCAATATAAAGTCGCTCAAACGTTATTTTAAGAATCCAATTTCAGCTTTAAAAAATTAAGTCCTATCTATTTCCATCCATCCAGCCATCCATTTTCAATAACCGCTTGTCCTGAGCAGGGTCACAGTGGTCCAGAGCCTATCCCGGAAGCGCCGGACGCATGGCTGAAGGAAGGAGGTGGGGGTACACCCTGGATGGGACGCCAGTCCATCGCACGGTGTCCATCTACGTAACGGTGTTGTGAATGATTTCTTTCCGATAACGGCCTTCAGTTTAACACCTTATACAATTTTAAGCTATACTTCATTAATAAGTCACGATATTCTGGGAAACTGAAAAGGTGCAATTTACAGTTCAATTATCTTTACATCTTTGTAATTAGTCTCAAAAGTTTTCTGTGCAAATGAATCGAACAGTACTAAACAGATCTGGTATTACGCAAACGTGATCGTACGAAACAAGAAGATAAATGATATGTTTCCACAAGAAGAAAAACTTTAGGTAGGATTCAAACCGTCTCAGTGTCGCTCCTTTGATCCCAAGATGACTAAGAGAGGAGAGTAGAAACCGGCGATTGACAGTGTCGAACGCTGCGGGCAGGTCGAGGAGGGTGAGGACCGAGTAGAGGGAGGCGGCTCTAGCCAACTGGAGAGCATCAGACACCACTAGAAGCACCGTCTCTGTGGAGTGACCAACTCTGAAACCAGACTGATATCCATCGAGGAGATGGTTCCGGGTGAGAAATTCAGATAATTGATCACAGGCCGCCCGCTCTGGAGTTTTAGACAGGAAGGAGAGGAGAGAGACCAGTCTGTAACTTTGGACCGAAGCGGGATCCAAGGAGGGTTTCTTTAAAAGAGGTAAAATGAGAGCAGTTTTGAAGGCAGCTGGGAAGCAGCCAGAGGAGAGCAAGGAGTTGATGATCTTAGAGATGAAGGTGGAGAGTTGCAGGGAGATGATGATGATATGCACCAATAATCTGCTAATTCCTAACAAGACTGTTGAGCAAAAAAAATTTTCCTCAGTTTTAGCAAAGTGCAGGAAATCACACGCACATTTTCAGAACCACTCATCCCATATGGGGTCGCGGGGAACCGGAGCCTAACCCGGCAACTCAGGAGGGGGAGGGGACACACCCAGGACGGGACGCCAGTCCGTCACAAGGCACCCCAAGCGGGACTCGAACCCCAGACCTACCAGAGAGCAGGACTGTGGTCCAACCCACTGCGCCACCGCACCCCCCCTGCAGGAAATCAACAGATGTAAAAAAGGTAAAAAAAAATTACTTCCAATGGGAAACGAGCAGGTTTGACATCCAATGAATCTCAAATAACGAAAGCTGAAAGTGGCGAGAAAATGACAAACGCCACACGTTTAGGGACGAGTAAAGACGGGATTTAATATGAATTTGTGGACAGAGTACATTTTTACTTTCAGTCAATTTAACATCACTTGTAACGTTGCTGTAAATAAAAAGACGATAAAACCTACAGTTGTAGTTACATTTTTAAGCCAAAACCTAACTTGTGAATAAAAGACGGGACACGTTCGTGATTAAGACCGTACTGATTTTGACTAAAGACTAAAAGTGACTTTCGAGTAAACGGACAAAAACAAGTCACAAACAACGTTCCGTTCCCGATCGCGGTCGTAGGGGGGAGAGCCAGTAAACACCGGTAAAACATGTTCTGCCCTGGAACTGAAGGTCAGAAATTTTGTCCCGTTTCGTGTCTCGCGTACAGTGTTCAAAAGGTGCGGACGGTGAACCTATAACACTATCGTCTGCCTGCGTCGCCCCGTCGCTGCGGTGAGTCATCGCACGGCGTGACGCTCGCCACAGTCATCCCGCTCGTAGCCGATGGGCTTCAGCTGCTGCACTATGAAACCGGCGACCTCCTGGGACGCTGCAGCGACAATCCTGCGGGACATGAGGTCCAGGGGCCCACCTAAAAAGGGACAAAACGCCTTAACGGGCAGCAGGGGGCGCAACTGCCAAGGCACTGAATTTGTGGTTTACGTTCCAGGAATATAAGTGCTATCTACTCTTAATGAGTTTAGTCATTGCTCAGTTTTTAATTCCAAACTGGGAAAGTGAGGAAAACAGAGTAATTACTAGTTACACTAAGAGCACATGGTAGTTATGCTCCTGGAACGTAAACCGCCACTTTCTCCGCTCAGCGATTAACGTACTGAGCTGTTGCTAGATGTGACATTTGTAAGGCTTCATCAGACTCCTCCCAAAGTGTCTCTTCCATTTAATTGCTCCTAGGTGTGGTGGTGGGAGAGGGGGTGCGGTGGCACAGCGGGTTTGACCGGGTCCTGCTCTCTGATGGGTGTGGGGTTCGAGTCCCGCTTGGGGTGCCTTGCGATGGACTGGCATCCCGTCCTGGGTGCGTACCCTCTCCCTCCAGCCTTACACGTGGTGTTGCTGGGTTGGGCTCCGGTTTGCCGCGACCCTGCTTGGGACAAGCGGTTTCGGCCAATGTGTGGGAGGGGATGAATTTACTTGACACTGTGGGTTACAGCAGTGTACAGCATCGCTACTGGCACAGTTAACATACGGCCTTCAAAACGTGGTACGGCAACCGGCAGGGAAACTCTCGGGACAATTTTCAGAATTATTCACAATTAATTTTCAACCGGTGCTTTTCTGAACTGCGGCCGACTTTACTCCTCACGGAGGGTCCATTTCATCGGTTCCGGTGACTGAATAACTGGGTCAGAGACCGCACGTCCGTGAACATTGTCACCGTGCCTCTTTGCGCAAGCTGGCACTGCTCTACTGCAGGAGAACACCTCCTCCACAGCAGCAGCTTTAGTTACTTACTTTATTTATTTGTTTTTATACTTTTGTTTAGTACAAGTATTTCACTCATCGTCTCCTCTCTTGCATTTTAATATGTTTGCCTGTTTGTCACTCATTAACTTATTTCTCTACTTGTTTGTTTGTGTGTGTGTGTGTGTGTGTGTGTGTGTGTGTGTGTTGTACAGTGTATGCTGCTGTATCTTACGTGAATTTTCATTCATTCATTATCCAGTTTCAGCCCATTAGCTACATCTATATTCTGTGCTACACCATCTGACCACACATGTGTATAATTATCATCACCATAATATTATGGGGTTGTGTTGTTTTCCTTACCACCTTTTCACATTTATCTGACATTTTTCTCTAAAGGAGCTTAACAATGTTAAGATGCTGACAGTTATTTACGCAGCATGGTAATTTTACTGGGGCAATTTAGAGTAAGTACCTTTCTCAGGAGTACTACAGCTGGAAGCGGGATTCGAACCTGTAACCTTTGGGTGCAAAAGCATCAGCTGTAACCACTACACTACACTACCAGGAGAGCCTATACTGTAGCTCTCCCTGACAGATGGCTGGCTCCATTTGCACTGTGATTTCACTCTGTTTTGTCTGTGTTGTATGGACAATAATGGGATGAATGTGCCATGACACTCTCTCTGTGTGTGTGTGTGTGTTTGTTTGTTTGTTTGTTTGTTTGTTATAGTGCTTTTGAACTCTGTTCCCTATGAAACTGAACCTTTAGATTCAATTTTTAGATCCAAACAGTTTTAATGCTTTTTTTTTTTTAAATGTTTTTTAATGTTATCAGCTTTTTAAAGAAAATTTGAGTTTGTACTCACTTAGACCACTGGGTATTGTTTTTCTGCTGCAGTATGAAATACTTTGCTCAAGGTACCGCAGCGGTGACTTCTCCGCGACCTAAGCTGACCCGAAGACCCTAATCTGCGAAACATCGCATCATCCGTACATGGGGACGGTGTTATAACACAAAGGCTTGACCCGACCCACCTGACGTGTCCATGACAACTCCTCCAGCCTCCCGAATAATGATCGCCGCTGCTGCCATGTCCCAGCAGTGCAGGCCGAACTGGTAGTAGGCGTCAGCCGCGCCGGCGGCCACCTGGCACAGCGCAAGCGTGGAGCTGCCTATGATGCGGACCCTGCAGGAAGGGAGAGTCCTCAGGCTGGCTGCATGTGAGAACCCATTTCCCGTCCTCAGCTGAACAATGCAATGTGTTTTACACTTGTTTTACACCATCCTTATAGAACACCCAGCTCTGGCGCCTTTGTTCCCTTCACTTAGCGTACAAATACAGTACAGCAAGCTACACCCGTCAGGCTTTGGGAACGAATGAGACTATATGAACACGCAAATACGGTAACCATGACCACGTGTAGGAAGCCAACATCCTGGAGCTGAGCCCAGCATCACACTGTCCCCCCACCCCGACGTGGCACTTCGATTTTTCTGTGTCCAGGTGAGTCAGGACTGCCTTACCCATGAGCAGGTGCCCTCAGGAGCTTCTCCATGTTCCCCAAAAACAGCGCCAGTGTTTCAGGATCCCTCTTTGCGCCGATTTCTGTTAGAATTAGGGCCTTGGACACATCTGATGAAATACAGAAGTCTTTCTTGAAGGATTTTACTGAGAGAAACCTTGAACAAGTGCATCTGGTTTTATATTCCGTTCACCTATTCTTCTGTTCAAACAACAAATTCACTAAGTTAAATGGAACACTTTTAATTCCTTTCTGAGACACTTCAGAAAAAAAATTGGAAAAAAAAAAACAATCCTTGAATACTCATATAGCCACAATTTATTGAACTGGTGGTAAAGATCCAAAAATGCCCCAAACTGGTCACAGGTGGAGCTTCCAGCATGAAGTAAGACAGGTGACGTGAGATACGGACAGGTGTACAGGGATGGGCTTCAGCTCTTTTCTCCAAAGCAACTTGCACTTTTAAGCTACCAACAATTATTTATCCATTTAGACAGCTGGGTAACTTTACTGGAACAATCTAGGGTAAGTACCTTGCTCAAGGGTACTACAGCTGGAGGTGGGATTTGAACCTGCAACCTTTGCATCTATAGGCAGCAACTCTAACTGCTACACTGAATATTTATCATGCACCAGCATTACCTCTCTATTGACATGGATAAGGTTACTCAGGGTTGTTAAAGTATCTTATTGTGCCAATTATACCCGTGCAATACCTTGCTTTTACTCGTCTACCGTACTTTGTATTCTTTATTAATATCCAAATTAATACAAGACTGAATGCTGATGTTACACCTGCAAGATACAATCAATGACTGTAACGTGCTGGTGGTCATAGGGTCCTGAACCAGCAACTGATGTTCTGCTGCAGAGTTACACTTATTAAAGTGCAGATGAGATTATCATTATTATTATTATTATTATTATTATTATTATCTACACTAACCTTTCTCCTTGGACACCTGAAGTCTGAGACCATTGCAAAAGGCACCGTGACCCTTCCTAGCCGTGTACAAGGTCTCCTCGAAGCAATGGTAAATGACACCAAACTCAAGCTGTAAGTGAGAGAAATGAAATGCATGAGAAGGACACGCTGCTGCTGCAACCGTTAATGCCGACATGAAACGCCCAAGAGTGTCGAGGAGCGAGGAGATGGGAGACGACGGTGCCCAGAAGCTCTGAATAATAAAACAAGGGGCACATCACGTGTAATTGACATTGTCAGGGAAATAAAGACACGAAACCAGATTATATGCACGTGCAAGACATACGTCATACAACGAACGGTCCAGTTACGCACTCTCAAAGATACAAATATTTCACTCTGTATTTTATTCAGACGCAATACACACAATTACAAGTTACTCAATGAAATGAGATGTTGAAAAAAATTCTATAATTCAAAAAACGTTATTTACCTCTTTCTTGACAGCAAAACCTATGCTTACAGCCACCATAGGGAAACTGCAAGACAAAACAAGTTCACTTCAGCCTTTTAACATCTTATAAGCCACTTTGTTCAATTTTAAAGCAATCAGCGCTCCACAGTAACCAATGTTTACCATCTTCATCGTCAACTATCTACCGGTCAAGATTTACTATGTTTTATTAACCGCATCCTTATCACACAGAGAGCACGTCCACAGTACCTGTGAACAAAATTACACGTTCCGTCGATGGGGTCTATGATCCAGGTGGGGCTGTCGGTGAGGACGCACGGCTCTCCCGCGGCACACGACTCCTCGCCAATGAACCTACGGGAAGAACGTGTTGGAGGATGACATGGAACGACACGTGGGATGAGGGGTGGATGCAGTGGAGCACGGCCTTCAGATGAGCTTTCAGAAAATGTCATCTGTCCCCATGTTCTCCACACTCCTGAGACAGACGCCCCTGTGTCTGGAGTACCGCGGTTTCGCACCAGGTGTTGCTCTCAGTGACCGAATGCAAGGAGCCCAGAGCACCTGTGCGAGGGAAAGCTCTCCCTGAGCGTGGAGATGATGAGCTCCTCCACCAGGCGATCGGCCTCCGTCACCAGGTCCGTCGGAGTGCTTTTGGTGCTCACGTGCTTCTCCTGCTTCACGGCCTCCAGAACGACCTGTACACGTGAAACGGGAAGGAAAAACACCACAGAAAGGAGAAGCCGTGTTGCTACGAAATTAGAATGAGCGACAACCAGCCACTTCTGGTTCACTGCTCCCTTGAAGCACCCGGTGAAAGCAGACGAAAACAAAGTAATTGCTGAAAATTACGTCTTATAACCCTGATCTGCCAAGACAGTTGAAACAAATAATATCGTAAAGCAGGTGTTTTCGCATCCAGATGTTCGTTGGCAGTGAAGGACACCCAAAGAGTGCGGGACCAGATTAATTCAACTCACTTCCACAGTGTTTACAGCTCGTGTCTGGTGTTGCCCAGTGTCAGCGATCAATATCAAGATGAAGTATCTTGTGCATGTTTATTTACATTTATTTATTTATCTAGCAGACACTTTTCTCCAAAGCAACTTCCAGTGAGCTCTATGTAGTGTTATCAGCCCACACACCTTATTCACCAGGGTAACTTACACTGCTGGATACGCTACTTACACTGGGTCACTCATCCATACATCAGTGGAACACACACACTCTCTCTCTGTCACTCATACACTAAAGGGGAACCTGAGCAGTATGTCTTTGGACTGTGGGAGGAAACCAGAGCACCTGGAGGAAACCAATTTATTCAACTGCAAACACAGGAAGAACATGCAAACTGAAAACAGGATAAATTTATAGGATAAATCAATCATCATCAAACTTGTAGAGAGAATGTATTTTTATTTTCAGTCATTTTAGTTTTCACTTGAATGTAGTTTAATGAAAAATTCTCAAGTATTATAGCATATATTTCATTAAACCACTTCCTTAATTTTCAGGCAACTGGGACTGTAAGTCTGTTTGTAATTTGATTTCTTTGTAAGGCCAACTACTATCAACAGAACCTTAACAATAGGGGGTAGATTGTGTAAAAAATCAGAGAAAGAAAAACTAAATAAGAAGTACCCTGTAACACTTTAGTTCAAAAAAAAAAAAAAAAACATCAAGAGTAGAGTCAAGGTGTTACCATAAATCCTCTCCCAGGAGAAGGGTGTCAGACTGGATACACCCCCTGCTTGAGGACACTGCATTTTTTATTTTTTTTTACTTCAAAACTACATTAAAGTTAGAGTTATTGTAACCCGTTCAGTAACTTGCTACCGGCTACTTTGAAAAGTATCATCTACCACAATATGCATAACAGCGGAATAAAACAGACATGATTTACATTTATTGGTTATTTATTGGTTTATCAAACGCTTTCCTGTAAAAGTCTTGGATACAGCGGCGGTGAAAGAAATACTTTGTAAGACCTTTTAACATTTTTAACACGTTTTAACTTGGAGCTGCTATGAAGCTAATTAAAAATGACTGAAAATAAGATTGTTCTCTCCCGCATATTCTCTTTGCTCTCTTTTGACTTTGGGCGAGCACGAGCAGCGCAGACCCGGTTCCGTTAACCTGAAACGGACCGTAGCCGTACGGAGCGCAGCAGGTGCGGCCCCGGTCGGGACCCCCCAGTGACACGTGCGCGTGCATCGGTGCCCACGGCCGCGTGGTTCTCATCATTTTTGCTTTTTTATTTTCGTTACATGTCATGAATGTCAGCTTGGACCGTTATTCACTCACTTCCAGGCTGTGACTGACAGAGCCGTGCGACCCAGTTGCCCGAACTTTCTTAGACCGTAAAACCGGCGGCTGCGCTGAACTGTACCGCGGCACTGCCGGGGCACATCACCTGGCCGCGTGGAATAACGGAACAGGTGACAGGGCTCCCTACGCGGCCCAGGGACCGCAGGCCACTCAGACCACACACAGTCAGTGCAGTATTTACACTGCATTTACTACCGCACGCGCCTGAAAGCGAGCGGGCAGCGACCGCGAGCGCAACCGCAGTACGAACGGACTTTTTTTTACATTACAGCGATTCGGAACGAAGAGGGGGTCAGAGATGCAGCGACACGACGCGCGCCACTCCCGGGCGACCGAGGGCGATTCACGCGCACATGTCCGCCGCCGCATTTCCGCTCCGCGCGATCCTCAGCCGACGCGCGCTCGTCAGCCGCTGGGCGCGAGAGGGGCCCGACGCCGTACACACGTCCACCGCGTGTCCGCAATGAGCGCGCGCACCGTACCTGTCCCGCGGCGCGCGCCACTCGCACGGCCGCGTCCATGCACTCCTCCACCGAGCCCATGCTGCACGGCGCGCGCTCTCGCCGCCCGGCACATCGCGCGGAAGCGCTGCGCGTGCCCGGCGCCCTCCACCTTCCGCTGGGCCAGCGCGTGCCCGGGCCTCCTGTTCGTGCCGCCCGGTTAACACTGGAGCGCGCGGCCCGCACACATATCCGCGTGACCTTCAGCGCAACCTTGATGATGTTCACTGCGCGCAGTGAGAACCATTTAGAAACTTTTGTCTTCGATTATAGAAAAAATAGACATGGAAATGCATGTGTACTAAAACTGTATATATTTTATATATCGTTTTATTATACTTTAGTTATTTATTTTAAATATATTTACATTTTTATCGTTCAACATGAAGAACCTGCATCTGAAGGATCAATAAATGTACGCCCTGAAGGGGGCGCCAAAATCAAAAGCGGTTCTTTTCTGAACTGGCAGCGCATCGGGCTCGTGGGCGCCCAGCCAGTACAGACTGTCATTGGCTGACACATTTCGACCAATCAAACAGTTGTTTGTAGAAAGACGTGCATTATGATTGGTTCCCGGATTTAAATAATTTTCAAGCGTCTGTTCTCATTTAGAAAACGGATGCCGAGACAAAAATATAAATGCACTTCACATCTTAACATGTTATAACGTCAATAACAACAGGAATGTCAGATGTGTTTCCCTTTGCTTATGGATTTTTGTTATGTTCTATTATTTTAAATGTTATTTTGTGATGTAATTGCTTTTCACGATGTAAATAATTTAGGTATGTGTATTTTACATTATGTACAGTTGTTGAATGGTACATATTACTGTGGAAAAAATATCATTGATTGTAGTTATTGAATAAACTGTAAATGCATACAACTAATCAAACTGAATGAAAATAAAGGACATCTATATAAAGTCAATTATTGGGTTATAGTCACAGAGGGATTGACGTAAAACACAGTAGTATATTTCCACATATGGGTAATGAACCAATCAACCAAGTTTTAATTTGCATTCCACTCCTGTAATTGTCACAAACAATTGTCTTGCTGATTTTCAAGAGAGACCTTTGAAATGAAAGTACATTTTAAGTACTTCAAATCACTGTTGCTGAAATGAGAGAATAAATACATTGATCCCAGATGCTGGCAGGTGATCGCAGAGCCTGGTCTCAAGCAGGGATTTGAACATCTGCACAGCTCAGTGGCCCTTTTTTGATCTTAGCCTCGGCTGCGCGTTCCGACGTGGGTTCGAATCCGACTCCGTCTGTATGGAATTTGCATGCGCTCCCTGTGTTTGCGTGGGTGTGTCGTCCCCCCCCCCAAGTGACACGTGTTTCAGCAGAGTTTAGGTCTAAACGGTGGGAAATCTGGGCTTTTCTCTCGTCACCGAATTGACCCACAGCCTCACATGGATGATTCAATGTTTAAAACGGTGTAACGAGTCGCCTTTGTGAAGTAGAATAACAATGTTACAAATACCTCCGTTTTTAATAAATAAATAAATAAATAAATAAATAAATAAGTAAACAACGCGTCAGAACACAGTGTGAAATGAACCACCGTCCCAGATAATCTGAAAGCGGATTAGGAGAAACATTTCGGCAGATTTCGGTGTTACTGTAATTTTCCGCATAACGTGGGTAAAAACGGTGTACATGTGACGATCTGCAGGCAAAGAAGTAAATGTGTCTACAGATCGCTTTTAATGACAGTGATTTTTTTCTAAATCAGTAAAGCATATTTTTACCAAGTTAAAACATATTGGCCGTTTAATCTTAAAATATGTCACATCTGTGTTAATATATATTCGCTTTGTAAGACAAAGTGGCGGGTTCGGAATGGTAGTTAAACAGTTTTTAGGCGAGAAATAAAAACGTAAAGTATTGCTTAAAAACATAAACGGGAAATGAACATGAGTGCATAGTAAGAGTACAACAAAAGTTCTATTATTATTATTATTATTATCGCCGCTGTTGTTCTTCATCAATCTCATCTAAACTTTTTTTCTCAATGTCACTTACAGTGTTTATAATAATAATAATAAATTCCACTTTTTACTGAATTTCCAGCTGCTGTAGCCTGTAGGTACGCTGCACAAACACAACTTTAACTTATTGCCTCACTTTGGAGAAAAGCGTTCGGTAAACGAATAAATGTAATTTATCATTAATTTTATATGAACATAAGTCACGCATTTTTTTTGTACTGAAATGAAAACTAACGCGAGGGACATCCGCGCCACCGCGCCACTGCACCACCGCACTGGTTGTTCCAGCAGCTCGTCTCGTTTCGCCGAAATGTGCCCGCGGTGTCCCGTGACCTCAATCCAATCTCAGCCGCGCTGTCGGGAGCGCGACCAGGAGACGCCTCCACGCGCAGGGATTTGATTCCTCACCCGCGTCCTCGTGCGGCGCGCGCGCGCCCAGGGCTCGAGATGCCCCGAGTTGCGGGACGAGGCTGCGAAGAGCGAGGAGATCCGCACTAGTAGGGCAACGGAGGGCAACGCAGGGCAGCGATGGAAAAGAACCCGTAATAATTTACCGCGATGTCGCCTAGGTGAAGACACATGGCCGGGCTGCGCCGTGCGCGAGGGACCTTTGCCCTTTGGGCTCTTCTCACCTTGGCCTCCGTGTTCTTCTTCTGCGAGTATTTCATATATTACTGCGTGATGCTCCAGTGCTCCTGGCCTCAGATCGGGAGGCTGGATGGGACCCTGGAAGCCCCGACCCTGCGCGCCTTCTTCCTGGCGGACACGCACTTGCTGGGAGCGCTCAGAGGACACTGGTTCGACAGGCTGAGAAGGTGAGCAGTAAGACACCACCGCGGGCGGTAAAAAGTGCAGTGAACGTGGTTACATATTACTGCGGTGACTGAGCCAGAGTGGCTGTGCAGACACACACAGTCTAGGTGATATTTTACATTTAAGTGACCCTTTCCTCCCAAGTGACTTACAGTATATGGTATTTACATTTATTTACACGGTTGTACAGATGAGTAACTTTTACTGCAGCAGTTTTGGGTAAGTACCGTGTTCAAGGGTACTACAGAAGGAAACGGGATTAAAACCAGTAACCTTTAGGTGCAAAGACAGCAGCTGTAACCACCACACTACCAGCAGAGCAAGTCTCCCTAACAGGTATAGGGCTGGCTGGATTTGCACTGTTTTGTCTGTGTCCTCTGGAAAATCATGGGATGAATGTGACGCGGTGTGTGTGTGTGTGTGTGTGTGTGTGTGTGTGTGTGTGTGTGTGTGTGTGTGTGTGTGTGTGTGTGTGTGTGTGTGTGTGTGTGTGTGTGTGTGTGTGTGTGTGTGTGGCTTTTGAACTCTGTTACCGCTATGCAGGGTGCGCTCACATTTCACAGCTGCTGCCTTTATAGCCATCTGTGTCCAAAAATCATGGTACTCAATGCAGATTTATCAATAAATAGGATTTTTTTTTTTTTAAAGCTTCTGTCTGAAATGACCAAATATTGCCAAAATTTCCAATGTGTTATTTCTTATTAATAACTAAAAAAAAAACTGTGAAAACTAAAGTTTTCGTTGATTTAATTAACTGATATTTTTTCCAGCCTATGGTTTATTTTGTCACAAAATGTGCATTGACTTACAGAAAATTTTTCCGGTTAGTCTTGATTTTGTGAAACTAGTGTAAGTCCATAAATGATGATCAGCAGAATGTATGAAATGGAGCCAATTATGGAAAAAGACCAATAACTTGTGATTTGAACCCCAAGTGACTTCTCATAAACCAGGATAAAATACAGAACATAACATTTAAAAATAGAGAATAAACTTTTACTAATACGATAAAAAAATCAGTGTTAAAAATATTTAATGTGTTTAAAGAATAAATGGGTTGGTTCCTGGTCCTAATTAATTCACAAATCTGTAGAAATTCAGGGAAACACATTTAAAGGTATCACTCAATAATATATAAGAATAAAATGTAGACATGCAGTTCACGTTACCCAAAATGCAGCAGTAGACAGTGTGCAGTGAAGGCAGAATAAATTAATAGTGGGTATATAATAATTACAGTATGAAAATGTTCTGTTTCAATTTACTGCAAGACCATGAATTTTTGGGGAGAGACAGACAGACAGGCTAACCTGAATCAACCAGAATTTAATCAGATAAAAACACATCATATCCCTAAAAAATCATGCTTGATGTGATGATTTACCCAATAATCCTCGATGTCGAAAGTGGACCATGGGAAATGCCAGAAGCGTTCTCAACAAGATATGATTAAATAAGAATGTATTTAAGCAACAAATCTGTGAAAAGATACACAAGGAAAATATGACAGGAGTGTATGCGACGAATTACACTCATGAGTCGGTGTATGAGGTGCACCTTGTTGGCTTTGGCCAGGAACCCCTTTTGCCTCCTGAACCGCATGAATTCGTCTTTGTTGACACCATCATGCGTCTGTGTCCACAGCTCTTCAGCTCCCTTTTCACTCTGAGTTGTAGGTCATTTTGGAGAGAAGCGTCTGACAAATGAATACATATAAACTGGTGTAAAGTGACCTGGGCAGGCGACACACACACGCACGCACGCACACACAGTCAGTGTCTGTAGTTTCGCAGGGAATGGCAGATGGAGAGGGCCTTCCAGACAGCCCTGTGGCTTCTGAAGCCGCACATTGTCTTCATTCTGGGGGACATTTTTGACGAGGGCACGTGGAGCTCCGAAAAGGTACGTGTCCGTCCCGGCGATCGTCACGGTAATACCGCCGTACCGTACTTTTCCCTGTTCGTCGGTGCCTCGTCATTCCCTTTACCCACAATCCTTCCTCTTACAGGACTGGGAGGATGACGTGCGGCGCTTCAGTAAAATGTTCAGACGCACAACTGACACGGAGCTGATTGTTCTTCCCGGAAACCATGACGTCGGCTTCCAGAACGAGTACGGTCACGGCTGACGGCTTATGCATGATGTGCTAAGAAGCGATGGCACATATTTCCAGTTATGGCGTCAGGGTTCAGCATCGTTGTCCCTTGAGATCCACAATTTGACAGTATGATGTTGATGTTTCTTACAGTAAACTCTACTCACTGAGTTCACATTCTGAAACACACACACTGTCGCTCTCAGTGGACCCCGTTTTACTGGAGTCTCTACCAAGGGTTTTGGTGTCTCTGTCCTGCCCATGACCGTGACGTGACCGGTGCGGTCCACATGTGTTTAGTATATGAACAAAAGAGACAGCGGAAAACAGTGAAGAGAGACAAATGTCCTCCTGATCTCCTGCTGCAGGGCGGACTGGGCCAAGCTGTGGCGCTTCGAAAAGGTCTTCAACGTCACCTCTGCTACCGTCGTGACCAAAGGGGGAGTGAAGTGAGTGGCTCTGCAGGCTCGCAGTGTGTAAGGATGTGCTTTGCGATGTGCGTTAAGGCACGGTGATGAAAACCTTGCTAAAAGGTGGGGATAAGTCCAGCATGAGTGCGTGCGAGAGAGAGAGAGACCGACCATACCGAGCAGAAGGTAAATCGACACATTCACAACCAGGCAGCCTGACTCCTCCAGGAGGGTCTCGCTGTTTAAGTGACTAAAGTGTCAAGTGGAAAGACTTTCACCTGGGCGCTTCTAGGGCCTTTGTGTGTACCGTAATAAAACCGCGTTGTTTTATGGTAAAGGAGAAAGTCCAAGGGCAGTGAACACTCTGTTGGGGGGGGGGGGGGGGGGGGGTGTCACTGGATCATCGGGATTAGAAATCTGTAAAATATGAAAGAATTTCTTAATCCATAATGATTTTGGTGCATACTAAAAAACTAAAGTGAAAGTAAAACCAGAAAGAAGCTATAAAATGCAGCACTTGACCTAAACTGGAAAGTTGACATAAATTAAAAATCTCAAGAAACTACATCCAAAATTGTTCACAATGTCCCTGCGTTCAAACTTATTTTAATTTCCACAGTCCATACAGAATGCCTCTCTCCTGTGTGGCTCTTAAACAATCCGAGGGCTCAACTCCAAAGTGTTTTTTAAACCTCTAAATCACTATCAGTAAAGGCTTAATAATATCAATGTCAATTTATTGGCAGGTTCATTCTGTAGACAATCCATTGTGATACTTAACTTCAAGCTACATTACGCCTAAATTAAAACACTGAAAAATATGTTCCATCTACAAACTTGCTTCATTTCATTGGAAGACTTATCTTGTTATTGAGCACAAACATTTACATCTATTTATTTAATAGACACTTTTCTCTAAAGCAACTTCCAATTAATTCTATGTAGTGTTATGAGCCCATACACTTCATTCACCGCGGTGACTTACACTGCTAGATACACTACTTACACTGGGTTACTCATCCATACATCAGTGGAACACACACACACTCTCTCTGTCACTCACACACTATGGGTGAGCCTGAACAGCATGCCTTTGGAGTGTGGGAGGAAACCAGAGCACCCAGCAGAAACCCACGTAGACACGGAGAGAACATGCAAACTCCACACAGACTGAGCGGGGATCGAACCCATGTCCTCTCGCTCCACCTAGGCTCTGTGAGACAGCACCGCTACTTGCTGTGCCACTGTGCCACCCATCCTCACCCACTCAGGAACACCAGAGCTGAGCAATAAACACTGTGGAAGTGAATTGCACTAGGGTGGTTCTAGAGTGCTGCCCTGTGTGAGTGCATTTTACTGACACCTATTGGTTAGGAGGGTAAAAAACAGGCTGAAACGCTGCTGTCCTGAATAACAAGCCTTCACTTACATTACTGTAGATCGAGGTGATGTCTTTGCAGGCCTCGTTTTCGAGGAAGGAAAGTTCTGGAGGGTGCGAATGCTTCCCTCTGCAGCTGAGTCCGTTTGCAGGAGGTGGTTAAGGCACTCTCCCGCCCCACAGCTTCCTGCTCCTGAACAGCATGGCAGTGCTCGGGGGAAGCTGCTCCGTGTGCCGCTCCGTCGAGGACGAGCTCTTCTTGCTGTCGCGTGACCTCAACTGCTCCCTGCAGGTAGGCGCCTCGCAGGACCGTGCTCGGGGCTCAGGGCCACCGGTGACAGAGACTGGTGAAGAAATGCGGTTAAGGCTCCACTTTATGGCGAAAGGCTTTCTGGAAGGCTGCGTTCGGGAACCGCCGGAGAGTTTCGGGCGGTGAATGAAGTGCAGTCCTCACATTTATAGCAACGTTCTACGATCAAACAAGCTGCAAATGTATTTAAGGAATATAGAGCAAAATCTGACCCCCCGCCCACCCCCGGAACATTTCCTATACCTTTTCTTCCCTGTATTATTTAGAGCATCGCTGTGTCAAAAAAATCACCTGGAAAATATTCCATAGGACAATATGGACTTAATAAACCACACTGGCTACTCAGTATTGTACAGATATGCATTTTCCGCATCATTCTAATTTCCTAACGATCGTTTACAGGAAATCTCATCAATTTGCTAAAAAAGCAACTTCCAGTAGGTTTGAATTGTTGGAGTGTTACTGGAGTGTTTTACTGTAGAGAAGAAGGTCACGGCAACCTGAGACAAAATTCCTGGCCGCAGGACTGGTCCAGATGACCGTAGGATGGTGTCACAGGAGAGATGCTCTGACAAGGGACACTGGGTACAGAGGGTACAGTAAACGGAAATGGAAGCTGTTTTACCCCGTTTATGAACTTGCTCAAGTTGCCTTTCAAGCTCATCGCTCCTCTTCAGGCCACACAGTCCAAGAAGGTGGGAAAGCTGTGCCGCGATGCCCGGAAGTTTCCCTCGTCTCCTCCCATCATCCTGCAGGTAGAGCCACAGCTGACTCACACACTTGCCATTAACCTTTGTGGAAAATACCAGAAAAGAATTAGCAGCAATGTGATTTAAACACATTGTAAAAAAAACTTCAGATCTTTCTGGAATTATTTCCAGAACTTGTGTTATGTGTGTGTCGTGTAGATGAGCCCTAAAGCGGAATAACAGATGTCATGTTGAGCTCATCTGAGCGCCGTCATTTTCCGGAGTCCCTAGTAACCCTTCTGCCCCCAGCATTACCCTCTTTACCGCGCCAGCAACGCCATCTGCTCCGGCCTGGATGTGGCCCCTGAGGAGGTCCGTCACCAGCGCTTCGAGGAGCAGTACGATACGCTGTCGCAGGAGGCCTCCGAGAAGGTGAGCACCTCATCGGGTCCTACCTGGGTCCACAGTAGGAAACTTAGATCACTGCAGCCCTGAGCACAGTGGTGCCCCCTACTGACCAGTAGAGGCCACACATCTGCTGGACTCCTGGTCCAAACTGACCGCTGGGAAACTTCTCTGTGGTTGGTGCCCAGCAAACCACTGCAAACTTTCCCTACTCCGTGTGCAGAATCACACGCAGAGAGAGTTCCGGAAAGGCGGCATGTGGACACAGAACATGTAGGAAGACACATTTATGTGACACTTTTTTCTAAAGCAACTGAGTTATTTACCCATTTATGCAGCTGGTTAATTTTACCGGAGCAACTTAGGGTAAGTACCTTGCTCAAAGGTATTACAGGGGCAAATGGGATTCGATCCTACAACCTGTGGGTCGAAAGGCAGCAGCACTAACTGCTACACTACCCGCGGTCTCCCAGACATTTACACTTCATACGCTTGGAAGTGTCGGTCACTGTCCCGGGAATCCAGTCAGGAACCTGGGTCCAGGTATTGAGCGCCGCCCACGAGGACCGGCTGCAGCCCGACAACCATCTACACCGTGCTTCTCCTGCGCAGCTTCTCTGGTGGTTTCGGCCGCGCCTCGTCCTCAGCGGCCACATTCACCGGTCCTGCGCGGTTCTCCACGAGAACAAGTACCCCGAGGTGAGCGTATCGTCCTTCAACTGGCGCAACGGCAACAGACCCAGCTTCCTCCTGGTAATCGCCGCTCCGCACCATTTGCACACGTTTCCAAACGGCGCGGTCACTCTGGGTCTCCTCATGCGTTCCATTCGCGGTCACCGTATTCCTCTCAAACAGACTTTCAGAAATGTCTCATTTTTGAGTTCCTTAAACCCTGCATGGTCGAGGACTGAAGGATTTAGTTGGTTTGGTTTTTTTTATGTACCTGGGCGTTCGTAACAGACACTGGTCCTAAGAGTCACCACCGCATGTATTTAAAAACACTGTGGAAGACCATGAGGATCAGATCTTCAGAACCCTGTACTGTGACTCAGTGGTTTGCCGTACCATCCATCCATCCATCTTCTGTCCCGCTTGTCCTAAAAGGGTCGCGGTGGCAGCAGGGAGAGCAGAGGCCCAGCCGCCCCTGTCCCCCGCAACTTCCTCCAGCTCAACCTGGGGGATCTCCAACCGTTCCCAGGTCAACTATGAGATATAATCCCTCCAGCAAGTCCTGGGCCGACCTCGGGGCCTCGTCCCAGTTGGCCGTTCCTGGTATACCTCCAGAGGGAGGCGTCCAGGGGGCATCCTTATCAGATGCCCGAACCACCTCAACTGGCTCCTCTCAATGTGAAGGAGTAGCGGCTCTACTCTGAGCTCCTCCCGGATGTCCGAACTCCTCACCCTGTCACGGAGAGCGAGTCCCAACACCCTGCGGAGAAAACTAATTTCGGTCGCTTGTATCCGCTATCTTTTTCTTCGGTCATTACCCAAAGTTCATGACCATAGGTGAGGGTAGAGACGTAGATTGACCGGTAAATGGATAGCTTCACCTTATGGCTCAGCTTCCCCTTCACCACTACAGTCCGGTACAGCGACCGCATGACTGCTGCCGCTGCTCCCAGTCTGTGGCTGATCTCAAGCCCCCTTCTTCCCTCACTCGTGAGCAAGACCCCAAGATACTTCAACTCCTCCACCTGGGGCAAAAACTCTCCCCTTTCCAGGATTCGTTCTTACCTGGGTTCGTTCTTACCTGATTTGCCGTGCCGTTCACCTTATTTGACCCTAGCTCAGGCCGACGAACCTGGACTCTCCGGATTGTCGGTCGGCCCGTCACGCACCATGCAGCACAACCATACTCTCTTCTTTCCAGGGTTCATTCTCACCTGACCGCCTCGCTCTGTCCACTTGCTTCCTCCCGGAGGAGACCACCGTCGTAGTGCTCTACTGTGGCAGCGGGGCGGCCGTGGCCCTGCTGGCCCTGCTCCGGTCCTACCTGCTCAAGGGAACCTCGCTCGTTCACCGACCACCCGTGTAGAAAACCCAGACCCCGGCCCTTTAAAACCACGCGACACACACACAACGTAGGACAAAATGTGCGTGTTAATAAGGTAGCCTTTCACACACTGTTAACTAAATTGTAAATACAGCGGTTCTTTGTGTTAAGAACACTGTTATGAAATTTAGAAGATTCTCCAATTCACATATATTTCATAGCATTTTCTTTAACGTTCTTTATACTGTGTGCTGTGGAGTAAAAATGGTATCAATTTCCAGGCGCCACCACTAGTTGGCAGCAAAATGCACGCGGAGTAGAAACGAGACAGATGTGCGCAGCCGCCGTCCTTTACCGTGTTCACCGCTCACGTCTGCTGTTCCCGATTTTCAGTGGCTCGGAACAAGATGAGAAACGAGGCACATTTATGAGACGAACTGGTCAGCGGTCTTCATTAAATCGGGGTTTGTGGAGAACGTATTTTAATTTCCAGCCGTTTTAAACTACAGATGCTCTTCGACTAATGACGGGGTTATGTTCCAATAAACCATTCATAAGTGGAAAAAGAATACAGTACTGCAACTACCGAACATCACAGCCTGCCCTACCTTATCCGTGCTCAGAACACTTAACATAGCCTACAGCTGGACAAATTTAAGAAGGAGGGGCGTTCAGTAGACATGATGGGATGCAAAAACACAAAATAAAAAACTTTCAACACAGGATCGGTTGTTTGCACTCACTGGGGCAATCGCTATGGAGACTGTGAGAGTGGGGGAGCGGATGATGCGGCTCGCTGCCATCGCCCAGCATCGGGTGAGAGTATCGTACCGCATATTGCAAGCACGGGAACACATCGAAATTCAAAATTTGAAGCACGGGTTCTACCGAACGTGCATCGCTATCGTACCATTGTAACTTCGAAAAATCGAAAATTGACCCGTCATAAGTAGAGAAGCATCTGTAGTTTTGCGATGTAGTTAGTACGCTGAAATTAAAAGACTTACCGATTTTTTTTTTTTTTTTTTTTTGTGTTTTATGGCTATATCTAAAATTTTTACATAACTTTATGTATACATAGATCGATGGACACCAGTCTTTATTGAGTGGGTAAATGAAGCTGAAAGACACCGGAAGCTGACAAACACTGGTCATGTCTGTGTGGGAATAGTGGGGCTGAATGGGGGGGATGTTTAGATTTTTTTTCCCCCCCCCATCGATTTTAAACTAGCTTTAATTTAATGTAGGTTGAAATGAATAAAAAATAAACATTGCACTGAGATGTACAGGCACCCTGTGTACCACGCAATATGCTTTTCGGAAAACAGCAGACCACCACGATCCAGCACTGGACAACCAGTTAATTACGGATGATTTGTTATTGCTTTATCTGAGGTTTCTCTATTAAAAAATGGAGGGACGTCGGTGACTTAGTGGTAAATGCAACTATGGAATTACAAACAAATCGGGTTACGAACACAACCAGCACCGGAAGTCTGTTCGTATGGCGAGGACCCAGGATACCCCCATGAAGACCAAATGGGAATCTGCAGAAGATGTTTTGCTCTAATTTAAGGCAGTGCAGCGAATGGGTGGTTTTATAGCGGTTCAGGCTCTTCGTCACACTGTATCACTGTTCTACGACGTTAACCGAATATTTTAAGATGTTCTCCCACATTCAACGTTTTAAACTTGCACAAAATCTTCTAACGCACTTCTCCGTTGACACAAAAATAAATCCTCCACATTCACGTACGTGTGTACGTTTTATAAATACAAATACGCTCTGGACATTCATAGATACGTACACATATAGGGACACACAAAATGTAGACATATATATATATTTATGTAGAGAAATTTAAATGTACATAATTATATATAAAGGCAGACGCACTCAGGCGCGTACACAACGCAACTGAACGCTTATGTTTTCATGAACACACTCGAACGACCTCCCTCACACATATACCCAAACATTTTGGGGCACACTTCACATAACAAAAAAAAAAAAATTGTCCTGGTATTAAAACCACACCAGACTGGGAATCTTTCCAATCTAATGGATTTTCAGTGTTTAAAGCTCAAAAACATGAAATTAATTTGGGGAAAATGCAGGTGTGTTGCTGCAGGTAAGTGGTTCATTTGCATAATATATGCAGTTTTGTATTTTTTTTTTCTCCCCCCTCCCATTTTTCTTTAACTAAAAAGCAATTCCTTTTTATAAACCAGAAAGTGACTAAGAATCCCAACCCACAGCAGCGTTTGCCGCAGATGGAGCTGCTCTCAAGCCGTACGGCGCAATCGGAACATACTTACATGTGAGCTCACTGTACAAATACAGCCATAATAAAAGGCACAGAGATCTTCAACGAGGAGTTTCTTCAATAGTCGTACAAAATATTACATTTGTCAGTCTATACAATATAATAAACCTTGCAGCCTGTACAAGATAAAAGAAAAATATATTACATAGGCGCAAATGTGTATGTATATACCTATTTTATATATACATACATACATACTTTCATAAATACATACATTGGTTTGTGTATCATCTGAGCAGAAAGGACCGCCTGTGGACACGGCAGAGTGACCGTGGTCGTCGTTTTTCCTGGGTATACTGTCAGAAAGCAGCAGTTGATCGGCGCACGGTCAGCGGCCTCGGTCCCCTTTGGGGGGGGGGGGGGTGTGGGAGTGGGGAAGGAGGTCAGCGGAGGATGTGTGACTGGGACCTCCGACAAGCGCGATGGCGTTCCTAGAGGTGCTACATGGCGCACGTGCTTTCTCAGCACTTATCGAGGAGGGTGGCGCACGGTCCTTCTCCACCCCCCCCCACCCGACACTGGCCACAGGAGGCTGTCCAGCCCCACGGGCCAAAACGAAGAAAGCTAAACGAAGGGGGCGATAAGCTCATGGAACGACACAGAGGAAGGTGTTCCGAGGAGGAACGAACGTCACCGTCCCGCACGTCGGTTCCCGACCCCAGCGGCGTTCGGACACCCTGCGGCAGCCCGTCGCCCAGCGCGGACGACGTCGTCGGTGGGGTGGGGGGGGGGGGGCCGCCCGCCGTCACAAGAGCTCGTATTGGCGCAGGTGCATCCTCTGGATGATGTCCCGGCAGTCGTTGAAGACGCGCCGGATGTTCTCTGTGTCCACAGCGCAGGTGAAATGCGGGTAGCAGTAGTGTCTGCGGTCGCCGCTCGCTGTGCTGATCCTCTGTGCAGTGACACACACACACACACACACACACACACACACACACACACACACACACACACACACACATCAGGAGTGGGATGGCGAGAAAAGACACGCAAACTTACAGGTGCAAGATGAGAAAAAGGATGAAAAAAATAGAGAGATACCATAATACAAACCGTTCTGGCGGCGACCCTGAGCGGTCGTGTCCCGGTGACACCGAACGCACGTTACTGACCTTTCGCTCCGATATGGCAGGTTTTTCGTATGGTTTTACTGAATTTATTCCCAAACGCTGATCTTTAAACAATTTTTAAATGAAAAACTAGTTTACGTAAAAAGGACACTTTACTACAGAGTGAAAGGTTTCCTCGTCCGCTACCGCGGTACAGCTTCACTGCGTTTGCAAAAATTACACCTCTACCTGTAACACAGTATATTCTTCAGAGTTTAACCGCAGGATGTCAGTGTGGTCAAGTGTCATTATATTACACATATATGGATGCTGGATTAAACACAGCTAGTTCACTCTAATTACTCTAAACAACAATGTAACAAAAATTTTAATAGTTTCAAACAAATAAACTGTAGCTCGATTTTGCATCTTCCATTCAGTTTTATTATATTAATCACACTTTTGGCATTAGTTTGAACGATATGTCAATTTTTTGAAAAATATTCCACTTTCTCGGAATTAGCAAATTTTGGCACCAGGATCCAATGCTTTCTAGAATGTTCGCTACTTTCTAGAATGTTCTGGTCCCTTCTAGAATCTTCCAATGGCTGCAACGTTTCAATGCTTTTCGATAATGTTCTGACACCAACTTTTTTTTTTTTTTAATTAATCAATGGCGTTTAAAATCTCTCAGTATCGAGTCCCTTATATGCGCGAGCGAAAATTCTCACAAATTCTTGAAAAAAAACTTCATAAAAATAGTGAAAGCAAGATTCTGTGGCTAAAAGTGACACTCGAGAAGGACTAGTGGTATTTTCGTCATCCAATACACTAAGCGTAATCAACGTAGAAATTTGACATAACCAAGAAGTTTGGAAAATGTTGTTACATTGTGTATGTATCGTGCCAGTAAATCTATTCCAGTATAACAGTGTATAATTAACATTACCAGCCACTGCCGCCCAACTGAGGGCCCCTTGGCTTGGGTTTGGGAAGTACTGCAATAATACATGCGTGGGACAGAGGGGTCAGGACATACAGCTGATGATTATTGGGAAATTTCACCATTAATCTGCAGTAAATCGCATCTCTACGAAGCGCAACGTCAAGCAAACGGAAAAACGTTGGACTTACAAGAAATTCATCTCGGATGAAGAATTTGGCTCTCGTGACTCTTGGGTCTTCGCCGGGCTCAGGACTTGCTGTTCGGAGGACAAACGGAACAACGGAAATGAATTAAGAGGAAGGTCAAATAAAGTCGTGACAATAAACATTACAGCAATGTCTCCTGCTTCGGCGGACATGAAATATGCGCAAATTGATCCTCATTCGCTCTCGACTGATGGGACAAAGCAGAAATAAAAGACAGATCAGCGTTATTTGTCCACCGATCCCCAAGAACCATGTGCATAAATGAAGAGCACACCGCCGACCTAAGGGCCCTAACTCAAAGTCAAAGGTCGCAGGTTCGATCCACACTTCCAGCTTAGCACTCTTGAGCAAGGTACTTACCCTAAATTGCTCCAGTAAAATTACCCAGCTGTATAAACAGGTAAATAACTGTAAGTAGCTTAACATTAAGTCGCTTAATAAATGTAATATATTAATATAAATTTAATAATAAATGAACAAATGTAAAGTCGGCCAAATTGCCCACGCTGATCAAAGCGACCGTAACGAGCCAATCGGAAGATGCCACGGAGCGCTGAGCGTCGACCACCCACCTTCACTGGGCACGGCGTATCGGGCGTATTCGGGAAAGTACTCCTCGATTTTGGACTTCCCGGCTAACACTTTCTCCGCCAGCATGTCCTGCTTGTTGAGGAACAAGATGACCGAGATGGTCCGCAACCACCTGGAGGAGAACGACTCGGGGTCACATCAAACGGGTCGGATCCACAGCGAGTCCCGGAGACGCCGCCGCCAGCCCAGTGCGGAAATGTGTGATGCGCGGCTGCTCCTCCGCCGAGTCCGGGTGCCTGAACGCGACTCTCATTGACCCGATTCGGATTGTTACAAATCAGATTGGGAGAAGAGGCGCCACGCACACTTATGGCTTTTGATCCCCAAGGTTTCCTTACAAAGTGCGAACGATCCCACGCGCAGGCTGCCGTCCTTCCTGAAAATCTGCTCGTGAATCGAAATTACGGAAACAAACAACTTCTTTACTGCTAAATTACGGGGGAGATAAATAATAAATTAATAATGAGTTCCCACAAAAGGTTCACACATTTCTTTGAGCAAACATGCAATATTCCTGCCTTTTCTATTAAGAAGCTCCTGGAACGTGGGTTTGACTCGGGTTCAAGGAGTGTGGACTTTTTGTGGGTTTGCGCCGGGTGCTCTGGTTTCCTCCCTCAGTCCACGGACCTGTGTTTTTCATGAATTTCTGTGTGTGGTGGATTGACTCCAGCCCACCGTGACCCTGACGTGGACAAGCAGTTAATGATGATGTAATGTTAATATCGTTTCATTTCTATTTTTCTTTTTATTTCTGCAATTTTTTTCTTAAATGCTGCTTTTTTATTTTGTTGTTTTTTTTTGCTGCAGTGTTTTAAATGCTGAAAATTACTCTAAGATCCTTTGCCTTAGAATTGCAACCAATGTATCTTCTCAGTTGTAAAGCATTACGAAGCTGCTTTTAAGTGCTTTATAGAAAAAAATTCTTATAATTATTATTATTATAAACCTGCATATCGAGGCATTTCTTATCATGTAATCAGTCACAACTGCTACAAGTCTTTTCTGCTGCGCTGTTTGTAAATGATCATTTGCAATAATTGAAAAGTAAATCAAATAAATGTATTTATTTATGACATGCTTTTCTCCAAAGCGACTTCCAGTGAACTCTATGTAGTGTTATCAGCCCACACACCTTATTCACTGCTGTGATTTACACTGCTAGATACACTACTTACACTGGGTCACTCATCCATACCTCAGTGGAACACACACACACACACACACACACACACTCTGGGGGAACCTGAACAGCATGTCTTTGGAGTGTGGGAGGAAACCAGAGCACCCAGAGAACACGTAAACTCCATAGAGACTGAGCGGGAATCAAATCCACATCCTCTCGCACCACCCAGGTGCTGTGAGACAGCAGCGCTACTTGCTGTGCCACCCTGTAAATAACACAAAGGCACTGGAGAAGAGGCATGGCATGAAGTTTGACCCTGGTAGTTAAGGTACTCCTTGCTGCCTTAGTGAATACAGCGTATGTGTAAATGTGCTGTGATACGAGTTATGGACAGACTGCCGCTCGTCCAGCGGACCTGTTGTTCCAGATGCTCCGGAAGAGGTCCAGCGCCTCCCGCAGCCGGTTTGTGCTGTTGTCTTCCCTTATTACCATGTTGTAGCTGCTGCTCGCAACGACAAAGATAATAGCCGTCACGTCTGGAAGGAGACAAATGCAAAACAAAGATCAGCTCTTGGACTCGAGCTTCGAGGGAGGAGGGAAGAACACAAGTCGAGAAAAATAAAAACGCCACCCTTTACTGGTGCCCTACTAATTTGTTTCTGAACATGGGTTCGGATACCGCAAAACACGCTACATTATCCATTGATAACATCTTACAACTGTACAGTTATCCTCATATTATCCTCATACGGAGAATGCTGCTATTTTGAAACGACTGGCCCACGGTGGGTTCCCCAAGGCCACGCCGCACACTTTCAACAGTTTTTCACCACATTTACACGCTCGTGTTTAACGGTTTACCGGTGTAAGGAGCGCGTGTGTGCTGCAGATAACCAACAGGGAAAGGCAGCACAGCGAACCGTGGCAACACTGATAAATGAGGTAGCACTTCGACTCCGATATCCTGAGACATGATGAGAAACAAAGTAGGAAAGCAGCTCCCGGAGGTAAACTACGGTGAACTACGGTAAATTCATCAATCGCTCACTCTCAGCACCCTTCGGTAAGGAAAATTAAATATGAAGATGGGGCCAGGAGAACACGAGTGTGTCCCTTCCCAGCTCCCTCATCCTCAGCATGAGCATCCGCTGGGAGCAGGTAAGAACGTGAGCTTGGAGAGATTTTACCGCAGATTTGGAGTAACGGACCAAAAAGTGCTTAGAAACAAACAAAAGTGTCCGTTTAAGTGCTGCGGCACCCAGCGAGTGCAGCTGGTGCCTTCGGACCCAAAGGTTGCTGGTTCAAGTCCCGCTCCTATTGTAGTACCCTTGAGCAAGGTACTTGCTCTCAATCACACCAGTAAAATTACCCAGCTGTATAAATGGGTAAATCAGTGCAAGCAGTTTAACGTTGTAAATCATACTGAAGAAAAGCCTCGGACAAATGAATGAAGGTGAATATATTTGCGCACGGGACTTCGATTTGCGTCCGAAAGCCGACTCACCGTTAAAGCACTGAATCCATTTCCTTCGTTCGTCTCTCTGACCGCCCACATCGAACATGCTGGCGAAGAGAAGGAGACAACGGTCAGATTGTTCTGCAATAACACAAACAGCTGGGCGAAAAGGACATTGAAACGAGTAGAAATATGGCCATTTGGAATATATGTATATAAACACTGAAGACAGAATGATATGAAGAAATCAAGTACATTTACTCACTGTCACAATGTTAGTTTACCTGCAATTTTTTACCCATTTATACAACTGGATGATTTTACTGGAGCAATTCAGGGCTCTACAGGCAAAGGTGGGGATCGAACCCATAACCTTTGGGTCCAAAGGCAACAGCTCTACCCACTATGCTACCAGCTGTCCTCAGGCTATCCCCCTGAGTCTGCAAGTAGCAGTGTAAAAAAGGCCACGTAGTGAAACAGGTTGGACCGTGTTTTACCACGGTCTGCACTGTGCTCCGGCCAAGGAGCGCACAGAAATTGTGCCGACATGCGCGCGAGCTGTGATTTTTACGCTGAAACAAACAAAATGCACTGAAGGACTTCGCATTCGGTGAAACAGAACCGCGAACGCGACATGCAGGGGTGCGGTCGATGTGGTCGAGAAGCGGCGCACGCACTGGAAGTTCACTTTGTCCACTTGGAATTTGGTTTCAAAGATCCCTGAAGTCAAGACTCTGCAGCGCAACAGGTCCTGCGAGGAGTACGAGGAGGGAGAGGAAACATGAGCAACATGTTGGACACATTTACTGGAAAAAAATTGGGGAGGGGGACTGTACGGTTGGTCAGAAATTTGTCACCGTACACACACGGTCCGAAACTGCTTGCCCTGAGCGGGGTCACGGGGAGCCGGAGCCTAACCCGGCAACACAGGGCGCAAGGCTGGAGAGGGAGGGGACACACCCAGGAGGGGATGTCAGTCCATCGCAAGGCACCCCACGCAGGATTTGAACCCCAGACCCACCGGAGAGCGGGACCCGGCCAAACCTGCTGCACCGATGCGCCACGACATCCTTTTCATCACCATGTAGTGAAGACAAAATAGAACCTAATTTTCTTGTCTACAGAAAAAAGAAATTAATGTTCAGGGTCACTGGGATCATACAGTAAACTGGACACCTTACCTGGTCTGTTGGTGTGTAGTCCGTCTGTCTCACTGAGTCGATCCTGTCCAGAAAGCTTGGAAAAACACACACACACACACACACAACGTCAGCTGCCATATCTGTATCGTACTGTTCTCTATAACTGACACAGCAGCTCATCACAATTTGGACCAGATGTTTATAACTCAATTTGTTCGTAACACACACACACACACAGTCTGGAACCGCTTGTCCCGAGTGGGGTCGCGGCGAACCGGAGCCTAATCCGGCAACACAGGACATAAGGCTGAAGGGGGAGGGGACACACCCAGGGCAGGACGCCAGTCCATTGCAAGATACCCCAGGGAGAACTCGAACCCCAGACCCACCGGAGAGCAGGACCCGGTCAAACCCGCTGCACCACTGCGTCCCCCGTACCACACAATCAGTAAAAGGTTAATTTGTCAATTGTTCCGTTCATGAGACAGAATCAGTAAGAACACAGCAAAAGCTATAATACATAGAAAATGCGACTCTAAAACATTTTATTTTGCCTGAAGCAACATTAAAACTAATTTAAACTGGCTGAAATAACCTCTTATTGAATGTTTATTGTTCACCGATTCATCTCATTATCGTGTAAAATGTTTGTCAGCCTCCGGTCACCATCAATAAAATCTTAGTGCAGCTTCTTGGACTTGATCTTTTTCCACTCGAGGTTCTTTTCAGTTCCAACAGTTAAAAAAAAAAAAAAAAAAAAAAGTGTCAGAAGTTAGCTTATAATGGATCTCTGCAGATGTGAGCCACATAAGAACCAAAAGTGGTTTTCGCACCGGAGAAATGGTGAGGAGCTTTCGTTCAATCCACAGTCCTGCGCCTGCTCTTCCCAGCGCTTCCAGCAGGGGGCACAATCCGCTCCACTCCACCCCAGCACAGCCTGGCCTCACACCGCCACCTGCTTTCAGCTGCAGGTTGGTTTCCATGGAAACCGGTACAATCAATCAGCGCTGCGGTTCATCCCGAGCCTGGCCTGTGCTCACTGCACTCGAACCCGGACGCAGAGCGGCTCTCCGCCCTCAGCGCATGTGTATTCGTGTGCATACAGACGCAGTGGAAAGAGGGGATGGGGGGGGGCTGCGGGGGGGGCCTTTCTCCATCACTAAACTTCATCACGGGGGGGTGCGGGGTCCTGCCCTTTAGTGGGTCTGGGGTTCGAGTCCTGCTTGGGGTGTCTCGCGACAGGCTGGCGTCCTGTCCCGGGTGTGTCCCCTCCCCCTCCAGCCCTGTGCCGCCGGTTTAGGCTCCGGTTCACCGCGACCCCAGCCAGTGTGTGTGTGTGTCAGAGAGAGAGAGAGAGAGAGAGAGAGAGAGAGAGAGAGAGAGAGAGAGAGAAAAAACTTTGTCATTTTACGCAGCCGAGTGCCGGGAGTCTCCCTTCCGTCTGGAGCGGCGCACGTCCTGCAGCACCGCAGCTAAAAATAGCGCCGCTCCCCAGCTCACCCCAGCTCCTTTACATAAGCTCTGCAGGGAGGGGGTCTCGGGGGAGGGGCGACAGCGGGGGCCGCGCGACGGACGGCAGCGACCGCCATCGAGGTTCTGCGCTCAGTAATACAGTGGCGCTGCTCTCGTCCGCGTGTCTCCATCCAGCACCTGTTTGTGGAGCGCGTCCAGTGTCTGTTGGTACTGGACACTGAAGAGTTGTCCGCACCGGACACTACAGACACAGGGGTCAATGGAGGGGAGGGTGGCGGGAGAGGAGAACCACCGCACCGCACGTGTTCCACTCCAGCGCTGTACGGACGTACCGCCCGAGTTTCTCAACCGCATATTTTTCCAAGTGATGGACACCGTCCGCAGCTCGATTCGTTCAAACACATTTTGCGCAAAACCCACGCGGACGCAAACTTCCCTCCCGAAGGCCGATGACAAACGACTTGTTTTGACGGTGACGGAACGGACAGCTCTGGGAGCTGGAAACAAAACGAGTTGCTGGTTACGTTGGAAACTCACTGTTTATACGCGCGCGCGCGCACGTGTGTGTGTGTGTGTGTGTGTGTGTGTGTGTGCGCGCGCACACAGCGGTGCTGCTCATGCTCCCCAGGCCCCACGACACACGAGCAGCTCGATCATGACTGACGCTGTGTGAAAAAGACAAGTTTACAGCAACCGCCCCCCCCATGAGAGCACCTATAAAGTGACAAAATGTCACAATATTTGCACTTTAAATAATCAAGGATTTGATTGACCAAAACAAAACAAAGCAACACAAAAAACTCAGCGGAAAACACCGGCGTGCCGAATTATAGCCGCATCCAGAGCTGCTTCGGAGCGCGTGAACCCTACAGGGAGGCTCATTATTCCCGTGTAAAAGATTACAATAAACGTATAAAATGTAAATATTAACCCGATCTATGACACTAAAACACCTCTCACTGTAATTGTAATTGTGGCTGCAATTGTTGCCTGACAGCATTTGAGGGAAAAACCAAAGTGTGCTTTGGTTTATCACCATAATTTGGATCTTATTGTGAGGTTCAAATAAAAAAAATCAAGAAAATGTTGAGTGCAGGGTGAGCGAACACATTATTTTACACCATGGTGGTAAAATGTGGCTAAAGCACTTTTTAACCCGGTATTTCACATTAAACCCGAGCCATACTTGAGATGAACAGCGCTACACTGTCAGACTATTTCACTGCTTCTATTATGTGCTCTACGGTTTTTAACTACATTAAAAACAAAAATAATTTAAAACGACTGAAAATAAAAGCACTTTGTCTTCCTTCCCCCCATAAACCCAAGCGACATTCGTCATCTTCCGGACACTTTGGATTCTACTGTTTCCTTCTCGCTCCCCCGCAAAAACCAGAGGCAGGATATAAACAAAGTGGAAACCAGTTGAATGAAGGCGGTTTGGGAGCTTTACTGCCATCTAGTGGCCCACTTATTGTCATCATCATCATCATCATCATGTTTCTTAAGCAACACTTTTCTCTGGAGGATCAGGAGCATCGCGCCAATCGATCCCCAAAGGTCCATAAACCCGCACTGCTGACCCAGAGGCTCCGTGGCACCCATCGCCACGCTCCAGAGTAAACACGGTACACGTGAATTGTGAGTGCGGTATGAGGACTGCAAACAGCTCCCTGCACCAGAGCCATTTTTATGGACACCTAGAATAAGGCAGCCATGGGTACGAGGACATTAAGCGTGTTGTATCCCCATGAGCCACAGCTGGGCCTCGAACCCGGTGCCAAAGCGACACTGGTGCCCCACGGAGACACTGGTCTGGTGCACTGGGACCAGAACGGATTAACCCCCCTCCATACTGGTATTACCGCGCTCGGCACTGACACCCAGTCCCTTAACTACTTAAGTTTCACCAGGTGTTTGACACTCTTGTGATGTGGGGTCACCTGCACTAACCTGGAATCCATCTGAGTGACCATCATTTCAGGGGAAACGGTTTATCTGCTCAACCCTGCTGAGCTACATGTACAATTCAGGAGAGTGAGTGTCAACCACAGCGCCCCCTACAGGCCAAAATTAATCAGATTTCATCAAGAAAAAAAAGTTGAGGGAACAAACAGATGGCTGAGCAAGGAGAAAACACCTTTCTTGTGTGTGTGTGTGTGTGTGTGTGTGTGTGTGTGTGTGCGTGCACGAGCACTCACTACTGCGCGCAGTCGATGAGCTGGTACTCGTTGGAGCGCTCGAAACACGCCTTGACCCCGTCGTCATCCCATAGGGCCTTGGCATGGTCGAAAAACTCCTGTGGGTGGAGGAAAGAGGCGGCGCACAAGTTAGAGACGCGTTGGAGGAAAGTGACACCGAAACCTGGGCGACAAACAAAGTGAAAAACCAAGTCGCTACTAGGAAGAAAACCCATTTGCTGTGTCTCCAAACACATAAGGCAAAAATGATGTAAGCGGTAAATTCTAGAACATGACTGCCCTGGAGGTGCTCCCAGCCGCAGGGGGCAGAGCCCCCCCAACCCCCCCACACACACACACACACACACACACACACACACACACACACACACACACACACACCTGAATACCAGCTAAATTACTTCTTGAGCCCCTTTGACAAAATGACTTCTCATTAAGGGAAAAACCCCAGTTTTACGGTGTGTATGTGATTCAAACAGGAAGTGGAATCTGATGGAAGAGGACAAATATGGGCGGCAGGGTGGCACAGCGAGTAGCGCTGCTGTCTCACAACGCCTGCGTGGTGCGAGAGGACTTGGGTTCGATCCCCGCTCGGTCTGTGTGGAGTTTGCATGTTCTTCCTGTGTCTGTGTGGGTTACCTCTAGGTGCTCTGGTTTCCTCCCACACTCCAAAGACATGCTGTTCAGGTTCACCCATAGTGTGCGAGTGACAGAGAGAAAGTGTGTGTGTTCCACAGATGTACGGATGAGTGACGCAGTGAAAGTCACCGTGGTGAATAAGGTGTGTGGGCTGGTAACACTACACAGAGTTCACTGGAAGTTGCTTTGGAGAAAAGTATCTGCTGAACAAATAAATGTAAATAAATTACACCTGTTATTTGCACTCATTTGCATATAGTGCAAATGAGAGAAAATGCACAAAAATAAAGGTCACGTAAGTTCACCCGGCGCCTGTATGACGTCACCACTTCTGTTTATCAGTAAAAACAGCTGACAAGACTCAAGACAAGTTGCAGTGCGACTCCACTGTGAAAAGCGCCACCGCGAGGAGGATGAGGACACACACCTCTAACCCAGCATGAGGACACACACACTCCTGACACGGGACACCGGGGAGCCTGGGGTCCACACGCTGTGGTACAAACACTCGGCACAAAGAGACGCAGTGATTTACTGACACACGTCACACTGTGTAGGAACACGCATAAGGCCCCGATTGCGGTAAAACACCATGATTTAGTGCTTTAGTGTTGCCACTGACCTCTGTAAGTGACTTTGGAGAAAAGTGTCAGACAAATAAAGACAAGCGTGATGCATGTTTTCCCCACAGATGTAAACGAGAACAGCTCCGTCCTCCCGTTTTGAAGGGGGGGGGTCTATTTTGACGGGACAGGGAATTCAACGGCCCCTCTGACGTCACCCGAGACTCCCACAATCCTCCAGTGACATCAGAAATGATGTGGCATGAAGTGTCGTGAGCGCGAGGTGTGCAGGTGCCCCCCCCCCCCCCCCCAAACGACTGAGCGACATGGATGCGCCGTCCTGCGCTTTTCACCGCGTTCACTCCACATCCGTGGTATTCCGCAGAGTACAGGTGACTAGTGAGGGATGGACAGACATTTTAATCCTTCTGCAAAGGAATCGAAGAAGCATTTCATTGCCTTGTTCAAAAAAAAAAAAAAAAAAAAAAACAATTAAGTGTGAAACAGGATTATATGGAACAAGCTACGAAAAGGTACAGTAATAGTGTGGTAAATTAGGGTAAGGCCATTTGGGTTTAAATGCAGTATCATGGAATATTGTTCAATATCTTTTCCTCCTCAATTCACTTTTATAGCTCGTGATAAAGTTCAGATTTAGTTAAATTTACTCATTTATCTGATGCTTTTCTCCAAAGCGACTTCCAATGATCTCTATGTAGTGTTATCAGCCTCACACCTTATTCACCGCGGTGACTTACACTGCTAGATACACTACTTACACTGGGTCACTCATCCCTACATTAGTGGAACACACACTTTCTCTGTCACACACACACACACACACACACACACACACTACGGGGGAACCTGAAAAGCATGTCTTTGGAGTGTGGGAGGAAACCAGAGCACCCGGAGGAAACCCACACAGACACCGGGAGGACATGCAAACTCCACACAGACCGAGTGGGGATCGAACCCACATCCTCTCGCACCACCCAGGCACTGTGAGACAGCAGTGCTACTCACTGTGCCACCCTGCCGCCCCCGCTCTAAGACACTACAGCTGGAGGTGGGAATCGAACCTGTGAGCAGCTCAAGCCACTACCAACTGTCCCCAGGCACTCCTTCCACACAGACTTTACTTGTACCGTGGTGGGGCTGTAAAAGTTGCGTGGCGCATCTATACCAAGTCCGTTCCAAAGAGCCCCCGCCGAGTTGCGCAAGAGCACTGATGTCACGAGCGCCACGAGCAGGGAGCCTCCGCGAATCAGCGCTCCGATGGCAGAAGAGCCGCGCGCGAGAAACATGCCCTGAACCTTCTGTTTTGGAGAACCTTCCGGAACCAAGTGCGGAGTCTCCCTTTCAGCGTCGCTCTAAACATTGGAACTATTACAACTTTTTAAAGGGTTACTGATGTTTATATACAGTATATCTAAATAGGAAGGTGACCAGGAATCATGGATATTCTGATAAAGTTTAATGCAGCTACTCGTGTGATGAACGTTGGTTCATATGGCGGAAAGAAATAAAGTAACTGCACTTAAGAATCACACATCTGCATCTAAGTGTCTCTTTCTGCTAATGCAAGGAACACATTGTATTTTCTATGAGATGTACATCTCTTTGGAGAAAAGCATCTGCTAAATAAATACATGTGGTCCAACAAGCTCCTCTCATGCTGATCAATAAAATGCTCATTAACAGAGTCTAAAAAGTTGAGTAGGTCCTCCTCTCTTATATCTGTGTTCGCTCCCCCCCGCCTATGATACAGCACATGGCTGCCAGGGAAAACGTACTCGTGTATTCTCAAAACAAGTCAACAAAACTGTCGGCAAAAAGTTTTACCTTCAAATGAAACTTCAGTTTACATGACATTATGTAACATTTATAATCACTGGAAGAGGTGTTGGAGCGCATGGAACCCGAGTCTCCGCGCTGCGCGGTGGGCCCCTGACCCATGGCACCGTTTCCCCGTGCGTCCTGGTACGTCTCACACGTAGACAATAGGGCAAATTCCTCGCAGAAGGCAGGACTTTCCGAGCTACAGTTGCCGATAAAGATCAGACGCGGAATGCAGAACGGGCGAAACGACAGGGCAGGTTGAACACGGCGAGGGCAGAGCAGCACAGGACCAACATGCAGTGCGTGAAGGTGAGCGGCAAGCGAACCTGCTGAACCTTAGACTGACAGTTACTGTATGAACCGTATACACACACACACACACACACACACACACCTTATAAACTGTTACTTGATCACACAACTTTCATTTCCATTGATTTATTAGGTGCTTTTCTCCAAAGTGACTTCCAGCAAACTCTATGTAGTGTTATCAGCCCACACACTTTATTCACCATGGTGACTTACGCTGCTAGATACACTACTTACACTGGGTCACTCATCCATACATCAGTGGAACACACTCTCTCTGTCACTCACACACTATGGGTGAACCTGAACAGCATGTCTTTGGAGTGTGGGAGGAAACCAGAGCACCCAAAGACTTACACTGCTAGATACACTACTTACACTGGGTCACTCATCCATACATCAGTGGAACACACTCTCTCTGTCACTCACACCATGGGTGAACCTGAACAGCAGGTGTTTGGACTGTGGGGGGAAACCAGAGCACCTGGAGGAAACCCACACAGACACGGGGAGAACATGCAAACTCCACACAGACTGACTGGAGATCGCACCCACATCCTCTCGCACCACCCAGGTCCTGTAAGACAGCAGCGCTACACGCTGTGACACCGTGCTAACCTATCCGTATGTATTGGAAAAGCAAAAAAAGAAAAAAGAAACTAAAAGCAACAGCGGAAATAAAAGGTAAGTCACGGCGGGGAAACAAAATACGAAGCTGTTTAAAAATGTACTAATGAGTGAACTATGTTAAAGAGCAACAGGAAATAAACTGTATTAAATACAGAGCTACCTGAAAGTGTGTGACCCCTATAGGGATGGCCATTATTGTTGTATAAAATACTTAAACATACAAAATCTAAATGTTAAATCTTGAAATAAACAGCTGCCTGCAGGCTGCTAGTTCTAATAAGAGGTGGGGAACTGAACAATGACACTAAAATACCCCAGGATAGGATTCGAAAGATCTGAGTCCTAAGCAAAAAAAAAAAAAAAAAAAAAAAAAAAAAACCCATACGGAGGTGCTCCTATTATTATGGTCTTACATTTTTTCATTTAGCTGGTGTTTTTCTCCAAAGCGACTTCCAGTGTTGAGGTATTTACAATTATTTACCCATTTATACAGCTGGGCAATTTTACTGGCACAATTTAGGGTAAGTACCTTGCTCTAGGTGGGATTCGAACCTGCGACCTTTGGCTCCAAAGGCAGCACCTCTAACCACTACGTGACCAGCTGCCCCGTCAATAATTATAATTCTTCTAATTAAGTGTTAATTAATGATGTCTACAGTGATACCGAGAACAACAAGGAACTTCTTCCCAGTAACTGACAATCCCAAGGAACAGGTTCCCTTGTCAGGTTCTCAGGAGCTGCACAGTGACACACCAACACGACATGAACGGCGCAACGACAGAACGACACGAGCAACGCAGCGGTCGCACGCGTCACAAGACGCGCACACACACACGCAACCGAAGCCCTCAGGCTCCTCGCGCACGCCGGAAACCCGGGTGAGCTCTGCACGCATGAATTCGAACCCGCGTCCACACCCACAGCACGGGTGCTGCGACTCCCCGGCGCCACCCCAAATAACTGAGAAGAGAGCGGTTCTGTTTCACCCAGGAGAAACGGGCAGAAATGAAGTGTCCAGAACTGCTTGACCGCTCACGCACAGTTTGCCGGCGGTGAAAAACGCCGGGCCGGCAGAGCTGGAGGCGCGTCGCTCTCACCTGCGTGTAGTCGAAGTCGGAGAGGGGCGCTACGCTCCGCACGTACTCCACTCTCCACTGGTTCTCGGGGTTGGCCAGCGCCACCGGGGGAATCAAAGCGCTCATGGCCGACACTATAGTCTGGAAGGCAGGACAACGGGACACGGTCCCTCAGAGGACAGGATCCGCTGCTTCTGCCCCTAAATGACGAAACCACTAAAACGCACTCACAACTATGGCATCCTTCACGTTTCTCCGGATGTCCTGGATTTTCTGCTTCTTCTCTCTGCGAAAAAGGGAACAGAGGATGAGAGCTCAGCAGGGACCGGCGGCTCCTGGAATTCCAGAGCGACAGATCAACGTCGGAGCTGCGGGGGGGCAAAGGGGCACGCGTGCAGGTCGGCGCGAGGGTGTCGAACGACTGCTTCTGTTCAAGGTGCAGTCCTGGCCTTAGAGTGTTGGGTGCGCAACACACATCCTGAGTGTTTCTGTAGTCCTGTGTGTGTGTGTGTGTGCGGCGAGACCACCCACAGCCGGGTTCTTTTCTATTAATAATGACAACATCTATCTCCTATCTATCCATCTATGAATCCTGCCGTTTCCCATCATTGTTCATTTAAGCTGAAATGTACAGTGTGCTGTTCAGTCCAGTGAAGTAAAGTCCTGCTTTTTTACTCTAAATGTATTTTTGGCTCCACAATGTGAAAAAAAGCACAAAAAATAGACAGACGCCTTCATGACCCGAATGGCACGGTGTAGAGAAAAGAGAGAAGAAGCTGACCTGATGTAGACCAAGCACTTCTGCTGGACCAGTAAATGAAGTCTGAGTAAGGGATTCAAGAAAGCCAATTATTATTAAATATTCAAAAAGCCTTCAGGATGATTATAGTATTTAAACTGAACCAAGGGACCTAATAATAATAATAATAATAATAATAATAATAATATGCATCTAGAAGCCCACAAAAGTTATAGTCATTTATTACTTTATGAAAAACTATGTTAAGTACAATACTGACATTACTACTGAATTGCGTTAAGGGCCGACATGCACGTACTTCAAAAAATACATTTAACGTTAAATTTCCAGTATATGGCCACAGTTATAACATGTAGTAAAGTAAGAGACAGTAAGACATTTTGTGGGTAAAACTACTGCAAGTAAGCAGTAACTACAGATTGTTTAAGGGACCAAAGGGTCCTGCTATTGTACCTGAGAGACAGGTAAGTGACCTGAATTTGTTTATTTACCCAGCTGGGTAGTTTTCACTAGAGCAACTGTGAGGTATGTCCCTTTCTCAAAGGGACTACAGCTGGAGGCGGGATTCGAACCTGCGACCTTTGAGTCCAAATGCAGCAGCTCTAACCACTACACCTGGTCCCATCACAGGGAAACGTGGACCCAAAAAAAAAAAAAAAATGTTCCGACGGTTCAAGCAGGGTTCAAACAAAACAATGACCGATAACCTGCTTAATCTCTCCATGAATGTTGTGCTTATTTGTTTATGCGAGAAAATCCGAAATATCCAGGACAGTTGCAAAGCTACTACTGGGTAATTTACTAACAATAAATGTGTGTGTGTGACATCAGAGACAGCAGCAGGACAGGTGACACCAAGTTTGTGAGACTCGCCGGTTTGTCACACATGGTCCGACACAAAATTATTCAGTATTTTCCTCTCACATTGCAGGCGCTGACCATTCATGGCAATGAAGCGTCCGCTGTTAATGTGGTTGAAAAGGAGTCTAAGTTTAAATAACATTTTTTATTCAATATTTAATTAAAAAATAATACAAATTGTTTTATATAACCTAATAAGAAGTAAAGTCACACACTCCAGTTATTGTCCCTTATGACTTTTACCTGGAACAGATTTATAGAGCACAGCTGGGGGAAACAGTTGAAGTAACACCCCCCCCATTCAGCCACAATCAACTTGGACATAATTTTTTAATGCCATGATTTAGCACACGTGCGTATTAATACAGAGAAATAAATGGGACTAATAGTGCTAATAAGACAGAACATAGCTGTGCATCACCATGGCATGTTTGTTCGTTTTGAAATGAAAACAGAGGGGCGATGCTTATTACACATTATTTTACTGCAGTTCTCGAGTTCACCTCGCTCACACACTTTTACCACCATGTGAGCAACGTGACCGGCGTAAGAGTAAGAAGCGCATCCGCGCAAATACACTGACTGCTACAAAATAGCCGCCGGTCACGCAGCAATGAATGAATGAATGCGAGTGTGCGCCGTGTGCGTAACGCTCTGAAGCTGGGCTGTTTTTTTACACACACACACACACACCGTGGCAGGACTCACTCACTCTGCGTTGAAGCCGTTCACGTGCAGGATCCTCATCTGCTTCACGATCGTGCTCTTCCCGGACTCTCCGGCCCCTTCGGACACACACGGAGAAGAGAGGCAGAGAGGCTCAGCGCGCGCACACACACACACACACACACACATTTTTGCAGTGAGCGCGCGCGTGGACTGGACTCCGCGGCGATGATGGCAGCGCGCGCTCGCGCCTCTCCCCCCGCCCCCCCCCGCCCCGCATACCGAGCAGGAGCAGCCGGTGCGTCGCCTTCAGCGCCAGTCTCTCTCTCTGCAGCTGCTTCTCGATTTTCTTATGCGCCTCCCGATGCGCTTTTTCCGCGCGCTCATCTTCGCTCTTAGCGCCACCCAGACAGCCCATCACCCCCCCCGCCCGCCCGCCCCCAATATTCCAGCACAAATACTATAATATCGATACGCGATTGTAAATAATCGCACAGTGAGCCACCGCTCCTCGACCCCCCCCCACGATCCTACATCCCGGTGGACGGAGGAACCGCGTAGCAGGACGCGCGCTCCCGTTCGCCGAGCTCTCGGCTCCGCGGACGCAGCGCGAGAGAGAGAGTGAGTGTGAACGGCGCTCGGTGTTTCCGTGTTTCTGCCCAACTCGGTACTGCTTCTCTCCGCGGCCCCAGGAAGGACCCATGCGCCCCCCCCTCCCCCACGGCCCACCTGTCTGAGCGCTGTCATCACGCAGGTATTGAGGTGAAGTGACGATGTGAAACGAACAGAGCATCACACCCGCTGTCGGCGCTGACACTCACTAAAACACACACACAGACAGACACACTCCTTCCCCACACGAGCCTCGAGACGTTTATATTATTATTACCGTGATATTCACATTAAATTACCATTATCTCTTATGGGATAACAAATGTGTCACAGAAATTAAAGTAAAAATAAGGGTATTTTTTCCCATATCTCAGGATAAGAAGTAGTAAAAAAAAAAAAAGTCAGTAACCACTTGTGCAGCGCAGGGTCACATTGGTTGGTCCATATTTTTATGAGACACTTTCAACAGCAGTTCAAAAAGAAAAAAAAAAAAACACACAGGACTGATGACGAGTGGAAATCTGTGGCTTTCTCAAGTTCCCTTCATTATTTTACCTTATGTCTTATATATATATATATAAAAAAAATCTTGCTGGACAGCTTGTTTGACACGGTGCAGTTCTCACTCTGAAGAAGTGCTTCACCGCTAAGTGCCGTTTCCTCTTTTTCAACTAAAAACACACACACACACACACACACACACACACATTGTCTAAACCGCTTGTCCCATACAGGGTCGCGGGGAGCCAGAGCCTAACCTGGCAACACAGGGCGTAAGGCTGAAGGGGGAGGGGACACACCCAGGACGGGACGCCAGTCCATCGCAAGGCACCCCAAGCGGGACTCGAACCCTAGACCCACTGGAGAGCAGGACCCGGTCCAACCCACTGCGTCACCATTGACAGTAAAATGCTCCTTTTCTTCAGCAGCTGTGAAACATTGTGCTTTTTTTCTGGATATTAAACACTCACTTTCACTCACTCAGAGTGACCAGGATTCCACCCAAAGGCTCCTTATTCAGGCTCCTAATGTCAATTATTACTCTTTCTCCTCAAACAAGCTCAACAGACTATATTTTTAACTAGGCGGTTTCCCCCCCATCTACTGTATTTACTGCGGTATGTTTACTGGTGTCGCAGGGGTCCGAAGGGCTGGAGGGGGACACTTCAAATCGGCGTGAAACATTCCGGATATTTACCCAAAATTGTACTTCATTCTCATACCCGCAGAAATACCAGTATCTGGTGTCTTACAAATTTCACCGATACATTTAATCCAATAATAAGTTAATATCCAGCTATAAACTGGTTTCTCATTTGTACAACAAGGTGCTCCTACTGGCACAGTTCATTTCTTAGGACCCGGACAACTAAAAATCATGTTACAAGTACAATATCATGTATTATATTCTACTTTGTCTCCAATAATAAACCTCAAGAATGAAGAACTTCAAATTAAACATCTTTTCCAGCGGTACCCGTGTTGAGACACACAAATGCAATTCTCTCCGCCCCCCCCACAAAAGCACTTAATTCATTACTACCATCATCATCATCTTGACATGAAGTCCTCCTGGATTAACTACAACATGAATAATAATATACCTCACTTGTCTTGCCCTTTTTGTTTCCTAAAAAACAGCACAATGTGCTCAAACACACTAGTTTACACTGTCAACGAAAATAAAATTTTAAAAATGTTGATAAATATTTAACAAAGGTCTGCTGGAAGAGCTGAACCTCCTTCAAACTTTGATGAATTCAAAGTATTATGATTACATCCAAGCGGACGCATGCGGAGCATCCGCGAGAGCAAAGTAGGGTAGGAACGCAAAGAAAACACACCACCGAAATTATTGGCCTAATATCCTTCGCTCATCCAAGAATTTTATTTATTCATTTTAATGCTGCTTAAGGAAACAGCTTTGTGAAATTAATTACACTTATTGATCCGTTTCCCACGGCCTGTGTTTGAGTGTCTGGGACTCCACTTATTCCCGAACTCACGAGCTGCCAAAAAAATTTGGCCGAACGTGGTTTTCAAAAGTTCTCGACAAATCCGGAGGCACTACGATACCGGGAACTCCTTCGGCCTTTGCCGCGTTTGTACGAACCCCAAAAACGTGCACGGCGGCACCTTTCTGGATGGTGCCACAGGTGTCCTAGAGGACCGGGGGTTCGGTGACGACGCCGCGGAACACGGATCGTCGCCAACAGCCCCCAGGTTTTCGTCTCGCAAACCTGGGCCGCAGCTGCTTTGTAAAGAATGCAAACGAAATAAACGACGGGGTATTTTCACACAGCGGCTATTTCACGAAATGTTGGAAGGATTTTCGATTGCGCTCCATCAAAGCAAAAATATCACAAAATACATCAACACCGTATGAGTGCAGTTCACTGCAAAACCGCCACTGTGATCCTAATAATATTCATTAGAAAGATAAAGTCACAACACAAAATTATTATGTCTTAGTAAAGGTGTAAATCAGGTAAAAATCTGGATGTTTGGCTTGTTCTCTGCGAGCAGTGAGACATCTGGCAAAGTTGCCCTTTTTTCTTGGCCAAAGGACTGAGACAAGTGAAATATTTCTATATTCTACACATTATACTGTATATTAATAGACTGTATATAAGCAGAAGTCGCTGTAGCGCATTACGTTTTCACGGCTGCCAAGGAAATAACGCTCGGCGCTCCAAACAAACGTGAACCACGTCCGTCGCAGCGCCGCTGCCAAACCGCAGAAGGTCACACGCTGTCTGCGCCTCCATGCGTCCAGATGCGTCTCATTGTGTTTGGGACGTCTGAACTTCTCACCCCATGATTTGCTCTGGCCAAGTTTCTGCAGGAAGGAGCACCGATTTAGAAAGCGAGAGTGAAATTTTTGGAAAGAAAAACAGGACACACATTTTTTCCCAAGAGCGGCAGATGGCGGGGGCACCTATCTTTACATTTACATTTATTAATTTAGCCGATGCTTTTCTCCAAAGCGACTTACAATGATAATCTACCTGCAACTACTACCCATTTACACAGCTGGGTAATTTTTACCGGAGAAATTTAGGGTAAGTACCTTGCTCAAGGGTACTACAGCCGGAGGTGGGAATCGAACCCATGACCTTTGGGCCCTTTGGCCGCATCTTTACACTCTTCACCTGATAAAGTAAAGCATTAAACAGCACAAGTAACCCTGCACACCCCAGTCGGTAAGCGTAGAAAATACTAAGACCAATAACTGAACAATTTACAAAAAAAAAAAAGGCCGTGACGTTTCACATGGCAGAACAGCAAACGCTCGGAACCGAGCGGTCAAACGAACGTTTCAAACACCGATCCCTTTCGAGAGATTTGCTCCTTTCCAGCCACACACCAGCGCGCTCTGGTCTCTGCAACAGTTTTCTCCGTTTCCATGACCACAGCTGCATATTGTCTTTCTAAAGGAAGTTCGTTCCGCGTTAAATTAGGCACAGAACTACTTTTGTTCCGGAGAATTTAAAAAAAAAAAAAAAAAAAAAAAAAAAAAAAAAAAAAAAAAAAAAGCATTTTGGACCACGGCTCCGGCTCCTGAACGGCCTGTCCGACGTTTGACGCCCACCGATAGTCTATTTCACTAAATTGGATAGACGACTGCGAGTCCCTTGACAAACATGCGACACTAGACAGTAAGTGGTGTGCACGTCACACACCCATTTTTTTTTTTTCCCCTTTTAGTCAAGTAGCTTTCACAAGTACTGAAAAACAATTTACGAAAAGGTCAAGGGTCTAAATGGGGTGCTTTCAGTTCTTCACGGGCCCCTGGTGTGTGTCATCGCACTTGCGGAGTTTTCCCTTGTCCCGGACAGCGCGGGTCGCACCGCCCCCCCTCGGTGCTCAGCCTGCACACGTCCACGTTTGGTACACGCATCACCAGTGATGTAATCGGGTTGGGGGGGATGGGCTGGTGGGTGATTTACCATCGGACACCCAACTTGGCCAGGTGACCCCTGTCCGACCTCTTAAACTTTATCAAATTCACAAACTGCATGTACAATAAGCAAAAACGCACACGTCGCATGTTTGTGTATATTAATTAGCACATACGAAAAGTCTAAGCAAACGTCAGCAGCCTTTGAAGCACACAGCTGGGTCCTAATTCCTTTACAACAAAACGTCTTTCGGCCAACGTACATCCAGTAAAAAAAAAAATACCATGTTTTAAGTCCATGTCCATGATGTTGCTGAATATCCCTTTCTTACACTCAAATCACCGCTTTTCAGTCCACAGAAAATCAAACCGTTTGTTTTTATTAAACTCGACTTAACGGGAAGTCAATAATTTGTAACAATATGTAATAAATTCCCACGTGGCTGAATATTCATGTCGTGAAGCGCTAGATAAGGTGTGTGATTATATACATTGTGCGTCGGGCTCCGTGAGCTACACACGCTCTCATCCGGCAGAGTAGAATCTACTGCGCTGTTAACAGTCCTGCCATTCTGTGACACACAGACCCCCAAGAGACTAAGCGGGTTCTGGGAACGGGTGTATAACCAGCGATGGGTACGTCACAGCCGGTTCACATCAGATGGTGGTTTCTTTCGATCATCTAAGACACGACTTTGGTCCAGCTGTCTAATGCCGATCGCTGTGCATCCTTCTCACTGCAGTGTTTCACTGTGGGCCTAGAGAAATAGATCAGACCATGAAGATCACGGTTGAATAGAGTGGAAAAGCAGCTCATGTCACCGCTGCAGTCCCAGGGGTTCCATCACCGGATCATACAGGGTTTTTAACAAGCCCTGGTACCTGTTCTTACGACGCACTGAGGGGCACGTGAGACCTTGATTTGTCTCTCAGTGACTGTGACCTGTTTGCCATCTGTGCCGAAGTGTCCCCACCGGCATTTTTTTTTTTAGGGAGAAAACGCGTAAAAACCACTATTCGGCTCCCCGATTCCCTTCTCTGACTACGTTAATAAGGCACGACTCCACGTACCAATTTAAGAAACAAAGCAAGGTGGGTGTGCATTGAGCCCAATGCCTCCTTTTTGAAGGGGAGGAACACAAATTACATTTTTTTTAATTTTTTTTAAAATTTTTTTTAAACACTTGATGCACAACTTCTAAAAACTTTTGGATGAAAAATGCAAACTGAAAAATATGCTGCTGATACTTATTGGAGGAAATTAAATGAGTAACATACTCATTTCTGGCTCCGAGATCCACCCGTACACCTCATGGTACACACACCGCGTTCATTCGCTATACTTTATTTATTGCCTTCGGCGGCGCGGAAGTTCCAGGGAACTGGACGCGAGACAACTGAAGGGCTCCTTCCTCAAAACTCTCATTTCCTTAAACTTTCTCGCGTGACACAAGGCGGAATCGCAAAATAACGCGCAGCTGAAGGTATGATTTCATTAACAACACGCCACACTGAAGTATTTTGACAGCGACAGGTTACTTATGGATTGACACCCTTTCCAGAACATACCTGCCTAACAACCTGTGATTTCCAGGATCAGCTACAGACCACTGTGACCCTGGACTGGACAAGCAGTAACTGATTGGGGGGGGGGTCACCCTTTATTTAATACTATTTAACATTTTACAGTAGCAATTTTACACTGTTGTGTAAATGAGTGAATTTATACTGTATTTACTGAAACAATTGTGGGGAAGTACCTTAGTGAAGTGTATGAGAAAAGAACTGGGATTTGAACCTGGGGCCTTCACATTGCTGGGCAGGAGGTGGATTTGCTGGCCCACGCACGCTACATTTATTCATTTACCTGACACTTTTCTGCAAAGCGACTTACAATGTTAATCTCCTTACGATTATCTACACATTTACACAGCTGGGTAACTTTTACTGGAGCAATTTCAGGTAAGTACCTTGCTCAAGAGTACTACAGCTGGAGGTGAGAGCTGAACCTGTGACCTTCGTGTCCGAAGGCAGCAGCTTTAACCGCTTCGCTACCCAAAACGAAACGGAAAGGACTTGCTACAGGGAGACCCCTGTCCAACTTCTGTGGACTTTAAACTACTTGTAGCCTCACCTCCTCAGCGGATCAGGAGACACGACTCAGATCTGCGCGTCTTCACTCGTCCGTGGCCTTGCAGTTGTGTAAATGGGTTTCTCATTACTCAGCTGCACAAGGGTCAACAAACGTGAGGCGTGTAACTAGGGTAAATGTACAAATATGTCCCCATAACCAGTCTGATATAGATCAGAGACTGTCACGCGACTCTGCTGTCAAATCCCATGCCGCGGAGATGAGTTCAGTTCGAGTCCCTGCTGGACACACTTCCGGGGTTAGAGGACTCGATCTAGCGACCAGATCAGATCATGTACCGACCAGCAGTAGGAACCAAGAAGAAGCGGCGAGGAGCCGGGTAGGGGGGCGCGCGCGCGCGCGGGCGGGCGGCTCCACCGCTGTAAAAGAAATGTATCGGACGTGTCACATGTGATGTGTACGCACTGGCACTGACACCGACACAGACACAGTCGCAGCGTGTCTTTCGCGGCCGGTGGGCGTCCCTGCTGCGACACCCGAGCCTCGGGACGCGATCGCCGCCGGGGAAGGACTCAAGGAGAGGCGCACGTACCCAGCAGCAGCAGCCGGTGCGTCTGCTCGTACTCGCGCCGGTGCTCCTTCAGCGCGCGCTCGATGCTTCTACTGACTCGCTTCGCTTCCTTCTGCGCCTCCTTGTCCTCCGCGCGCTTCTGCTTCCGCGCGCTTCCGCCCCGCGCGCGCTCCGCCGCCCCGCCGCCCCCGTTCCGCACGAGCGCTCCGTCGGCGGCGCGCCCGCGGCACAGGGCCCCGGCGGCGGCGGCGCGCTGCTCGCAGTCGGACGCGGGAGCGCTGGGCTCGCCGAAGAAGAGGCGCGGGCGCAGGCTGTAGCACAGACCCATGACATGAACGTCGCCCGCGAACGTCAACGGTGTCGCGCCCTGCTGCTGCTGCTGCTGCTGCTGGTGGTGGTGGTGGAGGAGGAGGAGGAGGAGAAGGAAAGCGTCGGAGAGGAAGGCGCCGTTTGCCCCGCCGCCGGGATCAGCGCGGCATCTTCGCGCGGCGATTTCGCAGCAGTTCGCGAGCCCGTTAAATCGCCAAAGTGCCGCGAGCGCGTGCCATCTCGCATTTTCCCCTGTCCGTCGGCGTGTCCGCGTTCACTCGTCGCTGGATCACCTGACCGCCGCGGACACCGCCGGTCCACCTTACCGTAAATACTAGAAAAGACGCGCTGCGGAAAAAAAAAGTCGCCAGTTCACTCCGTTCGGCTTGTAATACGGCTCTTGAGACAGGCGAGTGTTCCTTTCTCTCTTTAATTTACAGACGGTCCCCGACTTACGATGTTTTTTTCCTTTACTTTGCAATGGTAGGCATTCAGTAGAAACCGTACTTTGAATTCTGAATTTTTATTTTTCTTCCCGGGACAAGCGATATGCGGTGCGATACTCTCGCGATGCTGGACAGCGACAGCATCTCCCAGTCTGTCACGCAGAGATGTGTATTAGGTGTATTAAAGGCATTTTCGATTTACGATATTTTCGAATTACAATGGATTTTGCCCAACATACGCCCGTCGTAAGTGGGGGACCACCTGTATTTCTCTTATTAAACGGCTGATCAGAGTTTGTCTCGAACGTATGTTGTATTGTTCATGATGATGTTGTACTTGGAGTAGGCTGCGGAGTATGGTGTATGGATTGCAGCCGATAGGTAAACTGCTGAAAAGATATAAATATTAGGGTTAGTTTTCTCGAACATACTCTGTATACTACTCTGTTTGAGGTCAGTGTTTTGCAGTTATGAACAGGTGAGATTTGGAGCCACGGTGCTGTACAAGTAGGGAAATGAAGACTAATTAACTGATCAATTAAGAACAGAGACAAGGAATTAAAGTACTTTTCGAATCTGGAAATGTTTAATAAGCTGTAAGTGTTTTATTGTTCTTGTGGGTTTACTTGTAGCCTTCAAGCATTAAACATTATCTCATCCAACTGTCCCATTCCAAATAAATTGTTTCAGATGCTTATCCCAAGCCAGGCATGTCATTGTACATGTATGTACATAGGTAAAATTTTAATAAACATGCCTCACCGCCTGGAGCTGAGTAAGATCAAGTGAAAGTATAGTATACATGCTTTCTAAGTTTCTTCCCTCCCTCCCTCACGGTCTTCTGTTGTATACAAAAATCCTAGTAAAAACCATTATTTAAGTAATTTAGCTGGTGCAATGCTGTCACACACTGGCCAAACATGGCAAAAAAGCAAATGATGACAAATGAACCAGCCAAGGCTAAAATCTATATGAGAATCAAGACCAAAGGTAAGACCAACATTTTATGCCTTTAAAAAGCTGGAGTAATGTCAAAATTATAGCTCGTCTGAATAATATTTATGAAAACAATTTAATTGTTCTAATTAAAACTGTTATTTTCAATTATCACAATACAATTAGTAGTTTTAGTAGTTTTAGTTTTGCTTTAATTATTAAATGCTGTCCACCATTTAACTCCTATGCTGGTGAATGTAAATGTAACAGCTCAGAATAAGTGACTTCTATAAATTTTTTTCTCACACCATAAGGGAGATAAGTAGTCCACTTAAATAATTCTCATTTGTTTGTAGCACATTTCAGCTGCAGTATGAATGTCTCGTAGGCCAGCAGATGTCTCCCAAGGCTTCGAAGACAACAGCGGTTTGTCCACATACAAAATGAGTATTCAAAGCAAATGACTTCAGTGTAGTTTGTTACAGTAGATGATTTGCATCCCTTATAAGCTGGACAATTTGCTTTAAAGAGCAATAAGTCTCAGTAGAGATTTCAAATATTCCAATCATGAATGCAGTGAGTTTTGTATAAACCTTGCCTGGATGTTGAAATTAATGTCTTTTAATTTTTTACCAGAAATTTTTTTAGCTGTATTTTATTCATATTACTTTCCATTCATTCTTTTTGCAGATACAAAATTTTTAAAAATACATAGGAAAAGAACTTCACAATGACAAAGGCACAGCATGAGAATGTTTTCATTATAGAAGAGAACAGCTTTTTGGTTGGAAATAAAGTCTTATCAGCCATCTGAGTCATTAAGTCCAAGACGAAATGGCATAAGTGGGGTATTTTTCGTGAGAGGAAGACAACGTTGTGAAATTTGTAGTAAGGTGTTGATGGCATGTAAATCACATGAGCTGTTATGTTGTGTCCAAAAAACCAGTTTGTATTCTGCTGCACCCAAGACCCACCTGACATATCCGATGACTTAAAAAGATGTTTCTGTTTCAGTAAGAAAGCTTTTCAATATTAACCTTGAGTTTTTATATGGTCGTGTAACAGTATCTGATACCTGTCTCAGGAACACCTGACAGCAGGCTGCTGGGTCGCTTCTCTTTCAGAGGAGTTTGCAAAAAGCTCGCGTTTGTGATGTTTTTCTTCAGGTTTCCATGTGAAAGATTCTTAGATCTTCGGATGGGAAAATTCGTAATAAGCGCAATGTTGAGACAAGTGTCGTTGTCATAATTTGACCAAAGCGCAGTGCTCTCTGTCAGAGGAACATCCCCAGACATGGAGATGTAACCATGCTTCAGTGCAAGGTGGACCCAAGGCTTTCAAGCACGGCCTTGATGAATATTCATGGTAGACATCGTTGTATGTGATTAGATGTGTGCAAAAACCGCCCACTTAATCCTTGGTGCTTAGTGGGCGTTTGGTAGTGTAGCAGTGAAGGTCAGCGACTTACAAACTGAAGGTTGCAGCTTCAAGTGTCATAAGAGGGTTTGGGGCATAGAGCTCCTCCACCTCTGGCTGCTGGAAGTCCTGCTCACAATAGATGCAAACTCAAAAGCCTGAAGGTTCTCAGTTTTGGCTCCAGCATTGTGCAGTGAGCTCCCTCTGCCCCTCAGAGCTGCTGAATCCCTTTCAACATATGCAAAGGTCTGAAGCACATCTCTACGAGAGCCACTCAACTCCTGAGTCATAACAGTTCTGTTACCTTGCATCACATCACCTGTCACAGCCACCATCGTATTCCCATTAATTCTATATGCAGCTACTCGTGTGCTGGCAAACATGGTGGTTTTTTTTTTTTTTACTGTGTTTTGGCAACTGTGCATCTCTATTGCTAACTGTCTGTTGATGATGCACTCTCGTTCATGGTAGATTGTACCTCGTTTTGGAGAAAAGCATCTAAAAGAAAAAACATAAATGTAGTTCGTGCGTAACTGTGTGTGTTATGATGTTGTCTAGATGTTCTTGTGGCTCTAAGTTTTTTTTTTAAAAAAACTGCCATGTGTGAGACTGTAAATTTGGACTTTATGTGTGAATGTGGTTTTGTGCTACAGAGACGTGCCTGTAATAGGAGATGTCAATGTCCTAATGCCACTTCCTCCTTTTGCATGGTATTTAGGACACAACCTAAGTGCAGCAACGGTTCACTGTACGAGGTGTACGCAGCTATCGCAGGGCAGGAGAGCACCCTTTCTGTGACGCCAAAGACCTTTGAGCTGGCTGCATTAGCCACCCCGGCGTCCACGTGCACTGTACTTTACAGCCACTGAACAATCTGTGTGAGCAATTTTTCCCCTGTATTGTACAATGAATTTACCGGTGCTCCTCTGAAGAGGGCTTCAGCCGACAGCTTTTATTTTTTTCAGCAGTTTCAACTTCTCATTTTTTCACACAGTCTATGTATTTTAATGGCATTTCTGTTGACAAAGAAGTTCCTAATTAAAACAGTATACTTGCATCTCCATCTCTCAACTTTTCAAAATGACTGTTCTTATTTCCCAAATCAAATATAATATTTTTTCCAGTTATACTATAACATGCAAGAGCACATTGGTAAATATAAGAAAAATAAAAATTATAACACAGCCATTTTTGCAAGGGTTGTACAAATACAGATGAGTAGAAAGGCACAGATATGGAAAGCATACCTGAGTATTGCGACAAGAAATTACACTTTTCGATTCAAAAAGAACAAAAAGTGCCTCCAATCAGACTAAATCAGATATTCTTTTCTTGTCTATTGTATTATATTATTATAGGTTACTTATTTTTCTCCTGGTAGCTTAATCTTAGCAAGTGTTTGAATTTTATTATGTAATATTTTGTTCCAAGTCATCTGGGAGTGACTGATGACTCTTTACACTCCACACAGACTCTACTTGGTTCACTTAAGTACATCCTGTGGCTGTTTGTTCACATTCTTGGAGGGCTGAATCCTGGGAGCTTTTGTTCCTGCTGGGCATTGAACCACCAGGTTCAGCTTGCCGAATGAACCCATTTAATTCTCCATCTGTGCTTTTTAGAGCACACACAAAGCTGAAGAATGTGCTGGACCTGGTTCCCTGGGAGTTGCATAGCTTTGCCATATCATATATTGCTTTACACTGATGTTGTTTAAAAGGAGACCTGATAAAAAGTTCACTAGTCTGAGAATTGGGAAGATTCTATATCTTCATAGATGTACTTTGATTTTTTTTTTTTTTTAAATAAAGACTGCACTTTAAAACTGTTCACACTTTTTTAAAATGCCCTGCAGGAATGATGAAGTGAGCAGCGTCCAGTTTTACCTTTTAAAGGTAAAATTGGCTGACAGTAAAACTGGTGTGCATGAACAGACCGCCTTTAAAGTTACTGTACTTTGCAGGGGATGTTGATAACCTTCCGCCTGCAGTTTGTTTTGCTAGTGGTTGTGTAACAGAGTTCTCTTGGTGCAGCTGACCCGCAGACTGAAGAACAGATATCATCCGATGCTTCCAAAGTTCATGATGTAGCTGGCAAAAGATTGGCACCTGTAGCTATTAAAAATATATGACACATTGGGTATTAACTGATACAGGCTACAACTGTTTTGGGAATTCAGGTCGCACTAGGGTATGATGTGCTGTTTTTTGTACAGTTTCACCAACCGATGAGCATTTTTTGGGCTTCCCATCAAACCTATTACGAAGAATTGTTATTTACTAACAAGTGCGAAAAGAAGTGTGGCGAAGGCCGGGGCAAGTTTAGTTTTTAGTTTACTTCTGTAAAGTGCATCTGCAAGCAAAGCAAAAGAATTTCTCACGAAGGAATGGGAAATATATCTGGTTTTTTGTGAGAAATATATCTGAAATCATGATAATGGATAATCTTCAAATCCATACTGTAAAGTTATATATATATTAATTCCGTTTATTTTATCGTTTGGGTTAGTGGGTAAGAGACCGAGTCTTCAGAACCTGTTAATACTTTACAAAAGTAAATATGAATGTGATACACAGACGCTTGGTTATCTGGTCGCTCGGGAGCGCGCTGCGCGTCCCGGTGATGCTGCAGCTTCAGGCTGCTGTGCTGACGGGTCGCATCGATGTCGGGTTCGGCGGCACCTGCGGAGAAAATCACTCCTAAATCAGAGAAGGACACGCAAGGTAATCTGAAAGATAAATCTGCAGTCCTTTCGACGAGAAGAAAGTTGAAGGAAAATCCTGGAGGGAAAAATTCAGCGGAAGCCCCGGCACTGAGACCCAAGAGAGACCTACGGATTTTCGGTTCCGCTTTTTCTCCAGTAACGCTGATAAAGTCCATTCTCGGATCTGCATTTTCAATTTTGGACCAGAACATTAAGAATAGAACAAGAAGAAACCGGAGACGGAGCTGGGAGGCGCACTTCTTGTGGCTAATAAATAAGAAATCCGTTACGATGCAGGTGCGGTGAAGATGCCCAGGTAACCTCAGAAATGCAACTGTTCGTTCCATTCGAACCCGGAGAACATTTAGAAGCCCACCCGTGGACCCCCGGCCAGTCATGGCCCGGTCTCGCGCCCCCAAATGATGGTTCGATGCCCTCTCCGCTCATGCTGGAATCGTGCCCACCACAGCTCGCCCTGTGATTGGTTACTGCAGCTGTCCATCATTCTCCTTCAGCCTGCTGATTTGCGGAGCGACCAATGGCGCGCAGGAGGGCGTGGCCCAACAGCCGAGAGCTTCTCTCAACTCTACTGTGGAAGAGGACGGAGAACGTGCGCGCCGCCGCTGCTGTGCGGACTCGCTCTTTTCATCGCTCCCTCTTCATTCCCGGGGAAACACGACGGGCACGGCATCGGACGCCTTCCAGCGGCCTCATCGTCGACAAACATGGTAAGATGGACACACATTTTCGCCAGGTTGTTAATGCTGCCGGAGGCCGAAGTCGAAGAGGGAGTGAGTGATGCTGCTGTCGATGCCACACACACAGCCTGGGTTTCCTTCATTATTATTCCCTAAATGTTCCACACTGTGCGGAGCTTTTTGTCTCACTCAATCCTGGGCTGCACTTCAACTCGCTTACAAATTAAATTTAAATTGTGGAGAAGATTGATGGTGTTCAATCTCTTCTCTCTCGCTTGATACATTGGTGTTATGATCTTCAAATTTTCAGTTATTCTGCATTTACTTTGTTTCTGCGCGCCATTTGTCACATATCAAATTAAGTTCCAAAATACTAGTTCTTGGAGTATGACTTATTGGGACAAGCGGCTTCAGCAATGAATGTGTGTGTGTGTGTGTGTGTGTGTGTGTGTGTGTGTGTGTGTGTAAGATGCTGATGTAAAAGTGTCATTCTGTCACTATTTTGGTCTCCTGTGCTGCGTTTTCAGTCAAACAGCGCTTTTTCTTTCGTTCCCGCAGCGCTGTGGTACAAATGGAGTACTTTCCCTCAACTCCTTTTTCTGCTCGCTGGAAGCGCTTCTTGTCACACAGCGCGGTGTGTCCGCGAGCGCGGCGCGCGCGCCACCCCCTGAGCGCGCCGCTCGGCCCCTTGGGGTCGGCGCGCCTTTGAGGCACGGAGAGGCGTCTTTCGGCGCACGTGCGTGTGATGATGCAGCCGTGACACCATGATCAGGGAATCGACGTGGGGGTGGGAGCGGGTGGAGAGGTGCGCGAGCGCCGCGCGCCCGGCGATTTACCTGCGCGCTGTAATAATAATAGCCGGGATTTGTCGCACTGGTTATGGACACATTTCCCCAAGACTCACTTTGTTGGACAAAGCAAACAGCTGCTTTCTGTCAGAGAGAGTCACGTGGTCGGGGGTCCGCTGTCCCACATGGGTGTCCGGGTGTCCCACCCTGCCGCTGTCCCCCTCGCACCCCAGCCTGGACTGTCCTCCTGGTTGCACATGGCAGAGGCTCCTATTTTAAGTTCCTTTGGCGAAAAGCTTCTGCTCGCCAAGTGAGTAAACTGTGTTACTTGGGCTCCTGTCACACACTGCAGTCACATACCACTTTACCCAGCATGTCCCCGGTGTGTGTTTTCTCTCACTACATTTACATTTATTCATTTAGCAGATGCTTTTCTCCAAAGCGACGTACGTCTGAGCGAAACTACAAGTTTGTGCATTACATTAAGAGAAAGTGACATGGCTGCAGACATGCGATTCTTAAGTAAACCCAGTTTGTTACTTTCCACTTGATGGAGCGATGTTCATCGCTCGAGTAGGTGCATAAAACGCAGCATCGATGAATCCTGATAACACACACACACACACACACATATTTTCGGAACCACTTGTCCCATACGGGGTCGCGGGGAACCGGAGCCTAACCCGGCAACTCAGGGCGTAAGGCCGGAGGGGGCACACCCAGGACGGGACGCCAGTCCGTCGCAAGGCACCCCAAGCAGGACTCGAACCCCAGACCCACTGAAGAGCAGGACCCAGTCCAACCCACTGCGCCACCGCACCCCCTGGTACACAAACATTTACATACAATACAGGACTAGCAGCTGTGTAAAGGCTTATCTGAGGATGATCATAAAGTTATGGTGCATGAACATTTACACCGTACATGAGCTGGAGAGATCTTGGGCAAAGTGAGTCTGAAAAAGGTGAGTTTTCAGACCCTTCTTGAATGTAGACAGAGTTTCAGCAGTTCTGAGTGACATCATTCCATCACAACAGCACCAGAACCAAGAACCTCCAAGCTTTACATTTATTCACTTTGCAGACACTTTTCTCCAAAGCAACTTCCACTGAACTCTATGTAGTGTCATCAGCCCACACACCTTTTTCTCCATGGTGACTTGCACTGCTCAATACACTACTTACACTGGGTCACTCATCCATACATCAGTGGAACACACACTCTCTCTGTCACTCACACACTATGGGTGAACCTGAACAGCATGTCTTTGGACTGTGGGAGGAAACCAGAGCACCCAGAGGAAACCCACACAGACTGAGTAGGGATCGAACCCATGTTCTTTCACACCACCCAGGCAGCAGTGCTACTCACTGTGCCGCTTTACCTTTTGTGCACGGAACCGCCAAGTGAGCAGAAGTAGATGAGCGAAGGGGTCTGGTTGGGGTGTAGCACTTGATCAAGTCCTGTAAATAGCTGGGAGCAGTTCTATTGATGCATTTGCAGACAATAATCAGGATCTTGAATTTGATCCGAGCAGCTATAGGAAACCAGTGCAGAGAAATGAGTAGAGGAGATACACGCAAACACAACTCATGCAGCAACGTTCTGTATCAGCTGCAGAGGTCTGACGGCAGTAGCAGGAAGGCCACACAGGAGAGAGCTGCAGTGTCCAGACGGGATGTCACCATGGCCTGGACAAGTAGTTGGGCGGAGTCAGTAGCGAGGTAGGGACGGATCCTACGAATATTATGCGGGCTGTATCTGCAGGACCGGATTGTGGCTTCGATGTGCTGAGAGAAAGACAGACTTGAGTCAGTCATCGCTCCCAGGCTCTTAGCCGAGGTGGTAGGAAAAATGAGTGAGTTGTCCAGTAGTTCAGCCTTAGCAGTTGAAACGGCACCTTCCCCAGAAGGAGTATTGTGTGCTGATGCCACATAACAGCATAGTGCGTCATTATTATTATTATTATTATTATTACAAGTGATGATGTAAAATATATATGATGTGAAGAATTTACAGTGAACAGTCTTGATAAGGTTTTTTTTTTCTCTTTTTTGTTTCAGACTTGTTTCTCTTAACAAAGAGTAAATTATGATGTAAATTACACAAAAGCGAACCTTTCAAACTTTGGAATAGAAGATTAACACGTTGTGTTCTTTGGCAGCTCGTCTTAATCGTCGATGAAACTGACCACCTGCCGTGGAAATGTAAAGGTGCTGCGGATAAAAAAATTTTAGATAGATATGATGCAAATTTGGTCTGGGACTAAAAAGACCCCATTGGTGCTGCACAGCGCTATTAAACTGCAGAGCGAAACAGGGTAAAAGCGATGTACGGTACTCAGTGACTCTGGATGACTGAGACTTTACTGCTCAGAACCACTTGAGCTCGTACACCGTCGCTTCACCGACAGGCTATAGTGTGTATCCATCACGCGTGTTCCTTACTCTTGGGTGTCTGTGTGGAGGAATTCCCAGGAGAGGAGCACACTGACGCCGTGCGCTGTGTTCGGAGCGGGCCCACGCGGGCTGAAGGTGACATGGCCCGGTGTAGAAGGTGGTGTCGTTTACCTCTCTTAGTGGGAAGCGGAAGGCCGGGGGTCGAGCGGCTCCGCTCTGCTCTGCTCTACCCTGCTGTACCCTGTTCTACCCTGCTCTGCTCTCTCTCTTCACTGTAATTTGAGAACTCAGCTCCCCGTAAGTCGCCCTTGGGGCTTTTGTTACCGTGCTCAGCGGCTCCATAAATACCACCAGATCCGAGGAAGCAGCAGCAGCGAGTGACCTTCCGGGAGGACAGCCCCCCCCCCCCGCCACTCGTCACATGTGGACAAGCGGACGTCCTCTAAAATGACACAAACCTTTCAGTGCTCACTGTTTTAGTCATTTAGGAGGGTGTTTTGAGGTTCAGATGCCGTGGTTTCGGGAAACTGACCCCAGAGCAGTTTTCGGTTTCTCAGAAAATGCGGTGAGGCACAGTACATTTCACTGCGTTTGAAGGATCCATTGAAACAAAGTGCCGAAAGGAGACTGTGGTACAGTGTACAGTGGTGTGTAGCGTACACTGTATAATGTATTGTGTGTAGTGTGTGTGTACTGCGTCGTGTACAGTGCAGTACGCGTGTTTGCGGAGTGCGACTTGGCACTCGTCTACCTCGACGTTCCCAGTGTGTTGACGATTCCCGCCGTCGTTTGCTCGTTTTTTTAAGATTAGAGAGCAGAATAAAGATGTTTGAAAGAGAAAAAAGTTGCCGAGTGCAGAGTTCATGAGTTAGGAAAGGCAGGATTTCAGTTCGGCGTTCAGGTGATCTCACACACACACACACACACACACAGTGTTTGTTTTTGCTCTTTTCATCTTGTTGGAATTGAGCTTTTAGGCCTAGCTTTGTGTCCTGTGTATCCAGGATAGGCTCCGGAGCACTGCGACCCTAACAATAGTGAGCGAGGGTTGTTATTACTGATGATGTGATGGGACAATTAAAGTTAATGGTATTCACATCTTTGTGCTCGGGCGGGGGGGCGTCACTGGTTACTTGTGAGGCCACTGTGTTTATCCCGGTTTTATAGGGTTGCTACTATGGGGGGGTTGTGGTGGGGGGGGGGGGGTAGCAGGGATACAAGGTGACCTGAACCTGCAGCAATACTGGTAACCAGAAGGGTAACACACTACATTTTAGTTGTGTGCGTGTATGTGTGTGTGAGAACTGTTGGATGACTGTGCGACTGGATGCGGGTTCGATCGCTGCTCAGTCTGTGCACAGATTGTATCTTCTCCCCGTCTTTGCTCTGGTTTCCTCCCGCAGTCCAAAGACACCGGTGACTCTGAATTGCCAGTAGTGTGTGAATGTGTGTGCGAGTGAGAGGTTGTCCCGTAATTGAGTGTTGTCCTGTCCAGGGTGCACCCTGTCTAGTTTGGAGCCCTAATGAAGCAGGAATATAGGAATATGTCAATATGCATATTAATGTGTTCTATTGTCTTGCAGGATCAATTAGAGGCCTTTGATCGACACCTAAACTCATTTGTGGACGGTCTGTTTGGAGAAAGAGGTAAGAGTTGAAGAGTTGACTGTAATCTGAAATTTCTCGCAGCTAATTTCTCACGACGTACCCTGTGCTTCCAGGATAGGCTCTGGAGCACCGTGACCCTGCGTGATGGACACATGGTTACCGATAAAGAATGAATGAATGAATAACAGCTCACCTTGTTTTTTTACAGATGTGTAGTTTATTAATCTGTATGGTCACAAAATAACCCTTTCTGGTGAAGCCGACACTTTGCAAATGACCAGGTTAATTTAAGCATAACTTATTTAATTCTATTTAATTACTGAAATTAATAACAGAAATTGATCAGAAGATATTGCAACCTGTTTTGTAATTGGTTAATTAATGTCTGGCCAAAATTGTTTTCACAGTGGAGTGAAAGTTATAAGCTGCTTGAATACCTTGGCGAACAGGTGTAGCTCCCTCTGTGTGTGTGTGTGTGTGTGTGTGTGTGTGTGTGTGTGTGTGTGTGTGTGTCAACATGACATTTTTGTACAGCAGTTAAACACAGCCCAGCTCATTTGGCTATAGGGAAACACATGGAGCCTGGAGGCCAGGCCAGTGCCACACTGCTCATCTCTACGGGGCTTTCGCTGGTAAAATAGGGTAAAAGCACGAACGGTTCTGGCCGATCGCAAACCTTGGTTCTGTACAGTGTGGCGAACAAGGGAACGTCAGCGTCGACACGCACGCTGCGGTCCGTAGGTCACGACCCTGACCCCAACCCTGTCGTGACTAATAACAAACGAGCAGTGAGGAGAATGAGCCGCGACGCGGCCGTGGCGGTTCTCGTAACGAGGTCCAGCCGGAGTTGCGGAACGCGTCGAGCCGTGTGGTCGAGGGACGGTACAAACGAAAGGCTGTTCCGTTCGATCGACCGTGCGCGTTCGAGTCCCCGAGCAGCGGGAAACGACACCGACCACGCAGCGAATCACGACACGGCTCCAGACGGGATTGACGCAACCATCCGCATTTCCCTTTGGGAGCGCGAAGGACCATCCTCGAACGGGTCGAGCCGTCACCGGAGCGAACGTTCACCTTAGAAATGAGCAGCAGGTCGGGAAGAGCACGTACCACGGTAAACGGCGGTGCCGCCCCATTCGTGGCGTATCAGGATGGGTTCGTGAGCGCTGCGACCACTGGTAGACGGGCCTTTACACCGTTTACTGCGGTCCATGCGGAAACGAGCCGAACGCACGTTAATAACGACTGTGTGTTTGTTTGCCATCCCTCAGACCCCAGAGTGCGGGGATGGCTGCTGCTGGACTCCTGCCTGCCCACGCTGTCCTTGACCGCTGTCTACCTCCTCGTGGTCTACCTGGGACCGCTGTACATGAAGAACAGACCCGCCTATTCCCTGAAGAACGTCCTGCTGCTGTACAACTTCTCGGTGACCATGCTCTCCCTCTACATGCTGGTCGAGGTAAACGCGGCGACTCTTTATTCCGGCTCGAATAGCGGTCGAAAAGCGTTTGCTGACTCGGCAGCATCGTTACCCCACTGACGGTCCACGCTCCCCTCCAGCTTCAGGCTCAGGGCGGCTCTGTGAGGGACTGACGGTCCAGCGTGATGCGGGGTGTGCTTTCGCGGTCCCGTCCAGATTTCACGGCTGGAATGTTGATCGGCTTTAATATTAATATGCCGATCAGGTCAGCAATCTCCTTAAGCGCGAGCGCAGTAGCGGCGGTCTTTGGCGTTCGCGTCGGTCCACTTTCCCGCTCACATGATGAGTGCTGGAATGCGCCGAGCAAACACCTTCTTCGCGCCGTCTTGTTGGCATCCAGTGTGTGTTTCTGCATCTTCGGTGTAAAAGAACGGTCCAGGTCACCTCGCCCACCCCCCCCCCGACCTCCATCACCACCACATCAATCCAGAGTGCTCCCAAATGGGGCAGCGTATCGTAATGGTTAGAACTGCTGCCTTTGGACCCAAAGGTCGCAGGTTGAAATCCCCCCCTCCAGCTGTGGTACCCTTGGGCAAAGTACTTACCCTAAATTGCTCTAGTAAAAATTACCCAGCTGTATAAATGGGTGAATAAATAAACAAATTGAGGTCAGTTACCTGTCTCTCAGGTACAATAGGAGGACCCCTTGTGAAACTTAACCTCTTGTTCCTGCTTACTTGCAGTAATTTTACCCACAAAATGTCTTACTGTTTTTTACTCAACAGATACTAAATGAAATGGGTAAATCAGTGCAAGTAGCTTAACATTGTAAGTTGCTTTGGAGAAAGGTGTGAGATAAATATAACAGAACTGAAGAGTTAAAGAAGCACCCCCCGACCCCCTTTGGCGCCGCCGCAGGCGTGAATCATGCATGGGGTCTTAGACGCACCTTGAACCCTCAACTCCAGGGTGAGGAGGAACGACTCTGACATCATTTTTCTTCTAGCTCATCCTGTCCAGCTGGACCGCAGGCTACCGACTCCAGTGCCAGAATCTGGACAGCGCCGGCGACGGGGACATCAGGGTGAGGACCATCTCTCCGCGGCCCTATTTACACGCACGGCACACGACGCGAGGTCTTTGCCGCTGACGCTCCCAGAGCACCGGCTGCCGTTCTTTAAACGGATCTTCAATCCAAGGCTTTTCACAGCGTCGCCCTCTACGGTGTGAAACGGGGTAAATGGACGGCACTTCCTGTTCCGGGAGACTGCCGCAGGCCCAGTCTTTTTTCTGGAGCCGAAAAGTCCAGTAGGTACGTCCGCTCGCCCGGAGCCTCCGTTCCTCGGGCGGCGAGGGACAGTCATACCGCACTGGCTGTTTCATTCATTTTCGTTATGCTTTTCAAAGCCTGGCTGCTGGCATGGAGCATCATCACGGTCAGCTTGTCCTCTCACCGGCATCTCTCTCCACCCCCGATGGTAGCACGACTTTCACTTTAACCTGAACGCCCCTACGAACGTGTCCAGGGCTCGACATTAACGGTTGTCAGACTGTCTCGTAATTTGCTTAGATTTCGGCAGTTGGACACGTAGCATTATTATAATACCCATCTGACGGACGATAAATTCGGGTAAAATACGAAGAAATTTCATTTAAAACCACGAACGGCAGCGATTCAGTCGTGTTCGTTTCGAAGGGATTTCTTGGTAGAAAGTCGATAAATTCGGTAAAAAGAGGAGATAGCTGGTAACGTAGTGGTCAGAGCTGCTGAGTCGGGACCCAAAGTTCGCGGGTTTGAATTTCACCTCTGGCTGTAGTACCCTTGAGCAAGGTACTTACCCTAAATTGCTTCAGTAAAATTACCAAGTTGTATAAATGGGTAAATAATTGTAAGGTAGCTTAATGTTGTAAGTTGCTTCGGAGAAAAACATCAGTTAAACGAATAAATGTAACTTCTATCAAAGATAAAGAAAAACACCCTTAATATCTTGTTATTTTGGGCAATTTCTTAAGGTCGAACCCTTCTTGAAGGACGCCCCCTTTCACATGATGTCCTGATCCTCTCGCTTTCATTATACTTTATATACGTGAATATTTTTAAACGAGAAATTTTTCACAAATTTTTCCCGATTTTGGACATGTGCGAACTTTGATGGTCCAGGCCCGGTGTAAAATGTACCTGTCCCACGGGCAACAGGCACAAAAAATTAATGTCGAGCCCCGATACCCCAACACTGGCTTCGGTTGTCCATCCCACGTGAGCGGTGTCAGTGTACAACGTTGTACGACGTTGTACCGTGCTGTACCATGCTGACGGCCCCTCTTTTTCTCCTGCACAGGTTGCTAAGGTACTGTGGTGGTATTACTTCTCCAAATTAATAGAGTTCCTGGACACCGTGTTCTTTGTTCTGCGGAAGAAGAACAACCAAATCACCTTCTTGCACGTGTATCACCACGCATCCATGTTCAACATCTGGTGGTGTGTGCTCAACTGGATCCCGTGCGGCCAGAGTGAGTGGCGTCTTCTGCCAGGACAATTCCCCCCCCGCCCCATGTGAATCCTGCCTCAAGTTACTTGGTTTCACGAGGCGCGGTGACGCAGCGGGTTTGGCCGGGTCCTGCTCTCTGGCGGGTCTGGGGTTCGAGTCCCGCTTGGTCTACCTTGTGATGGACTGGCGTCCCGTCCTGGGTGTGTCCCCCGCACCCTGTGTTGCCGGATTGGGCTCCAGCTCGCCGCAACCCCGCTTGGGACAAGCGGTTTCGGTCAACGTGTGCGTGTTATGTGGTTTCTTTCCGAATGCGGTAAGCAGATCGAACCCCCGGGGCGCGTCACTCTTCACGCGTTCGTTTCCGTAGGCTTCTTCGGGCCGATGCTGAACAGCTTCATCCACGTGCTCATGTACTCCTACTACGGCCTGTCCACCATTCCATCCATGCACAAGTACCTCTGGTGGAAGAAATACCTCACTCAGGCTCAGCTGGTGAGTCGACCGTTCGCGGGCCGAACCCGAGACCGTTGCAAGAACTCGGCTGACGGCAGCGCACCTCCCCCTTCTCCAGGTCCAGTTCGTAATGACCATTACGCACACGCTGAGCGCGGCCGTCTACCCGTGCGGCTTCCCCCTGGGCTGCCTCCTCTTCCAGTCTTCCTACATGATGACTCTGGTCATCCTCTTCATCAACTTCTACATTAAGGTGAGGAGGGTTGCTGGGGCAGCGACGGCGATCCGCATCTCCCGGTCTGTATTAGGCGCATTAAGTGTATTTTCGAATTACGATGCGTTTTGCGGAACGTAAGCCCATCGTAAATCCGGGACCACCCGTATGCATTTAATAGCTCTTGCAAGAGTCTGGTAGCGTAGTGGTTAGATGTGCTGCCTTTGGACCCAAAGGTTGTAGGTTTGAATCTCACCTTCAGCTATAGTACCCTTAAGTAAGGTACTTACCCTAAATTGCTCCGGTAAATAATAAAAAAAAAATCAACTTTATACAGGGGTAAATAACTGTAACCTTGACATGGGAAGTTGCTTTAGAGAAAAGTGTGAGCTAAATGAATAAATGTCAGAGTTCTTTCATATGGTTTGAACAGTTATTCTTGGTGTTTTCACTATATCTATTCAGAGCGCTTACAGAAGTAAACTATAAACATATAAGAATTGTTTGAATCATACAAACAGCTTTCATAACATGACTGCGCATCCGCTGTGTAGCCCCTCTGCTTCATTTTCACGAGGTTGACGGATGAGAACGAGACCAGAATTATACGAAGTTATATGGAAACAAGTTTGGGAAATTACTGATATCTTTGTTTGCATGTAAAGTTATTCCACTTGTTTTACTGTAATTTTTTTTTTTACCACCTTCATATTTCATGACCCTGTTGCTGCTCAGCTATTCTGTATCAGTCAGCTTGATATTATTAATCATTTAGGATGTCCTAAGAAGAACCCTGTGCTTCGTTTTCTGATACCTCCCTGTTGGAGTGTTAGCAGGTGATATGTAATGGGCTCGACGCTGACATTTATTCTTTAGTATGGGGTGACACAGTGAATAGCGCTGCTGAATTATAATGTCTGGATGGTGTGAGAGGACAGAGGTTCGAGCTCCACTCAGTCTGCATGGGATTCCTCCGGGTGCTCTGGTTTCTTCCCACAGTCCAAAGACAGGCTCATGTTCAGGTTCACCTATAGTGTGTGTATGTGTGTTCCACTGATGCAGGGATGAGTGACCCCGTGTAAGTAGTGTGTGGGCTCATAACACTACATAAGGTTTGGAGAAGCATCAGCTAAACAAATAACTATATTCATTTAGGTGCTACTTTTCTCCAAAGGGACTTACAGTGTTAATCCACCTACAACTACATCCCCCTTTGAACAGCTGGGTAATTTTACTAGAGCAATTTAGGGGAAGTACCTTGCTCAAGGGTACTACAGCCAGAGGTGAGATTTGAACCTGTGACCTTTGGGTCCAAAGGCACCCTCTCTTCCCACTACACTTGCAGCTGTTTGGTCCAGCTGTTGAACAGCTCCCTCCCTGGTAGCGGGAGGAGGACATTCAGGGTTCCCGGAGCCTCCGGGAAACGGAGACCCTCCTTTTCTCATCGTTTCTGTCCCATTCCAGACGTACAAGAAGAAGCAGCCGCAAGCAGATGGGAAAGAGCGGAGGAACGCGGTGAACAACCACGCTAACGGGTATTCTCCCAGCAATGGAGCGAGCGCCAAACGGAAGAAGCACTAGCTCTGGCTGAGAGAGGAACGGGAGAGCACAGTAAAGCAAGGTAACAGGATTTAAGGGTGATCTGAGACATCACCGAACACGGTAGACAGGAACTAAAACATTTCACGTCGGACACTCGATACATCTTGTATCCAGCAATTGACAATGTGGGTACAGTTCAGCGGTGTGAGAGCTACTGTATCCACCCTGACATGAGATTCATTGTTTTCTTTTTATCAGTGCTGTGAAAATTATTTTGTAAATGACAAGTTCTCCATTTCTTCTGCTGGTAAGCAGCGTGTTTTATTCAGCTGAGATTCTTAATGGCATTTTATTGGATTACTTTGTTTTTAAGCTTGTACTTTTTATACCATCCTGAAAAGCCATTATGAACACGGCAGTGAATATTATGTGCATGTATACAGTAGGACGACAGATGTTCAGCACATCCAGTCAAAAGAGAAGATGCCTTAGACTCAGCGAAGCCTTCACTTTGACCAGCTGCGCTCAGGTCCCTGTCAACTCTTGGTGTACAGGTGGAAACCAATAGCAGGTTCAAGTTATTTAACTCATGTTTTCAAAAAGCTAAACTTTTCTTTGACATTCCTAGAATTTATACTTGGCTGTTAAGGCAACTGATGATGATTATTTGGGATGGCTAACAATGCAGGTTAAAAAAAATAAAGCACTTAAATAAAACTGCCTGATATTTAACAATGACAAAGACCACAGTGATTTTCTTATTTCTAATGAGTTGCTCTGCATCATAACAACCAATATCTGAACGAGTCATTTGTGTCGCCTCTGGAACCATTTTTCCCCTCTCAAATCAGGTTCTCCTGTGTCTTCTAGACAGGGTAATGCATTGGCTTGCGGTACAGAAAACCCAACTATGCTGGGATACCGTGTAACTGCTGTAACTAACTGTACTGTTCTAAGTAACCCTACTGGTGTTTTCAGTAGAAGGCACGTCATCTTTTGCACCCGTCATAGAAGTTTCCTGTGGGAAGGGGGAGGAAAAAAAAAAAGTTAACCTTTGTACCATGTTCCCACAACAAATTAAAACACTGATCAGTTTGGCTGTTTTCAGGGATTTTTCACTTGGGACAGAGTTTTTATTTAATTTTCTGCTGACATTACTATATACAGGCAGTCCCTGGGTTACGAATGTCTGGCTCATATACAGCCTGTAGTTACAAGCCACCCCCCCATAAAGCCTATTATATTAATTCAAGTTATGTACAATGGTTCGTAATAAAACTGCGCTACAGCGGTTCGGCGGCTCGTGATCCTGATGTAGGACAAACATTTCCTTCTTTTCAATCGGACCACGTTGCTGATGTGTCTCGTGTGTTACTGTATTTCGCTTTAATATTTTTGTTCATACCCTCCTAACCATGGCACCACAGCCTAAATGTGATGCAAGTGATGGCGACACAAAGAAAAACGATCACAACTAAAGTGAAAGTGGAGATAATAAAGTGATTGGAAATAAAGGTGAAATGTGAAATTTTTTTTTTATACCTACACTCTCCCCCCTTTCTCTATTATAAATACTGTAGTTATGATTATATCATTACATTGTATTACTGTATTGTTACATTAAAGATGTTTTAGTGTATCCGGAAGCGTTTCTTTTTTATGCAAAGAAAGTTACACAATATACTAAGAAATATTTGACTGACGTTAGACACAAACTGTACCTAACTGTTCCAATTTATGTACAAATCCGACTTAAAGACAGGCTGAGGAACGGAACTCGTCGGTAATCCGGGGGACTGCCTGTACAGAGTTTACATGGCATTGCCAGTAAATTCTAAGACTGGCCACTATGTGGCAGTTTAATGGTATCACAGCTGAAATGCTCCAACAACTATCGTGACAACAGTGCCACACGCTGGCCAGTCTCAGAACTTACTCGCCGTACCGCATACAAGTAGTTTGCTGCTCCTCATATAGCCGGCTGGTTTTACCAGCTCTGCTCTAAAAAAGTTCCCTTTCCCCTTTCTGTTCTTACGTGTCATTGTTTTACTCCATAAACTAACCCATCTCACTAGTAGCTTCCCGATGCAGGAGACAGAGCAGCTGGTAATGAAGCTGCTGCAAAATGTGGCTCTTTTCAACTCCTCTCACATATAAAAGCAACTTCCACAGTACCTGCGCTGCCGATGCCGCTTCCTGCTCCTCCGTTGTGCTCTTTCTGCCTGTATCCACTAGTCCTAACGACTGCAGCCTGGAAAAGATCAATGTCAAAAGACAGGCGTACAGTATAGCTCTACCGTAAGGACTTCAAAACTGCCAGCACGTCAGAAATACTTCCACGCAACATTCTCATATCGGGTTACAGATTCGATATGCGCGCTCCGGAGGTCACTGCGTCTGCAATAAAAGCAGGTCTGTATCATATGATAGTATTTATAAAGGCAAATGTGGCACCTCTGCTGCTGATGGCCACAGAAAGCTTCCACAGTTTCTGATTCTTTCCTCCAAAAGACCTGTTAAAACAAATGTCCATTTTGAAACAGCAGCACACACAATGCGCTCGTATCGGTTATCGTTGGGTGACCACATTTCCTTCTTAGCTCAAAAGTACCCATCTCCCCTCCCGCGTTATTCAGTATCCTGACATTTTCCTGGATCATTTTCTCTCATCTGCAATATTCAGTGTGGCATGATAAACTCAGATCACATTTGAAAAATGCATCAAACAGCTGTGTGACAGAGGCAGATGCAATGCATTGTGGGAAGCAAGTACCCACGCTGTCGGTTACTGTCTGGATCTCTACCATCTCACGTACTTGTGTTTTGCACCACTGGGCTTTTAATTTTATAATCACATTTTTAAATGCGACATATGTTCTTCCTCAAGCTAGTCCATGCACACTATGGCACTACATTTATTTTATAAAATCTCAGCTTAAAATTTAAACTAAACAAAAGCTTAAATATAACGTTAATTGCTATTCTGTTTTAGCGTGTTACACAACATTTTCCTCGTGATATTCGGCGTTATTTAGGGGTGAGCTTGGGAAGGGCTTGGAACAAACTGGAATTTTTCCCAGTAAGAATTAACGGGAAAAGAAATGTCATCCAGTTTTCCAGTATTTAGTCTGTTTTCAGTTATGAATTAGGACTGGACAATGAAATTAGTAATTGGTGGCCTTTCTATGCACTAGCCGTTACCTGCTGAAAGATTCTACACCAGAGTTACTGTCCTCAAATGGGTCTGGTCATCCAAAATTTAAAAAAAAAAAAAAAAAGTGAAAATGAATGGTAAATATGCATCTTCACAGACTTAGCAAAGTTTGGACACAGACCACAGTTTCTTTCTCAATCTCCTTCAGGGACTGACAGTCCTGCTCCAGGTTGTACAGCTCATTGACCACCGTGTCCTGGAACTTCTCGAGGTGCATCAGCCTGAGAGTGGACACAAGTACACGGTCACTTGGCCATTTCTGTGACGCGAGGCTGATCTTAGAGGGTCAAGTTCAACCCCCGTGATCGGCATCTTTCGTGCTCCTTAAGGACTGTCGAAACGAGCGGGGTGGCGCGTTTTACCTGTTCTTGTGCACAGAGCCCAGCAGAGACGTCACGTGTTTCTGACAGTCCGAGAGCGTCTCCAGGGATCGGGTTTCTATTTTCTTATGCCTGGACTAAGAGATCAGGGTGCTATTCAACGAAGAAACGTGCAGTGACATTACCTGACATTCTCCTACTTTACTGGAAAATCGTGCAATAGTCCAGAGAAAGACGAGTCAGTTTTTTGTGGCACAGTCCATATGGTTGTAAATAATGTTCTAATACCATGTTACAGCAACAGTGCATAAATTCTCCCTCTATCACACCCCCCTGTGATGCACCCAGCCCTTGTACCAGGGTCCCGTACAAAGAAGAACCACATCGCCTTATGAAAATATCCTTTTCGTACAGCTGGTTACCCTTCATGTGGTCATTTTATTTCAAAAACAGCTATTCTGGGCTACAGCTTTTATCAGAGCTTTTGGGACGGAGGTACACGGGGTCTCGAGCCCAGAAGGTACCTGACATTACTAGAAATAGACCAGTTCACTGTGGATTTGTATAGTCTCAAATTAAATATTTGATCTAATCTGTCAAAATTTCACCCCTTTTAAGTGCTTGTGCGATACTTTGGGGCTTCTGCGGGGTAGCGGCATTGACCTCTCCGCTCATGTTGGCTTTGGTGCAGGTCAGGCGGGAGCCGTTACCGCAAAGTACTCGTTCAGCTGTTTTCTGAAGGACTGAAAGGCAGCGATGACCCCGGCGTCCGTCTCCGTTTCGGACTCTGACTCCTCCATCAGCAGCTTGGCCATCCTCTCTGGACGGGAAAAGGGGGACAAACTACTCCGAACACGTTTTTAAACGGCAGCAATAAGATTGTCGGACTGCGACGGGCACCATTTACGCAGCTTATTCCGTTACGCCTGCGAGGCTTTCGGCTTAGCGGTCGTCTACGTTGCTCGAAATTCGAGCTTTTACGTGCGCTTGAATGTAAATGAACAAAAACCAAATTCAGATTTACGCCTGAGCTTCCTGGCAGCACGAGAGGCTCTCGTGACCCACCGAGGCCTTTCCCAAAACCGCGAAAGGGCCGGAAGGGGGCCAAGTGGGCCGGTAATCCAGCCACAGTGGGGCAATTGTGGTGTTCGGTGGCTGGAGAGGCCAGCCTGGCATGCAGCCACATTGCAGGAGAACGGAACTCAAGAAAGGAAAAGTTCGATACGAATTAAACCCCCCCCAGACAGAAAAGATTGATCAATCCGAAAAATGCTCACGAAATCCGTCGGCGATTACGCTGGAAGGTGCAAATGATAATCAAACACAAGCTGTTCACGCACACTGTAGTGGTGTACTCTTACTGCATTTAACCTGATCGTTACGGGGAATCCAATCCGAACTCCAAATTAGCGGCAGACGGAGCTAGAAAAAGACGGCCGTTGAGCGAGCCGTGACGGCCTACCCCCGGGGGAGCGCCATCGTTTCGCTTCCGCTCCTGGAGGTGGAAGATCTTCCTCCTGCGCGTCCTGCCATTTCTCCGAGCCGAGGCCTGAATCGGGGCCTGAGCAGGACGAGGAGGGATGGGATGGTGACAGCTCCACACAACGTTTCCAATGCTTCTCAGGCTGTATACATTTTGCATTATAGATTGCACTCATCTATAATTCGTAGGCTGCTTTTGCAAGAAGTCATACCTGTTGCAGGATACGGTAACTCACCTGTCGTTTCTTGTTTCCTTTTCTTTGCTAAAGGAAGCAGCGGCAACTTGACACTGGAATGTCCCTGGGGGGGCGCATTTCAACCAATATTATAATGAACATCAGAGCTTACACTATGGACCTAGGGGGTCAAGTCCAGTGGGATTTTATACGAGGCAGGCAGACAGTGACCCCCACCCCCATTCAACTCACTGTCCTCAATGAACCCATTTAGCTCACATTCTGACTCGTTGTGCTATAAGAACTGGGTTCTCCAGGACACCCTTCATGTAGTAACCTTGACGAGCAGAATTTTTAATTGCATTTCATTTTTGCCCCCATTTTGATTTGCTGTAAATGTAAATTACCCTGAAGACGAGCCAAAAACCAGAAGGAGTCATGTAAACCAACACAGAGCATCTTTTGTATAATATTGTATGGTCTATACCATTCACTTGCAAAGAAAAGATGGAAAGGTTAGAGGTGTCCTCCAAAGGATCTGAGGAATCGAAAAATTTCCAATCAACCACAACGATGCAAAGGGAACGATAAAAAAAAATAATACCGAGAAGATGCAGCAGCGGTGGAAAGATGTGCAGAGATAGCAACATTCAAAGTACATTAGAGGACAGCTATTCAAAGCAGCCTTTGGTATCGCAAGTGGAGCACAGAACACTTTGTAGGAGCTCTACGTGGCCGTCAAGAACTGACCTTGACTGGAGGGCACTTGGCACAAATGGTAAGTAATGTAAACCACAGGCTGGCAAAGGAAGTGTTTTACAGGCATTATGTTGAGAGCTGAAGGTACCTCAGCACGACGGAGATCATCATCATCATCATCATCATCTCTGATGAATACAGAATCGTCCAGCTCCATCTCCACAGCAGGCTCTGAAAGAAAGCGGCGGACAACATGACGGTGACCTAAGACTGGAGGCCCAACACCGGAGACCCGACAGGCCAGTGGAAGCCCTGCGGATTTTGAGGGGATCCAAAGACCAGAGCGGATTGTAAGCAGCCCTCGCCAGGCCCTTCCTGACGAGTCCCGTTCTGGATTTCCCCTGGTGCCGCGACACCTTCGGACCGAAGGCGGAAGATGACAGTTACCCATGTCAGTACGGTGCTTCCTGTGTCATACGGCTCTGCTGACTGTTGCCAGTGCAGCTTTTTTCTTCCTCTGTATTTGTTAGAACCTGAGCCCATAGGTCACTTTTTTTTTTTTTTTTTTAAATTGTTTTATTCTTAAGGAGCTACAGATCTAATGAAAACCATCATTCCATCCATTTTACATCTCTACAGATAAACTTACAGCACCTGCATCTTTTCCTTCATCCGTTCGAGGTGTAATAAGCGAGTATTCCAAGCTGGGCTGTCTGAGATGAGGGAAAGGCTTTTCTTTGCTTCTGCTTTGCTCCCCTTCCACCGGCTTGGGAGTTGAGTGCTGATGACAAATACATTGGCTTTTAAAGTGCTGACACTGTGATTAGTTCTTCGATAGCTGATCTCAGTGAAGTTTACGAAGGAACAATTGACCAAAACCGAAGCATTTCTTTCAACAACTAGACCTACGTAGCATATCTGACAGATACACGTATTTTCTGGCATCGAGGATTTTACAGGAAGAATCGTTACCATGACGACGTGAGACTCTTCGGCGCTGCTGCTCGAGGACAGGGGAAGAACTTAAAGGGGAGGAGCAAAAACAAAAATACATCATTCCATTTCGTCACTCAGCAACATATTCGATGGATGATCGATCGGTGACTTTTATGGCTATTTCACACCGAACGTCATCTTACTTTTCAGCTTGGCTTTGACTTTGGGCTTCTTCCTGGTGTAGTCGGCCCTCATGAGGCTCCTCTGATGGAGGCTCTCGCTCTCCCCACGTTGTGTTGGGCTGCTCTCAGTCTCAGACTGCCAAATCTGAAATGAACGTCATCGTTTTTTCCCCATTTTCTGTTCTCTCGTCAGATACCGAATCTGGAGTAGCTTCCAGTAGGTTCACCTTATGGGATTCTTTCGGTTTGGGTGCAGCTTGACTGGAACTTGCAGACCTGAGTCAAGAGATGAACTAACATCACAACCGTGCGGTGCTATAAAGCAATGTGATAAAAATGAAAGCGATATCATTCGAGGTCCTCGTCACATGAGGGTCCAGAAGTCGGAGCGCATGTACACACACACACACACACACACACACACACACACACACACACACACTAAACGCACAACAGCAGCATGATCGCACCCCATCGAAGAAGACGACTGACTGAAAATTCTTGCTTTTGCCCTTGCCACCTAAGAGAAAAGAGGAGAGAAGAATGAGTAGACACCTTATGAGCGTCGAGAAAGGGATCCAACACCCAGACGACCCATCGCTGACGGCCGTCAATCATTTTCACACATTCGGCACTGACCTGGTACCTCCTCAAAGCTGCCATGAATGGCATACAGTTTTCCTTCCTGATATGTGACAAGCCTTTACAAACGGCATGCAGTGTCTCAGATACCGCAACTTTAACCTGGAGTAGTTGAGGGATTTGCTGGTTCACACAGTTTAGGAAAACTGCCGTTATCGTTAAAGTAGTGGATGTTCTGCACTTGCCAAAGCTCTTACCCAAACCCGTATTATGTGGCGTGAATAAACAGGTATAAATTAATCTGGTCACCAAAGCCAATTTTGCCCTGCATATGCTGTGTGCGCTACATAGGAAACGTGTTTGGAACGCGTTCCCCAACTTCCCACACGGTCGACAACATGAGAAACCGCTGTGCGTCACTGGGTGCGTTACGCAGTCCCATAATCCTCGGGAAAGCAAGGAGCCAACCTCAGTGTCGGAATGGTCGTTCAGATGAAATACATCAGGCTCTTCCCTGGAGGAAACACACGCACAAAGGAAAACCAATAAATAATAGAAACAATTCGAAAGTGCGGTGTGAAGCGGGAGAACAAATTTACTCACTGTGGAGACCTTTCTCCTTTAGTCTCCTGCAAATTAAATGTACCGTAAATCTTTTCAGCCAAAACAGACAACACAATGACATTTCAAATATGAACTGTCGTGATAACCAAAATATTACAGCGTCAAATTGCCCTTTGCCAATCAATCAGTTCATAGCAGCTGAAAAGTAAAATTCATACATCGTCTCAAGTTAAAGTTCAGTACTTACATCCACGGCTTCCTCAGACACTGAACTGGAGGCTCTGAAAAAGTGTACAGGAGCACTTATGACGAAAGTTAAAAGTTTAAGTACACGTCATCCTCTGGCTAAATTATCTCCAGACAACACACACATTTTGCAAAGGCAAACCTGGCTGGTTTAGCTTTATGACCATTTCCAGGATCTGAAATAGAGGGAGGAGGGAGAAAAGGAGGGGAAAAAAAAAAAAAAAAAAAAATAAATATATATATCTATCACATATGCACAAATCCTCTGGGTATGCCCACAAACAGTGACCATTTGAAACAACATGTGAATAAAATGATCACCACCTAAAGTGGCCCTGGTCAACTCTGCCTGTCTCTCAGTCTGTGCAGGTTCCTGAAGGGGGGGGCAAAAAATGATTAATATTCCAATTTACCAGAAAATCAGCCAGGAATTAAAACCGCTATGGAATTAAAAACCGGAAAATGGCACCACAAAGCATCACAACATGGAGTCTTGGATGTTTCTACTCTTCACACAGCTGAATTTATTTTTAAGAAAAAAAAAAAAAAAAAAATTAAATCTATGGAAAAAGGTACGTTACGAGGTGCAGCACTTCTCCAAACACTTTCTTGGCAGCGTTCTCTATATCACAGTGCTTTTCGAAAAATATTCGGACTGTTCTTCCTTTTATTTTGCAGTGAGTGACGGGAAGATTCATTTGAACAGCCAGAACTTTCTTTTCATCTCTTTCTGCAAAAAGAAAGAGGAGACAACCCCCCCCCCCCGCCACACACACACACACAGCTTAACATTCAGAAAAGTAGCAAACTGAATTTTCTATATTATTTTTTTTTTTTTTAAAAATAAAATAAATTTCAACACATTTCAGCAAAAAGTTAAAAGGATATTTAAGTTTAAAAATATTTTTAAAACTTAATAGCATTTTGCTTCGGAAGAAATTGGCAAGTGAACAAAAGACAGATGTTCCACTTACCCAAGACAGCGTATCCGTCGACAGAAACCTTTGGCAAGTTGATGGATTCCCAAAGTGCTCCCTGCACCCCGACAGAAAGCCAAGAGCACCTTCACCTGTCAGAAACGCTCCCCAACTGGACAACTCCTTGGGAGTGACCATCAACTCAAGCCTGTCCTCCCCTCTCAACATATTGAGGCCATAACCAAGTCACCCGCAGGATCCGCCCTCGTCTCCCAACACACTCTGCACAGCTCCCGGTCCAGACCATGGTCGCATCCCACCTGGATTACTGTAACTCTCCTGCCTGGTCTTCTGGCCTCTGCCATCAAACCTCTCCAGGTGATACAGGGTACCGCAGTACAAGTTGTATTTGACCTGCCGAAGCGTTTTCCCATGTGTCCCCCCTGAACGTTACAGCGAAAGGACTAAATTTTCTATCCGAACATTATTGTGTGTTTTCAGGGTGACCTGATAACACCTCTCAGGGTAAATAATGTCACCATGGAGGAGTCATCATTCGATGCTACTAAAGGCAAGTGTTACCCTGCACATACACAGTACGGGGAAATTTACTGTATCAGCGCACGTGAACCGCAGCCATCATCATCATCATCAAGAAACATCCACATGAAAGCAGAATTATGATACTCATCATCCTACCTCTGGGTCATTCACAAAAAAACTGATACAGGACGTGCCGAGGTTGAAATCTATCCAGAACTTGTCCAGGTTGTCGTCCTTCGGCTTGAATAACTACAACGCAAAACCGCACGATTGAACAAAAGCAGAGAAAAATATTTTATATGGGGCTTCAGCTATGAGTACAGATTCCACTTCATACGTTTTGTCATAATGAACGCCAAACATACTTATGTCGGAATGGCAAAGAGCACAGGAGCGCTTACCTCCGTAGTGTCCAGAAACACTTGGATGCAGGGAAATGTGAACACCCTGTGGAAAGAAACTGCTTTAAAAATCACCGCAATTAATGTAATTAATGGACAAATACATATGGCGGTAGCTCAACCATCGCTGTTTTTTTTTTTTTTTTTAAACCATGTTACAGGATGCTCCTATTACGTGATGCCTTACAGCTCATCGCTCTCAAATTTGGATTTTAGTTTGCAAATTGTCAGAGAAATTTTTGAAGCTACATCAGTTAATATAAATGATACTGGGACATGTGAATGTTATATTATACTTAAGAATTTAATAATACGGTGGCACAGCCACTAGTGCTGCTGTCTCACAGCGCCTGGGTGGTGCGAGAGGACATGGGTTCGAGCCTCACTCAGTCTGTGTGGAGTTTACATGTTCTCCCCGACTGTGTGGGTTTCCTCTGGGTGCTCTGGTTTCCTCCCACACTCCAAAGACATACTGTTCAGGTTCCCCCATAGTGTGTGAGTGACAGAGAGAGAGTGTGTGTGTTCCACTGATGTATGGATGAGTGACCCAGTGTAAGTAGTGTATCTAGCAGTCTAAGTCACCGCGATAAATAAGGTGTGTGGGCTGATAACACGACACAGAGTTCAGTGGAAGTCGCTTTGGACAAAAGCGTCTAATAAATGAAGTATGGTAAACATACGAAAAATTCATGTTACAGTTTTTCTAAACAAATTCTCTAGAAAAACACACACAAAAAACCACTAACCCCCTCCCAGGAAAAAAAAAAAAAAAATCCCACATACCTTCTCTCATCTCCAAAGTAGCTGTTAACTTCATTAAGAAATTGTCTGCAGTCCTTTTCAAAAAGGTAACCAGATGTTTCAGCGCATCAGAAACTGAAGGCATCCTATATGATTCTTAATTTTAAACATGGCACAAAAGGAATTAAAGGACCGTCACAAACTGCGGCAAAGTGGGTGCGGGACACTCACCGTCTCAAACTCCGGATCGTTTATGGCTTTGAAGGAGTCTGCAAAGCACCTGATGGGGAACCACTTGTAGACGAGCTCCTCGCGACACTTCCGGGTGGTCATGCGGCACAGGGCCTCGGAGACGGCCACCTGCATTTCGTAGTCTCGCGGTGCGGACCCCAGAGCAGATGCCAGTTATTCCCGGTGTCGCCCTTCTCGCCCTTCCACCCACTGACACCCATCGACATCTAACCGTGCTGGGTCTGGATCAGCCCTTTACTCAAACGCTATTACAACTTGGAGAAGTTATCGGGGTTCCCAAAGTGCTCCCAGCATTCCTCCCAGCATCCCAAGACTGGAGGTGAACCCTTGAGCAAACCCAGCTCTCATTCCCCTTCTAATTCTCCTAAACAGCAGCACAGCAGTAACTACACTGACCATCAATACCTAAAACATGGTAATTAGCAGGCAACATGGATACATGACTCCAAAACAAAGACCACAACTTACCACCAACCTCTAGAATCACTTTAGCAAATTCTTCTCTGAAAAAGACAACAGAACCAACAGAGCGGAAGCGACGTTATCAGTATACGCAGTAAAGTACTGTAAAAAGGCAGGTTTTACACTGTGGAACTTCCCACACTCGGCCACTTGGGGGTGGTCGTATTCCAGAGGTTCCTCTGCCTTTGTCCCATGTCACTGCACGACTGCAGCGAATTCTCCTCGTGGAGAACAACATTGGATAAAGTGAACATTCGCTCCGCTGATACAATGACTGACGAGAGCAGAAACTTACAGGAGCAAACAGTGATCGACAGAAAGACTGAGCTTCTTTCTCTCCTCTTTTGTTGATCGGTCAAGGATTGAATTGATGGTTCTGATAGCCTAGACAGAAGGGGAGGGGGGGAGGAAAAAAAAAAAAAAACCAACATACCACCATACATCCTGTGAAACAAAGAGCTTTAAACTGATCCCGATTTTTTAAAAATTATTCCTTGTTAAGTGTGTGCATATAAGCACATAGACATATACATACACACACTGTACATAATCCTGTTCATTTACATTTATTTAGCAGACTTCCAATGAACTCTATGTAGTGCTATCAGCCCACACACCTTATCCACTGCGGTGACTTACACTGCTAGATACACTACTTACACTGGGTCACTCACCCATACATCAGTGGAACACACACACACACACACACACACACACTCACACACTATGGGTGAACCCAAACAGCATGTGTTTGGACTGTGGGAGGAAACCAGAGCACCCAAAGGAAACCTACACAGGGAGAACATACAAATTCCACACAGACTGAGCAGGGATCGAACACACGTCCTTTCATACCACCCAGGCGCTGTGAGACAGAAGCGCTACTCGCTGTGCCACCGTGCCACCTATACGAAACAAAATCTATTCCACTGATGCGCGGAACTGTCTCACCTCCAGCCGAAGGCCAAAGGAGATGTCAGTGTCTGTAACAAGAATCCCAAATCGCAGCAGGAATATATCCTGGATCTGACGCTTCCCTGTCGTACCACAATCCAGAATACGGTAGGGGAAAAAAAGTTACACACACAAATGGTACTAATGCAAAAATAAGAAAACACGACAAAAACTCACTGTGAAATTTTAATAAACGTTACATATATTCATTTAGCAAATGCTTCTCCAAAGTGATGTGCGTCTCAGAACACCACAAAGAGCGCATCACAGTAAGAAGAGAGGTTTTGATGCAAATGTGATTCTAGAGAACAGTGAATTTGTCACAACCCACCATATGAACCAGTGTACATGTCAGGCGTAGCTGCATAAAGGTTTTTCTATTATTCTATGACTTCTAATCACAAAGCTATTAAAGAAACATTTCCACGCTTATCATATGCTGAAGAAATCAGCAGAGAAGCGAGTGGGGGAAATTCACCTTCAGAACTGGTCCGGCATATACTCTAAAGGGACAGAGAGAGAACATTTTGACCCGAAATTACATGAAAAAACATCAGAACCAACCGTCCAGCAATGTGCTCAGAAACTCACCATAGAAATATCATAGAACTCCTCGATCAGGTTTGGTAGACCTTTAGAGTACCTCAAAGCCTCCATCTTTAGAAACTCCGTGGCTCTTTCGAACCACACCAGCATGTGCATTCCGCAAAAGCAAAGGTACAGTAAAAGTATTAAGTGCATGACATAACGCACAAGCATCTTTGTGATGAGCGCATGTGAGATGCGGTAGAAAAGAAAGGACACCTATCTTCATCACGAGGCCTTGCTGAACAAAGGAGCGGATGAGGTCTTCGTCACTTTCGCACAGAGTGTCGAGGGCTCTCAAAAGCAGGAAGATGTTGTGGAATTCATTTTTGTCAAGTTCCTGCGACAGATATTTACATAAATGGCTCAGCGACTAAATACAAGGAAACTACACACACACACACACACACACACACACACAGTCTGAAACCGCTTGTCACAAGCAGGATCTCTGCAAACCGGAGCCTAACTCAGCAACGCAGGGCGTGGGGCTAGAGGGGGTGGGAACACACCCAGGATGGGATGCCAGTCCATTGCAAGGCACCCCAAGCAGAGCTCAAACCCCAGACCTGCCGGAGAGCGGGTCCCGGCCCAACCCACTGCACCCCCGTGCCCCCGCTCTACAGAAATATTATTTCCCTCAATATTAAAAGTATATTACAGTTACCTGCTAATACACAGAATATCACAAACAATCCATCCCAAAGTTGCTTAAATGTGTTGAGTAAATCATAGATCACATAAATGATACATTTATTTAAATAAGACTGGGGCAAACTTTTTCATACAATTTTTTTTTTTTTTTTTTTTACCTTACTAGTTATTTTGTCCAGCCTGTTCATCAAAGACTTTGAATTTTTTTCTCCAAGAAGAGCAGCACCAATTTTTGCTGTACTTTTAGCAGCAAACGCTTCCTCTATAAGCGCTTCCAGCTGTAATAAATCATGCAGTAAGTAATAAAAGTCAGCATCATGGATCATGTAAAAGTGTTACCTTATGTAAAACAATTAACAGTGTAAACAGCAATTATACACTAAGATTAATCGGGGAGTCCATTTTATTCGGGGGTGTAACACGACACAGGTCCGAAGAAACGCGTTTTAAAAATCAGTGAATTAACACGCAGGGACCAGGGTTCGACAGGTGCGCGCGCGCGGAAAACCGAAACTAAGCAACAGTCTCAGTCCTTCTCGCAAGACCAAGAGAAGAGAGCAAAAGAGGAAAAAGCGAGGAATAAACGTGTGAACTTGGACTTACGGCCATAACTTTTTATGCGGTCGCCTCGTGCCAAGCGCGTCTCATCGCCGGTCGCGCGCGCGCTCACAGGTGACTCTAATGAGCACACCTGGCTGGGGCCCCAGGCTTGGGGGCCGCGCGCTCTCGCTCATATGTAAATTAGGACGCGTCCTCACGGTGAAGAACGAAGGGTTTGCGGTTCCCTGCGCTCATCGTCGTCTCTCTCTCGGCGCCGCGTTTCCACTTTAATATCGCAAGATCACTAATTCATAACATAATCATAGTCACTCAAAGTGTGAGAACGCGTTCACCTGCGCTTCGTCCCCTTTACCTCGGCCAAGGGGCAGCGTTGACACGAACGGGAGTCCGGTACGAGTGACCGCTCCTGCTCAAACCGAAGCAGGTGACGCTGACGTCACAGCTGCTGCCGCTCGGGGCTCTTCAGTTTCAGCCCAGGTGTATGTACAGTATGTATGTATGCTATTAAAATCAATAGTAGGCGAGAACCGGAACAATGAATACGTGCAGAGTGTGTTTGCAGAGGAAGACCCCCGGCAACAGGTGTGTAGAAGGATCCTGAGATTGACAGACACGGATGCTGCTGCTACCTGGGAGGCGTGTGCTGTTGGTAGCAGGAGACCGGACACACACATGCACACGTTGTGCGTCTTCCCTGGTGCATCTCTTGTCCCGTAGCATGGCATCCTCTAGCAAGCATGCCTCATATAATAATGAACCAGGGGGGTGAGACACCCGTAATGCTGGTACCAGGTTACGGTGACACCTGGAGAAAAGACTTGTGGGCCTTGACAGATTACCTGGACCTTTGAATAATCAGCTGGCTGCACCTCCAGGGCATGACACAGCAATGTCTGGGAGACTGATACTATATAGTTTATTCGGTGTATATCTTTTCGACCAGAATTGCAGGCTTTATCCACTTTATCCACAATATTACTTTGAAACAATGATGCCATACATTTTAATACGTGTCCCATTGATACTGACATAGTGTGCTCTTAACCGCTTCAGGACAGCGATGAAATATGTCATCTGAGCCGAAATGGGTCGAGGGTGTGAGAGAATGCAGTCGGTAACAAAACTGTCAATTTTGAAGCACCTGTTACGGGATGAGTAAAAAACAGAAACCCTGAGTGGAACGGATAACAGCCTTATGTGGAACTTTCATACACATTTACCATGTATTCATTTATCTGACTTACACTCTTAAGATGCTTGTAATCATTCACCCATTTATACAGTTGGTAATTTTAGTGAAGCAATTCACATTTATTCATTTAGCTGATTGTTTTCTCCAAAGCAATTTATAATGTGAAGCTTCTTACACTTATTCACCTATTTATGCAAGTGGTCATTTTTTCTGGACAGGGGACTCAAACCTGCAACTTTTGGCTCCAAAGGCAGCTACTCTAACTACTACAGTATAGCTGTTCCTATAATTTTAAGGGAAGTACTTTGATTAAGGATACTTGATTGATGAGAGATTTGAACCTCTGACCTTTAGGAGTCAAAGGCAGCAACTCCAACCACTACCCTACAAGCTTCCATTTGTATGTGTTGGAAAGTATTCTGCTGTTTGTGTGGTAAGTCCATCCGATCTCAGACCAGCCACCGAGGGGCGCTGCTGTGGTGGCCAACCATGGATGCACGAGGAGCAGCAACGCAACACCTGAGTCTTAGAACTTATTGACTGGGCCAAGCGATTGCTTCGCTATCGTCCTACGTTGAAAACGTTAGCAGTAGGACTCAGGAGAGTTATACTGAACTAGGCTGAAGATATGCAATCGGAAGCGCGTGCATTCTGTGCGTGTGTGACGTAGTAATACATGAACGCTTAAGGTGATGATTTTCCCTCCAAATTTCTACGAACACATTTTCGCATAGGGACTGCGCCAAACCTTCTTTGTCTAAAATATAAGATCGGTTGGATGAGTGACTGCATGAATGAGAAATGTGTTTAGCCCGAAGGACAATACACAAATAATACAATCTGCTAGATGCATAAATGAAACCGTAAAATATTGTGAAATTGAAACAGTTGTTCAGAAACTGGGAAAATGAGATGACGCCAAAACACCTAATCAGAAAAATCAACACAATATGATGTTAGTTTACAGTTAATTGTTTTATATAAGAGTAAAAAAGTTGTTTAATACTGACTGCACCAGTCATAAAAATAACTAGTATTGATAAAGCTAGAACTACTACTTCTATAATAATAATAATAATAATAATAATAATAATAATAGTAATATGCACTTATTATGTTTCAGTTGCCCTTCTTTATGGAACTGCTACTTCGAAACTTCGAATAATAATAGTAATAAACTACTGCAGTTCCACCAGGTCTCTCAAAAACTGTAATCATAGTAAAGATTTACAGTTACATAACATTAACAGTTATGACGCGTAAAACAGAAACTGTAAAACAGATTTTAAAAAAATCCTCAGATTCTTCGGATTTTTTTTTCAGAACATTTTGTCAGTTAGCCAAATTTAAAAAAAAAAAGATTGTTGAGCTCCGTATTTGAACGGTAATTTTGTGCTTTTGTTTTGGCAACTTTGTTCCCCTGATGAACTCGGTACTGAGCAACGGCACGTGCACTTCTTTCTTTGTTCAAATACTGCGCTGTTCAGTTTTATAAATAAATACCAAGAACCTGTCGATGCTAAAACAGATTCATCTCAATTAATATATCTCAACTGAACGTGTCAGTAGGCCAACAGAGACTAAAATGCAATAATTCCAAAACTATTGCGTGTTCTCTGTTTTACAGTAATTTGCCCTTTCGCTCCATAGAAACGGCACACTTTGCTATTTTTGTTCTCGTTTATTCTATTGTCTTCTGAATGCCGGCTGGGGATCAAATATCAATTTTCCACTAAAATATGTTGGATTATGAGGCGACCTGTCAATTTCCCCTCAGTATAAAACTGTCATTGGGGGGTAATGATTGTATAACGTTGCCTCTTTTATAATAACAAGCTTCGCACAAGTAATGTTGCGAATGAACATCACAGGGCCACCTTTCTGTATTGTAATTATGTTATTGTGCACGTGACACATATTTCGGCTCGCCGTGTACGGAGGTGTGTGTGTGTGTGTGTGTGTGTGTGTGTGTGTGTGTGGGGGGGGGGAGCCACACAGGTGAGAGTCCGGCCCTCCTCCTCGACACGAATACCTGCGGGTGGCCGGGCTGAGACCGCCCCCCGCGTGCGGACCGACGCTCTCATTGGTCACCATATCTGCGCGCGTTCCCGCCACAGCAGCGCTGCCGCCGAGCTGTTAAACGCAGTACCTGTACAGGTGAGCAGCCGCATCATGCCCAAGTCCTGCGAGCAGCTCGACGACCCGGACTGTTTGTGCTCCTTTGGCATGAAGTTGACCTGGGACATCAACGACCCCCGACTCCCTCAGGTAGGTCCTGTCCTGCCCCCCCTCCCCCTGCCAGTTTCCACCACGGTACCTCCGCTTCCTCCGCGGTGAAATATGGGCCGTTTGTTGGCGGCGTGATTCACGCTTGATTTGGACAGTGAGACACTGTACCGAACAAACTAAGTGATTTTTACTGTTTCATATTAACAGTCCATGTCCACTTATGCGCTTAATTGGGCTCTGGACAAGTCCGTTAATTTCGCAATGCGAACTGAAACCTTAATACACATTTGTTTTTGATCTTGTCACCTTTGGGTGCAGGACAGTCGTGTTACACTAAGATACGGCTGTATATATATTACACTGTATCATGTATATATGTATAGAGAGAGAGAGAAAGAGACAGAGAGAGAATTTAAGATATACCTGTATTTATATATATATATTGAAATGAAGAGAGATTTCTTCGGATTTATAGATTTTTACTTTATGATTTGCCCTGGTGTGTTTATACGTGCTGTTTGGATACATACGAATCTGTAAATGATCACAAAACAGGTTGTGATTACGCAAAGGTGCTTTTACTGTACCTGTACGTAACATATACCTTGCAATACAGTGTCTTTACAGCAATGAGAAGACTCGTTTGAATTTTTGCATTATGTTCGTGTCATCTTAATATATGTATAGTATTGTGAGGGGACAGCTGGTACTGTAGTGGTTAGAGCAGTTGTCCTTGGACCCAAAGGTCGCAGGTTTGAGTCCCAGCTGCAGTACCCCTGCGCACGCTACCGAACCTAAATTGCTCCAGTAAAATTACCCACCTGTATAAATGGACAAATAATTGTAAGTACCTCGACAGTCACAATATAAGTCTTTTTTGGAGAAAAGCGTTAAGTAATTGTAAAATGTCATTAAAAAATACCCAAGTTATCAAACACAGACCTGATATATGAAATTCACAGTTAACTAAAACTCTCTGTATATATTTATATATTTTAAAAATACAGAATGATCGAAATAAACTAAAAGGACTGATGTTTTATTTGGAATAAATTAGTTTTTGGGTGCCGACTCGTAGTGACGCAGGAAAAGCAGACGGACGGAGTAAGTTACCAACGCGCTTTAGGGCGGTTTGGATGAATCCACAGGGAAAATTGGCCGTGTCTGTAAGACACACCTCGCGCTGCATGTTATAGCTCCAGTAATAATAATAATAATAATGAGGATGATGATGATGATGATGATGATAAGAATAATGACTTTAACAGGAGGTCAAGCAGTTCGACGCCTTCCAGGAGTGGACGGATGGCTACGTGCGCTACATCTACGGCGCCGAGGACAAGAACGCGCAGCGCCACCTGAGCGGATGGGCGATGCGCAACACCAACAACCACAACTGCCACATCCTCAAGAAGTCCTGCCTGGGGGTGGTGGTGTGCGCGCGCGCGTGCTCGCTGCCCGACGGCTCCAAGCTGCGACTCCGGCCGGCCATCTGCGACAAGGCGCGCCACAAACAGCAGAGTGAGTCCGCGCGCTCGCGCTCGCGGGGGGCGGAGGTGGGGGTCTTGCGAGTTTATCCCTTAATTTTTAGGAATATTTTGAATGGATACTTTCTCTTTAAATCCTGTCCTATGTGAAAGGAGACTCAGGATATGAATTTAGTCACTGAACAATAATATTATAATGAAAATCATTTTTTCTCAGCTAATAATATTAGTAATTAGTCTCTAGTATGTGGTAACCAGTGTATGTAGTATTTATTAGTAATATGTCTGGTGTAAAGTTTACCTGGAGTTTAGATCAATACAGTCTGCGGTATTTCTGCATGATTTGGCACAGTTGGTGATCCCTAAATCCAGATTAAATCCAGTCTACTTTGTTTAACGTTGTACTAAACAGGCCTTATCAAATTAAAGATGCTCCGGCCTGAATTTAATAGTCTACAAAATGACTATTTTGTGGGCCGGAGACACTGAGGTCTTTGTCAGAAATAACAGTTACACTTTCAAAGGATCCACGGCGACCACAAAATACATTTCCGGAGACATATTGAAAATATGAGGAAAACAGGACCGTAAGATGGTCTGTAAAACTTATTTCTACTACTGTAGAAGTTATAGTTCTGTTTAAGGTTGATTTGCCACTTTAACTTGCAATGTTTTCAACTCATTCCCCCCCACTAACTGTTGTTAGTTTATTAGTACTAAAGAAGTTATGGCACATTTGGCAAGAAAAACTGCATTATATATTAAATCATAACAGTTTTAAAAATATAGAAGAAATACTGCGGTGATTCATTGCTGTTATTTATTGACTCAAGGATAAAATGTGTCTTACAAATACAACGGACAGATATTTTTTTGCAAGGAAGATGGTTTAACCAACCATTTCTAGTATTCTTATGTAGATCAGCACCGTAACAATCAAAAATTACTTTGTGTGTTGTAGAAAAACCCAGTTTTATAAATGATATTTCTAATTTTTACATTGCACTTAAAGTGTTTCCCAAAATTCCTAAGTATTGTATCATTATCTGATTTGTCTCATTTTTATATATTGTTTTTTGGCAACATGGATTTTTGGGCATTGGCTGATCATCACCATATTCAAATCAAAAGTACCTACACATCTAATGTAGCCACAGTTGTGACTCTTTACATATATTATTGTTTTATAAGTAATTTAAGGGAGAACTAAGGTTTGTGTCAATTTGTTGTGAAAGTGGCAACATATGATTTATGTAAACACATATGCCATTTTCTAAGATGATTAATGATTTATGGAAACATAGATTCTGTTGTCATATACACATTGCTTTTTGTGTGAGGTTTTTTAATTTATGCATTCGGTCTCATTATTCTAGGCTTTGTACAGAATTTGTGCTTTCGTTGCTTTTTCTATGTAAACATTTAGCTTATTGTTCTTCAAGTCAATAATTTTAGCTCATCAAAATTTCAGATTGATGAGCATTTGATGAAATTGGATCAGGTGTCATAGTTGTTAAGGTGGTTGCTTTACAATTAACAGGTTCTTGGTTTGAATTTCACTCCTACAAGGGTCACCTTGAGTATGTTTCTCACTGTTAATTATGTTAATAAGATTGCCAAACTGTATGAATGGGTAAAACTTGTAAGAAACCTGAAGCCTAACAAAGTAAGTAAAAGACAAAGAAATCATCTAAATTTATAATAATAATAATAATAATAATAATAGTTAAGGTGAAACTCATAGTTTGTGTTAGGAAAATCTCTGTGACCTTTTATCAAGGGTAAGATGAAGTATATGTATTCAGTATAATATTTCCCAAATAACTTGCCTAAATGCATTTCCTTTGTGGACTTTTTCTATTTTAAGCTACAAATTTGAATGATAATGAAGACTGACATTTAGCAAGGAGGAATTTAGACAACTTTTTCAAAAAGAGACGTTTACATTTATGGTACCAATTAATACCATTGATAATTAGGATACTTTATATATGTATATACTGTATATATACTGTATTATATAAATATATAAATGTAAATATACATAATACACAGTAATAAATATAAAGGCAAAATTTTATGTTGTATGTAATGTATTGTGTCTATAATTTTGCCTCTATTACTTTGTAAGACTCAAAACTTAAAGAAAACCAGTTTTAAAAAGTTATAAAATTATATGTTTCAAAGCAAATGAAATATAGGTGGGGAAAAAAATGTTTCCAATAATATTACTCAGTTCTGCACTGCATATTGACTGTGTTTTTACTGGCTGTTGTCACTGAAACATGATGAATGTGAGCGGCATCTTTGGCTTGTATTCGGTGTCTCGTGGCTCTTCATCTGAAGTATATGCAATTAATGTAACAAATGGCAACAGCAAATATTTGTAGTTTTGCTTGAAATTAGTTTTATTTATTACTAACATGGGTCGTCCTGCTCTTTTCCAGAGAAACTTTGTCCCAACTGTAACTCGGCACTGGAGCTGGTGTCGTGTCGAGGTCACAGCGGGTATCCAGTCACCAATTTTTGGAGAGTGGATGGCAAAGCTATATTTTTTCAGGTAAATTATGTATTCGATCATTTTTTAAACTTGAGGACAGTTCGTATTCAAATGTAAGGACTTATAATATATAATTTGTTAATATATAATTTTATGGTCAAGCTCCCAGACTGTGAGTTTCAGATGCTCTTGTTTCCCCCCACAGCAAAAAGATGTGCTGTGACTCTAAATTGCCCTTAGTGAGTGTGTGTGAGAGAGAATGACTGTATGGTAGTGCTGTAGTAGACTGGCATCCAGTCCAGGGTGTACCTCTTTTCACACTCCTGCTCCTCTGGGGTGGGGTCAAGAGCATCGTGATCCTGTACTGAACAAGCTGATGCTGGTAACGGATGCATGGGTATGCTTCACTAGAGGAATAAACACGTTACTAAGAAATGTTTTACCATGTTTTTTACAAAGGCAATTGAAAGAAATATTGATGGGAACATATGACAAGTCTAGCTTATTTATATAGCACATTTTGAAACACAACGGTCATTCAAGGTGCTATATAAATAAACTTGACTTGACTTGTCATATGTTCCCATCAATATTTCTTTCAATTGCCTTTGTAAAAAACATGGTAAAACATTTCTTAGTAACGTGTTTACTAAGTACAGAAATAAAGAGGTAAAATAAAAGTGAACATAAGTAAAAGCATAAATTAGGAATAAATAGGAAAATTAAAAGAATATAGTATAAAACGCAAAGACATTTAAGAGCAGACATTTAAAGTGCCAGTCAGTCATATGGGTCATTAATGGCCTTGCAGGCTAAAGGAGTCCATGACCACCCAAGACCAGAGAGCAAGTCTGAGACAGAAGCCAGGAGAAGTGCGGTGAAGAGAAGGATGGCCTCTCCACATTTCTCCCAGAAGAGGAGACTCATGGAGTCCGAGGTACGATCGAACAAGCGTGAAAACATGCCGGAATTAAAACACACCCTAAGAAACTGCTTCCTGGTCAGTTTTCGCACCCTTGCACCGCTGACGGTGTTGGCAGCAAGTCCCGTTCGAGTCCGAAAATCACGACAGCTTTACCTGCACTACTTCGATACAGTGGCAGCCCTTCTGGTTGTGACTCAGCAAAAGATGTGACTGGTCTGCGGGGGTTCTGACATCTGACAGTGTAATCATGATACAATTGTTTTCACAGACTGGCAGATACCATGACCCCGGGGGGCCGTTTCCCAGCCTGCACCACATGTCCTGCATGGACGGGCCGGACAGGTTCAGCATCATTGCCGAGTCCAACTTCCCCATCCAGGCACCGCACTACCCCGCCTTCCAGAACCCGGAGCCCTACAAGTTTACCTTCGATGCGGCCCCCGTCACCGAAGAGGCTCCCTCGACGCTGCCGAAATCCTCCAACCATCGGCTGTACGTGGCGCGGCCGACCTGCGGCTACGACTTCGCCATGACCGGCTACCTGAGTTCGGGCTCCTATGCGGCACTGTACAAAGACCCTGGCGCCCCGTTGTCCGAGGCAGATCCCAGTAAGGCATGCGTGGGCCTGGGGGGGCCGCAGCACACCACCGGTCCACTGGGAGTCCATGACCGCGGTTACGATGCTGCCGGGAAGCACCACAGCTGGAAGCAGATTGTGGGCAAAGCGGCGTATGGGGAGCGGGCCGATTACGGACAGATCGGCACCAACGGCGGTCATCGCTACTACAACGGCGAGTACCCCTGCCGCTACACGGGCCCCGCTGCCACCCCCGCACCACTACAGACCATAATTACCACGACCACGAAGGTGTCGTACCAGCCCTGCAAGCCCTCTGTGGTGAAATACAGCGAGAACGTCTACGACATGAAGAGCCTTCCCAGCTGCAACGCCTTGTTGGAGGGCAGCTCCCCCGCTTCCTGTTCCGACTTAAAGATTCCAGAAGATTCTGGAGTTATCAAGTCAGCTTTGGCATATCAGCAGGAGACAGTCCCTCCCAAAATGGAAAGAACAGAGAGCCTGGACAGCTATCGATATGGCAGCTACCCGTCGAGTAACTACGCGGAGCGAATATCGCACCCGTATAGATACGACGGTGCAGAGTTCTGACTCTGTGTGTGTGTGTGTGTGTGTGTGTGTGTGTGCGCGTGTGTGTGTTGCTGTGTCTAACGAGAGGCTCAATGGTCCAGATGGGCATAGAATTTTCAAATTGTTCTGTAATAAAGACCCCTTTTGAGCCATATTGCTTCTTAATATGTGCAAAGTGTCTGGGCACATCTTTGGATTCTCTGTCATTGTAGATGTTTCACCTTATATACATTCAACTTATTAAACCCCCTTAGCAAGTACTATAATTTCACTGTGTTCATCAAGTAATAATACTTTGGAATAAATGTGCATTGCTGTTTCTACACTGGAACTTAGTGTTAGCACATCTTTGTAAAAAAGCATTTCATCTTTGTGCCGTTTGTTCAGAAGTCTCGTAGCAATAATTACCGTATTTACTGGAATATAACTCGCACCACCCACCCACCCACCCCCAAAACAAAAATTCAAGTGAAAAAATCGGGGTGCGAGGGATATGCGGGATTTTTCAAAAACTAAAGGTTTTCAGGAAAACAACAAAATGGGGTTTATAATTAAAAACCCAGTATTCATTATAATTTATAATTGCTCACATTATTTTATAAAATGAATGCATTTAAATTTTAATTATCAACGTTATCTACGCGATCGGCCGCTCACCTTCATCACGCGATATATTTGAATCTTTAAGTTCTGTAATGAATGTATGCGAAACTTCTAAATTTCTTTTTTCGTTAAGTAAAATTTTGGGTGCGAGATGTACACGAGGGCGAGTTATATTCGAGGAAATACGGTATTTTGCATTTCCCCAAAGCCAGATTTCCCAGTGATGTTACATTCCAGCATGACATTAAAAGCCCTGTTTCTTAGAAAACAGGTTGAGAAACGTTTACTTATTGCTTTTTGGAATAATTTTCAGTCTGTACAACTCATTCCGTTTTTAAGCAGAATATTCTGTATATAGAATATACAAACTGGACACTAAAACCCCTTTAGTTTTTTTGTGTAGTGGTGCAATGTACTGTATTATACTGTATTATACTGTATATATATCACAGTGTCAAGTCTAGTGGCCCAAACCAGTTTGACACTGGTGATCGTACTGCGCTACTTCCTCATAACGAAGTACTTCTCTCAAGACTGTATTTGTTTCTTCACCACAGTTCAGTGAAATTCTCTACAAAGTAAAAATGTATTAAAAAAACATTACAAGTTACGGTGCATAATTACCTATATTGTTGGAATCGGAGCTATTTTATAAAAGTGTGAGTCATTAATAACAGAATTTATTATGGGTAATTGTGTTCTTCGTAAAGAAAGGTGACTTGCAAAAAAAAAGTGAGTCCGTAGTAATTAGGGGAAGAAATGAAATTATATTTAATTGTAATTAAAGAGTATAATTAAAGATGAACACTTTGGTCCTTCATTCCAGCATTTTCAATGACTGGAGCATATCCCAGAAGAATAGTGAGTGAGGGGGAGGTCTTCCTACCCAGACAGACAGGGCAGTCTCTCTCTCACTCACACACACACACACACACACACACACACACATTTTCAGAACCGCTCGTCCCATACGGGGTCGCAGGGAACCAGAGCCTACCCGGTAACACAGGGCGTAAGGCCGGAGGGGGAGGGGACACACCCAGGACGGGACGCCAGTCCGTCGCAAGGCACCCCAAACGGGACTCGAACCCCAGACCCACCGGAGAGCAGGACTGTGGTCCAACCCACTGCGCCACCGCGCCCCCCTGCATTCATACAGTATGGCTATTTAAAGACACTTGTCCATCTGAAATATAAGTCTTTGGACTGTGTTAGGAAACCAGAGCACCTGGAGGGAACCCATAGAAACATGGGGAGAACATGTAAACTCTACACACATTGAGATGGACTGAAACAAAACGCAACCCAGACACTGTGAGGCACCAGTGCTACCTGCTGCGCCACTGTGCTGCCCCGGCTTCTTTACCCCAGTTCATATTTGACAAACGACATATGAAGAACATGTTTGTTCCTTTTTTTTTACAAAATACATCATCTTTAAGTAATGAAATGTGCTGCTTTGCTTCAACATTTTGTTCAGTTAAAAAATGGCTTTTTCTGTAAGGTGTGACAACCACTTATTGTGGAAAAAGTCTAAAATATAGAACCTTTTCTTGTTATTTTTTGCTTTTGCTTCAAAGCATAGATCTAACATTTGGGGAAAGTTCAGTGTTGAACCAGAATTACTTGAAGAAAGGAACTGTAATTTTAACATGTAAACAACAAAACAGTTTGTCTAAGTGATTTTTTTTTCTTTTGTTTTTTTAAAACTTGCACATTTTAAAGCCTTAGAAAATAATTTTGCTTTTGCAGGTTTAAAAAAAAAATATTAAATCTTTTCACTTAATAAATAAGTAGATGGAATGATGTATTAGTGAGCTATTTTCAAAACCTTTAAAACAATAAATCATTTCTGGCAGTTCATGTCTTTGGTCATGTCTCCCATCGCATGCAGCCACCTGGGCTTCTGTGTTCCTTCGTAAGACCTCAGTCAGCAGGACGTATTAGTAAGAAAAAACAACCCGTCCGTGTCTCGTTTTGTTATTACTAATTCCTGCGTGGGGCTCCTCGTTGTTGTCCAGTCCGTGTCGACCGTGTCGGCCACATAAATAGCGTGTTTCCAGAAAGTTCTGTCCTCCTCCAGCTCCGTCAGTGTTGAAAGTGCTGTGTCCACCGTCTCTTTGCTTGAGTCCTTCCATCTGGTTGCCGCTCATCCTCCCTTCCTTTAAGAATTACAAATAGTTCCCTTATGCATCACCACAAGAGCCAAGTGCAGCACAAATATTTTGCAGCGCTTTACGCTTTTACATGTACATTAAGGAATGTAATGTAAATAATTAGCAATACACAAAAAAAATATAGCGCTATTTCCACTGGAGACCACACAGTATTAGTTGTTACTTTATTACAAATTTTTACTTACATTCTCTATGTTCAATGGTTATATTTTCACTCAGTCGATATAACGTTCCCAAATTCTGGGCATAATAAATATTCATTGTTTTTGTTTTAATGCATAGGAATCGTAAAGGTCCAACTGTAGTAATTTAATTTTTAATTTCCCCTCCGAAGGTGGTGTAAATTGTCATCAGATTACTATGATTTAACAGTAAAAGACAGCGTTTTAGGGACTCGCACAAAGAAATAAATTAGATTGAAAGAAGAACAGTAAAACACTGTAATACAAGGTGTAATACGCCAAGGCTTCCATATTTCTGAAAATATACGGCGTTTAAATGGCTTCTTCCATGCTGCTCACGCTCAGACAGGATGTGTGACGATGTGTAGGTTTCGGAGTCAGACCCAAGGTCAGGATCTCAACACGGCGATAGGCCACGTCTCCTGCCGCTCCAACTTGCCCCCTGCAAGGAAAGCGGTAAACTCAATAGGAAGGAGGTTCACTGGACACTTTTTACATGACCACGCAAAGTGCGCGGGAGCTGTTTCATGCTGGTGACATGATTAACACGTAACTTCGATGCCCCTATGTTTGTGTTGAGCCCTCATGAGTGGGCGCCCTACTCAGAATCACGTGTTTATAAACAGTGAGGGAAAGAGAGACACGACATGATTTAAAACTTCAGCAGGATTATCTCTCAGCCCTTATATATCACTTCAAAGGCCTCAGGGGTTTAAGAACATTTTCTCCCGCTATCGGATGCGTGGATTTTGGCACAGCTGATGAGGACTGTTTCTCATTTAATTTGCTCACAAATCAGGTTTGATGAGAAGCTCAGGTGAAGTGAAAATTCACACAAAATTCGGAAAAACAAAGGTTCTTGGTTCTGGCCCCGTTGTGGTGGAACGACCTTCCCCTGTCACTCAGAACTGCTGAATCTCTGTCCACATTTAAAAAGGGTCTGAAAACTCACCTTTTCCAGACTCACTTCACCCATCATCTCTTAAGTTCGTGTAAAATGTAAATGTTCGTCCACTATAACTTTAAGACGATGCCCAGAAAAACCTTTACACAGCTACTGCTGTTATGCAATATAAATATTTATATGTATCTAAAAAAATATATTACTAGGAAGGTGATCAGGAATTGTGGATATACGGATAAGTTTAATGCAGCTACTCATGTGATGAACGTTGGTTCATATCTTGAAAAGAAACAAAGTAACCGCACTTAAGAATGACACGTCTGCATCTAAGTGTCTCTTCCTGCTAATGTAATGAACACATTCTATTTTCTATAAGACGTATGGCTCTTTGGACAAAAGTGTCTGCTAAATGAATAAATGTAAATGTAAAATTCATTATAAAACTTTCTTCTTTTTTCATCAACAGCTCATCTTACGCAGGGTCACTGGGTTCCAGAGTCTATCCTGGAAACATGGGCCGTGAAGCAGGGGACACCATGGAGAGAAGTCAATTTCTTTGCAGGACTTTAACACCGATCTTTAACCTGAAACAGCATGTGCAGCATTTGTTGGCATCTGATCACTTTCAGTTTGCTTTATTATTTATACAGTAAGTAAAAACAAGGGGGACATGATGGCATAGCCAGCTTGGCTGGGTCCCACATTCTTGGGGGTCTGGGGTTCAAATCCTGCTTGGAGTGCCTTGTGGCAGACTGTTGTCCCATCCGGGGTGTGTCGCCTCCAGCCTTGCACCCTGTGTTGCCGGGTTAAGCTCCGGTTTGCCACAACCCTCCTTGGGACAAGCAGTTTCAGCCTCTGTGTGTGTGTGTGTGTGTGTGTGTGTGTGTGTGTGTGTGTAAAAACATGACAACAGGGCTGTACCTTGATTTATTCAGTGCAATTTCTGTGACATGGTGTCACAGTGAGTAGTACTGCTGTCTGACAGCGCGTGGGTGGTGTGAGAGACATGGGTTCAATCCCCACTCAGTCTGTGTGGAGTCTGCATGTTCTCCCCATGTCTGTGTGGGTTTCCTTTGGGTGCTCTGGTTTCCTCCCACACTCCAAAGACATGCTTTTCAGGTTCCCCCATAGTGTGTGTGTGTGTGTGTGTGTGTGTGTGTGTGAGTGACAGAAAGAGTGTGTTCCACTGACGTATGGATGAGTGACCCAGTGTAAGTAGTGTATCTAGCAGTGTAAGTCACCGCGGTGAATAAGGTGTGTGGGCTGATAACACTACGTAGAGTTCTTTGGAAGTTGCTTTGGAGAAAAGTGTCTAATAAATAGATGTAATTACAGCTTTTTAAAGATGTAATCGGGTAAGAATGAGAGCTCTGAGCAGAGTGCATTGAAAGGTTCAAAAAGTAAGTGAGCACAGAGTTTTCTCCTTATAGGTATATTGATACATAACTACAGGGATATTTTTAGAAAAAATAATACATTTCTGCTGAAACACTGCACAAAAATTGTATAGACAGTCATTTTTGTGTCACCCCCTCTGATGGTGTCACCAGGTGCGGTCCGCACCCCCCCCACACACACATCCTCTAGTGACGCCGCTGGTCTCACTGCTGAAAAAAATGTAAAAGCGGACGAGGGTCATATGAACTTCCTCCCTGATCCTGATGCTGCCTCACCTGTGCACTTTCAGAAGATTAAAAAGGAAGATGTGCACAGCTGGCACAGGACATTAATGGGCGCACCGGTGGCTTTCAGCGAGCCGATCCCCCCCACTTAAAAGACCCTCCAAAACTTTACCATTAAGAGCCCACAGCGGCACCCGCTCAGGCTGCCCGTCCGAGGACCGCACTTGACCGCCGGGCCTCAGGTGCTCCGAACAAGGGGGGCGCTGCTTACTGGGGCCAGGTGTGTGTGTGGCCTGGGTGCGAACCGCGAGTTCCTCTGCATTAATGGCACCGCGGCTCTGTGAGGACCACCGGTAGCGATGCCTGTACATTCAGCTCCCTTCTTTGAAGGGAATCGAGAGCTCCAGGACAGAGCTTCTAATGCAGCCCTAGTAGTGGATTATATTTGTGTCCCTGTCATTATCATATGACATCGTATTGACATGCCTTATAATAATATGTATTAATATACCTGCCTTTCAACAAAAATCTGCATGACCCGTGAACTCTTTGGAGGGATCATCTGAGGAATTCCTACATTTGTGGACAGTTGTTGAGATGATAACTAAATTATACATGGTGAGGAGATGACTAGATGTAGGCGGAATAAATAATGTTTGTAGATATTTCAGAAATGTGCAGAGTAATAGATTCATAAAAAAGGGTAAACGGCAGTTATCACTCTTGATCACTCTAAAGTGATCTTTAGAGGAACCCTTTCGTATCTGTATACATTTCAAAAGCAATGTCCATATCTGCGCAAAGACACGGCTTCTGAGAATTACAAACAGCCTTGGCAGCAAACCAGCATGTATGAACCATCAGATATTTCACCAGGAGACTCGGTCTCAGCGCTCGCACTGGTACTGACCCCGAAAAGTGAGCGGGGGCAGCAGCGGACGGCCGGATACCTGCAGAGGAGGGGAGGAGAAGCGATCCGCGTCGTGCCTGACTGACGTGCAATGCGATTACAGATAAACTGTTATGCTATTAAAAATAACTAAGGCTAAATAAAAGTGGGGCGTCATGGTAGTACACCGGGTTACACTGCCGCATCAGTGCGGGTCTGAATGTGGGTTCGAGTCTGGCTCAGTAGACGTGAAGTCTGCTTGTTCTCCCCGTGTTTGTGTGGGTTTCCTCTGGGTGCTCTGGTTTCCTCCCACACTCCAAAGACAGGTGTTTCAGGAGACCTGATGACTGTTATCTACCCCTACTAAGTGTGTTTGATTGCACGACTTGTCTAGGGCCCCGTTGCTTCCTCAACTGTCCCCCATACCACTGTGATCCTGCACTTGAAAACTGGTTATTAATAATGGAGATTATGGATGGACAGAAGGGTAAATAAACATGGTTGCTTTTCAGACTCCCAATTCTCAGTGAGATTAGATCAGAGTCACACAACTGCAGTCCTGTGGGGCCATGGTACGAGCTACCTCGTTGGGTTCCAACTAGTGTAATGCTTTATTTAAATAGCTGACTGGATGTCATCATAGCTTGTATTTCAGGTTCACCCTGGACACCTTTTTTTTACTATAACAACAGTCCATACAGAAGCACCGAGATAATACAGAAAAAGGAGCACAGAATTTACAAAACAGAAAAAGGCTTATCTCATATCAGACATATACATTTTATCCTTAACTCCTATTGAATATAACAAACTGTGTCTAACAAACAAAGACACCATGCAGTAAGACACAAATAAATGAACAGGGTTATAAGATTTTTAATACACTAAGGCAATAAAATCTGAGCTTTCCATGATATTATGCACACGATAGCAAACAATACTGGATGAGCTAAAGAAGTACCATGTGAACAGACTGACAGTACAGGGCAGCGTAGTGCTGTTGCCTCACAGCACCTGGGCGGTGCAAGAGGATGGGGGTTCAATCCCCGCTCAGTCTACGTGGAGCTTGCATGTTCTCCCTGTGTGGGTTTCCTTCAGGTGCTCTGGTTTCCTCCCACACTCCAAAGACATGCTGTTCAGGTTCCCTCATAGTGTGTGTGTGTGACAGAGAGAGTGTGTTCCACTGATGTATGGATGAGTGACCCAGTGTAAGTAGTGTATCTAGCAGTGTAAGTCACCACGGTGAATAAGGTGTGTGGGCTGATAACACTACATAGAGTTCATTGGAAGTCACTTTTCTGTAACGTGTCTGCCAAATAAATAAATTTAAGCGTGGAACACAAAGAACCTGTTCCTTACCCTGCTCAGAAAACCGATTTTGTTCCCACACACGTTCCCGAAATTTTATTTTTTTCTAAATATCAGGGGATTACAGGCCTCATCCAGGCAACTGGGGGCTCATACTATCACAGGGCACACCCTTTAATGTCAAAGTGAGGTCCTCCATAGGCAATCGCTCACATGCAATGCCCTCATCATGTCGAAAGGACAGCTGCGAGAGAGGGAGCACGGAGCACGACTTCTGACTGACAGGGAAAGCAAACATCCTCGTGCGCAACCACAAAAGGCCAGAACCTGCTTCGCTTCACCCATGCAGAAGAAGAGATGGGGCGGGGTCATCCGATGGGTATCACGGTGAGCCTCAAGTCGGCTCGCCTGCGCTTTGGGGGGAAGCTGCTGCTAGTAGTGAGAGGGAAGCCTTCATGTTTACGCAGCGCAATCGCTTTGAGCAAACAAAACGAGAGCGGCGAACGACACAAAGCAGCCTGTATGTCCTCAGTCCGCAAAGAAATGTTGCTCTGTGAGTCGGAGCTGCTCTTCTATGTTAAACTGAAGAGATTATAACAGTTAACGGTAACCCGGAAAAATGGAGTGAAATATTCACATGGTAAACTTGAAGGAGGAATGACATAACAAATCAATCAATCAATCAATCAATCAATCAAAGGTTTATTTGTCAAATGCACAACAATACAGTGTACAGCAGTGGTTGCTGCCAATGAAATTTTTTTTCCCGCAAGCTTGTGGGGGGGATAAAAAAAGTGACAACATACATTAAGATTACAAATAAGTTAAAAACATTTGCAAGACACACACACACATAGTGTACAGCTGCTTGTCCCAAGAAGGGTTGTAGCAAACTGGAGACTAGCCTGGTGACGTAGGGCACATTGCTGGAGGGGGAGGGGACACACCCAGGACATCATGCCACTCCATCACAAGGCACCCCAAGCAGGACTTGAGCCCCAGACCCACCACACAGCAGGCCCTGGACAAGCCTGCTGCGCCACTGCGCCCCTCTTTTGCCAAATACAACAAGACTCAATTTAAGCCGTGGCCTTCCTGCTGCTGCCATCAAACCTCTACAGCTGATACAGAATGCTGTTGCACAAGTTGTGTTTGATTTGCCAAAGCGTTCCCACGTATCCCTTCGACTCATCTCTCCGCACTGGCTTCCAATAGCTGCCCGAATCAAATTCAAAACCCTGGTTACTGTGTACAAATGCATCAATAGAACTGCTCCAGGCTATTTACAAGACTTGATCAGCTGCTACACCCCAACCAGACCCCTTTGCTCGTCTACTTCTGTTCTCTTGGTGGTCCCGTGCACGAAAGGTAAAGCTTGGAGGTTCTCGGTTCTGGCTCCGTTGTGGTGGAATGACCTTCCCCTGTCACTCAGAACTGCTGAAACTCTGTCTACATTCAAGAAGGGTCTGAAAACTCACTTTTCCGGACCCACTTCGCCGAAGATCTCTCCAGCTCATGTATGGTGTAAATGTTCATGCACCATAAGTTTATGACCATCCCCAGATCAGCCTTTACACAGCCACTACTCCTGTATTGTATGTAAATGTTTGTGTACCTTTAAAAGAAAAAAACTGTAGGAAGGTTATCAGGATTCATCTATCCTGAGTTTTGTGCACCTACTTGTGCGATGAACATTGGTGCATAAAGTGGAAAGAAAATATGTTTACCTGAGAATCACATGCCTGCAACTATATCTCTCTCTTGTAATATAATGAACACATTGTATTTTCTCTGAGATTTACATCACTCTGGGGAAAAGCGTCTGCTAATGAATAAATGTAAATATACATGTAAGCCTTTAATACTCCCTCATTTTGCTAAATGTGCCATTTATAGCAGCTGAACTCATAATGATGCTGAAATGTGACCTCGTTGTCTGTTAAAATGATAATTATGAATTTCACCTGTATTCAGTTATTATGACAAGAACAAAATGCAGAAATGCAACAGATTTTAATTTGGAAAAAGAAAAACCTTTAAATTCAGTGCAGCAGCCACTGCCTCTGCACAGTAGACAAATGATACACAGATCTCTGCTGGGGGCCCTCAGGAAGAGTTCCCCGGACCACTTGTTGAGTCCTACATTTAGGAGGAATTTATTTCTTTCTACTTCAACAGAATTCCAGTCTCACGCAAATGCTAAACCCCTCTGGATGGAAAACAAGAACTGTACACTTTTAAAGTGCAAGTGCTCCTCAGAGCTGCTGAATCCCAAGTGACCCTTTGAAACGCTCAGCTGCAGTGTCCTGTAAGGTGAGCAGAAAGGCGGGTGTGTGAGCACCGTGTGAGTCGACCTGCGTCTCTAAGCCCTCATTCACACGAATATAGGCGGGCGGTGTGGTTCTCAGAACTTCACTATTGTTCAGTTTTGGGGTTAAAATGAAACACCGGCTTTTGCTCGAGGATGAGCCACATAATTTGAGAGAATGTGACGTTTCTACAAAGATCTGCATTTAATGTGAAACATTTTTGCGTTGAATCTTTGGAGCTGCAGCACAATTTTTCCTGTTTCGTGCAAATAGCAGGCATTGAGGATGGAGCTGTGGATGGGCAGAGCGAGAGGAGATCCATAGCCCGCAGTTTCACTGTGTGTGTTTCTCTCTCTCTCAGATTCTTCCTTCACACATCGACAGACATCACACACACACACACATTTCCAGAACCGCTTGTTCCATACGGGGTCACGGGGAACGGGAGCCTAACCCGGCAACACAGGGCGTAAGGCCGGAGGGGGAGGGGACACACCCAGGACGGGACGCCAGTCCGTCACAAGGCATCCCAAGTGGGACTTGAACCCCAGACCCACTGGAGAGCAGGACTGTGGTCCAACCCACTGCACCACCACGCCCCCCACTCGACAGACATCAGTGAGATCTCAATACGCACAAATGTTGAACAAGATTTCAATAATAATAATAATATCAGACCCTTTGTATGGGTAGGATGGGGTGATGCTGTGGTGTTAAACTTTTCCATTAAAGCCTAAACTTTCTTCTGATGTTATATTCTGTGCACAACAACTGATATTTTCTATAAATAACCAAAAGAAGAAATAAATTCAGTGAAAATCAGAGTTTTCAACAAAAACTGAACAAACACACACACACTCAGAGATATAGGTATGTAGCATTTACTGTGTATGGACTGTATATAAATGTGACGAGGTTTCTAAGTCCAGTTTGTTGTGATCTGATACCTTTTCTGACAGTGTTTTAGCGCTGTGGGAAAACTCTGTTTACACCCTTGTGTGGAGAATGCCTAAGAACAACAGGTACTATAACCTGCGTGGGAAAAATGTTCACCAATCGGGCCACATTGATAGCATACCTCTTCACGGGGGGGGCAAAGCGAGGTCAGCGCGGAGTCACCTCGTCGTCATGACACTGCAACGTCGATGAGGCGACATGGACGCATCATTTGCCATCAGCAGATAAAACACTGTACTGCACCTTTTATAAATTCACTGCTTGAGCCCTACACTGTACTCTGGTGTGTGTACTGTCGGTCAGTGCTTCTGAGGGGTGCTTACCGTAGCATGGAGCAAAAACATTTATTCATTTTGCTGACACTTTTCTCCAAAGCGACTTACAACATTAAGGTTACAGTTATTTACCCATTTATACTGCTGTGTAATTTTACTGGAACAGTTTAGGGTAGGTACTTTGCTCAAGGCTATTACAGCTGGAGGTGAGGCTCAAACCTATGACCTTTGGGTCCAAAGGCAGCAGCTCTAATCACTACACTTCCAGCTACCCCTACGCATAATTCCTGAAGAACCGGAAACACTCCAGTGTTTCCAAAGTTCCATTGATGCACCCCCCTTTACCACAGATCAGTCACATCTAATAATCATTATAGATTATTATGTTATGGATACTGTGGAGCATGTCGAGAGAAAATGTCAGGTTCTACCCTGTGCGAAATGGCAACGCCGGCCCTGTTTAAGAACAATTTATTTCACACCCATGTAATCTGAAAGAGCCACTGTTTATAGCATCTTATATAAATGATACATACAGTATATACAAGGCGTTCAGGAAGTATTCAGACCCCTTCATTTTTTTTCACGTTTTTTGTGTTGCAGCCTTATGATAACATAGTTTAAATTTATTTTCCTCCTGTCAATCTACAGTTAATATCACATAACGACAAAGCAAAAAGCAGACAGATAGAAAAGTTGCTTTGGAGAAAAGCATCAGCTAAATGAATATCTGTAAATAGAAAACAGGTATTTAAAATGCTTGTGCCCAACTGTGCAAGTAAATAAATACATCTAATGGTCAAACATAAAATAAATATTTATTCATTTGCCATGAGACTGCGGGACATATATAGACAGGTCTGTGCCCTTCCAGATCAAGTCCAATCAACTGAATTTACCACAGGTGGAGTCCGAACAAGGTGTAGAAACATCTCAAAGATGATCAGTAGAAACGGGATGCACCTGAGCTACATTTCAGCATCAAATTGTCTGAATGTTTATGGCAATGTGATATTTTGTGAAAATTTGCTGCCGAGTCTGGAATGATGAGGGAAAATGAATGGAAACAATTTTTGCAAAATGCTGCAACGTAAAAAATGTGATGAAACTGAAAGGGTCTGAATACTTTCTGAATGCACCGTATGGAACCGGATATGGATGTGCGCAATGGTTCTGAGGGGGCCGTGCATGAGATTCAAAGTAAGCAGGATGGGATTTACAAACTATGATAGTTCAGTAATTTTTAGCTTTTTTACCAGCTGATTTAGATGCTGTTGTTCCCACTGTTGCTTTTGAAGAACAGCCTCCCTTATCAAGGTACCTGTAGCTTCTCGATGGTATTTTGGATCTGCGCTCAGAAGCTGTGGAGGAGGAGCGACATCCGCGGCTGGAATTCGACAAACACGTGACACTCCAGAGACCTGTAGAAATGCCAACGTGGGACTCGCTACGGACCCGTCTCCTCTCGGTCACACGGCGCAACGTGGGACGAGCTACGAAGTAGCTCATTTATCACATTAAATGTCACACAGGTTCCTACTGCTGTGCGCAGTTCGGACAGACGGTGCTTGACCCTTCCGGTGACCGCAGTGACCGCTACGCAGGTGAAGGCGCGAAGGCAACAAACGGTGCCGTCCTGTTTGTCCTGCCGGATTGAGCCTCCGGGGCTTGTATACAGTTGCATACTTTGCAATCTCCAGACATCGCTGATGCATCATGCACGAGTCTTTTTTGGATGTCGAAGAGAAACCGATACTTTATCTGAGCTACCAGCATGAGCAGGTCTGTTTTCCTCGGGCCGGGCCTGGCTCCAGCTCTGGTGCCTACGTGCGGATCAGCCGAGCCACCGTGTGAACCGGGTGCCATTAGATCACCGCTGACAGATAAAGGTCTTTCATCACGTCTCAGCAGAACAGTTGGGCATGAGCAGCTCCTGCGTTCAGCGTGAACTTTCAGAGGCGTGTCGAGCTGCGCACTTTATCCGCAGAGTGCCAAGTGGCCCTGGAAATGGGCCGGGAGTCGACGGGCGTAGCCATCGTGCCCGACCGGTTGAGCGCAAAGGCCCGAACGTGACCCACGTTCACGCAATGACCGTTTTTTTTGGACTAAACCTACAGTCCTGATGTTCTGACCCGCAGACTTCGTCAGAACTGGTCACCCCAAGGCTGGAAACGTGCAGCTGCGCACTGGGATTCCTAACACCGGCTCCAGGGAAAGTGCTGGAATTATCTCCGGTGCCGAGTGTAGGAGTGAAAACGGAGGGCTGCAAACACACCCTTAGCTGGGTATAGATGTGTTTCTGATTGAAAATATATCAGTGGGGCCATTCATGCGAGAAACAGTCCGTCTCCTGCACATGACTGAATTCAGCGCTACTGGGCAGCAGGTGGCGTAGTGGTTAAAGGTGTTGTCTTGCAAGCTGAAGGGCTCTCGTTTAACCCGCCCACCCCCCGATCTAGTTAGAATCTGAACGAATCCGTAAAGAATGCTCTGCATATCAGTGGGTAAATCAGTGTACTGTTGCTCATCCGACCTGGTAAATCACCTTGAGCAAAGTGGGCATCTGAAGGTCCTGTCATGGAACAGTGATGGAGCATTGCCAAAATACTGCAGAGCCACACCATGCAAGCAGCATCTTTAAACCTGTGTGAAAGTAGTGAGTCAGAAGCCAAAGTGACGCCAAAGTCCGTCTAAATCACCCATTAGTAAACTTATTAATGAATAAGGACAATTAAGAGTAGTAATGAAGAATATTAATAAGTTATTAATGTGGCCCTGCCGTATTGGTGTCCATGTTCTCACAATGGCCTGTTTTCTATAAATGGAGAATTTCCAGGTGTCTCTGTCTGGTCCAACTCCGCCGAGGGATTCCTTCGGGGTCCCCTGCCGGTCCCAAGCCCGGATAAAGGAGGAGGGTTGGGCATGGGGCTAGCGACCCCATCCCGTAAAAAACCCACACCGCTACAGAAACGCCAACAAGTACTCAAGACATCTCAGACATCTCGGCCTTGGGCGAAGATGGACTTCCAGCTGGAAGTCTTATGACGCTGTCTGGTCCAGTTGGGACTGCCGCTTTCAGATGTACGTGACTGAACCCTTCAGAGACGTTCGTCTTGACCACTTTCCACGTGTGTTTCACTCTGGAAGTGGGTGGTGCTTACAGAACCTGGAGTGGAGTTAAGAACCTGCTGTCTTGTGTCCCATGTCCAGTGTCCAACACAATCCAGCTGTGCCAATCCAAGAGCCCTTATAGAACTGGAACAACTGGTACTGTAGTGGTTAGAGATTCTCCCTTTGGACCCAAAGGTTGCAGGTTTGATTCCCATCACCCTTTGTAGGGCCCTTGAGCAAGGTTCTCACCCTAAAGCGAATAGTGCTGCTGTTCCTGGGAGGTGTAAGAGAACGTGGGTTCGATCCCCACTCAGTCTGTGTGGAGTTTGCATGTTTTCCCCATGTCTGTGTGGGTTCCCTCTAGGTGCTCTGGTTTCCTCCCACACCCCAATGACATTCTGTTCAGGTTCACCCATAGTGTGTGTGTGACAGAGAGAGTGTGTTTCACTGATGTATGGATGAGTGACCCAGTGTAAGTAGTGCATCTAGCAGTGTAAATCATCATGGTAAATAAGGTGTGTGGGCTGATAACACTACATAGAGTTCATTGGAAGTCACTTTGGAGAAAAGTGTCTGCTAAGTGAATAAATGTAAATGTAAATTACTCCAGTGAAATTGTCCAGCTGTATAAGTGGTTAAATAAGTATTAGGTGCTTTGGAAGAAAGTGTCAGCTAAATGAATAAATGTAACTGGTCACGAGTAGATTTTCAAGAGGGTGGTTCAGGATGGTCTCTTCTCGAAACACGTGGCCTCCGTTCGGTGAGCTGAGCCACACCTGGGTCCTCCGCCCTGACAGACAGGCTCATATTGTGGCTCTGCGATGCTCTCGGGAGATTAACGCTGCGAGGACACCTTTCCGTGAGAATTCTTATCTGAGCAGGAAGCAAAAGCCAAAAATGTAGTCTTCTTGTCTTCTAAAGGAGCCATGAAGCCACTGGCTGAGCTACTGCCTCTGATAAAAATCTTATGGTCAGGATATTGCGCGTTGCCTCGATAAGCAATCTGCCAGCTGCTTTGTGCCGCAAATTCCACTGCGCTTAGTTTGTGTTTCTCTCTTCCCTCTTGTCCTCTTGTTTTTGATCTTCTCCCGGTTGTGCTGGTAGGCCGCTTCAGTCGGCTCGAGACGGCAGGCCTGGATGGGGCTCCGTTTCTTCGGAGCCCTTGAAAGGTGATCATATTACAGAGATACTGCCAATTATTTATATATTAAACTAAATGCTATTGGGGCATAAATGGAGATGCACTGATTAACCTTTGATCTGCCCTTGCGAAAGGAGAATAAAAACAGCCCAGGTTTTGTCATTTATCTGTTGAAGATGCATCAGGAGAAAGTTTAAAGGAAAAAGGGTTGAAAACAGGGTGATTGCAGCATTTTAAGAAGTTGAAGGAATATGGGTGCAGCCATGGGGGTTGTTTGGATCCCAAAGACTGAAAGGGCTGCAGGAGATGCAGGCGTCACTTGTGCTTGATGGACCAGGATCTTCTTGCTCAGATGTATTACCCCAGAAATCAGAACTTTGAAAAGAGCGAAAAGACAGAGGCTGAAGTCCTGTGTTGGGACACGTCTCACGTGGACTTCCGCCGGGAAAGCGGCTCCAAATGGGTCCCTCTTGCCGGGACTCCTGGTGAAGAAGGTCTCAGCACCAATGGTGTCCGTCCCAGTTCGTGGACAGCTGTCCTCGGGAGCTGGGTCCTCCGACCATCCGCCCCCTCCCCCCATGTGAAAGTAGCTCTTGAACGCCCCGCTTCAACCTGACCGAAGATGGCGCTTCCCGTCCCCACGACTGCATCACACCCCGGTTTTCATTCTGCACAACGGCTGAGAAACACAACTCAAATTATAGAACAATGAGTTCGTATGAGGGGGTGCGGTGGCGCAGTGGGTTGGACCGCAGTCCTACTCTCCGGTGGGTCTGGGGTTCAAGTCCCGTTTGGGGTGCCTTGTGACGGACTGGCGTCCCGTCCTGGGTGTGTCCCCTTCCCTCTCCGGCCTTACGCCCTGTGTTGCCGGGTAGGCTCCGGTTCCCCGTGACCCCGTAAGGGACAAGCGGTTCTGAAAATGTGTGTGTGTGTGTGTGAGTTCGTATGAATTACTTTTTTGACCTGAATGTGGTGCGAAGGCGGAGTTGCTCTTGAGGAGCAGGTGACCCTTCCGGAATTCTCCTCGCACTGTTTGGGCAGGAGGTGTAATGAGGGAGAAAGAGGAAAACAAAACAAGACCCACAGAAACAGAAGGGAGACTATTTGGGGCAAACAAGGTGCTGATTACTGTTACGTTCGGGGCAACAGGCCCTAAATGAGCCCTTCTGTAATTTGAAGATCACCACAAACACACTGGGGGGGGGGGGGGGGGGGGGGCGGTTGAAGAGCGTGAAACACCTAGAGCCTGAGCACACCTGCCTCCTGCCACAACACTCTGGGGTTCACTTTGGTCTCCATCTCGCAGCCTTTCTCACAAATTTGTTAGCAATGAAAATAAAACGCTACTTGTAATGAGCTGAAACTAATATTTTGTTTTAAAGCATGTTTTTCTTTGCTCGCAGTGCTGCGCTTCTCTCCCTGGACAAAAAGGATTAAAAAAAAAGAAAGAAATAATGTCCCTGTAAATCAAATGTATTAAAAAGAGAAAAGTGTAGAAATTTTATGAACTATAACAACAGCACAAGAAATTAAGATTAGTTAAGCGTTAGGTGGAACAAGGCTTATTAATGTATTGCATAAATGAAGAATTAATCATTTACTGTATCGCTTTGGTTTTCAAACGTTAATGAAATTAAAACATGTTAAAATGATAAACACGCACTTCTATTTTCTCATTTCAAAGTAACAGCCAACGAAGGGCAGCACAGTGCTCCTTGGTGGTGCGAGAGGACATGGGTTTGATGCCTGTTCACTCAGTGTGGAGTTTGCATGTTCTGTCTGTGTGGGTTTGCACTGGGTGCTCTGGTTTCCTCCCACAATGCAAAGACACACAGTTCAGGTGAACTGGTAATGCTAAATTGCTTGAAGTGTGTGAATACATGGTTAGATGTGTGGGTGGACTGGTGCCCTGCCATCCTTGTATGCATTGCTCCTGGGATAGGCTCCACCTCACCATGACCCTGCTGAGCACAACTGATTATTGAAATTGGATGGATGGAATTAAAAAAAAAAAAACACAAAATTCTTTATCATACTTATCTGAACATGCCACTTCCCACGGTCACTTTCCAGGGCTGTTCTCCCACTAGACGGACCGGACTGGAAAGTGCTGATGCCTGCAGGTAGAACAGCTCTGTTGGACTGGCTGCCCTGCGCTACGGATTCTCATATCCCCTAAAATTCTAATGTACGGAATTTGTAACACATCCGTTCAATGTGTGTTTATTAAACAGGGGATCTCAGTGGGAGAACTTCTCCACGACCCACTGTGAGCAAACACATCAACACTTGAGCTTCGCGTTATGGATATTAATTGCTTACAAATACGAGAAAAAAATCTGAAGTTCCCGATACTGAAATTACATAACTAATAATTTACAAGCAAAAAATATCAAAGGGCAAAGAAAAATCAAGCCTTATTTACATTTCTTCACTTGGCAGACACTTTTCTTGAAAGCAACTAACAACGTTAAGGTTACACTTATTTACCTGTTAATATAGCTGAGTAATTTTAGTGGAGCAATTCAGGGTAAGTACCTTGCTCAGGGGTACTACAGCCAGAGGTGGGGATCAAACCTGTAACTTAGGGGTCCAAAGGCAGTAAAGTTAACTACTACAGTATCGGCTGTATCCATTTGTTGTTTGTTCTTGTTTTTTGCAGTCAGTTTATTGTTGAACTATATTCCTTTAAAAGCAACTTTCCCAGGATTTAATTGTCAAATATATACATAATTATATAGAAATCTGTACATATTCTGTATAAATATATATGTATAAGTATATATATATATATATATATATATGTGCGCCTGGCCAATGCTGCCTAGGGGAGATAACAGTTTAAATAATGTTAAAAAATGAAGAACAATAAATGTGATGAATGAGAAAGGGTTGTTTCACATGTTCGCTGAGCAAAAGCACTGAAAGGTTCCCATTTGCTCAAAACGGCAGCCTGTTTCCCTCCCCAGAGCTATTTAGGAAACAAACATTCATTCAAAGCCCACACCGTGTTGACTTATTATGACCACAACCAAAACATGTTTGCTTTGCTCCAGCTATCCTAGCCTGAAAGTCACCCAGGTCACGGGCTGCCAGCGCACATCCCGCTTGGTGTCAAGTCTCCTTTCCCTGCTCTTCCCGCCGCAGTGGACATGATGTCGATCTCTGAGCTTCCGAAAGCCGCTGTGTCCGGCAGCTCAAACGCGTGTGCTGCTCTCCTCCCTACTGGAACGTTTCCCCGACACAACTCTCACCATTAGAGCTTGTCCACTGCACAAATGGATAAAAATAAATAAATAAATAAATAAAAAAGTTTAATTAAGAAACACAAAAAAGGTGTAAAAATGTGGAGGGGCAGGTGCTGCGTTGTGGGACAGAGCACTCTGCTGAAACATAATCCTTCCATCCGGACGATGCTCCCCGTCAGGTAGAACAGGGATGCACCGCATGTCATGTTCACCTATTGATGGATTCTCACACCTACAGGCAGAAAAGGATTAAATCTGATTAAATTAACTTTTTCCGCTTTCTTTTGAAAATCCACAACTTTTACAGAGACCCTGGATACACATTTCAAGGTAATCTAATATATATAGTTACCGGTGGCGTGGTGTCACAACGAGTAGCGCTGCTGTCTCACAGCGCCTGGATGGTGTGAGAGGATGTGGGTTCGATCCCTGCTCAGTCTGTGTGGAGTCTGCATGTTCTCCCCGTGTCTGCTTGGGTTTCCTGTGGGTGCTCTGGTTTCCTCCCACAGTCCAAAGACATGCTGTTCCGGTTCACCCGTAGTGTGTGAGTGACACACAGAGAGAGTGTGTGTGTTCCACTGATGTATGGATGAGTGACCCAGTGTAAGTAGTGTATCTAGCAGTGTAAGTCACCATGGTGAATAAAGTGTGTGGGCTGATAACACTACATAGAGTTCGTTGGAAGTCGCTCTGGAGAAAAGTTTCTGATAAATAAATATAATTTTACACACACAACATTAGTTTGAAATGTACTGTATATCTATACTACATGGAGGCAGAGACAGCTGGTACTGCAATGGTTAGAACTGCTGCCTTTGTCACTGGTTCAAATCCCACCTCCAGCTATAAAACACTTGAGCAGCTTCCTTTCTCTAAATTACTCCAGTAGAATTACTGACATGTATAAATCGGTAAATAAAGCTGCTCAGGAGAAAAGCATCGGCTGAATGAAGGAATGTATATAATATATATGTGTACCATACAGGAATACAACATGACTGATCATGGGCTCCTTACTACAAAGTAACAGCATTTCCCTGGCCAAGTCTGCTCAGCTCCTTCCTCACCTGGTCAACAGTGAAAAACATTCGGGTGGGGGGGGGCTGTTGGTGGGAGGGGGAGTGAATGTTAGCGAAAGAGAAGGCTGAAGTGCTGACGTGTGACTTGGCGAATGATCACAGGTGAGGATGGAGACTCAGGCTGAGCGGTAAACTGAGAGCGTCACACAGCGCAGTGTGCGTAATGCCGCTGAGCCCACACCTGCCCACCTGTCCACCTGTCCACCCCCCGTCGAAGACCACAAGCGACAGAGGTCACGATCAACTCGTCCGCTTGGGGAGTTGTTCTCGCCTCACCTGGAGAGGGAAACCTGGGTAAGGACCATGACCTCAGCAGCGATGCCACCCTTACACCCCCCAGCTCAACACCCTCTGATTCCCAGCTGCGTGTTGACAACCTATCCATCGAAATCCCGGAGAGCAGAGGAGAGGAGAGGGAAACACAAGGTTGGCAAAGTCCAACAGGGACACAAGTCGCACTGCACTCCAATGGGACACGCTGATGTGCGGCATGCAACCACGCCGAGCTCATCTTCAGAGAACGCTTCGGCTTTGGCTTTCATAAGAAAACCAAGTACAGTTTTATCCGATGATGTGTAAATTAAAACTGTTCTAAATTCTTTGTTGCAGCAAACTTGCACTTATAATGTAAGATTATTAAGGTGGCCCTCGGATGCAATAGTGATCACAGATTGTTGTTCTTTCGAACTTTATTAGAAAAAGTAATTAAAAATTCACCAAATATTCATCTCCGCAACATTTCGCGATGGATATTTCCCAAAAAAATCATCAGAAAACCGAAACGTTGCAATGGAGTCTCCTCAACCACCTCCGTACAGTGATCCTCCACAAATAAAATATTAAATCTTCGATCATTCATCATTCAACCAACCTTTCATACTTCATATAAAACACTTAAGAGAAGAACAATGTCACGGCATCATCTCTAAACAGCCAATGGAAATGTTCACTTCATATACAACATCAACCTTCTCTTTAAGTCCAGTTAACTTACACTTACATTTACATTTATTTGTTGTATCTCTTCTACTCGTTTCTCTGCGTTTGCTTCCTATAGCTGCTTGGATAAAATTTAAGACCCTGGTTATGGTCTACAAATGCATCAATAGAACCGCTCCCAGATAGTATCTACAAGACTTGATCCACCACCAAACCCCAACCAGACCACAACGATCTTCCACATCATGGTCCCACGCATGAAAAGTAAAGCACGAAGGTTCTTGGTTCTGGCTCCGTTGTGGTGGAACGACCTCCCCCTGTCACTCAGAACTGCTGAATCTCTGTCCACATTTAAAAAGGGTCTGAAAACTCAACTCTTCCAGACTCACTTCGCCCATCATCTCTTAAGTTCATGTAAGGTGTAAATGTTCATGCTCTTTAACTTTATCATCATTCCCGGATAAACCTTTACACAGCTATGTATTTAATGTAGCGTAAATGTTTATATGTATCTCAAAAAAGAAAAAAAAAAAATACTAGGAAGGTGATCAGGAATCATGGATATTCTGATAAAGTTTTATGCGGCTACTCGTGTGATGAGCGTTGGTTCATATGGTGGAAAGAAACAAACTAACTGCACTTAAGAATCACACATCTGGATCTAAGTGTCTCATGCACTGCTCATGTAATGAACACATTGTATTTTCTATGAGATGTACATCGCTTTGGACAAAAGCATCTGCTAAACATAATTCATGAACATAACCCATGCAGCTCATGCTTTGCTCCAAAACCACTTACAACATTAGGCTACCTACAATTATTCACCCATTTATATAGCTGAATGAGAACACTCCAGCACTTTCTAGGGTAAATACCTTGCTCAGGAGTACTAGAACCAGAAGTGGGGATCAAACCTGCAACCTTGGGGTCTAAAGGCAACAGCACTAAGCACTATACTACCAGGGTCCCACTAGACTTACACTTAAACCCAGCAGGGACCACAGACACAATGTGTTGAACAGACAGTGGAGACTGACTATGTGCGCTGCACGAGCCCCTATGGCGGATCGCTTCAAACCCGTGGCCTACAGCACTTAGCCGGGAGCGAAAAGCCCCGCCCACAGCACCGCTTTTGATGTCAGGGTCCGGTGACCGCCCCGCCGTCATTTCCATCTGCAATAACCTGAGGGCTGAACGCAAACAGCTGAGCTTCCGAACATCGTGGCCGGGCTCGGGGAGGTGCCTGGTGCTGGGGGAAGGGGCACTCCAGGGGCCATCAAACATTAGAGGACTAGTCGAGTGCTCTGCTGGCTGAACACAGCCAGGTCATCAATCCATTTGGATCAATCCAGTTCCCATGCGCCCCTTGTTCCCCACCCCATGGCTCCTTTGTCTGCTGCTTTTTCTCCGCTCTGACCAGCTGCTGGCCTTCAGTAAGTGGCTCCCAGACCCGCTCTATGGCCCCGGCGCACAAGCAGCATCTCTCTAAGGTTGCTTTGCTGCGAACGATGATAAAAGTGGGCCCCTCGCGCCGGGGGATACGATTGTTTTCTCTGCGCTGTTTCATCTCGTGGAGCATTTCGGGGATGAAGGTTTGAGAACCGAGGAAGGATGATTAAGGGGCTGCACTTTTAATTTCATTATGGATTAGCGCAGGCTGATTTTTTTCTTTCATAACCAAGTTTAAAGAAAATGCTGCGTATTTTAGTCACACGTGGACTGCCGATAATACTCTTATTTTAAATGCAATCAGCCCCTGCTACTGTAAATTAGAGCTCCTTTGAGAACAAATTTTCCATACATATGCAGTAAGAGAACACTGGGAAACAATGGCGTAAAGCATTAAAGGGATGTTATGAGCTTCCTGACAAGCGCAAATGAATGTGTGATATTTTACCAGGAAAAAAAAATCTGCAGCGATGCACACCCAGCAATAAACAGTATTCAAGCATTTATGGAAAAATTAATATAACTGTCACATAAACACCAAAACATTATTGAATCAGCCTCATCATGTCAGTTTTGTCAGAGTATTAATGCTTAATTTTTTTTAAACTGAAATGTGATGTTGCACTGTTAACCCATTAAAACAGTTATAGAAAAAATATGAAAACATAAAACAATTTAGATGTGACTGAAACCTTTTGATTTGTGCTATGTTCTTACACTTGAGATTTTTTTCAGACTAAACGTAATGATAATAAAATCACTTTATGTCATAAGGTCAAAGTTATTGATACATTGAAAAGTAACAAATGTACAAATTGTACAAAGCATTCTGCATCAGCTAAAACATAAGGTAAAACAGCACTAATGCAAGTACTTTACAGTAGTAGAATTTCTTTGGAAAAGGTGAGTCATATGAAAATTTCTGTTTCTGGTGTCACAGCAAGTAGCATTGCTGTGTCACAGCACCTGGCTGGTGTGAGAGGACATGGGTTTGATTCCCACTAAGTCTGTGTGGAGTTTGCATGTTCTCCCCGTGTCTGCGTGGGTCTCCTCTGGGTGCTCTGGTTTCCTCCCACACTCCAAAGACATGCTATTCAGGTTCACCCATAGTGTGTGTGACAGAGAAAGTGTGTGTGTTCCACTGATGAATTGATGAGTGACTCACTGTAAGTAGTGTATCTAGCAGTGTAAGTCACCACGGTGAGTAAGGTGTGTGGGCTGGTAACACTACATAGAGTTAATTGGTAGTCGCTTTGGAGAAAAGTGTCTGCTAAAAAATAAATGTTTGCATACTGTAAAAGCTGTTTTTAGAAATTTAACAGAAAACTTATATTATTGTTTCTGGAGCAACGAACATGGTTCATTGAGCCAGGTATCTAGCAAGCAAAGTGACGTAAAATATTAGAGAAAAACTCATTGTCCATTAGCTGAAGAACGTTTCAAATGATTAGCTACAAATGTGCCGAATAAAACTGTTTGTGACACGGTAAACATCGTAAACTGAACTCTGCACTTGAGGGTCATTTCTAATGGGCTCCTGTGAAAAGAAACACGTTCCAGTTCTGCAGCACAGAGGAAAAGTACATTTATTGACAAATAAAGCAAACTGCTCACCAGTGTATTTACTAGACAACCAGGTAGAAAAATTCTCAACAGATGAGACATAACTGGTTTTTGCTCTAACGATGTTTTGGGTACGACGGTCACATGAACCTCCCACAAAACATTGAGACTCGGGTACAGTGACTGCTCTATGAACTGTGAATTTGAAAAATGAAAACAAACAAAGCATCTTTTAGGGAACTACAGATAAGCTTTTTTGCTGACTTCCATCTGTGGAAACGTAAAAAAGGAAGAAATGCTTTCAAAAGACATTTTTTTTTTTTTTTCCCCCTGCAGGGATTAAACATACTATGGTATTTGGTATTTAATTATAAATTATCATCTTTTGTATTGAATCAAAAAGTTACAATAACATCTATTTATTTAAAATAATTTTTTCATTGCAATAAAAGTTCTGTCTCTTTTCCACCATAACATGACTCTCATTAAAAACACACTGGAACACAATATACACCCTGTTGGACCAGTATAATGGTTTTGCTATTCGTTTCTCAAAGAAAATGTTTCCATAAATTACTGATAAACAATTCACCTCTAATACCATGGCATTAAATAAATGACAACACTGAAAAAGGATGAAAGCTTCAGTCATTCCAGTTGAACTGCCTAAACATATTCTCAGTGTTATGCGTTTCATTACATAGGAAGCTCATTCTTTTACAAGTCAAAATGCATGAAATTCATACATCTCCTCACCTAATTTACTTTAGAATTCATATTAGATGAGAAAAATGTCACTTGACAGATGAGCAACTTAATTTATTATATTTACATTTATTTAGCAGACACTTTTTTCTCCAAAGCAACTTCCAATGAACTTTGTGTAGTGTAGTGCCACTGTTCCACCCATATAAATACATGTATATAATTAATTATTCATATATATAGTAGTATTTTTAATATATATACTACTACATAAGGGTGAGGTGCAGTGGTGCAGCAGGTTTGGCCAGGTCCCACTCTTTGGTGGGTCTGGGAGGGGACACACCCAGGACGGGATACCAGTCCATCACAGAGCACCCCAAGCATGACTTGAACCCCAGACCCACCAGAAAGTAGGCCCTGGCCAAACCCGCTGCACCACCACATTCCCACATATACAACACATATAACTAATATATATAATAATTATATTATATATACATAGTACATTTCAGAACCGCTTGTCCCATACGGGGTCACGGGGAACCGGAGCCTACCCGGTAACACAGGGCATAAGGCCGGAGGGGGAGGGGACACACCCAGGACGGGACGCCAGTCCGTCGCAAGGCACCCCAAGCGGGACTCGAACCCCAGACCCACCGGAGAGTAGGACTGCGGCCCAACCCACTGCGCCACCGCACCCCCGCACCCCCGCACCCCCACTATATACATAGTAGTTAGTAGTATTTACAATACATATTCTCCTATATGTAATATAAAAACATCCCAGGTGCAATGTGGGGAGGGGGAATTTGTCCTCCTGTGTGCTAAAGCAAGACTAATCTCTCACCAAGTATCTGGGTATTAGTATGAGTACCATGAGTAATACTTTCTGGTTACCTCAACATCTGACAAGTTGTTCTGTTTACCAAACATAATATAATAACAATATGCATATACAGTATGCGATAAATTCAATAAGTTTTTTTTTTACAAGGCAGCAAAGTGACACAGCATTCCAAACAACTGAGCACAATAAAATTATTAAACGATAACTATAAAACCCCTGTTGGTATCATTCATTACAGACTCATGAACTACACCAGTGAACACCTATGTGAAAATTCACCTTTACTCATTTATTCCTTTATCTAACTGGCTGATGCTTCTGCTCGAACTTGGTTACTAGAACTGGTTCAGTTTGTTTCCAAGTTACCTGGATGACTCTCTGCTGTTGTTCCTAAAAATCACCCAGGAAGGGTACACTGCAGTAGAAATGGGTGAGTCAATGGGTAAATCTTTATAAAACCTTGTAAAGTTTATTATTATTATTATATAATATATATAAATATAATATTTATATATAATGTATAACTTACTAGTTATATATTACTGTTTTTAATGTATATACTGCTATAGTATATATATATGACATATAACTAATAGTTATACTGGTTGTTAGTATTTATAACATATATAATATATGATATACAGTATATGTATGTACAGTATAGTTAGCTACTGACTACCATGTATATAATAGTTATATGATATATACATGGTAGTTAGTAGGATTTATAATATATATGCTACTATATCTCATATATACTGTATATGTAACCAGTACACATAATAATACATATAAAAAAGAACAGGGCCGTAAACTGTATTCGGAGTAGCACGCCTATGAACGTGCAACTCTTTGGTCTGCTTTTATAATTCCATGAGGAATAGTTACATGTGACAATGACAGAAACAATGAGGAATAGTGACATGTGACAGTGACACATAATGGTGACTCCATCTAGTGGACAAATATTAAATCATTCATAACATCACTGGTGAACAGAAATAAAGAGAACTGTTTCCAAATAATCACTGACATTTATTTATTTAGCTGAATGAAATCAGAAGAGAGCCACTTCTGTGAGGTCCATGTACTGCTCAGGAGAACACTGCGCAGCGAAGTGTGTGTCTCGCAGCACCGACCGAACGAGCCCCCTTGGTACCTGGGGGCCCGTCGATGTAAAGTGGGGGAGACCAGATGTGTTGAAACATTTTCCCAATGAAGCCACATTTATTCTGTGGCCCCAAGAGGCTTGCAAAATTCACTATAATGACCACTCAGATAATGAAACGAATGCCAGTACAGTATCATATAAAGAATATTTTTAACAATTAATAAAGTAAGCGGTGAGTAGGAAAACGAAGAGCCAACGCTGTCGACACAATAAACCCAGTTGTGTCTTAAAACGATGCTGAATAGAGATGCTCTACTCACAGTGATGTTTAGGCAAGATCTGGGTCCCTGAAACAGGACCAACGCTGATCAGGATCGTCACTCTGAGGTTCCGACCATCTGGTACCAATGCGATGGTACTTTTAAATACAAGTACTGCATTTTACCATATTACCATTGGCTGCTGTGTCTGTTGTCCAGGGGAAAGAGAGCAAAGTGGTATGAAGGCAGTGCGGCAGAGGCTGCGGCTTATCTAACTGTGCAGAAAAGGGCAGCGATAAGGAGCAGGACGCTGAGGTCGGGACTCGACCCAAGAGTAGGTGAGGCTGCAAGCAAAACGCTGACCGAACCTGCAGAACACAGTAAAGAGACCGACTATAAGAGACGAGCACATAAACGTATGAATTAAAGTCTGAGAACTGTAGAGCTACACTTTACTCAAAGTCAATATTTCTATATATTAAGGTGGCTTAAAAACAAGTACAATCTAAGAAGAAAAATATACTTTATTGAAGACTTTATTGTCGTTGTACTGCTGCGCAATACAACGAAATTATAGATTTATGTTTAATCGCCACTTCTGTCCAAGGCAGCTTGCAGCTTTGGATGGTTACACCCAGATCTGGGGTTCGAGCCCTGCTTGGGGTGCCTTGCGACGAGCTGGCATCCTCTCCTGGCGTGTCCCCTCCCCCTCTGGCCTTACGCCCTCTGTTTCCAGGTAGGCTCCGGCTCGTTGCGACCCCACTCAGGACAAGCGGTTGTTGATGATGGATGGATGGAGTAACTGCAGGATTAAGGCCTTGACTGAGAGTGGCGCAGTGGTCCAGGACCTTCCGCTTGCAACACAACACCAACTCACCACTACTGTCGGAAACTTTTCCTGCAAAGTACAACGTCTTTGCAAAGTACTAGATGAGTACTGAGATGGTCCAGCCTTGAACTTGATGTACCCTGGGCTGAGTCCAGCTCACTCTGGGTATTATTGCAAAGCCATAGCACAATATTGAAACTTGGATACACAATATTCTTCTTAGATTGTCTCACAGCGCCTGGGTGGTGCGAGAGGACGTGGGTTCGATCCCCGCTCAGTCTACGTGGAGTTTGCATGTTCTCTCCGTGGCTGCGTGGGTTTCCTCTGGGTGCTCTGGTTTCCTCCCATAGTCCAAAGACGAGTTTTTCAGGTTCACCCATTGTGTGTGTGTGAGTGACAGAGAGAGTGTGTCCCACTGATGTATGGATGAGTGACCCAGTGTAAGCAGTGTATCTAGCAGTGTAAGTCACTGCGGTGAGTAAGGTGCGTGGGCTGATAACACTACATGGAGTTCATTGGAAGTTGTATTGGAGAAAAGAGGCTACTAATGAAATAAATGTAAATAAATGTAAATGATCAGTGCCCTCTGGGACAAATACACACAGAGCTGTAGCCAACGAGTAACTGGTGCCATAATATTTACCAGAGAGCAACTAGAGAAATTCAGAGATAACTAGAGCATGTTTGTAAATGTTTGATCCCACTTCCTGCTGTTGAACCCCTGACCAAGGTACTCACCGTGAATTAAGAGTAAAAATTACTCTGCTGTACAAACGGATAAATCAGTGCAAGACCTTTAAAATGTAAAAAGTCAATTAGGAGAAAAGTACTGGATAAGTGAATTAATAATAGTAACAGAACTGAACCTGCAATTTCAGTTGTCTTATTTACCTTAATTGAGGGTTATTGTGGATTCACACTTTCAGGATGATATGAACTAGTTTTTTTGTGGAAGAAACATAGTGCAGAGTGAGAAACTTATCAGGCATTGACTAAAAAAAAAAAAAAACCTGCTGTGTAAGTAAAATGACCTCCCAACCAAGCAAAAACTCCGTTGTACAGAATAATACGTCATTGTATGAAAAAAGATTAGCGTGCTGCTTGAAAATGTCAACCCCCCCCTCGTGTCTTTTTTTGTTTTACCACAAAATGGGTAAAGAGGATCAGTCCTTCTCATGTGACATAACAGGTGTGTAATTAATAAGTGTGAAATTAATAACAATAATTAGGAGGAGCTTCTGACATAATAGGTGTGCAATGACCAATTCCATATGTTGCTTTAGAGGAAATCACTTGTGTTGGTTAAACCAAGCAGGTAAGTAGAATCAGGGGTGTAAATCAGTCATCTATTCATCTTAGAAATTTAAGATTTAACATTTAGATTTTATACGTTTAAGAATTTATACAAGGATAATGACCATCCGTATGGGGGTCTCACACTTCCATGCAGCACTGTATATATTTTCATAAGCAGTTACAGTTGCCTTTTGTTGAACGGGGGACCCATCGCAGGAGCACTGGGTGTACGACGTAAAATATGCATTGTCATACCATAGATAAACCACGCTGATATCTCTCAACTGTAACAACTGCCGCTGAAGCCAGACCATGAACCAGAGCAGAGCTCCAGATACAATATTTCATCTTTATTTCTTCTTAATGTTTACAAAATACAGAGGTAATTTCAGATCATAAACGAAAAGGAAAAAACTAAAGTTTATATTGTTTAAGAAAGGATTTTGAAGACATACATTATGGCTTATGGGGCTTCTGCAACATCCCCACACCAAGCTTTCCGACCATCAAAAGACTGGGGAGAAGGAGAACAAAGCATTATGAAAATATAATCAGATTACTGGGTCAGGCAAGATTAAGACAACACGTGTTAACAAGGCTTGATCATGTAACATTTATTAACCGATTAAACAACTAAACAGCCTAGTGAATTTACTGTTTTTTTCCCCACTCATATCTGCTAATCTGACCTTTCGTACCCTACTTTCAACAATTTATTTTTGATCGTGGTTTAAAAAAAAAAAAAAAAAAAAAAAGCATTACATCCATAGTGTTACAGGAAAACACACCGTGTGTATGATCACACTTCAGTGTTATTCTGTCCTTATTAGTAACAATTTCTGAATACCTGCATTGCTTTGAAAATATGATAAACTGACAGTGTTGTGCCACAAATTCTGGATGATTACCTTGTTCCAGCTATAATTCCAGCAGGCATTAATTTTCTGGATTTAAAAAATCTCATCCCCATGATGCCAGCCAGGGTTCCTGAGGTCGCTGTTACACATGACGTTGACAATCATCACCATTATTGCTCCCCAAAGGATGGCCTTTAGTAGACGAGTGCAGCCCGAGCATGCTGTGCCTACCTAGCGAAACCCAGATGTTGTTGGGATCCTGTGACACCTGGTAAGCGCCGAACCCGGCGAGGCCCCCAAACAGAAGTCCTGCGGCCAAGGAGGGGACACTGCCTGCGAGAGACGGGGAAACACTGGCGGAAACTTGCATTCACACATCTAGACAGCGATGTAATACACTATGCACAATCTAACCAGATTCGAACCCAGACAGCGACAGCCGTGAGGCTCCAGCACTACCCGCTGAGCCACCGTGCAAGAAATGTGGAAGGAGACCGCAGATATGGTGACGGGACACAAATGACAGCTACCAACTCAGGTGTGCACTCCACGTACCTGCTTTGACGTATCCCAGCACCCCTCCCGAGGCGACGAGGGCTGCGTAGCCGTAGCCGGCCCAGTCCGTGGACATGCTGTCAAACTGGGAGCACGGAGACGCATGTCACCAACCGACAGCACCACACATGACCAGCATGGAGCCGCTGTGACACCCAGAGTTTCACACTCAAAGAGCCCAGAGAAGAGCTTCACAGCAACAGATCAACAACACATAGGCTTTTGTTTACCCTGGGAGTGTGACAGCACGCACACACTGGATCCAAAACACAAGGCTTCACCAAAGGTATTGAGATATGCCTCAAGATCTTCAGTATGAACAATTCTGATTTGTTTGAATTACTAATTATTTTACTTTGGAACTTCTTACACTGGGTTGTAGGACTACCCCTGCTGTACCCCTTCCAAGGGCCCCTTGTGTTTTGAGATCTGCTGTGCACCCCCCCTCAGTGCTCAGGTGGTATGACCTTTCTGTCCTACTCTGTAATCAACACACATGATGATGATGATGATGATGATGATGATGATTAAAACATATTTCAGTCTCGCAGTGGAGAGTATCTGTTACATATCATCTCATTTAAACCATCAAAGTCAAAACCACAATAAACTTACTGGTTAGAGGAGAAGGAGGACTTCGCGGGGGGAGCGCTGGCGAAGTGACTGGCGGAGCGCGGAGGTAAAAGAGCGAGTCGTGTGTCACGTGGCCGTTCGCCTGGATACAAAGTGTCGCTTCTGTGGGCGGTCCGAGCCGCAGCGCGAAGAAGGGACGACTGTAAACGAACACGGAGTCACTCAATCGCGGGAGAGGCGAACGTGTGTGGGGATAACAAAACACACACTATACTGCATGGCAACTACAGCGAGCTGCAGAAGCGCTGAGTCACTGAAGGACACACGCCGTGTTTTAAAGGGTTGGCTTCTCGCGGATCCCCCCGGTCCTAACACAGGGTTTGTTTTGTTTGGCCATCCTGTGAAAAGCTGGCCGACTGAAACACAGTTCCAACGGCACGAATCGGGCACTTTTCACACACCCGCAGTCGATTGATTTAGTGTTAATGACGAATAGGCCGAAGTCTAAACAAAGTGTCGTGAGCTTTTAAAAATCCCACTAAATCCTTCTGCAAAAATAAAGGGCAGCGCTCATTTCAAGTCCCTCACTGTTTTAAGCTCCAGTGCCACATGTGACCGCTATTTCACATTTACATTAGCGGTGAAGTAATTCACTCTAATTAGTTATTGCTTACTATTTTGTCCGCTTTTATTTTAAATATCGTCGACAGCACACGGGAAATTTGGCTCTTATTATTTTCCCAGGCTTCTGACACGAGCGATGAGGAAACACAGAGCCTCACAGTTAATTATAGTAACACCACTACGGAGGGGTGGGGAATAAAACCTGCTGGAAGGGGGGGGGGGGGAAGAAGGATCGATCCTCAGGCTTTAAAAGCAGGAAATGGCCTTGAATCGAAAATGTCCCATTCTGTCCACTGGCATCTGTTCATGCTCATACTCATAGTACACGATTTAGAAAAGATGTTTTTGAAGAGTCACGTGGGGGTTCACACCCCCCCGTGTGCCAGCTTTATAAAGACCATTTTGTGACCTAAGAAAAGTAAATAAAGAAATAATGAATAAAAAATATATTTATTTTTTAAATTAGATATGAAGTGGGGACGTCGCGTTCGAGCACTTTGAATGTTCCACTAGATGGCGCCACAGGATCACTTATGTGTGTTAAGGGTCTTGTCGGAACGATTCCCTTCCCTCGTGAAAGGGGGTCCTATGAAAAACCGCCGCAGCATCTAATGAAAATATATACCCTTTTTATGCAACGGACTAAAGCATATTATTCACTGTATGCAATCTTTCGCTCTGCCACGCTTGTAACAGCAAAGCAACTATTTCCCACGTCCCTCTTCCTTTCACGTGGACAGTCTCAGCCAATCGGAGCACTGATTTCGGTAAATCTAACACAAATTAAACAGCAGACTCAATACCAGCACTTTCATAACGAAAAATGTAAATATTAAGTTTATTTATTTAGCAGATACTTTTCTCTAAAGTAACTCCCAACAAACTCTATGTAGTGTTATCAGTCCACACACCTTATTCACCAAGGTGACATACACTGGGTCACTCATCCATACATCAGTGGAACACACACACTCTCTCTGTCACTAGCGGTGAACCTGAACAGCATGTCTTTGGAGTGTAGGAGGAAACCAGAGCCCCCAGAGGGAGAACATGCAAACTCCACATAGACTGATCAGGGATCAAACCTATGTCCTCTCACACCACCCAGACCCTCTGAGAGGGCAGCACTACTTGCTGTGCCACCATGCCACCCGATTTAAACATTTACTATTTAAATCATGTCAACAGCTTTTCTATTATAAAAACCCAGCACAGCACTGAAAACAAAGCCCAAACCTTGTAGTCAAATGAAGATAATGTAGTATCAGCAGTGAATCTCATCTTCTCGGTGGTCTTATCATGACTGTGACTGAGCAGCTCCCAGGTTGGAACCCCTGAACACATCAAGTGCAGCACAAGTGTGTCCAGCAAACGCAGGGCTTCCGCGACCTGGTCAAGGCCCCAGGAGTAGGGCTTCTATCTGAAAGTGTCAACAGCAACCTGTAGCATGCCGTGTTGTTCAAGGTGGTTACATTTTAAATGTTTTGAAGCTCTACTAACATGTCTGAACATATTTATAGTATGAGGTTTATTCAGCTACTGCATTTATTTATATTTTCCTATACCTCATGTGCACATACACATGACTCACAGCGTTTAAAAAATGTTAAAATAAGCAAAAAAAAGTACCCAGTTTCTAGGAGAATTGCCTCTCCCTGGATTCCGCTTTTGGAGATGTTTACAATTTGTGGAAAGATTCTGCTCAGGAGGCTGCTTTGGAATCCATGGTGATCATCTTGAGCTCCTCTCCTAAAACTGTCCTGATTAAGCACATCAGTCCAGACCTCCTCCGTTTGCCAAACCCCAGAACTTGTGCTCCAGCCTCGTAGCAGGATGGCGCCACAGGACAAGCAGCCTGTTTGTAACTGACTTCTTTCACCTCCACATCCGTACATGAAAGCTGTGGCAGGAGAACCACTTGTTTTGCCTTCAAGACCTGGTCGGTTTGGCGCAAGTACATCATACAGTTGTGTTCACCTGGGAGACACCTGGTAGAACTTCATTCCGACATCCCGGTGCGCTGAGTGCGCGGCGCAATTACGCAAAGTGGATACATGAAATTTGGATATTTAAATAAGGGACACTGCACACCTTCGTTTCCACATACCATGGAATATAATAATTTGCAGTCAGGTGGAAAGCTTTTGTGCTGAGCTGTTTCGTAAGAAGATCTCAGATTCCAGCACAGCATTTGTTCTTTTATTTCAGATATTCGTCCATTTTTCTGTTCATCTTTGTATCCAGCCATCAAACAAGAAAAAAAAAAAAACTAAATTTCATCCGGAACGAAACAACCGCAGTAACAGCAGCAGCTACAACAACAATAAAGAGGCATAATAATTTTATGAATATATATTCGTGTTAGTCAAATCGTTTTAGTCAAATGACTATAATGGAATAAAATTTGGATTTTGTAAGGTCGCATTAAGAATTTAGTGTGATTTTGTTTTGTGTTCTGATTCATCCGCAATTATCTGCATTCATCTTCAGGTGTGTTAACCAGCATCTCAGTTTACATTTTCCCTCGATAAACCGTTTTACTCCACTCGTTTTTTTTTTTTTTTACCCCACCTGTGGTATCTCACTGAAAAGAGGTTCTTGGTTAAACGTTATACCTGTAAGTATGAAAAGTTTTTTCCCCCAGTCATCACTTTGTAAAGATTTACATTTGAATATATTTAGTATATATTTAGCTAGTTATAAATAGTAAAAGCTTGAATTTTAAAAAGCATGTTTTTTAATGAAATATGAAGTTATAAATATGTCGGATAAAAAAACTGACGTTGTGCATATATTTATTTACTGTGGATTCCAGGAATCATACAGTATTAGTTTCACTTAAATAATCTTCAGCACTTCGCTTATATGCACAGGTGAGTGTCTTGATGGAATTAAAACTGTTCTGTAACTGAGTTACATACGATTTAAAGTCTGTGCGCCTCTCACTCGTAAACACACCAAACGAATGGGTTTGAGCATCGTTTTTACAAAGAATGAAAATGATATTATTTTCAGTAATTTCTTTTTTTTTTTAGAATCTGAAACATTCAGTTATTGAATCCAGAGTTGTACTCCTAGTTTTCCTCTTATACTGCTCCGGAAAATGTACAAATGACACACATTTGGTTAAAATGATCACTGGATAAAAATGTGTGTGTATTTCTAGTGTGTAAGAGGCTAGAGTGAGTTCAGAACACACAGAAGAGCGAACTGTGCGTTCTCGAGCCTCTGTGTAGGGCTCGTGGAGAAGAGGTGTATCAGTAGGAGATGGGCGCACAGCCCACACAAATACACACCTCACCTTAAAAATATCCTCAATATAATAATAATAATAATAATAATAATAATAATAATAATAATAAATCAGCCTTGCGCCCTTTTGGTATAGAAAGTGATCACATTGAGCACACGCACGGATAACAATAATTAAATCTGTTCTCTTACCCTTTCTTACAGTTTCTTACACAAAGTAATAGTAATACTAACCAGGCTGCCGCAGAACACACACACACACACACACACACACACACACACACACACACACACACGCACAGCCCGGCACACAGGGAGCGGTGTGAAAAACACTACAACCGCTACTGTTTCGTGTAAAATGTAGAGGCTAAACGGTGCAGGGAGCATAAAATATTTTCAAACTGTTTAAAGAGACTGTTTTTCAAGTTCGGCATCGTCGACACGTCGCGCGATTTTACCGAATCACCCTGTGAGTAATCAATAAAGACACTAATCAATAACACGCGGGCAATCAGTGGAACTTTAATCGCACAAGTGTGATTTAATTTTATAAGTACCATTACCGTACATCATTGTGATCGCAAGGTGGTCTACAAGCATTTAATAACTTTTTGGCAAGTTGGATCACTCAAGTAACACACTTCACAGTTGGTCTCACACACACACACACACACACACACACACACTTATTTCCCCGACGCGTTTTCCCCACAAAGGGACATGCAGTGATTACACGACTTGCACTTACAGCACAGTGTTTTTACTGTATCAGTTCGACGTAAGTATCCTGATCAATGATACCTCGGTCTTTCAGGTCCCAAGGCAGCGGGTCTAACCACCACGCCACCTGCTGGCCCTAATGCCACACGTACACATGCACATACGCGCGCGCACACGCGCACAAGCTCTCACAAAGTCCGAGCGCAGTGCGCATGCGCCACCAGGTGGCACTCCGTCTTTAGAGCCAGGTGAGATGATCTTTGTCAGGTAAGAGCAGAAAGTGACTCTGAGATCCGTGCCTCAATGACATGACACGGTGTGTGACTCCATTCGCCAAATAGAGAAGAAAGAGAAAAGAATGTCTGTTGTGGGCAGAATGGGGGAATATCAGGTACGTGCTGTTTCATTTCACATATGAGCGTCACACTCGTCATTATTGTTGTCTTTGCCGACTTTGTCCATGGTCACATAACCAGCTACACAAACAAACAAAAAAAAAAAACAAGCTTTCAGGCTACGTCAACTTTTAACGGAAATTATTGGAAATGCAGTTTGGTTTTCAACTCCGAATTTACAATAAAAGTGATCTCTGTGCTCGCGGAGCGCACAAAAAATGTGCAAAAATTATTTCCTCCCAAATCACTGACAAGTAAAAAGTATCCGACAGATGGGGAAATACTGTGGTGACCACTTTTAGTCCCAAATAAGAGTCCAGTATTTTAAGAAGTCAACATTTAGTGAACTGCAGCTTGAACTGAAGATGATCCTCGTTTTTTTTTTTTTTTTTTTTTACCCGCATTTCCCAGAGTTTATCGCAGACAAAAAGATGAAATGTTAGAATGTAAGAGCGGCGCTTTCGGGCGGGACACACTGGCTCTCGTGCACGGCTCGTGCTCAAGTGATGGTCCATGAAAGAACGCAAGTCAAAAACAAAAGTCTTTCCAAGTGGGGGAAAAGTTCTGAGGAGCTGTACGGACAGGTTAAAAATATTAATTAAGTAGATCATAATGTCTGAAAACAAGCATCAGGCTCTATTTTTAAAATCTCGCTCGGGCACTTGTGCATTTAGTAGCTTCTGCCTTTAATAGGTTATGCATATCATTTTTTAGCGAAACTAAAATGTGTAACCAAGAGACCCGAGAGTTCTTGCAATAACTGTTAAAGTAAGAATGTTTCTTGAAAAAACCTGATTAATGACGTTGGCAAAACAAAAACAATGATTAATAATGATAAGCAGAGTCCAACACCAGGAACCTGTGGTACAGTCTTGGGGGGGGTAGACTGGGGGAGGGGGGGGTAGCAGCGGCCGAGGAACTGAAGTGAACCTCCCCATTCGATCTGAACACACACGTTGCGCTCATTATTTACACTCCTAAAATGTTGTCAGGAAACCCGCGTTGGTGCCTAATACTCTTCTTCTTTTAACTACACTTTGGAGTTGATCCTGAGCTCCTCGAGCATTTGCACGACTAAAAAAGTTCTGCATTTCTCTGATAATTCAGTAATAATAAGCAAATAAAAAAAAAAAAATCAGTGCAGGACACAATGCGGGATTATTTATATTTGTTTATTTAAAATAACCAGATTTTGCGTATGGTCTTTTTAATGATATAAAATCATGCATTTTAAAGATAATATATTTAGATTTTCTGTTACTTCAATCAGGCTGCATAGATTTTTCACATTTTTTTTTCTTTTGAACACATGACCGGCCATACATATACGAACCCCTGAACTATGAGAGCTACCAGAAATTAGACACCAAACAGTGAAATCATAGTTATTTGATCCAGTTTGTATTTTGCACACAGGCAAAGCAGATCTGTCCCCAAAAGGGTGTGTGTGTGTGTGTGTGAGAGAGAGAGTGTGTGTGTTCGTATGTGTGTTGCATGTCAGAAAGGCGCAGCTTCTTTGTGAAAAAGGTGGTGAGACAAACAGGAGGAACGATATTTTTTCCGCAGAAGTGCGCGTCTTACCTGCGTTCATGGCGGGCAGATGGAAATCAGGCGGCTGTTGGTATGCTAATGAGCAATGAGTGTGTGTGTTATCACACTCCCGAGCAATAGCTTCCACTCCCACCATTAGAGGGAGATCTGAGAGCGCACACAGCAAAGCACGCAAAAATAATCCCAGCTACCCCACAATTTACTTCATAAAACTAGTAAAGGCACTCTCGAGCCCTCACTACAGGTTATGAAAATGCTTTGGAAATTAACCGACAATATTAAATATGAAGATTGCGAGGTAAGAGGCTCTTTGTCATTTTTTTTCTATGTCACTGAGCACATTTTTAATATTTTTAAAATGTAATTGTATGTCTTTATGCGGATACTCGAGTGCAAAATAATTGTTAATTACAGTTAAGATACATTAATGACTTTATATGGAAGTCACGATCTGTTATGTACTATTTAGCTTTTTTAATTAACACAAATAAATGCAAAAGATTATTAATAGCAAGAGTAATAATCTACAAGAAGCTCGGAAACGCTTCTAACAGAAGATATTTAAATTTTAATCCGAATAATTGTATTAAGTCTAAGGTCATACAAAAACCCTTCCCTTTGCGAACAGTTGTTCTGGGTTCGTAAATGCGATTTTCAGTTTAATTTGCTTTAAAAGTGTCGCTTTCCAAAAAATAGTGATAAATGCGATTAATTCCGCATTGTTTGCGTCGGATGCGCTGCGCGCGAGAGACCCACGTTGCTGTCAAAGTGGTGTGTGTGTGTGTGTGTGTGTGTGTGTGTGTGTGCGTGCGTGCATCGGGGTGTCGCCGCGGAAAGAGCGCGCGGATCACTTTATTTCATAACATTTTATTACACACACCGATTGTGTGTAGGCGCTGATATGTAATTGCGACAGCTGTTAGTTACTGGAGGAATATGGAGAATTTGGAGGTGTGTTCATGAGCTGCCGGAGCTTCTGCGCGTCCGGTTGGACGGCTTTGCTCTCCACACCGCGGCGCAGGAAGTCAGAACTGAAGCGCTCTTTTCCCACTGCTGTCCCCCTTCTCTCCCCCCAAAAATATACTTCCTTTTGTTTTTCGTATTATTACTATTTTTATTATGACTCCTTCTGCTCACCATGTTGGACGGCTTAAACACGCGGCAGCTGCTCGTGGGATTGCCCCTCTCTTAGGAGTGTGTGTTTTTTGTCCTCTCCGCTCTCCCCCAGTGAAAATGTGCATTCAGTTTGCGCGCTTTGACGCGAACCACAGTCATGGATCATGTAGCCGGAGAGAGGCGCGGGGGGCGCACATGACGGGACGAAACACAAAAGGGGTGGGTGGGGGGGGGGCAGAGTCCACGGAGTCCACGGAGTCCGCAGGGTCCGGGGGTCGCCGGGCGCGCCGGGACGCGCGCAGCACGCACGTGCGCCGGGCCCATCGCGCGCGCCGCGCAGGCTTCTCCTTCTCTCACTCGGCTCGCTCTTGTTCTGGCCGAATTCCCCCTTCGCTCCATCTTCCCCGCACTTTTGGTTGCCCTCAAACCTTTTAAAATGTGGCCGCTTGTCTGTGATTCGTCAGACGCGAGAGAATGTGGCTTTTTGTGCGCCTCTCTCTCCTGCGCGCTCACTCCTCGCTCCCTCTTCCTCCCTCCATCTCTGATTAGATACACTGATTCTCCTTTCAATGGACGTCATTTAGCGCGCACTCTCTGCCTTGAGTCGCTTCCTCGCTTCACGCTCGATTTCCCACCATTCTTCCCTTATTAAGTATTCGTGTAATATTAATAGTCATGAATATCTTCTATTAGGAGTGCAAGGGAAGGCGCACAATCTGCTAACATGAGCTCAACTGCTCTCTGATCGAGGGAGAAAACAGAAGAAGGATATAAGAAACTTTATGCAATAATCCGCAGGAGAAAACGGTGTATTTTCACATCACTCGAAGGGCACGAGGAACTGGACCGCATTCTGATGGATTACCGGACCTCGTCGGGGCGCATCTGACCGCTGCCGCTGCGCTTTTACCATAGTGTCCTTCTGGCTTCTGCTTTTTTTTTTTACAAAAAAAAATTTCGCTATTATTTATGTTCCTTGTTTTATCGGCGGCGCTTTAACCACATCTTTCCCGTTTTTGAATTGTCACAAAAGCTTCGCAGATGTTAGTGCACAGTTTTTCCGCGATGGTGAGTTGCTTCGAGGAGTCAAGTATCGTACTTTAAGGCTTGAGACTTTACCATTTTTCTACACTTCTTGTGCTGTTTTAGAAATCCTGCATCACTGCATGACAATTAATCGCGTATCCCTCGCTCGCTCTGTATGTAAATGTAATATAATACATTATATAAATACGTAAGTAGACGAAATCGGAAGTTAAGATATTATTGGTCTGAATAATTGTATAACTTTTGTAAAAAAGAAGAGATTTAGAAATGTACCTTCATTCATCTAGCATTTTAGCATTTTAGCATTTTCTTTCTTTTTTTTTTTTTTTTCCAGAATAGTTATTTTAATGAAATGTGCCACGAAAAAGCTCGGACGTCGACCAAACACGAAAATGAAAAAGACAGAAAAATGATGCGCCTCGCGCGACCGTGTTTCGGCCTGTGCTGTGTTGTGAATGTTTTATTTAAAAGAACAAGAAGAAGGAAAAAGAAAGAAAGAAAGAAAGAAAGAAAGAAAGAAAACAAAAAAAGGAAGTGCCGCGGGTGCGGCAGCGCCGGGATTTCTTCACCACTTTGCCTCTTTTCCCGCAGGATCGTCACGACGCCACCAGCAACGGGACATCCAGGTTACCGCAGCTGGGCAGCGTGGGCCAGTCTCCGTACAGCAGCGCGCCGCCGCTCTCGCACACCCCCAACTCCGACTTCCAGCCTCCGTACTTCCCTCCGCCCTACCAGCCCATCTACCCGCAGTCTCAGGACCCGTACTCGCACGTGAACGACCCCTATTCCCTGAACCCCCTGCACGCCCAGCCGCAGCCGCAGCACCCGGGCTGGCCGGGCCAGAGACAGAGCCAGGAGGGCAGTTTGCTGCATCAGCACCGCGCTTTGCCCCACCAGCTGTGCAGGGAGTACCGCAGGGAGGTCCTGCTGCCCTCGGCCCACGGAATCGACTCGGGACTCACTGACTCTCTCCCTATCCATGGAATACCTCATTCTTTAGAAGATGTGCAGGTAAGAGCCCGGACCATCTTGCCTTTCCAGTTCCAGCGTGACCTCAGAACACGTTATTTCCCATAACCCATTATTAATTCTCGTTGCACTTATTATTATTGTTTGCACCGTTGTCACAGTCGTACAGTTTTATTTATTATAAATCATGTTGTATTTCTGTTTTCTGTTATTTGCTCGCGTAAAACTCACTGCAATGCCGTGAAATAATCCTCGGGTCATTTAAACATAAATATAGACAAACAAAAAGTCAATTCGCGCTAATTCGCGCCCTATTTAAGGCACGCTACTATATACGGAAGACATATTTTGACAAATTTAATATGCTTTAAAATTGTGTTCTGCTCTCTTCAAGCCGAAAAGAATATTTTTCCTCGTGCGTTTTTACGCAGTTAATAGAATAACACGGTTAAAAGGAACGAGCGGATGCCTTGTTTGTGTACGGAGTGTTTCAAGAAGACAATAAATTCTCCTTCTGTTCCGTTTGTGTGCGAGAAATGCGCCTTCCTTGTGGGTAACACATGGATGGAACATGGGTGCTTTTTACTGCCGTTTTTGGGCCTCTTTTCTGATCGCAGCCTCGCTTTAATTGTGCTCCTTGAACACACATGTGAAGAGGGATGTGTAAACTGTAATGAAGCAGGAAAGTCCAGTCCACCCGGAGTCACTGAACAATTAGTGGCAGCATACATTAAAAGCACAGTGGGACTTACATTTCTCTCTTATTGCTCTGGGAAAATGTGCGAAAGGACTTATTCCCATAGCCGGTTTACCGTGATGAATTTATATGTCCCTGTATTATTATTATTACAATTAGTACAAATGTATACTGTCCGGGTGCTATTTTTTTTTTTTTTCTTCTAAAGTGAAAACCATGAGAAGTGAATGGCCGTCTGGTTTTATTTATCAAAAAATTTTAAATTCCAGTCTAAAATGTAGGCCTGGGAAAGAAACTGCAAGCATTTCGAGGCACGATGTGTGAAAGTATTTTAATTTTACCTTTTTGTTGCAGCACGTTGAAGATCAAGGAATACACATCCCAGACCAGACTGTAATAAAGAAAGGTAAGCAGTGTCCTATAACAATACTTTGTGTGTTTGCACCAGTTGTAAGATCTCCTGAAAGCAGACGTTATTTCCAAAAGCAGAAAAGGGTTTCCGGATTAATACATTTAAATTAAATACAAGTCTGACCTAGTGAAGCGCATTTATTTAAATGAGGAAGTCTTGTTGTATATTCAGGCGTAAAAGTGAGATGCAAGCAGAACCTCACGCGTATAATGCTGGAACGACTTGCTTTTCTCTTCTCAAATTGTTCATTTAGTGTGAAAACAGCAGATGGTGTGTGTATTCAGGAAATAATTAGAGTAGACGGAATTGTTTCATTTCTAGACTTTATTATTATTATTATTATTATTATTATTGTTATTATTATTATTGGTGTTGCTTTTATGGTTGTTAATGTTGCTGTTTCTTTATTTCCACTTTTGATATGTTGTTTCAGACAACAGGCTACAAAATAAAATTATGGTGCTCTTGATATGTTTATTATTTGAGAAGTATTGAAATACCGGCGTCTAACGTTTTTCGTCACACTGTGACTTTATCTCGTCAGATGACGATTTTTAGGAGATGCTCTTCCAAGACCAACTTGATAATTGCCTTTTATATTACTAATCTCTGGAGTTCGTTTAACTCCTATTGTCTCTATTAGCCTCCCCTGAGCCATTAATGTCACTAGTGATCTATCCAGGAGTGTGAGGCTCTTTGTCTCTGGTTACGCGCACAAAACACTCCTGCGCCGCACGATGATCCGCTCTGGGCTCGAGTCCCCCCTCCGCTTTAAACGGGGGGTTTTGTTTGCCTCTTAATACATTTCTAACAATTAATATTTCTCATGGTTTTCACTTTGTTAGGGCTAAAATAAGCGGACGAAGACGAAGGCCTTGTCGCCCTTTAACCGACAAGCGCCCAATAACTTATTTCTGTATTTAATGTAATTAAAAAAACATAAATTTTTGTACGACCATAGTAGACGTGGTACAAATTAAAATATGCAGCCGATGCCTGTTTGCTTAGTTTCTATGTGTTTTTATTGTTTCGTGTAGTCCTGATGCGCCATGGTGGGTCACGGAAAGCAGCGCTGCGCACGCACATTAATTTTAATAATTCAATCGGCGCGCGGTACAAAAACAGATTAGATATTATTCCGTAATGAGTGTTTCGGACTATTTTTTAAAAATGACAGTGCTGGCTGTGTGTTAATTCTCGTGCTTTACGATAAACAGAAGGACCCCTCAAGGGCCGATTGATGATTGTTGTGTTTTCTCTCCTCTCGCATGTGTGAAATTACTCTGATTTCGGGGTGCAGGTGGAAGGACGGACGGATTATAATGTAATACTCGTGTAGCGCACAGTCACAGTGTATGAAATAGTTTTTGTCGCATTTCTGAATGCCGGAAAGGGCACGGCGAGTGAGCACGCGACGGCTGTGTTGCAGGACCCGTGTCCCTGTCCAAGAACAACAGCAACGCCGTGTCCTCCATACCCCTCAATAAGGACGGGCTCTTCGGAGGGGTGGTCAACCCCAATGAGGTCTTCTGCTCGGTCCCGGGTCGTCTGTCCCTCCTCAGCTCCACATCCAAGTACAAGGTGACAGTGGCGGAAGTGCAGAGGCGCCTGTCCCCCCCCGAGTGCCTCAACGCGTCCCTGCTGGGTGGGGTGCTGAGGAGGTGAGCCGCACCTCGTACTCCTCACGTCTCTCAGTCAACAGCAGAGTCTCCTTGAACCGGTATTATTGTTTAAGCAAATATAGATGATCTCTGTTTATTTATTTTACCCACAAATACCCTTCTTTGTGTAACCCTAAATTACCCAGCCTAATTTGAAAGTGTCCCCTCATTACCTTAACCACTAGCAGGCCAACAAACGGCGATAATACAGATTATATATGCGCCGGTAGCGCCTCTGAAACAGCTCCCTTGCAAAGGTCTCCTCACGCACGTATGATGTCCTACACTCGAATATATGCAGTTTAAACAAACGTGATTAAATTCTGCCCCCCGTTTCACTGCGACATCAACAGAACAGAATAAATGCGCAATGTGGCAGAATAAAATGTTCTACAAACATTTTTTCGTTTCCTGTCAAAAAAGGAATCCAGTTTAGAAAAAGTAGATTTTACCGTACTCCCCCTCCCCTCCCCATTTTGAATGATAAAATTGGCCGCTGTGAAATATTGGAAGTTCAAGCTACTATTAAAAGTAGGTACGTGATCAAGCCGGTTGATAAACACAGAGGGGAATTTCTGGACTGTATTACACAAATAAACGAGATGGCGGGGGGGCAACTTTTCTTTTTAGAAAAATCTCAAAAATTGTTTAGTTGAAATCTCAGTATTTTCTAACATTAAAATATTTTTCATGGTTTTTTTGCAAATCTGACTAATTTAGTTTTTCCTTTTTTTCGCAGAGCCAAATCCAAGAACGGTGGAAGGTCTTTAAGAGAAAAATTGGATAAAATCGGACTAAACCTGCCGGCAGGTAGACGCAAAGCGGCCAATGTTACGTTGTTAACGTCACTAGTGGAGGGTAAGTAACGCTTTTTTTTTTAATTAAAATCGGCTTGATCGTGGCACTTTGTTTCATATGAAATAAGCAACGTGAGCGCTTCAATTCAATATCATTCACAGAAGGCAGTAGCAGCAGACAAAGCGCACCGGTGCGTTAGAAACACACTCGTCTGCTGGCGACTCTGCAGGTTAATAAAGTGAAAATCAACACTAGTTTCCATCTGCAAACGGCATTTTATAGAAGAGTAACCCAGGTGACTGAGGTTGCCTTATTTCACTTTATTTGAAGGAGCGGTGTGAGGGTTTCACATTTTCCTGCAATGATACTAAAACCCATGTATTCTGCTGCTCTTGGGGGTTTTACTGTCATTAATATTATAATTCCAGTCAACAACTCTACTACCACTGTTATTGGTAATACTATTAACTACTACTGATAATAATAATAATAATAATAATAATAATATTAATAATAATAATAATAATAAGAAGAAGAAGAAGAAGAAGAATGGGCTAGTTCGTGGAACGGGTTCAGGCAGTTTTATAAGACGTATAAACTTCATACCAGAGTCAATATTAGTTTGCTCATTAATATGTCCGTGCTCCACGTCGCGTGCAGACAGCACTGCGCTTCGGCACCGTGGCTTTTTTGGTGGCTCTTGGTTCTGAAGGTGAACGACACGAATGTTTCACTGGTCCTTTTTAATAAGTGGAAGCTACATCCACGGGGCTCCACTCAAATGTAGCAGTTTATAAATTAGGTTCGATGAGAGATATGATTTGTTCGTTATTAGTGGGAAGAGGTTTCTGGAGAGAACTGAGCGGGTTAGTGGTGAGCGGAGCGCGCGAAGCTGGAGCGCTTTTTGCTGTTTATAATCCGCACCGTTTTATAGAAACGGGTTTAGTGGAGCGGGGCTTTGAAGCCCTAATTGGCGCATGCGCTCATTCGGGGCTCATGGCAGGAAGCCCTGCAGTAAAATACAACTGTTTCAGGAAATTAAAACCAAGGACTTGGAAAAAAAAAAGACAGAGCCTTCACTGGAATGACCCAAAACATTTCAAGGTTAAAATATGTAAAATAGAGGTATATATGTAGTCCCTTAAAATTGTTTTCCTCTGTTGTCAAGTCGGCTGGAATTGTTATAATAATATTGTATTTTTTTTCATTTGATGTTGTTATTGGTTGCATAATGCTAGTTTTTTTCTCAAAATGACATATAATGAGTTAATATACAGCGTCACATTTCACCAAAAAAAAAAAAAAAAATTCTGAAAAGTATCATTTTGCATATTGATATATTGAAGCGCGGGCCTTTTCTTTGGCCTGCTATGTTAATTGGATGGATGATGTGTTAAGTGGAAGTGTTAATTGCTCTATATTAGATATCAGTAATTTGCAGTAATATATAATCAATCCCCCCCTCTCCCCTTTTAGGAGAAGCTGTGCATCTTGCCAGAGATTTTGGTTATGTCTGCGAAACGGAATTCCCAGCCAAGGCAGTAGCGGAATATGTAAACCGTCAGCATTCCGACCCAAATGAGCAAGTCCAAAGAAAAAACATGCTATTGGCAACAAAGTAAGTGCGAGTTTTTTTTTTTCTAATATGATTCATATTTTTGGTTTATTACAACGATTTGTTATGAACACCCCATGCTGGTTAAAATAAACAGTAGCCGTGGTTTTATTGTTCGTTTTTAAATACTGAAGGAAGCGCTACAGTTTTACGGTGACCATAACTGACTTTAGAAGAATGTGAAGTGTCTGCGCTGCCGTGCGCTACGCGCTTTCCAACTGGCGTGAAACCCAGGCTGCTGGGAGGCCAGTCTGCGCCCGGTGCTCAGTCAGTGGGGGCCATGCAGTGGGAATTTAGTCCGACATATGTGCGCAGGCGAATGCGCAGCGCGGTCCCGTCGCTCGCGAGCGTCCGAGCGTTAACGTGCACCCACGGAATTACGCGCGGCGCGGCCGGGCGCACGTGCGCGCGTCCGACGGAGCGCACGGTATGATTGCGTCATTGAGTTCCCAGCTGATATGAGCGGTGGGATATCCCGCTTTGAAGAAACGCGCGATATTCGGGACAAAGTGAAAGACGCACCCTCGACTTGATGTGTGTAAACCGGATGTTTGGCGCTTCCAACTGAAATGCGTGACTTTGGCGCGCCTCTATAATTAATGACACCGGTTCGACGTCTCACCCGCTGTGTTTTCTTTTCTTTCAGACAAATCTGCAAGGAATTTACCGACCTCCTTTCGCAGGACCGCTCGCCCTTGGGGAACTCCCGCCCCCAGCCCATCCTGGAGCCGGGCATCCAGAGCTGTTTGACTCATTTCAGCCTCATTTCGCACGGCTTCGGGACCCCGGCCGTGTGCGCGGCCCTCACCGCCTTACAGAACTACCTGACTGAGGCCATCAAAGCCATGGACAAGATGTACCTGAACAACAACCCCAACAGCCACTCAGACAACGGCACCAAAAGTGGAGATAAGGACGAGAAGCACAGAAAGTGACTCCGGCCTCCTCCAATACGCGTATTAAAAACCACATCTAAATATTACTGAGCGTGCCAATTCTTAATGTTGAGATTTTTTTCCAAGCCTCTTTTTACGAAAACTCGTTTTTTTTTTTTTTTTGGATTCGGGGGAAGAGCCCCCCCCCTCCCCCCTTTCCCGCACAGAGCTCAAGGCTTCACGGGAGCAGAGAGAGATGGTGTGTGTGAGAGAAAGGGTGTGTGTCGTGGTGTGTCACATGGAGACACCCTTGGTCCTTCCTCCTCTTCTGAGCTGCATCGGACTCAAGTGCCGACTGAACCACTGTAGCCACGCGAGAAAAAGAAGCGAGAAGAGGACGAGTTTTATCAGTATTGTGAATAATAAACTTGAAAAAAAAAATAATCAAAATAAAAAATACACGGTTCCATGTCATGACTTCAGTTGTAAGACTTCAGACTTCAAGAGACCAACGTGAACTTTGAATTTCGACACGATTCACGGTTGTATAAGGGAATCTGTGTTCATGTATGTATATATTTATTTATGTGTAATTTAATGGGAATTGTAAATATGGTGCGTCTGTTGAAACCTTTTTTTTTTTTAATTTATCTGGTGCCTCCTGTTTTAGTGGGTTAATTATTCGGTTAGTTCTTCATGTGGTTTAATGGTTCTTAGAAAACTGAAGTTTGGGGTGTTAACAATTTTTTTTTTTTTTTTTGCTCTGGGACACTTCCATCCAGCTCTCCTGTAGCATGCTGAGGCGAAACTGAAGCAAGTGAACAAATTTTAATACGAATGATCTCATTGCCATTGTCTCTATATCTCATCCTTATTGCACATCGTTTTGATCGAATAGCGCAAAGCAAAGACCCTTAACGAGAGTTTAAACACTGTTCTGTGATTCTGTTTTATTTCATTTGATCCTCTGTGTTGTGTCAATCTGAATACTTTTCGCCTCCTGTTCTTCCCTTGAAGCACCATAAAAGCAATAAATTGATATTGTCTTTTGATTTTTTTTTCCCCTTCTTCTTGTTTTGAGACCTTCAGAACATTTGGGACCACCTGATATCCTTTTTTTTTTTGTCCAATGTGCACATTGGAGGAGGATTTAGCTGTATTGTATAGACCTGTGCTGGCAATAGATCCCTTGCCTGTTAATGTATTATAGTCCTTTGTTGCCCAGATAATAAATATTTGATACGCTTCATGTTGATTTTTATTTAAGTATGTTTTATTTAAATGCCCCTGTCGGTGTTTTATGTAGTTTGTGTAGCTTGCTGTAATTGAGTTTGATCCCCCTTGACGATTGCCTCATGCAGTAAGCAGTTTGAACCCACTGTTTCCCTCAAGTATAATGAAAACTTACTTTCAGCTCAAAGTTAAGCGACCCGGATCTCTCAGCGGGCAGGTGCTCATGTTCTCAGGCAAATTGGCCGAAGCCTGAAGCAAAAATGACCTTCCACTCAACTCAGCTGAGGCTTATATTACATATAAGGTTATTTGAAAACTTTTTTAAGGTAATCTTTCTTTTCTTTCCCCTTAAAATCATCTTGTTGGTGATGGTAACAAATGCGGCTCTATTTAAGGAGGTGGACGTGAATTTTATTAAAAGAGGTTTTATTTCACTTAATATTTTAATTTTTAGTTTGAACGTTGGGTCTTTTGTGTCATTTATTCCTGTGTAACGGTAGTATAAACAGATTGATCAATTAAGCGTGTGAAACGCAGCTGAGTCGTAGGTTTATTCAGATGTAATGTGTTTTGTTCAGGTTCCATTTTCATATCTGACTGTGTCTCTTCTTTAAAAGGAAATGCAATATAACCTTCTTCTTATTTTTAAAGTCTCACTACCTTCTTGACATTTTTTCTATCTTGTATACATATCCGATGAAGTACTCAATTCAGTTACATTCTCCGAGGCAGATGGTTCATGCTGTTTTTTTTTTTTTTCCCCCCAATACGATATATAAGTATTTGATCTGTAAAAAAAAAAGAAAAACACCTCAGTGGTCATTATCTTATTTGTGGTGAGATGGAGCAAATGAAGCCTAACTGTACACGTCTCTGGTGTAACAGCAATCCGCAGTGTGTGTAGCAGGTGAACTGCATCATTGTGTGTGTGCTGTGTGTGTGTGTGTGTGCGTGTTTCTTTTGGCTGGTTCTCAGATTGTGTGTGGGATCCTAACCCCAGGCACAATAGCGCGCTCATAAATAGGAATACCCGGCTGCTTTTTCTATAGGAAAAAGGAGCATAAATAGTCACTTTAAGGGAAAACAATCGTATTAAATAGCATTCACTCGTAGCACAATTTACTGCACCCCCCCGCCAGTCCCCCCACCCCTCCCGCGCACGTGCCACAGTGAAAATGTGATTTAATACATGCATTCGCAGAGAATGTACCAGTGATTATTTTTTGAAAGCAAAGCGGAACACACTCTGAGTATTGGCGCTTATCATAATAGTCTATATATAAATGGTATATCGCCCTCTTTTATAATTAATGATTCAGGCTGCAGTCACATGTCCTCGAACGCAGGGGAAAATCATGACCGGCGCTGTTTTTATCACGTGATTTCCGCAGCTAAAATAATTTCGTTGTAGCCTCAATAAATTGCGCAATCAGTTGCCATGATTTGGCTGGAGAAAGGGTAAATGAAATAGCAAAGCCTTGAACTTGAAATAATAATTTTGAAGAAGGGATGTGACATTTAGGAGGGGACACAGAGAAGACCCAACTGTACCTGACTGAGAAACGACTTAATCCTCGACTGGAGATAAATAAATTACTGCATATTTCACCTGGAACAGCCGAGATGTTTCCCTCTACTTTCCCCAACTCGTTATGCCACGTGCACTAACTAGTTAACGAAATCATCGGACATGCAACTTTTCAGAGAATGACCACTTTTTTTTTTTTTTTTTTTTAAAAAAAAGTTTTAGACATATTTGTCAGACACATCACTCGTGTGTGGAATAGGTATGAGCACGTGCCACTCGCACCCTGAATATGCAGGAGCGCGCGCGGAGGAGGACGAACCCCCGTGAACTTCCTGTGTGTCCCTAAATGTGTAATTACTGAATTGTATTAATAACTTTGATTCCTACTGATATCGACAAATCGGGTTTTGAATACAAAGTTCGTAATTTGTTACATCATGAAGTGAATCACCTGTGCAGGAAAATTTTGATCTCTGAAGTCAGTGCTTTGTCAATTAAAATGAAACCTTTTCCCCCAACAGAGTACAGTACATCTTCATTGGAGCGCAGACACAGACTGAGCCTTTGAGCGCTTTTTCAGAAGGGAGCACGAGCCTCTTGTGAAACAGAGTAATCAGAGTACATTGCATTAAACATTGATCATCTGATACAAGACAGATTTTTCCTCATCTACTTGACCCGAACAATCGTATCTTAACAATTCGATAAAAATGTTGGTTCACTTAAAAAAAAAAGTTAATTTAGAAGAGAAGCTTCACTCATCGGTTACTTCTTATGGCTTCGATCATGGATTCGATGTTTCTTGGATTTTTTTTTTTTTGTGCTTAAAAAGTGCTAAATACTGTAATGACTGTAACTGGAGTAAACAAGTTTTTTCTTACACTCTCCATGTAAATGTTTATTAGTGTGAACAAATCCGGCTCCTCCAGTGTGACCTGATCCCATAATTTTCCAATGAAGCGACAAAGTGTCCTGGGCTTTACCACCTTTTCTTCACCTCGGTCAGGGGGTAAAAAGAGGACCCCATCTGCTCGGAAAGGTCACTGACCTCATCAGCCATGATTTTTATGGTTACCTGAGGCAGTAGTGCGTCGATTACAAACATTAAGTAGCCGAAAAACATATCAACTCATTTTTCCCCTAATTAAACAGAGAGTGAAATCATTCTGGAGGAACACAAATATGTCTCACTTCCAGGAATTAGTTTTTTAATCACATTGCACCATACTGCACTGAAATCACGGTACAACAAGACAGCGAAAAATAATAATAATAATAATAATAATAATAATAATAATAATAATAATAATAATAATGAAAGTATTCCGATGAAGAACACAACGACTGTACCAAAGACTTTTCCCAATAAACGTTATCACAGTAGGTTAAATGATGCACTGGAGAATTAAGTCGTTTCTTCAATAAACATTAATATTTCTTTAGAGGAAAAATAATAAAGGATTTTTTTTCAATAATCACGACACCCCTGAGTTTATTTGTTTATTTGCTTCCTCTGTTAGTTACTGGTTACTTAGCAGTATGACGATCAGGACTGATGTTGCAGAAAGACTTCAGCCCAGTTCAGCTCAAAATATGATGCTTTTGTTCGAAACATTAATTCGGTAGGGTGTTGGATCTCATACTTGACTTCTTTCTCAATTTTACCGACGCAGGACGGTTGAGAGAAATTGTGAATGACTCGTTATTTTGTTTTTAATTTTAATTCGACAGATAAACAACACAACTGGTTGGAATAGGCAGCAGATGATATCTTACAGTAGCTGAGGATGAACTTCTTACTTCGTGCCCTAAAGTATCATCTGTGCACATCTATTCTGCCAAATTATGTGCGCAGAGCTCGAATATTATTTGCATTGACAGCGTTAGAAAAATTATTTCCTTCAGTGGTAAGTGGTTTATCGCATACGGAAACTATTGTGAATGTGATATTATATTAAACCATTTTTTTTCAAGTGGAGTTACGATCCATTTTGTTTTTATGTAAATATAAATTGAAACGGTTCCTGTGTAAAGTACACACAAATGTAGGTCTCCAGTGTGTGTTCCCCCATCCTCCTGATATAGTTGATATTCCGGGTTCAGCCTTTCTTTCCCCACGCATTTTGTGGAGTCCGCCGGGGGGGAAGGGGGTGGGGGGGGGGGGGGGTGCCGGGGAGGGGGGATTCGCCCCGGGGCCAAACATATGCTTCTTTCCAGCGCACTAATCCAAATTCAGCGTGCAGCAATAATTGGTGGAGTGTCCGCGGCACCGTGGGCCCTTTGTCCCTCGCTGGCTCCCGTCGCACGGATGGACGCGCACCCACGGCACGGACCCGCGCCACGGACACGCGCCACGGACGCACGGCGTTTCAGCGAACGATCAGCCGAACCGGCACCACACTTTAGTGCGTAAATATGTACTTAGGCACAAAAACAGGGAAGCGCTGCTCCACTTCCGTCTTTAATAAGGAGACTGGCCTCATACACGTGTGTGTGTGTGTGTGTGTATTGTAGTGTATTTTAAGAGTGTGTTTTATATATATATATATATATATATATATGTGTGTGTATTAAATGTATTGCACAGCATTTATATGTGTGTATGTGGTGTGCCTGTATTATTGTAAGAGTGTGTTTATGTGTGTGTATTAAGTGTATCCTACGGTATTTATATATGTATGTGTGTGTGTGTGTGTGTGGTGTGTGAGTATTAAGTGTATTTTAGTGTATTATAAGAGTGTTTTTTATATATGTGTGTGTATTAATGTATTGTACAGTATTATAAGAATGTGTTTTATATATATGCATATATGTGAGTGTGTGTGTGTGTGTGTGTGTATGAAGTGTAGACGAGTAATATACATGTATGCGCTGACTGACAGCTTTGTTCCAGGTAAGGGGGGGATTCATACTCAAACCCGGGACCTTCCGATGGCGAGACAACAGCCCGAGGCACTAAACTATCCGCTGCCCATTTAATGACACATGAGGTTAAAAATAATATGTTTACTACTTGTCATCCATATAAATCCCACTTTCCAATAAAGCCCCTTGGTGGTGTGAAACCCCTTTGAAAGCGAGTTCACAGTCTGCCTACTGAGGAGGTGTGTAGGCGGCCTCGCGCGCATCATTCAAACCCCTTTTGTCTTCCGTGCAAAATGATGAGGAGTTACATCTCCTGCGTAAACGGCGCTCTGTCATCGCCGCTTTGTCTCACTGGACAAATTGCGCATAATAGCGCAGTGATTCTTCTGACCATCAAGTCGTAGTCAGCGGTGCTTCTCTGTGGTCACCAGCGCTTATCAGCTGTCGTCGGTGGTCAGCAGAAGAAAGGGCAACACTATCAAGTTTGCGCTTTGATGGTTTGCAGTGAGAACACGTGATGATGTTTGTCGGACCATCCTGCAGTTATTATATTGCGTAAATTATGACTGTAGCTTCAAATGAACCGCGTTTATTCCGTTTTGCTCTCATATACTGTACTAATGAACACTGATTAAAAAAAAGATAAAAAGATAACTGCCGTCCTGTGTCCAGGATTTATTTACAATAAAGCGCCCTTATTTAGAATTTATGGCATCCATTACAACGCTCAGGATCCCCAGAGATATTCTGACTTGGATTTATTTGTGATGTTCTTCATTTCCCGGCCGTGGAGCGCAGTCTACATCATTTTCTGTCACTCCTCGTGTGTCCATTGCTCGAAATGATATTGATACACACCTTATTACTCCCGAGGCCCCCCAAGCGCGCTTTATTAGTGCTCGATAAGCAGACGTTACACTCCTTTTGTAACAGTCCAGGTGCGAAAAAGCAGGACTCCTTTTGCTGCTCTGCCTTCGGATAACACACTAACTTCAATGTTCACCGCTCGTCTCGTGCTGAGCTGAGCTACGAGCAGGAATAGTGGTGCAGGGATTGAACGTACAAATGACACCGATGGCCGTTGGCAGGTATCTGCAGTAGTGTCGCCGTGAACCGGTTTGAGGGGAAGTTCGGGCGGAGACGAAATGAGCAGAGCACCGCGCGCGCCGCGTAAACGTGGTAAACGCGGCCTCGCGCGCGGTGGCGAGTCTCCTCTCAGTGGCACCAATTAGACTTGCGGTGCATACTTAATGTTTCCTGCTCTAAATGCACAATCTGGTGTTTCCAGATATCTCAGTGCCGTAAGTCGCCAAACCCTGGAGCCATTGCGACCCCATGCCGCGCTTCAAGGTCTCCACTGGGTTAATTCATGGCAACTACCCCCGAAGTTGGTGTGTGGTGCAAATGTAATCTTTCCTTTGCAGTTTCTTTCCTTTTATATTTTTCACTGGCGAAATATGACAACAGCCAACTTTGTAACAACAATGATAATAATAATAATAATAATAATAATAATAATAATAACTGTAGGGAGTTTAATGTGTATGTAATAGCGTAAGTCTGCCCCAAAAAGACTGTCAGATAAAATACTCAAAATAGCCACTTTATTTCGATTTGGAGAAAACTACCTAATAATAATAATAATAATAATAATAATAAGAAGAAGAAGAAACCACATGCATCATGTGCGAAAGTAATGAAAAGTTTATTTATTTATTTATTTATTTATTTATTTGTATTTCCGCTGATTAAGTCATCCGTGGAAAGCAAAGCTTAATGCAAAAGTGGATGTGTCCGTTTTTCTAAATGTATCTGCAGAGGAAACGCGTCTCTAGGAGAGTTCAGGCAGTCAAGTGGACGGTGGGTGGAGCGGATCTCGGGGCCATCCGTTGGACTGCTAGGTCTGTGAACCTGGAACCGCAACAGAGTAACTTTACCATACTGCGTCTGTACGTTTCAGCAACCGAGTGGCGGAAATTGTTTAAAAAAACACACACACAATTTTGGTAGCATTCTGGTGACCATAGCTTCACAGAGCCATAATAAGCACATATATTTATACACTGGTAGTAAAAGTCAGTAGTGATAGTTATAAGTAGTTATAGCTATTAAATGTTACTAGTGTTCTCACTGTTCTATAACAAGAACAGTAATTCTTGTTGTTCTGAACCATCATCGACCATGTACTAAAAGAATAACATTTCGGTTTGTAAATTTTTGTTTAATATCATCGCAAATGTGGATTTTTCTTTTTAATTTCTCAACAGGAAACAAAAGTTAACGCATTTTGCGCTCAAGGAACAGGATCTATGCAATGACATGTTTATCGTAACACAATGAAAATAAGTGTATGTCCAATTCATAATTTATCATAGGGAACATTTAATCATAATTGATCTGTATTAGTCGAGTAAGTGCGAGTGCCTGCACTTTCGCAGCAAAAGACGGTAAATAGGAAGGTATTACTGCATCTTAATGTGTGTGCATGTAGAGCGCACCTTAAACTGAATCGTATGTGTTCGGTTTAATGTCTATTCAAAGACCTGTGGACCCCCCGCCAAAAAATCCGAGCCCTTTATAGGTTGTTACAGTTTATACTGCTCTGCTTTAAGCCATGAAGACCCATGGCCCTATTTTCCGTGGATCAACGGTGAAAAATTACTCCAGTAAAATGGACCATTTACTACAAAATCGCGTGTTTCCTCGGGAAGGGAATTGTAAAGAGAGAGGGATAGAGGTGGGAGGGAGAGAGAGAGAGAGAGAGAGAGAGAGAGAGAGAGAAGCTCGTGCGTCTCACTGAATTAATAGACATGATAATTTCACACCCGAGCAGGACATTATTTCATGTAGCCCCTATCTGCTCCATCACAAAGGGTCAGAGCGCAGCTGCGGCGCGCCCGCTCCTATTATGAACTTCCACGATAGAAGGCCGTTTGCGGTTCCCGCCTCTTGCTCGAGGCCAGCGGTCGCCCGCGGCGGCGCTCGTGCCGCCCGTGATAAAGGACTTAGGCGGGGCGCGCGCGCGGGCAGGGCCGGCGACTGGAGCTGGGGCCACGCGGGACTCCCGGGCGCGCCTGTCCGCCGCCTTTGCCTTTATTTTCTTAAAAAAAAAAAAAATAAATAAATAAAGTGCGCCGCAAACTTTTGGCTCGGCCTGCTCGTGACGTTTTGAGCGGTTATTTGTTTCTTTGTCGCGCCGCGCGCGCAGCGGACCCTAATTGCGCTTGGACGCAGTTAACTTCGGGCGTCGCGGATTTGCGGTGCGCAACCTGTCATCCAGCGCACACAGCGAAATCCCATAATTTCCTAATCGCATTACACTGCGAGTGGGGGCTCCCGTAATTTCCGCATCGACGTGGCGCGCCAGAGCGCGCGGACGGTAAAGGGGAACGCGCGTCGCCTGTCCGACTTCACGCGAGTCCTCGTGACACGAATGCGGTCCAGTGTCGCAGAGATGGAGCACAAAGCACCAAATGTGATACGATGCTGCTTTCCATCGGCTTTATAGTAACTAGTCCAAAAGTAAACTCCTCGGTATATAATCATGAAAGAAAATAACTCAGACAATAAACTCATAATAAAAACACGCCCGGACGAGTATATTCCCGACAGACAATGACGTCCACAGCCACCCAGACAGGCCTATACTTCTAGCTCTGCCCAAACACGTGGATGGTCATAACATAGCATCCAGTTAGTGAAATGTCTCATATCCCGCATTTTGAAAAAATCCAAATATTGAATGTTGCTCGCTACCAATTTATTCATTTAATAAATTACCCCAGTTTTCCTTGTTTCCATGTATCAGCACATTCGGTGTTTGGTACCGGGGTTCTTTCCAAAATGTTCTCGGAAGTGATGTTTGGCCTGTGTTTTTATTTCACACGTACAGTCCTGCTCTGTGTCACAGAGATGTTTTCCATCATTGTGCTGCCACACTTCCTGAGAATTAAGAGTCACTTTTATATTATCTTGCGTGGATTACTACAAGAAAAGAAAATCTGCTGCTCAAATCAGGCGAAGAGAACTCAGGCTTTGTTCAAGTTTCCTTAGATACCAAGTTTGCAAATTGTTTATATTCTTCAGGTGGAGGCCAAGAGACCTTCAGATGGAGACCAAACCATAACATGGTTTAACCACGTTAGCTGAATCCACGCAAATAACTAAATATACTAAACTTGTCGTTCAGCGCAGCACCCAGCTGCAGTCATTCTTAACCTCCATGGACAGGCCTGTCACAGATGCACGTACTCTGTTTTACATATATCATTAAGTAATACTTAAAAACTTCACATACATTCCCACACTGGAACAAAATCTCTTCCAGTTTAAATGAAAACTGTGGAACTAATGGAAACTATTTGCACAGTCAACACATATACAGAGAAACAAGGTCCCCTGGTCTGCAAATGTTCAGCAACTCTGATCAAGCTGCACTACAGTAAAGGCAAACCTTTGGGAATAACAAAAATAGCTTCTTGATTTAAACAGATTATTTTGCTTGAACATTAATTATGCTGCTTAGAAATGACCAGGATGCAACAGAAGGCAATGTCAGGTCTTGTTTGGATGCTCTGCACAAAGGCACTGGGGATTTCTGACTGTCAACTGCCCCATGAGATGTTGTTCCTTTTGAAATACCGATCTCACAGAAGACCGTATTTACATTAAGCATAATTACACTGCAAGCTGCCCACAGTGTGTGCAAGTGCACAGAATGAGTGTGTGTATGACTACCCTCCGATGTAGTGGTGTCCTGTGCGCGGTGCACCCTGGGTGGCACCCTGTGTACCCTGGATAGACTCCAGACCACTGAGACCCTGGACAGGACAAGCAATTGATGAAACTGGCAAAAGAGAAACAATAATTGCGCCGTCAGCCTCAGTGATGTACCATCCGTAGCTCCTTGGACATCCTTAGTGCTCTTACTTTACCAGTCCTCTCTAGAGGCAAGAGGTATTATTAACCAGCAGTGTACTTGGATCTAGTCTTACAAATCCACAAAGCAATTTGCAAAATATATTCATCACCATAAACATGGTGGAAAACGAGTGGTGTGGCCTTTTTTAGTGATTTACACTGCTGTTCCACCACGGTATACAGTGAGTTCCTCCTGGGCTCTCCATTTTGCTGTACTTTCAGACGTGCAATGTGACGAGGGTACGAAAAATATCCGCCATTCGGTTAATCGTCCAGTTCCTTAATACAAACTGAAATTTCGACAATATGACAATAAGATATGACAAAACCTTTAAAAAAAAACTCCTTCAACTCCTTGCTGAGCCGTTCCATAAAGCTGGAGTCCGGCCTGTCCGGTACAGCTCGATCATTTAACATAAACACAAGGATTTATGAAACAATAACTACTCAACACAAACCGATAAAAAGTGCCATTACATGATCCAAAACACCGTTAACCGGAATGACATGTATAAAACATGAAAACGGCCGTGAGCGTTAAACGCACAACATCCGGCTTTCTGTTACGCCGCTCGGCTGCATTTTCCCAAAGATGTGCGCTGCCTGTTTATTCCCCGTTGCGGCCGTGAACAGAATGAAGGGGGAAATTAGCGCAGTTTTATAATCAACTAAATGAGGACTTGCAGCTTGAACTGGTGGGGAAGAACACGAGCGCAGTGTTTAACACAAGTTACATTAAAGAGCCTATTACTACTGCGAGGCGGCAGCGCCTTAGGGGACTGAATGTGTTGCGAAACCTCATTGATAATTAAGAGTTGGTTACTTCTGTTTGTATTGTTCCTGCTCTGTGCTTACAAATCAAACAGCTCCGCTTTGCTCCATATTTATCATACAATCATATGGTCTCTAATAAGCTGCAAATAGAGCAGCGGGAGGTTGGGGTTAATTATTACTTAACGCATTTGAATGAATATATTAGATGTACAGTGCTTTACGGCCCTGGCTGAGAAATAACAGTGCGTCTCGTGATGGTCTTCGCTTGCACCCTCGCCGTTTTACCGCGGGCCAAAAAAGCCCTCTGCCCGTGTCGCCGCTACCATATTTACCCATCGTGCTTTTACGTGAGCTTCGGCATGAGTGTTTTTGTGAGGTTCTGGTCTTCGGAGGTCAGTTGGTAGTGTAGTGGTTAGAACTGCTGCTCTTGGATTCAAAGGTTGTAGGTTTGATACCCATTGCTGGCTGTAGTACCCTTGAGTAAAGTATTGACCCTAAATTTGCTCCATTGAAATTACCCTGCTGTATCAACTGGTAAATAATTGTAACCTTAACACTGCAAGTTCCTTTGGAGAAAAGTATCAGATAAGTGTTAATGGGCCATGTTGGGTAATATTGACAAGGGTGAGTCATGCTCAGTGTGGACCTTTGTGGTTCAGGTACTTAAAATGCCTTTGAAATTGAAAGAAGGTTCGTGATGTGCTTTCAAAGGTTTCTTTTAATTAAAATAATAAAATTTTAATTTGATAAAAAAAACGGGGCGGCTGCTAATGTAGTGGGTAGAGCTGCTGCCTTTGGACTCAAAGGTCGCAGATTTGAGTCTCACCTCCAGCTGTAGTACCCTTGAGCAAGGTGTTCACCCTAAAATTGCTCCAGTTAAAAAAAAAAATACCATGCTGTGTAAATGGGTAAATAGTTGTAAGTAGCTTAACACTGTAAGTCATGTTGGAGAAAAGCATCAGCTAAATGAATAAATAAATGCATTTCGAGATTTAAACCCAAAATAGTTTTGTCATCCTCTCTATTATGTAACACACACACATTATGAACATTTTACATGAAACAATCCGTCCTCCGACAAATTTAAAAAAAAGATAGAAAAAGTACGATTCAGAGAACGCAACACATTCATTCCCTGTAAATTAATAACAATGATAAACCCAAACAGCAATTAATACAAATTGCGTTGCAAAGGCGTAAAAGTAACTCGGAAATTAAGCCCTTGACGGGTTTTTTAATGGATAGCTGTGGGCCCATCTGCTTGATAGCAAATATAAATGTGGTTTGATTTTGTGAACTGTTACCACTGTCACTGTAAACAATAATTGTCAAACATATTTGCTCGCAATCACTTTAGCAGATGTTCTGCTTTTTTGTCTCTCCCAAGCTTTTGTATCTCCCCTCTGCAGACGGCGGTGCGCGCCCTCCTCCCGCTCGGCCCGAATATTGAACAGGTATTTTGCCGAGGTGCTCCGGGGCACGGGGGTGCGGGAGATACGGCGGAGGGAAAGGGGAGAACGGGTGGGGGGGTGGAGATTATCTGGCCCCCTCATCAACGGCGCGGCCCACTCTGGCCCAGCATGCCTCAGGGCTTGGAGGTGTGGGGGGGGGTGGTCGCTGCCTCCCAGCCACGCAACCTCTTTATCACCCTAATCTGTTAATTGTAGGCGCTCAATTGGCACATGGTGGCTTTTTATTAGGGCCCCCCCCTTTCATCTCAGTGGAGAATGTGCCGGAGCTGATGCGGCCCTTGTTGTTTTAACCCTTGATGTTGCTAATAACGGACAGCTGTGGTGAAGCGTTCGCCCGCCGAGGCCCTGACCTGTGCAGACTGTCCACTGGATGTGATCTCAGGTGTTGTCCTCCGCCCGCAACCCCTCCCCTTCCCCCTCCCCCTCCCCCTCCCCCTCCTCACTTCCCCAGACTAACCTCTTCGCGGAGCAACCTAATTGTATTTTCAGGGCTTGGCAGCTTGAGGAGGTGTGTTTCCACCTGCCGGGTGCCTGGATCCATTTCATCGCCTTGTTTGGGAATGCTTGGGTCCATTTCGGAAAAAAAGAGGTGGGGGGAAAGTGTTCCACTGCCGCCCTCTTGCCGCATCCCGCGTGCCCTGTGCTCACCGCCGCTTCCTGGCCAAAACACGGTCTATTTGTTTTCACAACAGCGCTCAGTGCAGCGCTTCCTCCTCTCTTGGCAGATTTCGGATTCGCGAGCTCACAAGGGCAGCGTGATGAGTCCGATGGAAAAAAGGCCTTTTTTTTTTTTTGCGCGGCGTAATTAAATCTAAATGTGTAAAAAACCCAAGCCTTTGCCACGTCACCATGGTGCAGTGCGGGAATCACCTGGTCACTGCTGATGAGAGGTCAAACCGTGGGAAGTGCCACTTATAGTGGAAATTGTGCACATGAAGCGGAAGACGTTTGGATGTGAGCTTTCATGCTTAATACCAGTTATTAAGGAAGGAGGGGGGAGTGAGAGTCGCTACGCTGTGGTCTCTTCTCACGCAGCATTTTTTCAATGGCGATGATTACACAATGTAACAAAAATTTTATTATGTCACTTTTTTCCATTCTCCATTCAGTTCTGTTAGATTAATCACACTTTTGGGGTTAGTCTGTATTATATGTCGGTTTTTAGAAAAATATTCCACATTCTTGAAATGCATTCTAGCAAATTTTGGCATTGGGTTCCGAGCACCACATTTTCCACCGCCTTTAATGATCTGATGCGTTCTAAAATGTTCTGGTACTTTGTAGAATGTTCTGCTGCCTTCTAGAATCTTCTAAATGGCTGCAAGATTCTGTGGCTAAAAGAATCAGCGAAGAATCAAAGAATCACTGTAGAAGAACTGGTGGTATTTTTGTAATCAGTAAATTTTAACTAATCATAATCGCAAAAAATCGACATGACTAAGAACTACGATGAATTTTCTGACATTGCGCTTTTGTCAAGGAACATAATGTATTTTATATAAAAGCACCTGTTTTTCACTCTGTAGGAAATGTGATTGCAGCAATATGATATCAAATATAAATATATTTTATAATTTTTGCATTTTTTTCTCAGAATATACAGGATAGAAGCAGAAGGGGACCGCCATGCTGACTGAAGCCCAATGAGCCGAGCGGTTTGCATAAAGAGATTCTATCGCCTTGAGTCATGCCAAAAAGGTGTTTCCTGCTGAACTGCCTATTACTTATAAGCCGTTCTCCATTTCTGAGAAAAGCACAATTCCACATGGTGCTCATTAGAGAGACACGTTGCTTCCTAAACACTGATTCCGTGTCGGATTTTCTGACTCCGTATCAGTGATTTTAAAAAGGAGTCGTGATTTTACGTCTGATTCGCTGACAAACTGGCTTTACATGATTTTTTTGAGTGAAATCATTGATGCTGAGAGTCAAAGGGAGCTTTGTGACCCCACATCCTGTCTCTTCCTGCCCGTCTAGTGTTTCGCCGGTAAAATAGTCAGTTAATGTATGAAACAAAGAATCACTGGTTGAACCTTAAACCTTCATCGGCTTCTGTTTTCCCAGATTATCAGAACTACTTCAACTGTGCTGGTATTGTGGTGTTATCTCAGCTGTCTGCGTATGGATGTTAGTTTGAAAATGATCTGTGGTCTGCTAAACACAGCTGGTCTCCTTCCTTATTTCAGTGTCAGGCCTCAGAATCTATGCTGCTCCAGTCCTCCTGCTGACCACTGGTGTTATTTTTTGACCACGCACACAGTCTGAAACCGCTTGTCCCGAATGGAGTTGCAGCAAACCGGAGCCCAACCCGGTAGTACAGGGCGTAAGGCTGGAGGGGGAGGGGACACACGCAAGAGAGGACGCCAGTCCGTCGCAAGGCACCCCAAGTGGGACTCGAACCCCAGGCCCACCAGAGAGCAGGACCCAGCCAAATCTGCTGTGCCACTGCACCTCCTAGTTTTTGACCAGCTTGCCTTTATTATTATTATTCTTCTTCTTATTATTATTATTATTATTACAACATGATGCCACATGTTCGATCTCTGCTCTGTATAGGTTTCTTCTGGGTGCTCTGGTTTCCTACCACATTCCCACATATGACATGCCCTTTCAGGTGGATTGATGACTCTAAATTGCCCATGGTGTGTGAATGGGTGAATGACTGTGTGTGGGTGAGTGGCAACTCTGCAATGGGCTGGCGTCCAATCCAGGGTGTAACCCCCTACCTTGTTCTCAACGCTTTTGGGATAGGTTCCAGTTCATTGCGACCCCGATCAGAACAAGTGGTTATTGAGTGGTTATTATCACTGTGAGTGACGGAGAGAGTGTGTGTGTTCCGCTGATGTGTGGATAAGTGACTCATTGTAAATAGTGTATCTAGTAGTGTAATCACTGCGCTGAATAAGGTGTGTGGGCTGATAACACTACATAGAGTTCATTGGAAGTCACTTTGGAGAAAAGTGTCTGATAAAAAAAAACAAATATAAATCTAAATGTTATTCAAAATGTATAATTATTATTATTATTATTATTATTATTATTATTATTACTACTACTTTCTGGTCACAGTGTATGTCCCACTCCTTTAATTGCATGTATGAGTATATTTGGGGAGTTGCCAAACTTGACTGAGAGTTCAGTGTCTCGACGCACTGCGTTTACTGTGACTTTTTGTCAGGCTAAATAGGATATACATTACCATAATGGTCTGAAAAACAGAATGTATAGGGCAACACAAATAGCATTTTACAAGTTAAAAAAAGCTCTCACCTCAGGCACCATTTTATTAGAACTACTGTTTACATCTGACAATACATCCTAAGTATTTTATTATTAAGTTTGGACAAATCATTTGCCTCGGGATGAGGGTGTTATGCCACTGAAATGTAATCCTTTGGCTGATCTTATTACTGCCAATCCAAACAAGCAGAAATCAATTTGAGAGGAAAAGGACAGAAAAAGGGAGACGGGAGATAAGGAAAAACGTGCTGTGATTTTGTGACTTCTCCCACACATGTGAACAAACGAGCTGAAAATATAGCCAAGATGTCTCTTCTTTTTCACATCCATATTATTTTGCAGGCACCCTTTATAATGCTCTTGCAGTCCTACATCCTGGACCTGCATCATAGGAGTTCAGTTAAAAATGGTCTGTTGAAACAAGCCGGTGTGTAATTTTTTAGGTGTTCTGCAATGACAGATTAGAAGAAAGACTTATTTCCACTGACTGAGGAGTGGTGTCCCCTCCCGCCCCAGGTGTACCCTGCTGAGTGTAGTACTCTCTGTTTCCAAGCTACACCCTGGACCTCAGCAATTCTACCTTTCTAGGGTCTTGATGCTGAGTGCAAAAGTGAGAACTGATACCTCTGAATGTCCACTGAATATTTACATTTACATTTACATTTATTTATGAGACGCTTTTCTTCAAAGTGACTTCCAATGAACTCTATGTAGTGTTATCAGCCCACACACCTTATTCACCGCGGTGACTTACACTGCTAGATACACTACTTACACTGGCTCACTCATCCATACATCAGTGGAACACACACACACGCTCTCTGTTACTCACACGCTATGGGTGAACCTGAACAGCATGTCTTTGGAGTGTGGGAGGAAACCAGAGCACCCATGGGAAACCCACACAGACATGGGGAGAACATGCAAACTCAGACTAAGTGGGGATCGAACCCACGTCCTAATATAAGGGCCAAAAATGGGGAGAAAAGGGCGATTAAGCAATAAAACATTTCGATAACAACTCTAATAACTTTCTTCAGTCGCAGAATGGGATGCTCTTTATAAACGTTTTAGTTTCTTGCGATGTGGCGGATGATTATGGTATTTACTCGATGAATATAACAGCAGCGTAATGAAGTTTGGGCATTTTTTTATGAAGGCCACTTGCAAGAGTTTAAATAGCAGGTCCGCTACTGATTTACTAGTTTATTGGCTACAAACAGCTTATTTTATTCAACATTTTGCAATGATTTACTCTTTTGTACACCAGGGTAGGTTTTACTGTATCAAATCAGGGTAAGTATCTTGCACAAAGGTCTACAATAGTAGATGGGGTCTGGACCTGAGTCCAGTCTACATTTTAGGGTAAAACAAAATACATAATGTTTCCAATGACATCATCTGAAGTTTTCTTCAGACTTTCATGTGATCTTCATGGAAGCGTATGAAGAAAACTTCAGTTGTAACACCATCATTAACCACTATTCATAGCTCTAAATTTGCCACTGAATGTTTGCTTACAGAAGCAGGTTTTCTGTTATTTTAATAAACACTTTTTGCTCATGAACCGTTTTCAAACCAAAGCCCATTCTGCTGAGGAATTTTCCTTATCCAGCATTAAAAGAGGATGGAAATAAGAGAATTCACTGATCCGTTTAGCAAAAGACATGACGGGTTTAAGCTAATCTATCAGGCTACTATAGACATCTCAGTCGTGTGCTCTGTGAAATCGCATTGATTTGTTGAACTTTTTTTGGCGCAGTTTAATCACTTGCTTCCTGTGCTGATGTCTTAAATCTCTTTATATGAAAATTACAAAAAAAATCCAGTTGAAGCCACTCAAGTCCAATTCTGCAATTTTTGGTCAAGAATCAAGGAACGCAGACATTTAAAATCATTATTCGCAACTGGAAAATATAAATATATAAATATAAAAAGAATGTCAAGGCAGTTTAAGGTGGCTCCTTTGGGGTGAGTACAATAAACAATAAACACCCACAAAATGTACAGATGCATAGAAATGAGCTGGAATTTGAGATTAAGTCAATTTACATTCTTCAAATATCGGTCCGCAAATGTGTACGTGTGGAAAACATGGGCGATGGGTGTCTGAAAGCACTGAGATATGGCTGTAAAGAACAATAATTCTGTAAAAGATAAAAAACAGTGTTTTGTGGCTCTGCTGGCTGCGCTTTTCTGAAAGGGAGGGAAGACCTCGCGATGTAGGGTGACAAGACAAAGAGGAAGGGAATAGCCCCGGGCTCCAGCGCTTAAAGTCATGCCATTTCCTTCGTGGAATCCCTAAATAAGTTACTTATAAGCATTTATTGATGTGCAGGAGTGGCATCTGTTCCTGAGCTGAAGCTCTGGATGTAATTATGTGACGCGTTCGCTTCTCTCAAAAGGCGCATTGAACGTCGCTTATTTTAATGTCTGAGTTAATTCAAAACCGCTCCACAGCAATGGTTAATAAGTCTGACATTTTATGTATTAATGCAGTTATGGCATATTAGCTGAATGATGAACGTGGCTGTCAATGATAAAGGAGTGTGAGTGTCGCATTAATGTGATGCTTAATTTAATTACTAATAAAAATTGAGGGCCTTTTGTTGTTGAAAGAGGCCCTTTGTTGTACTGTGGTCTAAGAAGAAAAATCATTAACTATTAATCAGAGTGAATATGAAATAAAAATTTCAGATGAGACAGACAGGATAGTTTTCTGGCAAGCTGAAATAACCAATTAAAATGACAACTCTGTGTGCAAGTTTAAAGGAAACAAGTTAACTATCTAATTAGGTATAATCGAAATGAGAATAGTGTTAATGCATCAATAATGTATGCATAAATAATGTTAGGAAACATGAAACAATAACCAAAAATGTAAAAGACGCCAACAAACGGATGGAGCCCTAACTGTGGGCAGGTGGGTCAAGCGGCAACTCAGAATCACATGTGGCTCAACATGAACTGGTCATTTAAATAAAAATTTAAATAGCCAACTTAATGAACAGACCCCAAATAAACATGTGCCGATATACAATGTGTACGTATTTTCATAAATACAAAATGTGGATTGGATCTCAGTTTCTGTAAATAAAAAAAAATTACTTTGTGCTTAGAATTTTGGAAACACACAGAATGAAATGATTGTTAATTATTAAAGCAGCACTCCTTGTAAGGACGGCTTCATCTGAAGAACTTTGCTGGAAAAAAAAAAAAAATGACAGGCTGTGATTTGGTGTGTGGCTGAGACGCCCATTGAGACATCTGTGGCTTGACCACATGGATGCAAGGGGTTAGCCACACGTTGCCCAGCTATACATCATGTCTGAGAGCACGTCCAGCTGTGACGTGAACAAAGCAGGCATTTGGGAAACAATGGGCCGCAGTCTGGAGGATGTGCTAAAGCAGCTAGATGCCGGAATCTTTAAGGGGACGAGAGAATTCCTGCAGACGGCCCACAGCGCAGTCGCCGCTCACTCAGACAGAAAGGCGTCTCGGGCAGTTTACTACCCTTCGGTCTGCAGCTGTGCTAGTAACCACATCAAGTGTGTCAAAAAACCATAATTAATGCTTCGGCTGAGAAATAAAAAAACTGTCAATACTATAAAAAAAAATTATCACGCAGAACAACAAGTGCCGGTATTGAACAAAATGAAAATTCCACTATTTGACTGCATTCCGTCTATACGTTTATACATCTAGTTTTTCTCCAAAGCAACTTACAGTGCTAAGGTACTTTCAGTTTTTAACCCTTTTATACAGCTGGATAGTTTTACAAGAGCATTTAGAAAACTGGGACAGCTGCTCCTATAGCGGTTAGAGCATCTGCCTTTGGGCCTAAATATTGCAGGTTTGATTCCCCCTCTGGCTGAAGTACCCTTGAGCAAGGTACTTACCCTAAATTACCCAGCTGTATAAATGGGTAAATAATTGTAAGGTGCTTTGGAGAAAAGCATCAACTAAATAAATAAATGTTTTTTTTTTTTTTTTATAAAAAAACTTGTTTTGCTTAAGGGCACTGTAGCTGGTATTCAAACCTGTAACCTCTGGATGCACTACTGGCTGTCCCATACCTCTACAGGTGAAGTCACAAACACCTGTAAATCATTCCCCCCACCTCGGTACCCTTTTTAGAGTATTTTTCCAGGTAGACACATGCAACATCTGTTTACTACAAAGAATTAACGGTGAAAATAAGTGATTTCGGCTGCCTTAATTCCAGAGCCCGCAGTCTCCTTATGAGCCCAACTGCTCTTTACTGCAAAGTGTAGCTGCCCTCCAAGTGCCCTGCACTCAAGCACAGTCTCTTGTGTTTCTCAGATGACCTCACAGCACTGAATATGGTGATGGATCCATAAAACTGTATTATACGATCACTGATGCGAAATTCACCCCACGGGCCTCCTGGCTCAGCTCCTCTGGCCCCTTTTGTACATTTCGTGGCGAACGGCTTTGTGCTCAGCGTCCTAAGTGGTACTCAGAGATGGGGACTCAGGTATGTAGGCCAGTGATGCGCTGCATTTACAATAAACACACACTCAAGTTATGCAAACAGAAATGGGCAGGATGCAGCACTCTGGTCCTGAGCTTGAATCAAAAACCAAGGACCAGAGAAATAAGCAACCAAGAAGTCAAGGAGGCTTTATCATCATTTCAACCGTACACAATCGGTACAGTACACAGTGAAATGAAACAACGTAAACCGAACACGAAACAAACGAAAGAGCCCAGATGTTGATCCCTTGCGTCGATCTGTCTTCTCATAGCCACTTCTGCTCTTGGCTCCATTACCAAAAGTAAATATAATGTTAAAAACCTCAGGTGGGTGACATGGTGGCACAGTGAGTAGTGCTGCTGTCTTGTACCATCTGGGTGGTGTGAGAGGATGTGGGTTTGATCCCCACTCATTCTGTGTGGAGTTTGCATGTTCTCCTTGTGTCGTGTGGTCTTCCTCTCACAATCTAAAGACATGCTGTTCAGGTTTTCCCCATTGTGCGTGTGTTCCAGTGATGTATAGATGAGTGATCCAGCAGTGTAAGTGTCACACACATTGTCTGAAATTGCTTGTCCTGAGGGGGGTTGTGGCAAGCTGGAGTCTAACCTGGCAACACATGGTGCAAGGCTGGAGGGGACACACCCAGGATGGGATGCCAGTCCATTGCAAGGCACCCCAAGTGGGACTTGAACCCCAGACCCACTGGAGAGCAGGATCTGGTCCAACCTGTGGTGTAAGTCACCTTGGTGAATAAGGTGTGGAATAAAAAAATGTTTGAAATAAGAGAGTTTTTTTTTACAAAGAAGTGAGTTCTGACAGACATGCGGGCAAAACGTGGTGCATGTGCTACCTTTGCATGAAATGTGCTTGTGTTTACCCTTTATGAGTATTCTTGGGGGTACGGGCAGTCAGGAAAAGCAAGATCACACAGTGACACATTTGACAGCACTCATCCCCTCCTGAAACTTAAACATCAGAGCCATTATCATTGTGACAAATCCTTCTCCGACCATCTTGAAAATATGTCCTTGCATCACCCTCTCGGAAACATGCCCAAGCACATACACCCCAGTTAAGGCTTCACCTGCTGTGTTGTGCTGAGACACACATTCCTCTCGAATCTCCACCTGTGCACTTCACAGCAATTAAGGTGGCGGTTTAGCTATTAGAACCTGAACGGGCCGCGGGACGTCGAACTGCAAACACCTGAAAAAGTGCTCGATGGAACGTGGGGGTCAGCGTTCAACATCTCTCACGAAGCGGGTTTGTTCGTTCGGTGAATTCCTGTTGAGAGGGGGTCCGATGATATATTTTTTTTGATGGAAAAAAACTACGTTCCGGGGTAAGAAGAATGTTGGAGCTTGTAGTATAGTGGTCAGAGCTACTGCCTTTGGGTCCAAAGGTTGCCGGTTCAATCGCCCCCTATGGCTGTAGTACTCCTGAGTATGGTACTTACCCTGAACTGCTCCAGTAAAAAAATTACCCAGCTATGTAAATGGGCAAATAAGTGTAAGTTCATAATAATTGTAACCTTAAGAGTATAAGTCACTTTGTAGAAAAGTGTCAGCTGAATGTAATTAAAATAAAAGGCATTTTATGCACTAGAACGATGACCCGGTATTATCTTGCACCATGTGCAACAAAAAATATTGAATTCTTTCACTTACTATCCAAATTATTAAAACGGGGGCCATGAATTGTGCAGGAGGGTGAATAATTTTCAGACCGTGGGCGTCACCCTGGGACTCCGACTCGTGGAGCACAAGAGAAGCACTTTTTCGCTGCTCAAGTCAGAGGCTCAGGGACGAGAGCGGCGTCAGAACCGACTTCATTGTCTTTCTTTGTGCCCCTCTCTTCCTCAAGCCCCCCCACCTTCCCTCTTTCTTTATCCGCCTTCTTTTTCTGAGAACAGACACCTCTTGACAATTTGTCTCCACCAATTAAAGATTCTACACTTTATTTTTTCTCTGTAATTATATTAACAGTAGAACCAGCTCAAGCGGTACTTGCAAAAATATCTGCCTGCTTTTTAATGCGCTTAATTATTCCTAACTTGTATTTAACGTTATATTTCCTGTGTCTTTTACTGCTCAGAGGAGAGCTGCTGTGTGACATTCTACACTTGATCATCTTCATTTTGTTGCGTGGTTAAGGCTTTCCTCGCAATGGTGTTCTAAGGGTGTTAAAAGATGTTAGAACTCTACATGTTTTGATTAATGAGTATATATTTACAGGTTGGTACAATCCATTGGTAAAAGTTAGCACCAAATTTACTGTTTCAGTTGAGACATTATAATTATCATAATCAGTGCTGTGATTGGCTGGGACTGTCAATGTGACTGTAAGGCGGAAGTAGAAACAGCAGTGGGTGTTAAAACAGGCGACTGGTCGTGTAGTGGTGAGAACCACTGCCTTTGGACCCAAAGGTTGCAGGTTTGAATCCCACTTCCAGGTGTACTACCCTTGAGCAAGGTCCTTACCCAAAATTTCTCAGCTGTACAAATGGTGGCTTTGGACAAAAGCAACAGCTAAATGAAAAAATAATTATGGTATCTACATGCTTTGCGAAGCGAGACACATAGTATGCAGGGCATAAAATATGCCTATGGAAGTGACTCTATAACAAGGGCAAAAATACTGTTGTGTTGAATGACAAGCCTGTTACATGCAACAATGGTGCATTTTTTCATAAACTGTTGCATCAGCTTTTCATTAAGGGGGAATGGTGTGGTCCTCTGATAATAATCCAGCAGGAGAGTCTAAGCCAGTCCCAGAGCAGTTGCCCGACCGCAGGAAGCGAGGGATCGAGCACCATTTGTCACGCGCTGGTCGGATCGCGACCCCATTACAATTAGCAAGCACATGTTTTAGAAAGAACGAACCTGCACCGATCACGACACGCCGTGCCAGACACGTGCTTGCTAATTGTAATGGGGTCGCGATCCGAGGGGTGCCGTGTGCTCCAGGATCACGGTGTCCCCTCATTGCTCGCTGAGCACTCTTGACCGCAGGCTTTGTGTGCAGCCTCTGCACTGAGCCGGTCTATCAGTCCTGCTGTTTTCATGCACCTGTCGGAAGTAGATACTGGCGTCACCGGCCCCCCTCGGGGACACAGGCAGCTCGGCTGGGAGTGAAGGGCACGGAGGGTTTCATACCTTCCTGCAGGCGAGAGAGCAAGATAATACAAAGTGTGGACAAGCTGGTGGACTCGCCCTGCACAGGTTCCGGCTGCAGGACACAGCCACTGATGTACAACTCAGCTTCCTCGCTCTTTCCATCTAAAGAGGCTAAGCATCGGCATCTCTCAAGGTTTCGACTCCAGACCCTACCGTACAGACAAGGTTCGACTTTCTTAAACACCTTACCTCGCTCTACCCTGCTCTTTCCGCAGCGGATGCTGAAGGTATTACCGCTGCTCTTGTTTTTAGCAAGGAGAGTGAAACTTGCTGCCACTTTAACCCTAACGGGTCATTCGAGGGCTCAAGTGGATGAGCGGTCTTGGCGGAACACCTCCAAACCATTGCCAGCCGGGCAGCACGTCACCAGTCTCATGGCGGGGCCTCGGTCCCGGGCAACAGGCCCTTTCATTGTTGGGGCGGAGAGAACTGGGTGTTGGTGGGATGTGGGGAATCCAGTCTCGGCTTAATTCACAGAGTGATGTATGTCCCCCCGTGACCTCTGCTCACATGTGATGTGTGTCAGAAGACTCTGAGTCCACAGAAATAATAAAAGCTCTTTTCCATTTAGCCCAGAAAGTTTCTAGATGCTTCTGGTAAGTTGGTGGGAGGCACAACCATGGGAGGGGCAGGGCTGAAGTTGATGGACAGCTTCACACTGCCCGCCCCACCTTGCCAGAATAATGATGACCAGCTGCTGGCAATAGAGGACCACCGACAGGGACGTCGGAGAGATGGGAGACACCTGGGGAGACCATACAGCGGGGGCTCTTGGGAGGAGGCCACGGTTATGTCGTATTTAGGACATTTTTCTATTGCTTTTGTCTTGTTTTGTTCCCGATTTGGTAGTTGCCTGTTCGTGTGATGCCTTCAAGGGGCTGCGTCCCCATCGCGATTTAGTAGAATTTCTATGTAGGACCCTTTTTGTATGGAAAACCTGCTGTCTTTGGCCTCTGTCCCACCCCTGTCTCCATGTCTACCCACAGTCATCCCCATACTGCACCTTCCTTCCTCACCCATCACCACGCTGACAACAAAAACTCCTCTTATTTTTGCACAAGTCACCTTTCAATGGTCCCTGACCGTGCTGCTCGTTTGACGGGAAAAAACCAGGTAAACAACCTTCAGAGTACGCCAGTTCATTCCCTAACGCTGTTCCCGTTGATCTTTAACGCAACATGAACTGGTGTCGAGGAACAAAATGAATTTTTCCTCTTTAAAAAAGAATAAAAATCAGAAATGGAGACGCTGCCCTCCTCGTGCTGTTTCACAGAGAAACCGGACAAGTTCCTTCCGTACAAAACTACGCTGTGTGTTGTTCACCGATCGGTTTACCTTTGCTGTGTTACTCTTTACACCAATAGTAACTGATTTTAAATGCAACTCATGCAAACGTCTGGCTTGTTCACTGCTGTGTTTACATTTTTTACAGCATTTATTGTCGTATTGTAATATATTGTTTTTTTCTTGAATATTTCACATTTCAGAACCGCTTGTCCCTTACGGGGTCACGGGGAACCGGAGCCTACCCGGCAACACAGGGCGTAAGGCCAGAGGGGGAGGGGACACACCCAGGACGGGACGCCAGTCCATCGCAAGGCACCCCAAGCGGGACTCGAACCCCAGACCCACCGGAGAGCAGGACTGTGGTTTAACCCACTGCGCCACCGCACCCCCTCTTTTCTTGAATATATTTATGATAATATATTGCAATATATTGTTGTAATATGTTATTCTTTTATGTCGCACCATGGTCCTGGAGGAACCTTGTTTGTTTCACTCTATACAGTACCAGCTGTATGTGATTGAAATGACAATAAAGCCACTTTGTTACTGTTTTCCTAAATTGGATTGGAAAAATAGCTGTATAAATTCACTATTTAGTCAAAAATCACATACTGAACATGTAGCACTGGTCTCTTTAGCGAGGGGGATGAAACGGTGTTCGGAAAAGGTCCAGTGGACGGTCAGTTGTGTTCACTCCTGTATGCGCCGCAAATGCTGCTTGTGTGTGTGTGTGTGTTTGTGTGTGTGTGTGTGTGTGTGTGTGTGCGCGTGCACGTGCGTTACAGAATGGTGAGATGAACGTTATTCGGGCCCGTGTGCTATTCTGCTTACGTTACACAAAATACTGCAGTAAATAATTTTATGTGGAGTCGAAGAGGAGCGTCTCCAAAACACACACACACACACACACACACACACACACACACACACACACGCTAGAGGAGCCGGTCTGGGCTTGGAAAGTGGCTTCAGATAAAAATAACAAGTCACAAGGCAGAGGACAGATCTGTGCGCCTCTCCTGTGCCCCGGGGGCTCGCGCCTGCGCACGCTGCGGAGGGGCGGGCAGGGTGGGGGGTCAGACCATGGCTGGGGGGCTGGGGAGAGGAGCCGCGTTTGCCAGCAGAAGGCCCGGGCCGAGAGAGAGAGAGAGAGCCCTGTGTTTGATGTATGAGCTCTGGCTTGCCATGGTGAGTCACCCCAGAATTGGCTGCAGGCAAAACAAAAAATCTTTTGTGATTAATTAGAAAAACTGGACAATTATGAATCGGCCACACAAAGCCACTGGATGGCAATATAAATAGTAAATGAAGCCTGTGCGATGGCCCTCACAAAGCTGGCATGTGTCTCCGATTCTGGCGAAGTGTCTGGGACTCTGCTGGCACCATGTCGGGGTGCGCGACACTTTTTTTTTTTCGGACATTCCATTCGGGGGCCTTTTAAAAATATATCGATCCGGATTGTCTCCGTTTGGGGCCTCTCTCTCTCTCTCTCTCTCTCTCTCTCTCTCTCTCTCTCTCTCTCTCTCTCTCTCTCTCTCTCTCTCTCTCTCTCTCTCTGTTAATTCCCTGACCTCACATTTCAGGACAAAAAGCAGCGCACGAAGACCGTTTGACGTTGCGACGCAGTCGTCTTCATGGGGAATCACATCTAAAGCACAAGATCCAATCCTGTGTGACTAAAGAACCTAATTAAAATGATGGGCACGATACGGCATTAAATGGCGTTTCGGTAATTTGCGGGACATTTACATGCGATATGAATCTGAGTAAATAGACTGGAAAATATTTGTTTGAATTAAAATGTTTGAGCGAGTAATTTTTTTTGGAGAGGTGGTGGGGGGGGGGGGACTATGGCTGCTTTGTGAAGGTATATCCGTGTTCTGAGTTTACCCACCCTGACTGCGGGATACCTCAAGACCTCAGGGGCGCCCCGCTCACAGCCGTCAGGTCGCGCCGTGCTTTTTTTGTTCGCGCTCGCGTGCGGCACGGCTCGGCCCGCGTTAACGCGGAACCTTTGTGCTTCCGCACCGCAACCATATGGCATCCCCCAGCGTCGAAGCTGCTCAATAACCCAAGTGGTCTATTTACCAGGGGAAAAAAAAAAAAAAAAAACGCCTGATAGCCATTCTTCTCGAGAAGCCTGGCATTTTTATCCCACAAAGTAATTAACTCCATTCTTATCAAATGATACACATATCCCTGGGTCTCGCTAACACCCCCTCCGCCCAAACTCCCACATGCCTGTATTGTTTTCTATTATTATTCAAGCAGCGATGCCTCGGCAGTAAAGCCATTGACCACTGAGCCACTGGAGTAGCTGCCGATAATTAAAAGTTCCCAACCCCTCGCCCCGGGGCCGAGCCGCAGCCAGTCGGAGAGGAGCCGAGCCCGCGACGCTCGGCGCTCAATCGATCAGCTGATTAACCCTCATTACTGATTGGTCGGAGCTGATTGCACCCGCAGCCAAGAAATCACCTCCAGCCAGCAGGCATGAGGTAATAAAAGGAGGAGGCGACAATATTTTTTGCAATTAGCTGCACTGCTCAGCTGAACCCGGGAAAAAGGAAGTTATATTCAAGGGTTTTTAACGGTGTTATCTCCAATAACGGCTCCGGTTCACCTCTGAGTGGCGTCCGAACTCACCGGCACCTTCTTGTTTCTGCCGGGCCGAGAACGCAAGTCCTGAACACCCTCTACGCTCTACGTTTCAATTCCCGTTACTGACCCGTAGACCTCCGTGCTGTGAAACGTCACGGAATGACTTGTTTTCAGAAACTGCCCAAGGTGTACAACTGAGCGAACGCTGATGCGTCCCACCCTTGCCCCACCTGTCCCGCATCAGCCAGTCAGTGGGTCACATTTTCGATGGAGTCCATTTGCAGGAGAATGCTGCTGAGTGCATTATTTTACCAGTACCGAGCCCTTGCGAGGGAGAGTCCAGGAGTAATGTCTGCAGAAGGACCGATCACAGCCGAGAAGCTGTTCGCCTCTACGTGTTTTCTGCGGTGGTTGGGTGGGCCAGCTCCTGGAGACGGTGGACTGACAGCGGGACACGCGTCCATTCCTCGACGAAGCTCGGACGTCGGGCCTTCCCTTTAGATATTACCGCTTCCGCCCTGTTCTCGTTCCGCTTCCGCTGGGCAACGTGTAGGCAAAGGACAGGGGTCGGTGGTACGAATGGCCACGGTCACGCCGCGCAACGTGGTAAACTGGTGGAAACTGGTGAAAAATGTGAGCTGGATGAACTCAGCAGGTCTGCAATGAAATGATAGCTGTTCAGGGATAAAATTTGCCGTCATCTCATTATTCCGCGTAGCCATAGCTCATGCGCTGTGGTGATCGGGGCTTCGGTGAGGCGACTCCCCTCTGGTCTGTGCGCTCCGCGATGTACCTGCTTCACCGCATTACATCAGAATGACAGTCGAGAGCGGTACCTTCGTCCTGGGAAAACAGCAAAAGGCAGCACATGGAGGTCAGCAACCCCGCATGAAAGTAGAGGGTCCTATAAGGGTACGGGGACGAATAATGCGGCCAGGGCTGAAATTCCAGACTAAATGTTATTAACAGTGTTCCTGGGCATGCAGACAGCATTATATAGCCAACGAGAGCCTTGAAATGATAAATCTATCAGGTGCAATTCTTTAATCAGTAATATTACTATTACTACTCCTTATTATTATTATTATTGGTGTTGCTATCTAGGGGGGTGCGGTGGCGCAGTGGGTTGGACCGCAGTCCTGCTCTCCGGTGGGTCTGGGGTTCAAGTCCCGCTTGGGGTGCCTTGCGGCGGACTGGCGTCCCGTCCTGGGTGTGTCCCCTCCCCCTCCGGCCTTACGCCCTGTGTTGCCGGGTAGGCTCCGGTTCCCCGTGACCCCGTAAGGGACAAGCGGTTCTGAAAATGTGTGTGTGTGTGTGTGTTGCTATCTAATGTAATAATAATAAAAATCATCTCATTACTGATTCACTACTGCTACTAATAATAATGAAACACTGAATTGTGTGTGTGTGAAATTCAATAATAAGCATTTTCAGTTTAATGGAAAGTGTGACAAAGTGCATCAAAGCTTCTAGATCAGGGCAGCACAAGATGCCCTAAAATTATTAGACCTACATAAACAGCAGCCCCGAGGCCAAAAAATGGCGATGACATCAGATTTAATTAGACCTTTGGCTTCGGAATTATGCAAAGAAAAGCTTTCCTGGAATTATAAACTTGTAGCCACCGTGCAGAGGACCTTGACAGCAGCGCTGCACTTAGGTTGCGGCAGAAATACTTTGATAACAAGGGCTTGATAAAATATGAATAGGTGGTATTTCGGAAAGCGTGTCCAGAGTCTGGGTCACTCAACCATCCAGCGATGGGCTCAGACCTATTTATTTTCAGCAGGACTGAACTGATGAGCACTTTGAGTTTGAGTCCCGCTGTGCTCCACCTGCAGAACTTACTCATTAGGCAACATGAGGCAACGACTGGGAAACACGACTGTTTTTATAAAGAATATCTACTGAAGAACATCTTCAGTTCCCCTTATTGGTCTCAGTTGACCCTCGTAGAGACCATCCCTAGGAATATCTATTAATGTTCACCACGGTGAATAAGGGCTGATAACACTACATAGAGTTCATTGGAAGTTGCTTTGGAGAAAAGCGTCTGATAAATAAATTAATGCAAAAAAAAGGAGTCTGAGATGGGAAAAGGTTTCATGTGAAGTTATCAAGTGTTCAGGGATCCTGAGTGACGTAGTGAATCGTTGGTTTCGCATTCGTCACGATTGATCCCCGTCAACAACGGCAAATTTTTAGCCCGTTTCCGAAGAATCCCCGGGGGACCGAGATCCCCTTTGTGTCGAGCCGTGCGACTGGGACGGTCGCAAACACCTTCGCAGCCGCAGCTCAACATTTACTTCTCACATTTCCGAGGCACGGCGCAAGCAAATCTGTTTCGGCCCAAAGATCTCCACGAGACAAGTTAGAATAAACCCCAGCTCTTATTTAATCATATATGTATTTATTAAAAACCCAGGGGCAGCAGCATGTATAAGCGGCAAGTCCTCACTCCAGCAACTCAAAGAGCTCATATTGTGATGCAAAAAAGGAGTGAGAAAACCGCAGGGCTGCAGCAGCCTGTTCTGGACAAACAGGCGGCGCAGAGTGATGCCCATTCAAGGGGAACAACAAAGCGTCACTCATTAGTATAATGAGTGTTTTCAGCATCCAACCCTCTGGATGCGAGTTTTTGTTTCAAAGGTACGAGCTCTTAGTGAAGTTTGGAGTTAGAACTCGTTTTCAAGGGCCGTCCTTGGAGATTCCCCGACGCCGTCTCACCGCCAGGTACGGGAGGCCGGGGCTTCGCTGGTTCCCAGCTTTGACGGACTCTGAACCTGCTGCAAATGCAATATTGCGATAACCAATATTCCAAATACATTTCCTTCATATCTTTATGGGATAATGAGAATGTGCTCTTGCCCACAGGAGGAGTGTTTTTAACGAAGCCCTTACTTTCCTTCCCTTTCAGCTCAGCAGTGAAACACGTTGAGGGAGACGGACCCAGAGCTGAATTTACATCGATGTTTACATTTACATGTACATGTATTCGTTTAGCAGATGTTTTTCTCCAAAGCGACGTACATTTCATAGAAAATACAATGTGTTCATCACGTTATCAGAAAAAGACACTTAGATGCAGACGTGTGAGTGTGATTCTTAAGTGCAGTTAGTTTGTTTCATTTCACCATAGGAACCAACGTTCATCACCCCAGTAGATGTATAAAACTTTATCAGAATATCGATGATTCCTGATCATATTTGTGACATATATATATATATATATATATATATATATATATATATATATTTTAACTATATAAACATTTACATTACATTGCATGAGGAGCTGTGTGAAGGTTTATTGAACCCCTGACACAGTAATAATTACCCTGCTCCATAAATGGGTAAATCAGTGCAGGTAACTCGACACTGCAAGCTGCTGTGGAGGAACGTGTCTGCTAAACAAACCAATGTAAAAGCCCTGGGTGCGAGAGCTCCTTTGAGAGGACACGAGCAGGTTGGACAGCGTGTCCCCTCACAGCAGTGGAGGACAACGAGCCAGAGCATTACCGAACTCCTCTCTCTCCACTGCTTTTGACCAAGGGGACACTTGCTTGCAAGTGCAACATAAAAGACGCTTGTTTCCGGGGGACACGTGGTTGTGTAGTGGTTAATGCTGTTGCCTTTGGAGCCAAAGGGTGCAGTTTTGATTCCCGCTTTTGGCTTAGTATCCTTGAGCAAGGTGCTCACCCTAAATTGCTCCAGTAAAATTACCCAGCTGTGCAAATGGGTAAATAAGTTGTGAGCTTGTAACTGTAATAACTATAACCTTAACACTGTAAGTTGCTTTGGAGAAAAGTGTTAACTAAATGTAATAGAGCCTCAGCTTGGACACATGGTGGCACAGCGAGGAGTGCTGCTGTCTCACAGTGCCTTGGTGGTGTGAGAGGATGTGGGTTTGATTCCTGCTTGGGCTGTGAAGAGTTTGCATGTTCTCCCTGTGTCTGTGTGGGTTTCCTCTGGGTACTCTGGTTTCCTCCCACACTCCAAAGCCATGCTGTTCAGGTTCACCCATAGTGTTTGAGTGATAAGAGTGTGTGCTCCACTGATGTATGGACGAGTGACCCAATGTAAGTAATGTATCTAGCAGCGTAAGTCACCGCGGTGAATAAGGTGTGTGGGCTGATAACACTACATAGAGTTTGTTGGAAATCACTTTGGAGAAAAGTGTCTGCTAAGTAAATAAATGTAAGTGTTTGACGGGCCTCTTCTACTGAGAGTCGCAAAGTTTACCTCTCTTTGCGCTCATGCATTTGTCTTAATTCCTGCGAACGCGGACCAAGTACTTGCACTCGCACGAGCGCCCGGAGTATCAATTATAATCTTCCCCAAAGCTGTGTTTAGAGGACAGTCATTGTGAATATAAGCAGCTATAATATTGCTTATCTGGGGGCCTGTCTTTAACACGGGGCTTATAGCGGCATTGACTTTAGAGTGCCTCATGGACACATTAAGGTCTATTTGCATGGCGATAATGCAGACAGAGGAGCGCTGCACCAAGATTCAATGGAGCTCAGAATTTAAATTGCCGCAGCTAAATAGAAAACGATGCGGCTCCTTTCAGCAGAAATAATTAGCCCTCATGATGAACCTGGTTGTCTGTGATTTAACTCTGGGATCTACGGGGCATTATGTAAACCGGCTTTGACCCCTCGCTGAGTCACCCCTCTTGTCACTTTTTAAATGCTACCTCTCCTTTGTGCCGCCTCAATTAAGGGACGCGGCTCAGAATAACAAAGAGGCGCGGCGCTCCGATGGCCCCCGGTGCTGTTTGGGCCCGCAAACATCAAAGGCATTTTTTAACCTTCCGAAACCTTTCCTGCTCACATGGTAATCCTGGAGAATAATCTCTTTCAGACTGTAAGAGGCATTGGGCTGACGCCCTAAACCCCACAGAGCCGGCATTTCCACTCTCTCCGGTGGTTTTCTTCCGCACTCGACATAAAGAAACGTCTCCGTCCGTCTCCAAACCTGGGAACTTTAAACGAATAAAACAGACTAACGGCGACTGACAACTGAGCTTTCGAGAAAAAAGCACCTCCCTGCATCATCTCGGGCTATGGGACATCACCTCTTTTTAACATCATTTCCATCTGCAGAAATCACTCCTGATACTTTTACAGATGAAAGCAGCAACTTAAAAAACTGGGGATCAACCGGACACCTGAAACTTCAAAATAATAAATATTTAGCATTTGTGATGTGATTCTGATGCTTTTCGGTCTGATGCTATTATATTGATACTATTATATAATATATATATTTTATGAATGTGTGTATTTAATATATACACACATATATATTATATGCTATTTATCTTACATACAGGGGGGTGTGTTAGCATGGTGGGTTTGGCCTGCGCCTGCTGTCTGGTGGGTCTGGGGTTCGAGTCCTGCTTGGGGTGCCCTGCAATGGACTGGCGTCCCTTCCTGGGTGTGTCCCCTCCCCCTCCATCCCTGTGCCCTGTGTTGCCAGGCTAGGCTCTGGCTCGCTGTAACCCCGCTCAGGGCAAGCAGCTTCAGACAGTGTGTATGTTCTATACCACACACATATTGTATTGTGTATATGGTAAAGTCTACATGTGTATGTGTATATACACGAAAAATACCCTTATTAACGCTTTCCAGGCAGACGTTGCAACTTTGCATCAGCTGGTAATTATTCTTCCAACTGCCAGTATTAATTTGTCCCAGAGAGGGTTAGTGGGTGGTTGACCCAGATCGCACTTAACCCTAATCCTAACCCTAAAGCTGAAGTGAAACAGAGCTTTATGACAGAGCTTTTACTGTCAGCATAAATGTGAAAGATTACTTTGCGACATCGCTTTCCACGGTTCTTTCCAGGTGTGTGTTATTTATCTCCTTCCCCTCATACAACCGAATTGTCTTATGAGCTCATGAGAACCTGCAGGTCTGTGTTTGTCTTGGACCTCAGCACCTTGGCAGAGGTTCTGAGACCAAGGTGTGTTTGTTGCTGATGAACCGGCTGAGACGGTCACCCTACGGTCCAGTTAGCCCTGGTTGATGACACCGTGTTTAGGCCAAAGCACTTGGTTTAACGAGCAGGGCTCACACAAGGAGCTGCCGTAAATCATCAGATGGTTTACAAACTCAATAAGCAGCCTTCATGCTATAACTGGGCCGAAAGAGCACCTCACTTATTAACCACTGAGGGCCCAGGGGCGGCGCTTTGATGAGGACGAGGTGCTGTCTCAGCAGAAGAGCGCGTCTCCCTAAAGGCCCGCTGTCGAGAAGGCTGATGCGGGACAGTGGAGGAAGCGCATCTAAACAAATCTGTTGCTCATCTTCTCTCTTTCTCTCGTTTTGGGGCGGCACGGTGACACAGTGAGGAGCGTTGTTGTCTCACAGCACCGGGGTGATGCAAGAGAACATAGGCTCGATCCTCACTCAGTCTCTGTGGAGTTTGCATCTTTTCCCTGTGTCTGTGTGGGTTTCCTTTAGGTGCTCTGGTTTCCTCCCGCAGTCCGAAGACATGGTGTTAAGGTTCCCCCATAGTGTGTGAGTGACACAGAGAATGTGTGTGTTCCACTGATGTATGGATGAGTGACCCAGTGTAAGTAGTGTATCTAGCAGTGTAAGTCACCGCGGTGAATAAGGTGTGTGGGCTGATAACACTACATAGAGCTCATTGGAAGTTGCTTTGGAGGGAATTTTCTGCTAAATGAATAAATGTAAATGTTCATTTCTCCTCTTGATTTCTGAATCTTTGGTTAAATCCCCATATTTGGAGTCAAAGATTATAGGTCCCAATCCCACCTCCTGCTGTAGTACCCTGGATCAAGGTACCTACCCTGAACTGACACAATAAAAATTACTCTGCAAAGTGAACAGTGGGCAGCTGAATATTGTAAGTTACTGCACTGGGTAAATGAATTAAAGTGAGAAAAGCACAGTGAAAATGCTGTTTAACACTCAACTGTCCTGATGGATGTAGCTCAGTTGCGGGTGTGATCTTTACATGAGGAGTCTGAGGAGTACACGTGTGTGGGTGCAGGTCAGTGGTCCTTCCAGGTTTACATGTACATGTGTTCATTTAGCAGACGCTTTTCTCCAAAGCGACGTACATCTCATAGAAAATATAATGTGTTCATTACATGAGCAGAAGAGACACTTAGATGCAGACGTGTGATTTTTAAATGCAGTTACTTTGTTTCTTTCCACCATATGAGCCAACGTTCATCACGAGTAGCTGCATTTAACTTTATCAGAATATCCACAATTCCTGATCACCTTCCTAGTAATTTTTTTTGGAGATACATATTAACAGAGATTTTATATCTGATCTGAGATTACTCCTCAGAGCAAGTTGTCCCTTCACCGCCTGTCCAGACCACATACCAATTCCACAAAAGTAAGCGCGAAGACACCAACAACATTTCTTACATACTCATCACATTAACCTTCTAGTCTCCTCTTCATTTGTCCAGCTGCGTCTCATGAGTGGAAATCTTCTTGATGTTGCTTACTTGGACTGATGGTGCGGAATATGTACTTAGACCTGATGCTTTGTGACTAACTCATATCTCAGTATATCAGTGGTGGTCACCCAAAAACCTGCACTTTTGCGATAGAAAGTGATCTCTGGCATGGGGGACACTGCCGAAAATGTGTTCTGAGTACACGTGTGCTTCCTCAGAGGTGCGGTGGGAAACAACGTGGGAAAAAGAACATCAAACATAGTACTGATTGCAATAAACAAATGATGAAAGGAAACTTGAGAAACAAAGGATGCTCTTTATTCCCCCGCATCAACAGCTCACTGTCCACACACTGGATTGGACCCTTCCAATGACACAGCCCTCACTACAGATCCATTTGCTGGGCCAGTGCCTTATGTAAAACAACCTGAAGAGCACACAGTTTCACATATTTGTTTAGGAGACACTTTTCTCTGAAGCAACTTCCAATGAACTCTATGTAGTGTTATGAGCCCACACACCTTATTCACCATGGTGACTTACACTGCTAGATACACTACTTACACTGGGTCACTCCTCCATACATCAGTGGAACACACACACTCTCTCTGTCACTCACACACTATGGGGGAACCTGAACAGCATGCCTTTGGACTGTGGGAGGAAACCAGAGCACCCAGAGGAACCCCACACAAACACGGTGAGAACATGCAAACTCCACACAGACTACAGGGGGATTGAACTCACATCCTCTCACACCACCAAGGCGCTGTGAGACGGCAGGGCTACTCACTATGCCTCCGTGCGCCCTACAGAGATTGTGGTTCACAGCTCCAGTGTTCAAGAGTACGATTAGGATCCAGCATCTTAAAAGTCTACACCGTCCGCTCCCTTCACCCCTTCCTCTTGTAGTCTGAGGACAGGGGCTGTCAGGGATCACTTCCTGCTGCTCTCTCTGCTTGGACTTTGTTCCCTTCCAGGTACATTCATTCCCCTCCTGAACCCACAGAGACCTGCATACCTTCCTGAACCGCATTCCAAGGCAATTAGGAGTTACAGGAAAGGCACTCGTGGCATCTGACTTGAAGTGACCTCAGGTGCAGTGTTGTGAGCTCCCCTGAAGCACCTTGTGACGCAGATGAAGAGAAGCTCACAGAGCAACTCATGGAAACCCTGCAGGTAAAGGATTCTACATACATACATACTGCACATAAACACAGAATACGGTGGGTGACCTCAGTGTTTCACTTTTCCGCATAAGAAAAATCAACATTTGCATGCTAATTCAGGCAAATTTTGCGAAGTCCGGACTCTTTCAGGACTGTGGACCCCTTAGACAGTGTATGTATGTGCAATCAGACCTCTGAAATAGTTTTATACTGTATTTAATCATATTCTTGCTGTTGTATTTTGTGTTTGGATATCATTTTCACTGGGCTGTTTCTGTCTCTATGATGCAACCCAGACTTGTTGTTTAATAAATTTAAGAAAACCTGTGTAACTACTTGTCCGGGCCATGGTGACATCCCGTCTGGACACTGCAGCTCTCTCCTGTGTGGTCTTCCTGCTACTGCCGTCAGACCTCTGCAGCTGATACAGAACGTTGCTGCATGAGTTGTGTTTGCGTGTATCTCCTCTACTCATTTCTCTGCACTGGTTTCCTATAGCTGCTCGGATCAAATTCAAGATCCTGATTATTGTCTGCAAATGCATCAATAGAACTGCTCCCAGCTATTTACAGGACTTGATCAAGTGCTACACCCCAGCCAGACCCCTTTGCTCGTCTACTTCTGCTCGCTTGGTGGTCCCGTGCATGAAAGGTAAAGCGCGGAGTTTTTCGGTTCTGGCTCCATCGTGGTGGAACGACCTCCCCCTGTCACTCAGAACTGCTGAATCTCTGTCCACAATTAAAAAGGGTCTGAAAACTCACCTCTTCCAGACTCACTTCGCCCATCATCTCTTAAGTTCATGTAAGGTGTAAATGTTCATGCTCCATAACTTTAAGATCATGTCCGGATAAACCTTTACACAGCTACTCCTGTAATGTAATGCAAATGTTTGTATATACAGTATGTATCAAAAAAAAAAAAAAAAATATATATATATATATTACCAGGAATGTGATCAGGAATTGTCAATATTCGGATGAAGTTTTATGCAGCTACTCGTGTGATGAACATTGGTTCATATGGTGGAAAGAAACAAACTAACTGCACTTAAGAATCACACATCTGCAACTATGTCTCTCTTTCTCCTAATGTAATGAACACAATGAACACATTGTATTTTCTATGAGATGTGCGTCGCTTTGGAGAAAAACATCTGCTAAATGAATACATGTACATGTAAAAAAAATAAAATAAGAATAGGCACTCTTCATAAACCTTCAAATGGCTTTTCTGGACATTTCTAGGGAGCAGGCTGAAGATACGAAGCCCACTGGAGTCATGACTGATGCAGCACTGGGTTGGGTCTTGGGCTGCTGGACTCCATCCATATGAGCAGCTCAACAGGGAAAAAGCTGCACAGGCTGCTTTCTGTCTTTCACACACGATTGTGCTATTCATGCTTTGGCTGTTGGTTAGGATCCGCCTATGGGTTCAAACAGTGTTTTAGGACTCAACCACGTCCACTTGTGTCTCAGTCCTAGGAAGTGCAGTGCCTCGCTGCTTCCCTTGCAAGAAACGAGCACAATAATCAAAACAGGTTTGGCCACGAACCTCAGGGAAGCAAATAACCGAAAAAAAATCCTGAAAAAAAAAATCTGAGAAGTAACAAAAAATACAAGCCCTGCTCTCTGCTTTCAAGTTACTTGTGCACTTTCCAGCAGCTCAGCTCCTCAGGCCCACTTTTGGCAGTGATGTTAGTAAACTTAATAGCAAGGCGCCAAGTCCCTTGTGTGAACAAGACAAAGTGTAATTTCCCTGGTGCAAATTTGCTCCAAATTAAAATGGCAAAAAAATAGTCCCACGCGAAATTGTTCTAAATATGACAGGAAGCAGGCGGACAAAGTTCTCCATTACAAAGATAGGTTACTGTATGTGTCTAAGGCTGAAATAAGGGCCTTTCAGCCTTGTGTCAGAATTACATTTATTTAGCAGACACTTTTCTCCAAAGCAGCTTCCAATGAACTCTATGTAGTGTTATGAGCCCACACACCTTATTCACTGCTGTGATTTACACTGCTAGATACACTACTTACACTGGGTCACTCATCCATACATCAGTGGAACACACACACTCTCTCTGTCACTCACTCACACACTATGGGGGAACCTGAACAGCATGTCTTTGGAGTGTGGGAGGAAACCAGAGCACCCGGAAGAAACACATGCAAACTCCACACAGGTGGAGCAGGGATCAAACCCCTTTCCTCTTGCATCACCAAGGCACTGTGAGACAGCAGCAGTAGACAGTGCTACCAGGATATATTTAATGGTTTTCTCCAAAGCGACTTACATTGTCCAGGTATTTTCTCATTTATACAGCTGAGTTACTTTACTGGGGCAATTTAGGCTACATTGCTCAAGGGTATTACAACTGGAGATGGGGATCAAACTGATGACCTCCGGAGCCAAAGGCAGCAGCTCAAGCCACTACATTTAGGGTGAACTTGAACATCATGTCTTTTGAGTGTGGGAGGAAACCAGAGCACCCAGAGGAAACCCACACAGACACAGGGAGAACATGCAAACTCCACACAGGCTGATCGGGGATAGAACCCATGTCCTCTCACACCAGCCAGGCGCTGTGAGACAGCAGTGCAATTTGCTGTGCCGCTGTGCCGCCCCAATGATCACTGGAATGAGCTCAGATCCCATCTCTCGCGTTTTTCTTTTCCCCTGATAAAGGGCTGATGCCCTTTCCTTTAAAATCATTGTTTACTCCAACAGATAAACCAATTATGGGATGCTGGAGGAGCTCCGTGGATGGAGACGGGTCTAAATAAGTGAATACAAGAGCGCAGTATTTGGGGACTAAGGAGCTAATAGGTGCCACTACAGAAGAGTTTATTCTGGCTGCGGGTCAAGCGGCACGACTTCGAAGTCAGACGAGGAGACTGTGTTTGTTAACGCCGACGGTCCACGCGATCCATGGTTCTAGAAGCACTCGCAAACACGCCTCCCGCAACTACGAACCGGGTCGTCCGATTTCTTTGCCGCCACCGGGTCAGGATTCGCGAGGCCTCCTCTGGGTGCGCATTCGACTGAAAGAGCAGCTCTTTGAAAGGAGAGCGCGCCCCGGCCCAGAGCTCCCGCATCCGCAGACACGCTTTGCGCTCTGATCACGTTCTCCCTTCTCCCTGCTGTGGGCCTGCGTTCGACTCGTCGACGCTCTCCAGACAAAGTGATTTTCATTCATCATTCATCGCGGAGGAGCGTATAATCGAATCAAAGGGAGACTTCCCCCGTCTCGAGCCACGAGAGGAGCCGCCTTGCCTCCCACTCTCTGGGTTCTGGAGTGTTCCGTGGGGCCTCCGGGCACTGGAGCCTCCCTGCCTCTGCGCTTGATGTTCTTGTGCACGTTCTGGCACGAAGGGATCACATCCACTGGCCACGACCCCGTGTACAAAAGTGCTCCTCCTCCTCCTCCTCCTCCCGTGGGTCCAGCTCCTGCACCTTCCTTCTACACTGAGGCCCTGACGCTGCGCCTTCCTGTGAAGCTCGCGAGCGATTACATGTCAAATAAATACGGGCAGAGCATGACGAATAAGGGCAGCTTGAAATGTAATGTTTACGGACGCAAACATCTGGCCTGATGCTCACATCCGCAAAAGGGGCCCTGATCCGGTGCGATATCCCTCCGAACGCGGGGGTACGGCTGAAAGCTCCTTCGGAGGAGAGCGTCCACGTGAGCTGCAGGACAGCGTGTGTAAACGCTCAAGGGCTGCTTGTGGTCATTTCCGGGCTGCCTGGGAAGTCTGAGCGTTCGCCGTAGCGACGGAATGACGATGATTTAACCCAACGTGCGGAACTGCGTGAGCGCCGGAGTCACAGGCCACAATGGAGGGTCTGTGGACTGCCGAGGAAGTGCTGTCACCGCTTCTAAAAGTATCTCCGACCAAATTCAATTTCGTTCGAGGCGCCACAGCACACGCAATGACTCAGTTGACCGAAAATATTGGTCTTCCTGCCTCTCATTAATATCAGAGTGACAACATAGTAAGGAATAAAACTGCTCCCGGCGGTGGTGTAAGTGAAAGGAAACGCGAGAGTGTTATCGTGCTCTGAGGGAACTGGGGGCTCCGACCCAATAGTGAGGGATGCTAAAGAAATAAAAAATGGAAATATAATGATAGAGATAGATATAAAAATAGATGTACATATACTCCCATGTACATATGTATACACAGGTATGTGTGTGTGTTGCTCCCCACAGCTTAACGTGGAGCTCTGATCTACAGGCTCCACTGAAATAATGATAATAATAATAAGAAGAGGAGGGGACCATGGTGGTGTTGTGGATTCAGTCAGTGGCTGCTCTGTGGCAGGTCTGGGGTTCGAGCCTTGCTGGGGGTACCTTGCGATGGGCTGGTGTCCTATTCTGGGTGTGTCCTTTGAACCTCGTGCCCTGTGTTGGTGGCTGAGGCTCTGGCTCGCTGCATCCCTGCTCAGCACAAGTCATTTTTCACAATGAATAATAATAACAAATCTTTTACGATGATGTAATACCTTATTTTCAATTTACTGCTGTACTTTACGGTCCTAACTGATCACAATGTCCTTTCGTACCATGTTGATTATGTGTCATGTTTGTGAGGCCTTTTTCGGGGTTCATTCTGAAAAGACTCAACGACCGGATGTCAGAACAACACACACACACACACACACACACACACTGGATTGACTGGATTTATTCCACACTGGGAAAAGCAGCATCTCTTTTACTGAGAGACCTATGAAAAACCTGGGGCTGCAACGATGTGACCTAGGGACCACGGAACAGGTTATGGGACAGGGGACAATGGCCACAGATAGGGGGGATTTCTTCTTTGCAGCCTCCACACAAACCATAGAATTTGTACAAGTCACAACACCATGTTGGTGTATAAACTTATTTTTATTGTGATGTCATAGTCTTTTGGTCATAAAATACCGCACAATTTCCCCCTAAAAAAAGCTACTACTAGCTGTTAATTGTTCCTCTCTGCAAACAGATCACTTACATTTATTTTTTTTTGCACTTTTCTCCAAAGCAACTTCCAAAGAACTCTACGTAGCGTTATCAGCCCACACGCCTTATTCACTGTGGTGACTTACACTGCTAGATGCACTACTTACACTGGGTCAGTCATCCATACATGAGTGGAACACACACACACAATCTCTCTCTGTCACTCACACACTATGGGGGAACCTGAACAACATGTCTTGGGAGTGTGGGAGGAAACCAGAGCACCCAGGGGAAACCCACACAGACACACAGAGAACATGCAAACTCCACACAGACCAAGTGGGGAGCGAACCCATGTCCTTTTACGCCACACAGGTGCTGTAAAAGAGCAGTGCTACTTGCTGTGCCACTGTGCCACCCGCTATTATGAATATAAAAATATGATATTTCTATAAATACACACTCCGCAGTTTGAGGGAGCAATTAGAAGATTTCCTTGAGCGACACACAGTTTTTACCTATGCTCTGGAACTCAAAGCACATACTTCTACCTGCACGTTCCAGAACAATGAGCAGCAGCACAAGATCATTAATCTCTTTGAATGTCCTTCCTTGGATTATCATACAGACATCAAAATTTCCGCTATTCCCTACTCATTATTGACTGATTCGTCCCACAAACATATTCAAAGTTCTCCATCTCCTTTCAGCTTCCAGCGTTACCGCCTTCACCTTTGTTTCCATGGTAACGGTAACTCCTGCGAAGGACCGCCAAACCCAAGATGTAAACACTGTGGAGGTGAGTTGCATTAAGAGAGTCTCGCCGTTCTGTTTGGATGTGCTTTACCGTCACCCGTCTGCCCGGTGGGATCAAGATCCATGCGATGGAGAAGCGAAAAACATACAACTTAATAGTAACTAAAAAAATTTGAAATAGAAGTGTTTTATCTTTGAACATTTGAAAATCAGCCACTTGTACCTTCAGCGGTCGGTGTTTGTGTTGATGAAAAGAAAGAACCTGCAGCCCCACAAAAGCCAGTGTTGCGCTGCCTAACAAAGTAAACAAGGTAAATGCACAAACAGAGCAGTATTAGCGCAGCTCTCGTGTACAGTGTATAGATATGTACAGGAAACTGTGAACTGTAAGAAGGGTTTTTTGCAGATTGGCGATACAAAAAAATTTATTTTAAGAATTTTAAACGGAAATTTTCCGGCCTTTACTTATTTTATTTTATTTTATACAGTATAAAACCTCAGAGGTGTGTTTACATAAATCAGTATTATATTGTAAGAAAGGAGAGTTAAAAATAGACACAAAAGGAATAATGCAGTGAATACGAGCTGAATCGTGTTCTCAGGTGGAGGAAATACCATCGGTGGCCCCCCTGTGACACGGCCGTCGTGACTGACGCACACGGCTGGGAGCAGGACGCCGGTACGTACTGAGCTCACATCCGGACCCCTTCGCGGCGGAAGGACGCGGGTTTCACCGAGCGGCTCCCGTGTTTGCCGTGTGCGGGGGATCCCGGTAGCGCTGGTCGCGCTCGCACCCTTCCCTTCCCTTGCCCCGTCCTCGGGCTCCGGAGGGAGGGGGGCGCTTTGATGTGACCCATCCCTTTGACAGAGACGGGTCGGCCGTGTTTCTCCTGCACGTTCAGACACGCCTTGCAGGCGGGCGGCCGGGGTCACGCGCTGCTCTGGGGGAGAGACCCAAGTCTGAGGGGGGTCCACATCGTTATTATTGACCACCCTACATGTGGCTCCCCGGTGCCACCGACAACAAGCCGTCAAAAGTGATGTTCACGTCTAAGATGCTGTCTGAGTTCCTTACGTGTCCCTCGTTACCGTGGCTTTCTACCATGTTTCTACCATTACCTGCCTGTGAGGTGAGCGCAAAGACAGGAAGTGTCCGCATCTGGAGAACAAAGGAGGCGCTCATGTCACCTCTGTGGGCCTTTAACGTTTCCACGAGCGGCACCGAGTCCTTCAGGGGTCCGGAAACCCTGATGGGCGACGTGCCTGCTAATGTGTCTTGGAGGAGTGTCATGGGTTCGAGTCCCTGGAGCCCTGAAGGGATGAATACTGCGCAATGGCTCTGTGCTGGACAGCAGGGTCTCGACTGGGCCCCCAGGGTGACCCAGAATCATTAACATTCTCTTTGGGGGGAGGGGCAGGGTGAGGATCTGCCTCACCTGGGGTTGAGAGAACACTGTGGGGGGGGGCGTTCCTCACCAGGTGCTTGTTATATCCAGAAACACGACACCTCGTTCTGTCCTTGTGGTGTCTCCATGTGCAAGACCTTTGGATTCAGAGCCACTAAGGAAACAGAGATGCTTTAAGAGTAGGGGGTCCGACCTGCGCGTTGCCGCCCGCATATGAAACGCTCACAACGACCTGTCAGGCTCAGGGTAATTGTCCAGCGGTAAACATACCTTTGCATTTTAGACATTTTTCTGTCCCATCCCCCTCGAATATTGACAGTGTGCAGTATGTGGAAGAGAACGTGTGTGTGTGTGTGTGTGTGTGTGTGTGTGTGTGTGTGGCCTCACGACTGTGAGTTAAGTGTATCTCCATGACCGCAGGTTGTATAAGTGTACAAGGATATGGGCTTGGGGGGGGCTGGTATGAGGGCCGAGGCAGTTTTCCTCAGAGCCCGGAGGGTCGAGGCCTGAGCAGCGTTTGCACCATGAATCCAAGGTAAATCATACTTTTTTATTGAAACAATATGTTTGATCTTTGAAACCGCATATGGGCTGTTTTTATTCCCTAGCAACACCCCCACTGTTAAATCAGTCCATTTGGCTCATCCCATTATTTAGGATGGGGGGTGTGGTGGCGCAGCGGGTTGGACCGGGTCTTGCTCTACCGTGGTTCTGGGGTTTAAGTCCCGCTTGGGGTGCCTTGCGATGGACTGGCGTCCCATCCTGGGTGTGTCCCCTCCCCCTCCAGCCTTGTGCCCTGTGCTGCCGGGTTAGGCTCCGGCTCCCCGCAACCCTGCATGGGACAAGTGGTTTCGGACTGTGTGTGTGCGTGCGTGTGCGTGTGCTATTTAGGGCACTTCTCATGGACAAATATAATCGCTTTCTGGATGAAAAATATCCCAGCTAAAATTTTAAATTAAGCAAAGTAAGTGGTATTTTTATACCTGACAATGTTAATAGCTACATATTTTATATCTGTAACAAAATGATAAAATTCTATAACTCCATAATTATTGTGACCAATATTATATTATAATTCTATAAATACGAATCCTGTGAGTTCTGTGGGAAAGTCAGTAATTTTTGCTCCGTCAGTGTCACCTTCAGACTCCGGCAAGAGAAACATTTTACTCAAGATATTGCCGCGCTTTAAAAGTTGTTTAAATAATGGTGCTAATATTCACGTTATCATACTGTCATTTTTAAAATTTAGTATAGAATCCGCCACTTTACATCTGAGTTAGATTTACCATAATCAGCGTTGTGACTGGTTGACACTGTCAGTGAGACACAAAGCAGGCAGTGGATGCAGTAGATGGGTTTTATGGCGGTACGGTGGCACAGCAAGTAGTGCTGCTGTCTCACAGTGCCTGGGTGGTGTAAGAGAATGTGGGTTTGATCCCCATTCAGTCTGTGTGGAGTTTGCATGTTCTCCCTGTGTCTGTGTGGGTTTCCTCCGGGTGCTCTGGTTTCCTCCCACAGTCCAAAGACATGCTGTTCAGGTTCCCCCCTAGTGTGTGAGTGACACAGGGAGAGTGTGTTTCACTGATGTACAGATGAGTGACCCAGTGTAGGCAGTGTATCTAGCAGTGTAAGTTACCTTGGTAAATAAGGTGTGTGGGTTAGTAGCACTACATAGTATCCATTGTAAGTCGCTTTGGAAAAAAGCATCTGCTAAGGTGAATAATATAAATGAGAAGGACAGTGTGTGTGCTTTGCAGAGGGAAATACATAGTAGGCAGTGATGTAAAATTACTGCATTACTGGGAGGGGGTGTGTCAATGTGCAAAATAATAAGTCCATTGTCTAAAAAAGGTATGTATTTTCATAAGGAATTCTTCACTCTACAGGTGTTTTGGGTATTTATCTGTGGCAATGCTGTGACAGTAGCCCCTCCCCCGGCCCACACACACCCCACAGGGAGGGATGCTGCGACTCTGGTGACAGTCCGTTACACGTCACGCGGACCCGCAGGAAGGATGATGCTCTAAGACTGCTGCGTGTCCCCTTCACCCAAAACCAGAGGCTATTGGTGGTTCCGGGTCACGCGTTGCCATGGCAACGCTACCAAATGGTGCCGATTCATAGATCTCAGCATCACCTCAATGTGAGCGTCAACAGGCCAAGTGACACCTCATTTTGTGTACCTGTGCTGACCCCTGTGACCTTTGATTAAAAGCAATCTTTGAGAAAAGCATCAGCTAAATGACTAAATGTAAATGTAAATTAAAAGAGGGCGGAGCCACAGTTCACTGATAAACAGCACCCAGGGAAAGAATGAAGACAGGAATTTTCCTGATGAGTTCCACCTTTTGGCAGCTGCTTCCAAATGTGTGCAAACTGCTAAAGTTGTTGAAAGTGGAAAGGTGTGGTAGATCAGGCACATCGCTCAGCTGAACTCATTTTGCATATTTAATCATTTCATACGTTTTTTGATTCCAGTTTCCTCCCGCGGGCGCAGGATGAGTTTCAGGTGAACGGGTGACTCTAAAATGCCTATAGTGTGTGTGTGTGTGTGTGTGTGTGTGTGTGTGTGAGTGTGTGAACTTGTGACTGAGAGTGTGTGAATTCCCTGCAGTCGACTTCTATCCTTTCTAGCCTGAGTCTTGTCTCACTCTTTACCTCCAGGATGGGCTCTGGGCCACGGGGACCCTGCATTGGACCAGCAGTTATTGTCAAAGTTGACTAGATGGATGACTGTGAGACGTCCAAAAAAGTATTATGTCTTCCAGTCAAGATCAGTTTTAGTTACTAGGTGGTTGCAGTATTGTTCTCTGCTGTCAGAATTTGAGGAAATAACATCGCCGGCTGAGCACAACTTACTCACGTTCCTGTCGGCGGACCAGGGTGGACACGCGGGAACTCCATCAGTTCTCAAATGATAGCATTTGAGAGAGTTTGGAGAGAGAATAATTAACCCAAATGAAATATAAGACTCTGACAGGAGGGGGAAATGAGTGCCAGTGGGCTGCAGCTTGAATTAATCACCTTTTATTATGAGTATAGCTAATAATACCTGGGTCATGTGACTGGGGGTATTAATTGACGTAATTGTGAGAAAAGATCCACGCGTGACGGTGAATTGGTTTCTTCGCAACACACAGTTCTGGGATACTGCTGGGAAAATGCTTTTATAGGTTAGTGTTTTCACAAGAGCGGCTTTTACGAGAGACACAGTTATGATTTATTTGCCAAGCAAACGCCCAAGTGAAACAAACCAGTATTCGGGTTCAGATGTTGTTACGCCTTGAGTACTTAGTTACCTTAAAGGCCCCGATCACAGCAAATATTAATTGAGGATGTTTACTTATATTATATTTTATATAATATTCATTTTATATAATTATATATATTATCACAGGTCATTTTATCCAAATTATAAGAATGTTTTGTCAGTAGTCATCATATACTGTCCAGCTAATATTTCATAGAATGATTAATATATGTATATATAACATATTGAGAATAATGTATTGAATATTACAACTGATTTATCAACACCATGTGTTGTAGAACATCACACAACCTAAGGTATTTACACACACCTTTCAAGCACAGAGCTTGTTAATGACAACCATGTAAGAGCTCACTTGAGGCATGAATGTGTGTGTGTGTGTGTGTGTGTGTGTGTGTGTGTGTGTGTGTGTGTGTGTGTGTGTGTGTGTGTGTGTGGGTCTTTCTGTCTCTATTTACTGCCTGCATGTTGTGCAAGTGGTTAAACATAAAAAGCCACTTGGGAGGCCACAGAGATTTTTGGCAGCTCCGGAATATTTTATTCAAATTGCGCCGTCGATGCGGGACACGCTGTGTTTGTGAAAATAAACAGCGACGCGTCTCAAAGGAAAGGGCTTCGCGCCGCGTCCAGTTACCCCTGCGTAACGCCGCTTTCGTGTCGCCGCCCTCCTGCTCGAGTGGGAACCTCCAGCATCCAGCCAAGCGTACAGATTTACTACGGTTTCACACTACGAGCGCGAACGCTGACAGCCACCTTCACCCATGTGTTGACTGTTGTTGTTTACTGTTGTGCTGTGTTATCATAGCGGCAGTCCCAAGGCAATGCTGCGCTCTGTCCTTCAGCCAACGAAAGCTGCCGCTCTCTGGCTCCTTCTGCTGAGTCCTCTGCGGTTGTGGACCCCGAAGCTGTGTTGGTCGGGGGCCCCTCCGTTGGCCCCGTTTCCCATGGCCCTGTCGCCACCGACTTGGTGGGTCTGGATCTGGCGGCACTCTGTCCACCCTGCGGCGGCCGTCGATCCGGGTTCACATGCCCTGCTGGCCACAGATGTTCAGTGTGTGATACAGCATCCCCGGGGTGTGTGGACAGGGCCCGGTGCCTGTTGCATCCCTCGGTGCCACACCACGGGGGGCGGGGGGTAAACCGCTCCTCCCACGCTGAGAATGTAGAAACAGAACTTTTTCTTACTCAAAGACTTAGGAAATAGTCGCACACCAATCATTCTTTTTAAAGAAAATTAGCATAATAATATAAGATTACATCATATATTATTATATTAATATATATATATATATATATCATATATATTACGTAATTCTATATTATATATTAATGTATATAATTTATATCATATAATAACATATATCAGTTTTTAATAATAACATCACTAACTAATAACAATGAAGCTCATGACCATGTGCACAGAGCTATGTGCAAACCCAAAGTGTTTTCTGGCTAAAAGGCTCAGTTTCCAGAAAGAACTAGACTCCACCGTCCATTTTTCCACCCGTCTTGCGTGTTGATTACAGCTGGATAAATGATCAGGTGTTGTAATGTGCGCCCGGCGTATAAACGATGAAGCCCTTTCCAGCCCGATGAGAATCAGTCACGGAGGGGGGCAGGAAGCGCCAGTGTGGTGTCGGAGACTCGGCACACGGTGCTCATCCACACGCGGCCAGGAAGCAGAGCACTTGAGCAGTTTAATCAAAAATGGAGATGTTATGTATTAATCATGAAATCCGCTGGAATGAAATTTTACTTATTCACGACTCCACTTTCTTTTGTAGCACCTTCAGAGTACTTTTCAGGGAACACACCGCTGACATCATTGCATAGGCCCTAGATCAACTGGCTCATCAGGAAAATAGCAGCTTATAGAGCTGAAAGTTTGGACCCAAAGGTTGTAGGTTCAAATCCCATCTCTCTTGGTTGTTCCCTTTAGAAAAGTAATTGCTCTACTAAAATTACCTGGCTATATCAATGAGTAAATAATTCTACTTAACTTGGCCTTATAAGTTGCTTCATAGAAAAGTGTCAGATGTGCTATATGGAGGTCTAGAGGGAACCACCTCTTTCTAGGGTTACAACTCCAGATTAAATTTGCCATACAGTCATGCACCACTTAACGACAACAATTACGACGGTGGTCCCATAAGGTCATATTAATGGAGCTGAACAATTCTTATCTACCAGTGATGTCATAGCCGTCGCAACATCGTAGCGCAACGTGTTACTCACGTGTTTGTGGTGGTCCTGCTGTAAACAAACCTACTGCGCTGCCAGTTGTTTAAAAGTATAGCACATACAATTATGTAGAGTACATAATACTTGATAATAATAAAAAAACACCTATGTTACTGCTGTATGTATTTACTGTACTTTTTATTGTTTATTTTACAGTGTACTCTGTCTACTCATAAAAAAGTTTACTGTAAAACAGTATGCTTTGTTATGCGCGGCAGCAGTGTCATACAATCTCGTGTTTACTATATCTGTTGACTGCATCGAGGCTATACCATCTAGGTGTGTATAAATACACTCTATTATGTTCACACAATGATGAAATCGCACAACGATGCAGTTCTCAGAAAATATCCCCGTCGTTAAGTGACGCATGTCTGTATTTGTATTTGTAATTGGTACACCCCCTCAGGGCCTTACCCCGAAAGATCAATACCCCCATCAGGCAACATGATAGCATTCGGTAGCATTTTAAGGCTCCTCTCTCCATGTACATGTGTGAACGTGTGAAATGCGTTTCCTCACCTCTGCGTGCAATTGCTTAGAAAGCCCTTCCGCCCCTCAGGTGCTGGGGGGGCAACGGGGCCCCCGCAGGTTTAGTCGCGAGGAGAAACGCTGCTGGGCAGAGTCCAAACGGTCACTATTCGTCATGACTCATCCAGTATGGCTGGGTGGTTCGGAGCTACATGTTCTGCCTTCAGCGAAAGGCCTCCCTGACCTCTACCGAAGAACCACGGTAAACTGGTTCTGTGCCCTCCACTGCTCAGTCATTTACATTTATTTATTTGGCAGACGCTTCTCTCCAAAGCAACTTCCAAGGAACTCTATGCAGTGTTATGAGCCCACACACCTTATTCACTGCTGTGATTTACACTGCTAGATACACTACTTACACTGGGTCACTCATCCATACATCAGTGGGACACACACTCTCTCTGTCACTCACTCACATACTTTGGGTGAACCTGAACAGCATGTCTTTGGACTGTGGGAGGAAACCAGAGCACCCAGAGGAAACCCACACAGACACGGGGAGAACATGCAAACTCCACACAGACTGAGCAGGGATCGGACACGCGTCCCGTCGTACCACCCAGGCGCTGTGAGACAGCAGTGCTACTCGCTGTGCCACCATGCCCAGGTCATCACTCTGCACTTCAACTACTGCTTATTCACCAAGTTCACACTTTTCTGCATTTTTATGGCTGAATTTTGACCGGTCAGGGAATGTACTCCTCTCCGGGGTATGGTACAAGGGCGGGACGTGAACCTGCAGGCTGCAACCGTTAGCCTCTGTGGTCCTGTCCTGGAAGCAGAGTGCAGTTAGGTGTTTGATCAACTTTTGCTTCTGAATACACTCTTTTTCCTCGTGCCTTTTTCTGAAACTATTGTTCCCCGATTTCCTCGAAGGTGAGATATAAACCGTGAGTGTTCCAGAAGCTTAAAGTCCACCGAGTAAACAAGGCCGTACTCCAGTGTGGTTTCAATGCGTCCTAGACAAATAGAGGAGATGAAGAAGGAAATTAAAAAAATAAATAAATACAAATCAGTGACGAGCTTTCTATATATAAAGAGAAATCACTGTCTGGTCATGTCACTCGAGGACTGGATTAAGGCGCCCGTAACAAAAACACAGGCGTAATATAGGATTATCGGCGAAACCTTTCCGCACAATGGGGTTTGCTGATATAGTAGAACATAGATGTATGTAGCAAGAGCCACGGCGGACATGTGTGGTGTGGAGATAGGAAGCAAACTGCTAATTAGCTCAATGACAACGGCACAAACGCGGTATTGTGGAGCCTGGATCTGCCTCCATTCAGAGGATCCTCACTTGTGGATTTGCGTGCCCCAGATTGAAATGATGTGACTGGCCATTGTTCAGCAAATGCTATTAACTTTTAAGCTGAGTGACACATAAAAGTGAAGCTGATGTAAATTACAATTCTTCCTCTTAATCCACTTGCTGATGGGAAAAAAATTACAGGGGCCTTGTATCCTAACAACAGATTACTGGTGAGGTTTACTCTTCGCACTTCGCAAACAGGAGATGCCACGGGATTTTCGCTCCTCTCCCTTTTCTCTCCCTCTTCTTCTTCTCCTCCTTCTCCTTCTTCTTCTGCCCCCCCCCCCCCCCCCCACCTCCCTTCCATTGATCTTTGAGAGTAGCATTCAGTATCTGCCAATTGGAGATGCCTGCAGGGGGTCCTTGAAATCCATTATCAGGTAAAACAACAACCACTGTAGTGTTTTATTTACACAGAATTTTTTGCGGGGGGGCGGGAGGGTTTTGGGGGGGTTGGTTGGTGACGGCACCTCTGACGGGGATTAGAAAGAAGCCCGAGTGGAGTGAGTTGGACAAACTTCCAAAGTTTCAGGCGACCGGCCGTCAAACTCGGTAAAAACAAGGTGCGCTCTTGGCCCGTGGAACGATGCCCACGTTTGAATGCAAACATAAATGTAAAATTTGCTCCGCAGACACGAAAACAAAAGCACTGCATATTTGTACTTATTTATTCTTTTAGCTGACATGTTTCTCCAGAGTCACCTACAATTACACAGCTGCATATTTTTACCAGAGCAATTTCAGGTAAGTACCTTGCTCAAGGGTACAACAGCTGGAGGTGGGATCCAAACCTATAACCTTTGGGTCCAAGTGAGTGACCCAACCACGATTTCACCAGCTGTCTACTTAGTGCACGCTTACATTTAAAGACACTGCCAGCAATTTTTTTTCTACTCTTTCTGAAGACGGGGCTTGTATTTGTGTACAGTTGTATTTTGGGACTTTCCATATTTCCATTTACAGCAGATGCTAGGCACAGCGAATAATGCTGCTGTCTCACAGCAAATGGGTGGTGCGAAAGGACGTGGGTCCGATCCCCGTTCAGTCTGCGTGGAGTTTGCATGTTCTCCCTGTGTCTGTGTGGGTTTCCTCCGGGTGCTCTGGTTTCCTCCCACAGTCCAAAGACATGCTGTTCAGGTTCCCCCATAGTGTGTGAGTGAGTGACAGAGAGAGTGTGTGTGTTCCACTGGTGTATGGATGAGTGACCCACTGTATGTAGTGTATCTAGCAGTGTAAGTCACCATGGTGAATAAGGTGCGTGGGCTCATAACACTACATAGAGTTCATTGGAAGTCACTTTGCAGAAAAGCATCTGCTAAATAAATACATGAAAAGTGTTATTTTCAAAGTTTAAATGCTGTGTAGCAACAACAAGGATCTGTTCCTGCTTTTCGTTACGCAGCACATTCTTTATTTGTGTCTCCTGCGGCAGTCAGGAATGGGTATCGATGTTTTCGTCAGGGATGCTAACGCCCGCAAAGTGGCGGCGGCGGATGCTGGGATGAGTGTTTGAGAAGCGTCGATTCACCCCTGCTGTTTGTTTACCCTCCTCCTGAAACGCCCATCGCCTCATCGACGGCGGAGAGATGCCACGCGGGCCTCCTGTCCGACAAGGCGTGACCCCGACGCACAGGAGGTGACAGGTTCGACGAGCGGAAAGTGCCAAGGCACGGCTCTCTAATCCCCCTGAGCGCTTGGTGCGGAGGCCCCTAAAGGAAGGGGGTCCACTGGGGTCCCAACATGTGCTCATGGGGCCACTGAGGGTCAGTACTGCAGGTGACCAATGCTGCTGCCTCTGTGACACCTGGGAATCACTGATGGCTTTATAAAGATTTTGAAGAAAGGGTAAGAGCTCAGTGTGGTGTGGAGTAGTGATCAGAGCTCATGCATTTGGGCCTGTAGGATGTAAGACTCTTGCTTGTTTTTAAACATTGTGCCCCTTCTGTGGCTTTTGAAAAGACCTCAACTGAACTGCCTCAAGTCTCCCGATGCACCTGGGCAGGTTGGGACTTGCAGCTCTCCGGGGTCTCCTCTCCGGGAGCGCGAGCTGCGCCGAACCCAAAGCTGCCGTGTCACGCAGCCCCTGACCCCCCGAGTGGGCTGAACCCGTTCCGCTGGAAGTAGAGTCTCCAGAACCGGCCCAGTCTGGCAGAATAAAAGCAGGGCGTGTCCTGCCGCACGTATGCGATCTGGGACACCTGTGGCCTCCTCGCACACGCGTTCCCTTCCTAAACCCATCAAGAGGCCACGGAGCGTGTGTTTCCACAGGACCGGGCCGGTTCCGCTCACACGCTACGTCTCGAAAGACTGGTGACACGGAGCCGCAGTTGGGCAAACGTTTGTTTCGGAGCCGGGCCTTTCCCCCAAAGCGGCACCCGTGACGGCGCGCTGCTCGGACCCAGAGACAAGAGCGCTCTGTGTGAGTCGCCCCTATTTCTGGCGAAGAAGCTTTCACACAAATTCAGCACAGAAAAAGCATTTGCTGTAGGGAGAAAGTCAGCGTCACATGTGCTGCTCTTGAAAAAAAAAACAGCAATAATAATTCTTTGTAACGGCCAAACTATGCAAAAACGCAGCTTTCTCGTGGTTTCCGGGGGCCTGAACGAACCGACGCGTAGAAACGCCCAACTCAAACACTGCAGCGGTGATCACGGTTCAACCAGCCCATCCGCTGGTACGAAGACTCGTCTCCGCAGCGCGTTCTCGAATTTTAGTTAAAATCGACGTTCCTTCAAGAAAAAGCTCATGCATATTAATGAGATTCGGAGTCTCGATTGCGTGTGAATAAGGGACCGGTGACGTGTGTGTGTGTGTGTGAGCGTGTGTCTGACAGCTGGGGTCGGAGGGCAGCGCTGAAACCAAGAGGTGTGGCCCTTTCGGGTTTCGCCTTCCCTCCTCCCAGGGGCACGAGGCACACCGGTTGTCACCTTGGAGGGTTCGGGGGCTCGTGAAGAAGCAGCCGCCTCCCCGGGAGAGAATGTCAGCGCGAGCCCTGGGCAGTTTTGACAAACAGAGTATATATTGATACATGATAAAGTATGCTAGAAATCACCCCACTGCTAAAGGCTACTATAGTTTTAATATCATCATTTGAATTAACAAGCATTCTGTGGAGAAATAATGAGCTTTCATTATTCAGAACATCATCCTTACCCAGGGAGCTCAGAAGCTATTAGCGCTTGAGAACTTAATGAAAAGAAGATAAAGAAGGTTTTAGATAAAAGTTTGAATGGCCACACTCGATAACCAGAGTTAAAATTTAATGCGGCTGCCAAGTGATGGATGGGCCTTATCTGGGTGGAGATGAACAGGGGACCTGCCCTTGGAGGATGGAGCTCAAGGTGGAGGGCCGCCTCGCGCAGGGAGTGGCGGCGCCGGGCCGCACGCGTCCGGGACGAGATGAGCCCGGGCCGCCTGTCCGCCTCCACACGTACCCCTTTTTTCAGCTAAAGTTACCCAGAAATACTGCTGGAACCGGGATGGGGCACTGAGAAAGGTGTGCTCAAGGCTGTGGCTCCACGGGGAGGCGGCTGCTCGGCGTGCGAGTCTTCAACCTGTAGAGGAGACAGTCCACGAGCATCGAGTCCCAGCGCCGATGTCCTAGGCGTCCTTTCAATGCCTATCCCTAACCCTAACCCTAGACCCTTCCCGCGTGCGAGCGTACCGCTGAAGGAAGCGTCGGCTCTCTAGCAGCTCCGTCGAGATCCAAACTCCCTAACGAAGAAACTGACACGGCAGGAAATCCTCATTCATGCTCAGAAGCTTCCGGAAGTCCGGAAAGTTTGCTGACGACAACCGTCGCTTGCTCCCCTTCCGTCCCTCTTGCGGGAGTTACACCTTCAAAGCTGCCGTAGCGGTTGAATAAGCCGATGTACAGCCTTTCATAATACAGAATGCGACATCTTTCTCCAACTGTGTGTTTATAACACAGTAAACACATCCTTGTGCTGTACCAATGGTGTAAAACACATTGTATTGCTGGATCCAATACCTTGATTAAATCGATGGGGTATTACATAAAAAGGACATCCCACTTAAAAGTGAATATCAATCATTGCACACTATTCTCTGATACTGATTAATCCATAAAGACCTGCCAAGCGCCCCAAATGTAGCTGCATTCTTTATATATCTTTTCATGTGGAGGATTTGAAGGGCGGCATCACCAGCACCTTGGCTCCTTGACCATGCAACTAATTCTGTCTCACATTGTGTTTAGAAACGGTACACTTTGCTCTGCTTCCCAGGAATCAAGCCTGGACACATGTGCGGCCAATATGCATTCACTATATAAAACATTTATGTTGGCCTATATAATCTTTTTAAAATAACCAATTACTATTTTGACCAGGACAATAAAGATGAACATCAAACCTAGGTGTTTTATGGAAAGGTAAATATTATTCAAATGCATTTTCCTCTCTGGTTTTACTGTCCATAACGCAGTTTGTTTTGCACTTCAAAGAAAGCGTTTAATCTTTTTTAAGCCCCAATAAAGAATCCCTATTTGTAATGGGTCCTCTGTTTATGGTGGCCATATAACCATAATTAAACAAACCCACATGGCCCTGGTTGCAAGAAAAGATCTAAAAACATCAAGCTTTGAGAAGTGAAAATTACATTCCATAATCTGTCTTTCTCTGGTGTCCCATCCAGGTTTTCCCTGGCAGCCTAGTCCCCATGTTTCCAGGATAGGCTCCAGACCACCAGGAGTTATCAGTAGTGACTGAGAGAGTTAGCAAGTCTGTTTATTTGAGGTACATGCATACACTTCCCTTGATAAAAAAGTTATTATTATTGTTATTCTTGTTTTTTTCTATACATAATATATATAAATATTTTTCATATTATATATTTACATTTATCATTATATGTATATAATAATAATAATAATAATAATAATAATAATAATAATAATCCTATCATCCTATTCTCCATTGCCAATTATGCTTATGCTACAGTTTTTGGAAGTGGATAGTGTTATATTAAATTCATAACCCAAACTTAAATAGTAACAAAATAGAACATGAAACTTTTTAACGTAAAGACAATTAACTCACCATGGCTTGCGGAATAAGGGAAACTGCAACCTCTGATGGGGGGTGTGGTGCAGCAGTGGGGTTGGTCTGTGGTTCGAGTCCTGCGCGGGAGCCTTGCGGCATACTGGTGTCCCATCCGGGGTGTGTAGCCTTCCCCCTCCAGCCTTGTGCCCTGTGTTTCTGGGTTAGGCTCTGGTCTGTTGTGACCCCGCTTGGCACAAGGGGTTGCAGACATTGTGCGTGCACCCTCTGACCTGTATAATAGAAAAAGAGGTAACAATTGCACTCTGGGAAATTTTGCATTTGCAATTATTTTCCCCTTTTTACATTTACATTTATTCAAGTACTTGGAGTGGGACAGCAGGTATGGTAGTGGTTAGAGCTACTGCCTTTGGATCCCAATGTTGCAGGTTTGAGTCCCACCTCTGGCTATAGTACTCTTGAGCAAGGTACTTACCCTAAATTACTGCAGTAAAATTACCAAGCTGTATAAATGGGTGAACAATTGTATCCTGAACACTGTAAGTTGCTTTGGAGAAAAGCATCAGCTAACTGACCCAATGTATATGTAGAGCATTGTGTTAAAGGCTGGTTCCTTAACATAGATACTAAATAAAATAGGAGCTCTGCTTTGTTTTTTGTGACTTGACCTACAGGTACAAGAGAAAGCCTCACTAACAATGAGTCCCAAAAGATCTGACCCCACTTGCTGTCCTGGAGACCCCGTGTGGTCCCTGCAAGCGACCGGAGAACCAGAGCTCCAATGCAACTGCTCAGCGTCAGTTCTGTGTAAGGATTTCAGTCGTTTAATATTCACTTTTCCAGAGCACCCAGGGCCTGGAGGGTGTATTCCGAGGTGGACGTGTCAGCAAACCAACTCAACAAGCAACTAGATCCCTCAGCTGGGCATTCGCTGCAAACACTTAAAATTCCTTTTTTAAAATACGAAGAATATGAGCCAAATCATAAGGGCGCACAGAGGTACGCACCTCTCGTATACAGCATCAAACACGAACGTGGCGGCAAATGCATTCTGATACCGCTCTACGACACGACTGAGGCGTCGAGTTGTGGTCCATTCCCACCTGACCCCACGGCTTCCTCCATATCACAGCCTCTCGAGCCCCAAAAGTAGCTTCATTGCGCCACATGAAATCGATTTGTCATTTCGATGTTGATCTCTTCACGCCGCCTTAATGGCCTTCTCGACCGTGCTCATTAGCAAACAAACAAAAACCAAACAAAGCAAAACTGTAGTAAAAGAGCAGCTGAGACATTTCAGATTATTTCCCCTGAATTAAAATGTGGCAGTAAAACTTGTTTGTTTGGCCCCCCAACGAGGATCCACTTGCCTTCATGGCAACAGGGCCACGTTGCCGCCATATGTGGGCGCTGATTGCAAACACCTGGTGCCGCTCACCACGTTTTACTGAGCCCGACTCGCACCGCGGTATCCCGTATCGGCTGAAGAGGTTTGATGGGGGAGGCCGGAAGGCCGGATGGAAGGAGCTGCAGTCGTCCAGGTGGTATATCCCCACCCTTGGAGGTCTACCTGCCGTACCTTTCGCAGGGCTTCGTTCACCCGTCCCTGTATGGAGTTACTGCTTTCCATTCGAGGTGTGGAGTAACTTCCTTGTTTTATCCCCCAGTGGACCGTAAAAATGAAGCAGAATCTGTCCCGTGACCCCTGGCGCCACATCAGTCAGCGTACGCAGTTGGTAACCATGACATTCGTAATGAACGAGCCATTCTTGCACCCTTCTTTCAGCGAAAAAGAATTTTGGTACCATATACTGTACTGTGCAGAAGTGTTAGGCTCTTAGATGTTTCACAAAAATATTTCTTTTAGACTGTTACTTAATGTCTTCTGCATTAGTGTCAGTGGGAAAGAGCATATTTTAGATTTCCAAGCATTCCTTTTGCAAAAAGTTACAGTATCACAGTAAGGGTTTTGTATGTCATTAATGAAAGAAAGTACACACACACCGTCTGAGACTGCTTATCCCAATCGGGGTTGCGGCAAATAGGAGCCTAACCCAGCAACACAGGGCGCAAGACTGGAGGGGGAGGGGACACACCCAGGACGGGACGCCAGTCCATCGCAAGGTACCCCACGCAGGACTCGAACCCCCGACCCGCCAGAGAGCAGGACCCTGCCAAGCCGTCCGCGACCCCACTCGGGACAAGCGGTTGTTGACGATGGATAGCTACTAAGATTTGTAGGAAGTTTATTAACTAAGATATTGTTTTTGGATAGAGGGTGCGGTGGCGCAGTAGGTTGGACCACGATCCTACTCTCTAGTGGGTCTGGGGTTCGAATCCCGCTTGGGGTGCCTTGCGGCGGACTGGTGTCCCATCCTGGGTGTGTCCTCTTCCCCCTCCGGCCTTACGCCCTGTGTTGCCGGGTAGGCTCCGGTTCCCCGTGACCCTGTATGGGACGAGCAGTTCCGAAAGTGTGTGTGTGTGTATGTATGTATGTATTGTTTTTGGAAGCATTCTCCCCCAAGTGCCTAAAACTTTTGCACATTCCTGTATATTGTACACAATGTACTGTGTTTTCTATACATATACAGTATATAACTGTATAATGTAAAGCAGCTATATATGTTGAAAAATGGTTGTTGTTATCAGTGGTGTGCAGGGATAGATTAAGGAGCTGAACACCGCCCTCCCCTCACCCCCCCCCTCCTCCACCCCACACCACGTGCTGATAATAGACCCCCCTGCTCTCCCTGCAGCAGTGGGTGCTGAGTGCCAGCGCCCCGACACCTCCCGGCTGCTGCTGGATCCCGCAGGAGGGCGTATAAATCACAGCCGCCAGTAGGGCCATGTTTGCTCTTATTGGTCCATTTGTCAACATGCAGATCTACCATCCACCATAATCAGTTTAAAGCGTGCTGGGGATATAATCAATAACAAGTGCTGCTTATTCAAGTCCCTGTGCAGCAGCGTCGCCGGCGTGTGCGGCGCTCTCCGGTGTATTGATTGTCTTGTCAAAATATTTCATTAGCGCTTTGCCAATATTAAACATGAAAATGATGTCAAAGGAAAATGTCAGGGGGCTATCAAATTAGTCTCCTTATCTGCGCTGCATTTATCAGTTGATAAATGAAAAGACAGGCCTGCCAAAATAACTGCCAGTGAATTATTTATCGCCGAGCAATGCGTAACACTGCGCTGCTTGGGCCTCCAAACAGCTGGGTGTCAATAATCGCACAGAATATGCTTAATTGAGCCGCCGCCGCGAACGTCGGCTCTCGAGCGACCTCGGGTTACCGCGGTTCCTCTCGTGCCTCCTGTTTGCATTTAGTCGTTTGGCTTGACGTTCTAAGTCGCTTCGGAGAAAAGTGTCAGAAAAGTGCGAGTTGAAACGAATCTGTATTTCGGTGCTTCGTTTGTAGAGCTTATTCCCAGTCGTAATGTATTTAGTCACCGATTGTCTTCTTACCTGTATGTTTACCACTTTAAATCCATCATTTATATTTATTCATTCAGCAGAAGCTTTTCTCCAAAGCGACGTACATCTCATAGAAAATACAATGTGTTCATTACATGAGCAGAAGAGACACTTAGATGCAGACGTGTGATTCCTAAGTGCGGTTAGTTTGTTTCTTTCCACCATATGAGCCAACGTTCATCACACGAGTAGCTGCATGAAACTTTATTTGAATATCGAGATACCTAATCATATTCGTTATATATATTTATAATATATAAACATTTACATTACATTGCTTGAGTAGCTGTGCAAAGGGTTATTGAAGCACTGATACAGTGATAATTACCCTGCTCCATAGATCGTTGCAGGTAACTTAATGCTGCAGTTTGCTCTGGACTTACAATGTTAAGCTACTTACAGTTTTTTACCCTTTTATATTCCTGGGTAATTTTAGTGGAGCAATTTAGGGTAAGTACCTTGCTCAAGGGTACAACAGGTGTAGGTGAGATTTGAAGCGGGACCCTTCAGATCCAAAAGTCGAAGCTCTAACCACAACCCCCTGCCACCCTGTTTCTGGGGTCTTTGCCATCAAGGTGGTCAGGGGTCCTTGTGTTGCAAACTACATCACAGAAAATATTATCTCTTCAGCACTGGAATTTTTAATTTTTTTTTACCACTTTCCACATATCAGACATCGTGACAACACTCCACACATAGAAACAGGACAGTTGTTATGCGCTCACTCATCCATCATCTAATGGGGTTCATTCATTCTGGGAAAATTCCCGTTATTATGGAGCCACTTTACGGTTATTTCTGATGGAAAACTAAATTGAACCCTGGACAAAAAATACATCACCTGACAATAAACAAATAGAACACAATAAATGTACTTTTTTAATGCATGCCAAGAATAACATGAGAATGATAACATGAATAAATGTAAATGTAAATATAATGTAAATGTAACAACATATTTTAGAATATCTTCAGCAGAAATTTATTCTGTCACTTTTTTATTCTAGTACCATAAATTGTATGAAGAGAATTAATTTTTGAACCTTTAGCTTTACCTTTGGACTCTGATTTGTAAACTAAGAAAAGTAGAAATTGAATTTCAGCAGAGGCTGCGCACTTTTGCAATATAAGGCATTTGTATGATGTCATCATTCACAGTTTGACACAACTTGTTTCTTATTATTGAATGTGCCATCATAGTTTTAAGTCTTTCATTTACCGCAGTCAGTGCTGTGACTGGTTGAGGTGGTCAAAGTGACAGCAAGCAGGGAGTACATTTACCTGATGCTTTTCTCCAAAGTGACTTACAGTGTTAAGGTCACAATTATCTGTCCATTCATAAAGCTGGGTAATTTTACTGGAGCAATTTAGGGTAAGTACCTTGTTCAAGGGTACTACAGCTGGAGGTGCGGATCAAATCTGCAACCTCTGGATCCGAAGACAGCAGCTCTAACCAGTACTCTACCAGCTGTCCCAGAAAGTCCAGCCTCCGTGTGTTTTGCAGAATAGAGGACGTAGCAAGTGGTGAATAAAATACCAGCCATGCGTGTACAACTATGATGTCACTTTCAAAAATTCCATCGTACTGAAAGGTAGTCCGTTTTGCGGAGAAACGGTGCATATTTTCGGAAGTCGCCGTAGTGCTTTCTCGTTCTCCAGAGTCCCGTTATTGTCCTCTTCTGTTACGAAACTGTTGTCCTGAGCGCTCTTCTGCAATGCGAGCACTTTCCGTGAGCCTTTATGATAAATGTTGAAAGAGCACGCTGCTGACGGGCCTCCGAGGAGCTGCGGGGCGGCTGGGAAAGAGCGGGTCGGGTGGGGTGTGGTGGTGGTGGTGGGGGGGGCACGGCAGCCGGAGGAGCCCTCGCTCGCACCACCATCCTCCGGCCTCCGCCTGCATCTCCTGCGGGGCACCTGGCTGCACAAGATGAGGCTGAAACGAGCTCACCTCTCCACCGCGCTGCTACTCGCTGCTTCTTTGCTCAGCCGCTGAATTTTAAAGACATTGTGAGAGGAATCGGCTCCCAGGACCAATTATTAGCAACAAGCTCAGCTCCTCGAACCGCTTCTGTTCTCAAATCGCAATGACATTTTGCATCTTTCTACCACCGCTGATCATTTGCATTAGATACAAAAAGAAACGCATTTAGGGTAAACCGGTAAATTACGGTACGGATGGATGTTTTGCACACACACACACACACACACACACACACACGTGCGCGCGCACACACACAAAAAGGCTTAGGCTTGTATTTCCATCTTTATTCTCCACAGCATCCAGTTGCGCACAGGGTCTCAGAGGAGATTTACTACAGACCCTCCGGGCCACAAGTGGAGGTTTGGCCCAATTATGGGATTCTGCGCCGGCACTCTTCTGCTCCTGCTGCAGGCGGCGTGCGGGCAGACCGAGACAAGGTCCTCGGGGTGCCGGGTTCGGCCTTCTCTTTTTGCTTCTTCTTCTCTCGAAACGGACCTGCTGCTTCCCGTACCTAGCTTTTACTGCAAATAACATCCATAATGCATATGATAAAATTTGCAACTCACATGCAGGTGGCTGCTCTTTTACCTGTTTCACTTAAACGAGTTCATCTGTTTCCAAATCATGGCTAAAACACACAACACACAGTATAGATTGTGAAAAAAACGTATTTACGTGTGATCCTCTACAGCGGGTGTGGATAGTTCCTTGAACTTACATATATTGATTTAACTGATGCTTTTCTCCAAAGCAGCTTACAATTTTAAGTACGGTACTTCCCCATTTATACAGTTGGGTAATTTTACTGGAGCAACTTAAGGTAAGTACCTTGCTCAAGGGTAGGGATCAAACCAGCTACCTTTGGGTCCAAAAGCAGTGACTCTAACCGCTACATTACAATGTGCCCCCATCAACGTTGCTGCACCTACAACTACTTACCCATTTGTACACGTGGGTCATTCTACTGGAGCAGTTTAGGGTAAGTACTGTGCTCAGAGATATAAGAGCTGGAGGTGAGATTCCAACCTCCAAACTTTGAGTCCAAAGGCAGCAGCTCGAACCACTGAGCTATCAGCTGTCCGAATTCGACCGCGTCGCGACAAAAATGTTTATTTCATTTATTTAACTGACATTTTGAAAAGCTACTCATCCACACATCGCTCTGTGTTCAAGTATTAAAGAGATTTTAATACAAGTAGAAACCATGTAGTGTTTTGCTGTTGTGAAAGACGCGGGTGATTATGGCACGAATTGTATTTCTTATGCATTTATTATGTTTATATAGGAACGCAGCTGCTGGCTCGCGGTGGCGCGGGCGGGGGGTCCCGGAGGACACGCGTACCTGTTGAAAAGGCCCGGCGTTGACGCGTCGCCGCGCAGCGTGTGCGCAGGACGGGCCGCCGCAGTCATGGGGCGAGCGGAGTGACCGGCGAAGCACGCGCAGAAAAACAGAAGGAAACTCGGAATGAGTTGTAGCGCAGAGCAGCTGGAACTAATTGCCATGTCAGTCCAAGTTTTACAAGACGCAACCTTGTGTCTTGTGATTGCTGATTGAATTGGCTCCACTTTATTAGAGGTTACAGCTCCCATGCGGGTATAAAACAGCAACACAAATATGTGCTTACCAGCTCCCAGGAAATTCGGCAGTGAAACTGGATTAAGCAAGCCTGAATCTTCTTATGTAGTTTGAATCAAAGGACACAGAATTCTTCTTTAGATACTGGCTTTGGGATTAAACACTTGGCCCACTGCATGAACTCCGCACCATAAATCTCTTTGTAATTATCTGCTTTTGTGCTGTCACATGAAAGCCTTTACAGTATTCAGGCACGTTACTGAAAGAAAAGGTCTCAATGTGGCTGAAAATCGTTGCTGGAAAATGCACCCGACTTGTGCCATGTTTCTGAGACGCTTGGCTCTGCCGAACGCTGCCGGCTCCCGGAGCGGAGCGGGCCGAGGCGGCCGACTGGCAGCGGGAACCCGCGCCTCCATGCACCCCGTCGCTGGTAAACCCATTAGAGACAAGCCGTGCCCACCGAGGGTCCCCGGTGCAGCAGGACGACTTGGCCGAAGCCTCTCTGCAGCGCACTGAGTCGCACCCAACACCAGCGGACGTTAAAGTTCACGCTGGCTTTGTGGAGGAGGGGAAAGGGACCAGCACCCTTCCGATTCCTTCCTCTTCAACTGGACGTTCAATGAGATCTTTCCTTACCCCACTTACAAATATATACAGACGGTCCTCGAGTTACGGCGGTCCGACTTACGATTTTTCGACTTTACGGTGGTGCGATAGTGATAGACAATCAGTAGAAACTGTACTTCGAATTTGGAATTTAGATTTTTTTCCCTGGCAAGCAGTGTTCTGTGTTTCCAGAGTTTTTTGGATACCACTCCCCCCGTATCTACACTGTGTTTTATGCATCCATCATGTCTACGAAATGCCCATCGGTGTGGAGAAACTCTCAAGATAATTTCCCAGCATTCAGAGAGCAAGCCGTAATGGTCATCTCACATCAACTTGGACTTTCGCAACCGATGATCTCAACCATCTTAAAGGATAAGAAGCAATGATATTTGGTAGATTAGGTGTATTAAACGCATTTTCAACTTAACGATATTTTCGATTTACAATGGCTTTATTGGAACGTAACTCCGTCGTAAGTTGGGGACCGTCTCTATATATAAAATATAAAAAAACTGACACTGTTTCACATAATAATAGTATTAAACCATTAAATGTAAAGTACGTTTTTAAAAATCAAATTTATGTTTCATTCATTTAAAAAAAGGTAGGCTATTAAAGTCACTGAGGTGTCATTTCATGTTTAGATGTTCCAGTGAAGGGCATTTCCCCATTTCCACAGATATTTGTCATTTTGGGAAAGGCTGAAGGGATCATAAAAAAAACATATATATACACACAGTCACACACAGACACATATATATCAGTTGTGTACTATATTTAACTGACCCATAAATCTGTTTTTAAATTGTCTTTCATTTTAAATACCCTGGTGAAGGCTTCCTTTTCACAGGTTGTTAAGTACCACAATCCACGCACTGCGTCACATTTATCTTAACAGTGTAATTGGTCCAGCTCCCTTGGCTGGTGGCTCAGATACTGGCCCTCCCTCAAGGCCCAGAATGTAGAGAAATCCCAGGCCTTCCCAGGACTCTCGGCACACGGGGGGGGGGGGGGGGGGGATAAAAAGGCTGTATTACCATCTACCACGAGCTGGATGACAGCAGCGCCAACTGGAGGCTTCAGCTCTGCACTTTGGAGGCCCACAGAGAGCAAAATCCCTCCATGTCCAGCAATGTGGTCAGATGGCTCCAGCACAGGTCTCACCAAGTCAGAGAGGAAGGGAAATGAGCTTTAGACAGAGCAGAATGAACGGTTGCCTTTAGAGTGAAATATATAGGTTGGGTATGGAGAGTGAGAAGAGAAGAGAAGGATGAGAGACCAAGCATGTGGAAGATCCTGCAGACCTGTTGTCCTCCTCCTGTTTCTCTCCACCCAGCAGAACAAGTTTGGTTCAGGGAAGCCTCGGTGACGCTTCCTGCTCGGGTGTTTCTCCTTCAACAGGACATGCGGACACACCCAACGTTCGCGACACCTGCAAATCTTTTATGTTCTCTCATAACCAGGGCACGGTTAAGAGAAGTAAACACCCCCAGGTAAGCGGTAGTTCCACGAGCTTCAGCCGTAACATCAGTGACTTGGGTGAAGCCAATAACAATACAGGTGACTCTTATTTAATCTGGCATATCCATGAATAATATTATACATCTAAACACATTCCATCCTCACAGGTCATCATTCAAGGATTATGACAGCCACAATGCAGTTGCTGTGTGCTTTACACATATATTCACCTATAACAATAATAATAATAATAATAATTCTAATAATAATAAGAATAACAACCTTTGGGGGCCACTGGTAGCATGTTGGTTAGACTTTCTGACATGAAGATTTCAGGTTCAAGTCCCACTTCCAGCTGTAGTAGCCTTGAAAATGTATTTTCTCTAAATTGCTCCAGTGAAATTACCCACCTGTATGGATAAATAACAGTAAGTAGCTTAACACTGTAAGTCACTTTGGAGAAAAACATTTGCTAAAAGAGTACATGTAGCAGCTTACAGTATGTTCAAAATTCAGTAGTGGACAAATGTAACAAATCAAGCAAGATAATATAAAAAGTTAAAGTTGTGACACAACTTTAATGCAGTATTCAGTCATATAATCACCTGGCAACTTTGAGCAAACCTAAAAAATAAACAGATATTAAATAGCTATAGCAAAAAAAAATCACAACACTGATTCATTTTATTACAGAAACAATTTTTTAGTTATCTTTCATGCATTTCTATCTAATATGCTATGATTTACCTACTTTTCACGGTTGTTTCCATGTATAGCTCTTTTTTTCCTAATGAAAAGCGCATCTCTTGTTCAATTGGTCTGACATCTTAAACAGACTTACTTTGAGCTATGAAGAGGTCAAATCAGTTAGGCACAGACACACACCACTGTGTGTTATAGTCACTGAATTACACACAATTAGTCTTCGAGACACACATGCCAACACGCACACAGCTCCCATCAGCCCTTGTGCCATGAAACCCTGGACTGGTACCCAGGGATGAGCTGAGCTCTTCGTGTCCACTGTGGGTTGAACAGCTCTCACACAGCGATGCTCTGGTGGCCATCATGACGTCTGTTATTATCACCGGTCCCGAGGTGAGCGTGACGCTCAGAGGGCGCCAGTCGGCCCACACCTGCGTCCTCGCACGAAGTGGGAAAATAGGAATTGTTGTGCCGCTGAACAGCTCAGAAGTTTGCCAGTCAAATTGTGTTACAAAATACACACAAATTATATATGTTTAATGTACACAGAACAGAAATGATACCTTGTGAACCATCCAGTCAGACACCCAATGAAATGGCCAGGCGTATGTTTTGTGTCATTTGTGCTTTCAGACATGCAATCGTGCGGAAGCAGTCAGGCAAGCATACACACACACACACACACACACACACACACACACACACACACACACACACACGCACACAGAGACTCACACACTCGCACACATACACTCATAGAGGCAAACCTAATTTTCACTGGATGACCGTGTGATGAAAGATCGGGTGTTTTTCTCATCTCCCCGCTGCGGTTAGTGCAAGTGTGATTAAATTAAACCTTGCCCAAGTTTCAATAAACGTATTACAACAATTGCATTACCTTGACAAAGATTTAGGGACTTGTGTGATAGGATTTGATTATTCCAGGACATTGTGTTTTTTTAATGTTGTTTTTCTTTAAGCTGAAGGTACATCCTCCTCAGAACAAGTTTAAGGAATTATTGCGACTCCGACACAGTGCAGAGGACCCTTGGAACACCGATACTTTAAACAACGGGTCCCATGTACCTAATCCAATCCACCCACTTTCTGCCTGTTGTCTACAGACGCGCTTTATTGCCTTTCGGAGCCGTTCCCTTCTACAGGAAAGGTTAGTTGCTAAAATACGCTCTCTCCTCCAGTTGGAATTGCTGTGCTGCTCATCCATACGTTAGGATGATGAGCACAGCAGCAAGTAGGTTCTCATAACCTGCCTTTGTGTTTTTGTCACATTGCGTGTCTTCTGACCCGCGGAAGCAGTGACGCCGAGGTAGCGTGAACGGGACCCCCGCGGGAGCGAACACGAACTCGCGGCAACGTGATGCTCGGCTCCGGCCCGCTGCTGGCACGGCGGGAGGGGATTGGGAAGCCGTGAACGAGAGGCTCTGAGAAGATTCCTCAGATGCCTGTGCTGATTAAAGTCCTCTGCCATGTGCATGATTTAATGTCCAAGCAGATGAGAAGTGCGGAAAGGTATGAAAGGGTTCACCGCGTTCCTGGACAAGTGGTGGCAAGAAGCTCAAACGTTTCCACACCTTGCTTTTAATTAGCGCATTGCTTCAGATTGAATATTGCTTCCAGTCACTGCACTGGATAAATAAAACTGTGACCTACCCTGACAGCATGCAGAGCGAGGAGTGGATTTAATGGACACTGGATTTCCACCAAAGATCCATTCATGACAATTCAGAGTTACAAGCAAAAGTAATTTGCCGCCTAAAATTCGCATAATAACCCATCAGCTCACACCTACGAGCAAAAGCTGTTGGGAAACTCCTGTTTAAAATTCACGGCTCGCCGACCCCCACGCAGGCCGTGCCTTCTCCCGTACGCGTCAGCTGTCATACGGCATAGCCACGCGCGCTCTGGCAATTTTCTCTAGGAAAACGCAATACTTTTTATCTTCTATAATAACAATGATCCCTAAAGGTAAAGAGGTTAAAATGCTAAATGGTGAAAAGGCAAAAAAGAGCCTTAAAAAGCCTCAGATGATAAAGCTGTACTGTACACTGTAAGTGTCCTCGCCTTGAAGTTCTCACTCATCCTATTTCTTTTAAATCTTATCGTTTATACCACATTGGAGTGTTTGACTTACTTGTCAGGTCGTGCATATTTCATCTGGGGCTAAAAATCTTGTCGAGAAAATGTTTTTATCATGTGCACAGCCTCTTAGAAATAAGAAGTGATGTTCATTGTGCAGCTGCACCACCATGATGCCCAAGAAGAATGCAACAAAATAAGAAAATCAAAGGAGAAACATTGCACACTTTGCACTTTTTTTTATTTAACCTTTAATATTGGACTCCACATCTGCATTTCGCTGTATATTTCTACTACACCTTTATTATATTTCTATTATTCAACATTTTTAGACTACTATATGTATATTTTTACCACTATATTTTTATCATACTTTATTTACTTAATTATTTGTTTTATTGGGGGTGCGGTGGCGCAGTGGGTTGGACCGGGTCCTGCTCTCCGGTGGGTCTGGGGTTCGAGTCCCGCTTGGGGTGCCTTGCGATGGACTGGCGTCCTGTCCTGGGTGTGTCCCCTCCCCCTCTGGCCCTATGCCCTGTGTTGCCGGGTAGGCTCCGGTTCTCCGCTACCCCATATGGGACGAGCGGTTCAGAAAGTGTGTGTGTGTGTGTGTGTGTGTGTGTGTGTGTGTGTGTGTGTATTTGTTTTATTATTTATTCTATCCTATTTCATCATTATATATTCTTCATATTTCTGTGGTATGTTTTTAATTTCTACTTTATTTGTATTGCCTTTTTTTATATTATCTCTTCTATCAGTCTGTATTTTACTGCGCGTCGTACTAAGTATGGTTGTGTATGTGACATAAAATAATAAAACTTTAATTTGAACTTGAAAAAGCTAGCAAAAACATGGGAAAGGGAAGTAGAGAGCCTTCAAATGTGTTATTTATAATTATTTTTAAACATGTTGATCTTGAACCTGGATTTAAAGGTGTCCACAACAGTTCTGATATGCTGGATTTAGTCAGAATTAAACTTTCACTGCTTTTAGAAGATAAAGCAGGATTTCTGTATGTTTGTTAAAAACTGGGTGACTCTTTTGTGGCTCAGAAAAGCATTTTTTATTTTTTTCTATTCATTTTTACATAAATGAATTTTATGTAGAGCTCTTTTTCTGAAAATTTTATCCGCATGCAGACATTCAGAAATGAACGATGGTCACGATGCGAGGGAAGCCTGTATTTGAACTGACAGTATTGCAACATTATTTCAATGAATGAACATTGTGGAAGGGTCAAAAAATACCAAATAGCTAGAGGAACCAGCTAGCCCACAGTCTCCATTGCACAGAAGCAAAGGTGAGCTGTTCAGTACAGTGACAAAGAGACTGCATGATTTCCATCTCATCATGTTCTATATTAGTGAAAAGTCAATGATGAATTGATCTCTGGAAATTAAAATAGAACACATTTAAGGATCTCATTAGGTAATGAATTAAGCTGTGACTAAGAAACAATAAATGTAAAAAATAAATATAGACCTTCCCAAGCTGACTATGCCAATAAACACACTAACACATCTAATGTGTGGTGCAGGTCACAGGCTGAATACCAAGAGAGCTTATTTGTCATTTCTTCTCAGTGCCGGTGCTCCATCATTCTGCTGTGTCAAAATGGCCATACTTCATTTGCAGTTTTAAGCACTAAATCACGAATGTTTAATTTATTAAAAGAGCCTGTGAGACAGCAAGCAGGGCAAGATCTGAGGGCAAGGTGTCAGGCTTCCGTCGCTCTGTTTCGGTCAACTAAATGGATGATCAGGTGCGATCACAAATCCTGCCATTCTAGAGTCACGTATAGAAAGGTGGCCACAGGTTCCAATGCCAAACCTGTGCCATGAAACAGGGACTTAATCCCAGAAAAGAAACTATAATAGGAATCATTTTCAAAAACCTGCATCTTATTTAAAGGAACAATATTAAACTGTTAAATTAAATGTGTTCCCAGACCACAGTCTTCTCGTTTGGATTTGCCACCGAAAGATAGTTACCCTACAAAATATCATTCATTGTATGGGTGTAGAACTGCAACCTTGCACTCAAAAGACTGAGGTTCAAATCCCACCTCGTACGGTAGTACCCTTGCTTACCTTGAATTAATACAGTAAAAAATTATTCAGTTGTACAGATGGCTAACGCAGTGTAAGCAGTAGTGTGACACAGTTTGCCACTTTGGCAGAAGGCATCAGTTAAATAAATAAAAGTAAATGCTCTGTATTGCCTTTTGGTATTGAGCACAACAAGAGGGGAAGAGTGTTCTTGCAACACACAGTGTCAACAGAGCTAGCGTGTTTAAGCTCGTGATGGAGTTTTCTGAATGAAATCAACTTACCGCAATAGATGGGGTCACTTGGGGTGGCCGAGACGCCCCGTTATCGATGTTGCGGCAGTTTGGACAGATGACAAAGAGGCCTGGCTGGCAGCGAAGAGACGACCTGGGCAGCGGATGGGTGGAGAGCCAGGTGCCAGGCAAGCAAACTATACACACCTGCCGCCAGGCCGGCCCTGTGTTTCACGCTCTGCTGCTGCCAGCAACGGTTTATCTACTGATCAACTCGGCTGCTGTGCTTCAGGGCTTGTGGGACATCCCGGAATTTTGGCAAGCAGCCCCCTACCCCATCCTGCTTTTCCCCACTGGGGTGTTTATTTGTGTCACTGGTGTCACTGCCTGTCCTGTGTTTGTTCATTGCTCTGTGTGTGTGTGTGTGTGTGTGTGTGTGTGTGTGTGTGTGTGCGTGTGTGTGTGTGCATGTGCACATATGTGTGTGTGTCTGTGCATGGATGGGAGTGAGGAACAGAGTGGGGGTAGGGGACAACCTGCATGTTTTTGAACTGTTTCGAAGAGTGCTGTAAAGCCAGAGCATGTCCAATCCACCCTTCAAACACACACACACACACACACACACACACACACACACACACACACACACACCACCTCATGTTTTATAACCTCCTGTCTGGCTGCTAGGGTTGCCTGCTTGCATTAATTACCTCCAGCATTCCCATGGTGCCCTTATTTCAAACTAACCTTTAGGGTACGCCATAGAGACGTGGGCCAGACCAGGGTTCAAACCAATTAACAAACAACTTTTCTTACAGGATCCTGCTCCCCTACCCCCCCCCAACCCCCCGCCCCTTCCCAAGTGCCTGCCGACACAAAGTGGCGTGATCAGGGAGCTGTGTCTCCTTGTTCGGTCATAAATTAAACATTATTTACGTCATCACCTCGCAAGTTTCCTGTGCCCTGTGTTTCCTTTGTGCCAGTAAATCTGATAAGTAGACAAATACATTTTCTGTTAATGCGTGACAAGTTATCGGGCAATTCGTGAAATTTCATATGACAGTAAAGGACTATATTTCAGGGAATTGCAAGCTTATGTATTAAAATAAAGTGCCTTTATGTTATAACATACAGTGCTGTCAAAAAAATTGCCCCTTTCTAATTTTCTGTATTTTTGCACGTTTGATATTAAATTTGTTTAGATTTTTTTTTGCCAGCTCTAGAAATATATGAGGGAGTGTAAGAGAAAGAGGGACAACAATACTGTTATGTTATTTCTGTGGTGTGGAGGATAATGAAATGCACAATCATTGGAGTGAAAAAATAATTGTACCCTAATTTTAAAGGGACTAATTATGGTGTAAAATACACTCCACTGGATGAATACAATCAGGCCTGATTTAGGCAGTCCTGTGCAGTACAATTTCCAGATACTTTAACTCTTACCAGTAGAAGTCAAGTTGGCAAAACAGCATTCCTCTTAGACCTCGGTAGAAAAGCTGCTGGTTTATGTAGCTATATGTAAGAGTAGTTGGCCTGCCAAACTCTCTCGATGAACATATTGTAAAATCATTAATGAGCTCAAAAAGAACCCAGAACATCATCCATGGAACTGCAGGCCTTGAATAATGTTCTGTGCAGTGATGAATCAAAAGTAAAACTTTTTTGTTCATGTGGACCCTGTTATGTTGGGCAAAATCCAAAAATTTAATTTTAGAGTGAAGAACTTCTCCCAACAATCCAGCATGGTGGTGGCAGTGTGATGGTCTGGGGATGTTTTGCTGCCACATGACCTGGTGTCACTGAAGGAGCTATGATTTTTTCTTATTACTGGAAAATTCTGAAGGTGAATGTCAGGCCATCACTTGGTGAACTGAAGCAGAAGCACAGTTGGGTCAGACAGGAATGATCCCAAACATGCAAACAAGTCAATATCAGAAAGGCTTAAAAAAATCAAAGAGTTGCCTGGTCAAAGTGTTGACCTGAATCATGAAAAGAGCTGTTCATGCTTGGAAACCTGCAAATGTTGCTGAGCTGTAGCAGTTCTGCACAGAGAAGTGGGACAGAACATCTCCACACTCATGGGAGACCCTGGTCAACAGCTACAGGAGGTGTTTAGTTGAGGTCATTAAGGCTGAAGGTGGAGCAACCAATTGCTGACTGTGAAGGGTCAGTTACTTTTTCACACCTGTGACTCTACATTTCAGTTTACCAGAAAAAAGGCATAAAAACAACACTGGCGTCGCTCATATGCTTCTAGAACTGACAAAAAGATAGAACAACACAAATAAACCACAAAACGGTTTAAAGTTTAAAGCCCACGTCCTGTGCATTTATTGTCCTGTGTATCTACTGTTCTATTCTGTATATTTATTGTCCTGCACTAGTCTTGCGTACTGTGCTGTGTGTCACTGTATGCAAGCGATATAGAGGAATGACAATAAAAACCCGCTTGACTTGACTTGAAGATCTGATCAAATGTAATGCAAAAAATGGGAAAAACAAAAAACTGGGTACAACGGTACTTTTCACAGCACTGTGTATCACATCACAACCATTATATTTATATTTACTGATTTAACTGGCACTTTTCTCCAAAGTGAATTATAATAACTGACCCCCAATTACATAGCTGGGTAAATTTACTGGAACAATTTAGGGTACCTTGATCAACAGTACTACAGCTTGAGGTGGGATTTGACCTTACAACCTTGGGGGCCAAAGGCAGCAGCTTAAACAACGATGCTACCGATTGCCCCTCCTACAGAGTCTTGAACAAGCAGTTGTTGGTACCTTAAATGGTTCTAGAAGTCGTTTAGTAAATAAATTTTAATGTGCTGACGGACTGGCATCCCAGCGTGGGTGTGTCCCCTCCCCCTCCAGCCCTGTGCCCCGTGTTTTCAGGTTAGGCTCCAGTTCGCCGCGACCCCTCTCGGGACAAGCGGCTTCAGTCGCGCGCGCGTGTGTGTGTTTGCGTGTGGCCTAAACGTAGCCGCTGAGTTCAGTCCCTGCCAGTTCGTCGACTCAACGTCACAAAGCTTCTGAAACACCTTGTTTTTGCTCCGTGGCTCTTGTTCAGTTTCCTGCTTTGCTTCAATTTGCATTCAGTAACAGCGCTGTGTATTTATTTGAATGTTTTCTGTCCCTTTTCACCCCTTCTCTGCTGCAGGCCATTTCCCTACGTGTGTATTCCACACTGTCATCAACATGCCTTTTCTTTTTTAAGCAAAGTTAAACGCTCAACCTTGGGCAATCTCAGATAAAAAGGAACACTTCTCCATAAACGTTGTACTAAGTATGTCTCTTTTCATGCTGGAGATGCCAGGAGTTTTATTTAACTCGGTGAAGGCAGCCTCCACTGGTGACACCATAATTTGATTTATGCAGAGATAATATCAGAGGTATGCAAAATCTAAAAGGGAGAAAAAATGGTCGGCAACCTCCTTGTCAAAGAGCCAAGAAATTCAACATTGCTGAAAGGCATAAATGAGATTTACTAATCTCCACCTGCTTGTCAGGTGATTTACCTATGTGGCAAATGGAAACTCACAGGTGAGTCATTCTTTTTCATGTGTGAAATGAGAGCAGGGAATTGAAGTATATTAATGTGTGTGTGGTTTTGGACGTTCGGGTCTTGTTTTTAAAGCAAGACCACGATGAACATCTTCAGAGAGTTAATGAAGACTGATTACCTACAGTCAAAGTATGATAGATGCAGAGATATAGACAGGCACATTCATGCACACAGCTTAAAGTAAATTGTAGACACACACACACACACACACACACACACACACACACACACAGTGCTTTATATCTTTGGACTTGCATACCTGAGGTCAGATAAGGAAGCTTCCCACACGAGCTGACCTTTGAGATGTGTCATTCGGCACTGGGTCCAATAGAGCAAACCCTTCCTCCATCAGCCCATCACCTGGAAAAACACACGAGCCCCCCGTTGACCCCGGAGCCAATGCTGTCCATCAAGACCGAGGGCAACAGCAAAATTTTGCTGCTGCAGCTCACTGCGTTTGCTACCCTGCCAACCATCTGGTCCCTTTTCGCTCTTCCCTTGGACTGTTCCGCCACAATGCATGATGTGATGAAAATGTGTGTTATAGTTTATTTCTTTTGTTTTCGTTTTTTTTTTTGTTTTGTTTTGTTTTTTGTATGAATCCAGGGCAATTTAAACTATCATTTCCTGTGCAGGAAGATGGCATGAGCAAAGTGACATGTTTTTCTAATTACTACACACGCACATTAAGCGCTCACATGGTTCAGATGATGTATTTTAGTGACTGCGGCTGACTTTTTATAAGTCGCTTCGTCAAATAAATTGGGCTGGTCTAATGAACTTCATCAGGTCATTGACTTCAGCGGCAGAAAGTGAACAGAATTTCGATAAATGGGTCCCCCGCCGATTAGAGTGCAGAAAGAGGACAACCTAAAATAAAAACCAAAATCTGGAGATGATGGATGCAGAAAGCGGGAACCACGGGGGTCGAGTCGCATCACCGGCGCGGCCGGCAGCCAGGACCGTTTGTGTCACGAGTCCTTCAGCGTCGCATTGATTATATTGAAGAGCCTTTTTTTTGGGGCTGTTTTCGTTTCTGCAGATTCTGGCCTGTTGGGCTTTGTTTGCTTGCGGTGACAGACGGCGTTATTGACCGGCTGCGGTCAGCTGGCCATCGCCGCCTGGTGAAAGTTTGCTTTAATCCCTGCGAGATGCTGCACGGCAGAGGGAATCGACAGGATGAGCGGGAACCCGTCACTTTCCACACCGCATAAGGAGGTTACACAGCTTTCACTGTCACTGCACAGACAGGCGTACAGTACTTGGATCGCAGTGAGACAACACCCTCACCTCCAACCAGCAAAGCGCAAACCCTAAATTTATCGAAATCTCCCTCCAGGGTGAAATAGTGTAAGAAAGCCATACCAGGTGTATAATTAGCAGTAGGTTGGTTTGAAAAGACCCTTATTCTCCCATGGGTGTAGGCTTGTGTCAGACAAGCATGGCATCTGCAGAGGGCCAAATGCAAGGTATGCAGTAAAAGAGGCAGTGTTGCAACAACTCTGGAAGAGTCCCTACATGTTCAAGATGATCGCTGTCAAGTTGATTTAATGCTTCCAATTTTACTGTGTACGTCTGCACCAGCTTCAGTAAAGATGGTCCGCTACCCCGTGTTACCTTTGACTTGAAGACAGACTTCTAATTCATTGCTTTACGCTGCAGAGGACACTGGTACCTCAACTTACCACCACGACTGAGACCACCGTTCTGTTCAAAACAATTTGTTCATAAATCCAACCACTGTGTCACAATCTGTTAAAGCTCAATAGACACAAGGCTCCATAAAAACCTCAGATAAATCTGGAGTGAGTTAAAAATTCACTGTACAACTTTTATTCATATATTTATGTATTTACTTTGTCAGTTTAATATTTACATTTATTTAGCAGACTCTTTTCTCCAAAGCGACTTCCAATGAACTCTACATAGTGTTATCAGTCCACACACCTTATTCACCATGGTGACTTACACTGCTAGATACACTACTTACACTGGGTCACTCATCCATACATCAGTGGAACACACTCTCTCTGTCACTCACACACTGTGGGAGAACCTGAACAGCATGTCTTTGGACTGTGGGAGGAAACCAGAGCACCTGGAGCAAACCCACACAGACATGTGGAGAACATGCAAACTCCACACAGACTGAGTGGGGATCGAACCCATGTCCTCTCGCACCACCCAGGCACCATGAGACACTTAGTTAGTTAGACAGAGAGAGACAGTTAGTTAATTAGTTAGTAAACAGCAGTTAATTTTCATTAACTGCTTGGTTTATGCAGGGTCCAGAACCTACTATGGGAAAATACCTGCTATGGGAAAAAGGGGCGTGAGGTAGGATACACCCTAGACTGGATAGCAGTCTGTTACAGAACTTTTATTTTATTGTTTTTTAATAATTTGAAATAACATGTGCAACCATTGCCAGCATCGGGCCACTTTCAGTTTGCTTTATTATCAAAACAATCAGTAAAAGCACAATAATAGAGATGTACATCAAATTATTCATTGGATAGCTCCTGTAAAGGCCTCGGATAAAGCCACAATAACCAAGAAATACACTTTAAACTCTTTAATTTTCTTCAAGTGACATCGAAGTTAAAGCCACTTTAAAACAACTGAAAATAAAAACAAATGATATCCACAAACTCCTATTAATTGTTGATTGTTAAATGATTTATCCCTCAAATGTGAAGCCTTTGATAACTTTTACTTTTACTCAAGTACACCTGTAAAGCAAAAAAAAAAAAAAAACACTTTCAGTGCATTACTTTTCTCCTTTACTGACATTCTAGTTTGTTCAAGTTCAGAAGTGTTGGTAGAACCAAGGAAAAAAGTCCAAATAACAACAAAAGTGTAAACAAATTTAATCTGGTTACCACAGTACTTCATATTATGAAAATTTATTAGAGCTTTCCTGAATTGTTCTCGAAGTGGCTGTTAGCCCCCTTTGATTAGTTCGAGGCAAACACTTTCTTCAAGCTATAACACTAGAAGTGATTTTATTCACATCCAGAGGGTTCACAAAGTCATTTTAATATTTATTACTGTCGTGACAAAAGACAATATGGGTCACCAAGGTTTGCATTTTCCTCCTTCATTTTTTGCCACTTTGCACAAAGACTTAAGTCGCCGTGGTTGATCTAGTTTTACTCTTGGCCTCTTTAGGACCAGTTCTGACACCACCTGACACACCGCAGATACAAACCTAATTGACAACGGCCACCTGAAACAGACACGAGACGTCCCATCCTACCGTCAGATGCGGTAGAAAACCGAAGGCGGAATTTCATCAAATAACCCCAAGGCCCATCCCGTGCCCATCAATACCTGAACCAGAATACCATGATTAGATGTACGGAATTATTTCCGCTTAAATGCGTGCGCATCCAGAGAGTAAAAAAAGCACAGAAGCACCTCTTAAATCTGTCTGTGGTTTGAAGCCCAGGTAAGGGCGGGATGTGCGCACCCAAACCCAGCTAACCACCATGAATAATCCCAACTGCTACCTCCTTTGTCTTGTCTTTCTCGCCGCCTAATCAGCTCTGACAGTCGGCTCTGCTCTTTTATCAACTCTGCGTCACTTGCGATCAGTGACGGTGCACTCAGGGCACACCCATGTGAGCCTGCGCCCCACCGGATCAAGTTAGGCTTTGGCACTTAGTCAGCGGCGCATGTCCACACTGGTTTTCATGCAGGTCGTGGACTTCTGGTCGTCTTAAAGCCTGTGGTCCGGTCACGAGTTGCCGTCTGAGTCACAACAGGCAGGTTCGACCATCTCGCCAAATGGGGACGTCTGTTGCGGGACCTCTCCTCCGTTATTAGAGCGTGGCGATCTCCATGGGTTCGTCCACCCTCCCAGACACGTGCCAAAAAGGAAGGGTGTGCACTGGTGTGAAAGTCTCCTACTCCTACTGACTCACTGCAACTGCAGGTACCAGTCGTTGGCTTTTGAATGATCCTCAGGTGCCACCTTATCCAACCCATTGAGCCAAATTTCAGACCTCTAAACCAGCATGTTGTTCAACAGAGTCAGAAATGCCTAATGTGGAAAGCAATACTGAAAGCATATGTTTCTTTTTATATATGACTGTAAGCTATAAAGCTCACTGCAACATAGCAAAAGTGGAAAAAAATGACCTTATGCACTTCTTTGGGTGCATTAACAATACAAAATACACATCTCTGCTATTAAAAACACACTTGTAGTAAGAGTACTATAAATGTACTATTATTTAAATGAAAGCTGCCTCCATATGGAAGCAGCTGCCAAATTCCAGTGCTTCTGTCATGCTTCAAAGGGGTCTATTAGATTTTAGCACAGTGTGGGTTGTGTTCCTGTCCTTGGCGTTCAGTCCAATCTGTTCCATGTGGGCATTGAACTGTGCCAAGGTTGTGTTTTGACTCCACTCCTGTTTGCGATTTTTCGGGGATGTGATGGACTAAAAGTGGCATCTCTGCCGTTTGCAGATGATGGTGCCCATTTGGCCTCATCCGACTGGGACCTCCAGTTTGCACTCGAGCGGTTTGCGGCCGAGTGTCAGGGACCGGTATGAAAATCGGCACCTCCGAGTCTGATGCTGTGGTCCTCCCCCGACAAAGAGTGGGTTGCTCTCTCCGGGTGAGGGGCGGATCACCGTCCCAGTGGAGGAGTTCAAGTTTCTCAGGCTCTTGTTTATGAGTGATGGAAGAATGGAGTGGGAGACTGAGTGATGGATCGGTGCAGCGTCGGCAGTCCTGCGGGCGCTCCGCTGATCTTTGCTGTTGAAGCGGGAGCTCCGACTGTGCACAAAGCTCTCGGTTTTTGGCTCACTCTACATCCCCAACCTCACCTGCGGTCAAGAGCTTTGGGAAATGATGAAAAGAACGAGATCGTGGACAGAAGCAGCCGAGATGAGGTTTCGTCACGGGTTCACCGGCCTCTCTCTCCGTGACGGGGTGAGGAATTCGGTGACCTCGGGGGACCTCTGAGTAGAATAACTGCTCCTCCGAGTCGAGACGAGTCAAGCGAGGTGGCTCGGGTACGGTATATAGTAAGCATACCTCCTGTTGGACCTACCGATGGAGTCATATTGGACACGTCCCACTGGGAGGAGACTTCGGGGGGGACCCTGGACATGCCGGAGAGATGGATCCCCAAGGCGGAGCTGGAGGCAGCTGCTCGCTCAGCCTGGTACCACGGTGACCCTCAGCAGGTGGAAACCGACCGACCGACTAATAGATCTTGTCGCAGTATCTCCACCATCGAGCCTTGTCAGAAAAGTGCTGCGATATGCCATCCCTTGTCACACAGATGTTTTCCTTTTATCAGCCTCAACAAGCTCCTCAGTTTCATTAACTCCCATTCAATTTTCGGCACGCTTTAGGCTTTTGCTCAATTACAGTCACTTATGAAGGCAAGTAATTACATTAAATTCAGCTACCTGTAAGGTGGGTAACTGTAAATTAATTTGGAAGCTGTGTCTTTTCCTTTTCATTTGGAAGTAATCAGGGTTGGCTGTCGTTATATAACACAGCCAGCAGGCACAATTCACATGCAAGAAACTGACCTTATGAAAGAGAAAGAGAGAATTTTAAAGTTCAGAGCAATTTCTTTGTGCTAGAAGATAAAACACAATATCTGACAAATGACACCGAATATCCACATTGCCTGCACTCTACCCACCAACGGTTGCGGGCATTTAATTACTGACAGGAATTAGTTTAATGATTGCCATTTTTATGTAAAATAATAAGCGCGGGGCAGGGATTATTCCTGCTGACGGTGATTGTTTGATTTAGTTCTTTTTTCCTGTTTATTTTCCCATTTATTCTCACACTTTCCCTGTAGGAAGGACCATTTTGTCCTCTCCGTTTCAGGACGAGGCAGCTGACGGTGTCACGTTAGGGGCTCAGAAATCCCGAGGGCCCTGTTCATTCAGGGGTGGAAAGAGAGCGAGCCGGATGCATGAAACACGGTTTCGCCCACCGGCTCACGGGTTCAATCCTTTCTCCGCCGGGGCGGCCGCACGGTCACCGGTGAAAGCGAGAGTAAGAAACGGGAGGAGTGCTCTGGCCTGAGCTCTGGAGAGTCTGCAACACTCGTCACCCCACCCTCTCCTTCAATTTTTCATGTCTCCACTCAACCTGCCCCTGCCTGCGCCGAGGTGAGGTGCGCCGAAGATGTGAGGAGCGGAGGTGATGTCACAGCGTACCCCCGCAGACCCTGGCAACGGCCCACGGCCCACCGCGGCCTTCCCCCCGTCCGCTGAACAGAAGGCAGGCTAATCGAGCCCCGCAGAAAGCGAGCGCACGGCCGCATCGCACCTGTCCCTCTCCGCGATCGTCTCGTATTTATAGCAATCATTACTTTCCCGTGCAGCAGACGTGCCTTGTAACATTTCTCCAGGCACCGCAACTGAACTGTGTGAAGTACCATCTCATTTCACTCGCAGTTTGATTTTTCTTTATGCACTTCCTTTACGATGTTATTTGCCAGGACCCCAGCCTCGCACCCATCCTGGGGCTCCTGCTCCAAGTTCAGAGGGAAGATACTCCAGCACCAGAAAGCTCGGAGCTACGCCGTGCTGTGTTCCACGGGCTGGTCCGTATTTTATGGCTAACGCCTCGCTCAGACGACGGTTCCAGGGAAATAAATGAGTGCGATAGGGCTTAAGGAGCAGAAGCAGAGGCCTAAAAATGACTAAGGATCTGCTGATGCTGAAACATCACCACATGAACACTTTATGTGGTCAATAAGGGCCTGTGCGAGGAAGCATCAGTCACTCGTTCTCTTGTGTTTAGACACAGTCAATACACCTTTCGCCATGGTGTGGGGAAAAGACGACCTAAAACTGTCGAACCGGACCTGTGAGTAAAGGGAATCTCACGGTGAGTTTAATAATACAATTATGTGATGCTTTTCTCCAAAGTGACTTACAGTGTTAAGCTACTTACAGTTATTTACCCTTTTATACAGCTGGGTAAATTTATTGGAGCAATTTAAGGTAAGTACCTTGGTCAAGGGTACTACAGTGGGAGATGGGCTTCAAACCTGCAACCTTTGGGTCAAAATGCAGCAGTTCTAACCACTATGCTACCTGCTGCCCCCAACACTTTCTCCAAAGCAACTTCCAATGAACTCTATGTAGCGTTACCAGCCCACACACAGTATTCACCGCGGTGACTTACACTGCTAGATACACTACTTACACTGGGTCACTCGTCCATACATCAGTGGAACACACACTCTCTCTCTGTCACTCACACACCGTGGATAATAAAACACAGTTCAATAACAGCATGCGTTGCGTGAAAGTGTCTGCGCTGTCCCTCTTGCTGCTGAAGCTGAAACAAGGTGCGAGGTGTATTCTTACACTGCGGATCCGTGACTGCGGCCCCCTTGACCGGCCCACGCTGCTCGAATAACTCAGCACAGGCCCCGGAGAAAGTGCGGTGCGGAGCAGCTACGGCTGCGAAGAAAGAGGCGAAAAAAGCGGCGATGTGCCGAAGCGAGGGTCGGGGAGCCGCGGCCCACGGTGGGGGTCCTCGCTTCGCGGCGTCACACGGCTTCCAGTTGCCGAAACGCCTCGGCGGCAGCGGAACGCACGGCTTAATTACCGCGGCGGCGGCGCTCTCCCCGGCCGATTCACCGCCTCCCATGTGAGCCGGCCACAATTTGAAGCATGGCGCAGCCTGAAAGATTGAAGAATGTATATCCAATGCACTGGTGGCCCCCTTCACGCTTCCCGCGGATGCGTAAACAGCGCGCTGTGATGGGAGCGGTCACGGCTGAGCTCCTCTAGGGAAATGACTTTGTACCATCGGAACGGGCTAATCCAGCGCGCACCGGCAGCGTCTCACTTACAAACGCCGCGCGAACACTGGAGGAACCGGCCCGTTCCCGAGGCGCGGCTCCTGCCGTCTTGCTCATCAGACGGCAAAGCGCATTTAGACTAAAACAAACAACAACAAGAAGAAAAAAATCCAAACTCCAAGGTCCAAGACTCAAACCTGCATAGAAATGATATTTCTTTGTCCCCTACGCAAGGATCGTACGTAGGTTCCGGTGGGGACGAGACGAGGGGGCGCTGGCTGTGGGTGCGAGCGGTGCGAGACACGTTTCGGTCGAAGTAACGGAAACGCACGTTAGTTCGCCTGTCAAATTCACACTGCTCGTATTTGATAGATTTCCGCTGATGAGCGGGTAGTTCTGTCAGTATAGGAGGAAAAGGGAATCGTTCTTTATTGTCTGCCAAAAAAGGACTTAGCCTTTTGATAATTCTTAAATTAATGTAATTGGGATAACGCTGGGATTCATCCTAATTCAATCCTCCGCTTTGTACAAGTTAATGCATGACAGGCAATCTAATGCTTAATTAGGGCCCCACTGGTATTGAGTCCTTTGAAAGCGATGCTTGTCATGGCCGTAACACTTGTTTACAATGCTCCGAGTCTCGTGAACGCGGCTCAAAGACGGCAGCGGGGAGTTTGATGAGCACAAACCGACTGTTAGCATTCCGGAGGGGAAGCGCTTGAAGAAATTGCCGGCGTTAATTAACTGTGGAAGCGTTCCGTTTACTGGATGTACAGATAAAGACAACATATATGGAATACATTTTGAATGAGACGGAACTGTTCGCCTTCCAAACGTCCCATTATTGCACGCTGCAAAGGTGTTGTCAATCACTTTATTATTTAAAATGCCCAGTCATCGAGCTTCATTATCGTTTTCCTTTTTTGATCTTCTAAATCCTCCTTAAAACCCAGGGAACTGACAACTCATTTACCGCAGCATGGTACTGTATTTGCTTTAATGCAGAACATTTCAACCAAATGAGCTCTACAAGAATCCAAGAGCAGTCGATAGGCTAGATAATGATAGAATGTATGTTTTTTGTGCTATTATCTAATTTTAGGGTGAACCATAAACCGTGAATATTTATAAGACACTTTAATTCATGGTCATTTAAGAAATTTTGTTTAGGAGTGGAACGCATTATGATGCCGTGCATTTTCAGTTGGGGAATTTCAAGTGTTTCTCTTGTCGTGACCTTCAGTATGCAAAGTGCTGGAATATGAATATGAATTTGTGCGACGGCCACGTTCCATGCGCTCACATCAGAACAACAGTTCAGAACGAGCTGGACCCCTTCATCCAACACCATGGGGAGTGTCAGATTATAACTGCTGAAAATGCATGAAAGTCAATATTTAAACAAATGCATTTGTTTTATGTTTGCTTACTTTTGTTGTATAGCAAAAAAAAAAGCCTTTTGAAGTTCTTTTGAAGGAAAATGAATACGTTCTTTTTGAACTATTAGAGCTTGGAGTTAAAGCATAACCTGGAGATGGAAGAAACTTCAATTTCAAATGGATTTATGAGTACAGTTTGGTTGCTAATTAAATTCCATGCTAGACCAGAAGAAAAAAAAAATCAGATTTTGATTAACTCAATATTTTAAGTGCAGAATAATTTCAGAGTTTGTTGTCAGAGTTATAAATTCTTTTATATTCTCACAGTAGTGTAACATATCCATGATTGAAGAGTGTTCTGTTGAATCCACACAGCGGTTAAAGGCCTGCAGTGTCAAAGCGGGCACTGCCATCTGGTTGTGCCCACTGCACTCAGTCAAGCACTCTAAACTAAAGCCAAGGGCAACTGAGCTAATGGGGAAAAGACGTGCAGCCGGCGCTGACATCACCATGTCTCTCAATTAACATAATAGCAACCCTGCATTGTTAGTATAAAGTTGTATTCCTACAATTATCCAATTGTTCTTTTCCTAAAGCATTTAGAGAGCATGCAATATGCTAATGAAAGGCAAAAGCGTGCTGCCTGTCATGAGATACATAATAAATCCTTGTCAAGGGACATGGCTGCGGCGTGCGCGATGGTCCCCATTGGTGGACAAGATGTTGTCTAAATGGTCCCGATGGTCCTGATTTTCCAGAGACCAAGCCATAATGATGACCCAAGGCCCATTTTTTAATAATTATTTGCAGTGCCCTTTCAATAGTCCTTCCACTTCTGTGCGCAATTTCGCGAAGGAGCAAAGTGGGTTCCCGCGTCCCTGCGTCTCCTGCCTCATAGACATAATCTTTCAGGGCCACATTAGTTCTTTTTATCACATGCAGCAGACATCATGCATTCAAAGAAAGCAGAAAATTCTCTAACAGTCTTATTTCTTTCTTTTCTATGCATATTAAATATATCATGCTCAGCAGACTTTGTTCCATCAAATATTTTCCCCTTCCTTGTTCTGGATCAAGAAAAGCTTCTTCCCAAAAGCGATGCCTGAGCTTCATACAAACACATGAAACAGTCCTCATTTCCTCCTCCGACACCCACCACCCCGCTCTAAACATGCAACAAAGGCCCTGCGCACACAGAATGGTTCAAGAGCATTAGTAAAGATGCAATGCCTAAACCTTTGAGGAGGAATGAAGGGGAGAAGATTTAGAAAGTTCCGGAAGGAAGCTTTTTTGTTTAGGTTCGAGCTCGTGAGAACATGAGAGTGACATGATTGAAAGCAACTGAAAGCTCCTTTTGAGGGCCCCAGGGAATAAATTCATATATCTAAAAAGAAAGGCATGTTAGACATGCAATAAGGCAATGGATGATTACTGTCACAGAATGGTCACTAGAAATATTATAAAGGTTTGAGTTGAGGGGTGGGTACAATTTCGATAAAATGCTTTACATTAAAAATACATATCCGGCTGAATACATATTAGTGCATTTGGCGCACATATATTCTTTAGTTACTAAGGGGTTGGTTTTTTCTCCAGCCTCCAAATACTATAAAGACTAATCTCAGATGTTTGTTGACATTTCTGCCTTCTTTGTTCTGCGTTGCACAGAGCTGGTGCATCACAAAAGCTGCATTTAGCATTCAGAGGTCATTCTGTATAGTGCAGGGCGTGTTGCAATACATGTATGAGAGACATGACAGTGACATAGCAAAACATAGATGTGGCACAAAGAAAACAATCTGGGTGTTTAATGCAGCAGGTGTATTTTGTGTCTTAAGGCTTTACGTTGATTTTACAGTGCAGTTCCTCTCATGCCATTTAAATGGTTATAAATATAGGACTTAAGGTTTTTTCTGTCATATACTGGTGCAATTCAGTATTCGGTTCTATATTCAGGCTTGAAATAAAAAAAAAAAAAAATCAGTGCTTCCCAATGGACTGTCATTGTTTCATTCATAACAGCATATATTAAACACGCTCCTTCCGAAATAGCGGTCGGTGAGTGTAAACAGCCACGGATATATTTCAAAAAGTACCGAAGCCTGGATGACTGTAATCACGCTTCACCTTTCATACTTTCTCCGTACTGTAATCTACAAATAACATATAGAGACATGTACAAAATGATTAAATTAACACTTAAATTAGTAAATACACAGAGACAAGTAAAAAGGCATTTCTCCTTTGAGAATATTTTATATCTGCAAAGAAAAAACAAGTTAAAGAAATAGTCGTACAGGACTCAACAGCAAGCAGAAACAAAACCAGTTGTATACATGTTATCAAGAACTTGTTTAATCAACTAACGTTGATATTACTTCAAGTAATTAAGAGCATGCTGATAATGATATGAGTTCCCAGCTGTAAATAATTATGCTGCCTCAAGGCGACACTTTAATTCCTCACTTGCTGTATCTATAAACAATAATCACACCACAAATCACAAGTTATGCAGCCCCTGTGCCTCCTTGGAGAAAGTGCGTCTGTGGCCCTGGTGAAGACACCTCTGGTGGTCCTGACCTTCAGGAGTTCCTGCATGGGAACATGGGGCTCAGTGGCAGCGGACGATGCTCGATGGCCACCCCTGACCCATTCGCTGCCTCTCTAGGAGGACGTGGGGCCGTCGACACCGCACACTCAATAAATGGGCATGTTAGGTGCAAATGCTGTGACTGCATTAGCCCGCATCTTGCTAATGAGTAATGTACAGTCAGGCTTCAAGTAATTAGAGCTAAATTGTTTATACAGTGCAGCCCTGTGTTCCTGTTAAACGACAACCATCATGAAGGAGCACATTGCCAGCGCAAATGAAGGAAGGCAGGGCTTCAGATTTCCTAATCGTAACAAATACCGTGCCTTTTTTCTTCATATTCGTCGCTTCATTGTTTGTTTATTTCCAAAACACTAATTCGTGTTTACATTTTTCAGCTGACACACACACACATACACCCACACACATAGAGTATATAAAAAAACATGATCCAGCAGTATAGGATTTAAAATATAGTGCAACCTGTAAAGGGTGCGGGGAATTTACAGTCCATACGGTATTTCTCCGAAATCGTAGAAAACGAAATGTTTCTAAGCTATCAACACCCACATTATTATAAATAATTAGCTTTTGCTCTGTACTTGGCTGCAGTGTGTCATATGAAATGTGGAGAAAAGCAGGCGTGACGGCAAACTTCACTCACTGTCTACAGCGAAGCAGTCCAGGCAACGATGTCAAACAACTAAGATGAAGAACATAATTAAGGAAACATATGAAAGCTGGAGCTGGGCTTGAGATTAATTAGCTATCTGCCAATATTCACATCAATATCCGATTAACAAATGACACATGGCCCAATGAAACGTATTGATTCCCCTTCACTCTGCAGTGTTAATAAGCTGAAGCGGCTTCATTAAATGAGAGAGGTGACGAAAAAAGAAAGTCATTAACTAACACGCCGTATTGGGCCTTTACAGTGAGAGCAGCAAATCAAAACCTTGAAATCTACTGTAATTAGTCCTATCACACAAGAAATCTGCCTGTACCTCAGAGGCATTCATGATTCTTGTGGATGAGAATTGTGGTGTATTAGTGCTCATATGCTAAGGAGGAAATGGAGCCATATTTCCAATCAATTTGAACTGGGAAATGGAACGGTAGGAAAAGACAAAACACAATTACAACATATGTACTGCGCACACATACACCGACACATATAGATCAAAGTAAAAATAAAATGGATTTGGACATGTTTAGGTCTAATCTCATTTTCACCGAAAAATACCAACCATCCTTTTTTTTCTCAGTGATACTTTAACAATGCTACTGTGGATGAAGGCATTTTTACAGCTGTCTCCACAAAACTTCAATTGAATTAACTCGTCTTGAATGCCTGAAATCAAACAGATATTAAAAAAAATAGCTCATATAAACATACAGAAAGGTTTGTGAAGGTTTTTGACAAGGAAATTGATATAAGAACTATGACCATCCAGTGCAGGGTCTTGGTGGTCCAGAGCCTACCCCAGAGGCACAGGGTGAGAGGAAGACCACACACACACACACACACACACACAAAAGTTATAGACAATTTTTAGTCACCAATTCAGCTGAAACATGTGTTTGAACTGTGGGAAGAACATGGGCAGAACGTGCAAACTGCAGATACACTAAAACCAGTATGACACCAGTACGCACAAATGTACCCAGTGCCACCATCGTCACTTGCCTGCCATCACTTGCCTGTTCTCTCAATCCTGACAGCACAGTATGGCTGAACAATGGCACGGCAATATGACCCTTTCTAATGCAGGTATCGGCCGAACAGAAAGCAGTGAGCGGTTGCAGGAAGAGCCCATTATTAACCGGTCCATTTATAGTAATACCACACTCGATGAGAAATGTACAATTCCAGTCCTGGAATCAAATCCCTCTGCAGGTTAATTAGGTAAGATAACATCATTAACCACTATCAGGCTTACATGAAGAATTAATTGGATAAGCTGGGACCTGGACTGTACATTTAGGTCTATATTTAATCTCATAAAACAATCAGGAACAACTGAAGCAGGAGAGCACGGAGTCCAGATGGGAGAAAGTCTCGCTCATGCATAGAACCAGCTTGTTTACGTGGCGCAGAGAGCTCTCTAGCTGTGGATAATGCAAAAAAAAAAAAAAACATTTCTGTTCATGTACGCAGGCATAATGGGCACCAGGCTATGTGACTAGATCATGTTTTCACATAATAAAACAATTTAAAACCGCCAGGGCCCTATTATAGTAACAAGGCAATTCAGCGACCAGCCACTCAAAAGCAGAGTAGTGGAAACGTAGAATAAATGGGGGACATTTTTACGTGGAATAATGTATATTCCGCACGGGCATCTACACGTACGCACGCATATCTGTAGAAATATGACGCTAAGACTTTGTAATCCACAAATACCTGTTAGGGAAGGAGATAAATAAGGTCCGCACGCGAACATTACACAATATTTTAGAAGAAAGAAGAAAAATTGCAAGCAAATATGTTTTTCACAAATAGCCCGGTGTCTCCATAATCAGTTATGAAGTGAGCTTTAGTTTTACTCATTGTAATGCAGACATGAAGCATGTCCTCTCGATCCACTTTGATGTGAGCATTACGTTTCGTAACAATTTTTCACACCAGCTGTAATGTTACTCGCTTTCTCTTCCTTATGACAAGTATCTTTATGCGCTGTCTCCTAAATAATGCATGAGGAACCTTTTTGCAAACTGTCAGGCTGCATAATGAATGTTTACAAAGCTGAGTGATGTTTTACTGTAGTCACAACTTCATTATTCTAATTGATGTTTCATAGTAACAATGGTTCCCTTCCCATGAAGCCGCACTCTGTAAATAGTGGTAGAAGCCTGAATACATGATGCCCCTGAAATATGCATGAATGGAAAACACACTGAAAAATTGTGACAATGGAGCCATCTGTTAGGTGCCTCCTAAAGAGTTTAAATATATGTTCATAGTCACACTTTATCACTCCTCTCCAGATATGGATGAAAAATGTTGAGATCATGCGATCAGATAAAATGCAGTATTTGGCTGCAAAGTTATGTTATGCGAGGTACGAGATGAAAAAAGTGAGCTCTAGGTACCTGGTTATACCTGTGAACTACCTGTAATATACAGGTAGGGTTAGAGGTTTCTGCGACTGAAATACAGCATTTGTGTGCTAAGTTGTGGTGTTACATGACTTGGCCTTAAACGTTGTTTTGCTGTCTTTGATTTACTCGTAATATATTTCTAACATGAGAATTATGTATGAAAATATGTAAAAGTCCACATAAGCGACTGGTAAATAAGTGACTGTTTCTTTATTAAGAAATAACCAACCAATTGAAAAACATAATGGCAAAGGTGAATACACATACACACACACACACACACACACACACACACACAGTACAATATAATATAGTATATTAAAATATATAATAATAAATACTGTACAGTGTAGTATTATTTATCATTTTTCTAGTCACTAGTGTACACACACACACGTTGGACAGTGTAAGAAAACCCGAACGTGTCGTGTGTGAAACTCACTGGACATTTAATACGGACAAACAGTCCAGTCTACTCCACGCCGGTGTCTCCGCCCCGGTGCACGTGACCGCGTCAGCCGGACGCTTCCTTCGGTTACCATGACAACGTCAGCCCGACAAAACTGCGCCGGGCCACGCAGGTGAGAAGGAGCATCGCAGGTGCGGTGTGCGGCTTCCCGACAGGTGTGTGTGTGTGTGTGTGTGTGTGTGTGTGTGTGTGTGTGTGTGTGTCCGTGTCCGTGTCCGTGTCCGTGTCCGTCCACCGTTCCCGGATGTCGGCGTCGCCGCGGCGCGTGGCGGTGATCGCGCGACTGCGCGCGCCGCGGTTTTTCTGCGGAATTATTATAGTCGCGCGCGAGTCGCAGCCAGAATCGGTTCATTGACCTGTTGTTTGGACGTGGTAAGCCGGTGCCTCTGTTTACCTCGTCTCTCTTACTGGGCTGCGTACCATGTTTACACTGACAGATTCAAATGTGACACTTTTCTCGGCGACTAATTGGTGAGAAGTTATTTACACTTATTTACGCGTTCACACAGTAATTTACCGCAGCAGTTGACAAGGAAGTAGTAACAAGTAAAGGTATCACAGTCAGAGATGGGAATGAAACTAACCTGTGATTTTGGGTCCAAAGCCCACGACTCCAACCATTACACTAGTAGTAGTAGCTGTAAGGCCTGAACATTTACACTGTTTACCCTGCAGTTGTGGTCCACATGGTAAAAAAGGCCCCACAAGGAGACAGCTGTGCTCTACACTCTTGACAGTATATGTGATGGGCTGCATTTTGTACAAGGCAGTGTGAAAAGTTAAAAAACACACAGACATCGTTACCTGTCGATGGTCCCTGCACTCGCCATCAGTGACCTGTTTCCGTGGTGAGCCGTCGGCGGAAGCGTTTTCCGAAGCCCAGCCGGCAGGTAGAGGTTCCGGCGCTTTTGCAGCCGCTCGTCTCGGCCGCTAACGCACCTTTACAGTACTTTATTTATGACTTGACGCTGTTGTGGGACAAGCTGGTAGTGTAGTAGTTAGAGCTACTGCTTTTGTACCTAGAGGTTGTAGGATCGATTCCCACCTTTAGCAAGGTACGTACCCTGAATCGCTCCATTAAAATTTCCAAGCTGTATAAATGGGTAAATAATTGTAACGTTAACACTGTACGTCAGTTTAGAGAAAAGTGTCGACTAAAGGAATAAATCTAAACGCGTGATTCTCGCGCCCGTTTGTTTCCTGTCAAAATGAGTCACAAAATTAAAGCATTATTGTTATTGCTTATTTTAAGCCCTAAAATGTGTTCGTCTCGTACTTGAAAGGGAAACCGCAACTTTCTTCTGGTTTGGAAATAAGGATCGAAGTTAATTGAAAGCTGGGTTTAATTTGGAGAACTTCAATGTCTCAAAGAGCTTTCCCGGTAGGATCTTAATATGCCTTTAAACTGCACATTCACTGCAGTTATATATGTATAGGGGCATGAATGGCCATATCATCATCTTTATCATAATCATTTTGTCTTTCTTTAGACTGAAGAAATGGACACAGGTGACAGTGCAGCTCCACATGTTTGCTTTGTACTGGTGTTTCTCGCTGCTTCTTACCTTCCATGTGCTGAAGTTGGACAAAGGTTTGCTGTGATCCAGTTCGTGTCTCACACACACACACACACACTCTGAACTGCTTGTCCCATACGGGGTCGCGGGGAACCGGAGCCTACCCGGCAACACAGGGCGTAAGGCCGGAGGGGGAGGGGACACACCCAGGACGGGACGCCAGTCCGTCGCAAGGCACCCCAAGCGGGACTCGAACCCCAGATCCACTGGAGAACAGGACCTGGTCCAACCCACTGCGCCACTGTGCCACCGCATCTCCCCAGTTTGTGTCATTTTGGATGAAATTCCAAACTGGTCCATTTTCATGGGGTTTGTTGTTCAGGCCTGTTTGTGTCACACCGCATCACTACTGCGTTTTATAAATGTCCGTGTGTGTGTTTTTCATAATGCTGTTGTCTGTTAAAGGTTAAAGGAGAGGCTCTGGAAGAAAGTGCTGCTTGGTGTTTCCGACTACATTTCCTTCACTTTGCTCAGTGAGTAAACAGGGTAAATTAACAGCTGTTAGGAACAAGAACACGTCACTCGGACCTGCTTTAGGAGACGGTGTGTGACAGTGTGTGACTGTGTCACAGTGTGTGGCCGTGTGTGGCAGTGTGTTGCTGTGTGTGCAGAGGCCCGTCCTAAAGACTGGGAAGTGGAGGCTTCCAGCTGAATTTAGATGTGACTGTCTGGTGTCCGTCGGTGCCGAGACGGAGGGGATTGGGAGGACGGGGGGCGGGGAGGACGGGGAAGATGGGGAGGCGGCGGAGAGCGGCGCTTGTTTACGGCCACGCGGAACGAAACGGCGAGACGTAAATGGGGCCTGACGGTCTCATGAAGCACAATTGGCTGATGGCAGATCGAATGTGACTGCGCTGAACTGGGCGATGATCCGTACAGCGAGCGGAACCCACCTCCTCGCCGGTCCGCCCCACCAGCCCAGCAGCGCTCCTCCCGCCGCCCGGAACCCGAGCCGGACCGGGCGTCGTAGCGCCCGATACCTTCTGACAACAATCGCGTTCTTCGAAAAACTTCGTAGATTTTTCTTGTCACCAGATATAAATGAAGGGCTATTTTTACATCCACAATGGATTTAAGTGGGCAGGGGTATGTGTGTCGGGGGGGGGGGGGGGGGTTAGCATCACAACGAGCTGTGTGCACTGACATGACAACAGGACGCATTTGGCCCCTTTATTTCGGTCAGAGCCTCTTTTGTCGCTCCGCGTTTATTTGGCGCGAGCTGCTCTTTCAGCACCGCGTCTCCAGCGCTTTTCCGTTCGCTGGAAAGTGACATCATCCAGAATCTTCCAGCTGTTCCCAAAAAGAGAGCATCGCGTATGCTCATAAGCACCAGCGCTTCCCACTGAGCAGCCCTGGCGCCGTCCTGTTCAGAGCTGGAATGTGGAATTCGTATCGCGTTCTGGGAGGTCGATGAAAGGCGCGAGGATTAAATTATATGTTGACAAAATTCTGTAGGTGTGTAACAGTAGAAATGTAAGGGTTTAGGTGTGTAACAGTGTAGGTGTGTAATAGCGTAGGTGTATGACAGTGCAGGTGTGTATCAGCGCAGGTGTGTAGCAGTAGGTTTGTAAGAGTGCAGGTGTGTATCGACAGGTGTGTAACAGTGTAGGTGTGTAACGTTAGGAGTGTGACAGTGTGGGTGTGTCAGAGCGCAGGTGTGCGGCAGTAGGTGTGCAAGCGCGTCGCGCGCAGCGACACACGCAGCTCTGCCGAGCCTCACACGCACGCGCATTAGGGCCGAACAGTTAAGTGCAACTCGGTGAAATTGATTGGAAAGTAGTAGAAAGAAAATGGTTTTTAAATAAGTAACAATTAGATTATCATTAATCTCAGCGGTATAAATGAATGTCTCGCTTTAGGGCTTGTTGGATGTAAAAACAGATTTACAAAACTGTTCTTTGCAAATTGGAATATGTCCTCCACCGCTCTAATAGCCCTGTCAACCGGAATTAAAAACATTTGCGTTTTTGCCTTTTGTCTCCGAAACGCAATTTTGTTCTTGTCCTCGCCGTGGTCATCGGGAAACGCGCTGCTTGCGATAAAAACGCGGTGCCGCACTCTTTGCTCAGGCGTGGGCTTCAAAACCTGTGGAATATGTATTTCGCTCCGATTCACATATATCTGCTGTTTGCTATCTATGCACATATAGCCCTCGAAAAGACTCAAAAATATATTTGTATCTTTTTCGTTTTAATTCATATCACAAAATGCAGCATTTTCTCCTTTATTGTACTTCCACATTCTTGTCTGTACATTTTTTGCAAACTGCAATATTGCAGTTACTGGTAAAGGGATTAATGATATTTTGCCAACGATTTCCATCTTTTTGCGTAGAATATTGATTTATTTATTAAAATTTCCAAGAAGGCCCAAATAATGGTGATTGCGGCCGTTGCCGTGACTGTCGGCCGCAGTTTGTCGCGGCCCCTTCGTGGATGAGCGCCGGCTGTCACCTTGGGCGCAGCGCTGCGCTTGGGTCTAGCAGTGTGGTGTCGCCGAGGAAAGGTGCGCAGCGGTACCGCGGTACTCGCATCAGAGCTAATAAAATAACCCGAGTGATGTGGAAAATCCACTGAGGGAAGACAACGTGACGTTGAACGCAGCCTGTTGTCTGCTTTTATATAGATTCATTTAACGGATGCTTTTCTGCAGAAAGACTTACGATGAGCTGTTCCTGGGACGGCTAGTGGAGCGTTTAGCGCTGCTGCCTTTCAACCTGAAGGTTGTAGGTTCAAGTCCCACTTCAAACTGCAGTACTCCTGAATAAGGTCTTACTGTAAAATTCCCTAGCTCTCTAAGTTGTAAATAGCTTAACATTTCAAATGGCTTTTGTATAAAAAGGAAGAATTACTTGTAGAATGTATTTCCAGCCGTATTGCATATACTCAGTGTGTCTTATTACCTCTACATTTATTTACCATTTTTACATTTATTCTTTTACCTGATGCTTTTCTCCAAAGCGACTTATAATGTTAATTTACTTACTATTATTTACCCATTTATTACCCAGCTGTATTAATGGCTAAATAATTAGAATAGTAAGTATTACTCCGAATAATAAATAATAATAGCGGTAAATAATAAGTATTTACTACTTAGTATAATAGTAAATAATTAGTAGCTTAACACTGTAAGTTGCTGTGGAGACAAGTCTCAAGTAAATGAATGTAAATTTACACAATGGGGTCATTTTACTAGAGCCATTCAGAGTAAGTACCTTGCTTAAGGGTGCTGCAGGTAGAGGGGGGATTCAAACCTGCAACCTTTGGGTGAAAAGGCAACAGCTCTACCGACTACGTCACCAACTGCCACAAAGGGCTCGATTAATGAAAAGTGCTGAAATAATTATCCTAAAATGATTATTGACACTGCCGTTATGTGAAGTGTTCTCTTTTGATCAAACGATCGATCAGAGTGTGTGTGTGTGTGTGTGTGTGTGTGTGTGTGTGTGTGTGTGTGTGTGTGTTCGTGTTCACACGCGCACCTTGCTCTTCATCCGAAAACACGGAGACGCAAAGGGATGCATTTTAACGTGACCTTCATTCCACGTTCATGTCAACTTTTTGTGTATATTTACGATTGCAATTTTTTTCCACTTCTGTTCTTCAATTAGTACTTGACCCCTTTAGCGGAGATGTAAATTAAATGACATTTCCGTGTCATCCCATATTTAAAATAACTGCGTTAGTTGTGGATCATAAATGATGATCTTCATTCCGCAGCTAATTTATTCATTTAACAATTTCCCCGCAGAAGTTCCAGCAGAAGGCTCCGTACCAAGCAAAGCAGAAGAAATCCAAGTCGGCCGAATTTCTGATGGGTGAGCCCTGCTTGATGAGTTATTGCTCATAATTTGTGTAAGGATTAATTAACTAATTACAGACAAATGGCTGTGGGCTAAATTTTGCTCTTGCTTGTCAGGGCGCAATTTGTAATTATTTTAATCATTTATTCTCTTTTTTTTCCTTCCTCTCTCTCTCTCTCTCTCTCTCCAAGATTCAGATTTAATTTTAACCTAATTGTGTTTTAGTGACATTCGAAGAGGATGCACTCGAGTACTTTAGGGGCAGCCGAGCCACAACGAGAGGAGATTTTCAGCTTCCGACGGAGATGTGTTTTAACATCGTGCGCTGTTCCTGACCGCCCGTTTGTTTGTTTGTTTGTTTGTTTTTTTGTGTGTGTGTGTGTGTGTGTGTGTGTGTGTGTGTGTGTGTGTGTGTGTGTGTGTGTGTGTGTTTGTAGGGGAAGAGGAGAGAGCAGCCGCCGAAGGCACCGACAAGCCCGCTCCGAGTGGTGCCTGCGCCCGGGAAGGAGGAGCGATGCGACGTGACGTGCCGAGCGGCACCCTTGCAGCTGGCGGGGCGGAGGCGGAGCGGCGACTCTCGGCCGCGGCGAGAGGTGAAACCTCAGCGCTCGTTACGCTCAAGTGCGGCGACGGCGCTCGCGTGCCCCGTCTCGCCCCTTCCCGCATCCCCGGCCCGCGCGCCCTGGCCGGTCTCTCGGGCAGAGCAATGCGGCGCGCGCCTTCCGTACCCCCCCAGCCCCATCCCCGTGACATAATGCTTCTTACATTTTGTTGTTGCGTAGCAGATGCTTATGACACACGGTGCTCGACCGGCGTCGCAGCCGCGCGGGACAGGCCCCTCTCTCCGCATCACGACAGCGCGATGTCCTCTCCGGCGGGGCGTCACCCGGCAACCGTCACGTCGGCGGCGACTCCCCCTCGCTGCCCGACAGGTGACGTCGCACGGCGTGCGCGCTACGCCGGGTGCGGCGCGCGGAACCTGAGCCGTCGACGGGCGCGAGAACGAGCGGCTCGAGAGCTTCGCTCCGTCCCGGATGGGCGAGGTTTCCGGCGCGGAGACGACGGAGCGAAGGACGGGACGAGGCGGGAGACGGGAAAACGATCTGTTTGAAATGCCTAGTGGTTACAGCTCCTGTCTCTGGATCGGAAGGTTGTAGGTTTGGTCCCCACCTCTGGATGTAGTACCTTTGAGCAATGTACTTACCCTACATTGCTCCAGTGAAATTACCTTCCTGTATAAATGGGTAAATAATTGTGGCTTTGGAGAAAAGTGTCAGCTAAACAAATCAACGTAAATGATGTTGTCACTTACCTTCGGCGAATGAGAGAAGGACGGTGGTGCTGCGGTCGCACGGGGCCCCCGCTCTGGCAACCTTCGTCTTCAGCACGAGGGCTCCTCGGTTGTATGGGAGAAGCTGCAAAACGCTGCACTGCGTTCGTTGTTAGGCGTGGTCTTCTTTTCCCGAGGACCGAATATGTACACTGGACCGTTTAGTAAACACGGTAAAGTCACTAATATAGAACCGCCGAAGAACAGTTGAGGCCGAAATGACATCGTTGTTCTTTCTTTTTTGTTGAGCTGAAATATTTCAAATTTTATAGTTTTTAATACACACACATTTTCAGAACCGCTTGTCCCATACGGGGTCACGGAGCCTAACCCGGTAACACAGGGCGTAAGGCCGGAGGGGGAGGGGACACACCCAGTACGGGATGCCAGTCCGTCGCAAGGCACCCCAAGCGGGACTCGAACCCCAGACCCACCGGAGAGCAGGACTGTGGTCCAACCCACTGCACCACCGCACCCCCTCAGTTTTCAATAGTTATTGAAATATTTTACTGTTCAGAATTTCACCTGATATTATCACCGAGTGTCTGTTTCAATATTACTGGTGAAATCATGAGGAAGAGGAGATGTTATAGCACAGCACTTGTGGAAGAGTCAGATTCTTGGAGCAGATGGAGCACGTGACTCAGTGTGGGCATCTTTATGAAATGTGTGTGTGTGTGCGTGTGTGAGGAAGACTTATTTCATTCTTGCAAAATGAGAATGCAGTTGAAGTCTTCCTCACACACAGTTTATAAAACGACTACTACGTCACTACATCAAACTAGCATAAGCTTGTGAATTATAAAAATAATATTTCTCAACGAAACTGGAATCCAAAAAAAAAAAAAAAAAACACTTGACAATTTCATTGTTCTGGTGGCTTAATGTACAAATGAAAAGTTGCACCAACACAGAAATGAAAACCCCTTCAGCTCCACCATTTCTTACCCCAGTAAATGTTCTAAAAGGTGTAAAACTATTCATTTTGTGAAACAAACTTAGAAATGTGTCCATTTTTTATTATTCTTTTTAGGGTTCTATATATATATATATATAAGAATGAATAGTAATATACATAATGAATGAATGTGTATATATATATATATATATATATATATATATAGATAGATCCCCACTCAATCCCCACTGTCTATGTGGAGTTTGAATGTTCTCCCCATGTCTGCATGGGTTTCCTCTGGGTGCTCTGGTTTCCTCCCACAGTCCAAAGACATGCTGTTCAGGTTCACCCATAGTGTGTGTGTTCCCCTGATGTATGGTTGAGTGACCCAGTGTAAGTAGAGTGTCTAGCAGTGTAAATCACCGTAGTGAATAATGTGTGTGGGCTGATAACACTACCCAGAGTTTATTGGAAGTTGCTTTAGAGAAAAGTGTCCGATAGATAAATAAATAAATGTATATATTCACTGGGCCATAAGAACACTTTAACTTATATCAGCATATAGTGTATCATTCTGCCAATACGAGAAATCATTAAAATAGAATTACGAGATGGAATATTCAGGGCCTCGAGACTTACTTTGCGCTGTAAACGGTCCGTCGTCGGATGTACCTTTTTAATAAAAATATCCCTCGAGGGCGTGGATTCCCATAAATTCTGCGGAGCAGCTTTGATGCCCATAGGTCAGCAGCGGCTAATAAGAAGTCAATAAGCTGTGGGTTGAAGTCCCGCCTTCGCCCCGCGCTCCCACCGCCGCCGTCCGAGAGGGCGGTGAGAACCGGCGACCCCGGACCCCCTTCTCGGGCTGTTGTCTTTGAATTCCAGGTACTTTAACTTGTAAATTTTCTCATTAGGCCTTTTTCTCAACACAAGTAACATATGGCGGCCGTATTTAAGGGCCTGCCTGGCGTGACCTTTAGCGTCATACTAATTAGACCCGTGATCTCCCCGGGCCCTCGGCGGCCCCGCTTATCGGGTGGCGGGAGCGGCCTCAGAATTACCATCTCGCTTCATGTGCTTCTAATAACAAGTGAGCGGCCCCCGCGTCCCGTCCCACCCCACCCCGGCGAGGCCCTCTTCTCAACTTCACACACTTTTCCACAGGAAATGAAGTCGCCCGGAATGACTGCGGCCCGCCGACGGCGGGGGGAGCGAACCCGAGGCGGAGGCGGGCGGAGGTCGGCGCGGAAGATGAGCTGGAATTAAGTTCCTCGCCGTTCCTCGCCGCGACGCCTCGCCTCACCTCATTAAAACGGGGTGAGGGAGATCAACCGTCGAACGAGCGACGCCGGAAAGATACGAACGTAAACGCTTTCGTAAACATGCTGGCTGATGACGACGCGCCTGGCCTGTTGGCTCCGCGACTCCGAGGCCAGGTGTCGCGATGGATGGGGGTCGCGTGTCATACCCTTCTTCCGGCTTACATACGTGGAATATTACTCCTGGAAATACCGTAAAATATCAATAAGTGCACCATCCCCCCCAACATCACACCTATTAAAATGGTGCTCTTGGGAGCTAAGTAATATGCATGTTATAATGAAAAGTGGGCTATTAACAGAAAGCCATTTCGTCGATATTTTTGAAGTTATGCTACCATGTTATAGCTGAGATTTCATTAAATCGGAAAGCCATACAGATAATAGGGAGCACCGCTCTTCAATATGTTTTAGTATTTATGCCTCATCACTGAGCAGCCTTTCATGAAATATTTCACATTTTACCTCTTATGGAAACCAAAGCTTCAGAATTATTGGCATATCTTTCCACGTTTATGGGTTTCGACACATTACTGATACTTATGCTAACTATAACCACCAACATTATGAAGCCCTGTGATGAAATTGTCGTCATTAAGAGGCTCCTTGTGTATTATTTGTGTGCGTTCTGCTGTTGTGTTACTAGAAATACCGACATATCTCCAGAGCGTTCGTTGGAGGAACCTTTTGATAAAGGGGTTTTGTTTTCAGCGTTTCTAAACTGGCTGCTGCGTTCGCAGAGGGGAAACGCCGATTAGTTTTACTTTCCACATATTTCCAGCAGATATGCTTAATTTCTGCCTTTTGATGTCATTATAGCTGGTATTCATTTTGCCTCCTTTGAAGGTTTAGAAAATATTTTTCTTCCACATTCTGGGTCCCGAGGAAGGGGCGGTGGGGGGGTGGGAAACTGAAATTATTTTCTTTCAAATTGAGTTTTTTTATTGTGAATTCTTCTCCGTTTTTCATCATCCATGTGGATGCACTGCCTTATCGAAGAGAGAATTGGCATATCTGAGTGATATAGTCAGTAAGTGTTGCTGGCGGTTTGCAATTAAATGACTTCAGGTATGATGATATTCTAATGGCAGAAATAAAATCCATACGTACATCCCCGTCTGTCGGTGGAATGCACTTTACGTCATTTTGGATAAAAGTGTGAAATGGAGTAAATGTAAATTTACACACAGTGCTGGAAAAGTGATACACAGCATATTTGCAATCTGGAGCTCATATGCATTTATGTCTTACAACTTGATTTTTTTTTTTTTTTTTTGCCTGAAATTGTGGTTTCCTTGATGAAAAAATTTTTCTTTTAATTTTTAGGATTATGTAAAATAATTTCCTTTTCTTATATGTCGTTTCCCTTTTTATTGTTCTCAAAGGCAGCCGCTCTCCTTGCAAAGGCGTTCTGGCTCATAGTGCCGTGAAGCAGCCGTACTTTTCCATCAGTAAATAATTTGTCATAATCAGCTGTTGTAAATGCATTAGATAAATTGTGCTTTGTTTGCTGTAGATATCCAGTTCTTCTTCTCATATTTTCAGTAACTGTGTGTAGCTATATATTAATCTGATTTGTTAAAAAATTAAATTGCGATTGGCTAAAAGGTAATGGGCAGCACAGGGCTTCACGCTAATAATATGGTTATGTCACAAAACAAGATTAAAATGAGTCTTTCGTGGTATGGATTGAATTTTTATTTTGTTCTGTGAGCGCAGATGAGCAAGAACTGTTTTACCAGATGTCAAAGATCTTCGATGAAGATGCTGCTACCATCATAGATGTACCAGGTATGACAGGTATGAGTAGCACCGCTGTCTCACAGTGACTGGGTGGTGCAAGAGGACATGGGTTCGATCCTCACTCCGTCTGTGTGGAGTTTGCATGTTCTCCCTGTGTCTGTGGGTTTCCTCCGGGTGCTCTGGTTTCCTCCCACAGTCCAAAGACATGCTGTTCAGGTTCGCGCATAGTGTGTGAGTGACAGAGAGAGCGTGTGTGTTCCACTCACGTATGGATGAGTGACCCAGTGTAAGTAGTGTATCTAGCAGTGTAAGTCACCGCGGTGAATACCGTGTGTGGGCTGGTAACGCTACATAGAGTTCATTGGAAGTCGCTTCGGAGAAAAGCATCTGCTAAATAAATGAATATAAATGACCCCAGTAACCTGACATTTGACCTGTTTACCTGTTCGGTTCTATGCTTCTGTGCGATAAGGGAACAGCATTCACACCCCTTCTGTCGTACGTGTGCTCTTAGACACCCTCCTATTTCCGCTCCGTGGGGTGAACTCTTCATCATGCTACGTAGCACACTTGGCGGCGTGCCGTACCCACAATGCCGTTCGGCTGACCGTAGGTGCGGGCAGGGCAGAAATCCAGGCACCGATTGAAATGGGACAAATTTGGCTGCCTTACCGTAGTAGGGGGCGCGTGTGGCACGGTGCAGAATAGAATCGCGGAGACCTCACGGATCTCGGTTCCCTCACAAGGACACGGTGCAGCAAAACTGCAGTTCAAGCACTGGATTTCCCGCAGCAGCAGAAACAAAGAAGTGTGGGTTGGCGATGTGCTCAAAACACGAAGGGGGGGAATAAAACAGGCAGTACGGTTGGTTTCCATGGGAGTGCCATTGTTCCGGAGTCTTCTTTCCATCAGCTGTAACTCATCTGAATGTGATGTGCAACTCAACAGGCAAAAGAGCGGCGCTTTAAGCTCGCATTGTTGACAAGAAGACAATCGCATGGGATCCAGTTGACACGCTACTCATCTCTGTTGTAATTCCACTCAGGAATGGGAGGGATTTAGACCTGCTGGTGAAACGGGGGAATTTATCCTGCTTGTGTTCTTCTGATTGTTTTGGTTTTAGCTGTAGCGCTGAGATTAGCCGCCGCGCTATTGTTTCGCGAATGTACACAAAATCCGAAAGAAAGTAAAAGGAATCTGGGATTAGGAGTTTCCCGCACTGGCGGAGCGCGCTATCCGGTGATATCCCTTGTCAGCGGGCGTCCTACCGAGCCGCAGCGGCGCCAGAAGCGGAGCCACCTTTCAGATCCGTCGCTTTCTGGCCGTCGAAGGGTCGCAGCCCAACGCGGTGGGACCTCCCGCCCATCCCAACACCTGCGTACAACCACACGCAAAGCTATTGGAATTCAACAGGCGCTGCTGGGCGTCGCTCATATCCGACCGGACCAGGGACGCACCGCGTTGGCGCTCCGAGAGGCCGACCGTTCAAATTATTGTGTCGGAGGAGCCTTATGGGGCTCGTACCCCCGTTTGTATGGTCATGTCCCTTTATTCAAAGTCCAGCACATCTTTCATACACGTCCTGCATACGAACACTAGTTAGTAGGCGGTACACACAATCCACACGTCATTCCTGCTGTGGGCATTGGGTTCCTCGTGGCCCGATGGCAACAGATCCAGGGGTTTCACTAATGCGGGTTCCTGCTGGAGTGTAACTGCAGCTTAGCCTTGCTGCTACTGTTGTTCTTGTTGTTGTTCACACTCACAAACAAAACAATGCCTGCCTTTAATCCTCAATGGAGACGAAGGCAGTGCTGAAAGGTGGCCCCTGTGGAGCTGGGTTGACTACTTGATGCCCCCTGTTGTGGTCAGGTGTGTGTATGGGGTGTATTTGTTTTTCTTGTCTGTGTGTGTGTGTGTATGTGTGTATTTGCTGTGTTCTTATGTGTGTGTCTGTGCCCCCCCCAGGTGTCCCACAGCTGGACGAGGTGCTGGAGCCATCGCCGGATGGGAAGGGTGGAGGTGTGGAGATTCCTAACCCGATGCACCGCAGCGCTGCCTGGGAGGAGGACATCCCTCCCTACGTTGAGCAGCTGGAAGAGTCTGTGCGCAACGACATGATCGCCCTCGGCCGCCCTTCGCAGGAGCAGGTCAGAGTTAAAAGCAAAAAAAAGTGAATGAAGTTAGCCCAGCTCTCACATCACATGGCTGCCCAAGTCTTGCACAATAGAGACTTATTTTTTCCTGTACTATCCCATTTGGCACACCTCTACTCCTAAAGGAGACTGTGAGTAGTCCTCTGGTAGGATACCTCATTGGTAGCATCCATTCATCCATCCATCCAGCTGTTTGTCCATCCATCCATCCATCCAGTTGTTTGTCCATCCATCCATCCATCCATCCATCCATCCAGTCGTTTATCCATCCATCCATCCATCCAGTCATTTGTCTATCCATCCATCCATCCATCCAGTCGTTTGGCTATCCATCCATCCATCCATCCATCCATCCATCCAGTCGTTTGTCCATCCATCCATCCATCCATCCAGTCATTTGTCCATCCATCCATCCATCCAGTCGTTTGTCCATCCATCCATCCATCCAGTCGTTTGTCTATCCATCCATCCATCCATCCATCCATCCATCCATCCATCCATCCATCGGTGGTTTATCCAGTACATGTCCAAACCCATTACAAAGAGGACCAAGACACAGCACAGGCCACAAGCTGCCAAAACAAGTTTCCTGTTTTCACTGTGTCTTTCTCTTGTTACTGTTCTAAAAATGCATATTTGCTCGTGCACATCTGACTTTTGTGCAAGGTGCCAAACGTTTGGAAAATAAAAACCAAACGAGGCTCGTCCTGTTTCTGCCATGAACTACAATGTATTTGATGTGTAAAGGAAAGCGCGGCTAATGGAGTCTGCGGCCTCGTCGCTGTGGGCGTTAACCGCTCCCCCGTTTCACAGGGAAGTCTCGACTTCTTTACACGCGCATCCAATGTCTTTGTTGTATCACGAGTACCTTTTGATGACTAATAGAGTGTGAGCGTCTCCCGACATTGATGCCGCCGGAGCGTGTGCGGCTGCTGTGAATACGCGAGGCAACGCACAAAAGGGACCTTCACTGGACATTAGTCTCGAAAATAAGGCTTATTTCATGGATTACATCCAAAAGGAACCTGGCCTGTAATAAAATAATACATGTGTAGGATAGCAAACTGACTGAAAGTGTTTTCTCCCTTACCAAACGCAAAGGGGGTGTGAGATGTGTGTGCAATGTGGCGGAGAAAATGATAGAACAATTTAAAAATGGATCAAATGTTAACGCGGTATTTGAGTCAGTGGAACGTGTGTCTTGAGTGCGTAGTATGGGAGCGGCGTTCTGTTCCTCACCGGCTGCCGTGCACCTACTGACCCTCACGCACCTGACACTTGGACTCTTGCGGTTCTGCGACACTTACATCTACGTCTATTCATTTATCTGACACTTTTGTCCAAAGAAAATTACACCGTTAACTACTTACCTTAACTATTTACATAGGTAGGTAATTTTACTGGGGTACTTTAGGGTAAGAACCTTGGTCAACGGTACAGCAGCTGGGTGTAACATTCAAACCTGTGATCTCTGGGTTCGAAAGCAGCAGCTCTAACCACTACGCTGCCAGCTTACTTACCAGTTACGCTGTGATGGAGAAGCTGGAGGAGCCGCTGACCACGCGGCGCCTTGCTGTGCTTCATTAGGCGCCGACCGTCCGTGGGCTCCGCGTGTCGCGAGTATCGATCACCCGTACACCTCTCTGCGATACTGCCTAAGTGCCTTAACGTGAATTCCCACCGTCCGCATTATAGAGGCAGTCCAAACAGCATGTGCTCCTCCTTGCCGGGGTGCACAGTCACTGCTGAAGGCAATGTGACGGGTGCGAGAGACAAGACTAATGTCCCTCTTAAGGGGAAATGCACAGACACTGGAGTGAGTCCCAAAGGCAAACATTACCTTAATCATGGTAAATGTGGTAAACGGGATTTCCTGCAGTTCTGTTAAAATGAGCAGAACTGAATTCCTTTCATGCCTTGAAATATAAAAATGCTGAATAATAATAATAATAATAATAGAACTTAATTACTAATAGTAGTCTGTTCATGTATATAAAGAGTGTCAAGTGTAAATAGCAGCAGCAGTAGATGGTTTGATGGCATCATCCTTCCCACATCATCCCCAAATATGCAGTGTCATATTTGAAAATATTAAGTAAGATGAGTCTCCCTGCACCTTGGCCCAACCAATATGTGGGCTAGCATGTGTGTGGCACACGCTAAGGAGTCCACAAGGCCAACGAAGAGTCGTGGTGCATCAGTTGCGTTGTTGGTGCATAGTCCCTCTGTGGCACATCCCATATCTCTCATACCCGACCATGACTATCGCCAAAACACCAAAAGAGGCGGTTTCTCGTGGAAGAATGATGCCGTATCCCTTCACTTCACCCTCATGGCCTAACGCTCTGTGCCGTGGCACTTTACCCTTAACACCTGTGCTGTGTGTACTTTCACAGTTTGCTCTAAGCTCAGTATCTGCTTTATACTTGTGTGTAAATTACAGCTGGATTTTTTTTGTTTTTAAACTTTTGTCTTCCGAAGGAATTGTCTTCATCTGGAGGCTGTTACCAAAGGAAGAAAATCATACTGAAAAGGCTTCATGGAATTTGTCCTCGGTATGATTCTACTCTCTCTCTATATATCTATACGGCTATGTGTGTGTGTGTGTGTGTGTGTGTGTGTGTGTGTGTATATACCTATATGCATGTATATATATATATAGACTATACCATATGTAAATTACAGTAAAAAACATGAACTACTGTATATATAAGCATATATATAATGATTTTTTTCTGAATATGACATTTCTTATTGTGCATTTTGTAGCACTTATATAGCATGAATGAACGAATTGCTTTGACTAATGAAAGAATGAATAAAAAAATTGCTCTTTCCAGTGAACTCATGCGAACATTTGCGTTGTTCTATTTACTGGACTCCAGGGTAGCGCGCTCCAGTTGTACAGACGTGTCTTAAGTCTTCAATACACGTACGTCTACGCGAGACCTGTGCTTCTCGTGTCTGATGGTGGGTGTTTGTTAGATATGAGAGGCGTGTTTGGTTTTGTCAGATGACCTACTCGGCGCCGCTCTGCCCTCTAAATTCCTCCCGATCCTGTCGGCGGGTGGCTTTTACACACGAGACACTCTGTTCGCTACCTAAGGCAACATGTTGGAGCGTCAGTACGAAATCATTCCAGATTCTTTGTAATGGGAGCCAGACGCACTTTTTTTTTTTTACATCTCTAATTTATATCTTTGTACCATTTGATTAAAAAAATGATTTAATGGCTGCATATTAATTTTATCACTGGAATGGCATAAAATATGTAATACAAAAAAAAAAAATCTATTCTTGTTTTAATAGAAAATATAAAACATTATTTATTTAACGTTCTGATGCCGGGTACGTTTTTCCCTTTTATTTGGCCATGTGTGCCCTTTTCAAGTGACCTTCGCGCCGTGAGAAATAATCGTGTCCAGGGTCCGAAAGGCAACATCTGGGGCCTCTGCTGCACGCTGGCAGATGTTCGCCACTGCCCTCGAGGCGGAGAGCCGGTGCCCGGGATGCCGAGAGCCTTTTACGTTTCTCCGTCCCGTTTCAGGGTCGAGGGCCAGCTGCTCCGGGCACCGAGGAGGCATGGCGCTCCGACGACGGATCTGCGTGACCACGTGGTCCCGGCACCGGCACCCCGGGAACACGGGCCCCTGCGGCAGGTGAGCGCCATCGTAGAAGATCGCGCACGGCTTCAGAGCACACCTCGTGCTGACGGGGCTGCGGTGGCACCGGTCGGCAAGCAAAGCCTGTTAAACGCAATACTGCGTTCGGTAAATTCCGGAAATGAGCGCAACGTAGTACAATGTAGTAGCTGCTTAGTACACTGTCAGCTGATTTTTCAATAAACCCAGATTATTTCCAGCTCCTTCCCCAGCTTCTGCTCAGCCCAACAGCATAGGAGGCAGAAGACTGGGGTCCTCCCCCCCTGCCCCCCGAAACTGCCCACCGCAACGCCTTTATCGGATAGATCGGCAGGAAGGTGTGTTTGCAAGGGAAGCGCAGCGCGCGCACATGACCATGTGGCAAACGCCGAAATGATGTAATTAAACGAAATAGCACAATGAGCGGATGCCGCGCGGCGCCTCTCGAGAAGTGAGACGCGGAGGAAGCCTTTCCAGCATTTGCAGTTGAATCGAAACTCTCCTCTTTTTTCCCGCATTATTGAATGTTTTTTTTCTCCCCCTCCATGTGTAATAGGTGGAGGGAGAGAGGGCCATCAGTAGGAGTGTGCACTCGCTCTCTCTCTCTCTCTCTCGCTCGCTCGCCCGCCCGCCCGCCCGCCGTAGCGGGGATGGGGCGGCCGTGCCACCGCACAGGCTTAGAGATGTAATGAATCTTCCATCAGCCGCTCTTGCCAGGGTGACAACTCGCTTTGAGGAAGGTTGTAAATGCAAGAGAGATTGTGGTATAATTCCTCAGACTGGCATTTCTGCCCCCCAGTCACCATTCGATTATCTCCCAAATTGCTGTGTTTCAGAGAGATAAAGATTTTTTATGGCTTGCTGACTTGAAACAACCGGCACAGCCAGGAAAAGCAACGGCCAACCTGCCATGCATAGTAATTTCGCTGGTAAATGACAAAATCTTTGTTTATATGACATTTCCAAAATTACTGCAGCAGATGAATCTAAAATATAAAATGTCACATTTGGCATGCAAAACTATGAAAATATATTTCTGTGCAAAATTCATGGAGGCATTTAATTTAGAACGTGTTTAATAACTAAGTCTGCCTGCATCAGTAATCCTGCCTTGAGGTTCCGAAAAGATTGTCATATTTATTTGCATATTTTTTTTTTTCCCCGTTCGGATGCCAAAATTTTTAAGGGTAAATGTTCATTGTTAATTAAGATTTACTAATTAAAATGAAAATAATTAACGCGAAAGCTTAATCTCCGAATATTAGGCTGCACTTTGAAAGGAAAGAAGTTTCTTTTATGCGGCGTTTCCTGTATATTAAGAGTGCATTCTGTAATCAGTCAATGTCTGGAAAGATATTTCGGCGAAGGATGTGTGTGTGTGCCAACGGAACGCGGAGGTTACTTTGCGCCGGCTTTGATCTCATCTGCAGGAGCGCTGTAATGTTATGGCGTTTTAGGCGCACGCCCGACTCGAGGCAAACAAGGCACCTCTGATATGGAAAATTGGCTCCCCGCGCCCTCACCTTGCTGCGAGAGTCGGCCGGGCTGCCGCCTGCGTGCGCCGCGCCCTGATAATAACAGCGTTCGAGACACACGGCGAAATGAAAGGCTGGTGGCGCATTGAGCGTTTCCGCTGAGGGGCGCAGGGCCTCCCCTCCTGGATGCAGTGTGTGGGCTAAACCGCTTTGCCGCCAATTATGCTCATTTCCAAATGGAATAAGTTGGCCCCGCATATGCAGGAGATGCTCCACAAAGAGATTGGGCAGCGTTACGCAGAAGCCCCGGCACCCCGCTCTTTCCGGAACGCTCCTCGGCTTGGCGGGCGGCGACGGGCGGACCCGCATCTGGTGCGGGGATGGAAAAAGAAGATGAAGAAGAAGAAGAAGAAGGAGGAGGAGGAAGAGGAAAAAAAAAAAAAAAGCACGTGCAGCAGCGAATGAGCCGCTGTCCTCTTTGGTGGGTGGGTGTGTGGGGTGGGGGGGGGCTCCTTCTCTCCTGTGATCGGGGAAGCTGCCTAGGACCCGGAGCCGTGATTCATCCGTAGCATCCCCGCCAACGCTAGCCTGGGGGTCCCAGCCCTCCCCTTCCCCCTCCCTTCTCCCGCTGTTCTGCCCCTCTCCCCCCCACCATCCCCATCGGGGGCTTTCGCCGAGCGCACGCTCTCCAGCTACCTGCGCAGGTAAACCGAGGGCGGGCGGCACGGCGGCAACCCGCCAGCTCCCGCCAATCAAACTGCAGCGTGGTTCCCTCGAATAATTAAACCATCGCCGCTTCATTCAGATCATCATCAACTTGAGCGCGTCGGTTACCTTCACGACGAGGGGGGTCGGCGTCTCCGGCGGCACAGGTGTCGGCGGAGCGCGCCGGAGTCAAGACGCCGCACGCGTCGCACGTTCCCCGCGTGCGTGTGTGCGTGTACGCGTGTGCACGCGTGCGAAGAAGAGCACACCCACCGGCTCCCTTGTTTTAATGTGACCAGCCACCCAACACACCAGCCGTGACTTAATGGGATGTGACACTAAGGTATCCCCCCCACCCCCAAAAAAAGCACCCCGTCCCAGAACGACACTGTAAATGACTTACGTTTGTCACAGGCTTAAATTCCAAAAATATTTTGCGGAGCGGGGCTGTTTGACAAGGTTGTCTCCGGCTTTCCCTCGCTGATACAATAGGCGCTGTGGCGTGCGCTCCAGGCACGACGCCGTGCATCGCGGTCCTCCCACGCTTTCGCCACGGAGGCTTACCACTTTCCACAGGCACTTGCAATTTTATATTTAACTTTCTGCTTCCTCAACTAATCCCGGGTATCTTGCGTCCTCGATTTTTCTAGCATCGCTGGCCAAATCGCTCTCGACGCCGGATTTCCAGCCCCGTACTCATCCCAGCTAACTGCCAATGAGCGAAATCTGTAAACAGCCGTTTTTTTTTCCCCTCGTTTTTTTTTTTTTTTTGAATCCTGCTGTAAATGTGCGGTACAGTCGGAGCGGAGAAGGCAGTGTGCCGGGCCTTTTGCTTTTCATTAGGGGTGCTTTGCGATTGGCTGACTAAAAACATAGCGAAATAAATGAAAAAATAAAATATAGACACACGCATGTATGCATGTATGTGCGTGCGCATCGGAGCATTTTAACGTGTACCGAAAGAACCGTATAATCGCCATGTGCTGCAAACTGGGTGAAAAATACCGAACTCCCGACATTTTTCGGGGGTTTCCGCTTTCGTTGCGCGAGCGTCGTTACGGGACGTCGGGTCTCGTCGGGGACGAGCTTGTTCACGCACATTTCGCCTTCGAAGTCACCGCCCGCATTTCGAAGTTAACTCTGAACTCGCAGGGAGGGTTTGCTCACGCGTGTCCTGCTGCTCGCGCGGACGAATATGCGATGCGGGCGGCGTCGACGCCGAGGTGAAGCGGGCCTCGGTTCGAGCGGAGAGTGCTGCGTTTGAGCCGAGTGGCGTCGGCGTGTCGACCTTTGACCTCTCCCCGTCACGCCCCGATCGGGCCAGAGGTGCTCACGGCGGCCTTGCGTTGCAGGTGGAGGCCCTACAGCCGGTGGAGATCCGCTTGCGTTGCCTGAACGGCGTCAGGGACAAGCTGCCCCGGGGGGAGTACGCCGTGAGTGTGACCCTCCGCAGCCGCCCGGGGGGCCGTGCCTTGAGCCGGGGTCTTCCGCGGGCCGCTCCCACCGAGCCCGTGGCCCACGGAGGCCGTTTCCACGACACGATGTTGCTGCTGAACCAGAGTGTGTTTGCTGTGAGTGCGGGGGGTCGGGGTTGGCGGGGGGACGGGGGGGCTGAGCACGCCCAATACGAGCGCATTTGTTCCGTCTTTACGGTGAATAATGTGTTTTTATTCAGGAGGGGAAGGGCACCATGTGATTTGTGGGCACGGAAGTTCATTCAATAAAAGCCACTTTATTGAAATGATGCTGGGAACCTTGAACCAACGGTCGCCGGGACGAGACGCGTGCGACGGCGAACGGAAAACACGTTATTCATTCCAAAGCGGTTATGACACTGACAGATTCTGGATTAAAATACATTCACTTCTCGATTGGCTGGCTGTTTGATGCCGAAACTGGCTGAGCGCCGTCTCTAAAGGGGGACCGCAATATCCGCGGTAAAAAGACTTCGCTTCGCCCCATCAAAGTAACGGCCCGAGTGCTGAATGCTGCTCTTTGTTTTATCTTTACATGATGTGAAAATCCAGACTTTTTGCCACGTTTATACTTTGGCTGAGAAATAGTACACAGGTTGAAAGGGCTCGCGAAAACGTACATTAAACGGTAACCGTGTGTCTGTTGTACGAGAACGAGCCCCTAGGTTTCACTCGAGGGGAATCCGATATGAATAAAGCAGCAACTTTTCAAACGTGACATTTAATCCATGCACGTAAATCAAATGGAATATCAATTATTCATTCATAGAAGGGCACAGAGTTTTATTGGAACGAAAATGAAGTACAAATGTTGTGAAAAATTTAGTGTCCTTTCCGGGGCTTCGCGAGCGCTCGCGACACGGGGCGAAACGAGGAAAACGTCCGTCTCTGTGGCCGGAGACGAGAACTTTGACGGGAGCGGGACACCAGGAGGGCCGCTGAGCTCGCGCTCAGATCCCATTTTCTGCGCAGCCTTAAGTACGGATAGATACGGAGGGAATTTTGTTCATATTTGCCATTTATGAGTCACAGCCCACAACCCAACTGGCTGTAGTGGTTAGAGCTGCTGCCTTTGGACCCCAAGGTTGCAGGTTCAAATCCCACCTTATACCCCAGTACCTTTAAGCAAGGTTTTTACCTACAATTGCACTTGTGAAGTTACCCAGCTATATAAATGGGTAAATAATAGTAAGTGCCTGAATATTTTCAGTTGCTTTGGGGAAAAGCAACATAAATGTAAAGGGCAGGTCTAGCGCTTCCCCTTCGCAGGCCTTTGTGAGCACAGACACACACACACACACTCTTCTCTACGTAGGGCTTTCAGGCATAGCTAATGGTACTTCTTAACATTTGGGTTTGGCCAGAAAACGACGATCGCCCAAATCTCCTACTCAAGTTCGGCTAGAGCACGTATTAATATCGATAATGTATTCGACACGAGATGGAGAAACGCTGCGGTTTTTCAGTTTAACGGAGCTCACGAAGAGTTTGGCTTTTGCTTCTCCGAAGAGACTTAAGCGCCACAAAAGAAGTTGCGCCTCACGCCGCTGTCTGTCAATGCGTTTGGGGGCGTTTTCCCCAAAACCAGAGACTTTCATCAACGTCGCCTTCTGTCTCCTCTGCCATAAAGGATGGAGTAGGCTGGGAAATGAATGCAGGCCTCTCACTGAATCTGGGATCCGGATCGCGGCGTAAAAGGTTTAGTGCGCCGTTGCATACGCCTCCCGCCGGTCCGCCGTTTCCCCAAACGTGGGACTTATTTATAGCGGGTGCTGTTTGCTGTGAGAATGATTATCAGATTTGTCTGAGAGTGCGAGCGTTGGCTCTCGCGCCGGCCCTCCCCGCTTTGCCCACGTTATCTCGCCATTTCTCGAGTGCACGTCAGGCTTCCACATTGAAAATGAGGAATTAGCACTTGTAGGAGGGAGCCAAGAGCTTATATGTTTCTCGTGTCCTTTGTAGATCGGTGTGTATAATGCGGCGGTGCAGTTTTATCTGTCTGAAAGATTCTCGCAAGGGCGCTGATGTGAGAACGCGAGGCCCACAGCCTTTGTGCGACGTTCGCTCGCTCGCCCGCTCGCTCGCTCGCGTCAAGTGGGAAGCGTTCGCTCCCCGGCCTGAGCACTGGAGGGACGCGCGCAAAAAACACAAACGCAATCTCTGAAATTTCCCCCAATCTCTATTTCCTTTTCAAGTCCGTCACCTTTTTTTTCATGGTCTCCATTTCGCCGTGACTGCTGCTACACCCCCCCGTCCCCCCTTTCAACGCGAGCGCTTAGATTTGATTTCTTTCCGAAGACAGAAGGAGGATGCTGTAATTGAATTTGAATGGGCCATTTTTCTGCACGCCTCTGCCAGGCACTCTTCATTCTCTCTTCTAGGAGCCTGACTTCAGAACGTCGCCGTGTTTTCGGTGTAATTTGATAGTTATAATGGGTTAATAACATGCACCATAGGCCAGCACAACATGTGTTTCTATTTGGGGCTGTAAAAAAAAAAAAAAGCGTTATGCAAATCCTCCCCACCTGATTGGAGGATTCCTTTGTCTACAGTCATAACTCTGCACTGGTGAATAAACAATATGAAAATATTTTTAATATCTGCGGTGCGCAATATTAAGCCATAAAGTGCGCTTTCATACAGCCCGGTCGTTTTCGAGGTGCTGCTGAGAACGGATTAGCCGGGATACAAATGACTTATGTGATAAAACAAGTCTGAAGTATTTTCCATTAGAACTAATAGAGGGATGAGATTCTTGCACGGCGAGTGATGAAGTGGCTTCTATATCTGTCACTTCATTTTTTAGGCTCAAAGCAAACCTGCAGCGGTTTCATTTTTTTAACTGTGCGATTGCGTACGAAACGCATCTATTCCTTACGAGTCGATACAAAGAACCGGAGGATTCCGTGGTTTTTGCCCTTTTCCTTAAGCCACGTTTCATATAAACACAGTACTGTGCAAAGGTTTTAGGCACTTGGGGAAAAAAGCTGTAAAGTGAGAATGATTTCAAAAATAATGCTCTTAATAATAATGCTACAAAGCTCAGTAACCATCCATCGTCAACAAGCGCTTGTCCCGAGTGGGGTCGCGACGGGTTTGGCAGGGCCCCGCTCTCTGGCGGCTCTGGGGTTCGAGTCCTGCATGGGGTGTCTTGCGATGGACTGGCGTCCTGTCCCGGGTGTGTCCCCTCTTCCCCCAGCCTTGCGCCCTGTGTTGCTGGGTTAGGCTCTGGTTCGCCGCGACCCCATATGGGACAAGCGGTTTCAGATGATGTGATGATGATGATATATATACAGTGTGTGTGTATATATATATATATATATATGTATATATATGTACTGTATATATGACAGCAGGTATACAGGTGGTCCCTGACTTACGATGCAGTTGCGTTGCACAAAACCCATTGTAAGTCGAAAATGCATTTAATACACCTAATACGCACCTCTGCATTGCTGACCGGCAGATGCGAAACGCTGCTGCTGCCCAGCATCGCGAAAGAGTATTGCACCGCATATCGCTTGCCCGGGAAAACAATCTAAATTCTAAATCTGAAGTACGGTTTCTACTGAATGCGTTCCGCTATCGAACCACCGTAAAGTCGAAAAATCCTAAGTCGAACCCTCGTAAGTTGGGGACCCCTGTATACTGAACAAGATAAATGTGAAATATTTGTGCGGATTTGTCAATCCGTGTTCTCCGTTGGGACTCACGGGACTTTTCCACACACCTGAACGGTCCTTTCCTCGACCAGGTCTTGCCTTCCGCCGGAGATCTAGTCCCGACCCTGGTTCTGCACTTTGAGCTGCTCTCCCTTCCCGGAGAGCACAGTCACATCAGTGCCATCGAGGGCTGGGGCGCCTTCCCCATCTGCGACTGCGCCTTCCAAGTCATCCAGGGGAAGTTCAAGGCACCCCTCCTCAGGGGTTCCTCGGACTCGGCCATCGCCCAGTTCCGCAGGATCGAGGAGCTCATGGCGTCTGACCTGGACAACTGGCTTTGTAACCTGTACTTTCAGGTGCCCCCTGCGACGCTTATCCAGACCCCCTCCCTCCCCTCCATGTCCAGACACGAACCCAACAGGACAATGAACGTTGGCCCCACGCCGCGAACCGGCCGCATCTCCGCAGAACGTGCCCGGATGCATTGTGGGCCGTGTGCTGATCCAGTTACCCTACGGTCTAATTAGAGTATAGAGCTGAAGATATAGTGGAATTGTGAAGGGTTCACAGCCCAGGAGTGGCCCTGATGTGGTGTCGCTGAGAAAGGCACCGAAACCGTAGGACTTTAACCCGGTAAAATGTTCACCAGTGTAAACAAAGAAAGTTTAAGCAGCTTTGAACAAAATCACTGGCCGAGCACTACTAATGGTGCTAGCAGTAGGAAGATGATGATGATGATGATAATAATAATGATAATGTTGTGTGAGTTGCTGATGCCACTTGCGTGACTCCCCCAGGTGAAGAAGCTTCCGGAAGGCAGCCTAGGAGAGGAACCCACGGTCGACTTGCAGAACCTCTGTGGCCCCCCGCTGAGGCCGTCACTTCGCTTTGGGAGCTTCTCAGCGTCTCAGCAAGGTGAGGTGCAGTCGCTCAGGGTGCGAAACAAGGGTCACTGTCCCCTGGGGGGGGATGGGCATGAAGGAATGGCCAACCACTCCGCAAATGCACAAGCTCATATCTAGAATGGTATATTTTTTTGCCTGTTTGTACTTTGAAATTCCAAATGCATCTGCTTAAAATATTTAAAAAAAAAATCTCTGAAATACCTTTTTCTGGTATTTCAGTTAAGTTTAGTTGAAATATTTTTTCATTCGAAAGCCTTTATTTTTCCCACAAGAACTAATGGCAATTTGATCCCTTCTCAACAGGAATTTGCCGAACGGGGTGTTTTCGTGGCGCAAATGAACCCCGTTATGTGATAGCGGTGTGTGAACGTTCTCCCTTCGCTGTCTGGTGTATTTACCGGTATTTTACCTGTTCTCTGAGATTCCTCATCAGACTCAGAATCAAGCATATTAATACATTCTTATCACAAATAACGACCCCTTTCTTTCTGCATATACACATTTCGCCAGTGTGCAAGTCATCTCCCTCTCAAGACACGACAAGCGCAGCGGCAACCTTGCAGCAAACAGCCGCGTGCGATTAGAACGGCAAGGAAAATATAAAATACACAGACGACTCCGGTAAAACGTGGGAGAAAGTGCTGCAGTGAGAAGTCATTTAAGCTTTCGGTGCATAATTTGCATATTGCGTATTTTATGTCTATAGATATGGTACATTTGTTTGGGAAATGGCAGATGAGAGCGAAAGGCCGCAAGCAGAGACAAGGCGCAAGGCGAGCGTTTCGAACCCGACCGGTACCAACCGTCTGAGCGCCGAATGGCACTGAGCGAAGTCGGAGCGCAGTTTGAAAGATATGGAAAAAAAATCGTAATCTAAATCATTTTTATCATGAAAATGGGCAGCTGGGAGATTATAGAAACACAATACTGAGCGCAGGAATTTGATGTTACACACTGATTATTGGTGAATTTTAGGATGGAAGACTTTCCATTATTTTGCATATGATGGGGAGACGGAACTGGTCACGTCTGTCATTTTCGTGTGTGCTTTTAGTACACGTAGGATTTATTCTTGTGACTCCGTGTGTGTTTGTGTGTGAGTGTGTGCGTCTGCTGCCAGCTCCTGTTAGTGTGTTTCCATGATGCCAACATTTTTCCACACGCTTCTGCTGGGACTCTATTGGTGCAGTTATTAGTTACTGCTGTACTGTACAGTTACGATGTTGATGTAGATTCTGCGTTGTATAAAGGTGTGCTGCTCGGCCGGTCAGTCACACTGTCGCCCCAGAGGGGCAGCTCGTACCCCGATATCAGTCCGGGGGGATGGTGCCGGGGAGCCTTTGGTCAAAGGGACACAGCGGTACCGATGGAGCTCTTGTACCTTACTCTTATACTGTATATGACTAATTCCTTTTTTTATAGTGCGTTTAAGAAACAGTTTGGCACAAAGAATTAAAAAAAAAACTTTATACTGCTGGCGTATGGGGAGAAGTGGGACTTCCCTGTCCCCTGCAGTAGGACTGTAATACATTACTGCTGCAATACATTGCATGTCATTCCCCAGTACTGTGGATTAGGTTTAGGGTTAGAGTGAGGGTTAGGGTTAGGCTGTGTTCATCACAGAGCAGTAGTGCTCCACATGTCCAAGATTAGGATTAGGGTTAGTTTTAGAATTTGGTAAAGGATTAGAGTTAGGGTTAGGATTAGGGTTAGGATTAGGGTTAGGATTACAGTTAAGGTTAAGGTTAGGCTGTGTTCATAGCAGAGCAGTAGTGCTCCACATGTCCAAGATTAGGGTTAGTTTTAGAATTTGGTAACGGATTAGAGTTAAGGTTAGGGTTGGGATTAGGATTAGAATTAAGTTTAGGATTAGGGTTAGGATTACGGTTAAGAATAGGGTTAGGCTGTGTTCATAGCAGAGCAGTAGTGCTTCACATGTCCAAGATTTGATTCCTCAGTGATTTTGAACCAACCTATGAAGTGAAACTATTTTCCTTTCCCAACTGAAGCAATAAAACTGTTAATCACAGGGCCAATTCTCACCGCGCTCACTGCACTCCCTGCGCTCAGTCCTCTATCTGAGAGTTCCTTCGTGTTGTTTTCCTGCTTCTGAGTTCATGCAGAATCCTGCAAAGCCGGCAACCCGGCGTTCGTTTGGTATTGATATAGCACAAAGGACCGCCTCGCTTATTAATACATCACTTTTTGGCAGCGCTCATCTTTATTTAACAGTTGTAAAAAGTTTCTGCGGTGCCCGGCTTTAAACATCACACAGACTTTTAATTACAAATGAGTTGTGACATGTCTGCTGGGTAGTAACCTGGCCCATTTTAACGTGATGCAGCCTGACAGCTCGGCTGTGCTCTCTGAGCGGAGCAACATGTGGAAGAAATTGTTCTTTTACATTTCACAGCTTGTCACTTCCTGTGCAGGACAACCTTTGACCCCCCACAGAGCCCCTAACACCCGAAAGGGAAGCGTCCCCGCTGGTCCTGCCGGACGCCCCCTCCCACCCCCCCCGGGTCGCGCTGTTCACTCCGATGCTCACGGGTCGAATTGTGACGAAGGGCTATCGGGTGCCTCTCGTACGCATCGGCCTTGGCAAACGGTCGAGGAGAGCAGGACTGTGTTTGTTGTGTTGGGCAGATCATGTTGCATTATTTTTGCAGGGATAAAGAGGATTATGATAATCAGATGGCAGGAATCGCTTTCCCTGGCGACTCTTAAATGTTTCCAATTAGGAGTTCTCCTAGAGACCCTGTGAAGTTTGGTGAAGGACGGAAAAGGCACCTTGGGCTCATTGAATAGCGATTTTGGAGGCGAAGCCGAACGGTGTCTCCGGCAGAACGTTCGGCCCCATCGTTCGCAGATGTTGTCGTGTCTCTCTCTTTTTTAATTTAATTTTTTTATTTTTTTGACACCCAAACCTCGTGCGTGGTTCAAATACTGAGTTATCTGAGGGTGAGGATAGGGTGATCGATGCACTCGATCGGTTTATGACAAATCTAGCATGTTTTGAAATCTGTCCTGAAGGCGAGTAACGCTTTCCTATACTTTTATTTCAAGCATAACTTTTCAAAAAAAATTATGCATCTCTTCTAGACAGAGATCTGCTGTCGTTCACCAGTCCTGATGTGCGTACTATACCTAAAACGGCAGTTCTCGTGGAGGCCGTACTTACGATCCTCCGCGTCAGTTTCTGAAAGAATAAGCGATGCTACATTATGATTAGATTACAGTCGTTTGTGTCGTCATGATTATAAAATATCCGAGCATCAAGTGTCTTGGGAGCAGCGCTTTGTTCACCCCGGTAAAACCCTGCGTTGTGTTACACTGTGATATTTGGAAGCGTTATTTGAACTTTTCAGATTGTTACTCCAAATGTTTTATTGTGTTGTTTATGGGCCAGCTGGTACCCTAGTGGTTAAAACTGCTGCCTTTGGACCCAAAGGTCACAGGTTTGAATCCCACTTCCAGCTGTAGTACCTTTGGTCAAGGTGCTTACCTTCAATTGCTCCAGTTAAAACTACCCAAAAGGGTAAATAAATGGGAGTAGTTTAACATTGTAAGTTGCCTTGGAGAAAAGCATCATGAGTGGATAAATATAAGTGTGAGGAATGTAGAGTAATTGGAAGATCTGGCTCTTTGATGACATCACTACATCTCAGGAGGTGACTTTGTGTCTCTCTGCCCCTCACAGGAGAACCAGGGGGGAACTTGGGGCTCCGCTGCTTGTTGTTTGCTTTTCTTGCTACCAAGGCCTTTCTTCATCTCCTTATACCTGTCACCAGGCGATGAGCCCTTGGAGTGCACGGGTACAGCCGGTGGCCTGACTCCACGGAGGGGCTCACAGGGTGTGCAACAGTGAGATTGAAACCCAATCCCTACCGGCACCCTTCCGTTTTCTCCCTATAGACAGGTCCCCACTCAGGAGACTTGAGGAGATCAGTGCAGGGCCTGCTTTTGTTGCTGTTAATCAGATCAAATACATTTCAGATTAAGTCAGACATGTCTGGTGGGAACCATTTGTGAGGTTTTTTTACATTTTACACTAAATCTACTCTGGGGTGATACTGCTGCACCTGTAGGTTTGCCATCTGTCATAAAGGAAGGAAGTTGCCTGTCATCTTCAGAGAAGCCACAACATTTACATTTATTTAGCAGACACTTTTTTCCAGAGTAACTTCCAGTGAACTCTATGTGGTGTTATGAGCCCAAATACCTTATTCACCAAGGTGACTTACACTGCTAGATACACTACTTACACTGGGTCACTCATCCATGCATCAGTGGAACACACACACTCTCTCTCTCTGTTACTCACACACTATGGGGGAACCTGAACAGCATGTCTTTGGGAGGAAACCAGAGCATCTGGAGGAAAGTCACACAAACACAGGAAAAACATGTAAACGCCACACAGACTGAGCAGGGATCGAACCCACATCCTCTCGCACCACCCAGGCGCCATGAGACAACGGCGCTACTCACTATGCCGACAAGCCACCGCACACACCCCTAATGCCGTGTGCACGGCAAAATAACGGTTAAAACAATATTAACACATTGCACACACATCACATGCAGACACAGAGCACACCCGCAGCGTATGAAAGCATTTTGATCTTTTTAAGTGGTTGTTCCCATATTTACTCTTTGAAATACTGCCGTCAGGATCCATAAACAGCTGCACTGTAAGAGTGTGAATATTTTAACAAAAATCTATTGTTTCTAATGTCCTCACATTTGGGAAGTGCTCTCTCAACCGTCAGATGGAATATTTCATGACTTTTATGAATAACATTTCATAAGCCATTGCAAATAGAAGAGTATATGGGTCATTGATTATCCTTTGCTCTGGAGGTGATTCATTTCTCTGTTAAATACACCATGACTGCGTGATGTTTACAATTTCTGACATTATCTGGGATGGCATTAAATCTGAATTCCTGTACATGATTTATGAATATAGGAAGTCTGCACTGGATGTCTTTGCAGCTGAATTATCATCATATGTGACAGGGTTGTTTTTTTTTTTTAAAAAAGTGCTTTTCCCCTCATTCCTACATTTGACTGTAAAGCAGAACAATAAATTGCTTGGATTGTCCAAGCAAGTGTAAATGAGCACAATATGCTAATTACGCAGTCATAATTATGAAAACAATAATAACATAAACCCGCTTTTCTGTTATTCTGTTTGAATAACACACAGCTGAAGATATCCTGTGCAGATCTTATGCATTTCAAATGTTTGCAAGCAAAAGTGCTAATTAAGAACTACAGCTGTCAAAATTAAATTTGTCATTTTGAACAAATTAACTAAATTTTTGGCATTCCAAAGACTTATCTGCTCACCGTTAAATATGGTTCGGCTTTCGGAGGTATTTCTGATGTGTTGACTAGATTTAAAAAAAAAAAAAAAAAAAGTTTTCACTACAGATATATTTAATCCTGAAGCAAGAGAAAAAAATTATATCATCTTGGAAGTTTCCATATTTATTATATAGATGTGACTGACTGCAAAATAGCAAAGGGGGAAAAAAAAGTTTCTCATACTGAAATTTTTACATGTATCAAGCTAAGGTTTACTTAATTAGAACCTCCAGGCGAAGAAGGAACCCTTTTTTAAATTCTGCAAATGTTAATATGCTAAATAATGCAAAGCCGTAGCTCTTCAAGCATGAGACACACATCTGGCGGCTTACCATTTAAATTACAGCAAAAAAGAAAGGGGAAAAAAAAAAAAAAAAAACACTTCAAAAGTAATTTTCCAAAGGAAGGAAGAATGGAGAAATGTATTACAAGTAAATTTAATTTCTTTTTCGATTTTTCATCACATCTAATTGTGCGCATTAGAGCCATTTCGCTCCCGAGGTTTGCTCCTGGATGGTGTGGCGCCGCGCGGAGGGAACTCTGTGAGCAGCTGCTGCTCTTCTGCTCGTGGAAACTCACCTCCGAAGACTCATTTCCAGACCGTGAAACAGCTTCTGCATGCAGCTGCGGCGCGAGCGACTGAAATTTCCTTAATAAAATGGACTTTCAGTTATTTCCTGCAACAGACTTCGTCTAAAATTTCGAAAAATGTCACCATACGTGTCCAGCATAGACCATGAACGCATGCTTTGTGTTTAATACTCTACAGTAACGTGTAAAAAGCGCTTTTGCCCCCAAATATTTGTATATTCTGCTAGAGCAGCTGAGCGCTGTACATGGAAATAAACTTACTGCGTCTAGGTATTTATGAGGCCTTTTTAGTTAGTTAGTTTTTAAGGAAAAATGGGCTTTTTTTAACATAAAATCTTAAAAATGAATGAAAAGAGTGAAGAAAGATGGTGCTGTTAATAAATACGCAAACATTAACAGCAGTGATGCGAAGGGAGTCATTTCATAATTCAAAAGGCCTGTGAGGCTTTTTATGTTTTTTGTTTCCTATTGTTCTTAAACGAAAAAGTACATTATTGTCTGGACCATCTTTCCTATACTGTGTGTGTCAGGGAACGATACTTTTTTTTTTTTTTTTTTTTTAATTTATTCATTTCCAGCCGTTATAGCACAGGGACTGTGAGTCACTGTAATAGACGGTGAATCTGTCCTGCATAAATAAATGTTTGCTGCACGCACGCACGCACGCACGCACACACACACACAGATATATGCGAGCACCCTTTGTTCCCTGCGACCACGCGCCTATCAAAATGCTCTTGTGTTACAGGCCGAGGCTGCGGCGGCGCGACCCCCGAACCGGCAGAGCCGACCGGCCGCGGCCTCCCCGCGAACGGAGAGACGGGACCTCGCCGCGAGGTACCGACCGGTGCGAACCGCGCGCCGCTTCGCCCCGAAAACACGCAAACCTGCCCATTATTATGGGAGATTTGTCAAAAAGCGTTTCACACTAACAGGTATTCTTGCTCTTCAAAGGCAGTTTTGATCTGCTTGACAAGCCAAAGCAGCTCAGATTGTGTGAAATCAGCAGCGCCTGGCGACGCTTTCTGTTGCTCCAACACGCCTCTTCCTGAGCCAAACTAATGAAGCTCGCGAGTCCGGTGGCGCTTCGGAGGGCCGCGTTCAAGAGCGGCGGCGCGGTGCCGTTGTGCTCCCTTAGCGGTCCTGTTGTGGACCTGTTCCCACCTCTGATCCTCCCTCGACTCGCCTTGAAAATCAGGCGAGCGGTCGCTATGGGTCAGGTTTGACTCGGCACCTTGCACGCATACACGTGATCCTATTGTGGTCCTATTGTGGTCATATTGTGGTCATATTCTGATCGCGTTGTGGTCCTGCTGGGGACCGTTGAGACCTGACTGCCGCGCGGCTCTTCGTCGCTCTCCAGCCCTCACAATAAAGAACGAATGGATTTGTTCTGCATATCCTATAATCATAGTTTAAAGCACTTTCATCATTTTTCTGGGGCTGCTCTTCAGGCCGCCCCGGCCCGGGTGCGAGGATCACGTTTGGCCGGTGCGGGTGGCGTCCTGCCGCTCGGCGCCCCCCTGTTCCCCGGTGGCACCCAGGGGGGCCATGCTGCAGACATCCCTCCTTTCGCGGGGTGGACACGCCACGGAAAAAAGAAGGTTCACCTTCCGGAATTTTCTACACTGACGCGGGATTCCGAGCGTCCCGCTAACGCACTCCTCTCTGTTGTGCATCCTGTTTACTCCGTTAGGGGAAGGCAGCGAAAGAGCACATTTCCGCGGCGTTCATTAGCATATATCTCTGCCGAGCACTTTGCGAGTTGCGGCAGAGCACCTAAGCCGAGCCGAGGGCAATGCGCACGTGACGGGGCTGCCGGAGCAGGATGTTAACATGTTGGGGAACACGCTAATGCTATTAGCGCCGCAGCAGCGGGAACGCTGGGATTTTCGACACGTTCGGTCGGACCGTAAGTTGCTCATGTCGACCGCCAGTTGGCCGTCTGCGAAATAAAATGCAAATACACAAAATATGACATTTTCCTGATGTTTTTCTCCGAAGCGACTTACAATTTTAAGGTTACGATTATTTACCCATTTATAATTTATACAGCTGGGTAATTTTACTGGTGCAATTCGGGGTAAGTACAATGCTCAGCGGTACCACAGCCAGAGGTGGAGATCAAACCTGTGACCTTTAAATCCAAAAGCAGCAGCTCTAACCACTGTGCTACCAGCTGGCAAAAAAAATACGTAAATAAAAATAAATGGGAAATGATAAAAAATTGCACCATCATTTTTTTGGCCCACCCAAAAAATGAGGCCTAACTGAAACGAGCTGTGTGTCCTTCCGTTTGACCAGTGACTCTGTAACACACTGTGCACAGTGAGCAAGTGGGTGAAATCGCTTATTTTTCATTTACGTTTATATTTATTTGTTTATCAGACAATTTTCTCCAAAGCACCCCCAATGAACTCTATGTAATGTTATGAGCCCACACACCTTATTCACCGCGGTGACTTACACTGCTAGATGCACTACTTGCACTGGGTCACTCATCCATACGTCCATCCATACTGTACTGATATTTATTTCTGTAACTCCTGCGTGTAACAGAAGGACGGCACCAGCGGGAAACGGCATGCAGATCACGGTGCGAGACGGAGATTACGGGCTCCGCGGGACGAGCAGCCGGAGGAGGTCGCGACCCTTTGTGCCCCTGAACTGGACGACTATAAATTCTCCGTACAGTAAGTTCAGCTGTCAATCATCCGTGTACAGAAACGCCACCAGACAGACCTTGTTTCACATACAAAGCAAGGGCTGCATGTTGAACTGGGGCTTAAAAAGCATGAAAAATGTGGAAATTCCTTTTTAAAAACAGTTATTTTCTTTTTATCTGACCCAAAAGAGGCACAAACTATTGTTGGTTGGTTTTCCCAAAGCAGCAGTGCGCAGAACCGGTTCTGTAGTCATGACTGCCAGAGAGAATGAGCAGCAGACCCCAGTGAGTGAACCCGGGTTCGAGAACCACACCGTGCGGTTTGCTGATGTACTTCAATTGTTTTTTTTTTTTTTTGGGAAATATTTCAACGAACAAAGTTGAGCAGGCACTTTGTACAGAGCTTCTCCCATCTGAATTTTGTATTTCTTGTATTCCGAATGAATAAAAGTTGTAAGAAAAAAATCTTTAAATGCAAGAATAAAGAAAGCAAGTATTTTAGTAATACATCTTGATTAATGCAATAAAAAAAAATCATTAGGGGATGTTCACAACCTTTCCAGTTTTCGAACGCACTTGTATTTGTTCGCGCTGGAATGAGCCGTGTGCTGTGTTGCTTTGTGAGCAAAATATTTTGATTAATTTTCAATAGTTATGGCACAGATGACATATACCGTGTATATATATATATATATATATATGTTTATACATCTCAGTGCATATATGTAAAACAAATACATACGTTGTCTGTGTTTGAACATGCCCTCTCTGTGTAAGTAAGAGCGGCAAACTGGGCGTTCACCTTCGAAACACTTCTCATGTAAGTTTGCGGTGCCTCGGCGTGTAGCAGCAATGTGCTTATGCAGAATTCAGAATTCATTTCCTGATAATTGAGGGATATTACTGCCATCTAGAGAACTATTGGAGACTGCTTTCATTCACATGCTTCTTGTGCTTTGCCCTCCATCGTTACAGCAATGTACGCAGGGGTACGGTACTGTACCGCATATTGCCTCGGTTTTTTGATATTCAGACGTGAGGCTGTTTAAAACCCCTTAAACGTAGTACATGCTGTACAAAAATCACGAGTTTAGTATGCATGTTTTTTTAAATACCCTAATTTACTGTGTATTCTTCAGCAATTATTTAATTATTCTAGTATATAACGCTGTATAAGGAATGCATGCTAATTAATTTATAGGCGAATGGTTGAGCGTCGTGCCGTTATTTCTATTTTTCCTTGCGACTGAGAGATGTATATGTTCCACCGGTTTGCTTTGCTGTTCATTTGCTGTTTAATTTCTACTTGGTAGAAATGCGTCACAAATGATGCGGCGCACTAGAGCTGCGAGTGGAAGATGCAGCTGAAGGCCCCGCGGAGAGGTGGCCCTCGGGGGTCAATGATTCCCGCATTCGTACGACCCCGGACTTCGAAATGGTTCTGACGTACCTGTTTAACATCTTCCCGCTGCAGCGTAACGCGTACCAACAGGTATCCCGGATGGGTACGACCATGCACCATGCACTGATGCGTGCGTGCATATGTGTATGTGTATGTGCGTGTGCGTTGGCAGGGCACCACACCCAGCTCGGTGCGCTGCTGGCCGCAGTGTGTTCCGTCGCGGCACAGCGTGTGTCACCCCTGACTAACGTCTTAAACATCCCAGGAGGAACAAAGAACCGGTATAACGTCCTTTAGAAGCTTCCCCATCTACGCGCCTTTTCGCTGGAACTCTATTGTAGAGTAAATCTCCTTAATTATAATTGCATTTCTTTTTTTTATTCTTTTTTTGTACATATCAAGGAGAAAGTACGTGGCTCGCTGGTGCCCTCGAAGAAACTTCACTAAACACCTATGGCACGACAAGAACCGTCAACTATACAGTACGGTTTGAGAGAAAACACAGTTATGGAGCGTAGCAGAGTCAGTCCCGAGAGCATAAACCATCTATGGAAAAATGTCAGGTGCCGCTTTCTGGAATTCCTGCAGCAGCGATCTGTTTCAAGCAGCGACCGTACCTTCTGCTGTGCTGCGTCTGAAGCTACGTTCGAAAGCGCGTCTCTTCCGGAAGGCACGTGGAAGAAAACCAATTTGACTGTGCGTGTGTGAACAAATAAATTTGAATTCCTGAAATAGTAAATGCAAAAAAGGAACAAACCGACAGCCTTAAATGAACGCGCACGTCGATGCGATGCAAAGGAGTACGTGACGACTCGGTTCTTAGGGTTACAGTTTAAATATAATTGTTGTGTAAGACATACTATCCATCTAGTGCTGCTGATATTCAGTGACCTTTATTATTGGGTCTAACTAGGGTCTAGAATGATCGTACTGCACGCCTAATACTCTAATAGTCTGTGCATCGAAAAAAGTCCAAGAACGGATCAGGAAGGTTGCAGATGTCTGTGTTGTAGTTTAGAGTAACTTAACCCGAATTACTCCAGGTGAAATATCCATAAGTGATGTGTATAAATGAGTGAAAATCTAAGTTAAGGAAAGTAATTCTAAGAAATTCTTTTTTTAAAAATAACGCTCGGCGCGCTTCGGAGAATCCGTCTCCCACTCTTCTTCTTAAGGGCAGCACCTTGTTACGGGAAGCCTGCTGCGAGCCTAAGGGTTAAACCGTTTCCGTTCGGCGTTTGGCAAGTGAGCCGAGGCGCCAAACGACGTGAGCAGACGAAGGAAGCCGCCTTCTTTTGCCCATCGTGCCGCGGTGCTGCCCGGTTAAAGTTGCTCATTTCCAGGCCCTGTCCTCACATCTCCCTGTTTGTGTTTCCTTTGTTAATTAGACTGCGATGATGTGTTGCTCCACTGTTACCGTCCTAAATAATTTCTTTTTTTTTTTTTTTTTTTTTTTTTTGCTCGTTTTGGGGAAACCTGTTTTAATCAAACTCACTTTCACATAACAATTAGATCTAATTAGCCCAATTATCAAGACTCTAATTACACTGAAATGTACCCCCTAAATCTCAGATCAATTATATCTGCTACTGTTCGTTTTATAAATAGAAAAAAAAAGGGAGAACATCGGGAGAAATGTGAGCGTAACCTTGCGAGGCCATTTAATGCTCCATATTAGTGGTGGAGTCAGTAAGTTCTAACACTGGCCACCATGTGATGCTGTGAATACGCACTTTGTCGGTGGGTTTGCTAGTCAACAGCACATTCATGTCACGCGTAACGGTAACTGTGGCGCGATCGTATCAACAACAGCGTCACGTGGTGGCCAGTCTTTAAAATTGCTGATTGTTCCATGTATCTGTACATTCTCCTATTTTTTCCTATTTCGCAATAACAATGATTATGTCAGATTTCCTCTACTGACATGTTTTGAGTTTTGTGTTTATAAACAAAAAATACCCAGCTTTATAAATGGGTAGGGAGGGTGCGGTGGCACAGCAGGCTTGGCTGGGTCTGGGGTTCGAGTCCCGCCTGGGGTACCTTGCGACGGACTGGCGTCCCGTCCTGGGTGTGTCCCCTCCCCCTCCGGCCTTACGCCCTGTGTTGCCGGGTTAGGCTCCGGATCACCGTGACCCTGCTCGGTACGAGCGGCTTCAGCCACTGTGTGTGTGTATAAATGGTTAAATCAGTGCGAGTAGCTTAACACTTTAACTGTCAGATAAATTTAAACGTACCTGTTGTTGTTCACTCGTTATTTCCAGGTCAAGTTTTTTGCAACGCATGGCATACGCTAAAGAGTTTCTCCCCTTTGTGTCTACAAGGAAAAGGCTCAAGGAGCAGATGTGTGAAATACACGATTAGACGAGGACGTGTTGCGATACTTTAATCGCGTACAAGACTCCGGAGAGAAAATCGTGATCCGGCTCCCGAAAGCAGCGGCCAACGTGGTGCGTCGGTGCACATTGGACTCATTCATGGTTGTTTGCCATTGGCTTTCAGCGCATTGTGGGTGTTGGCCTCTTGACAAGAGTACAGCTTGTACTTCACCAGTGGGTGTAAACAGGCAGCCATCTGGCTGCGAGCGAAAAACCTCGTGACACACGAGTTGATCCGTGAATAGTGGCCACCGAGACATTTGACTGTCACACACACAGCGCCCTCCCATCTGCTCGGCTCGGCTTTTCAAAACCGGTTTGTTACGCGAAACGTGTCGGGTGTCTCGAATCGAAAACAAAGTCACTGGAGTGGGCAGTATGTGTGTGTTTGTTTGTGTGCGATAAACAAAACCATCGATGATATTGGCAAATCACAGAAACAAATGAAAACTTGAAATTAGCACAAAGTTCTCGGTTTTAGCTTCGCTTTACCATCTATAATCAGTATTGTGACTCATCAGCACTGCTAATACTATAGTGCAGCACTGTAAAGAAGAGTATTAATGTTCTTTAACGACAGTTCCTTACAGCCTATTTCCTATTTCCCCTTTGGTTCCAAAAGTGGGAACCATTACTCGTTACTCTTGTTTGGCACTGGCTGAATTTCCAAATAGTTTGATGCTGATGATCGGGTAAATGAAGGTAAAATTCAGGTAATCGCTGAATCCCTGAAATCGCTGCCCCTCAGTCCAGATGCAAGCAGCTGTTACCATGCAGTACAGCATAGTAGAATACAGTACAGCACATTAGAGTGAGAGAGCACAGTAGTGTAGTACTGTAGAGCACAGTACAGTGCGGTGTAATACAGTACAATGCAGTATATTACAGTACAGTGAGATCGGTGAGGACACGCTGACCTATTTTTGTTCTGATCTTGAACACGGGCAACCCATGCGCCACTCGTGTGCTGTCGTGCACATAGGGTGTGGAGGGGGAGGGCTCCTCCATCATACCCCGCCTACTGCTCCTGGCTCCGCCCCCTGAGGCCTGATTCCCCGGCGCCTCTTTGAAGGCGTCTGCTGCCGTGCTTCCCGATCCAGACCTCGCTGCTCCAGCCATAACGACGGGAATTTAGCCAATTAGTGTTATTGATTCACACGTTAGGACAGAAAGCGGAGGGAAGAATCTCCAGGTTGATGTCTGCAGTTAAACTGATGGAAACTGTTGGCTCCCGTTTTTACATCCATGCTGCTACTGGTGGTAACCTGTAGATTCTAGTACCTTCAGTACCACAGGTGAGTGGCAGGTAGAGATTCACACTCATAGGTGTCTCTATTGTGGGTCTTCAAATCCAAAGCCCGTTATAACTGTTCATAAAGCAGTTTTAAAAGACGGGCTGTGTTACACTTTCTAACCAATGTCATTCCTCGTCTTTATGGCAAATTCTGCGCTTATTTTTGGAGTTTATGGTCCATAGACCTGATTTACCTGAAATGTCTTACAGATGATCACATAAATATATGTTAGTTTATTTCTTACATTCAATCATTTAGCTGACACCTTTCTGCAAACCACCTTACAGAGTTAATTTATTTACAATTTTCTACCTGTCTATAGAGCTGGGTGAATTTTACTGGAGCGGTTTAGAATAAGTACCTTGCTTAAGGGTACTACAGGTGGAAATGAGAGTTGAACCTCCAACCTCTGGGTCCAAAGGCAGCAGCTCTAACCACCACACAACCAGCTGTCCCTTCTTTATACTTTGCGAGCCATCGTCAAAATATGTACCTGTTGCTGCCGGATCGGTTTTGTCGGGATGCTGTTCGAAGTGCAGGATGTGCGTTTAACAGCTTGTCACGGCTACCCCTCCCGAGTCTCCGGAAATGCACTGGCCTGGAAATGTTGTTCTCCCTGCTTTGCCGCCTCCCTTCTCTGACTGCCTGGTCCCCCGATGGACCTCCACCCCTCAACGTCATCTCCGGAGGCTCTTCTAGCTGGTGAGCCCTATGCCCACAGGGATCGGTGGTGTCTGATTGAAGGACGTGCTCTCTGCAGGCACTGAGTTTTATGTTGGATGGCGCCGGTCTGGAGCGATAAGGGATCCCCCCCGCAATGCGGCCTTGGTCTGTCTAGAGCGTACAGTTTGCGCATGGGTGTGTTTGTATGTCGGTGCACACGTGTGTATGTGTGTGTGTGTGGCTGGTGAAACTGCTCAGGCTCTGCAGATCTCCGTGGAGATGTGTGGCTCCATATTGTCCTGCACACCACCTCTGAACATGCTGTGCTTTAACCACACGGACAGATCCAGAGCTGCTGCGAAGACACCGGTGCAGTTTTCCTTCCTGGCACGAAATTTCTTCCATCGACTGCCCCAAGCGGTGAAAAACCTGCGGCGGAGAGGCAGCCAGAACCCAGTAAAGGTCCTGCGAGACGAATGGACTCCGGGGACATGCAGCTCCACTAAAACAGCTGTGTTTCGGGGTGTGGCGAAGCTGTTGGCTTTGCTTTCCCACGCTCCTAATAAACTAATATGCTCGGAATCTGTAATAATCACTCTGGGACTTGCATTTCCATGCTATAAATCTTTGATTATGGTTGAATGAGTCCATAAAGTGCCACGTGTCGCGTTTATTAAAGCCGCAGCGTTGCACACTGCAGCGATGCACTTCTGGAAAAAGAGCATGAGGTTGTGATACCGTACATGTTGTCTCTCGCGTGGAAAACTGACCGATGGCGGACACGGTCCTCCCCACCCCCAACCCCAACCCCAACCCCGCCCTTTCAGATTGACGTAGTTAGACCGGTCCGCTGTCAACAGCTAAAAGAGACCCCAGTTTGCCCATTCAGTCCAACGGCATCATTTTATGCGCAAGAAAAGGACTTCACTCAAATAAAGTCTCATTGTTAAGTGGAACATTTTTCTAAATACTTCTTGATAAGTTTAGCGAGTCTTTCTCAGCTGCATATAATTTGGATAATTTGGCAGCACTCATTACACGATGCCGCTCATTGTGCCGCTGAGTCATGCTGTCGTAACTCCCTTTTTACTGTCCCCAAGTGGCCTCCGCTTCCACGTTCTCTAAGAGGAGTCGGCTGTGCGTGTGTCTCCCTGTGCCAACGTCATCATCGGCGAAGGTGGGACGTGACCCAACATAGAAGCATTAACAAAATCGTTCTTTAAGGGCATCTAGACGGGCAGAAAGACATTAACGTCGTTGCTCAGGACACCCTCCAGATGATTAAGTCATCAAAACTTAATAAAATGAGCGCTTTTCCTGGCTATACGTGGAAGCCTTGCCAAGGCTCATGACTCTGCCAAGCTTCTGACATGACAGATTCATACTGGCAAAATTAGTTTTTTTTTTAAAAGCAGAGTCTTGTCGTGAGAACAACATGACTAACAGGCTTCCTTAAACGGATGTTTTAAATGAGCAAACAAAACTGTGACACTATTCAGCTGCTTTCGTTTCTGAGTAAAAACTGTCCCAAATTAACATCAATACTGGAAACACGTTGTCAAATATAGATCTTTTCTATTTTTAATAACATTTAAATTGGATGGTGGTTTTATGAGAATAATGTGTTAAAACCCTCTGCAAATTAAAAAAAAATCTGTTTACATTCAGTGCATCTTTGCATAGCGTCCTGATCAGAAACACACTTTAAAAAAAGTAAAAAAAAAAAAAAAATACTTAGAAAAAATGTAAACATAAATTTTCTTAGTTTATAAGTTATTTCTTTACACTCTGTGAGCCTTTGTCAAAATATGTAGCTACTGGTGCTGGATCACATCCTTTTTTTCATATTTAGGTTGTTTATTGATTATCCGATTTCAGGTTATACCTTATAGAGGTGTGGAAACTAAAACGAGAGTAAAAAAAAAAAAGCCACGAAAAGGAAAGAAACAGTCCAGAACGAGCTGCAAACTGAGCTGCTTATGTACTGGTTTCAGCAGTGATGGTTTAATAGTTCTGTGTGTTTTCAGTGCATCTATGTGGGGAAAACTGTGTGGATATCAAATATTGGATATTGACCTGTTGAGAAGCAGCAGTCGGCAACACCGCAGCATGGACGTACAAATATAGTAGCGCTGCTGTCTCACAGCACCTGGGTGGTGCGAGAGGATGTGGTTTTGATCCCTGCTCAGTCTGAGTGGAGTTTGCATGTTCTCCCTGTGTCTGCTTGGGTTTCCTCTGAGTGCTCTGGTTTCCTCCCACACTCCAAAGACATGCTGTTCAGGTTCACCCATAGTGTGTGAGTGACAGAGAGAGTGTGTGTGTTCCAGTGATGTATGGATGAGTGACCCAGTGCAAGTAGTGTATCTAGCAGTGTAAGTTACCACGGTGAATAAGGTGTGTGGGCTCATAACACTACATAGAGTTTGTTGGAAGTCGCTTTGGAGAAAAGGGTCTGCTAAAAAAATGAATTTAATGTAAATATAGAAATATTCAAGACTTGGATGCTGCTGTATAACTCTACGATTCTGGGTTAGAAGCTATATTTCCATATATAAATGTGTGTGTGTGTATAAGAGATGTACACAAACACAACCTTTTTAAGTTTTTTAACTGTCATATTTTTTTCCTAATTTTGGTGTCTCCATACCCCTGCTGGTTTCAGGAATTTTGTGTCCTCTCCCTTGTTGCTTCTGGCTTTTTCTGCATTTGTTGCACTGCCCATTACTGCTGTTAACTGCTGCGTGTGTCCATGCGTCTTACATGTGGTTCTTTGCGAAGTGATCTGAGGAAACCTGTTCAGAAGGGCACTGCAGTAATTTAAAGGAAACTACAATGGATTTTTTTCCCTTTGCATTAGTCTGTGTTGGATTTATTTGCAAAGGTGAAAGAAAAGCATCACCTGCACGTGACTGTTGCCAGTGCTGGACTACAGCCGTAAGGGTTCAGGATCTAGAAGGGCTCCAGAATTTTAAAGACTACGCGTCTGTATTTTTCCCAAAGACAAGGAGAATCAAAGGCATGTTTTGCGCAGGGGCACCGGTGTCCTGCCACTCAGCGTGAACTCCTGTACGGTGAAGGCAAAAGCCCTCCTTTCATCTTCTGCCAGCGACGTGAAATTCTTATAGATCATAGAGCATAAATGTAAACAGTCCTACATCTTCTCATTGCGCTCCCATCACGTCCGCCTTTGGAGTGTGACACAAGTGTGCTGCACCCTTTTCGCGTATTGCGCTGCACACACACACGGCACTTGGGAACACGGGCACAAGCACGCATTCTGGCAAACACACACAGCCTATATTTAAAATGGAATATTATTAAGTTATTAGAGGACTGTCTTATATTTAACAAACAATCCCTGTGGTTCATATTGAGAAGTAAGAGCAGTTAATATCTATCTATCTATCTATCTATCTATCTATCTATCTATCTATCTATCTATCTATCCATCCATCCGCCTGTCCACCCACCCTCGATCCATTTATTTTACTTCAACATAATTGAAGGTGCAAAAATGAAATATTTTTAATGGCCATAACAGGTTTCACATCAAGTTACATTGTTTTCCCTTTGACGGTTGTTTCTGTGGAGACAGCGAGAATATTTCTTTTCGTGCATCATCAATATCTTCATTAAATGCAAGATTGCAGTCAAGCTGTATTTATCATTTTGCGTAATATCAGTTGACAGGGGAGTCTTGCCTCTGCCTCTGACACAATTTCTGTCCTCTCTGTAATTTCTCTTTTGCAGACGTGCACAATGTACTTTCAGATGATTTCACAGCACAGGCCAAGTTGGAACAGTGACACATTGCATTCACACAAGGAAGCGGTTCAGACAGCACTTAGCATCCTGCTTAAAATGCACGGCACTGCTTTATTCTATTATCCCTCCTTGTCCTGACCATGTGTCTTACACGTGTGCCACATGCATGCGTGCATAAAACAGCGAGCTGAAGAATCATTTTAAAGAGCATGATTGTGTTTTTTCATTAAGGAATAACATGTAACACATTGTCCTATGGTGTGTGTGTGTGTGTGTGTGTGTGTGCGTGTGGTTGTGTGTGTCGACTTTTAATGAAACCTCTTCCTTTGCATTCTACCTTGTTACCCATAAACCAATCAAAGAATTTTCACAGTAACTTCAGGGATGTTCTCAGTTTGAACATGTGTCCAAAAGCGTTTAGATGTCCCACCTGTGCTCCGGAGGCTTTGGACCCGCTCAGAGGAAATGCCTATCAGATTACAGTGGTAGCCCATTGCCTTCCCACCGTTCAATTTCCTGCCGAGTCTCTCCCTGGCCAACGTGAAAGGGAGCGGGCGATTGGGAGGGGCACCTTGGTTTGTGGGTTTGCGGTTTTAAAGGGTTCTGACCCCACTGTCTTCTTCACAGGGCTCAGCATCGTGGCGGAGGAGCAGCTGAACGTGCTCGCCTGGCTCTCTGCATGCTGGGTCTCGAGTTGGGCCTCTCGCACGGCGCCCGCTGCCACCTCGGGCTCTATATCCTTCTGCTGGCCTTGGTCTGGTTCCCTCGGGTCTACCTACACTACTGTGGCCAGTGGCTCCTCCTCCATGCCATCGCTGCGCCCATCAGCAGGTGCGCTCATCTCCATCCGTCGCCATCCACGTGCGTCCCGTATGCCGTGAGCTGACTACGCGCCGTCATCCGTCGGCCCGTCCTGCAAAAATCCACTGGTGTTTGGAGTAACCGAGAAGTCAGAGATCAATGAAAGACAATTACAACGTAGAGTAGAATTCAAAATGTGCTTACTTATTAATTAACATTTTAAATGTCCAAAGACATGCTGTTGAGGTTCCCCCATAGTGTGTGAGTGACAGAGAGAGAGAGTGTGTGTGTTCCACTGATGTATGGATGAGTGACCCAGTGCAAGTAGTGTATCTAGCAGTGTAAGTCACCGCGGTGAATAAGGTGTGTGGGCTCATAACACTACGTAGAGTTCATTGGAAGTCACTCTCATGCTGCTGCTATAGTTTGTCTCACGCCGGATGTTGTAGGATGATGTGCACGGTGAGAGGAAAAGCTAGAAGAAACGGTTTGTTGGTGGATGACGAGTCCTACGTTGCCACCGTGCTCCTCAGAGCATTTTTCCCCATTTGTTGACAAGCACCTGCAGTCGTGGAGCTCCTGTCAAGGGCTGGAGATGCACTGACCGCCGTGTCTCCTAGATACAGGCAGAGCGCAAAGCCGTGACTCCCGGGACCCATCAGAAATGAACGCTTGAACAGGGCAGACTCCATCGGGGTCACGTGGTGCTCAGGACAACCTTAGGTAATCGTTGAAACGGAACATTGTTTGCTCGAGTCCCAGGAGGGGCTGCGCTGCAACGTGTGAAAGCAGTAGAGATGAAATGATCAGCTTAGACACCAGCCGCATTTCGCAAACTTTAGATCGGATGAGAAGCAAAATAATTTGCATCTGTTCACAAAGTGTCACCTGTTTCTCGCTCGAAAGCAGTTTGTAAAGCTGTGATGCCAAGGACATTACATTAGTAACAATATGTGACTCCTGTAACATTCTAAAAAAGCTATAAATGCTATTTAAATAGAGTGTAACTGTAATGGTTGGTTATATCGAAAATAAAAGAATAATTTGTTTAACACTTGATCATCCGCTACACCCCAACCAGACCACTACGCTCTTGCACATCTGCCCGCTTGGTGGTCCCACGCACAAAAGGCAAAGCACGGAGGTTCTTGGTTCTGTCTCTGTTGTGGTGGAACGACCTCCGCCGTCACTCAGAACTGCTGAATCTCTGTCCACATTTAAAAAGGGTCTTAAAAGTCACCTCTTCCAGACTCACTTTGCCCATCATCTCTTAAGTTCATGTAAGGTGTAAATGTTCATGCTCCATAACTTTAAGATGATGCCGGATAAACCTTTACACAGCATCACCTGTAATGTAATGCAAATGGTTATATATAGAGTATATATCAAAAAAATATATATTACTAGGAATGTGATCAGGTATTGTCGATATTCGGATAAAAGTTTTATGCGGCTACTCGTGTGATGAACGTTGGTTCATATGGTGGAAAGAAACAAAGTAACTGCATTTAAGAATCACACGTCTGCATCCAAGTGTCTCTTTCTGCTCATGTAATGAACACATTGTATTTTCTATGATGTACATTGCTTTGGAGAAAAGCGTCTGCTAAATGAATACATGTAAATGTGCACACTTGAAATTACAGCTGCTTTTAAGTATAATGACACTTGACATAGAATTTACGTACCTTTTAAAGCTTTACCTTTGTTTCTGGTGTAGTTTAAGCTGATGGAAATTGAACAACATGGACATGTCGAAAGAGACAGAGCTCCAAAGCCGAACGAGAAACGCACAAAACGGATGAATTGGGAGAGATGGAAAAAATGTGAGAGCTAGCACAGCAAAAAACATGGTGGAAAAGGAGTAAAAACAAATGGAGCACAGTGGGGCTTAATGGAGAGTGGCTGTTCGTAGGAAGTGGGTCTTCGACTTCAGCAGAGCAAGGAGGGAATTAATGGGCACAAAATGGGCTCCTCCAGTGTCGCAGTCACCGTTTGTAGTTGGTAGATTTAGAACCTCATGAGCCTTGATGTAATTTGAGGCGGTACGTGCAAATCTTAGGTAAAAATATATGGTAGGTAAACGGCTCTTTATTCTTCACTCGTATAGAACCTACAAGCATGAAAAATGTCCATTATAAAAGAACTTTTTTTGAGTTTGGAACTCCCGTGTACCTTCAGACGAATCTTCAGCAGCTCATGTAGAGTCATCTCCCGCCTGGCAAAAAATAATTTGTTCCTAAAAAACTCATTGTAAGGTGAATTCTCATAAATCAAAGAGACATTGGCTTCAATGGTGACATTTTTTTTATTTGTTCCTGCACCCCAAAACTGACATTGATTTCAGCTAAAATATCACCAGATCCACAGGGGCGTGGTGGCGTGGTGGTGCAGTGGCACAGTGGGTTGGACCACAGTCCTGCTCTCCGGTGGGTCTGGGGTTCGAGTCCCGCTTGGGGTGCCTTGCGGCGGACTGGCGTCCCGTCCTGGGTGTGTCCCCTCCCCCTCCGGCCTTATGCCCTGTGTTGCTGGGTTAGGCTCCGGTTCCCTGTGACCCCGTATGGGACAAGCAGTTCTGAAAATGTGTGTGTGTATCACCAGATCCCGTTAAGGTGGACTCGACGTTGGTTGTTATAACACAACGCAAGTGCACTTTCCCTTCATTAATTACTATGTGATAGTGCAGGTAGACAGTTTTACACTCTTTCACCTCTTTCACACCTATTATGTACTGGACACTTAAACACTCAACAAAAAAACATACATACATATGATACTCAATGTTTACCTATTAATTCAACAGAAAAGAGAAAAATCAATGAAAACAATGTGGATGAAGTGACACTCGGTGGACATGGTTTGGACAGTCCAAACGGGGACGTGATCACTGATGTTATAAGAGGTGAAACTAGGGAACAAGGGCTGATGGATGGTGAGAACAACGCAGAACAAGAAAAATTATAACTGAGAAGAAGAGCTCGTGGCGACTGGTCTCGTACCAACACCACCTGAGCTGTCAGGAGGCAAAATCCAAATTTTTTCTCATAAACGCAAAGAAATGTTTTCAAAAATGAAGGAGGTGTGTTAAGTAACAGTCGGTAGCGTAGTGGTTCCATCTCCTGCCTTTGGATCCAAAGGCTGCAGGTTTGATCACCACCTCTGGCTGCAGTGCCCTTGAGTACTGTACTTAACCTAAAGTTACCCAGCTCTATAAATGGGTAAATAACTCTAATAATTACAACTTCAACACTATAAGTTGCTTTGAAGAAAAGTGTCTGGGAAATGAAACTGTTTGTAGCCTCAAGTTCTCCTAATGCTTGTATCTTGAGGTAGTTTGAAAATGCATCTCGATCGCACAGCCCTATTGAAACATTGTGAAATACGTTGCTGTTTATCGACCGTATTTTCCAAATTAGCTGTGACAGGCGGTCGCTGGAACGACAAGACGCTCTGACAGCATTGCGGTTGGGTGTAGATCTTGGCTGCTTTCCGTGCACAACCATACAACCCTGGTTTTCTTCTGCTCTTTTCCCTCCGCTTTAGGTTCCAGTTTCATCTCCACACAGTGGAACTCGTCTACCAGAATTCCTTGCTTCATACCCGCGAGGAATTGGCCGTGGTCGTGGTCGGACCTCTGACCTTGAATGTAGCTACGCTACTTCTGGTTCTGATCAGATGGGGCTGTCAGCTAACATTTGGCTCAGTCCCTTCCTTCTTGTCAAAGTTTATCATGGCTCTGGGAGTGTGGACAGTGTTCGACCCCCTGGCAGTCTTTGCAGTGGATGCAGTCCTGGGGGTAAGTCACTTAAAATAACTTGAACACTTGCGTGCTTTAAATAGAAGTTTGCTTTATCTCGTCAAAGTGACTTTCGCAAGAAATGAAACGGCGCCTTTTTCTTGGGATTTGCAAAAATCCGAGTTCTGCTTCCAGTGATTACAGTAACACTTGTCATTTCCACACCTGAAAGGTACCTTCGTGTGAAATGTTCACTGTGGTAAATGCAGAATTTCTGCTGCACGTGCATCTCTTTCCGGCTTCTTTTAAGCTGTTGAAATTTTGATTTATCGATTAAAAAAATGGGAGGTCATACTGGAAAAAAAAAGCACTTTAAGATGGTCTGAACTGTAACCATGTAGACAAGCAAGCTGTATGAACACATGCTCGGCTGAACTGGACTGAACCGTGATGGTGGCTGCACATGTTTGACGACCACGTGCAGCGTCTGACCTACAGCGCTCAGAGACCCATTGCAGACGCCGCCAAGCTGGCCTGGCACTTCCACAGGACGCAGCACTCGCACCTCCCTGGGATCCTCATCACCCTCTTCCTCTACACCGTCCTCCTCTTCTGCTCCCTCACCATCCTCTACATTTACTTCCTAAGGTGAGTGGAGTCCCAGGATGCATGGAAATGCTGCACTGTTGGGAGATTAAGCCATTTGAAACCCTCAACTGGCATACTGCAGATTCAGCCATCATACCATAGACCCTTCCCCTTTTTTACATTTATTCATTTAGCTGATGCTTTTCTCCAAAGCAACGTACAGTCAGTGTTAGTGTTACAGTTATTTACCCCTTTATACAGCTGGGTAATTTTACTGCAGCAATTTAGGTTAAGTACCTTGCTCAATGGGGGCTGTGGTGGTGCAGTGGCGCAGTGGGTTGGACCGGGTCCTGCTCTCGGGTGGGTCTGGGGTTCGAGTCCCGCTTGGGGTGCCTTGCGACGGACTGGCATCCCGTCCTGGGTGCGTCCCCTCCTCCTTATGCCCTGTGTTGCCGGGTTAGGCTCCGGTTCCGACGAGCGGTTCAGAAACCTTGCTTAACGGTACTACAGCCGGAGGTGGGGATCAAACTTGTGACCTTGGGGTGCAAAGGCAGTAGCTCTAATCATTATGCTATCGGTTGTCATTTTATTTTATTTTATATTCACAGTGAGAAGCACTGCTCTGTCATAGCGTCTGGGGGGTGCAAGACGACATAAGTTTGATCTCCGCTTAATCTGTGTGGAGTTTGCATATTCTCCTCGTGCCTGCCCGGTTTTTCTCTGGGTGCTCTGGTTTCCTCCCACAGTCCAAAGACATGCTGTTCAGGTTCCCCCATAGTGTGTGAGTGACAGAGAGCGTATGTGTGTGTGTGTGTGTGTGTGTGTGTGTGTGTGTTCCACTGATTTATGGATGAGCGACCCAGTGTAAGTAATGTATCTAGCAGTGTAAGTCACTACGGTGAATAAGATGTGTGGACTGATAACCCTACATAGAGTTTGTTGGAAGTCACTTTAGAGAAAAGCATCTGTGAAATAAATAAATGTAATGTAAATAGATGTGTAACAGTAAACGGTACATCCTGCACAGACGAACCATTGCCCTTTGCCACGGTGAACAAACTGCTTGTGAGGAGCATATTGTATTAATGGCCAGTAAAGGACTTTTTCACGGGATTAATTTTATCCTTGCCTTTTTCTTTTTTTTTGCCTTCTCAGCAGCTGTTTTCCACAGGAATAAATGTGGGTCCCCGTGATGTCTTCGTTTTCCACTTTCATGTTGACTTTCAGTTTGTCTCTGACCTTCCTGGTAGCAGCAAAGTGTCACAACACTTAAGCACACAGGAGGAGCGGCGCACAATGGATGTGAATTATTGTCGGGTATTTTTGGATTCGGAGCCTTCGGGGACTAAGTGCCAATGAAGAGCCGGGCTCCCGTGAAAAAGCGAGGCGCCGTCTACAAGTCCGGACTTGTGCACAAATAAGTCCTCGCTAGACCTTTCCCCGTCTCGGCAAAACACGCACGTTCAGAGGAGATATTATGAGCGAATCCCGAGTGCTTTCGTTCGCGCTTATCGACAGTATGGAAATATGCAACTCACGACACTATTCAGTGAGTAAAAACTGAATAGTCAACGTGCCTAACGTTAGTGCTCGCATGTGAGTTGCGTGAACATCAGCGCTTGGTGCACAGCAACTGCTTTCTCTCAATGAATATTTACACATATTTTATCCGCATGGCCCTTTGCATTGCACAGCTTACCTGTACGTCTTAAAACGGATCCCGTTACCACTTTTGACACTGGGTAACGGTCATACCTAAGTAGACGTGCGCGTGGATACGCACGTGAGATGTTGCAGATATTCAAAATTCAAAGTCAAAGGTCAAAGTTGCTTTATTGTCATTTCAACCATATACAGCTGGTACAGTATACAGTGAAACGAAACACCATTCCTCCAGGACCATGGTGCTACATAAAAAAACAACAGAAAGCTACCTACAAAAAACAATAAACCCAGTAAAAAACAGAAGGTATTACCATATAATAACAAATACTATGGTCAGTGAAGGACAATGTAAATGGTAATATGCATTCGATTCATTCTTCTTTTGCAATAAGGAAATAAGGCTACTTGGGAAAATAAAAATTAAAAAATAATAACTGATTTAGTGACCGGACACAACGATATTGTTTGTGCGTGATTTTTTTTGCTTGTTGGTATTTTGAAGAAAATAACAAAACTCAGCTTTTGAAAGACTACGAAGTCTACATTGTGAAATGTGCATTTTTTTTCATTTCCGGTTTACAAAACTAAATAAGCGAAAACAAACGAGAGCAAGATTTGGTGTCCTTAAGTACAATACAGTTAATCCTTATATAGAGCTAATCAGTTTTCGATCGGGTAGCACTAAGTAAAGGCTGAAATCTAATTTATGTAAGAATGTGATTGTATTGAATGTAGGGCATAGAGCTGAGAAGGGTTGATAATTTTATGGGTTACAAATTCCTATTGGCTGTCAAGAGAAGCTGTGACACAGCGTGTGACCTATTTCTAAAAAAGCCCCGAGGCCCCACGTATAGATAGAATGAACTGTTATCCTTTTTTAATTACATTTTAGGCAGCCTTGATTCATTCCCGGCAAAATATTTTACAGATTTTTTCCATTGCAAACTTCACAAATAAAGGGTATGTGATGTGACACTGATAGCGGCGTTATTGCATTAGAATGATTACAAGGTGAACCCCTCAAATTTTATGGATATTGAAAGGGCTGCTCCACTGAATATTTTCCTTTAGACTATTTCTGTGGCCATCGGGCTTCCTGCTGTACAGAGACGGGCGCTGACCACGCGCGTCCGTTACGCGTGAACCTCGTTCCGGGGAACAATGGGTGCGGAGACGCAGCTTGGCACTGTTTGGAAATTTCATTTTAATCATCAGTCTTCAAATGCCAAAAGTGTCTGCAGCGTCCTGCACGACTGCTGTCTTGATATAAGGCTCCCGCACAACACTGAGTGCATTTTAAAACAGACATGCTGTCATCATGCATCATCGCCTTTGTGTACATTTGTTGTGATTTGCAGTTTGGTTTTGGAAACGTGCACATATTCAGTATTTATGGTACTGAGGTTGGCTGCCTTTAAAGCCTTTTTTTGTTTTTTTTTTTTTAATTTAAACTCATTCCAGCACTGGGAATTTTAGTGGTACATTCAAATCAGTGGGACAGAATACTGTCTGATTTTTTTTTAAATAAATTATTTTTTTCACCATTTCAGTGTAATTATCCTTTTTTTTTTTTTTTTTTTCCAAAATGCTATACAAACTGTGACAAATGAAATGAAGTAATTTCTTGTTGTTCTGGACTTGTTCTGAATGTGCCTTTGTAACAGTAACAATTCAACATGGTGGATTGAAATAATGTATCTGTCAGTGTTACTTCCATATTGACACAGTGAAATCCCTGCTTACATTTGGACAGATGTGCAGTTTGCAAGTGAATTTCAAATATACGGTCGTCTCAAAAAGCTGAAGTTCTGCATCTGCGTTTCTGACCATTTTACCTGTTTTTCCACATACGTTTGGCCATGTACGTTTCCAGTTGGTCGTTTTATCCGTCCCTTTACGGAATTTTGCTGTTGGCCCTTTTTACACCGACAGAACGTGAATGGGAACGTTGTCTTAATTCTCAATTTTATGCCTAGATCTCACCATGTAGAAGTGAAATAAATTCCGGAAATCAGTCTATCAGATTGCTTTTCTCATTTTCAAATAGGCCATCAAAGAGAGCCTGGAGGTTGAAGGCACATTTATACTTAATGCACAACGGCACGTCACATCATGAGCCTGAAATAATATCATCCTAGATGTCAGTGCGGACAAGACAGCTTGTTGTTGGCGCACGTTTTTGTCTGTATCCGAAAAGTTTCTGCTCCACGAAGATGTGACCTGCCCCTCGGCCCATGCCTTATGGAGTAGCGGTAGGGGGACGTGGCCTCGTACCTCTGCATGCCTCTCCAGACGTCAACGGTATGCAGGGTGTAGTAATTAAAGGGCCCAACTTACAATCAATATGCCATCACATATCTAGTCAAAGCCTTGTCAATAACCAACCAATGTCAACAACCGCTTGTCCCGAGCGGGGTTGCAGTGAGCCGGAGCCTTGCCCAGCAACACGGGGTGCGAGGCCGAAGAGGGAGGGGACACGCCCAGGACGGGACGCCGGTCTGTCGGTTGGCACCCCGATCAGGCACATCGGGCAGCAGCCGCACCTGCCGCGTTACTTCGTGAATAAATACAAATAAATCTTTTTAATTTTAATTCACGGAAGTTGTTCAAATAAGGTTAGGTCCCAAAGATTCTAGGTCTGAATCCTGCCTCCAGTTGTAGTACCTTTGAGAAAGGTACTTATTTTAAGTTTCTCCAGTAAAATTACCTAGCTGTATAAATGGATAAGTAGCTTAGCGTTAAACATAGCAGCAAGTAGCTAAACGTGACTTTTTTTCCAGAGAAAATCATCAGCTAAGTGAGTAAATGTCGAATTCCACCTAGTTAGGACTCCCGTGTTTAGTGAAAACTTCCATGTTCTGTGGACAATTTGCTCTGTCACTCGGAGCTCTTACTCAGATTTGTCCGTCACTTGGGAGAAAAGCGTCTTCTGAAGGATCAAATGAAAAATGGAAGACGATTCAGCGTAAGAGGCTCATTTATAGCACGAACCCTTAGACTCTTTCGTACACTCCGAGTGCCGCACAAGCTCCTCCCACAGTTAATCTTAAATTGTGTTTTGATGCATCAGTTTAGATATTGCAGAGGAACAAAATGAGGGCTAAATGAAATCCTTTAGCAAAATTAAAGTTTTTTCGGTTTTTTAACATTTTTTATATTTTCTGCCGCAGCAACTTCCTGCTCCGCATTTGAATTTTAATTAGAAGCGCCAGATAAAATCAAAATGACACAGTTCATTTGCTGCTGTTGGAGCTCATCAAAGGTTTACTGGGTGTTAAAGGTCAACAGAGTTGTTTGTCGAGGCTGAATAGCTGTGACACAAACATGACCGTGGCGTGATACGTGGCAGACTGGGAGATGCAGATTGCTGGGAGAGAGTATTGCTTCACATATCGCTTGTCCCGGGAAAAAAAAAAATCAAAATTCAAAATTCAAAGTACAGTTTCCACCGAATGTCTATCGCCAGCTCACCATCGTAAAGTTGAAAAATCGTAAGTTGAACCATCGTGAGTCGAGGAGCATCCGTACATACGTTTAAACCAAGTTGCCGAAATGCCAATAATTTTGCCGACACATTTACGAAGTTGGATTCGTCGGCCATCTGTGAAAAGTCGCCCTTGTTGACCTTCAGCCTTGTAATGAACGACACTTTCGTGCGATTGTAGGTTCCACAACGATGGCTGCTTGTTGGACGTCTTCCAGCGCCTGCACGGCATGGAGGGTTCCTTCTTCATCCCACAAGACCTGGAGGTCTCCAACCAGGAGCTCAGCTACATCCTCTCGAAGGCAGAGCAGTGGAGGGGCTTCGGCGGAGAGCGGCGCAAGGTCAGCTCCCCGTTGCCGAAATGATGCTCTTGAGTCCCTTCGCAAATTGTGCACGTGATGAGCGGCCGCAGGAGATGCCGCTCCCGCGCCCGAGCCCATGGATGCCGGAGATGGGGCCTAAATGGCTCTTAAAGGGAGTCTCGTTGTTAATCACCGCGCAGCGTGGTGATTATTACCTCTTTCCCACCCGCGCTAACAAAGATATTTAGCTTCGAAAGATACATCACATCACCTTATTTTATATGATTATATTTTCTTTAGTTACATTTCTGAAAGCCCAGAATTCATCTCCAAGGTCTTTAACTTCATTCTAATTAGTACAAGATAATTACCAAAACAGAAAGTCGTCGAGCGGCTTGATTATTCCGCGCAAATCAATTTCCAAAGACGTTTCATTAAAGAAGAGCGTCCGACCATCATGCACAAAGTCGCACTGCGAGAGGCCTCTTCAGACACGTCCGAATTACCCTGATTCTCCGAAATGAATATTACTACTAATAATCGTTGCTTAGCTTCATCTACAACTTGCAGAGCATGACCCCTTTGTCTGGGTGGGTGTTTTACCGTAGTTCAGGAAAAAGTGTCCTGCTCAGCGGCGCTGCAGCCGTAGCCGTCCTTGGGCTTCGAACGGCACCCTGCATATTACACGCCTGCATCCTTAACCGCTGCCGTGAGCGTGTGTGAGGGGAAAGGGGAGCTGACCGATGCGCCCTCTTTAATTCCTCGTCTATATATATAATCCCAATAATCACAAACAGACAGTACATCTCGCTTTTTCCCCATCATAGATTGTGTGTAAATATGTGTCTTCCGGTCCTGCTGACGGATCCGTTTCCTAGTTTGGGAAATGACATGTTTCTGAAACCCTCGCGCTTGCCCAGAGTTGCCTGTAAGTGGCCTTAATGCCGAAAAAAACGCTTTTGCACTGCTGGATGTACAGGTGAGCACTGAGAAAATATAAGGGGTGCGAGTCAGACCGATGTGTTTGGCTCTAGTGTCCAATAATGCAGCTTCTCATAATTAGTACATTAGTTCATGATATAAATATAAATAAATTTCTAAGACATTTTCCTAAGGAAACGCAAGCATTCGTAAATGAGTGAACGCTACATATTTTATGTCCTGGGACCGTCCTCCACCGAGTAGGGTTCTTACCGCAGCAGGAAGCCCCGCGACAGCTGTATTATACCGGTCGAAGCTACTGCCTGCGGTTCTGAAGGTCGCGGGTTCGATCCGTAGCTGTAGTACCCTTGAGCAATGTACTTACCCTCAGTTGTTTCGGTAAAATGACCCAACTGTATAAACGGGTAAATAATTGTAACCTTAACAGTGTAAGTTGCTTTGGAGAGAAGTGTCAGCTAAATGCGTAAATGTAAGCGCCATCAGGTAAGGCCTTACTGCTGTATGCAAAATTATAAATGTGTATTGTTGATATAAGAAATATTGAGGGGAAATTGCTCTTTTTTTCCTTGCCAAAGACCAAGTTACTGTGGTTGTACATGTTTGCACGAAGAACGATGTTAAACGCATTCAAAACGAAGTGACATGACGGCGGAGCCGAGCCCTCCTGCCTCACGGCTGCGTGTACCGCCGACACGCCAAGGGTCTGCACGCACACCTCCTTCAGCTCCGCTTCGGTCAGTACCACGGTATTAAATTGGTGGGTGTTTGCAGCGCAGGTCACATGGTTGAGTTTCGAACCGCGGTTGGCCATGACCCCCCCATCTGGAAGCGAGAGCAATGTGGGCGGAGCAATGGCGTGTAAGGACACACCCTTTAGCGTGGGCACGGTGAGGTGCCTCCTGTACACTGCGGTAAAGTGCTGCCCTGCGCTGACGAATTGCACTGACTCTCTCTATTTGTGGGAGAAAAAAACAGAAGGAGCTCAGCCACACACAAGTCCTATTTATTTGCGTTATGATTATTCATAACCTGTTCCGGCGTTGATTTGATTTCTAAGCAGTCTGGTTCTGGGGCTCAGCTCGGGACATCGCGCTCTCTTTCAAGTCGTTTAGTCGCCTTGGAAACAAAAATAAAACTTATTTCGTGGGAGTTTGAAGTCGTCCGGAAAGGGCCCTCGGATCGCTGTCGGCATCTCAGGTTCCGTCTTACATACATTTGCCTGCATTACAACAATTACTGCATATTTCATATTGGTCCTAATTTGCCTTTATTAAACTGATAAAATGCTAACACATTAAACACATTTGCCAGTGTGATGAAAATTTAGGGTTATTGCATTTTATGATTTTTACATTATTCAGGCAGGCAATTTTTCATTTAAATAAGATGGTCTCTGCCATTATTTCATAATTATTGTCGCAATTTCTTCATGCCAAAAAGGGTCACTTTCCCAACTCAGCAAAGGCATATCCCTATTAAACTAATTTGCCTACATGCAAATTTTTGTCATTTTTCCCTCATTAACTATTTATCATAGACATGAAAAAAATATATTCATGAAGGAGATGGGGAGCAGCCCGACAGAGCCGAAACTAATATTTTGCAACTCTAATGATTTTTTGCATCCTTAATTAGATAGAATAAGGTTGATATGATTAGGTCAGGATGTAGTGTTTTTCATTAAAAATGCATTTCAGAAACTGTATTCGAAATATGCCCTTGCAATTAAATAATGAATCCATCGTGTTTCTTATTATGGACCCAATTAATATCCAAAGGAAAGCATAATTTTAATAACAATGGGCCACAAGGCCTTTGTTAGCTCTCAAAAAAAAGGAAAAGGAACAAGAAATGATATTCACAGGTACATTTAGCATTAACCCTCTGAAAGTTTTGGGGAAACTGTATAGTGGTGTCACAATATTTCCCTGTGCTTTTATTTGAATCTCAAAATTGTTTTTTTTTTTTTTTTTTCCCCTGACAGATTTTTTTAATCCAGCCACATTTTTTTTTAGATAATTAATGAAACAAAATATAATCATCAAAGCATATATGTTTTTTTTTTTGTTCTTCAAAAAATGAACTTGTTCTTTGATTCGTTTTGAAATCTCTGGGCGGAATCAGCATGTTGAGGAAACTTTGCAGACCGAAATTCTTGACTCCTGCGCTCATGTTTTTGTTTTATGTCTCAAAGAACATGTGCAAAGTGTGTTGACTTTCAAACGTGAAAACGCAATGAAAACAAGGAAAAAGTATTTCTTAAAAATCTTGATATTTTTCCATAACCAGTTACATGCTCCTTAATTTTGAACAGATTCTTTGTGTACTGGCACACCGTTTCCCTCAAGCATGGAAACAATAAAAAATATTTGCATTAAACGGCATATCCTAATAGCCCATTATTACAAGGACAACTCAAAAAGTATCTGCAATATTAAACATCTGGCCAAATTCAAATTATAATACATACCTTTTGATTTTCCATCCTTTCAGTATAATTATTAAACTTGTTCTTTTTCACAAGACAATCACAACGCGTCCTGTGTTCTTTTATTATTTAACCGTATAATGTCGATCAGATTCAATATCGCTGCTTGTAACTTGAGTCCGGGGACGTTATTATAGGAACATTTAAACTGGCCACAGCGTTCATGAATAGGAGATAAACTGCTATATAAAATCCTGGCAGTGTAACATATTTTATGTTTTATGCGCATACCAGTTCAGACACACACACACACACACACACACACAAACACACGAGTAGACGCACAGGTTGGGCCGAAGGCCTGTGAGTGACACTCAGTCTAAACACCGGTGCTCATTTATGCCAGTGAAGCCTGTAGTAAGAAAATTATATTCCAGTCCTGTAATGAACACATTAATTATGTAAAGGCAGTGATGCAGATGGACCTAATTAATTGTCTGCTGTCACCCTCTTGATTACTCTACCTGGAAGGGAGGTGTTAATTTCTGTAATACTTAGGCAGGTATGCAAACTGTTTTGTCAGAAGGTCTTGGCGATGATGGAGGAACGGTGCGGAAAACTCTAATCTTTGCAGTTATTCATCGCAAGTTTCTCTGACATGTGTTAATAGCGGTTGATTGCCCCCGAGATGTTTTCACAACAGAGCATCGCGACTCCTGCATCGAGGTTCCCTTCTCTCCCCGTGTGTGCGCGTGTTTGTGTTTATACCTTCGCGCGTATGGGTAATGCGTGACCAGAGGCAACCTCTCGGGGAGCCAAGGTGGTTCGCAGCAATCGGGCGATGGCACAGATTGCCGCTCCGACGAGGAGTCTGCTGCTCTTCCTGGACCGGTGGGGATGTGGGTCCATCACCCGCCGTCGCAACCTTAAATGCGACTCCGAAAAGCTCTGCAGCGCCGTGCTCCGCACCCACCTACCTCGGTGCTTTGCGCCGAACAAAACGTCACGTGGTTTGAGTCGTTGAAAAATACTATGAGATGAGATTGCATTTTGAATTACGTGTGGTAATTGTCGCTTAGGTGGGTCGGGTTTTGATGGCTCACCTTTTATTTCGCATTCAGGTGAGATATTTTACACCACACCCCAGGTGAGCGGGTGATGCTGCTTCCCGAGAGGTTGTTCGTCAGTCTCCAGCCAACAGCGAAGAGGCAATGGTAGGTCTGCAGAAGAAGCCAAAGAAAGACGAGGGGTCAGTGGGGTCAGTGGGGGGTGGGGGGTGGGGGGGGGGTGATGTCTCCTGTCTGCAGTCGAGATATGGACTTGGAACTTATTTCTATACCTCACAAAAGGGTAAAAGTCAAAAGTCACCTCCTCTGGAGCCACTTCCTTTCCTCCGTAGGTCAGTCCTTCACCGCCTGCAACTTTGTATCCACCTCTTCTCCTATTGGTTCGTCGTCACTTCTGCAGGTAGCTATTAAATGTGCGCCATGGCAACCGTGGTATCAAGAAAACTAGCTGGGCTTCCATAATCCCGTGTCTGTGTCTAAACCCTTTGTGTGCTGGTCAAATACACTCCTGTTTGCTCTGAGCTGTACGTCGCCTTGGAGCCGAGTAAATGTCAGCGTAACATAGTACGTGTACTTTTACTCCTGTACTTATGAAACACGCAGCGCAGAGTGGAAGTGCCCAGCTATGCTGACATACTGGGACCTAAAGCGGTTATACATTCATACGGCCCGATATAAAATGTTTCCATAACAACGATGCCCATGTGCTCTGTTTGGGTGCCTAATCGCACACTTTCTGACCCGCTTGTCCCGTACGGGGTCGCGGGGAACTGGAGCCTAACCCGGCAACACAGGGCATGAGGCTGGAGGGGACACAACCAGGACGGGACGCCAGTCCATTGCAAGACGCTCCAAGCGGGACCCAAACCCCGGACCCACCAGAGAGCAAGACCTGGTCCAACCCACTGCGCCACTGCACCATAGCGCCCTGCCGACCAGAATATTGTGTTTAAAAAAATAAATAGAATTTGTAAATAACGGATGTTATTGTATGTATAATTTGGAGCAAGTTGGTTCTCGAGTTTTCTCTCCAACTTCCTGCATATCCGTGGGATTTGAGCTCCCATCCTGTGAAAGGTCGTGTAATTCTGACACTGAGTTGAGTACAAATTTTTGTTATTTTGACATATAATTTGTTGAAGATTAATAGTAAATCCATCCGTTCATCCAGTGTAGAGTCGCAGCGCTCCAGATCCTGATTTACGGCCACAAGTCCACCTGAAACACATGTCTTTGGGCTGTGGGAGGAAACCAGAACATCTGAAGGAGACACCGTAAAAAGGAGAGAACTCGTAAACTACACACAGAGCTGGGTTAAACCATAAATACAGGCATTAAAGCTTTCATTGTCACTGTCTAAACAAACAAACAAACAAACAAACGCACGTAGACAGACACACAGAGAAATGTGTGGCGAAGCCAGACGGAGCTGAAAAGTAACCAAGCAGTGACTCCTTCACTGGCAGGAGAGGTCACCCAGAGCCCATGTCCAACCCAGGGATGCCCCACATTGCTTCTTCAATTAAAGGGGGCTATTAGTGGACACTGCTCACAGCGACCACCCCCACCGCTAGCCCGCAGGTGACGGACGCCGGGCCGCTGCGTTTCACTCTTCAGTACGAGAAGTGACTGTAAAGTGAGCACGCGGCCGTCTCAGAAAAGGTCACGGACTTTGGCGGGCCATAAAGTGTGAAAGGCACCTTGGCTGCCTGATGGTTAAAGTCCGCTTTCCAGCGCACAGGTCTTTCAGAGGAGCGGCAGCCCTGTCTGTCTTCATCCATATCATGGGACTTCAGAGGTTAACAGCTGGAGCATAGGGCCCATTCAGATCCTAACTGGCATTTATTTATTTAGCAGACACTTTTCTCCAAAGCAACTTCCAATGAACTCTATGTAGTGTTATCAGCCCACATACCTTATTCACCGCAGTGATTTACACTGCTAGATACACTACTTACACTGGGTCAATCATCCATACATCAGTGGAACACACACACACTCTCTCTCTCTCACACACTATGGGTGAACATGAACAGCATGTCTTTGGAGTGTGGGAGGAAACCAGAGCACCCAGAGGAAACCCACACAGACATGGGGAGAGCATGCAAATTCCACACAGACCGAGCAGGGATCGAACCTACGTCCTCTCACACCACCCAGGCACTGTGAGCCGATGTGTTAAAGGTGTGTGGTGCCTTTCCAACACACACCACGGGTATTTATTGTACCGACATAAATGAAACGGACAACAGAAATGGTTTTAATGGCCTTGAGAGAACAAATGATCCATATTTCAGCAGGCAGTCGGAATCTGAGCGCGTCCCTCATAGAATGGTCATTGAATTAAGTCTGTCTCTCCGTGTGTAAATATTCTCGTTTGAGGCCGCCAACGAACGTTTAATTACATTTAGTTACAGGGGCTGGTTAATGTCTCTCCTGATTAGTCCAAAAGCTGGGATATGATTATCTCCTGATCCTTCACTAGTTTAACAATTTCGAAAATTAGAAAATTAAGTGGGCGAGTCCCAAATTGGAAAGTGAATCTACATGTCACGCGTAGAGACGTTACGCAGTTTTCTGTGAAGGTGCACTGAAGTTGGGTGGCTGCAAAAACACACATTGTGTGGTTCACATCATATGCAGTGAACAATAACGCTCTTTAGCAACCATGCCAGTTTTGGGCCACGTTCGCGAAAGCTCACTTTAGGGACCGCACTCATAAATATGTTTGCTTTAACGGTCATGGTTAATGGTCGTTAATGGTCATGCATCCGAACCCGGGTCACCCACCAATAATATTCGCCTTTGTGCAAATGACTTGTGAATATGCATTGCGAAAAGGCATACAAGGAAAAAATATTGAATTCATTCATTATTTGCAAATAAAAAGTTAAAATAATTCTGAAATAAATGATCACACTTTTACATGACACTTTTTTCTAAGGTAATTACATTGCTAAGCTTATTTACCCATTTATACAGCTCTGTAATTTTACTGGAGCAATTTAGGGTAAGTACCTTGCTCAAGGGTTACTACAGCTAGAGGTGGGATTCAAACCTGCAACCTTGGGGTCCAAAGGCAGCAGCTCGAACCACTACAATATCAGCTGTGCCTACAAATGTCTATATTGTATTTCATACATTCAGCATTAAATGACATCATCGCAAAGATAGGAAATGATGTTAAAATTTTGGCATCGCGGACATGCTGGGTTTGGGGGGAGGGGGGTGAACAGGCATGAGGGGCTACATGGTAGACTTCCCAAGTGTTTTATTAAAACATAAAGCGAAAATGTTGCAAATGAACATAATCCAACGCAAAAAAACCAGCTTCCATTTGCAAACCTGTCAATGCCTGTACGAGATCCGCAGTGCGACCGGTCGTGTCCTTCGCCGGTCTTGCGCACATCCTGTCCTGTGTATTTATTTATTGTCTTGTACTCCTGTATTGCACCGCGGTCTCTGGAAAAATGACTTTTCGTTTCACTGTATGCGAGCTATATAGAAGAATGACAATAAAAACAACCTGAACAGTCCGTTGACCACTTTGGCCACCCCTGGCCCTCGCCTCTAAATCACATCCGACCGATAACACCAGAAATGAGCAACGTGACTGAATGCTGTATTTATTTTTTCTTTGTTTTGCTGCAATGGTCTCATTCATAGCCCCTCGTAGGACGGACTTTGTCTAACGATTGCAAGCTTAGCAGCGCCATTCTGGCCTCTAACCCAGACATTAATATCTCCATTTAACTTTATTTATTTATCAGACACTTTTCTCCAAAGTGACATCCAATTAACTCTATGCAGTGCTATCAACCCACACACCTTATTCACCATGGTGACTTACACTGCTAGATACACTACTTACACTGGGTCACTCATCCATACATAAGTGGAACACACACACTCTCTCTCTGTCACTCACACACCACAGGTGAACCTGAACAGCATGTCTTTGGAGTGTGGGCGGAAACCAGAGCACCCAGAGGGGACACACACAGGCACAGGGAGAGCATGCAATCTCGACACAGACCGAGTGGGGATCGAACCCACATCCTCTCACACCACGCAGACTCGGTGAGACGGCAGCGCTGCTCGCCGAGCCGCCCATATTGACAGTATATATACTGTACAGGGCATCGGAATGCTGCGGACGGACTTTTAATTTCACCCTGATGTGTTGCTCGCCTTGTCAGCTGTCAAAACACATACAGCTGCGAGGCTCGGAATTGGAGTCACATGTTCCTCGGCTGAAGCCGTTCTCCCTTTCTCAGGCTCCACTTACCGATGGTAATGCAGAACAGACGGGCCAAATTGGATCGCTGGCGAGTGGGCAAGCCCTCTGCAGCGGGGCACGCAGTAAATAGCTGCAGCAAAGGACGCACGTCTCGTTTTGTTTTCCGGATGTTTCCAGCCACATTCTTTCTGGCTCCGACCTTTGAAGAGCGAAGAGATGTTTAAGTAGTGGTGCCCAGCGGGAGGGGAAACACAAAAAGGGCTGCGTCTTGTTTGGTGCAGTAATGGTCCAAATCGGAAGGGGCTCTATAACTACCATCTGAGTGGAAACACTGAACACGCTTTAACAACACTGGCAGTAAAAAGGAAACATGGTGATTTTACCCCTCGCATCCATGTGGTTGTTATCCGACTTGTGGTCCATCTGTACGGTGTAACCCTAGCTGAGGAAATAGTTATAACCGCACCTGGTGCCGTAAACCGGATAAAGCCGAGCGAAGGCTCGTCCGCGGGAGGCGGCGGACGGTGCGTCTCCGAGGGCCCCGGACCCGGGAGACGGCCGACGCTCTCCGTCTTCGCGAGACGCGTTCTTTTCCGGCACCTTTCAATAGGTTGACCTTGAAGTCATCCAAGGGCCCACAGGGCTGGGGATGAGACATGAGTCTGCTATAAAGGTGGGACAGCGAGAAAGGTGGACTCCGCCTGAGCTCTATCGGTATTAAATCTCTTATCTGACTGTAAGCTTCCAGCACCGACGGGAGGGATGTAGGCAGAGCTGCCAGCTGATCCACATCGCGGGGAAAGACGTTGCTCACGGTCAGATTGTTTCCGACGTCCTTCTCTTCAGCTGCGCCGGGACGATCGGCGTCGCCTTCTGCCCATCACAGCAGATTAAGCGAAAATGGCTTTTTTTTTCTGTTTGTTTTGCTTTTGCTGTTTTCCAGTACAGATGCGTGCATTAAAAAACAACGAAGGCTAATTGAAAACATGCTCCGGCACTTTCATTACGGCCCTCGCCGGCGAAAAACAGTCCGATCGCGGCGAACGGAAATGAAATCACCGTTGCTAATTTGAACAATAAACTCTTCATTCCCCAGACGTCGCCACAACAATGCGCGGTTTATTCTTGTTGCGTTAACCCTGTGCTACGTGCATTCGGGTTTCTTTTAACGCTGGATTTTGATTTAAGCCACCAGTTTAATTGCAGAAAACATGGAAACAACAAGTCAGTGTGAGAAATTCCTTTTCCTCTTTTACTGAAGAGGCAGGACTTCGGGACAGTAACATTACACTGGTGCATTGATGACATTTACCTTTATTTACTTAGTAGACACTTTTCTCCAAAGCGACTTCCAATGAACTCTGTGTAGTGTTACCAGCCCACACACCTTATTCACCGCGGTGACTTACACTGCTAGATACACTACTTACACTGGGTCACTCATCCATACGTCAGTGGAACACACACACTCTCTCTGTCACTCACACACTATGGGAGAACGCAAACACCATATCTTTGGAGTGTGGGAGGAAACCAGAGCACCCGGAGGAAACCCACACAGACACAGGGAAAACATGCAAATTCCACACAGACTGAGCAGGGGTCGAACCCATGTTCTCTCGCACCACCCAGGAGCTGCGAGACAACTGCAGTAGACAGTACCACCGGGATATATTTAATGGTTTTCTCAAAAGCGACATACATTGTCAAGGTATTTACAAATGGGTAATTTTACTTGAGCAATTTACGGTAAGTACCTCGCTCAAGGGTATTACAACTGCAGGTGGGGATCAAACCTATGACCTCTGGAGCCAAAAGCAGCAGCTCGAACCACTTCACTACCAGCTGCCCCCCACTGTCTCCAGCTGATAAAGAAGAAGACGACTGTACATTATGAATATGTTCATCTTTAATATACGTTCAGAGCACCAGTAGATGAAGTTGAATTCTCTTAACATTTGGATACAGACAACGGGGCCCTTTCCTCTTCACTCTGTTACTTCTGAGTTTGTGTCCTGGGTGAAATGTGTGCTATATTTACATCTTCCAACAGTGTAAACAGACATTTTGCAGTGATTATAAATGGAGATTAGTGACAGTGGATTAAACATATCTTTTCCAGGATCATGATGAATACAGATAGTATCTCTACTTAATTTATACAAATACAGACACCCACAGTGTCTTTGTATCTGCTTACAGTTCATAAAACCAACGCTACAAAATGACAATAGACATATGTGATATTTCCCGTGGGGCAGCACAGTGAGAGGCTGTGGCTTAAATCCCCGCTCAGTCTGTGTGGAGTTTGCATGTTTTGTCTGGGATTCCTCCGGGTGCTCTGGTTTCCTCCCACAGTCCAAAGACATGCTGTTCAGGTTCACCAATGGTGTGTGAGTGACAGGGAAAGTGTGTGTGTTCCACTGATGTGTGGATGAATGACCCAGTGTAAGTAGCGTATCCAGCAGTGTAAGTTACCACGGTGAATTGGGTGTGTGGGCTGATACACTGATACTAATACACTGCCCCTCACTGCGCCGTCAGACTGGTTTTCATTGTGCAGGTGGACGCAAGGCGCCGTTTCCCTGCCTCGACATTATCGCCACGCTCATTTCTGCCACGTGATTAATGTCACGCCCTTATGTAATAGCGCGGTAAAGCGAGCCAGTGCTGAATTCCAAGGCGAATGGGCTGTGACCGACCATCCAGGGTCCACCAAACGCCGGTCCGGCGTCCCCTTCTCAACTCCTGGTGTCTCAGTAGGTGGCACCAGGGCTGGCGCAGAGAGGCGAACCGTAGGCCTGGATCGGGGTACCAGGCTGCCAGAGCAGCTGAGCGCACCACCCATGTACCCTGGCTCGGGCCCATACGTCGGACTGACACATGAATAAACGGAGCCCCGAGCCCAGCCCCCCCGACCGGACGAAATTCAAATGCACCTGTCAGCGTGATGAAGCACCGGCCCGCAGGGCAGCATTGTTTACATTTTCACTCCGGTCGTCGCAAAAGGGAGACTCTAATTATTTTCCCCACTGTAAATTAAAGCCAAGTGGGACAGAACTGAGGAACCAAAAAGGGATCCCAGCGGAAAGCGGCACTATATATAAATTGTGTTCGGGGACAAGGGAATGGGAAGGGGGAGGGGCCGGCAGGGTGCCGCTCAATAGGAAGGTCAGCAGCCTTTGTCTTGATGAAGGGGAAGAAAGGAGGGACGCAGAAGAGACGCGACACACACACGACGCTGCCAAGTCCAGCGGTGCGCTCGTCACACACTGCGGTGGGGCACACCCAGACTTGCGGAATGCATTATGCCCACCTTTCATACGTGATAATGTGGCAGAATTGCGGGGAATTATTTTCCGCGACTTGAGAGACAAAATGTAATTAGTTCAAAGGAGCCTGAAATTTGGAAGGTACAGCGAGAGAGCAGGGTCGCTGTGGGAGGAGTCTGTATGCAAATGAGAGTGAGTTAGTGCTGGCGGTGCTGAGGACGACACTGTCGTGAACACGGGGATGAGTGTATGTTGACTCTGGTGCTGGTGGAGGTGATGCTGCACTTCACTATACTCCTTTGCTCTCAAATAAAAAATTAAACTGATCCAGCAGTTATTTTTAAAAGCCTCCATCAAAGATGTGCTGTTAATCATAATCATTAATAAACTAACTAGCAAATCACAGAAGTTTTTATTTATTTGAACCTCGTTCACCAAACATCCTTTTTTTTTTTTTTTATTACATCTGTGGGTTTACCTGACACTTTCCTCCAAAGCAACTTTTGTCTTATTGGGGATCATTTCCATAGATGGGTGTTGAACTTCAGCAATATGTTTTATTTACACTGGTTATATTTCATTGTTTCATCATGAGCATATTTTTACCTGGAGTACCACACCAAGCGTCGTGCAGTTATTTCACGTTTCGCAATTATTTTTTTAAGTCATTTGTATCTTCAGTAGATGGGGCGTGTTGGTGCGGCGGGCTTGACTGGGTCCTGATCTTCGCCGGGTCTAGGGTTTGAGTCCTGCTTTGGGTTTGGGACAAGCAGTTATAGACATTGTGTGTGTGTGTGTGTGTGTGTGTGTGTGTGTGTGTGTGTGTGTGTGTGTGTGTGTGTATCTTCAGTCCTGTGATACACAAATGCACCTGTAAACACTTCTATAAATGCATTTATGGAAAGTCCAATAGTCTATTTATGAGGGATGGCACAGTGGGACAGCGAGTAACACTGCTGTCTCACAGTGCCTGGGTGGTGTGAGAGGACATGGGTTTGATTCCTGCTCAGTCCTGGTGGAGTTTGCATGTTCTCTCCGTGTCTGTGTTGGTTTTCTCCGGGTGCTCTGGTTTCCTCCCACAGTTCAAAGGCATGCTGTTCAGGTTCACCCATAGTGTGTGAGTGAAAGAGAGAGAGTGTGTGTGTGTGTGTGTTCCACTGATGTATGGATGAGTGACCCAGTGTAAGCTGTGTATCTAGCAGTGTAAGTCACCGTGGTGAATAAAGTGTGTGGGCTGACAACACTACGTAGAGTTCTTTGGAAGTTGCTTTGGAGAAAAGCATCTGCTAAATAAAGAAATGCAAATGAGGGATTGGACCTCCCCTGTCTGTGAACTTGAGTGAATTCTAAAAGAAGACCTGAATATATATCCTTTGTTCCTAATATTCATAAAAGAAAAAGCTGTGAAGAGACTGAAATGAGACAGGTGAGATGTGAAAATGCACATACTGCTCTCAAATCCGCGGCAGAAATGGATGGTACGTGTGGTTATTTCCCTTGGACGTGATCTATCTGTGGTGAGCAGGTTGATGGAGAAGCGCTTGATCGGGTTGAACCCTCATACTGTACATTTCACTATGTTTATTAAGTGCTGTAAGGAGCTCAGCACTGGAAGTCACTTTGGAGGAAAGCGTCACATTAATAACTGAATAAATGTAAATATGAGCTTTGTGGGACGTGACAGAGACAAGCTGAGCTTCTGTCTGCAGGGGGTCTCGCACCCCCCTCCCTCCGGGGCCGCCGCTGCGCCCGCGAGAGCTCCGCCCTCCAGTGCAGGGGCCCTTCCCGGCCATCTGCTCTGCTCTCGCTGCGGTAAACGGCCCTCCGTGAGGAGCTGCGTGGCCTTTTCAGCGGCCCGGCAGGAAGGGAGAGCGACACGCAGCGGATGGCCGAGTGACGTTAACGCATCGCCCCGACGTTCCTTTATGCGCGCGCCGTCCCAGAATGCCGCGGTGCGAGCAGGATAAAGGGGACCGCAGTGATTGAGTCTGACACGTGCGAGCGTCTGAAAGCAGCAGCTTCAAGGGAAGCGCCATGATCTTCACACATGGATGCCTTCGAGTTACATGACCTATATAACACGTTACACGCTCTGCTTGCTGTGCGTACGACCCGAGCGGAGGATCACGGTGCATTACAGGTACGGTACGAGTTCGGCACATGTGGTCACCATGGGCACCAGGTTCGCTACCCCCAGCGGAGTTCTTGTGTCCATCAGAGGCGGCGCCGGCCCGGCCGCCCAGTGGGAGCGGGCGGCCTTGCGCCGCGTCATTTTTCTCCACCGTCTTTCAACCCGAAGGACGCGGAACGGCTGTTTCCGTCTTTTTCTTGCAAATGCCTTCGAAAGAGGTTTGGTGAGACCAAGATGCTGCGAAGTGCAGCTCACGAGATCTTCGGTCGCTGAGCGCCGGAGATTCTCGCAGCCTGTTGCCAAATACTGTCAACCAGTTTAAGTCTTAACAGCACTGAGTTGTGGTCCACAGGCGTGTCCAGGTGACCGTGTGAAGGAAGTGTTCGGTCCTGTCTTATGTCTCTCGCCCTCTCTTCCTCTCTCTGCGAGTGAGTCTCAACCACATTGACTAATTAGAGTCCTTGTCTGGGGTGTGTGTGTGTGTGTGTGTGTGTGTGTGTGCGCGTGCGTGCGTGCCCTTTGTGGTGGTGGGGGTGGGGGGTCTCTGTCTCACTAGGTGGCAGTGTATGACTACGTGTGGACAGAAGACACCCCGTCCCACCATGACACCTCCAGCAGCCACCCCCCGCATGGCAGCAGACCGCCGAGCACGTCGCCCCCCCGGGGTCAAACCAGCACCCACGTCGCCATCTACACCCTGCATCCGAGCGGCTTCCGGGAAGCACACCGGCACTTCCTGCGGCAGCCCAGCGGGGCCATTGTGGAGGTACATCTCCCCCAACTCGTCTCCAACCCCCCGACGTGGTCGCCTCCCACTTGTGCCAGCGCTGGTCGCACCACACGGTGAAACAGGCGCACACAGGCGTGAGGACCAAAAATAAACACGTTATAGTCGAGTGGTTCCAAAACTGCTTCGGTCACAACGCTGGTGACCCCTAAACACTCGCACACACACTCCTAATGACAACTGATGTTGATACTTTGGGTTCATTTAAATCGGTTTAATGAACTAATTACCGATACAGTATGACAGTTATGTTATATCTTCCTCTGAAGTATCTTACAATTATTGTTTCAGTATAATAATATTATGTCAACATAATATACCAACAATTCAGGGTAAGTACCTTGCTCAAAGGTATTGCAGCTGGAGGCAGGATTCAAACCGGGAAGCTTTGGGTCCAAAGGCAACAGCTCTAAATACTACACTACTAGCTGCCCCGCTTATTATGTTTGACTCCACATACAGTAACCTTGACCAAAAGGCCAAGTAAGTGAAGCAATACTTTGTTCGTAGTAACTAGATCTCAGCCTCCAGTAAACAGGTTAAAGCACCGGTATCAGGTTGTGAACTGTCGACACGTGAGAAAGTCCAGTTTTTCATATACAAAAAAACTTGCTTTTCTGGAACGTTCTTGGATTATTCGGAATACGCAACAGAGCATAATGAAAAAAAAAAAACTCCAGTGATAAAACTCGTCTAGAACTGTTATAATGTACATAAACCAAACTTTTTACTTTAAATGAAAAAAAAAAAAGAATTAAAAATGATGCATTTGATAGCTAAATTCAAAATTCCAGAATTATTTATCGTAAGACATTCAGGTTAGAATAGGCTCCTTCCCGGTCTGCTTGATGCTCGAGAACTGGACAGAAACACATCTGCACATACTACTTGCGTAAGTGTATATGGATGCTGTATTATCCATATACAGGTGTTCTACTTTAATTATTTTTAACTATTTCAATAACCCTTCATATTGTGCTGGGGAATAATCCCTGCTACGTTGCTTTTGAATAACCCGCTCCAGTATTTTTTCCTAAGACTGTCCCGTCGACCCTATTTGGGTTGTGACCATGGCTTTGAGAAGCACTGCCGAACTAGGAGAGAGTGCTGCAGTTATGCCAAAACACACACACACACACACACACACACACACACACACAAGGACTGGTGACACACTGTGGATTTTGTACGATATGAATCAGCTGGTGCTGACGGACGTTACGCTTTCTCACCCATTTCCAGCTACTCAGACTAGAAACCATATCAGCAATAATATCACAGCTTGAATAAGAGGGGTGGTAGCTGGTGAGCTGGAGGCCGAGGGGGCCGCGATGCCCCCCGCTGTCTCAGTAAAATGCACAACTGAACGTGCCTTTTAGCGCAGAGTGAGTCACACCCCTGAGAGCAGGATGGAGAACCTCAGCACTGTGAACAGCGTAAAGTGTCGTGTCGAAAGTGAGATTCACTGTATGCCGGAGACACATTGTTTGCTCCAAGGAATTGTGCTTTTCTAAGCAACGTGGTTCTCTGCATCCACTAATGAAAGCATCTATAAATAATACAAAATACAAAGTTATATGGATTCCTTATAAATATCTATTTCCTTCTGAAGTTTGTAGGTCTCGAGGGAAACGGTAATGATCGATTTTTATCGGAAATTATTGGTATCGGGTTCGTACCGATGGCCGATAAACAGATTCATTTGTGCAAAGTATATTGGTTCCTCGTGTTATGAACTTTCAAGTTACAAATTTTCAAACATTCACATTACTCCAATTCCGAAATTTTTCTCTGCTGTGGGTCAAAAGAAACCTGTATTTCCACTCTCAGCCATTAGTTGGCAGTAAAGTGCAACCAGACATAATAGGAGCGAGATATTGTTTTATTAATCTCTTTTTTACAATGTGTGTCAGTCTTGGTGATCAGTAACAGGATAATCACAAAGCTTACACATATTCATGAAAATCTGGGTTTAAATAATAATAATAATACTAATAATAATACTAACACAATGAGGGTGTTTCACAAACTGGCTTCCAGCATTATCTAATTTTAATCTAGTTTTACATAATCTACTTTAGGAATAAATTTTACCCTTTTACTATTTTTATTGATTGTGATTTAGTGGTAAAAGTGAATTTGGAGTGACAAAAAATATCTTTTTGCACACTAATGGTCAAAGTTGTGTTAGTAAGTTTTGGAGTGAGCACATATAAAGGAAGGACAAATATTTTTATATATATATATTTTTTTTTTCCTGTTAGTGAGGAATACAGGCATGATGCCCTTGTTCAGCGCGGACACTCAGAGCCTCAAGAAAAGTGTACATATTTAAATTTGTGGCCTGTGTAATTTTCCCGCAGCTCATGACATGAGCCAAAAACACGAGTGACATAACATAGGACATGGGCGCAGGCAGCGGCACGTGAACGGCTCTCAGCGTAGCTGTTCCTCGTCGTCTGCGGCAGCCGGGAAAGTAATCGCGGCTCCCAGCTGCCGTGAGCCCCGGATCCGCGCCGTCACGGGAGAGGGCCCTTTACATATTCAAACGGCGCGGAATCGAGTCTCATCGGAATATTTACTGCTCTTTGTATCGAGATACATCGAGAGGAACCAAAGGGCACTCCCGGCGCTCGGAAGAACACTTGAGATGATTTTATTACTGCTTTATGCAATTCTAGCAGCAATATCTGATAGGGGCTGCATACAAACTGGTCCGCAGATTTAAGGTGACAGCTTCTTGGAGAGAAATAACATTTCGGAAGTACTTGCTTTGAACAAAAGCACAGTCCTGGGGACTTTCAGGGGTGCAGTTAAAATGCACCAGTGTGCTATACAAGCCACGCATTTTTCCGTACTTTATATTTCCTGCCGTAATGATTCTCTTAAGTCTGCAGGACTTCAGCTGTATATGTAAATCATAACTTTTATTGCTTTATTTTTCCATGCAGATCAGTATTTATTCAGTCGCTGGATTAACTGGATGGATGTTTCCTTTCATATTACTGTTAAAGTCTGGTTATCCCCTCTTACCTGCCTTCGAATAAAAGTATTTTAAAGGTTGTGTCAGCTATCAGTATTGCGTGTTAATCGAAGAACAGAGGCAGCAGATTAATGTGATTAATTTACTGGAGGCTGAAGAGAAATAGAGTGAATTGGGGGGGAAAAAAAATTCTGTTTACCAGTCGCCCGTAAAACATGTGAAAGGACAGAAAGCCGGCGCTCAGAGCAGCTTTTTTCTCTGGGCGAACAAACGCGTGGAAGGCTGTACAAGTAAATGTCTGCAAATTCATTATTCTCTGTGGTAAAATCGCAGCAGGTTTAAAATGCCTGTGTGCGTTTCCTCCGAGGCGAACGCTTAATAGTCTCCGGTCTGAAATAGATGGGTTTGGCCAACTGTACGGCATCAGCTTCCCAAAGCGAGCGTCTTCCCCGACATATGGGGGGCCTGCCCATTAACATGCACAGCTACAGCTCCAACAGCTTGAACATTACCTTTCAACAAATTATTTATGATTTGAATAAAAGCTGATAAGCATCTACAATGCAATCAATAAAGGGCTGTATTTTTATTTGAACTTCAATGGCTTGTTTTCACTTTACCGTGGTACAAATTCCAACCTCCGATGGTCAGCAGCGCAACACCTTTGCCAACGAGGCACTTTTATGAACTTACATTTACGTTTATTTTTTTAACAGACGCTTTTGTCCAAAGCAACTTCCAATGAACTTTATGTGGTGTTATCAGCCCACACACCTTATTTACCGTGGTGACTTAGACTGCTAGATACACTACTTACACTGGGTCATTCATCCATACATCAGTGGAACACACACACTCTCTCTGTCACTCACACACTATGGGGGAACCTGAACAGCATGTCTTTGGCCTGTGAGAGGAAACCAGAGCACCCAGTGGAAACCCACACAGACACAGGGAGAACATGCAAACTCCACACAGTCCAGCTCCACACAGCTTTGACATACAACTTAATTTTAATTGTGAATAAACACAAACTGACAATGTTGTTCTTCCCGTGTAACAAGGAGGTGAGATTCCTGTGGCCACTTCATTTGCCTCCTGCCTCTGGGACACATGCGCAAAAAATGGCATTTAAAATCTCTGCCCTTCATTGGTATAATTTGCCACGAGAGCTCACATTAGCGGCACTCCTACCGCAGTTTCCATGACTCAGCTCTCCACATCACCAGATGAATTCATGCTTGCCAATATTGACCTAATTTAGGTTTCAAATATGCAACTTAACCTTTAAAAATACCTTACAGCCACATTAATTGACAAACTGCATCAAATCTGTTCATATTTCATAATTGCTCCTTCGTGCATTTTATTGGTTCTTTGAAGCTCCGGATCACGGTTCAGTTACTAAGAGGTCATCGGAACCCTTTAGAGGAAAAAAAATGATTTATTTGAGGACCACTTCTTAATTTTCGCCCAGAAGAGATGTCCTTGCTCTTGACCACAGCACAAAGAGATTACCTTGTCTTCCCCTCAGGTGTATGCACTTTGTTAGAAGATCTTTTCAAATTATACATGGTATTATCCCAGGCAGAATAACGTAATAACTATGGTGGACCTTCAGTGCTGTGGTTCACTAAATCAGCATATATATATATATATATATATACAGTTTTTTCTCTGTGTAATGTACCAAGGTTTCTAACCTCAGACTGAAAAGTATATAGTACACACACACAGTTTCAGAACCGCTTGTCCCATACGGGGTCGCGGGGAACCGGAGCCTACCCGGTGACACAGGGCGTAAGGCCGGAGGGGGAGGGGACATACCCAGGACGGGACGCCAGTCCATCGCAAGGCACCCCAAGCAGGACTCGAACCCCAGACCTACCGGAAAGCAGGACTGTGGTCCAACCCACTGCGCCACTGCACCCCCAAGTATATAGTATTTATATTATATTATTTATTTTTATACACACACACACACACACACACACACACACACACACACTGTCTGAAACCACTTGTCCCAAGCAGGTTTGCTTGACCCTAACCTGGCAACACAGGGCGCAAGGCCGGAGGGGGAGGGGACACACCCTGGATGGTATGCCAGTCCGCCACAGGCCACCCCCAGCAGGGCCCGAACCCCGGACCCACCACACTGCAGGCCCCGGCCAAACCCGCTGCGCCACTGCACCCCCATACCAGAAAGCAACTAAGAACTAAAATGAACCGGCACTGTTTTTTTTCCTTAATCAGGTAGTGCTTGGTTTTGCAGGCTGTGCTGGATAAACACATTCTGTTATTTCTCTAATTAATTTTCCTTGGGATGAAGCAAATCAGTTTGTAAAAAAGTCTGCCCCATTTGCACAGTAGTGGTGTATTCTCTTTCGCGGTCGAACATGTTAATAATCCACTCTGTCGGTTTCTGACACATTCTGTGTAGGTGAAGCGGCCCTGTGTGTTTGACCTGGTCTTATAATTATGGCCACAATAAGTCATTTTATCCTGAGTGGCCGTTTCCTTAGTATAAAAACCCAGGATGGTACAAATTTTAATAATGGAATACAGGCAGTCCCTGGGTTACAAACGTCCGACTTGCGTACAACCCGTAGTTACGAACCACCACCCGTAAAGCGTGCTATATTAAAAATTCGAGTTACATACAATGGTTCGTAATAACAAACGGCGCTACTTTGGGACACCCATCAACACATTGCGTGTGATCCCAATGTAGGACAAAAATTTCCTTCTTTTCAGTCGGGCCACGTTGTTGTTAAATGTCTCGTGTCTTACTGTATTTGGGTTTAAATTTTTAGTTTTTACCCTCCCCGCCATGACACGTAGGATGAATGTAATGGAAGTGATGGTGATGCATCAAAGAAAAGGAAAACAATAACGATTGAAACTAAAGTGGAAATAATAAAGCGATCAGAGAAAGGAGAAATGCCAATGAGCACTGGAAAAGTGAACATTAATGTTTTTTATACCCAAACACACACACACACACACACACACACACACACTCTCTTTCTCCTCCTCCTCTCTCTATTATAAATACTGCAGTAACATTTATCATTATCTCTTTCTATATCTCTCTCTGGTTACATACTGGTTACATTTATGATTATTCTTATTATTATTTTTACAACACAATTACATTGTATTATTATTACTGTACTGATATATTAAAGATGTTTTAATGTATTCGGAAGTGCTACTTTAATGTTTTTTTCTGCATAGAAAGGTACACTATATACTATATATTAAGACAAACATTTAACTAACTGACGTTAGATACCCACCGTACTGAACTGTTCCGACTTACGTGCAAATCTGACTTAAAGACAGAACGGAACGCAACGGAACTCGTTCGTAATCCGGGGACTGCATGTATATCACTTCCTTCGGTTCTGCGCAGGACACTGAGCTTTGGGCTGCGTTGTCTCTCCGAAGGTGACGGCTGACAGGGGCGCCGTGGTCCCTCCTCGGGGGGTTCCGGCAGGGGCGGCCCACCTGGGACAGGTACCGGCGGAGGGCAGCGCGTCGCGTTCTACGCAGCGGCGCTGTGCACGGAAGAAAAAGAGGGCTGCGTGGCGTGAGTGTCGAGATCCATGTGACCCACAGGGACACACGCCTTGGGAGGGAGGAATGAAGACGGAAACAACACTGCATTGTAGCATAATTTAACTGGGAGCCTTTTACTCCTCTCAGTGTGTGCGTGTGTGTATGGGGGGGGGCGGGGGTGCACCCATTAACAACTCTACCATTTCTGGACCATGTTCACTAATGCTCACTTTAGGGACAGCACTCGTAAGTTTGCATTCATCAATGCTTACCCTTACCTGCATATTATTTTGCAGTATTTCATTTTTTACAATTCATTTTGCTACTCTGGTGCTTATTTTTCGTTTGTAATGTGTTATTTCAACAAATGCATGCTAAAATAAGTATGGACAATATTTCCATTTCCCAACCTTTTCACTTAAACGGTACCATTCAAATGCCCATTCAAATGCCCATTCAAATGCCCCAGTTATGTGGTTTGGGGTCCAGTGCGGTTACCAGCAGTGTTCAGTCCCCAACCCTGACCCAGCCAATAACTAAATATGCGTATGTATAGTATGGTGTATATATAGTATAATACAGATATACCAAAATTGTAATATAAAATTATAGAAATAGGGCAGCAGGTGGTTTTAGAGTTGCCACCTTTGCACCAGAAGGACTCATGTTCAAATCCCACCTCCTGCTTTAGTACCCTTGAGAAATGTACTTATCCTGAATTGATATCGTAAAAATTACCCATCTGTATAAATGGGTAAATCAGTAGCTTCAACTGTCAGCTGAGAAATAAAGGTAACATTAATAGCAATAATCAATATAGTAATGATATGATATGATATGATATGATATGATGACGTCGAGTGCTGTCTGTGGGCTCATGTGCATCTTTGTCATATTTTGCAGGGTCTCACCGAGTGGAGCCAGCAGAGCGAAGCTGCAGTGACCCCAATGCGGCAATGGAGCCCCGCGACCACTGAGTGCACACCGCCCCAGCGCTCATCGTGGTCATCATGCTGAGCTCGAGCAGCCGATCACTGTACTGGTGCGAATGGTCTGGAAATAGAAGTGCAGGTTGCAAATGCCCCCCCGGTTTCTTCACGCATCCCGACTTTGGCTCATATCAGATGCAGGGACACCGACCTGCGCAAAATCGCTTTGACCGTCCAGCTCAAGAAGCTCCCTGGATATTACTCAAACATGCGGCACAAAATATGATTATGCTGGATATATCAGAACAAGAACATACATATTGCCCATCGTAAGACATACTGTATAAGCAGGAAGCATAAATATGCTGAATGGGAAGGTCATTCATTATCCAGTAAACAATGCAAATTAACGATTCCATTAGAAAATGAATGAGGGTCATTAGGTCTTCATTGCTGCCCAACCGAAATGAAAAATGCAGATTCTAAAAGTCACTAATCACGGGGTAGTGATAAAATATCAATATTGGGCACACATTAAGCTGGATAATATTCAGGCTGGCTTGATTTGTATTGAATATGTGTCTGGTGACTGGGCCTCGGTGTAATGAACTGGCCCACAAATCACAGCTTAATGGGAGCCTACTTACACATATTGCTTAATTAAAGGTTGTGAGCTTATTAACATGTGTCTTTGGCGTTGAGCACTGGCCATGTAATCTGTGCTCTACTGGACCAGGTTGTAAAGGTTTTATGGCTGGGTCATCATATTAAACTCATAGTTTAAACCCTAATGTTAATAAGGTGTCATTTACGCTGATAATGATTTTATGAGCAGTCATGACCAAACTTATGGCGGAGGAAGCATTTTGGGGACCGTCCAGCGGTCAACACTTTTGGCCTTGAAGTTCCAGCAGCCAGTGACAGTCCTCGCATCTACAGCATAGAGTAATAACCCAACCGCGTATCATCAATTCAGCCTGATAAGGTGTTTGTATAGTATCAATACAGTATAGGTACAGTATGGGCACAGTACGAAAAGCTAACATAATGATCAACAGGTATTTTTTTGCTTTCTTGTAACAATATGGTTCTTAATATAACACATATACTGCTGTTGCGACCCTATTGGGGACAAGCGGTTGTTCACGATGGATGGATGGATGGATGGATGGATATACTGCAGTTGGTCTCCTGGACACAGCACTTTACCAGCTGCTGTTTACAGACTCCTCTTCTGTGATGCTCCAAGAAAACACTTTGTGAAGCATGGAGAAAACCACAGGGCGACCTGATCACTCGCTATACCCCAACCAGACTGCTGTGCTGCTCCACCTCTGCCCGCTTGGTGGTCAAACACATGAATGGTCCAAAGTCAAAAGCTCAAAGGTTTTCGGTTCTGGTTCTAATGTGTTGACCTCCCCTGCTCCCTCAGAACTGCTGAATTTCTCCATTGTTTGTTCATTTGTTTGTTTGGGATTCAGTTCTAGCTACTTCATTAAATATTTTACTATAATTTACTCAATGTACTTGATATAGTATAGTATAGTATAGTACTTAATTTTGCTGTGCCTTGGAGAAGACCATCATGAATGTAACATTATAAATACTTTGTATTTCTGTTATTAGTACAGCGTGAACGAAATATTTTTATTGCGAACCATCTGAACAAAGCCAGATTTTTTTTTCCCACAACTGATGTTTGAAAATCGGTTTAATTCTTACGTACTGCTTTCCTGTAAACGGCATAATTTTACATAAATGAAATGGTACAATTATATCAACAATCATTTCCTCGATCAGAAAGTATGATTCCTGTACTTAATAAGGTTTTACCTTAAATAATCCTTTCTCTTTCTACTGAAATGCTAATTTCTTGTCCAGTCCAATTCAATTGTAACTGAACAATTACAGAAAAAGTATAGCAAAAAAGAGTGACAGATCTTGTAAAATACGTTTCATCACACCTCCATATCGCAAACCCCGGGTCCACGACTGTTGTTTGCGGACCTTTATTTACCGTGCTCCCGTTTTAAATATTCACCTTATATAGTGTATGCAAAGTGCTGTATGTAAAGCGTCCACTGAGAAGCGCGAGAGCCGAATCGATCATATCATTTTCATATTTTAATTTATTTTCCCCCGAAGAGGCTAAGGCAGATGTCCTGTTCAGAGGGAAATAATTTGCAGAAAATATGAATATGCAAATTTTGTCACAATGTGGAACCTTGTAATGACTGGAAAATGTTCTCACCATATTTCATTATGCAGAGGTCATTGCTTAATGTAGGCAGCTGGGACTTTGGGTTTTATTAATTTATTTATTTTTTGTCTTTTTACGCCGCTGCAGTTCCGCAATGGATGTAGTGCTAAAGTTTCACACGCTGAACACAAAGAGCAGCAGAAACAGCAGCGCAACACCTCATCGCAACCCTTCTCGTATCCCTGGCAACCGAGCGCAACAACATTTTGAGCCTCTCAACACTGGATTTCTCACATAGGCACCTTTCGCACAAAAAGTCGAGTTTATGCCCGTTTGCGTTCAGCGGCAGCATCATTTGAAAAATGTTTTCCTCCTGCTGCATCGAACCTTACGAGGGGAATATCAATGAGTATTTGCTGGCAGCCAACTGACTTTATTACACTAATCATTAGGTAAACTCATTTCTTCTTCAAATAATCCTGGGTTTGAATGCTAAAAATGTAATGAACTTCATGGTTCATTGTATCTGACATTGCTTAATTAATGGGTGCATTTAAAGTACATAGGCCCCGGTAATTGATTTATATGCCTGATTTGCGCATACAGCTGTTAGTTCCTGTAGGAAAGTCATCACTCAAACGCGCCCGTTTTTAACAGACATGGAAGGTAGCGAGAGGCTATATTAACCTTATAATTTGGCATCGAGGCTCATTGAAAAACAACGGCGTTCAAAGCGTCCCTTTATCCGCTGCGGGAGTCCTTCGCTGTGTTGAGCGGCAGGAATTATTAATATTCACATTTCCATGTTTGGGCACATGAAGAAGAGCCTCAGTCTGGGTTATCCTAACCGCACGCTTTGCATGCAGGATTGTTCAGCGGAACAGCGTTCAGTTGGCTAGCACGTCCGCAGGCCTTCCCGAGATGCCCGTAGACCTGCTTCACCTTGAACGCTTGTGTTCCAGCTGTGGGGCATCACTGGGTCTTAAATTTATTTAACGCTGCTCTCCAAAGGGACTTACAGTGTTAAGCTACTTACCCATTTATACATTTACTTATTTAGCAGACACTTTTCTCCAAAGCAACTTCCAATGAACTCTATGTAGTGTTATCAGCCATACACCTTATTCACCATGGTAACTTACACTGCTAGATACATTACTTAGACTGGGTCACTCATCCATACATCAGTGGAACATACACACTCACTCTCTGTCACTCACACACTAAGGGGAACCTCAACAGCATGTCTTTAGAGTGTGGGAGGAAACCAGAGCACCTGAGGAAACCCACACAGACATGGGGAAAAACATGCATGTGCCACACAGACTGAGCAGGGATCAAACCCATGTCCTCTCACACCACCCAGGTGTTGTGAAACACCAGCGCTACTCGCTGTAGCACCGTGCCACCTGGCTGAGTAATTTTACTAGATCAATTTAGGGTAAGTACCTTGCTCAGGGGTGCTGGAGCTGGAGGTGGGATTTGAACCCGTGACTTTTGTGTCCAAACGCAGCGCCTCTAACCACTACAGTACCACCTGCATAGCTTGATGGTGCCTTTTCAGTTGCTGAAGATGCAAGTAAATCTTGCATTAACTTAAGAGCAAGAACTCAAAAAAATTAATATAACCTTTAATTATCTTGAATATCCATAAAAAGCCGTTTGCCCTTTACAGTCGCTGCCTGCTCTGGCACCCAAATCACTTGAAAGGAGAAAAATTTTTTCACAGTCGCTGTCACTATTAGTGTGTTGTGAATCAATGGCCACATGCGCTCAACAAAGCTAAATTTGTCTTCGCCCCCCATCATGCGTGCGTATGTGAAGAAATATCATTTTTGGCCCAGTTGGGCAGAGCAGTCTCTCACCTGAGCAGCGGGTTCGGCGTATTTCTATCAGCCGCCTATTGATCTGCCCGAGTGCAAACCCTGTGTGTTTATGAGCAATGCGGCGCCTGGAGCGCGCGCACACACACACACACACACACACACACACACACACACACACACACACACACACACACACACACACACATGCGCGTGGAACAGCATATCTTGTTATATTTTGAGTGAAATTGCGCCGGCAGACATGGAGTAACGCGGCCCGAGGGGCCGACGGTGCGAGAGTTGGTCGCTGCATGTTGTCAGGTGCTGCGGCAGATGCATGGAAAAATTTTAAAAGCTTATAAATAAAAAGCATTGAAATCAGTCCATTAATTCGACATTGTTTGAGTTTTCGAAATTCAGAATACTTTTTTTTATTGTCCTCTACATTGCCAAGCAATGCCACAGAATTTTTTTGTTTTACTTAAAATGCATTTTTTAAAATTAAATCGTTATTAAATTGCATTATTCTTACTGTATTTTCACTGTATTCTCCAAATTTTTTCTTCGATTTGTGTTGAATTGCATCAGGTCTGTATGAAAAAATGAGGGACCTCCGAGATCTTTCTTCCAACTGTCGTACAACATATACAGTATATCATACTAGTCCAAGAGGAAATTAATAAGGCCCTAAACGCTAATGTTTGTTTGCTTGTTTTTTTTTTTTTTCTTAAATTCAATTTAAGCAGCAAATGAAGCCTGGCAATAACTTCGGTTCAATTTGTTGACTGTAGCGAAATAAAATTTTTGAATGAAGATTTATTTTGTCAGAAATAAATCACTGCCATGAGGAGGAACAAGAAATAAAATGTCAAGACTTTTTCCCACGTAAAATATTATTCCACGTGGAAATTTCATGAATACATTTTCAGGGCCCGGAATAAAAAAGAATTCATCATTAAGTTTGAGCAGACTCCAGTGTTACTGTGGACATTACTCAGTTTCCCAGAACGTTTTTACATGTCGCCCGTGCCAGGGACACGCGCGCGTCACGCCTCGGCGAGGGCGGGTCACCGGGCCTTTCCGGCGGCGCCGCGTAGGACCCGCGTCGAACTGTTCATGTGAGAACTTGCGGAATCTCTTCCTTAATAGCCGTGTTTTTATGGAGTCACCGAGAGAGAAGTCACTACAGTTCCTCAGACAATTAAAAAGTAATTTTCTTAAATGTCCTCGCAGGAATTTTTTGCCTCCTTTTTTTTTTTCGTCTGCGAAGAAAGCATTTAATTGCTCCAATCAAGCATGCGAGTGCGTCGCTCCTCGCGGTGTCATTTGTACACAGCGGCACTTAGAGCCGCCCAGTTTGTCACCGTTTCCGCCGGAGCCCCGGCGAACGTTTAATTAGGGCCTTCGCCGCTCTCGCACCCGGGTTGCATGAAGGCAGCTTTACAGTCGCTCAGAAACGCATCATTTCTCGAGTTACATTAGAGCAATTATAGTCCGTGTGATGTGTTGCACATAATGAGGAACTCTATTACATAAATTATTTTTTTTCTTCTTATTATTATTATTATGAGGGGGGTGCGGTGGCGCAGTGGGTTGGACCACAGTCCTGCTCTCCAGTGGGTCTGGGGTTCGAGTCCCGCTTGGGGTGCCTTGTGACGGACTGGCGTCCCGTCCTGGGTGTGTCCCCTTCCCCCTCCAGCCTTACGCCCTGTGTTGCCGGGTAGGCTCCGGTTCCCCGTGACCCCGTATGGGACAAGCGGTTCTGAAAATGTGTGTGTGTGTGTGTATTATTATTATTATTATTATTATTATTATTATTATTATCTATTAAAGAGACTAAGGGGGTCCTCTTCAACTATGAATCCACATTCTTATGATTTCAGTGACAGTGCTAATGCAGATAGATGTATTATTATTATTATTATTATTATTATTATTTTCTCAATTTTATGGAATTGTACATGTATAAGGGAACCGCTGCAGGAAAACACAGATAACAGATGAAAGTGCGACCCGATGAACACGTGTGTGTCTGCTGAATAATTTTTAATAACAATTTGTTTAATAATGGAAAGCCAATGCGTGTGTAAATGTACATGTAACCTCCAGACAAGATGAATCAGCGCCGCTTCGATGTTCCTTTGCATTCATGCGTTTGTCAGCCCTCTGTTTGTCAGCAGCTCCTTTCACCTCATAGCATCAGAGCTGACATGTGAAATAAATTCACCTTTGTTGTCATTATTTCTGTTCTTATGACAGTAAACTGCACATGAGATGTCAGACGTCCGACGGGAGCTTCCAGCAAAGACGGGGCTGAACGCGGCCGAGGGATGGAACTATTCACTGTTTACCTATAAACAGAATGCAGCGTAATATCTGCGTGGCTTTCCATCCCTGTGTACGTTGACTAAAATGTTCAATTATTCAATAAGAAATGCTCCCCTTTTTCATTTATTTATCAGACAATTTCCTCCAAAGCAACTTCCAATGAACTATAGTGTTATGAGCCCACGCACCTTATTCACCGCAGTGACTTACTCTGCTAGATACACTACTTACACTGGGTCACTCATCCATACATCAGTGGAACACACACTCTCTGTCACTCGCACACTATGGCGGAACCTGAACAGCATGTGTTTGGACTGTGGGAGGAAACCAGAGCAACTGGAGGAAACCCACGCAGACACGGGTAGAACGTGCCAACTCCACACAGACTGAGTGGGGATCGAACCCATGTCCTCTTACACCACCCAGGCTCTGTGAGACAGCAGCGCTATTCGCTGTGCCTCCGTTTTAAAACATTTACCCATTATACCAATAAGAGGGACAGACTTTAAAAAGAATTAGAATCCGATATAAATTGAAAAAAAAAAACCCTTCAATATTGTCTTATTCAGCCAAATATCACACACACATAAATTACGACTGATGTCACACCTGGTTCTGAACACAGCCACCCGCCCTGGATCTGCACCGCAGCCAATGTTCTATAATGACAGTATGTTCAGCTTTACAGCGTCTGAAAAAACCCCAGAATTTTACACGGCATCTGGCAGGAAAAGACCGAGCGAGGCTTTCGAAATAAATTTTACTCTGTTGCGGGGGATGGGGGACGTGCAGCTCGACACGTTCAAACAGGTGACGTGAATTGAATGGACTCTTAACTACTCTTGTGTGCTTTAACACGGCAGTAAATGCAAATGTTACGGCTCCATGGCGAAGGCCCAGTCTGCGCTGTAAAACACCGTCATTTACTCCAGCGTCAGATATTCACCAGTCGCTGTATTTTCATGCAGCAAAATGTTATTACTCCTTTAAAATCATCGCGTTCAAATGTCATTCCTGTAATTACTTTTAGCATTTTTGGTTGCACTGAGATTTGAAGTGTACAGTGAGGTTAATGATAGAACTGCAAAGATGTATCTTTACACCTACATGTGTTTGCTACTTTTTATTTGGTCGTATTATATTTACCGAGCTGGACTCACACTGATTTACCCAGGGGCAGCAGGGTCAGTTTTATTGTATGAGTTCAGGGTGGATTCACATGTGAGTTCTTCAGATCCAAAGGAAGCAGCTCTAACCGCTGCGCCACCTGCAGGCCCGTTGTGTCACCTCTTTACACATTTAGCAGAAACTTTTCTCCAAAGCATTTTCCAATGAACTCCATGTACTGTTTCAGCCCACACACCTTATTTACCAAGGTGACTTACACTGCTAGATACACTACTTACACTGGGTCACTCATCTGGGTTACTTGGTTTTGCCCGTCACTCAGGGTAGAGAAGACGTCACCAACAGTGGTTTTCCAAGCACTTGTAAAATCCCTTGAGGTATTTGGTACCACTTCTGCAGTAAGCTGAGAGTTTCGCAGGGTGGGGTTGCCACCCTCACACCCAGCCCTCCTCTTTTTATTCGAACAGCGTCGGCCGAGTTACCGTGTTATTAGGTACCGGAGGTAAAACAAACGTGTTTCTTTTAGAAGCTCGTGAGGATGAGTCTGATCACTCGGCGAATGCCGAGTTTGACAGTTGAGATGTAAGCATCTTCAGCGCATAGACTGTGGTCTGAAATTAGGGAGTGTTTTTACTGAGGTTGTCAAAGGACCGCAGTAGGTGGGGGGGGTCATGGTTACATGACTGTATGTGATTTATGCAAATTATACAGAGAGCATCGAGAGTTTTTATTATTTTTTGACACACACACCGAACGTATGCTTGATCGCTGATGCGAAATGCAGAGACGGAACTCTCAGAAATGGTACATCTCGACACTGGTGTCGACCAGGTGTTGACCAGGTGCATCCGTTCACGGTCAGTCTGTCAACCGATCCATCCATCCACTGTCAACAACCACTGATGCTCATGCAGGAACATGGTGGTCTGGAGCCTATGCTGAAAGTGCAGGGTATGAGGAAGGGTAAATTCTGGGTGGGAACTCAGTCCATTGCACGGCAGCCACACACACACACACACACACACACACACACACACACACTATTACACATATGGTGATGAATATATATCCAATATTTTCCCAACGCATCTGTTCGGTACATTTTGCGCGAAGGTCTCGTGATGTAAACTTAACGAGATAAAATTCAATGCCGCGTTTTGCTGAATAAAATGAAATCCGCTGGCCCCGCCCACAGTTAAACGATGGCGCCCCGGCCGAAGTCGGTTTGCTCCGTGCGGCACAACGCGGCGCCGCTCCGTGACCGAAGGTGTGTGTCGGTACCGCACTGAGCATATCCATCATGATGTAACCGTGAGCAACTGGGATCTAAATTACCTTCATCTGGCATCGTTCCAGCACTCTATAAATGAGGTAATCGTCCTTGACTATAAAATTAGCATTTTCAAGACTTAATTGCCATCATTACATTTTTTTGTAATTCTATTAATTTAACAGAATGGGGTATTTCGTTTTTATGGTTATAATTTGCATTAAACAATGCGCTTATAAATAGAAAATTCTCAACAGTGGAAGGAGAATAAGGACAAGGAGCACCACTGAGGGGAAGTTCAGGATGGACATGGCAATGTGAGCAAAGTGGAAACGTGCGCGCGCACACACACACACACACACACACACACGCACAGAGTGAAAATCATGCTCCAGCTCAAAGGCTCACAATGGGCCCGTGCCTTTGTGTGAAGTTACTGGACCTTGCGTCCTAATGGACACCGGTGCACTCCAGCGCTCCGCGGCCCTCACATTTCTTTGTTCGCCTGTGTGTGTGTGTGTGATGTCACTTGCGCTTAATCCAGCTCTGCTGCAAAGATGCCATTTAACAAGAAAGCAGCGCTGACGTTCCTCCCTTCTGCGCCGCCTCGCCACGCTCCCGCTTAATCCCCCATGTGTGCCGAACGGCGCCGGCGCCACCAGATACCCGCCTTGTACTCTGTTGACCTTAAAACTCCTGGCTGCCTTTTATGGCCAAGGAGTGGCCTCCCACTTATGTAATGAAACACAGATCATTAAACCCTCAATGAATTACTCATTTTAATTAGTTGAATGGGAATGAAATAAAACCCGCTTTTAAGACACGCTATAAAGTGTCATATGTCAAGGGTTTCTGCCGTCCAAGTGCCGGGGCGTCTCTGCGGCGAGTCGGCCGCGTGTGTCCGCGTGGAACGTGACCGCCGTCGACACGCACAAGGTTGCCCGGTCGCATGGAGTTTGCCGGCAGCAGCTAACCTGTCGGCGCAGGTAAGAGACGGTGTTCTGCTGGGGGGCGGGGGAGGGGCGGTGATGGACTGTGTTTTGACCGCGTCGCACAGCATCCCATCAGATGCCGTAAGCAGCGTCTGTAGCCCCTCCTCAGCACCTCCGCCCTCGGTGGGCGCTGTGGGCCGACCGTGAGGGGCCTTCGCCGCAGTTTGGGGCCACGGTCAAGAAACGGGGGCCAGTTCGGTCAGTTTTGGTAAACACCTGTCTGACAAATGTAAAATTGGAGTATTTCTGGTAGATAGATAGATAGATAGAGTAGAGGCATGGGTCCTGTTCTCTGGTGGGTCTGGGGTTCATGTCCTGCTTGGGATGCCTTATAATGGACTGGCTTCCCGTCCTGTGTGTGTCCCCTCCCCCTCCAGCCTTGCGCCCTCTGTTGCCGGTTTAGGCTCCGGCTCCTCGCAACCCCGTATGGGACAAGCGGTTTCAGACAGTGTGTGTGTGTGTGTGTGTGTGTGTGTAGATAGATAGATAAAACGCGTGAGTCATACACTTTCACAGGGTCTCGCTTCGCTGGGCCACAGCTCTGCTCTTTGCTGGACCACTGTGTGATGGACATGAACTGCAGCGGACCGTGCAGCAGGGTAACGACCCCCGTTCCGTTTCGACCGCTCGCAGCGCGGTTACCGCGAACCTCATACGCGGCCTGGCTTGCGACCCGTGACGGCCGGTAAAGAGCGGTAGCCCCGTCAGCAGGACGCAAACATCTGGCAAAGCAGAAATAGTCAGACAGTCAGTCAGACAAGTTAACTAGTCAGTGTCACAGTTAGTCAGTATTTTTATCAGGCTTTGAATTAGTCATGACCTTCAGAGCGAAGACTCTATTCTTGTACCATGAGTCATTTAATAACACACGTACTATTTTACAATACACTGTAACGAATGTTTGCGACAAATTTTATTATGAACCGAAAAACGTTTTTTAAAATTTTATTTTCACTGTGTTTTCTCCAATTGTCCATTGTTAAAAATATTTTAAAAATTACAAATCTGTGCATTAGAGGCGGTAAAAAGCACACAAAGAGAGTAGGAATGTTGGACTGGGTTCATTCAAATAGCTTCCGCTGTGCTTACGGCTCATGTCTGGGATTTTTCGGCCTGATCGGCAAGAAGATGATGAGTGTTTTTTATGGGACAAATCGGTCGACGACTAAACTGAATAGTTACACGGCATATTTTAATTTTCGGTCGTTTTTAAATTTTTCATTTCTATTTAGCTCCTAAGAAAAATATGAACAGTCTTACAGCATTTTTTTCATTACAGCTATATCTGAGACTTTTTCAGAAACTACCCGGTGAATAAAGTGAGCTGCATCTCCATTGTTAAACTTCGATGTCCGTGTAGAAAAAGAAGCGCTGAAAACGGACGGATGCTGACAAACACTGTACCTGTCACGCCCACACCTGCGAGCACAACGGCAACATCTGGTACCAATAACCCCGGCCAGGTATAAAGGCGGTGCCGTCTGGGTACCGGGTGCGAAATCTTGCGAACGCCTCCCTACGTGGCTTTGTGACCTTCAGCGGTCTTCTCCCTGAACCCTTTTCCCCGTTTCGTGTTTTGACTCTCCTGGTTTCCGAGCCTTACTTGATCTCCCGGTTACCGAGCTTTGCTTCGCCCCCGAAAACGACGTCCGCGCCTCGAAGACCCGCTCCCGTCCACGGCCTCCGTTTGCCTCTCCCTACGAACGCGCCCACACTTGGGTCCAATCCCCTCCCTCTCCTGGCCTCGGCGGTGACGGTACCTTTATGGGACGAACTAGTCAACGAGCAACATTGAGCAAGAGGTTGTGGAGATCGCATATGCTGTTTCTTCTCTTTTATTTTAAAGTATACAGTTTTAAAGTTGTCTGAAGTTAATTAAAGAAAATACAAGTAGAAGTCCTGCTACTGACTGGCATTCCATCCGGGGTGAACCAACCCTTACGCGCTGTTTCCGGGACAAACAGGACAAGGGGTCGACAAAAATAGAATACAAATCTTTATTTTACAGTGAATTTTTTTATTCGTTAAAATTTGTTCTGAGGCTTTAACAGAAGCTGAACTGTGACCAAATCAACGGGTGTCTTTCTTATTGCTCGCCTTTTATTAACTGTGACTTAGCAATAACAGTGACTTTGGATTTACGGACGACTCCGGTTGCGAACAGACTTCAGGTCCAAACCGTGTGTGACAGCGGAGGAGCCAGTGAGCGCAGTGCGTGTTACTGCTTCCTCGCTCGCTGGGAACTCTTAGAGCGAAACTGTCAAATAGGGACCTGCGAGGACACAGCGGTTATTCTGACAAAATTCGGTTGAGTACGAAATGAGCTGCTTTGGGTGAAATCATAATAACAATAGTGATTCGACTGCGTTTCACAGCAGAAACGGTTGTATCTTCACCTGAGGGACCCTGTGTGCTGTCACCGCGGTAAGGCGTTTGCCTGTTCCTCTGTGGTGGTTGATAAACTGTACATGGCTGTGAGCCCACGCTCCTCCTGGCGAGACCCCCAGCAGACACCGGCGCCACGCTCCATTTACCTGACACGGCAAGGAGCTGCAAGTAGGGAGCCGCTCTAGTGTACGCCCGCCGACACGTGATGGCACGGGTTCGGCACCGGGCCCTTCACTTTCATATAAATAATGTGGAATAATGTGTTTCTCAACCGCTTTTTTCAGCACTTTCCCACTTTTCAGGTTCCTGCGTCTTTCCGGGTATGAATGAGCATATACAGAATTTCCAAATCAGTTCACGGCACTATGCAAACTCCAGAAGGTGCTAACAAAATAGCTAACCTGGGTCCCGAAAGTATTTCTGAAACATACTTCACTTAAGCGTTATTTGTTCTTGACATTATCATAAATTTTCCGGTAAATCACACAGAAGTGCACGTTAACATAATATTGCAGTTGCTGCAGTCATTGGTCTAGGTGTGCATGTAAAAATACACACACACACACACACACACACACACACACACACACACACACACACACACAAACACATTTTCGGAACCGCTTCTCCCATACGGGGTCGCGGGGAACCGGAGCCTACCCGGCAACACGGGGCGTAAGGCCGGAGGGGGAGGGGACACACCCAGGACGGGACGCCGGTCCGTCGCAAGGCACCCCAAGCGGGACTCGAACCCCAGACCCACTGGAGAGCAGGACCCGGTCCAACCCACTGCGCCACCGCGCCCCCCTCAATTAAAAAGTATTTTCAATAAACTCCTAATCAGTATTGATTGCTGACTGATTCATTTGACAATCGTGCAACACTCCTCATCTTCTTATTGATCAACACCAGGCTCAAGGTGTAAACACTGTGATAGTGAGCTGAATTAAGGAGGTCCCACATCCCTATCCTGTTTGGCTCCCATCTATAGGCTTAGGGGGTAATAAAGGCCACATTTGCTCAGCTACAGACAGAAATTTTGCAAAACAAGTAAGAGCATGCACCTTTCCAGTGAAACAAAGCAATAAATGAAGTTAGCATCATGAAAAACTCATAACCTGACGGTAGGTACCACAAGGAGCCAAAGTACTCACTAGTGATGATAACGGTTCATATTTTGTAGTTTTCCTGACCTACAGTGATAGCCAACACTGAAAGTCTGGGCAATAAGGGTTACCGACACTGTCTGCAGGTTTTCTTTTCAGTTTAAATCAGAGAAGAGGTGGGCAGCAAGAAGAACAGACCTTTAAAGAAGAATAAAGAGGAAGGCTGCAGTGCCCCGTTCATAGTTCTTACTTTCTGGCTCCATTGTGGTGGAACGACCTCCCCCTGTCACTCAGGACTGCTGAATCTCTGTCCACGTTTAAAAAAGGTCTTAAAAGTCACCTCTTCCAAACTCACTTTGCTCATCATCTCCTAAGTTCATGTAAGATGTAAACGTTCATGCACCATAACTTTAAGATGATGTCCGGATGACCCTTTACACAGCTACTCCTGTAATGTAATGCAAATGTTAATATGTATCTTTAAAAAAAATTACTAGGAAGGTGATCGGGAATTGTCAATATTCGGATGAAGTTTTATGCAGTTACTCATGTGATGAACGTCAGTTGATATGATGGAAAGAAACAAAGTAACCGCACTTAAGAATCACACGTCTGCATCTAAGTGTCACTTTCTGCTCATGTAACGAACACATTGTATTTTCTATGAGATGTACGTCGCTTTGGAGAAAAATGTCTGCGAAATGAATATACGTAAATGTAAATGTTTTAGTAAAAAATACGCAGCCGAAGGAAAGAATAGATGGTAGTGCTGGGGTTTGAGCTGCTGCCTTTGTACTGAATGATTGCAGGTTCAGATCCCCCCTTGAGTTGACACACTCTTTGAGCGATGTACCTACCTTAAACTGCACCAGTAAAATTACTCAGCTGTATAAATGGGGAAAAAAAAGTGTCAGCTAAGCAAGTAAGTAAAAGTGAGGTGAGAATTAAGGCTCATCAAGAGCTCCACTGTAACTGTGTTTATGACATGTGTGAGTTTTCTCCAAGTGTAACACGGAGGTGCTCCAGGACACACGGCAGACGGGAGGCCTGGCGCTGCAGCATCCCACACGGCCGTAAACGCCGTGACTCAGAGGCGGCACGGCGGCCGATGGCGCGCCTCTCTGTGTCACGGGCTGAGAATGTTGCTCCCGCCGCCGTCGTGAGCAAAGGGAAGGAGTCTGAGCTGTCGGAGGGGTTGGGGGGTTCCTGATCCTCACGCACACGTCTATGGCTTTGTGGCGTCTAATACCGGTGTGGCTCAACCCCATGCGTCACACTGGTGCTCTGTGCTCATTCAGAGGTACGCACACACATCGCTCAGGCAGCGTGTTTCCCAGGTGTCCCCGACGCACTGACTCAGAGCCGCTTCATGATCTCAAGGTGTCTAAAGGCACGAGTTCAAGTTTTTTTACACATATGGGCAGGAAAAGCCCCTTGGATGCCTCTGTGTCTGCGAGGCTCTGAGCTCAAAGGCCGATTGCCCGGCGAGCCCCCGGTGTGGGAAGGTACCGATGGAGCGTATTCACGTTTTCTTATTCCCCTTTCTCATTCATACTTTGCGTATTCTCTATTATATTTTCTATTATACCTTCTGTAGTCTTTAAATTGTATTAAAAATTGCAGGACATTGGTTCGGATCCCACCTCCAGCTGTAGTGCCCTTGATCAAGGTACTTACCCAAAATTGCTCCAGTAAAATTACCCAACTCCATAAATGGCCAAATGATTTTAAATCGCTTAACACTGTACGTCGCTTTGGAGGAAAGACGTCACACTTTCTCAGCCTGGACCCCTGAGTACAAAACCTAGTGTCTTCACACGGATGTGTGACGGGTTTCACGGCAGGTCACATGCCACCATCGTTTCGGACCGGAGGCATAGCGAAGCGGCTACCGGCCATGAGGACTTATCCCTTTCCATGATCGTGTCCCCGTTTGGACTGTCCAGACCGTGTCCGCTTGTCCGCCGAGCGCCCCTTCATTCACGTTGTTTTCATTGGTTTCTTTTCTCTTTACTCTTGAATTAATACATAAACGCTGAGTATCATGTGTCCGGTACATAAGAGGTGTGGAAGAGTGCAGGTAGTCAGTCCTGCAGCATCACAGAGTCATTAACGTTAACTACTGAAGTTATTGTGTCCGTTTCAATGGGGTTTGTTGATATTGGAGCATAAATGGCTGTCGGTTTCAGGGTTCAGGAACATGCAATTTTTCACCGTTGAAGCTAATAGTGACTGTGTCTATCACTTGTAAGAATTTACCTTATGAAGGGTCTTTCAGGGACAAATGACCTTTGTAAGGTGGCGGAACGCGGTATTTATTTATCTTATTTCCGACCTGAAGGCACCTTGTGCTGCCAGCTCCCGCAGAGCACATGACACCTCTGGGGATGGAGCTCTGACACATGATTTGTGCTGGAGAACCATGCTGTCCCAGCTGTGCCCAGGGGACCCCCCACCCCCCTCGGTGCGAGCCTAGGTTTTCAGTGACAGGTTGGAGGTGTCATCATTCACAAGGACTTCCGCGACACACCTGTGATCGAGTTCCTGCCTGCTGACGCTTTTCTCTCTCTCTCTCACACACACACACACACGTTATCGATCACACAGTTAGTCCGGCCAGTCAAAGCACAGCTGTTCAGCCTCTCACACAGGTGTGTGTTACATCATTGCGTGTTCAGCTGTGCAGCTGCCACCTTTGCAAGGATTCATAAAAACAAAAATGTAGTAAATCCCATTCGGAAATGGAATTCTATGTCGAATTCTGTGTGCGTGTTCTTGGGTGTGAAAGTGAATATTTGTGCGAACCAGAAGAATTTACCGCGTTACAAACTCTAAAGCTCAGTCTGCTTGAGCCACATTAGTGTGATAGTTCCAAAAATCAGTCGGAATTCTTTCGGAGAAGCAATTCCAAATGCATGTAGCTTTTCTAAACATCCTACCTCAGAAATTGTACTTCCCATTAATTCATAATTAAATTACTTATGGTATCGGAATGAATTCCGTTACTCACCTGCACGTAATACTACCCTGGAAAACAGCATCAACGATGTTTAAAATGAAATTGTATCTTTTAATTAACACAATATTTCACATAATTGATTCACTTCAGAGTAACCGCTTGCGTGAATTCGTGTGGCGTTCCGTAAGGTTCCTCACCAGAAGTTACAATTTTCCATGAAATCATAATAAGATTAAATTAATTCATTTTTAATTAAATTTTGCCATTCTGATGTGCGTTGTACTTTGGGAAAACGGCATCAGAAAAACGAACGCTTAACTCACCTATGTTTTATTGCACAGTGACTAATTCTTTGAACGCGCTTAATAAACACACTTGTGTCGAGTGTGTTGTCTTTTTGCTGTGACGGAAGGGCAGCGAGTTACTGAGAGCGTCTGTGCTGGACGGGCCGCCCGCACACACACACACCACGTAACCTCACCTGCGGTGTCATTGTCGTTGTGAGTTGGTGTCTAATCACGGTACTGGCGGGGGCGCTGAATTGTGGGAAACACACACACACACACACACATCTAGTAGAGACTCTCAACATTAAAAACACAAAAGGCCAGCAGGATTGTGTGTGGATGTGTGTGTGTGGGCAACGCCGTGGCACGCGACGCTCACATTGCCCTCAGCGTCAGACTAAGGACAGCTGATAAGGAGAATTAGTGAAAACTTGGGCGCTGCCAGTCACCGCCAATGAAACTTTAATCTTCGTCTGAAACGGGCGCAAATAAATTAAGCCCTCGTGTCGCGAGCGCCAATGTGCGGCTCCCTGATAATGCGGCGTCGGGGCCTTGTCGAACGCCGCGCCCGCTTGTCGGTTCGCGGTAAAGTGCCACGCAGGGGAGCTGGCTGCACAGCTGCGCCCCACACGCAGCTCCCAGAAATCACGGGGAGTGCAGTGTGTGCTGAAGAAAGGTGGCTGGGAAACACACAGTGTGTGTCGCGTGGGGAAACGGCGCGTGTCGCTCCGTGCGTGCTGCTCGGAGTGTGTCGGAGCATTATTACCTAGATTTACCCACATCACACATGACAGTATCAAGGCAAAAGAGTGTGACAGGTGACAAACTACGTACTTACGTACATGCCTGATATGTGCATATATACTGTATGTACCATAGTAACGTATACCAGTGTATGTGGTTAGGGTTAGGGTTAAGGTTAAAGCATTGTTCAGTGTCAATAATAGCATAAAATACTACGGTACATGATCAGTCCTCAGCTTACGGGAACAACTGGGACCAGACTTCTGTTTGTAACTCGATTTGTTCGTAAGTCCAACCACTTTGACAAAACCCATAAATGCTTAATAACAGAGATTTCCTTTAACTTTTCCATCTTCACGTTGTGTAAAAACCTCAGAAAAAAAAGAGAAAATGAAAGAAAAAGTAAATGTTTGTTCGTTCGTTCGTTTGTTCGTTTGTTCGTTCGCTCCGTTTTCGTCAACATTTCGGCTGCTTCTGGTTTTACTCTAACTGGCAGCTAACGTTTGGATGCAGCAAGTCGGGAGAAGTTCGCTCTGCAGAAAATTCCTGAAAGCAGACAAGTGAAAAAAACCCAATTATAAATAAATAAATAAATACATGGTTAAAAAAAAAAACCAGTCGTTACTCATATGTTCACAGCACAAGAGCCTAGTGTTATATTTAAAAGATATTTTTATTTATTTATTTTATCCACACCAAATACATAAACAGACAAATATATATGCAAATATATACAAGATGACCATCTGTCTACGTCTTTATATATGTATAACATTATGAATGAAAGACGTAGACAAATGGTCAGCTTGTTCGGCTCATGCTCAAATGCCTCCTGATGTATGCATTTCTAAAAACAGGAATAGTGCAATAAAAATCCGACAAAAATCATCACACATGCTGCAGGAAAGTGGCTTGATATTTGACCAAATCTCACTCAATTATCATGCATGTGTATATAATAAAATTAATTCTGTGTCTGTGACTCATAGCCTACGGCAAACGACACAGAATCAGTTTTGTATGTATAATAGATCAGAGTGTTGTTCATGAATAATACAAATCCGGCGAGCGTATACCACCGACGGAGGATGTTTGTCTTCGGACAGAATCAAAGCGAACATGTAATATTGCGATAATCTATATTTGATGAATTTGAGGTTGACTTGCCTTGCTAAATCCCGCTAATTTCTAGACAAGGGTTGCCTTGATAATTGGGTTTCCAATAACATTATGATTATGCCCCACATGATAATTCAATCCAAGGTATTCTTTTTAACGCTGTGATATTGAAATGTGTGATTATTGTACATTTACATGCAGATTTTAGTGCCTTCTTGAAACACATCACTTCCTTCTTAACTTGATTTTCTATATTATAGCATATATTTTGTATAACTGAATCACATCAACAGAGGGACTGGGACAAGGTTATGAGTGCTGAGTGAGTGTTCTTAAGTATTATTTTCTTTCTGTAAATTATATTGAATCTGCAGTGGAATCATGACTTCTATGATGCGTCTGCTTGAATGGAAACGGATGTCCCCTGAGACACGTCCCCGGAAACGGGGGCAAGATGTAGAACAGCGTGCCGTGTATCAGTGCGCAGCAGCACCATCGCATGCGTGCGTTGCATTGTGGGATTTTTGGGGTTAATCGATAATCGATGGACATGCAGATGTGTCAGAACGGAGGGTTCAGCACCGGGGTAAAGGAGTGCAGTGCAAAAAACATCCTTTCATTCATTTCCATCACAAACGCTGAGCTCCTGCGGTCGGGAGGTTTTGGTGATTCAGTGGTAATTGTGTGTAAGTTTTCCTATTTACTTGCATATTTATTTATTTGTGTATTTACCTGTTTATTTTTACTGAAACAGAAACAGCTTTCTGGTAGGATATTATTTATGTGTGTTGTACAGTAGCACGGCGAGTAGTACTGCTGTCTCACAGTGCCTGGGTGGTGTGAGAGGATGTGGGTTTGATCCCTGATCAGTCTGTGTGGAGTTTGGATGTTCTCCCCGTATCTGTGTGGGTTTCCTCCAGGTGCCCTGGTTTCCTCCCACACTCTAAAGACATGCTGTTCAGGTTCCCCCATAGTGTATAAGTGACAAAGAGAGAGACTGTGTGTTCCACTGATGTATGGATGAGTGACCCAGCATAAGTAGTGTATCTAGCAGTGTAAGTCACTGCGGTGAATAAGGTGTGTGGGCTCATAACATTACATAGAGTTTGTTAGAAGTTGCTTTGGAAAAAAGTGTCTGCGAACTAAAGTATCTATTTTGCACAGGCTTTTTATTACTCTGCAGCTAATCAATATACAATATTACTCACATGCCATCAGTAATTGCTCATGTAGTGCAGGGCTGTGGTTATCCAGAGCTTATCCTAGAAGGAGAGGAAATCAGAGTACATCATGCAGGGGACATCAGACCACCGAAGGGTTGCCACACCCACTACTGCCAATCTAGTGTCACCATTCCTTCTGAAACCCATGTCTTTGGACTATGGGAGGAAACCAGAGCACCTATGACACCCACACAAATATGGAGCAAAGATGCAAACAGACCGAGCTGGATTCAAACCCACACCCCAAATTTACAGCCCAATTGCTGTGGGGCACCAGCACTACCTGCTGTGCCATATAATCCCCCGGTATTAAGTTCACAGCTGTGAAAACAGTAGAAGCATAAAAAATATAAAATCCTCTTATGACCGGTTTGTTATTTTTAACACTTTGTTTTGCCTCCGATTGCTGTCACCAGACCTTTTCTTCCGCAGCGAACTGGAATACAGATCTCTAGTTCTGCACACGAAGCCACAGGACCCTTCTCCTGAATCCAGCTCAGTTCCTTTCAGTTCAGTTCTGTTCCCTTCAGAGAAGCTCCTTAACCACAGTTCGCCTCAAAGCGCAAAAAGTGCACATGTGTAACGTGTGTGACAGCTGATAACAGCGACACGCAGTTAACAACCAGCGAGCGAACAAAAGTGCTGAGGTGGCGAAAGACGAGGCCGAGCCGAGGGCCACTGTCGCACGGTCCGGGAGCGCCATCGAGGGTGAATGACATCTGGATCTCGTGGTGGTAAATATCACTGCAGGTGTACCACTCTAAATGAATAATGAAAAGTAAAAAAAAAATCACTGTCCATTCTGAATAAGCTTAATTTAACTGACACCTTTTTTTTCTCTAAAGCAGTTTACAATTATTTACCCATTTATAGAGATGGGTAATTTTACTGGAGCAAATTTAGGGTAAGTACCTTGCTCTAGGGTATTGCACCCAGAGGTGGGAATGAAACCTACAACCTGTGGGGCCAAAGGCAGCAGCTATAACCCACATTACTAATAATGTCAAGCTTCCCCCACCTTCTGCTGTAATACCCTTGATCAAGGAACTCACTCTAAATTCACACAGTAAAATTTACCCCACTGTTTATATGGTACAACCAGTGGCAGCAGCTGAACACTAAAAGTAAATGTAAAAACGTGAGATTATAAAAAAGTAAATGCAAGCTGGTCTGACATCCATGTTCATAATGTGAAAAGAGTACTTATTGATTTATTAAACTGTGCTTCATTTTATTGCTGCAGCAGCAACGTCGGGCCACAGCAGAGTACAAACAGGCAACAACACAGCGGAAATCTGGGACAAGCCGCAGGTATGAAGGAAGGACAACAAGTTACAACGTTTCTCGGAAATGATCAGTAAAATACTCCGGTAAAATTACCCAGCTGTATAAATGGGTAAATAACCTTAACACCGTAAGCCACTTTGGAGAAAAGCGTCAGCTAAATGAATAAATGTAAATGTGAATGTAAATGATCAGCTGCCACCCTCCAAGTCGACTACCCATGAGGTGTCACAGAGACGCTGTTATAATGTTATCCAACAGAACAAAACTCATCTGTTAGATCCTCCATAAACAGAAATATGAATATAGACCACAACTGCTAAAAAAATACTGATAAATTATTAAGAATAAAACTAACACAGATCTTTGAAAAATTTCACCGCAATTCCCTAACGACAACCTTAACCCTAAGTTGAAAATACACTGCCGGCCTCATATGTGTAAAATATCTCTGTAAATGTTTTATGTCGACGGTAAAGATGTGTCAGCTTTCGCTGAAATGCAGAGGTGCTCCTGTAAATACTTCCTTTCAACCCGTGTGCTGCAAGCACAAAGACATTCAGCGATGTTTAGAGAATATTGCGAACGGCGCTATCCCGCTTGAAATCTCATCCAGGGCCTTTGAAATATGTATTTTATTTCCCACGAAAAATGAGGAAATTGAGACGCGGCGAGCGAAGGCGACGGATCGGGTTGAAAAAGGTTCCGACAACTTTTAACAGAACATGACACATGAATGAAGCCTTGGCCTCATTTGCATATGCTGACATTTTGCAGAAAGTGTTTTAACGTTTGTGGAGGTGTAATGAAATCTCGCCACCAGCCACTCAGGAATAATGTTACTGTAAAGGTAACCTGTCTGTTTTTTTTTTTCTCTCCAGAAAATTATGCTGACAAGAGGTCGCTATTTATTTCTTTATTTGTTTCTTTACCTCCTTCGCCTGAATATAACGTAAAAGGGTGTGTGTTTTTTTTCACTTTTTTCGCCCCTCCATCCGTCGTCCCCGGCAGGGACGTGCGGTCGATCCCCGTTTAAGACGACCGGACGACGAGGACGCGGGGACTCCTCGTCAGCCAAGTAGGAGGACATCTCGTTTCCTTCCAGGGTCTGAGGAAATCTGACATTACGGCAGTCAATCCGTCGTACAGAAAAAGGAGGACGAGGTATTGTAGGTGGCACGAAAACAGAAGTGAGTTGTAAAAAGGAAAAGGTCGAAGGTCAGACTGAATGGACCAAAAAACACAGGAAATGTAGAGAAGCCTGTATGTTGCATAACAGTTTGAAATTAGTATTTTTTAATGAATAATACATATACGTAGATATATATGTGTATATATAATATACATGGGGGGGGGCATGCTGGCGCAGTGATGCAGTGGGTTGGTCCTGGTCTCCGGTGGGTCTGGGGTTCGAATCCCGCTTGGGGTGCCTTGCAATGGACTGGCGTCCCGTCCTGGGTGTGTCCCCTCCCCCTCCAGCCCTTCACCCTGTGTTGCCGGGTTAGGCTCCGGTTCCCCTCGACCCCGTATGGGACAAGCAGTTTCATATGGTGTGTTTGTGTGTGTATCATATACATACACATATGCATATATTCACAGATATATAGATGTACATATATACTGTATATGTTGATATATGAACAATGTTTATATATGCAAACATTGTTTAAGTATGTCATATAAATCATTGAAATTATTATGTATACATAACTGTGATATAAATGATTTACACGTTATCTAATGAAGTACTAAAAATAGGGTTCGTATCCCACAAGAGGAAGCGCCAAATATGTTACCTTTGTGCACATGAAATCAAAAGCAAAATCTTGCTAGTTAGTACTGCGTTATATCATGATTGAACACCGAAAACACTGTGGGGACATTTCAAACAATTTTTTTCTTTATTTAAAGGAATGTCTTTCTCTGCTACATGACTAATTATTGTTCGTCCTGAGTGGTTCGCAGATGAGCGTTGCGAATTAATAAATAGGTGTTGTGACAAAAACCTCTTGCCGAGATGCTACTCACGAACGAATGTACGGAAGGGACAGGAATACTTCGTATACATAGAAAAGAATATTCAATACGTGAAAACGTTTGTTCTAAACGGGGGGGGTCTGGTTTCAGCAGCACAAAAGACGCCGGCGAAGACACGAGAGGTGACGGAGGACCGATTCCGTGGCCGAATCGAATCTCGAACGCAGCTGTTTTTCACTCAAATCCCGGCTGAAATAAAGTGAATATGACAGCCTTAAAGTCGATTTCCAGAAAGCTCGCTTTAATATAATTCTCTTTTGCCGTGGAACGATTGCGGTCCAAACGGTGTTCCCTCGCATGTATGTTTAATTTGATACAGCGTCATTGGCTGTTTTTCCAGCGCAGCCGCCTGAAGACTCCTATATGCATACTAGATAGGATTACATATTCTAAGCAGATTTCGCCGGGGAAGGGTTAACCCCCCCACCCCCGGTGGCTGCTTTGGAGGAGGGACATTGTTAGCCGAGAGCATAGGAACCGTGCTCTCATTAGGCGCCCTGCTTTCCTCTCTCTTCTCCACCATCTTCTTCTTCTTCTTCTTCTTCCTCTGCGAGCAAAGAGGAGGCAGACTCCCGTCGCATCACCCTGGTCCTTCGAGCAAAGCCGAGCAAGCGGCCTACGGAGCGGAGTCCCTCCGTAAAGGGAGCACGGCGCCTTCGCCTCCGCTGCCACCGCCAGCCGCGCGTCGAGCTCCCCTTCGCGCCAGCAGACGATGGCTCTCGCGAGCCGTGGCGAGCGCCGCTTCCAGGCCTCTGGAAAGCGGTCTTTTACCGTAACGACACGCGGGAACCTTTGGGGAGATTCGCGCGTAGAAGGGAAACGAAGTAAAACAAGCGGAGCCCTGAGGAGCAGGTGTTCCCGTTCCCTTTATTGGTAATAAATGAGTTAGTAAATTGAACTTTATTAGAATACACTCTCAGAGCTCTGCTGCCTTCGCTCAAAGTCTATTATAGCAGCACGGCTTTTTTTACTTTTTTTTTAACGTTTTAAACATTGTCAGGGCTTTTGTATGAAATGACCCAAAGAGCGCATCCTACTGCAACACCAAAAGGTCAAAAAGGTGTCAAAAGCTCTTTTTTTTCTATAAATATATTGCGCGCACTTTCCGCCTCGCCCGGAACAACATGATGACAAAAAAAGTTTCCATCTAACGGCACAGTGAACCATTCGGTGGTGCTTTTCCAGCCGATTTTCTATTCAATGAGCGCGGAAAATATCAGTTAATAAAACAGATACTGTGCCATCGCCCCCATTATACACACAACGTTTTTAATATGATGTCTATTATGATGTGGTTTTCATTTTAACTTTATGTAACTTTATTTGGCCATTTGTATCAAGTGTTCTTTTGTGCTGCTCTTCTTCTGAAGGTTGCCATACGGGATTTCATTGTATTGTATACAGTGACAAAGTATCTTATCTTATCTTATCTTATCTTATCTTATCTTATCTAAAATTGAAATCACCATCAATAACTATTATTATTTCTCTGTGCCACGTGCTATAGAAACAAAATACACGAAATAAGAAACGACAGCATGCGCGAGGGAGATTTCTGCTCCCCTTTTGTTGCGCGTCCTCCTCGGCGCCGCGTCGACGCCAGCTGAGCGTGTCAAGTCCACGGGATCTGGCTCGCACCCCTGCACAGGCGGCACAAGAGAATCGCCTCGCACTTCGATTCCGCTCAATAGGATTGTTTTGAATGTCACAGACATGAAAGCGGAACTCATTTCACTGTAATCAAAGCTCCAAAAAGGTCTTTCTCTAAATCCAGAGTGTTTCTCCCCTTTTTTTCCCCTCTGCAATTATGCACAGGCGCTGCCATAAATCTAATGCGCTTTCATGAACTGCAGGAGCAGAGTACATAAAACATGTTGCAGATTTGCATACAAACATACTTATTCTAATTCCCCCTCAGAAGTTGTAAATGATTGTATTTTTCCAAAATACGTTCCAACAAATTTTATTTTGGCATGTTTATGAATCCTATTACGGCGTGGGTTTCATCAGATTGTGCGGACAGTGTTGGGCTTCCCATCGTAATCATTAAAAAAAAAGTCCTCGAGGCGATGTGCGGTGTCGTTTGTCTCCAGTGTGCCGCGTGTTTGTTGCCAGTTGCCACAACAGGTCCGCAGGGACATCCCAGCATCCCCAGAAGTCGGCAGCGATGCTGTAAGCACAGCCATATATAGTTCCATATACAGTCGCTGTTGCTGGACCCGCCACTGTACCTGGGTGAGGTCGCCGCAGCTCTTCTAGTCCGGCCCAGAAATCTCACTGTTGGCTATTAGGCTGTCAAATAATAAGGTGTTGTGTTTATTAGAGGAAACTGTAGTCGAACTCTAGCGCAGAAGCAATGCAAGAAAAAGCGTTCTCATTTCCCACGTTGCTGAAATGGCAAGGGTGCTACAAAGAGAAGATGTGTGTGGTGTGGATGCAGAGCAAACGTGAAGTGTGTGCGAGGAGGATTGTGTGCGCGTGCGTGTGAGGAAGGTGCATCTTTTGCTTCCTTCCATAGAGTCATTGGCTGTGGAGACATCCTGCTGAGGAGGTATGAAACTTCCGTTCCATTGTGGTTGCGAATCAGAAGCGTCTTTGCGGACCAGGTTACACATGTGGACCAGAGCTGCTTTGAACCAAGGTGTCACAGCTGGTCAAGTGAGAGGGGACCTGGCAGAGGGACAGATTAATAATCTGGAATGTTCTGGAAGGATTCTGTCCACTACAGAGCTAAAGGTGTGTTCCTGTACAGGTGTATCCCAGGTACAGGTCTACTTGACGAAACACATGAAGGTCCCATTCCACATATTCTCTCATTTGGAGACAATGTTGAACTACAGACGGTCCCTGACTTACGATGGGGTTATGTTCCGATAAACCCATCGTAAATTGAAAATATTGTAAGTCGAAAATGCATTTAATACACCTCACCTACCGAACATCATCGCTTCTTATCCTTTAAGATGGTCGAGATTGTTGATTGCGAAAGTCCAAGTTCACGTGCGATGGCCATTACGGGTTTGCCGCCTTCAGACTGGGTAGTTATCTTGAGTTTCTCCTCAAGAGCCATAGCCTTCCTCTTCTTCTTCTCACCAGTAACAGGAGACACAGATGGGCGTTTTGTAGACATGATGGATGCACAAAACACAACGTAGATATGGGGAAGTATACAAAAAAACTCCGGAAACACGGCTATAATACTATATACTATAGAGTATTGGTTGTATACACTAGCAACCCCATGACAGACTGGGAGATGCGGATCACTGCTGCTGTCCAGCATCAAGAGAGAGTATCGTACCGCATATCGCTTGCCAGGGAAAAAAATCCAAATTCAAAATTCGAAGTACGGTTTCTACTGAATGCGTATCGCTATCGTATCATTGTAAAGTCAAAAAATCGTAAGTCGGACCATCTTAACTCGGGGACCACCTGTACACTGATTTATCCATTTGCACATTTATGTAATTGTTACTAGAGCAATTCAGGGGAAATACCATGTTCAAGGGTACAATACCTTTACATTTTTGAAAACAACCCCAAAAATAGTGACTTACCTTTTAACAAATTTTGCAAAGCATAAAAACCCATATATTATAAAAATGTGGCGCTTGTATTTCTAGGAAAATATTTACACTCACGTAATTATTTGTTCTTATCATGGAGATGAAAATACGTTCACCTTTTTTTCCAACGGATGGACACGCGAGTTGAGAAGAGTCCAAGTGGTACAATTTCCAGGAGAACTGAGGAATGAAAGTGGTTTTTTAGGCTCTTCTTCCACACATGCCGGCAAGATGCAAACACGGGATGAAACATGCAAACTTTAAAACCCTCATCTGAGCTCGAACCCGGCAAAGCAGTTTGAGATCTGTGAGGCATCAGCTTTACCAGCTGCACCACTGTGGTTCCTTTCAGGGTCTGTAGTACATTGCAGAACTATGAACACCGATTATTATCAAGAAAAAGGCGACTGGCAGCACAGTGGTGCAGTGGGTTGTGCTGTTACCCATGGGCTCTGAGCTATGTTAAGTGAGCAGCTGGTAATATTGTGGTTAGCACTGCTACCTTTGGACCAAAAGGTTACAGGTTTGAATCCCAATTGTTCTACCCTTAAGTAAGGTATTTATTATAAACTGCTCTGGCGAAATTGCCCACCTCTCTCAATGAGTAAATAGTTGTTTGTAGCTTAACATTGTAAGTCACTTTGGAGAAAACTGTCTGCTGAATGGATAAATACCAGTGAAAGACTTACGGTCAATACTGAACAAGAGCAACAGTCAGCCTCATGGAGGCCAGTTATTTCAATGGCTGTGATCTGCAACCCCAGTTTAAGGGGTAAATCACCCTTTTGTTGCAGTAAATAGCAAATAAACAAATCAATGTATTGAAAAAAAATATCGTCTTTCTACTACTTACAACCTACGTGACTTATGACCATCCATACAGTTGACGAAAAAATACTGTATAAATAAAAAAAAATAAAGAAAAATATATGTAAATATAAAAATCACGCTTGGTCGTACATCTGCCAATGTTAATGGCTGTGTAGGTACGATAGCGACCATCAGATGACAACCCCGCATTGTGTAAATCACAGCATCTCTCTCAGTTCTCGCTCTCAGTGGCCATTCGGTAAAATAGAAAATAAAGAATGATTAATATACTGCTGTACTGTGTTTGGTGAAATCATAAAAAGGCTAAGATAATAAAGAAAAGAATCTCTTTTTTTAATAAACCATTGAGTGATTTTTTTTAAAAAAATGTCAAGTCATAAAACCGGTTAAACAAAAATGAGATAATCACCATCGAACTTGCATAACGTATAGAATAAAAATTATGAAATACAGACTAAAGAATCTTAAATAAAAGGTTAAAAAACTACAGAATTATATAAAATGTCAATTAACAAAGCTGGTTAATAAAAAAACGAGATAATCATGACCCAGAATTGTGTAGGATAAAAGAATATTGTACAGGAATACAACTTCCACATGCTGTGTTAACATACGTCCGACTTATGTCCATTTCGAGATCCGACCGGTCCGTCAGAGCCGAATTCAGGCGTATGTCGGGGAATGGTTGTATCCTCTAAAATTGCTTTGAGCTTCTCAAGATTTAATCTAAAAAAAAAGAGTGTGAAAAACATGCTGACACAGCAATCTTTTCCACACATAGTTTCCACCACCTCAACATTTTTGAATGATGAAAAATTATGACAAATATATTTCATGTGGTTTGCTTTGGATTTTTTAAAAAAGTTTGAACAATGAATTTTCAAACTTTTGTCTTATTAGCTCATTAGAGCTGCATGTTTCTGTGGGACTCAAACCTAATCTCTGTCTATAATCTATATATCTATTTATACTGCATATGAATATATATGTATATGTAGATTTGTTCATTAAAAATAAATAACTGTCTGTAATGGTGTTAAATATTATTATTTAATATTATTATTCATATTATATGAATAGTTTTATTGTTGAGTAAATATAATATTATTATTGCTCTTGAAGCAAAGAAATTGAGTATTTCAGCAGAATATTTTAGCGCAATATTTTGTGGTAAGTCTGAGAATTTGTTGATGTATGATTTGGTGACAAAAGCATGTAAGCTTTGCAAATCCCCTTTTTCGTTGAAGAAAAGAACAAATAAACAAATCAATTGAGTATTAAGGAAAGAAAGAGTCTTTCGAATAGCTGCAAGGCACCTTTCAAGGCAAGATTTAATCTGGAGGAAGAAAAGAAAGAAAGAGAAAAGCATTTGCTTTAAGGTCTGGAATTTTAAACTGCGCACATTTTATGATGCTAAAAAGATAAAATACCAAATCATATTATTCAAAAAGGCCTGCGTGGTGTTTACATAAACCTTCCACAAATAACATTGGCAAATGACACAAAGGGAAGCATATTTCATATTTATGTTAACATGAGAAAATAACGCAGTTTGGTTCATTATAATTTTCCAATTATGTTTCTGTGCTGTAAGGATGTCTGTTTCACTGCAGGACCATAAATTAGTTTAATTATGAAAGAAGAGAAATTATGGCAGTTATCCAGAGAGTCCTACAGTAAACTGGGCTTTTAAGTGTTTAAGTCACACTGACATTCCCCATAGATTCCTCATATTTTTCTTTATTTATTTTTATATTCCAAGCCGTGCCAGTCTTGCATTCTTCTCCAAGGGTGTAAGGAACCTTTGGCTGTGATTTGACCCCCTTGTGTCACATTTCCCGGATTCACGTGACCCAGCGACAAACAAACCATCTTTGCAAAGGATGGCAATCACATAGAATACTATCAAAGGAAACATGGCCAGCAGGGGGCGTGGTTGTTAGAGCTGTCAACTTTGCACCTTTAAGGTCCAAGCTAGAATCCCAGTTATTGATTCAGGTACTTACCCAAACCCAGCTGTGTAAATGGGGAAATCACTGTAAGTAGCTTCGGATTGGATGAAAATCTCCAAAAGCCCCGAAGTCCATGTAAAAGATGGTAAATGATGGTAAAATTGTGCAAACAGGTCAAATAGCATCTGCGAAAGTGACGTGTTTAAAATAAGGCGTTTCCGGACCGCCTGTCTTAGCCTGCGACCCCAGGGTCCGAAAAGGTGCGAAAGACACTATGTGGCGAGGGAAAAAGTCCCATTTCACAGCCTGCTGCATAATTAAATTCACCCATCATTTATTATTCAACCGAGTACATATTTGTCTTGGTAATTTTATATCTGAAGCCGCCATTATGCCGAATTAACCATCTGAATTAATCATGTGAGCCAATTCTTTGATGCATCCTGGCCGTCCAGCTGCACAAGGGCAGGCGCACGCTTGTTGGGAGTCGTCTCCAAGGGGACCCGCGACAATGACGCGCGACGTCCCGGTCGAGGCTCGTGCGCTCGCCGAACCGCCTCATTGTGGCAAATATGAATACGCCGCTATTGTCCGGCGCAGCGCGAGCGGGCCAGCGGCGCTGTCAATTAGCCACACGATTAACCAGATGACACGGTGCGTCCCACCAAGGTAAACAGAGGCGGCCTTCTGTCACCTCCTCCCCTGGGCCCCTAACGCCGAGGGCTCGCGGAGACGAGGCCCCTGCCGAAGCTCACTGGGCAAAGGGGTGCTTCGCACACCCTGCGGAATACAGATGACTGACCCTTTATACGTCCCGCCCCGGGAGGGGAAGGGGGCAGGGATTCGACCGAAAGGGCTAAATGATGCGGCTGTGATGCGCGTCAGGTGCTCTGATCCAAGTGGCCAATTTGCATGTGAAAGGGGCAGATTCCATCGTGTGTTTGCTGGCGTGTGCAGCACCGCGCGTAACTTGCAAAGCAGTCAGGGGAGCTTTCAAACATCACTGCTTTAAATAAACAATATGCATCATGTTAAGAATTATGAACATACTGTATATAATGGTTGTGTCTCACTATAAAACATTAAAATACACACACTGTCTGAAACCACTTGTCCTGAGCGGGGTCGCGGCGAACCGGAGCCTAACCTGGCAACACAGGAGAGGGAGGGGACACACCCAGGACGGGATGCCAATCCATTGCAAGGTGCCGAAAGCAGGACTCGAACCGCAAACCCGCCGGAGAGCAGGCACAAGCCAAACCGCCGACACCACGCCACGTGACATTAAAATATTCTTTAAAAAAATTATTATATTAAACAACACATTTCCATCCAATTTCGATAACCGCTTGTCCCGAGTAGGGTTGCGGTGATCCAGAGCCTATCCTGCAACGCTGAGAGGGGTACAACCTACACGGGATGTGTTTTTCATCTTGGTCTTTATCTTGGTCGATCCTTTATCAGGGTCATGATATGTATATATTGCATATGCTGTATATATATATATTTATAAAAACAATAACAGAAAGTTGTAATATATATAGATCATAGTAAATTATATAGAGATATAATTCATTTATATAGCACACACAAGGGTAAGTAAAAAAGATTAAATTCCATAAAAAAGCTACAACTTTTCAATACACACACACACACACACACACAGAAGTTCATTCCTGCTGTGCACAGAAATGTTGGTGATGTAATTAATGTCCAGGGATTCTGTCACCAGGGGTCCCTAATCAGGAGTTTATGTCTCTCTGTTGCCGTCCTCTGTCCGTCCATCATGTGTCCAGTCGTCGCCCTCAGTGCCTCTTCACCCCTTCTGTCTTTCTTCAGCTCCATTCATCCTCAGCCCTCTCATCCTTTACAGCATAAGGGCTCTTTCTTTGCATCTGACAGCGAAAAATGGTGTACGTTTGATTCCTGAAAATTACTGCCCGCCGCCATGCCATTGGCAGCCACCCCGTAGTGTGTTCTAGCGTGTTCTAGCGTGTTCCCTCCACTCTGGCCTGCTCAGGACCTTCAGGTAACAAATCAGCCTTGAAATATGTCTCTGAGGAAACGGTGCTAATTAGCAACGGGATTTACAGCCTTCAGTTTTATTGACTTGTCCTACTTCTTTGATAATTAACTAATGAGCAAAAGTAATGAGCTATGTCACTCACTCACACTGTTCAATTAAAGTTCAGAATCAATTATTGAAAATAGTTTGGGACACTGCGGCCCAGGGTACGTGCGGTGCAGCAGGCGCTGTGCTGACAACATCCGGACTTGAGCGCTGCTCAGAAGACTGCGTTTGATGTTTATTAAAACACTTCTCTTTTAGGTTTACTTATTTGGTGCATGTGAATCGATCGAAAATTCTCTTTTTGTGACATATTTACATTTATATCTTTAGCAGACACTTTTCTCCAAAGTGACTTCCAATGCACTCTATGTAATGTTACTATCAGCCCACACACCTTATTCACCGCGGTGACTTACGCTGCTAGATACACTACTTACACCGAGTCACTCATCCATACATCAGTGGAACACACACACACACACACACACACACACACACACACACACACACACACACACTCTCTCTCTGTCACTCACACACTATGGGTGAACCTGAACAGAATGTTTTGGGACTGTGGGAGGAAACCAGAGCACCCAGAGGAAACCCACACAGACACGGGGAGAACATGTAAACTCCACACAGACTGAGTGGGGATCGAACCCATGTCCTCTCACACTACCCAGCCACTACAAGAAAGCAGCACTACCTGCTCCTCTCCCCTACTGACATAATATTGATTCATAAAGTATATTGAATTCATTACATAACACTTTTCTCTCAAACGACTCACCTCATAAGCTACTTACACTGATTTACCCATTTAACAGTGGATCATTTTTACTGTATCACTTCCGGATATAATGCAGAAGCAGAGTACACATAAAACACAGTAAATACAATGTTAGTAATAGAGCAGTTTCGAACCCAGGACTTTCTGATGCCAACGAAACATGGTTCAGAGTTATTCTTGAGAATTTCATCTCATGACCAGATAAGCCTTTACTCAGCTACTCCTGTAATGTATGTAAATGTTTGTGTATCTCAAAAAAATAAAAAAGTAGGAAGGTGTAGGAGGTTTCTAGGAAGGCGATCAGGAATTGTCGATATTCTGAGTTTTATACAGTTACTCCTGTGATGAACATTGTTTCATATGGTGGAAAGAAACAACCTAACTTTATTTAAGAATCCCATGTCTGCATCTAAGTGTCTCTTTCTGCTAATGTAATGAACACGTTGTATTTTCTATGGAGATGTACGTCTCTTTGAAGAAAAGTGTCTGATAAATTAATACATGTGAATGTAAACATAATGTAAATGTAAGTCTGACTTGACCTTACAGTAAAAAATTGAACAGAAACGCATGTTCTATCAGACCCTTTATTAATAATGCTGCACTTTACATCTTCCATATCCACTTTTTCCATTTTTTCCCCAAGTATGAGGTTTTACCACTGTATGGGAACAGTGTTCTGGACCAGTTCATGTACCTAGTGAGTCGCAAATAATCTTTTTTTTTTTTTTTTTGGTAAACAATGCATCACTGCAGTAATCCACCGCTAAACAAAAATGTAGACTCCATCAAAGAAAATTAATTAGAGTAACGTGCTCCCTTGTGTTTCTTCCAGATAATGAATCGTCTGTCTCCACACTCCAGTGTACAAAGGCATTGCTGATAATTATGTAAATATCAAAATCAATGAACCTGTCGCTGCATTTGCATCCATTTACAATTTTGTTTCAACAAAGAAACACTCGACATCCGATCCCAGTCTAGATCTCGATTTGCTCTTTATCAAACGGCGCAATAAACATCCGAAGCTCTGAAACTTTGCCGTTGAACACTTCTGTTGGCTCTAATGGTGAACTTGGCTTGGAGACGTATTCTTGTGATGTGTGATTAATTTTGGTTTTTCCTGGTCAACGTCATTTTTTTAAGGCCTTTGCCTCTCACACGTTTACTGTTCGGACCCACATCTCTGTCTTCAGGGCCCGGCGAACTGTTTTTGGCCGCATTTCTAGTTGTTACATAGCCTCTCCATCTGTGATGCTCCAACCTCTTGACGCTGAGCTCTCGCTCTATGTATGTCGACATATTTCCATTTTCTCGGCGTATTGTCTCTATGTGTACGCTGCTGCAACCCTGAGCTTTATGTAAAACCAATCAAAAAAATTTTCCCTCCTTTTTTCGTTTAAGAGCAACAGTTGGTTTTGTGAAGGAAGGCAAATTAGAGCAGGTCCCGCTGTGGAGACGGAAACTAACAGCGTCCAGAAGAGCAGACAGACGGCGGCGCTGCCCTGTTTCATCAGTCTTTATGAAATGACGAGTCTTCAGACCAAGACCCGTTCACGCAATGACTGTGAGGAAGAGCATCTGGCAACACACAGAAATTACCATTTTGGATCGCATCCCGTTTCTTGGTAGTTACGCAAGCAAGCGTTTCACGCTCCTCCTTGTTTTGCTACTTTCTTTGATTCAAAAAGCCAAAAAAAATGTCCACAAGAAGGTACTTGTATAAGTGTCTTACATAAACGCTGCGGACGAGACAGAAGACATTGAGGCTCCCAGAAATCCTTGAAGCACTCAACTTTGATGACCATAAACCTCGACCATAATTAAAGCACTAAACATGTCTATATTTTTTGCTTAATTAATAATTAATTTAATGAGGGGAGGAGGCAATAAAGTCACTAATTAAAACTCTGCTGTACCGCTGGACCAGCACAAGGATTTGCAGAACAAATAAATCTCATAACTGCACTTGGGCGATATCAATATTCTATTAATACACAGTATGCCAGAGGTCTTGGCTGGTGTGCTAGTCACCGCTGAGTGGATGTGACAGGCTTGCAGAGAGACACACAAGCAAGGACATAAAATTCATAATGACAGCAACCTTGGAGAGGAAGCCGGGACAAGGAGAGGGGTGGTAAATCAGAGAAATAAACTCAAAAGAACATAATGGAGTCGACTCCGTCATTATTGTGACAAGCTGCTGTATTTACAGTGCGCCACTCGCTATCTGGCTTTTGGCACTAAAGAGCAGCGTTCATTCCATTCCCTTATTTAATTCTGCACTTCATCTACTGTACGATACCAGTTTAAAGAACATGCGCTGTTTCGATGAACAAACAGCTTATTAGTGGATGAAACCCTTCTAATGTTGATTACAGCAAATATTTAATTATATGGGGAGGTTTCAAAATCCTTAACACGGACCATCACTCCAGCTGATCATAGCTGTAAACGTGAGAGCTAAATGCTGATTTAATTGTTTGTATTGTTTATGTTACACTAAGGCAAATACTTAATTCCTAATAACATTTTGTAACGTCAAAGAAACGCAATGAAAAAATGTTGTGTCCATAAAGATATTCTGTTGAATAAATAGAGAGCATATTCTAGGGGGGAAATCATGACCCGTCACACCTATGTTAATTCTTTCAGCTGACGCTTTTCTCCAAAGCAACTTGCAGTTATTCACCCATTTCGACAACTGGGTAATTTTTAGCAGAGCAATTTAAGGTAGGCACCTTGCACGACGGTATTACGGCTGGCTGGTGGTAGGATTCAAACCAGTGACCTTTGGGTCTAAGGACAGAAGCTCTAACCACTTTGGTGCCAGCTGCCCCCCTTGAACAAGCACAACTGTTCAGAGTGACTTCACATACTTACATTTATTCATTTAGCAGATGCTTTCCTGCAAAGCGACGTACATCTCAGAGAGAATGGCAGAATATTAAAGGAAATTATTATTATTATTATTATTATTATTATTATTATTATTATTATTATAAAAATGACCCATGCTTTCTTGTGTCCCAAGATGTGCTATAGATTCCGAAGCAGGGCTTTCTCAGCCGACATCACGTCATTCTTTTTCCGACAACGGGCACTCATGTCTGTCCTCAGAAACAATGAAAGGATTACAACAAGTAATAAAGCAGAGGCCATATGTTTAATAACGCAGCTGAAGAAATTGTTCGTTGCTGAAGGAAGCGCTTGGTGAATCTAACCACAACAAAAAAACATAATGAGTTCATTGACTTCTTGCTGCTATTAAAAAAGACATTAAAAATCAACAAGAAATAACTGCAGCTTTACAGTATTCATTTGAATGATTCCTTTTTAAAGCCATTTCTGGCTACGGAGCATTTAAGGGACTGCAAACAGGCAGATCAGTGGTCGATGCTGTCAGGTCAATAAACGCATCATCATTTTCCACTGTCTTTTTCGAGCTGATGTCTTTGTCCAGTGCTACTTATAGTGTTAGGTTTGGGTAGTAAGGAGGTACCAAAGTAGCACGTGGTGATCAGAGCGACCCCCTTGGACTTAAAAGACACAGATTCAGTTCCCACCTCCTGCTGTTGTACCTTTGGTCGCACTTTTTTTTAACCATAAACTGACTAAAAAAATTATGCTGCTCTGTCACTGGGAATTGCTTTGGAGAAAAATGTCAGATAAATTAATAAAGTAATATTTAATCCATGGATTTCCACTTTCTGGCTACATTTATTTCACTCACAGAAAAATATTACTGCGATTTTTTTCTATAATCGAATAACGCTGTCATTTGCATATACCTACCTGGACAGTGGATGGTGTACTTACTGAAGGCATTTACTGCTAACAACCAGGCTGATCCACCACGGTGTATTTTGGGGATGCTGACAATCAAAGCCCTTCCAGGTCTCACGAATGCCTGTATTAGTATCATCATGAACAAATGTTTTTAAGGGCTTAGCAATTAAAAGAAAGAAAAATTACGATTTCATTCACCACGGCCCAGTACAAGATTAGCAGCTGATGAAAAGGTGAAATGAAATTATTTATTTTATTATTGCATTTGTATAATGAACATTTTTCATTTATTTATTATTGATGTCTTCATATTGTCAACATTAAACTATATTACGATTTATATGAATTTCAGGTATGCATAAAATATAAATAACAAATGATTACACAAAATATATATTTTGTAAATAAGAGGACAATTTGACTGAATACTGCCTTTAGTTGTCCACCAAAATGGACTTTTTGACTTTTTTGGTTAGCGAGCTAATGCAGTCTGTGATCCAGTTCGCCATCCGTTCAACCAATACTCCAGAAATTACACAAGCGTAAGGGAAAAATATTTGACACAGATTCAGAGCATAAACACACTCATGCTTTTAAGCAGAAGATATGCGTTTAAAAGTCATGTGTAAAAAAATGACAAACGTAAGCATATTTTTTGTTTGTTACCTTCATTCAAGCGCAATTATGACCACTGCCACCAATAACACAAATGGTATGGTAATTAACAATTGATTTTAACATCCATTTCTTTGTCAATCTATCAGCACTTTGTACTGTAATTTCCCCCAATTACGGTATTATTGTACGCTACTTCATCAAGGGTTAAAGTAATCAAGATTAATCTCTGTGGCTGACGCGCACTGTTTGCTAAGGAACACACAGTACAATTGCTTAAGGCAAGCATCATTAGGAAAAGCAATAAAATTAGGAGAACTGATTATATTTCAAAACTCAGTAGCAAAATAAAACACAATTTGGGAGCTTCCAATTAAAGCAATCGTATTCAGCGAGAATCAGCCGTTAAATTGCATTACTCTAATGCCGGAGAAGATGTGCAGGAGGGAATTAGGGGGCAGGTCAGGGAACACCCAGCTGGCTCTCAGCACCTAGTTACCACACATTTACCACGCAGTGTGCTGCTGCCACGACCACCATATATCAAATGATGACTCAGCGCTGACCTGTTCTCCCAGACCCTCATTACCCAGCAGTGCTCTGCGTTCGCTGTCCATTCCTTATACTGCAGTGCAGCTTTTGTTTATTCAGGTGCTGCCTGTAGATGTAGCAGCAGAGGCCCAATTGGGACTGGAATGAACACCTTTATGATCACATTCACATTTACATTTACATTTACATTTATTCACGCAGCAGATGCTTTTCTCCAAAGCGACGTACATCTCATAGAAAATACAACGTGTTCGTTACATTAGGAGAGACATAGTTGCAGACGCGTGATTCTTAAGTGCAGTTATTTCGTTTCTTTCCACCACGTGAACCAACGTTCGTCACACGAGTAGCTGCGTTAAACTTATCCGCATATCCGCAATTCCTGATCACCTTCCAAGGAATTTTTTTTTGAGATACGTATAAACATTTATGTTACATTACAGGTGTAGCTGTGTAAAGGTTTATCCACGGATCATCCTAAGTTTAGAGTGCATGAACATTTATACTTTACATGAACTTAAGTGATCATGGGTGAAGTTAGTCTGGAAAAGGTGAACATGTCATGATCACATGACATGGAGATGTGAATAATATGATGACATGTCCATTTCCATCACCAGCATGCTCTCATTGCCCAGTTGTATTACATTTATCCAACACTTTCTTTGAAGAAGCTTATGATGTCAAGCTACTCAATTATTTACCCATATATGAAGCTGGGTAATTTTACTTCAGTGGTTCTTAGGGTGGGGTGGTGGTAGCACAGTGGGCTTGGTCAGATCTTCCTCTCTGGTGGATATGGGGTTCAAGTCCTGCTTGGGGTGCATAATGTATGTTCTACATCATATGGACAAAAGATAGACATTGATACACATTTGTAAGAAATGAGACAAGAAACAAGAGGTGCAGTTGCCCATTGAAGAAGGCTTTTACTTGCCCTTATAGCAGGGAGAAGGAAGGGGATGGAAAAGTGGGACCAGGAAACAGGTAGGATGAGGTTTTGCGCGGGTCAGGGGGGCTGGGAGAGTCGGGTCGGTCGGGACGCGGGCTTCATCTCTGGGATGTTGTTTGTGCTCGGGTTCGTCTCTGTCTCGTTCTCCTCCTCGGTCTCTTCTCTCTACTGCTGGGCACCAGGGAAGAAATAGGGAGCGTAATCATCCCCAGCTGTGGCTGCTTTGCCCCCGTCTCCGTCCCCTCCCCGGGAGGGCCTTGGCGTGCTACAACATTATATTAATAGTATTTTTTAAATTCATTTTGCAATTCTGGGGCTCTTTTAATGTTTAATCTGTAATCTTTATATATATAAAGATTATATGTATATTACTGACAGCATCTGGTCCCTAAGCCTGACAGTAGTTGTATTTGTATTTGACTGTATTTGTTCATTTGAATATTTCCGCAAATGCATAATTTGAATGGAGCTCATCAAAATGCCCTAATATTCTGTATTCTTCATATTCATATTCTGTATTCTTTGCCACTCGGTGTTTAATGAAAAAGTTTTGCTACATTTTACAGGTCCGGACCGATGTTTTACTGACAACCTCAAATGGATAACTATGCCAGGGTATCGAGAGGCATTGCAGCATCACAAAGTTTGGTGCCACCGTGTCACCTTGCTGCTGAAGTGCTAATCCCACCCAGAGCTAAATAGAGACTCTCCACAGCACACTTATGCCATTAGAAGTTCTCACCACGACGAGAATTGGCCACTACAGGCCCACATTGTGCTGGGATCGGACCTGAACCCGGAGGCACATTTTCACACCTTATCAGATCAGAGGTAAGAGCTGTGGGTCTAGATCCTTCTTTGCCGGTGGGGGGCACACTGGGTGTTAATCCCCTCCTCTGGTGTCATTTAATCTCAGAAAGGACAAGTCAAAGGTACAGCATCCAGTCCAAAGTGACTTAAGCACACAGCTACTCGGAACCATTTTTTCCTTCCTTTTAATCCCAGACTGGGTGAGTCAGCTAAACGAGACAAAAAACGGTATATAGTGCATTTAGGTTTATATGTCCAACATTAAATTTTATGAACTGTGAAAAGTGCATTCTGAAACATATGGAATCCGACATTTGCTCAGCCTAAACGTTAAAAGCTCGCACGCTTGTAAGCCGAGTAATGTGATCAAGATGCAAACATCTTGCGTGTGCGGTCAATCCCAGTCAGCAAAGTGCCATATTGAAGCTCTTTATTGGAACCGTCGTTAAATATGGTTTTTTACCGTTCAGAATGTCCGCCGGTGATGTATTTCAGAGAATAAATCTAAGCTCTACCTGTTCTTTAAAAAGAAGGGAAGCTGCTTTACAATTGCTCTATAGATGTATTAACACATTAATTACATTTATTCATCTGTTTATATTGCAGGGAAACTGTACGGCGCCACTTTAGGGTCAATACCTTACTCAGAGGTACTACAGTTGGAGGTGGGATTCTATCCTGCAACTTCTGGGTCTGAAGGCAGCAGCTGAGACCCATTCCACTCCCTTTGCAATTTTCTTTGCAATTATGTTTACATTTTCCAGATTTTATTATTATATTGTAATACATTGTTTTGTATTGTATATAGTATATTGCAATATATCATGGTAATATATTGTAATATATTGCTTTCTTATGTAGCACCATGGTCCTGGAGGAGCGTTGTTTCGTTTCACGCTATACTGTACCACCTGTATATGATTGAAATGACAATAAAGCCACTTTGACTCAAACCACTGCACTACCACTACACTGGTCCCTGAGGGCACAAACAACTGAGTCACCAGTTTCAAAGATGCAGATATTTTCTGATTTATTTCTATAATTTTAACGCATTTCTTGGGCTCTTCTGTTTTCTAAAATTCCTGTCTATCGTAGAGCAGAAACTACCTCACATCCGCAGTGTTTGCGGTTCATGTTTGATGTATTTGAGTGTTGATCAATAACTACACGACAAACATTGCACGTGTTTCTGGCACGAATCAAACAGTGATCTAAAAAGAATAGAAATTTGTGGAGACAAAAGGCATTTTTTCTCTGCAGTAATTTTAAATTAGTTTTTAAATTAGTAATTTGAGTGTAGCTCAAGTGAAAAAAAAGTTGAGATGAAAAGTTTTACAAACTTCTGTCATTTATTTGTCATTATTACAGAACTTCACTTGTAAATTAATGGAGGGAACTCTACATTATTAAGCTTTTATTGACTGTAGATGAGAAAATTAGTTGAAAGTGACCAGAAGCTGAAGAACATTACACCTGCTTAAGTGATGAATCACACGAGAGACACTGAAATTTTATTTTCATTAATATCCAATTAGTTTTAATGTTAATGTAGTTTAAATTTAGTGGAAATTAATAAATGTGTTACACCGCAGTGGACTGAGGTCTTGACCATTATGTACCTCGCCTTATGCCTTATGTTTCCAGGACAGGCTTTGGATCAACTATGAACTTCCACTGGACACATAGTTACCAAAAGAAAGTGATGTATGGAAGTGGTCCTGAGTATTTTTTGTTTGTTTCTTTCTTTCCTCACAATGTAGTCTGGTGATAAATGGAGGGATATCTGTATTACGTAGCTTTTAATAAGACTAAAAATCCTTAAAAAAGTCCATAAAAGTCTTGTCTGGACCCATAGCTAAGGAGCTGAGATGAATCAGTGCTGCTGTTTTGGCACGTGTGGAGGTTTATCCTGGACAGGAAAAATCTCACTGTTATTATTTCGCTGCTTGACCAACATTTTTCCTGTAAAGACTTCATATTTTAGCTATTTGTACAGCTGGATATTTCGACTAAAGCTACTGAGATTAAGTACCCCGCTCAAGGGTACCGCAGGAGGACTCATCTTTCAGCACCAATTACTACTGCTTCTTCATCACACCGAAGAGTGGAACAAACATTCTTTTTAAAATGTTCTATAATTTTAAAATAAATATATACTGTCCATGTATATTCTGTTTATCTATATTTTACGATAAAATTTATAATGTATTTTCTACGTCATATGACATCATGGAAAAAAGTAAAAAATACATTAGTTTAACATGTTAATAGTATTTTTTAATTCATTTTGCAATTCTGGGGCCCTTGCAATGTTTAATCTGTAATCTTGATACATATAAAGATTATATATACATTACCAACAGCATCTGGTCCCTAAACCTGACAGTAGCTGTATTTGTATTTGACTGTATTTGTTTATTTGATTATTTCTGTATTTGCATAATTTTAAGATGATATTGTATATAAATTGTATTCATATGTGTTTGTAGGGATTTGGCCTTTGATGTTGTGCCAGTTAAAGTACATTCAAAATTTAAAATGAAAAAACCTAAAGATGTCCGCCACCTGATATACGAAAAAGCAGTCAGCCATGCGCAAACTAAGGACTGAGCTACTAAGACTAATACTATTTTGCCATATTCTCGTGACAAATCATAATCTAAGGATTAATAAAATGCAATTCTGTGCCTTAGGATGCACAAAGTGCCCCGGGCACCTGTATATGCAACAGACGCACTGTCCCCCTTGAATCTAATTAATCATGTCCAAATGGCAGCCTAGTGACCCGTGTCAAGCTTTTATTAATAATAAATATTTGATAATAATACTGCATTGATTTATAGACACCATCCTAGCATTAAATTGTTCCTCGTTTCCAACTCAGCAACAGGGATGAATGCATTTCACATTTAAACTTTTTTTTTTTTTTTGACTGGGTAATCCAAAACAATTTCCCTGCTTTTTTCCCTTTTTTTCCTCCCCCTACAGTACTTTAATCATTTTCCATTTTCTTAGACCTCCAGTGATGAAAAAGAAAATAGAAAAATAGTTAACAAACTCCCTGTGATTGATGGCCTAATTTCCTGCCCTGAATAAAGCAGTTTTCTTAGTCTGTTGATTCTCCATTTATTAGCTAATAGAAGCATTTATCAAAAAGTCTTATTTTTTTGCCTAAGCAATAATTGCATTTTTAAATCCTCATTAGAGTTCTCTTGCATACATAATCCGATTGAATAAATACAGTGGAGGAGCGGGGGAATTAATGCCCCTTGCATTGGTACACAGGAAGTTGGGAGTTAAAGTGTTGGGTGTCTCTCCACCGTCTGAATCGAAGCCATTTCTGTAGGTGATAAAAAAACAAAGTATATGAATATCAGCTGGTATATATATATATATATGTATATATGAATAATGAAGAATGCTAAGAATAAAAGACTAAACAGTTCAGTATTCTTTCTAATGCAGCTCAAAGTGATTTAAAGATCACAGAAAGAGTAACTATCCACCGACCCTAGTTTTATTGTTTCATAAGGAGCCTATGTTGAGAAATAGCCCTGAAAAAAGATTTCTTTAAATGAGAGAAGGTAAATATATACTCTATGTACCACTGTCCACTGGCAGGTGGCTTACCATGGTATGAAGCAAATTTGTCTAGGATCGTGACCTATTCGAAAGGTGAATTTTGTCGTGAGGAAACCGCGGCTTTTGTTGTTTGGCTGCGAGGATGTGGGTCGAGCGCTCGCCTTCACCAAACAGGAGTCTCGTCTTGTTACCTGGCAACCGTCCCATTCGGCAGCTCTCGTTCCAGCAGAAAGCCGGTTTTAATCACCCAGCAAATTTTCAGCGCGAGAAACAGACAAGAGCTCGGCTTAATCTTGTTAGCACGACGAGGCCGTTTTCAGATATCGCTGCAAATCAAATCAGCCCAAAGGTGCCGGGCTACGGGTTCGATGCTGTCGCGGCTGCGTGCGACTCCATGGAGGGGGTGTCAGGTGATGCCGGGCACTACCAGGTGGCCAAGCAGACACCAACATCGCAATCATATATGAATATATTCATATATGAGTTACCCTTCCATTGTCGATAACCGCTTGTCCCGAGCAGGGTCGCAGCAAGCCGGAGCCTTCTCAACAACATTGAGCACAGGGCTGAAGGGGTGGGGTGGAAACCCGTGGATGGGAGGCCAGTCCATGAGAAGGCACCAAGTAGGACTTGAACACCAGACCCGCTAAACAGCATAGCACTGGACAAACCCACTGATCCACCACAAGTTATGAGTTATGTGTATGTGAATATATTCATATTCATCATATTCACATTCAGCATTCATCCGTTTTGCTAAATCTTCCCTCCCTTCCTCAGCCCATTTTCACCCCACAAACAGAACCTCTAGTGCCATGTTCGCTTTGGCCCATGTTCTGCTTTCACTCTTGCAGGATCCTTCCCTCTACAGATATATCTCTTATTGCCCTAAGCTATGAGTAACACCCAGGGACTCAGTACTATAACACGAGCCTCATGGGAACACTGAAAGGAGAACAAAAGGTGGGTAAAAAAAGAAGATAAAAACATAAAATACATAGCGTGAATTGTCCCGAGGAGCATCGCTCCGGCCACCTGACACGAGTCTCCGGTTAACGGTGCGAAAAGAGGACTGAAGAATAGAACGGCTCTCCGCACCGCGGCATCAGTATATTTGCCCGTTTCCTGCAGATAGATTTGCTTCATCCTTTTTTTTTTTTTCCCCCGGAAGAAACCCAATTAGATGTGAAGCGAGGACATGCTGGAAGAGCCTCTTTGTAGTTCTGCAGGATTTCAACCCAACGCACCAATAAACACGTTGCGTACGAAATGTGTGGAGTTAAGTAAAAGCAGTAAGGAGACACCCCCACCCCACCACCACCCCCCAGTCGCACACAAATGAACTTGGGGGTAAGAAAATTGATCGGGGAGGAAACCCTTTTCAAGCGACAAATGAGATATATGTTTCATAACTGCTTTATAAACTGTTATATTGCACTCCTTCTGTTCTCCTTGTCCACTTATATGTATCGGAGGAATGTGAGAAGAAGCTACTGTTACCTTCATTTTACCGACATCTCAAGGCTGAAATATACATGTTTTTTGCAGTTAAAAATTTGGTTGCATTTTAAATTCTTTTCCTCAAAAACAAACATTCTGACTAGGGCTGTACTTCTCAGTCTGAGCCCAGGGAGGTGAAATTTACCAGCATTGTATACCAGCTCCAGGGCTTCATGTGACCTTCAGAGGTGGGATTCTTTGCATCTGTCCATCCATCCTGCCAAGGAGTATGTGTGGTAAAAGGTGGTACACTGCATACAGGGCAATGATTCAGAGAGTGAAACAGCACCTTAGAGGGGGGTTGAACAAGCACAGCAACCTCTTTGCAGGGAAACAGCCTATTGATCTCTCACCCCATTATTAAATATACGTGTGCGTTCGCTCCGAGGGCTTGTGTAATTAATGGACACCTCGAACTGGAAAAAGTCCGGCCTCCACCGGGCCCCCGGTGAGCCTCCCGCAGCCGGGACGAGTCCACGGGGGGCTGGGAGCCTGACCCTGGGCGCGAGAAGGAGCGGTGTGTTATGAATCCCCGTCGGAGCAGCTGTAATTGCACTCATTACTGCTCATCTCCTCTCAGACGGCCAATTAGAACGCATGTTTCATCAGCGCTGTGCCGATGCCCCACCCGCTCGGCCGCCCGGCACGGAACTGGCTTTCCCTGCTGTCGTGACCTAAGTAGCTGGGGAGGAGGTGCGTTCAGGAGCACGGGGGCGGGATTATCTGTCCCGCTCACTTGATTAAATCGCGTGACTTGAATCGATATTTAATAATGGGGGCTACTGCCACGCAGCAGGTGCTCCGCTTCCCACGCGGACGGGCGCCGAGGCTCTTTGGGGGTTGGTGCAGCTCACCAAGAGGCCACACCCCGAGTCAACAGCTGTGTCCCTCAAAGCTTATAAAGCTCTGAATCCATCACTTCCTGAGGACCCCGATGCTAAACGGGACTTGTGTGTGTCACCCAGAAAGAGCAGGGATCACACGGCGGCAGGGTGGTTGGAGCCTGGGACAGGAGTGCAGCCGACACACCGTTCGATGAGCTCACTTCAGCAAACGGCTCTCCTGAAAACACACTTCCAACCCGGAGGAAATTTGTGTAAATTGAATTTTCTAAAGGTCTAAAGAAACATTTGTCTTGTTTCTGACATTTTTTCTTGCAGAAGCTGAAATGGTTCAAGCGGGGCATGTTAGTTTAGCTCAGTAGAACAGAGTGCAAAAGTGTGAAATTTGCATACTGGCGTGCGGTGGCCACGCCCCTCTGCAGGATCATTGGCCGTACCTGATGAGGTCATGGGTATCAGGTGCGGCCACAGTATTCAAACGAGCCGTCGCAGGATGCTGGACTGGAAGAATGTGGATGCCGGCGTTCATGGAAACTCTTCCTTGTTGGGTTTATTTTTTTTTTTTTTTAATTTAAAATGTGTTTTTGCATTATTTGTTGTTTTGTAAATAAAAACTCTGAAAGTCCAGCATGTAAGTCATTTAGCTGACACTTTTTGCCAAAGCTACTTACAGTGTTAAGGTTACAATTATCTACCCATTTATACAGCAGGGTAATTTTACTGGAGCAATTCAGGGCCCGTACCTTGCTCAAGGGTACTGCAGCACGAGGTAAGGCTCGAACCTGCGACCTTTGAATTCAAAGGCAGCAAATCTAACTGCTATGCTACCAGCCGTCCCTAAAAAGTGCCCCCTTGTGCAGGGTTCAAATCAACAGCACAAACATCACCAGCTGGCCTGTACAGGGATCAACCTGCTACCTTGGTATTATTAGCACCACACACAAACCAACTGAGCTAACCTGCTAGAGCTAATTTTTTGTTTCTGGTCATTCCCCAAACCCAGCACACACTCATTGTGGCCTATGTGCTGCACGTTGTTTTGCATTAGTTCACAGTCATTTTATGATCTGGAAAGAGATTCGTTTAAAAGAACTGTATAAGAGTTCCAGCAGTAACTTGTCAACGCTTAAACAGGGTCCAAATCTGACCACATGTTGAATTAATTAGTTTAATTTAATTCCGTATTATTACATTTCATCGCTCTGTAATATTTCATTATTTTGCCCCAAACTGACAAAAACATCCTCTTCTTTGCAGATTAAACTAAAAGCTCCTCCTGCACTCAAAACTCGGTATCTTTCAACCGGTTGCTTTGACTTCGTTTCCCACTCGAACCCGGGCCCACGCACTCAAGGTGAAGGATCAGCAGTATCTGGCACATCCCAAAAGGTCACTTCTGACCAAGGCTTGGTGGGGATCCCAGCTTAGAGATGTCAGCTCTTGGTCCGCCGGAGACCAGCTATGTGTGAGATTGCCCATCGGCACCGGTGAACTGGAATGAGGTGAGGTACAGTGTGTCGCCCTCTCCTGGCTGCTGCCTCCCCACACACACTGCTGAGGGAGTGAGGTGTCTCACACCCCAAGGAGCACCAGGAGTCTTCACCACACCCTCCATGCTTAATAACTCAGGTAAAAAACATGTATCATCATAATGATGTACTGTGTGACGGTGGTGATGATGATGATGATGATTAGTATTGTTGTTGTTGTTACTATAATTAGTACCATTATTCAGGCATTCAGAAGAGATCTTGAAAAAAACGAGACTTCGCTGTGATTTGCATCTCATTTCTATTGTACAATGTGATAAGTACACCTGAGAACACTTTTTAGATTAATGGGCAATTTTTAGATAAATATCTCATTGAAGGAAGAGGCGTTGAAAGTAAGATGAGGTCCAGATAATGAGCCTTGATTGAAACGGTCGTTCGGTGTGTGGAGCAGCAGGACTCTGCTCGTGAATGACAGCGCGGCTCTTAGATAAGAGCATCAGTCCGTTTCAGGGCGTTCGCCCCGTTGACCGCCTTTGCCGTTCCGGTTCCCCGTAATTGGCGTGCATTTGGCGAAAGGGCAGGCGGATGAGTGACACGCAGAGCGCGGTGGGTCTCCCCCCCCCCCCCGTCGGCCGCACCGTTCCCACACCTGTTTCCCATAGCTGGAGGGCAGGTGCAGCGTGAGGGGCAGGATTTCGGTTAGGATGACCAGGAAGAGCAGATGCTGCGAGATGAAACTGCGCCCAAGACCGCAGTACCGTGAGTCAGCTACGTGTTTGCGGCCGCTCGTGTCATCTGTCTTGAGATCCCAGAGTCCTGTCTGTGTCCGAGAGTGTGTTTGTCTGGATATCCGCGTGTGTGGGAGCCCTCTGGGAAAACCTCGTTCCCTGCCCTTGTCACCGAAGACCTCGCTTCATCAGGGGATCTGAGGATGACCCCGGGGTCTGGGGGGATTCGGCAAGAAGGAGGAAAGGAACGTTACTCATGAGTCTTCTAGCGTATCAGTTTTCAAAGGAGCGTGTGAACGTGTGTGTGTGTGCACGTGTGTGAGCGCTCATCACATCAGAGAACAGACTCTGCTGAAATTTGTCACCTCTGCCAGGGAGTCGGGGCACCGGAGGTACGGGGACAGAACCCCCCCATCAACCCTTGATTCTAGTTTGAGCCACAAGCAGAAACAGAGCTTTTGACAATTTTTATCTGTCATAAATATGGTTTCTATCATCTGATGATCATAAGGCTTCATGAGACCCTCCACACCAGGCATCTGAACACATAACGTTAACGATGACCAAGAATTTTACCTGTTTTATTCACATTTTGTACATGTGCGGTGTGTGTGTTCCGATCTGAGCGTCATAGTAAATGAATGAGTGAGAACAGGGTAAAGAGCAAAGCGTGTCAGATTTAGCAGTTCGAGCGTAAACTCCAAAAAAAGTTCAGGACTTGTGATGATGACTGGGAATGGAGTTGGTTAAAAGCTGTCACACAATGTCAGCGATCGTTTTTTGTTTTTGTAACTGCTTTATAAACTGTTATAATGGGCTCCCCACTTTCGGATGGCAACACCAACAATAGAAAGGCGTCTGGAACCCAACGCAGGGTCAACTCCTCATGCAGGAAGTGTCACTCTGTGCTTTTTCGATGTCAGTATAAATAGTTACGTCTTATATCAAACTTTTTATGGTTTACATTATGCTGATGTTCCTTTATTGAGGGAGAAAAATCAGTAAATTCTTATGTAAACTCAGCTGATGCTATAAACAAAACTGGAAGCATGTTTGTGTATTTTTACTTACATCAAATTGAAGAGTGAAGTCAGTTTTTAATGGGAAACAAAACAGACTCGTGTGCATTTAGCCTTTGGATTCGAGTGCAGTTGTTGCTCTGCGTTTATGACTGAAGATCTTGAGGAAAGTGACCCAGTTTTCCGATAAGCAACAGTGTGTGGAAGCAGGGTAAGTTTTACCGTGGTTGTCGTGGAGACGGTGCTTTCAGCGATGCTCCCTGCCGGGGTCCTGCCCCCAGCTGAGATGCCGGAGATCTCCGAGTCCCGCTCACCACGAGCGCTCGGGGCAACGGGGCCAACGCGCATCTCACAAAGTGCTTTGGCTGCCATCACATGTGGAGAGCAAGGAACCCACTATTTTATCATCATGCTGTTTGACCTAATTATCCCTCCGCCGCCCCAACCGCCAACCGCACCCCAACCCCCACCGCCACCGGGCACCAGCCGGCTCCCCTTGGGAGACCTGAAATCTGGTGTCTTTGTTTCGTTCCATGACATCTTTTTTTTTCGGCCTTCGCTTTCACTTTCTGGAAAATGTATATTAGCGGTAACAGCAACTGCAACAAAGTCTCACGATTTTTGTTTACAACCAAGCCCTTGGTAACATTCGGGACTGATGCCACGCCCACCGATGGGTAGCAGCTCATCAGTGAGGGTCTGGAGGGGATATCGCTGTGGAGCTCAGACTGCTGTGGGTGCAGAAGCTGCCCAACATTTCTGTGTTGCACTAAGTTCTTATGTGTTTGTGTCACTATTTCTTTTGTATTTGTGATTAAAAAGCCCACCGTAAGCCCACACAGCCACGCCTAGAAAGAAAGACACTGGTGCACTGTGCATGATGGCTGAAAATCAACACTTGTTCACTATGACTAAATATCAGTCCTTGTACGCGATGACTGAATTTCAGTCCTTGTGCACAATGACTAAATATCGGTCCTTGTGCACGATGACTAAATATCAGCCCTTGTGCATGATGACGAAATATCAGTCCTGTCTATAAAATCGTGGTTCACATCAGTTTTGAGGAAAGCAGAGCAGAAGGTACCTGCACTTGTCCAATAACACACCACCACTGGAGGACACGTCCCACCCTATGAGGTCCAGCTGGGATATTTTTTGCTAGTCTCAAGTATACATTTGTTGAAATAATACATTACAAAATAAACACCATAAACTGAGTTATGAAATCAATTTATTTATTTTCTTTAACAAAACAACATGTTTTAAAATAACGTGCAGGTTCGGTCGTAGGCATGAGCATTACTGGCCACACACTTACGAGCGCGGTCCCTAATGCGTTAGAGTACGGGGACCGAAAATGGCACGGTTGTAAAAGCACAACACCGTTGACAACATGTGGCATCGACCGGCACTGACCACACAATGACTGCTCTTTGTCATTCTTTACGCAGAGCACACGCACACGCTTTGCAAGGTATTACAGTGAGGACTTGGGTCTTAGGGACGGCGCTGCTCAAGGGTCAGCTTTTCTTCCTGTTTTCGACGGGCTGCAGCTAGGGATCTCGTATTTGCCGGAGCTCCTCACCTACCGCGAAACCGCTGCGTCGTAAATTTCGGTCTCGGCGCTCAGAAGGCTGGGGCGGTCGGGGGATGCGGGGGCAGCGAGGCTGAAGGGGGTGAATGCGAAGGTCCGCTTTGCACGCTGCGACGGCTCCAGCAGCCAGAGCAGCGGCTTGCTTTGACGGCCGGCGAGCGGATCGCGTCTCGCTGCGCCGCGATGATCAAACGGACGACAAGCCGTAATGATGAGCTCAGGCGGACCGAGCCGTCTGCTCCGCGCTCCTTCCCATCAGCATCAACGCCAGCCTGACAGGGCCTAATGGCCTCCCGAGATGGACGTGTTCCCATCAATGATGTTCACTTTTACACCGGAGAGTCGTCTCTCCCCCCACCCCCGTTCCCGGCTCCAGCCGTCTGCCGCATTTGTAGCCTATTGCTCACGTGCGCTCATCTGTTAGCATTTGTAATTTGTTTGTTTGTTTGCGAGCATTTTCGTTCCCTCCTCGGCCCATCCGAGTGAGACGTGCTCGTTGAGCTTCCCTGCATTGTAATTCTTAGCTTGTGCTCATGCTGCAGCGGTCATGGCACATTGCTCAGACTAAGCACGCTGCTAGCCATTTCGCAAATCTACCGCTTTCGAAGTGGAAGCACATAAAAGAATGCATGAAAATTGAATTTGTCATCTTTTACAACCGCTGGAGATGGCATCCCTGAGTTTTAAATCCAAACAAAAGGGAAAAAATAGTCCATATTTTTTAAAATATACGGACTGTATTCTATTGTAAGGGCGATTAAGCAAAGACGGTGGGGAGGAAAATTTTTATTATCGGAGAAAATTAGAGCTGGAGAATTTCACGGAAGACTTTTTTAAAATGCGAGTGCAAAAAGGTATTAGCGCTAACATTATCCAGTGGCTATGTTTAATAAACAATGTACAGGGTACGTTGTTAATATTAGGCTTGAGGGCTCATGAAAATAATATTAACCATCGACTATGGCCATTCCTACAGGAAGGTCTCAGCTGAGTATTTCTGGGTCAGCAGAGGGCAACTGTGATATTGCTTTCTGAACCCAAAAAGTTATTCCGTGTTGCAGGATGGATGGGACCATTTGGCTGGGGATTCCGTACCACGGTGTTTGCATCCCATCCTTGTGAAGGTTAACAGTTTTTTCTTTTTCCAATTTTCTGTCCTCCACCTGTAGGCATTTGAACACAGCTGTTTTGATTAAATTCTCTCACCCGACAAAGAAAAAACTTATTTACAACTCTCCAAATTACCCAGGAAGATAATTCTAAATCTAATAAACCATTTTTTTGCAGGTCCACAAAAAGCTTGCAGTGTCTTTTACCACATTTCCCATGGTCCCATAGAATTCATAGAAACCGCTAGGGCTTTTAAACACCGACTCTTTGCCAATTTAAACATATTTAAATATTTATAAAGTTCAGCGCAGTGCTATCAGCCATGCCAACACCCTCCAGATGGATTGTGAGGCTTGGTGACTCAAAATAGTTCACATCAGTGTTATGAGATAAAAGGCCTTGAGAAGATAGTGCCCAAATGGTGAGGGTCCATAGCAAGAGCTCAACACTTTGGTTGGCCACGCCCCTTTTTAGGTGGTCCCATGATGGACCTCAAAACAGAACATTAATGAAGCGAAGCAGTCCGGGATGGTGAGTTCTTGAGAGAGTCGCCAACACGGTGACCCTCTACGAGAGAAAAAAGTAACGAAGTTGATTTTTTCTGCATTAATAACAACTGATTTGTCATTTTTAAATGTTTCTAATCTGTATTTTTTTGTATAAAAATCAATTTATAGACATTTTTCAGTCTCCCCTTTTCATGAGATTGAGCTTCAGATATAGGGTATGATATTTTAGCATTATTGTGGTCATATATCTTTATAGCGTTACTGTTCACATATGGCTGGCTCCGTAATGACGGGTGGGTGTTGAACATCTAGTTTCAGCTGCTGAGCCATCCAAAATTTCAGCACCAAGAAACAGATTAGGTGGTAATATATACTGTTAGGAAGCTCGCCCAGCCTTCATTGGGGGATATGAGGGGATTAATATCAGCGAGTGTCAAGGTCAGGCAGGATGATCTCTCCATGGCTGGAAGAAGGAAAAGGGATAAGAGCTTTCTCATGACATTTCCCATGATTCATTTGTCCCTGAAAACAAACTGCAATGTCGCTCTCTGTTCACAGGTTTACATTATGACCTCTAACACGTTATGCTTTATGCAAAGAAGAATGTTCCCTCCAAAAGATATGTATAAATATAATATATGCTATATACAGTATATATGACATACATATATTATAAAAAGGGCTGTATTGTAACTATGTACTTACATTTATAAAATGATAAATACAAATTAATTGCAAGAAAAAATGTTATGAAAACAAAAAATGGGTTGTGATTAAATTTATTTTTAATGGCTTTATGAAAAACCTTTTAAGTACATTGATTTTTTAAGTATTTTAAAATAACAATATATTTAAAATATATTTTTAAAATATTAAATAAATAAAATATTTATTTAAAAATAAAATAGCAATACAGCAATCTTTACAGCTAGTAACCAGAAGTAAGTTAATATCAAAAAGATGCCAGATGTTTAGTTTCCCATATAGACAGATAAATCTCCTGCTCTAAATGCCGAGTCAAAGACAAATTCCTTAACACTCCTAAAGATACACTCTGATAATGTATGTAAATGTTTGCATATCCCAAAACAAAATTTCTAGGAAGGTGATTAGGAATCATGGATATTCTCGTAAAGTTTTATGCAACTATTCGTGTGATGAACTTTGGTTCATATGGTGGAAAGAAACAAACAACTGCACTGAAGAATCACACGTCTGTATCTATGTCTCTCTTTCTCCTAATGTAATGAACACGTTGTATTTTCTACGGGATGTACATCGGTTTGGAGAAAAGTGTCTGCTAAACGAAAACATGTGAATGTAAATGTAAATTGTACACCAGACAAAATCAGGCTGATTTTTCAATTCATGAAAGAGAATTTGAAACAAAGGCACGTCATTCTGGCTCTTTGGTCCTTTGTTCATCTACTTACTGTTTCATTCCCCTTTTTTTCCAAAACATTACCATAACTTTAGATGCCCCAGATTCAGATATTTGCTGTAACACAAGGGTAAAAAGGTAGAGCAGGGAGGGAAGTGATGAATATTTAGGGTATATTGATATGAAAATCCCAGTATTCCCAGGAGAGTCACAGCCTTAGGGAGTGCCATCTGTTTATACCTTTGCCTCCTCTTTCAAACAAATTATTTCTGAACTCAAAAACTTTATTTTTCACTTTGTTTGAATAAATGTACATTTTATTATGTATCCTAAACCATGAGATTTTTATTTATTGGAAAAAAAATCAATAAACTGCTGTTGTCTGGAATAAAGGCAGAAAGTAATTTGCTCATTCTTCCCTCCTGCTGATGCCAGCAACCAGTACAGTAGAGTACAGTACACCTAGGCCTCGTACAGCAGGCTCCAGTACATGGAAAAACTGCTTATGTAAATACATATATTATTCGCACAACAGGATTATTTTTCAGTACAAAGGCATTATTGCCCATTGCCAGTTTACTTCAAGAACAGGTGGGAAAAGAGCTGATATAAGAACACCAGTGGCCTTTGCTCTGTGTTATTTCATCTAGTGGCAGCTTTTTAAAAGGAACCCTTCAGTCCCAGGGTAACAGTTTTGAGTGAGTAGCTGTCAGATTCCCTTGTATACTGGTATGCTTACATTTCTATTACACTTTTCTACAAAGCAACTTACAACATTAAGGTTACAATTATTAAAGCTCCAAGCATTTACTCATTTATACAGCTGGGTAATTTTACTGGAGCAATTTAGGGTAAGTACCTTGCTGAGGGGTAGCACAACCAGAGGGGGGGATCAAACCTGCAACCGTTGGGTCTAAAGGCAGTAGCGCTAACTACTACACTACCAGCTGTCCCCTGGCACCCAAGAGTTCAATGAGAGGAATAATCATAAAAATTGCTGGCAATAGGAATGATTAATAAACGAACCCCAGTGGCCCATACTGCGTTAATCCAAGCAGTTGTTTTTAGAGAAAACCAGTCGCTCCATGGGCAGCACTGTTGTTGTGTGGTTTTCAGTCTAATGATAAAATCACAACTTCATAACTGCGATACTGAAAAAGAAGAGACCTTCTTTTAGTGCTTCCCTGTGTTTGCTCTCGTGAGTACGTTTCTAAGGTTGTTCTTTAGTTTAGACGGCTATTGCAACAGTACGGATATTCTTCATCTGGGAACTAATGTTTTTTCCTGTTTTTTACAAAACAATGCTAATTTACCCCCCCCCCCACACACACACACACACACACACACACAACGACAATTCAGAATTAACAGAATTAATTAACTCACATGAGGAACTTGTGTATCTGCAACCTTTCCTGTGTTACAAGGCAGGAGAGAATTGCACCTAACATAAAATGCCAATGTGTGATAATGAGAGAGGAATGTGTGTACTAGAAGGAAGTAAAACCACAAAAAAAGTTCAAATACATTCACTTAGAAAGAAAATATATCCTTGATGTGGCTGAAGCAGACAAGTGACAGTACGCGGTGTTTCGCGCTGTGCGACGTCATCTAATATGGACTGGAAGCCTCCAGCACCTATAATAAGAACAGAAGAGCCTACAATTGAATTCAGTTGGACACTTGGAGTCCAGAGTTATTCATGTCATTGATTCCTTTTTTAATGACTGTGAGCTGTTTTCCTTTTGAAGCCCAGAGCCCACAGTCAGGCCACGGGGCTCTTTGTTCACCGCATTTATTTCATTGACTTGTTTTGCTTATAACACAGTGTTTCGTCTGTGATTTAAACTGGAGACCGCAGCCCTCTCTCTCTCTTCAAGACAATTCAGCATTGTTTTTCAGGTAATCTGGCACCACGGTCACGTCCCCTTTCTTGCTGAGCCCCATCCCCAGGAGTGTCACACACTCCTCACGCACTGGATCGCAGCCCTGCCTCTGTCCTCCTCTATTGTAACAGCTATCTCTTCCATCTATATGTGATCTTACAGGTACATCTGGCTTTTGAGCGTACAGTGGGATTGGTTTATCAAACATTTTTCTTAAGACCTGCCTCAATTCAGGGGGCGGCATAGTGCGTGAGTGACGGAGAGAGTGTGTGTGTTCCACTGATGTATGGATGAGTGACCCATGTCAGTAGCGTATCCAGCAGTGTAAGTCACCACGGTGAATAATGTGTGTGGGCTGATAGCACTACATAGACTTCACTGGAAGTCGCTTTGGAGAAAAGCATCTGCTAAACAAACACAATGTCTGAAATCAGAGAAAGAACACATGGAATAGCAATCATTCCAGCAAGGAGAGGTGTTTTGGTGCAGTGGATTGTCATGGGAGAAAAGACGTCCTTCCAGGGAGGCTATAGTCGGTGGAGTGTCTTTAGCGCCTCTTCACCAGGGAAGCCACCTGAGTCTTGGCCATCCCTACCCCCACCCTATGAGCCTGCTGAGTGTGGGGAGATGGAGTGTGTCCAACACTGGCTCCTCTTAATGTGTCATTGGGGGGTGTATTTCCTTCCACGGTTGAGCTCATGATCCAGCAGCCGCTATTTCCACAGTGATGGATGGGGGCCATCAGCAGCAGAGACTCGGACTGGTTCCCATCTCAACAGGGTTAACCTGTAAGGGCTCCCAGCTCTTACATTGCAGTTATTTATTCTTTTAACCAACACTTTCCCCATAGCAACTTACAGTTTTAGGACACTTACACTGATTTACTCGTTTCTACTGGTAATTTTTACTATATCAATTCAGGGTAAGCACCTTGATCAAGGGTACTACAGCAGGAGGTGGGATTTGAACCTGGAATTTTCATACTCACTGCACACAATGGGAGACACCTGGGAGTTGACCGGCTGAGATCAGCTTCTTGTTTTTTCACAGCCTGTAAAAAATATAGTAATGATGTAGTAAAGCTGTTTGTCAGAGTCGGTAGACAACACATCACATCGATTTCTCTTCCACAGCCCAACCGGCCACCAGCTTGGATCCCTGCTGGTGAAATTTTTGCCAACAGCTATCGATTTCATTGCCGAAGGTGATGCCACTACACTGAGAAAGACTCGCTTTCAATTATACGTAGTGTAGAAGATGCATTTTTACACCTCTCCCAAATTTAGAAATAAGTAATGTAATGTAAATGCAAGGCCGTTCAGAGCATTTTGATATATTTATTACGGAAATGTGAGAAGATTTATTTTTAGAAGATTTAGAAATAGAAAATTTAAAAGAAATAGACTTAGTTATAGCAGATTTAAGTGTTTGTACGCACACACACTGCCTAAAACAGCTTGTCCCAAGTAGGATCGCGGGAAGCCGGAGCCTAACCTGGCAATACAGGAGGGGGAGGGGACACACCCAGGATGGGACACCAGTGCGTTGCAAGGCACCCCAAGCGGGACTCAAACCCCAGACCCACCGGAGAGTAGGAGCAGGTCAAATCCACTGGACCGTTTGTCCCATACAGGGTCGCGGGGAGCCAGAGCCTACCCAGCAACACAGGGCGTAAGGCCAGAGGGGGGAGGGAACACACCCAGGACGGGACGCCAGTCCATCGCAAGGCACCCCAAGCAGGACTCAAACCCCAGACCCACTGGAGAGCAGGACCCGGTCCAACCTGGTCCAACCCACTGCACCACCGCACCCCGTCGGAAATTTGTACATTAAATATTTATTGTTTTTAGTTTAGTAGTTAGTTATTGTGAACTGTATTGTAGTAGTGTTGTACTATGTTGTATATGTTGTCCTCTTTGTCATACCATGGTCCTGGAGAAATGCTATTTCCCTCCGATGTATGTTCTAAATGGGGGGTGCAGTGACACATCCTGCTCTCTGGCGAGAGATATATACTAACTGAAACAATGTTCTTTGTATCACAGAAAGTGTGATCATCACCCCCTCTTATTCATAAACCACAACCTAATTTTTTTTAATTTTGTTTTTATTTTTGAAGAAAAAATTATACAACGCTGGCCGGATACATTGACATAGTCGGCAATGTGTTGTATTTTATTGTTATGGTCGACACGAAGTTCCCTCTGTAAATTCATGGATGATCAAAGTGCGTCATTTTTTCTCAAAATTAGCATTTGTTCTGCACAACGATTCAAAGGAATTGTGGGATCTCTGGACGCCCTTCTGGAAATTATTAAACGGTGCGAAATGATCACACCCGTGAAATATTGTAACCTTCTGACCTTCGGCCCCTGTTTTACGTGTGCGGACGTGTAATTTCTCGCTGTTCTTTCTGCGTCTATGTTGCTGTGACCCTGCAATTATTTAAAGTTTTATGAACGGCACTGGGTCTCCCAAAAAAGAAATAAAACAGAGAAGCTGAGGCCTTTGCAAGACAGTTCTGCACATGCAGCGCAGCTTCGTAGGAAAGACCCTTGAGAAATCAACGGCCGACATGGACGCGCGAACGCCCTCTGCTCTAAGGACCTCAGCTGAGAAACGCTGTTTACGAGACGTGATTCGGAGGGGTTAGAAAGAAAGACACTGCGATAGGAAAGAGCATATTTCAGAACTTGGTTTAAAGATTAGAAATCCGATGAAAATTCATATTTCTGTGCTGGAAATACAAGTCGTTTTGGTTTAAATAGCTGTGGCGATCGTACGGCAATAGTTTTAATGGCGTTATTGAACACATGGCGACTTACCCTCAGGACGGGTTGGGATGACCGCTCTGAGAGCCGCACGGCGAAGCGGGACCTGAGAAAATGACTGCGAGGCCTTCGGTGTCACGGCAGGACTCGCGGAAATGGCAGCATTCTGGCCCAGTTGTCTTCGGCTCCATAAAGAGCTCTGCGGTGGAAGGTGCCTATAAATGGGTTAGAGCTGACAGGCCTTCGCTCGGCCTGAAGAAGAGAAATGACCCGCCATGATGATTAATAACCATTTTTTTTTTTATTGGGGGAGCGGTGAAGTGGGACTCTGGTAATTGAATGCATTTGGGGCCGGAATTTGAATTGTTTTAGGCTACTTACAGACAGGTTTGCGTGAGTTTCACCAGTAGAGTATTGTTGCCAGGCCCCTGTGAGACGACCCTGCAGGTTGTTGCCAGGCTAAAGCTGATTTTACCAGATTGATCTGCAATTATTGTAAATTAACCTTAAAGTGCCTTCTGTCTCAGGAAGCATTTAAGCAATATATTTACCGTGGGCCATTCAGCAACATAATTAACTGTCATGCATCAATACTTTTTAAAGGCATTATTGGATTTTTGTCAAATTAAAAAGCTCATAATTTTGCCAATATAAGGGCTAAATATATACCTGCAGCTAATTTGACCTGGACCATGAATCCAAACCTATTAGAGGAAATGCTTCTCTTGATTTGGCTTTACTTAATTGCTGTGTATTTATTATGAGTTATTGCATTATTACTGGACCGAACAACACAAAACAGATACATGCCGCTGAAAAAGTTTCCATCCTATATATTTTTAAAAAGCTTGAAATCAATCAGACTCTAATTCAGATGTTGTAATGCTGATGAATGGTGTCTTCCAGTCAAATGTTTATTATGTAAATGGAGTTGACTTGTACATTTGCACATGAATTCTCGTACCTGGCAGCACCGATTCCAGACCTTGAACACCCTTGAGTACGATGGGTTTTGTTCCAGCTGATCACCGATTTAAAAATGGATGACTGAGCTGTGGACTCAATGCATGGCATCATTCAGGAAATGTGTATTTGGGAATAAAACCTTCGGTTTCATTTTGTGCATTAATATGAGTCATTTGGTGGCCATGTATGGTTATTCCAACAGTGGTGGACAAACAGTTATTCCAGTAGTAAGTGTGCAGACTTTCTCAGTCATTAACAACTGATTGAGCAGAATGAGGTGAGATTCTGATGTCTTCTCTTTTTCTTAAGACTCGGAAATTATAAATCAAATGAACTGCATATAGAACAGTTTTTTTTTTTTTCAGATTTAATTTCTTATGAATAAAAAGAATATCTACTAAAGCACATTATTTTTGTTCGGTTTGACATGGCGCTGTAATTCAGCAGTTTCTTCAGCAGCATAAATCAAGTTGCCACACAAACCTAGAGTCGGGACATTTGGTCCTTTTGTGTTGAATACAGTCACCAGAAGAGAGCTGAACAAAGTCAGTGTGTTTTTTCCCCCTCTAAAAAAGTTTTTGGTGCCACGTTCCATGATTCATTTCTCGTACCCGTGGCTGGACCCAAAGTACTGCTGTGAACCTGGGTTCCGGACCAGAGAGCAAACCTGTGGACTCGCCACTGACGGATCATTCAGTTTACCTGCAGAACTACATCAGTGTTGCATATCTGAAACATCTATGCTTCGAAACTGGTGACATTTTGGACACGCTGAGGGACGGTCCTTTCAGTCCAAGAAGCTCTCCTGCATTTGGCGAGCTGTTGACCCCCAGACACGGGGGGTCTCGAACCATTGTGGACGGGCTACTGAGGGACGGCTTCAGGGGTGAAGGAGCAAAGGGAGGAAATTTGCAAAGTGATGTGAGCCTATACGCACAACACCCAGATGCAGAGGGAAACGATTGTTTTCACAACTACCATCACACTGACACACACACATTGGAAGATATAAAATTTTTCATATCCAATCTGAATTTGCTAGCAAAGAGTTTTGATTGTTATCAAAAGAATGCGATATTCTGACATTCATCTCCTTCTTCCTATTCTTCTTCTTCTTATTATTATTATTATTATTATTATTATTATTAGGACAATACAGCATTTAAACAAAGTTTATAATTGAACTAAAATAGGAAAAGTGGAGAAAACACTGATTCCCCAGCTGGGCTCCTCCGACACCGGCGTCCCGCTGCGGTGCAGCACTGGATTCACTTTTATATGTGTTGGTGGGAGGAAAATTCCGGAAAGAAAGCTCCCATTTTTCTCCTCACCGCGGCTGAATCCCTGGACACGTTTCCACTGTTGCACAAGGAAAGAGGGGGAGGGGAAACCGAGGGTCGCAGCCTCTGAGAAAGGCACCTGGCATCAATATTGTTGTGCTGCATCCACTCGCTCACTGGAACCCCCCACGTCGGTTTCACGCAGCTCCACTTTTACCTCTTCCTCCCCTCCCATGGCTTTGTGCTCCTCGCTCAGGAATTTGTACCTTGTTTTACCAGCCTTCCCCGGCCAGCGTGCGGCTGGCCTCCACACGTTTCCCCCAATGAGTATCACTTACATTTATTATAAGGAATTATTTGTGACAGTTGCCAGGTATGACCCTTACTCGGCATGGTATCAGGGCGCCGCCACACGAGCCGAGTTTCACCTCCCGCAGGGAGAATTCGAAGCTTCTCCAGTTTGCGCCTTCGCTTAAATCATCAGTTTAACGCGAAAACACCACGAAATACCACATCCTGAGCAGTCATTCAGTGCATTTTCGGTTATGAGGGCGGTTTGCTGCCACGGTTTTTAATGCCATGATATCCTGCTGGTATCTGTTACGAAACACCTTCACATGAGTGTATTTTCCACTCTTCTTTTGTGCACTGATTCTACACTCGTCTCATGTTATCAGTCCATTCGAGATGGACGGCAAATGAGCTCACAGCTCCTGTCCTTCAAACCTGAACATTCCTCAGTTTTAGCTTACACACACATCCAGTCCATCCGAGGACGGCATAATGTCAGCGTTTGGCCTTGCTCTATGTCCCTAGTATAATAATGTAGCACCCTTGAGCAAGGTACTTACCCCAAATTGCTCCAGTAAAATCACTCAGCTGTATAAATGGGTAAATAATTGTAAATACCTTAAAATTATGCTTTGGAGAAAAGCATCAGTTAAATGAATAAATGTATAATGGTAGTGTAAAAATGATTTAGGTACAATATTTAGGGTCTTAAAACTCACCTCTTCCACACTCACTTCGCCCATCATCTCTTAAGTTCATGTAAGGTGTAAATGTTCCTGCTCTATAACTTCGGAGATGATGCCCAGAAAAACCTTTACACAGCTACTCTTGTAATGTAACACACATGTTGATATGTCTCATTAAAAAAAAAATAAATAAATTATTAGGAAGGAGATCAGGAATCATCGATATTCTGATAAAGTTTTAGGCAGCTACTCGTGTGATGAACGTTGGTTCATATGGTGGAAAGAAACAAACTAACTGCACTTAAGAATCACACGTCTGCATCTAAGTGTCTCTTCCTGCTAATGTAATGAACACGTTGTATTTTCTATGAGATTTACGTTGCTTTGGAGAAAAGTGTCTGATAAATGAATAAATGTAAATGTAATAATAATAATAAGAATAAGAAGAAGAAGAAGAATACATTTTGACTTGGTTACTCGTCTTCCTTTAACTTCCATCCTGAGCGCAGAGGTCTCGTTCCCTGAACTTCATTTATGTTCCTTTTATTTTTAAGTCATGAGAACCGAACGATCACGTAATCCTTTCCAGCTAATCGACTTCCTGCGGGCTGATTACTGAGGAAGCCATTAGCAGAAGAAAGCGCCTGGATCTTTCATCGTGGCCACAAGAGCTCGGGGGAGGTCGCACGGGCTCTGCTGCATGTGCCGCTGACTCTTCCTGCTCCTATTATTGGCGCAGTTGTGTTGTCCTGCCCGGCCTAATCATTCCCATACCGGCTTCCCTCTCGGGGCTCTACTGGCCGCCGGACCGGGGGAGATGCCCTGGCCCTCCCGTTAGAGGTTTATCTCCCTCTACAGAGACGTCCCCGTGTCGCCCCCAGACTGCACGGAGATGATGAGCCGTCGCGGCCGCTGTCACAGATGGCACTAATGGCGTAGGGTGGGAGGCTGCTGCGGGAGACCGGTGACATATGCTAAGTCGCAGAGCCATCGCCGTCGCGTGTATGAGGGGTCCGAGTTTGTAGAGGGGCAACGCAAAGAAGGGAAGTGGCAGAAAACAAACGAGCCTCTCGTGCTCAGCTACGGGGTCGCGACCGCACAGAGCGTTCGGGACGGGTGACCTGGGGTGCGGCTGCGGGACGGCGCCCGTGTGCGCTGGGGGGGGGCGGCGGCTCCTCGTCTGCTCTTTGGCCCGGTGACAGGCCCGGTTACGTGGTAACGCGCAGAGTGGTGACAGAACGCATCGGCCGAGGGGCGAGCGGCGCGTCGGACACGTTGCGGAAACACCCCGCGTCCGACAGTAACCGTCCAGTCAAAGAATTCTTCTGAGCCCAGTCCACCTCCAGGGTACATGAGGACAACGGCTGTCTCGCATTTTGGTGTTTTAAAATTCCATAAGCACACAAGAATACATATATAAATATGTAATAGAAACCATAATATATATAATATATAAATATATATGTACACATATATATACACATATAACATATATGCACGTATACGACTGTTTCACATTTTTGTGTTTTAACATTGCATAAGCACACAAGTATACTTATATAAATATGTAATATAAACCATAATATATATATATATTATATAAAAAATATATGCACACATTTATTACACATATAGCATATATACAAGTATGTGTGTTTGTGTTTTCTATATATTCTGTGTAACTTTAAAGCACATTGCTATATAAATCATTAAGAAAAAAGACTTTGAAACAGGTTTTTCTTCTCAGGAGGCTGAAATTTCATCTTTTCAGACATATATGGAAGCTGAAAAGTGCAACTGTAGCCAAATATGTGACTGTGAGGGATTACAAAGGACACATAATGAGTCATTATGGAGAAACCTGAGCATCACGGTTAAAGCGCTCGGCGTCCGGCATGTGACTTTATTTACTTTAAAATCTTTCGCTCATCTGCATCCTTTAATAAAAACATGTAAAATAAGGGATGCGAAGAAAAAAAAAAATCCAAGTACACAAATGTCATTTAATGGCGAGGCAACGTGGTAAAGGGGAAAACAGAGTAAGTGAAAGCAGAATTAGAAAAAAAAGGAAGTGCTTCTCCCATTTCTGAAACTACATACTGTAAATACCCTCGAGACGGGAGTCCGGCTGGTAGTAATTTACCTTCTTTTAACATTTGTATGTCAAGGCTTATCTTACAGATTAACTCCTGTTCCTCCAGAGCCTGAGTGGAATAATAAACAAGAGGTATTTTTTAATTTTTTTTAATGCAAAAGTTAATTGAAATGCTTACTGAAAAAAAATGTTGCATTAATGTGCCTTAGAAAAAAAAGAGAAATTATTTTATTTATAAAATGTGCATTAATTCATTGATGTTCACTTTGCACTGAATTGTATTTCATATGTTTTATTTATTCTTACCTACAAGACTGAAAGGAGGCCTGTGACGCAAGTACGTATATTCAACAATTAGCGAAGCTCTAAATTCATTATTTTCCAAAGGTTCTTACTAGTGTTGATAAAGATAATGCTTCGCTATTTCATAACGGATAAATATTTCTTGTAAGCAAATTTTTCCTGTGTTCTCGTCAATAGAAAAAAAGGCTGGAGACGACTGATGTCAAGTTGACTGTCTCCGTCAGCTTGATCTCCTCAAGTCTGACTCTAAATTTTGCTGTTAAAACATCTCAGGAGACGCGGTGGCTGTTTAAGAGCAGCTGCTTCGCGTTCGGTTTTGTTTTCCCGCATAACAGCCGAATCAAAGGGCCTTTTCGGAACGTGACCATGTCGATGACGCTGCGGGGAAATACTGCATAGTGAGCGCAGTGAGACAGGTCTCGGTGCACCACGAGAGGCCCGGAGCTCATCGACACTTTTACCTTATTTATTACCTTTCCAAAAAAAAAAAAAAAATGTGGCGAGACACAGCGGGAACTTTGGTCGTGGTCAAAATGGCAAGATTTCAATGTTATGGCTTTGAAGTCGAGGTCAATCACTGCCCATCTCTTCACTGACCTGCGCTGAACCATTAGGAACAGCCTCGCTGACCGTCTTCATGAACGTCAAGCTCTTCTTGCTGGTTCCCGGACAAGAGAAAAATTTAATTTCCCTGAAAGGAGGGACCTCGTTTTTGACCTTCTTGTAGGACCATGCGACCATTAGCTTTTAAACTCCTGCTGCTGTTCCTACCTACAATTTTCAGTTTATCGTATTTTTCCGGTCATCGTGCTCAAAGTGTCGTTTTTGTTTGGCTGACAGAACACACTCAGCTTCCTGAACTTAGAAACACAACCAGAAATTTGATCAAGCAGATATACCTCAGTTTATTCCCAGGGCTAATTAGGGTCAATAAAAATCTCACATAAATCTGTAATTAATCATAAACTCTCTTAAATAAAATTAAATATTTTTATTTATTTTTCCAATTTTATTAAACTGCTCTTCCAGTGCAGCGTCCCCGTGTTCCAGCACCCATCTCAGAAACTTGGGGCGCGAGGCAGTGGGCGCCGGGTACGAGACACCAGTCCATCACGACACTTTATTTTATTATCTGGAGATGGTGCTCTTGAATGCCATAAACAGACTTCAGTAATAAACATAACACATTAATCCACTCATGGCAGATATTACCACATTAAAGACTTTGTTTCCTTTATTGTACATTAAAACCATCATTTCCATTTTCAGTGTTTTTCTACGGTACCTCAGTGTATGTCAACACTCTATACTACTATCACATACATTATAACTGTATTTTTAAAAATGGCAAATAATAAGTCTCTATGTAGTTTACATACAGACAGTTGACAGTGGAAAGTAATTTTGATTTTTGATATAGGGATATTGCTTTTAATTTTAAAAAACTACAAATAAACAACAAAAAACAGTCAACACTCGGGAAATACTTAAAACAGTCGATGTCTGTGTTTTCATATTCTAGTGAATTAAATACAATTATTAGTTAACATTATGTCAGCTATATTCTTATGTGAAATGTAATTAGCTTTTCAACTCTAAAACAGATTGCATTTATGAAACTAGTATAAATCAGTACACATCTACCATTAATACAATAAAAAAAAATTATTATGACACTATTAAAATGTACCTTCTCAACATTAAAATTTATTTTTCATTAAAAAAACCAATATTAATAATATGTTTAAAGTTAGAGTAAAACGCGCCATTGGTTAATTTCGCAGCTGTAACTCATACAGATGCCGTTTCACACTGTTTAAAATATCAGTTTGCTAATGATCTAGAAGCGGAAAACCTGCTGGACGTGTAGCTGAGCTCCTACCTGCTGAAATTACACTGATTTTATCCTCCCTGCTCGGCGCTCTGAATACACCTGGGGAAATCGCATGTTTTCTCAGGAGTGCTGGCAGCGAAATGTCGCAGTGAAATGTGAATATATTATGGATTTACAGGTTTTCTCATGAAATCGGGTTCCTAGTTGCTGGTCTGTCGTGTATTGTGCCGCACTGTATTGTCTTTTGATTGATAACACTAACACATTATAAATCACTGCCCTTAGCTCTCAAATTTAATTTCACTTTCGTGCAGACCAAGAATAACCCACCGCCCCATAAGAGCCACCTAACTGGTAAGAAATCCATGAGAAAGAGACAAGGAATCCAGTCAAGTGCAGTGATTGAACTGCTGTAAGAGAGAAAGTCCACAAGTGTCCACTCTTTGGCAACTGGAAAGTCATGTGGGCGAGAAAATGACCACTGCGAAATCTCAAATTCGTGCCTTTTTTTTAGAAAAATAAGCACTATCCAAAAAAGGGGAAAAAAAAACAATTATTCAGTGTTGATAATCACAAGTATTAGCCCTGCAGGACAAGTATCCCCCAGGTGAGGAGGATGTGCTGAGGAAGTAATTCAAAAGGCTTCTTCATCAGACCATGTGGTCATGGGCATCGGTGAGGTGAGCTCAAGGATGAACCGAGCAAAGATGGCCAAAAAAACGTTTTGTGCACTATTATTTCCAGATTTGTTTATAGTTTATAATTTATTTATTAGACCGAATTTTATAGGACCTGGAGAGGAGGGCCGCTCCCCCGTCGGCCCAAGGTTCAAAACAGCATTTTTCCTGGTATTAAGGGAATTTTTAGATGTGTGGGAACAATCCTGGAGAAAGGTTACATCTCGTGATCAGATTTCAAGGAGCCGGAACATAATTCCGGCGTTGACGACAGGCTCCGTTTAGACACCCGGGGTCACAAGAGCACACCTGGGCAGCGGGAGACGCCGCGCTAGATCACCTGTGTAATGTATCTGCGCTCTCGGCCGTGATGTAAGGGCTCACTATTCGAGGAATGTGGTGCTCTTTGAGACCGCAGAGCCAGCACGCGCGCGCGCGCGCACACACACACACACACACACACACACACACACACACACACACACACACACACACACACACACACACAGTGCCCAGTGCAGACAGTTTCTGTGGTTTCTTCAGCAGAAACGACCAGCGGAGCTCATCAAATCCCAAAAAAGAAACAGTTTCGTGTGAAAAGTACAATATGCATGTCTTCACCACTCCTCTGGGAAAGTTTTACTGTCCTTGGCCTCAGGTACTTGTCATAGTAAACAAGTTTTTTTCATGCCTGCAAATTCCATTTGTTTTTAGTGTCTTTAGTGCAACTTGCAAATCATTTACTCTTCAACTTTGCTTTAAAATAATTTATTTTCGTCTATTAAATGTAATGAAGAACTGCTGGGACAAAATTACTGGAAAACTGAAATAAGGGGAAACAAGAATGGAAATAATTTGCGAGTTTCGTTTTAAATCTTATTAAAACGTGTTCATGCAAGTTTTTTGTTTTTTTCTTGACTTGCATTTCTCACAGATACTTTCACAAAAACAAGGAAGTTGCACTAATTCATAGCAGCTGGACTTTAAAAAAATTATTTTCTCTGAACGCTTGAAAGTATCGAACCAGAGATGAATTCTTCCAGTAGAAATGCAGGTACAACGAATGTAAAAATAATTAAAAACAATTAAGTACTTGAACACTTTCTCAGAATAACTTCACGTGTGGAAAACGTACCTTTGTGTGACCCTGCGGAGGTCAGAAACACACCGTTCAAACACATTTCCCATTGGTCAAACAGTGTTGCGTCAACTTTTCACTCCTATCCTTGATTTTTTGCCTCATTAATTACAAGCTGTTCAATTGAAGGGTTATATAAATATTGGAATTTAAATTATTTCATTTCACAGATAGAAAAAAGTGTATTTGTCATTTTATTTCCCCTCAGTGGGTCTAGGATCTCAGTCAGTCTCAGAGAACAGATGTAGACATGCTGGCAATGTGGAGTTTTTACTTTGCCCCAGCATCCGTCTTAAAATGGGCGTCACAGCGAGGAGCGCTGCTGTCTCACCGAGTCTGCATGGTGTGAGGATGTGGGTTCGATTCCCGCTCAGTCTGTGTGGAGTTTGCTCGTTCTCCCTGTCTCTGTGTGGGTTTTCTCTGGGTGCTCTGGTTTCCTCCCACAGTCCAAAGACCTGCTGTTCAGGTTCACCCATAGCGTGTGAGTGACAGAGAGAGTGTGTTCCACTGTTGTATGGATGAGTGACCCACTGTATGTAGTGTATCTGTAAGTCACCACGGTGAATAAGGTGTGTGGGCTCATAACATCACATAGAGTTCATTGGAAGTCGCTTTGGAGAAAAGCGTCTCCTAAAAAAATGTAAAATGTGCCGTGAGAAACAAATTCTCATCTATCTCATAATTAATTAATTAATTGCTTTCTTCTGGACAATTTCCACGAAAGAACCGAGCGCACCCACCTTTGTGAAAAAGGGACGGCAAAGCGATGTAAGGAAGCCACAGTCTGAAACGGCCCACCAAGAAAGTGCAAATGCATTCTCACGCTGGGCCAGGGACCAAAGGTCAAAGGTTAGAGTATTTCACAGGTATGATCACGTTGCACTGAGTAATAAATTCCAGAAGTCCAGACCTTGCACAGTTCCTCTGAATTGTCACGCAGACCAAATGTTAATTTTTCTAGGGGAAGAAAACAGAAATGCTGAGATCCCCACACACTGTGTTCACAGAGAGAACTCCAGGTGTCGACCAGAACACCGAAATATGTACCGACGGATCTCGGAAGACGTACATGAGCATCGAAAGGAGCGTCACCTTTCTGGACCGGATCACCGAAATGAGCAATTCGTGTTTCTCCGCTTTGACTTTTCCATCCCGCAATAAACGTCGTGTCTCTCGTTGAGCCGCAGAGCGGGCCTCGCTGGGGCGGGGGAGGGGGGGCATCTCGAAGAGGGCGGCAGCCGGGGCCACGGCCGCACGCGGGCCCCCCGGTTCCCGTTGCCGTCGCTTCGCGGAGTTTGCTTGGATTTTCCCCATTCGGGAGCACTTCTAATGGCGTACGGCGAACGAGAGAGCGGCTGAAATAGTGTGAATAATTAACTTGTTGCATGCGCAGAGAGCAAAGTAGGGATAAGCTCCGTGTTCTGGTCTGAAATCGTCTCACATGCCACCGTTTCATGTGCGCTTTGTGCGGAACACCCACAATTCAATGGAGCGTCTGCCGTCGAAGGGGTTTACAGAGGGGTTTTTCCTCCCCGATTAACATTACCATACCCCGGCGCATCCGAAAACATTATGTTGACAATACTCGCACATGTTCTCTAATAATTTGTGCACGCTTTGCGGGATATTAAGAAGGCTTAGGCATGTGAGACGAAATGATTTGAACCCACTTGGTACGGGCGCACGTTTGCAGTGAGAATCTAATTGATTTATTTATTTATGACATGATGCATTACAATTTTTAAACTGAGATTTGCTACTATAATGCGGCTTCAGAGGGGGGTTTAGCGCCACTCCTGAGAGCCTCGCAAAGCTCAAACCTTCCAAGAATGTTGATAAGCAGATCCCCTACATGAAATCTCCCAGCCTCGGCTGGATGTGCCCCTAATCGTTTTATTTACAGTTACAATAAAGACGACTCTTAATGGCGCTGTGAAATAATAGGCTGCCGAGGAACAATCGGAACGGTCCTAAGCGCATTCCAATTTTCGCATTAGGCTAATCGACGGGTGGAAGGAAATAAAGACATCAGCTGGATGAAACGAGCGTAATTGGAGAATAATGTAGTTTAGTTTGCTCTAATCTTCCGCATAATATTAAAATGTTCCAAATGCGCCCCAGCTGCAAGTAATCACCTCTGGAGGGGAAGTGGTGTGGGGAAGCAGGTACTTCAAGAGGAGCCGGCGCCGCGGCATCCTGGGCGCTGCGTCGAAATGCGCTCTCCCTCCCTCCCTCTCTCCCTCGCTCCCTCTCCCTCCTTCTCTCTAGCACTCCGCCGTCCCTCAACCACATTTCCGTAACGTGGGACGAACCAACGGCGATATCGTTGGCTGCGCGCCGCTAACGGTCAAAGGCTCGGCTAGCTCTTCCGCCGCTCGACGCTTTCCGACACGTGCTGCAAAGTCGGAGTCCTGAGCCGGCAGCTTCCATTAGCTACGTGCTCCTCACGGTTACCGCCGCTGCGCGCTTCATCCATTACATCGGCCTGTTTTGGGCTCGTGCTTCCGCTCCTCACGGGCCCGTGTCCGCAAATTAGCGAAGGCGCTACAAGTTAGCGAAATCAGCTCCGAGATCCGTTGGTCCCGATCAGTCCGGGCGGCGTCGCTCCCCTTCTCTTGGCGTCGCGGGAAGAGGCCTTCGTTTTTTTTGCGGCCAAAACGGAAATCCGAGCGAAGTTTTCCCGCACGTTCCGCCCCCCGAGATTTTCCTCGGAAAGTTGCGCGCAGAGAGCTGCAGTCGGCGGTAGCCTCGCCGTGGAACGCAACCAAGGTTATTTGTCTTCCCCTTGGCTTGGAGTCGCCTGTGATTTGAAGGCGAAACGAGCTGCGAGGCTGCGCTTCAGCGCTGTCATTGTGCACGAAAATTGTCATTAGTCAGTGGAACAAATAACGTAGAACCGTCATGGCTGCCTTTGCGCCGCATCTAAATACAACAATGAATTAATCAAATTAAAATTCCTTGTTATGCGATTTTGGTTTAATTTCCACAACCAAACCCTATTTAGGGTCTGACAAAACCAGAAAAGGCAAGTCACACTTTGGGGCTCAGTAACAGTGTTATATTAGCGAAGAATTATCAATCCTTTAAGCTAATTTGGATAACTTGGGAAGCATAAAGTGAGCTCTGAGAATGTAGTGTCTGCTTAGCCCCCCCCCCCCGACTACACGCACAAATGCACTTTGTTTCTCGCGTTGATCGCCTGCCATTTATGACACATTAAATCCCGCAAATTAATATAAATCTACAAAAGGTTTTACCGACGGCCGCGTTGCGAGAACGAGGCGGCGGCGGCGGCGGCGCTCAGAAGCCGTCGGGAAGGGCCCGCAACTTCGAAGGAGCGCCGGGGGCCCCCGGTTGCGCGAGCGCCGGCCTCCGCGTCCCTCCGGAGCCCTTGTGGTGCTGCGTGTTTAATTGGAGACGCCGGGGCCTCTGCGCAGTCAGGCAGTTTCGGCGATCGCCATATGCCCCGACTAAACGGAGCGGCGGCCCAAAGCAGGGGGAGCCCGTCTGTCATTAGCCCCTCGCCTGGCGCACGTGGAAACTCATTTAGCCCCATGCTGGACCTTCATTATGATAGACTTGTATCAGATGGCATTTCTGGCTGGGCGCTGGCTCTTGGCGAAAGGGGGGCGGGCGTCACCCCTCCCCCCCAGCCTCCATCCCCAGCAGGGCCGCGGTCCTCCAGCAGATGCTCCGCTGGGCTTTGTGGGGGAACTACCTCGGCACGTCGCTCGCTGACCTCCGCCGTTCACCACATCCCCCCACATCCTACCCCCTCCGCTCAAATCCTCTCCGTCCCCCCTGTCCCCCAACTCCAACAACACACACACAAAAAAGAAAGAAACCTCAGAAATTCAAATGTTTTCAAGCAAATAGAGGAAACAAATTTTACCCTGTTTGCTGACAGTCCTTCTACCTCGGGACTCTAATAAAAAGTCAATGAACCAGGGAAGTCAATATATTCCAATAACAAAGGCAGGACAGCTGTCATTTCTCAGCTCTTTGGCTCTTATGAAAATATGCGCGTACGCGAGGACGCAGCGGACGGGTTTGCGAAAGTCGGAGGCGACAGAACGCACGCACTGCGCGGGGCAAAGGGCGAGACCCCCAGGCGAAACCCCCAGCCGTGACCCCTGGCGGAGCGCTGCCCACCGGTCTCCTAAAGCTCTGTCAGCTATCCACGAGAACACGGATACGCGCAAAAGCAAACGAAAAACAAGAGCGCCGGAATATCCCAGAAGGCCGTGCGTTTCGCAGAAGCAATTTCTTACTTTTAACCCAGTTCTGGTCCCTGCTCTGTGGCGCGAATACAAATTCAATCAATGCTGTTTTTTAATATCGCCGTTGTTTGGCATGAACCGGAAAGTAAAAGTATTATTTAAATATCATTCGATAATGCAATATTATTCCAGAATAATATCGAGACACATATTTTTATGAAATGCCGTTTGCTGGGAAACCATGAAAAATGAATATTATAGGCTGGATAGGAAGACTTTGCTGTGTTCTTACCCTCCTTGGAGAGTTTGAATAAGGCCCCACACACACACACACACACACACACACACACACACACACACACACACACACACACACACACACACACAGATCAGCAATATAGCTGGTTTCTCAGCACCTTTGCACCGGGTGGTTTGTGCGTTGCACTTTTGTGGAGCGGAACAGAGGATCAGCGGAATGTGAAGAGGGGGAAGCTGAACGGAGCCGTACAGGAGACTCTGGAGGCCATGAAGGGCTTCATGGGGGGTCTGTGAGTCTGAGTGAGTCTGAGTGCCGCCTCCACTCCCCTCACCGCAGGAGGAGTGACCCTGCAAGAAATAAGACAAGAGAAGTACAAGTGAACTGCGGCTGTGTTTCCCCGTGACAGTCTGAGCTCCTCTCTTTCACGTCACACTTAAATCAACTTGAACAACTGTTCTCAAATTCTAGAAATTGGGAAATTATTAGGAAAGGAATGAATCAGCGCCGCTGTTCTAGTTCAGATGTTACAGGCGTTACTGCTGACGACGGAAACACCTCACAATTGGTACGCAACCAAAATACGTTTATTACACTGTTATTACTCCATGTGCGTGTGTGTGCGTGTGTGTGTGTGTGTGTGTGCGTGTGTGTGTGTGTGTGTGTGTGTGTGTGTTCAGGTTTGTTTGCACCACCAGGTGCGGCAATGTGCTCAAGTGTGGTGAGGACGGCAGAGTGAGCAACGCTCCACCAGATCTCGACCACTTTAAAAACACGCTTAATGGCCTCATATTTCCTCCAGGCGAGATCCACAAACACCAGCGGAGGTGCGGCGGTTCCCCCCGTCTGCCACCAATGGAAGCACCTGTAGGCGATGTGGCGGCTCACCTGTCCTCACTGCTAATGTGACGCAGGTGAACCTTCCCAGCTTGGACTGCTGGGCCCCAGCGACTCGGCGGGGGGGAGCGGGGGTGATAGTTGGGGGGGGGGTCAGGGCCCAGTCACAGAGGGGCATCTCTGCAACGCTTCCCGGAGCTGATGGCCATCAGATGAGCACAGCAAGGCCGGCAATGTTTCTCCCCTCTTTCCTTAGCAAAAGCTTCAGGTGTGGAACCATCCAAGTGTGAATTAGACTGGAAAACACGTGTTACATGACAACTGTACTTAAGCGCCACCTAGTGGCAGATCAACAGATTCATGCCGCTCAACAGCATAATGAACGCAGTACAGTACAGTGGAGTACAGTACAGTACAGTGCCTGCACTGTGGTTTTACTGAGGTTAAAATAATACATGTTCAAGAAGCATAACTGATCAAAAAAGTTCTTAAATTCAAAACTGTTATGAAGAGCATTTGTGCCATTATTATAATTACTTTGTTTTTATAATAATAAGCCATTATTAGACATGAAAAGCTTGAATGTACCTCAGTTTTCTCCTGAATAAAAAATAGTTGGCTTAAGTTTCAGCATTGTTCAAAGTGCCCTTGAATGCAGTCCTGTCAACGTACATTCTCGTTGAGGTTTCTGCTTGAAGTGATGCCCATCCTCATCAGTCCCAAAGATTGTGTGATGACAGTGACACGCCGCTGTCACACTGGATACGCGTCACGTTCCCCACGGTCTCATGTCACGTCTGGCCCAGGGCTTATTAATAGCCGCCTTATTTTTACCACAACAATGGAAATTTGCATTATGCACTTTCCATCTCCAATGCGCCTCCCAGGACATCGGTGCGGCCCTGATTTGAGAGAGCAGACCTCTCGGTAGAGACTAGAGAATTAGCCTGCTTCACAACTGCGTAAGCATCCCTGCAGAGATTTCATTCAGACACAAGGGACTGAAACAAACACACACACACTTTCAGAACCACTTGTCCCATACAGGGTTGCAGGGAACCAGAGCCAACCTGATAACACAGGGCATAAGGCCAGAGAGGGAGGGGACACACCCAGGACAGGACACCAGTCCATTGCAAAGCACCCCAACCAGGACTCAAACCCCAGACCCACCAGAGAGCAGGACTGTGGTCCAACCCACTGTGCCACCGCACCCCCCAGATTGAAATAGAGATTGTGTCAATACTAGAGGACACTGATAAAGGGTTAATTCTAGAACCTCAGCATGGCTTAACAGAAAAATGCAGTAGAGATCCCACAAAAAAAAAAACTAAATGCAAAAGTCAAGTTAAGGTGTTGGTGGAAAATATCAAAACATAGTTTCTTAAGTGAAATTAAGTGCACGCAAAAACTCGACCCAACTTTCATTACTAAGCACACACACACACATTTTCAGAACCGCTTGTCCTTTACGGGGTCACGGAGCCTAACCCGGCAACACAGGGCGTAAGGCTGGAGGGGGAGGGGACACACCCAGGACGGGACGCCAGTCCGCCGCAAGGCACCCCAAGCGGGATTCGAACCCCAGACCCACTGGAGAGTAGGACTGCGGTCCAACCCACTGCGCCACCGCATCCCCCCATTACTAAGCATTTATTCTTAATTATTATAATTACTAGGAAATAGGTTCACGACATTTAAAGCACAAGAGTTCAGCTTCGGTCTTCGAGTGCTGCTTGGAACTCCAGCTGTGGTCCAGCAGATGGTGCAGTAGTTAGAGCCACCTCCTTAGATCTGCGGATTTCGGGATTCAATCCCACACCCTGCTGTAGTACCTTTGATGAAGGATTTCAGCCAGAACTGACATAGTAAAAAATGACCCCGCTTTATGAATGTGTATTGGGCGGCATGGTGGCACAGCAAGTAGTGCTTCTGTCAAACAGCACCTGGGTGGTGCGAAAGAATGTGGGTTTGATCCCTGCTCAGTCAGTGTGGAGTTTTCATGTCCTCCCCATGTCTGTCTGGGTTTCCTCTGAGAGCTCTGGTTTCCTCCCAGTGTGTGAGTGACAGAGAGAGAGAGAGTGTGTGTGTGTTCCACTGATGTATGGATGAGTGAGCCAGTGTAAGTAGTGTATCTAGCAGTGTAAGTCACCGTGGTGAATAAGGTATGTGGTCTCATAACACTACATAGAGTTCATTCAATGTTGCTTTGGAGAAAAGTGTCTGATGAATAAATGTTTAAACCAGGGTTAACAGTATTGTAAGATGCCTGGTGCGCTCACACAGGGAAGTCACACTCCTGGACACCTGTCCAGATCCAACAATAAATCTTATTTTTTCTCATTGTTGGAGCACGCGCTGCCAGTCGTCTCATAATGACTACATAATCATTACTGTCTGAGCAGCGGTAACCGCACCCGGTCATAAAAGCAGAAGCAGAACCGCACCTCGGGTGACTGCAGCTGTCATAGGTCGACCGTCAGCCGCATCCAGTACTACGTTTTACTGGAAGAACTGCTTTCCTCACCTTGGCAGAATTGTTTGCTATGCAGCGGGACAATAGCAGAGGATGGTTGGCTCCATCAGCACAACTCGGTTTGTTTCTACTCGCTGCAAGAAAAAAAAAAAAGATGTAGAAGCACTGAACCAGAAGTAGAAATTGGAGAAGAGATGGGGAAAAAGTCAGAAGAAGGTTTTGTTTGCATGCAGAAGCCTTTGAGAAGCTTCCTCGATCCAACATGTGCCATTACTCTGTTCCGTTGTCCTTTATTTGTCTCACCTCTGAGGTCCATTTCACTTGTACATCTTTCACGGCGAACGGGTGGTTTGACCCCCCCCCCACGTTTTTCTGCGGTCGCAAACATAGAAGACTCCCATCTGGTTTTAATCGAGACGCATCGATTCAAAGCATGACGGCCCACGTCGGGAGATGACAGGAAGCACGTTCCCATCTGCTTCGTGTCGCGAGTTACTGGGCCAGGCCTCGCCCGGTGATCCTCTCTCACCCGGGTCGTCGCGGGACGTCTCCACGTCCCCTGTCGCCGTGCGGCTGGTCACCTGACAAACGGTGCAAAATTCCAGCGCGGTTAATTTGTCCTGTAACAGTGCGAGTCGCTTTAATCTAGAAAGGTGCCGGTTAAAGGAATAAATGTTATATGAGCTGGAAAATAATATGAATGTAATAAACGTCCGGATTTGCCAGCGAGTGAAATCGGGTCCTTTGCTGCTGCTTTTCCTCGGCTGAATGAGCACCAGGTGATGACAGGAGCAGCGGCTCTAATCCCTGCAGCCCCTTAATGCTCCGTCTTTTCCCGAATGTCATACGGAATTACGCGATTTGCTGTTTGCGGAAATATTAAAATTCATTCCAGTTGATGTTTCTGAGCCACCGTCGCTCCGCTTGTGTGGTGACGGTAAGGTGGGGGTCCCTCTCCCGTGTCCTTCATCACTTCTACGCCGAACAAAGACCGAAGGCCATTCAGCCTCAGACGTCCATCACTGGGGTGCCGGAAACAAGGTGTCTGGGACCCCCTGTGGAACGTGACCAACCCCTCCGTCCAGCGACTGACCGGCTCCGGCCAAAACTCCAGCCACAGCATTCTCCTTCGTGATGGATGTGGTGTAACTTTTCAATATTTAAAAAGAATCATCAAAATACCAGGCGGCACGGTGGCACAGTGATTAGCGCTGTCGTCTCAGAACGCCCCTGTGGGTGCTCTGGTTTCCTCCCACAGTCCAAAGACATGCTGTTCAGGTTCACACACAGTGTGCGAGTGACATCGAGAGAGAGTGTGTTCCACTGATGAGTGACCCAGTGTAAGTAGTGTATCTAGCAGTGTAAATCACAGCAGTGAATATGGTGTGTGGGCTCATAACACTACACAGAGTTCACTGGAAGTCGCTTTGGAGAAAAGCGTCTTGTTCACCGGCCACACACGGACACCTGTGCGGAAAACAATAAACAAACCTTATATTCCGAAATAACCTGGAACGGCTGGCGACAGGCAAATCAAATGCGTCACGGAGAGCAACGCTGAAAAACACTCTCGTCTCGACACGTCACGCACACTGGAAGGCGACTGGCGCTTTGAGCCGCACTCCTTACATTCGCACACTTATTGTGTTTGGCACGCGTGAGCACCGGGCCCCTGTTCAGCTGGAAGGTCCCAGGGAACAGGTGGCCAGCAGAGCGCCGCTGTTCCATCTCGCTGTATGAGGAGGAATGTGCTTTTAGTCCGTCGCTCTGTCACACTCCGTCCGTAAAGCCCTGCGCAACTCCAGCGCAATTTACACACCGTTTACCAGGGACTGTTCCTGGATTAGGGGGCGCGGTGGCGCAGTGGGTTGGACCACAGTTCTGCTCTCTGGTGGGTCTGGGGTTCAAATCCCGCTTGGGGTGCCTTGTGACGGACTGGCGTCCCGTCCTGGGTGTGTCCCCTCCCCCTCTGGCCTTACGCCCTGTGTTTCTGGGTAGGCTCCGGTTCCCCCGTGACCCCATATGGGACAAGCGGTTCTGAAAGTGTGTGTGTGTGTTCCTGGATTATAATGTTGAGAAACATCTAAAAAACACTTTTAAAACATCACATCACTCAATTCCCCTTTAACAGCTAAGGCATGGGAGGGCAGCGTGTTGCCCGTTGCTTCTCATATACCGAAACCGTGCAACATTTCTAAAATTATTAATACTGTATATATTACCCCTACCATCAATATTATGCATTTTATCACATTGCATTATAATAGAAAAATATACTTTACGTTACACAATCTTGTAACAGGCAACACACCTGAATAAAATGCAATGAACGTGATGGTAACGTTTCACCTCGTACATATAAGATGTAGCGTGTCACTTTACTACGATTGTCACTCAAGTGGCCCTCAAACCCGTTCACAGCAATGACTGTGGCCCTTGGCCTAAAAGGTTGGACTGCGTTGAGTTATGGTGTTGAGGGCTTTACACAAAGTTGTGTGTCTGTATGTCTCGCATTGTGTCCGCACACGTTAAGCAAACATTTATGAGAAGTGCAGTGTGTGGTCAGGAGTGTGTGCACAGCAGTCACCTTGGGTTGGTCCCCCGGCTCTGTGCTTCGGTGGCGGCAGCCCTGTGTCCGGAACTAAAGGCCACGTCTCTCCCAGGTCTCTCACCAGTTGGCACGTCGATGCCCAGCGCCTGCTTTGAGAGGAAGATTCAGCCGCGGAGCGAGGAACCTGGCTCGGACCCGGTCCGACGCCTCTGACCCACTTACTGCCGGCGCGGTTGCCAGGTCTGCGCACGACCTTGCGAGCCGAGATTGATGGTGTGGCCACCAAGCTTCTGGCCAGTAAGTGACCCTAAGGTGTCCGGAACACCGACGCGAGGGGGACGTGTCCTAGCAGGCAGCTGGCCAGCATCCCCCCCGCCCCCCTTAATATTCTCAACATTATGGCCTGAGCCAAGATTACCCATATGGTCCAGGTGTGAGGTCTCCTGGAGAAGAGGACAACGGTGGTCACAATGGTCATGAAGGCCAAATCACCCAGCCTTTGGACCTTTTCTCTCAGTAGCATTTCCATGCGCTCATCAGTCTCACATTATTATCCGAAGCGGTTTAAGATTAACCTGCTTACCCCGTTTAACCCTAACCTAATTATTTACCCAATTATACAGCCGGGCAATTTCTACTGCATCAACTGAGGGTAAGTACCGTGGTCAAGGGTACTACAGCAGGAGGCAGGACTCAAACCCGCGACCTCCAAGACGACACGGGGGCGGTTCGAACCACCGCGCTACCTGCAGCCCGCTCTCCCCAGACGTCGTCATGACGGCCCCAGCAAGCGTTGAAATAGATTTTCCTGCAAAACACTCAGTAATCACCGTGAAAAGTAATTAGCGATGACACAATATGCTTATTAAAACACACAAATATAGTCAGTGAGCACTTGAAGGCATCAAATGATATGTCAAAGACAACAACTAATTTATTAGTCAAATTAGCTCTAGCGGTGCCAGACTTCCAAACAAACGGTTACGAATATTGGGGGCAAACAGGGAAGAGTGGCGTGAAAGAGTGGATGTGCAGCGACGCCATCGTTTCCCGCCATTGTCACGTTCACTGGAACTGACGCCTAGCTGCGCTCGAATGGCGCAGGACGTATCGTCCACCTAGTGCTCCGCTCACAACTCTCATTATTACCCAATTACAATTACAATTACAATTGCAATTACAGTTACGCTTCGAATCACGTGGTTTCGTCTCCCCGCACTACAAACACACGCTCTTGTTTTCTTCGCCGCTGCTGCTGTTTTTATAGCCGTTGATTTCGTCACATTTTCTGGTGTTTTAACTACAATATTGTGGTAATTAGTATTTTTCAACCTATATAATGACGTTAAAATAAACATAATTTTAATGTAGTTCGTAAACATTTTTACTTCGAATTCTGTTTCCTTACCGAATTTTCACTTTAACCACATGAAACTATGTAAATGTAAATAAATTTAGGCTGTGCGTATGATATTGTAATTTAAAGGTACAATTTTAATTTTGCTAGTTGTTTAAGTCACCACTATTGCCATTACATTCAGTGATATAGGGGAATTACGATTTACGAGTAACATTAGTAGAAAAAACATTACTAAGGATTCTGTATAGTCTGGTACAGGAGGAGGCCCATGGGGGGGGACACACCATGAGTTACCGCACTGGGTGACACCAACCCTAGTGACGCCACTGGAGCCGCGCGCTCCGAAAAAAACACTCGTTTTGCAGCGAGCGTGAACTAGTAGGGAGCAGAGCAGAGCCGTCGAAGAGCACATGGTGCCGAGTTACGGCACGGGACGGAGGAAGGAGAAGGAGGAAAACATTGCATTACTGCCTTCCTGTCCTGTGGTCGAGCTGAGAAGTATTGATTTCCAAAGGAATATCGTCAGTAGCTCATCAGCTGTGGGAAGTGAAGAACTGCAGAACACCTGTTTCTGACCCAGCCTCTTCAGGAACGTTTCTGATTCAGTTTGGCGTGCTTCGCTGGCATGACATATTTCATACACTTACACATACTTACAAGCAGTGTTTGAAGAGTTTCATGAACAAGAACATTTTGTAACAAATAATTTCAGTAAGAAAAAAATTAATTAATAAATAAATAAACAGATATATACTAATGAGCCATGCAACTCCTGGTCAGCAGGTAAGATGTTGCGTGTTGGAAGCAGACAGAGGAGCCTTAAGAGTCTGGAGAGCTACTCTCTGATGCATCAGTATGAGGGTACCTGTAGCGTCCGGACGGGAGTCCGACACGGACGCGCGTTGCTATTACGTCCAAACACAGACGAAATATATAATGACTTCACGTGCAGTGTGAGGTTAGACGTGTACGGTGAGTATTGTAAGACACTCGGTGGAAGTGAAACAAGAAACACGAGACCAGGAAACACACACGGTGTTGGAACTACGGTGAACAGTGACACGCTAATCTGTGAGTCTGACCGCAACCCTGAGACGTGACGAAATACCGGACAGGAACGATGGACCAGGACTGAAGAACAAGAGGCAGGAACTGACGGGACGGGCACTCGGGACTGGAACATGCACACCTAGGAAACAAACTGAGGGAACAAGAGACTACCAATCGCCAACGAAGCACAAGAGAACTGCTGATTAAGAATCCGCGACTAGTTCTGCTCCGCTGGCTCCTTTTATACCTCCATGTCCTACGAGACTGAGAGGTGATAGGTGAGCGTTAGCTAGCGGCACTGAGTGGCGCCGCCTCTGACCAGGAGGGGCAGTGACCCCGTGGGATGTGACAGTACCCCCCCCTCCAGGGGCGGCTCCAGCCGCAGAACGCCGGCGGGTAGGCGGTCGCCCCCGCCGTCGCGGAGCAGGCCGATCTGGATGACACTCATGGAAGTCCTCAATAAGAGCTGGGTCCAAGATGTCCCGTGCTGGTACCCAAGACTGCTCCTCCGGCCCATAGCCCTCCCAGTCGACCAGATAGTACAGCGTACCCCGTCTCCGTTTGGAGTCCAGGAGGGCCCTGACGGAGTAGGCAGGAGAACCATCCACATCCAACGGTGGAGGTGGAGAAACTGCTGGGCTCTGCAGGGCGGAAACACAATGGGGCTTGAGGCGCGAAACATGAAACGTGGGACAGATACGATAATGCGAGGGCAACTGAAGACGGTAAGAAACCGGGTTGATCCTCTTCAGGATCTTGAAGGGGCCGATGAAACGGGGGGCAAGCTTCCTCGAGGGCAAATGCAGTTTGAGATCCTGGGTGGACAACCATACTCTCTGCCCTGGCTGGTACAATACAGTCCTACGCCTTTTGTCGGCCTTCTCCTTTTGGTGGGATACCACCTCCTGGAGACGGACATGTGCGGATTCCCACACCGACTCACTCCTCTTGTACCAGTCGTCCACAGCTGGCAACCCACTGGTCTCCATCGTCCACGGGAACAGCGGAGGCTGGTAACCGAGCACACACTGGAAAGGAGTTAAGTTTGTGGACGAATGGACCAGGGAGTTCTGGGCGTACTCTGCCCAGGGGAGGTATCTGCTCCAATCCGCTTGATTCTGAGCACAGTAACTCCGCAGGTAACGTCCAACCTCCTGGTTGAGGCGTTCCACTTGCCCATTAGACTGTGGATGATAACCAGAGGAGAGGCTGACTGAGACTCCTAAGCGGGCAAAGAAGGCCTTCCAGACTCTTGAGGTGAACTGGGGTCCCCTGTCCGAGACGACATCCTCTGGCAGGCCATACAGCCGGAAGACATGTTGGAACAGCAGTTCCGCGGTCTCCAGGGCTGTAGGTAGACCTTTCAGAGGAATCAGTCGACAGGCCTTGGAAAAGCGATCTATGACGACCAATATGGTGGTGTTTCCATCAGAACACGGAAGATCAGTAAGGAAGTCCACCGCTATATGGGACCATGGACGGTTGGGAATCGGGAGTGGCTCTAAAAGCCCTGCTGGCAGCTGCCGTGGGACCTTGGCCTGGGCACATGTGGTGCAGGCAAGGACGAAGTCTCGTACGTCCTGTTTCATGGATGGCCACCAGAAGCGTTCAGCGAGAAGCTTCAAGGTTCGGTTGACCCCTGGGTGTCCTGTACTTGGACCATCATGGGCCCAGTGTAGGAGCTCGGACCGAACAGTGGACGGGACGTATTCTTTGTCTTGGGGCTGCTCGTTGGGACCGGGTTCTTGACGTTGGGCTGCTTGGATATCGTCCAATAAAGCCCAACGGATAGGAGCCACAAACTGCGTCGGGGACAAGATGGTGTCTGGTGGGGAGAGCTGAGGCGATACCTCGAACAAACGGGACAGGGCATCGGCCTTGCCGTTCTTGGAGCCAGGACGATAGGTCACCGTGAAACGGAACCTGGTGAAGAACATGGCCCACCGCGCCTGTCTGGAATTGAGCCTCTTTGCCTTCTGCAGATACTCCAGGTTCCGGTGATCAGTTAACACTAAGAATGGGTGCGTAGCCCCCTCTAACCAATGTCTCCACTCTTCTAAGGCCATCTTTATGGCTAAGAGCTCCCTGTTTCCTACATCATAATTCTGTTCAGTAGGCGACATCTTGTGTGAGAAATACGCACATGGATAGAGCTTCAGGGGACTTCCCTGGCGCTGTGAGAGCACTGCCCCTACCCCGGCCTCAGAAGCATCAACCTCCACAATAAAGGGCAGTTTGGGATCAGGGTGCTTCAGGATTGGGGCAGAAGTAAAACGCTTCTTTAGGTCTTCAAAGGCCTGACTCGCCTCAGGAGTCCAGGTCAGGCGCCTAGGGCCTCCTTTTAACAGAGCAGTCAACGGGGCTGCAACGGAACTGAAGTTCCTTATGAAGCGCCTATAGAAATTCGCAAAACCTAGGAACCGTTGCAGGTCCTTTACTGTCTTTGGCTGGGGCCATGACAGAACTGCCGAGACCTTCTGTGGATCCATCGTGACCCCGTTGGGTGTTAGGATGTACCCCAGGAAATCCACAGAGTGCACATGGAACTGGCACTTCTCCCCTTTCACGTACAGCTTATGTGCTGCCAGCTTTTGCAACACCTCCCTGACATGTCCAATATGCTCCTCACGGGACCGAGAAAAGATCAGGATATCATCCAGATACACTAATACTGAGCGATTAATTAGTTCTCTGAGTACTTCATTAACAAAAGCCTGGAATACGGAAGGTGCATTCGCCAGGCCAAAAGGCATGACCAGGTACTCATAATGGCCGAGGGCGGTGCTAAAAGCGGTCTTCCACTCATCCCCTTCCCTAACGCGAATCAGGTTATATGCGCTCCTAAGGTCCAGTTTAGTAAAGATGGTAGCACCGGAAACCTGTTCGAGGGCCGACGTGATAAGAGGCAAGGGGTGCGGGTACTTCACAGTAATGGCATTTAGCCCCCGATAATCAATACAGGGGCGCAAACCCCCGTCCTTTTTCTCAACAAAGAAAAAGCCAGCGGAGGCGGGAGAGGTAGACGGCCGGATGAATCCGGCTTCTAGTGCCTCCGTTATATAAGCCTCCATTGCCTGATGTTCAGGTTGAGAAAGAGGGTATACCCGCCCCCTAGGGGGTGTAGTGCCCGAAAAAAGATCTATAGCACAATCCCAAGGTCTATGAGGAGGCAGTTCTGCAGCCTTGTGTTTGCTAAACACCGCCACTAGATCTGCATACTCCCTTGGAAGCTGCAGGGGAAGATCTGCATTAGGGCTCTCTATGGATGTGGAGTTACAAGACGTCTCCAGGTGTTTGGGACACTGCTGTCCCCAAGACAGCAGTTTCCCCTCACTCCAAGAGATAATAGGGTCATGGGTGCATAACCATGGATATCCCAAAATAATGGGGTTATCAGGGGACTTAATCAGATAGAACCATATCTGTTCCTTATGGAGTGGCCCTACCTGCATAGTAACGGGCTCTGTGCGCTGTTCTACACGCCCCGACCCGATTGGAGCGCCATCAATAGCTTTAATAGCCAGGGGTTTTGGGCATCGGGCACAGGGCAAGCCCCAGGACGCGGCCATATCATGATCCATGAAATTCCCTGCAGCGCCGCTGTCTACCATAGCTTTCGTCTGCTGCTGCTGGAAACCCCAGGATACTGTAACTGGTAATGTCAACAGGGAGGTATGGAGAGATACATCACTCACCAGTAAGTCGGTCCGTTGGGGTCCACGGGGTGGCCGCACTGGACAGGAAACCTGAACGTGATCCGCAGCTCCACAGTAAAAGCACAAGCGTTGCAGAAAACGGCGCCTCCTTTCCTCCTCTGTCAAACGCCCGTTACTGAGTCGTATTATTCCCTGTCTGACGCACTGTTCTTCGAGCCCTGCACAGCTGACAAGGTTGCGTGCTTGAGCCGGCTCACTGTCCACAGGGCTGTAGGGCACCTGCCGCCCTGGCGGCGTCGGGGTCCGGCTGGACCCGGAGTTGTTCCGGTAATCCGGCGAGAACTCCTGAGAGAGTGGTCTTGACAATCGGGGGCTGGATGTCTTCTCCACTGGAGACCAGGAACGCGCCTGAAAACTCCTGGTGCTGGGGAAGAACTGTCTCTCTGTCTTTCTGTCTGGGCTAGGGGGTGACTCAGGAGAGTAGGGCCCTGGGAGCAGAGAGGCTGGACTGGGGATTGAGTATTCTGTGTAATTCTGGTTCTCACCTCTGCTACCTTGCAAAGCCTCCTGGAAGGGAACGGACAGCTGCTCAGTAGCGCTGATCCCATTGGTCTGCACAGGGCTCGTGGGCTCCGCGCGAGGACCCGAGGAAGCATAAAGACGATCAAAAAGACATGTCCGCCAATCATCATGCGTTTGCGAACTGGTCGGATCGGCGCCCCGCCCACCGTGACTGAGGAGTCGTGTCAACTGCTCCAACTGATCTGTGAGGCGGCTAGCGGCGTTTGCGCAAACCAGGAGCCGTTCTTGGTTCGCCTCTGTCAGATCCGCCAGCTCACGCCATTCCGCTGAAGTCATATTAGCAGGCGGATTCTTCTGTAGCGTCCGGACGGGAGTCCGACACGGACGCGCGTTGCTATTACGTCCAAACACAGACGAAATATATAATGACTTCACGTGCAGTGTGAGGTTAGACGTGTACGGTGAGTATTGTAAGACACTCGGTGGAAGTGAAACAAGAAACACGAGACCAGGAAACACACACGGTGTTGGAACTACGGTGAACAGTGACACGCTAATCTGTGAGTCTGACCGCAACCCTGAGACGTGACGAAATACCGGACAGGAACGATGGACCAGGACTGAAGAACAAGAGGCAGGAACTGACGGGACGGGCACTCGGGACTGGAACATGCACACCTAGGAAACAAACTGAGGGAACAAGAGACTACCAATCGCCAACGAAGCACAAGAGAACTGCTGATTAAGAATCCGCGACTAGTTCTGCTCCGCTGGCTCCTTTTATACCTCCATGTCCTACGAGACTGAGAGGTGATAGGTGAGCGTTAGCTAGCGGCACTGAGTGGCGCCGCCTCTGACCAGGAGGGGCAGTGACCCCGTGGGATGTGACAGTACCGATGTGATCCATGGCTGACAGCGTCAGTAAATTCTTCATCTTCTGCAGCATGTTCCCTCCTTCGTCTCTCTTCTTCCTCGATCTCCATGGCCACGTCATTGTAAGGCTCAGCCTGAACCCTAAGGATTGGTTTCTCTTTCTTCTTTCCAGGGTTTCAGAGACCTGTCACGTGCTTGTTTAAAGAAATCAAAGATATCACAATACAGAGGACCCAAAATCATTCTCCACAACATAAACCGAGAGCAAGTTCAGCATATGGGGAAGACTGGAAAGTCATGCAACAGACCCAGTGATCAAGCTCATTATAACGTGGGAGAAGAATGAACATGCGAAAAACACAGTCCCGGTCCAGACGGGTTACACCCCACATATCCAGCATATTCTTCAGCACCAGTGTCTTCCAAATCTACATTGCGGCGAGTGATAGTCCAGCCCACAAAGAACAACTGTTCTCCAGACACAGAATGCTCATGCAGGAGAGCCCCAAAAACACAGTCGCCAGGAAGGCATTGGTTTTTTTCTGGTCCCATGAGCAGATGTGGTGAAGATCTGAAACTCATCATCATCATCATCTCCTGTGGCCACGCCTGGGGCATGGGCCGCCGACGAGAGCTCTCCAGGCATCCCGGTTCTGAGCCAGTCTATTGAGTTGTCTCCAGGTGTATCCCATCTCCTTCGTGTCTGCCTCTGTGTCGCCACACAAGCTGTTTTTTGGTCGGCCTCGATTTCTCTTCCCTTCTGGGTTCCAGATGAGGGCTCGCCGTGTGATGCTGGAAGCAGGTTTCCGCAGGGTGTAGCCGATCCATCTCCAGCATCTTTGGAGTATTTCGTCCTCCACTGGTTGCCGTTTTGTTTGCTGCCAAAGTTCTTGGTTGTAAATGGCTTCAAGACAGCGAATACGGAGAATCCTTCTGAGGCAAGTGTCTGGATTCTCCTCATGGTTGTGGCAGTGGTTCTCCAGGGCTCCGCTCCATTACGTAGAACAGGCTTCACGATCATGTTGAAGATCCTGATCTTGATGTTGATGTTCAGGTCAGTTGATCTCCGTACGTCCTTCAGTTGGAGGAAAGCTACCCTCGCCTTGTCGATCCGTACTCTAAAGTCAGCGTCTGCTCCACCTTTGATATCTACAATGTTGCCAAGATATGTGAAGTTCTCCACCTCTTCTAGTGCTAAGATCTGAAAATACTAAACAGAAAGAACAGGAAAATTCCCTTTTGTTACATTCACTTTTTTATTTTTACTCATTTGTTGAAGCCGCTTTGACAAAAAACACGGCGTGACGCAACGGGGGGATGTCGGGCCGAAGGCAGAGTCTCCTGAGACCAGCATGTCTTCGGGCAGCTGAGCTAATGATGCTTCCTGAGAAGGTCCTTCTGCAAAGTGCAACAGCCCAATTATTATGTGCAGAAGGTTTTCAAAGGAACGAAACTGCAAGACGCTCCTATTGTAGCAGCATGGAGAAGGTTCGCGTTGCGAAGACTCGCCGCAAATAAATAAATAAATCTGCCCAAAGGAGTCAAAAGCAGCTCACCCTTCGCTGCGTGTGTCACCACTCTCGGGTAGTGGCGGACGGAGGAAAGCGCCACGACGCGTCGAACCGACGAGCCCGTGCTGCTTTCTGGGAGCCGGTCGACTGGTCTCTGAAGCGCTGCCAGCTTGGCCCAGTTTCAAAGGCACCGGGGCCAGGAAGTGGGCCCTGAAGCCGGGGGCATCGGCGCTCTCTGCTCAGCCCGCCCACCCCCGCGCTGCTCGGCTCACGCCCCGTGGCAGCTGCGGCTCTTGGACCCCGCCGCTGGGCCCTGCGTCTGCCTCTTCGCGTACCGTCCACACACCCCCCCCACCCCAGCCATGCCAGGCGCAGGCCTGTAATAGTGCCCGGCAATTACTGAGCTGGCATGAGCGCCATTGTTTACTCACACTCATATTCCTACTGGACTTTATTAAAACACCATCTGTTGTCAGCTCCGTAATGAAAGAGGAAAAAAATAAGAAAAACGGAGCAGGCCATGGGATCCATGGCAGAAGAGTGACTTGTCTAAGAAATTGCGTTGAGAGATAAGACAGTCGCGTCATCCCCTGCGAGGGAAACTTGGAGCGCTCGTGTGGGTCGGCTGGAAACCTCTCAGAATGGCGCGTGACAGGCGTCTGAACGCCACCCAAACTAATAACAATGTGATGTTTGCTTGCTCCCGCACGCCGACGCCGACGCCGCCGCCGCCTGTTTAACGCGGCCGTGCCGAGGTTCCAGCGAAGGCCTGCCATTGGCAGCTTACACCCAGGAAATGCGCTCTTATCGTATTAGCACTTTACACACTCCGAACAGTTGGTCCTGGGGTGAAGCCGGGCAGAACCGGGCCAAAATGGGGCACATGTTTTGTCAAGCGGTGCAGAGTCACGCGGCGTGGTGCAGGTGTTGAGCAACACGCTGGGTAATTGTGACAGCGCCCGCCTGCGTAATGACATTCTGATGGTTATTTCATTAGCTCTAATTTGTTAGGGGAGATGTCATTTAGGACGAGAGCAGGGATTGATAGGCGGGCGGCTGAAAAGGGTGGGCTGGGCTCAGCGGAGGGCACACGCTCGAGCAGAGGCTCGAAACAGACCCCTTGCTGCGTGCGTGTGGGAGCAGAGCGCGGCCGGCAGGCACGCTGACGGAAAACCTGCCATCCTCCCTAAACTGACAGCGTCACTTGTGTAACTTCATTTAAACCGCTAATTTAATCCGCTTGCTTTGGGAAAAAAAATGACACTTACTTTGCATTCAAAATATATATTTTGGTGTAAACACATGCTAATTTCTTTTTTTTTCCCACATCTCCGTGTGTTAATTCACGTGTGGTATTTATACATTTGACAGGTTATTGGGAATTTATAACAGTGTCTACTGGAACAAAGAGAAATATCTGGCAGGCCAACAGACATTTGAAATGAGTTCATTTTCGCAGTCTGCCATTAAGAATAAGAAGTTTTGGAAAATGACTCTATGTGCTTCAGAGAGAAGAAATGACATCTGCTGTTAGAGTTCCAGCGGAAACGTCTGGTGTTGCTCTTAGTCATGGTAACAGAGATGGCAAACATCGGACTTATCGAGAGATGTGCTCGGTATCCACAAGACTTCAAGATCTCATGTTAGAAACAATGTCATTGCTCTAAATTGGATTGTATGATACAGAAAGTCCAGAACCTAGTAGCTAATCGTATGCTGAACGGGGCAATGCAGAGAAACTTGGATGGGTGGTTTACCGGTCCACCGTAACTTCTAGCTATGAGCAAAATAAGCACAGAAACTGGGTGTTGACCAAGCCGGAGGTCTACAGGTTTGCAGCAGGCCAGGTTCAATGGCTACTATTCCACTCGATGCTTGTTAGGGTACAAAGAAGGAGGATTGTGGTGAACTCAAGTGCAGAGTTTATTTTGCAGCGGTAAAAATAAGAACGCAAAGACCAGACTCAGTAGGACAGGGGTCAGGAGACACTCAGAAAGTGCAAAGGCAAGGGTTATGGTTAGGGTGTAATATTCTGCCACATTTTAGTCCATCAGTCATCGAGTCCCCCTTGATGTGCTCAAGTGTAGCAGGTGTGAGTCGGGGTGGTCAGCCCTGTTTTTTGTCAGGAGGCACATCTCCCAGGGTGCATTACAGCATCATTACCCATCAGGGGAAACTGACTGCTGCAATGCCTTGTCTTTTTCAGGGAAGCACATCGAGCAGCTAATTATTTAATTTCCTCTCCTTTATTTTGCATGCTTGTGTAAGCACCTCCTAACACTGACAAAATTACAAAATCAGAAAATAATTACATGTTAACAGTGTGCATCATTCTGCCCGGCCCACTTTCACTGACCTTCAGTGAGTTTGTCTGGCCCTGGAACCACTGAAGGCACCGCTGGAGCAGAAGATGAGCATTTGGGAAAATATGGCTTTGAATGAGAAAGAGAGAACTTGGATTTCCCGAGCGTGAATGCTTACAGTCCTTGTTCTAATTGGATTCAGACGTTGAAAAAAAATAACAGCTACATGCTTCACGAGCTTCTGTACCTCGAACCGGAGTGCAGGGCTCTCTGCCCTTTAATCAGCCGTTTCTCTTGAAGCCGAACAGATAGAATTCAAAGGCAACGGCAAATCGAGCAGTGGAGAGAGAGAGAGGAGGCATGTCGCTGCACAGGCCACGCACTCAGGCATGAACGTTAGTTGAGGCTGTCATTTCAGTGTCATCGCGTGTTTCACCTCAGCTGCTGCCACTCAGCCCCAGCTCAAGACCACACTGAAGCGGATGATGCCTGCATCTGTCTGCTGAATAGAGCCCACTGGACTGTGGAAAAGGTAAAGAGTACTGTGATCAGAAGCTTCAGTCAGTGCAGGTAGATCCATCCGTGGTGTCCTGGATTCTGCCCTAGCTGACTGGCAGATCACAGTTTGCAAGGCTGCAGGTCTGCGTTTCACACGTAGCCCCGAGCAGCACCGGGGTCCCCCCAAGGGACACCCTTGCTTCCCTTCCTTTCCTGTTCACCCTGAGCACATTGGGCTTCAAGCACAGCCATGCCATCTGCAGATGATGCAGTAATAACTGTGTGCATCAAAGATGTACAGGAGGCTGGATACAGAGAGTTGGTGAAGAACTTTGCTGAGTGGTGCAAAAGGAACCAACTGCGGCTCGAAATGGGCAAGTCGAAAGACATGGTGGCGGGCTTCAAGAGATCCAAGCTGTCTAGTGTGTTTTGGCCGTTGATGGAGAGGAAGTGGAGGGGGTGGTGACGTACCTGATGTACCGGGGGGTGCACCTGGAATAGACTGGACATAAGTAGGAACATGGATTCTCAGTAGAAGAAATGCAAGAGTTACCTTTACTATCTGAAGAGGGTCAGGTCTTTTGGGGTATGTCTTTCACTGCTGTAGATGTTCTGCCAGTCCATTGTAGTGAGTGCAGTCTTCCGTGTAGGTGTCTACTAGGACGATGGCATTTCCACAGGCGATGTAAGTAAACTGTATACAATAGCGGAAGAAAGCTGGTTCAGCCCTGGGAGCCTAGACTCTCTCCGGTGGAAGTGGTGTAGAGAAGAAGTCTAAACTATTATTTATCATGGACAATGACTCTTACCCTCTACATGCCACCTTGTCTTAAGAGGAGCGCCTTCAACAGTTGTGCTGCTCCAAGGAGAGCCCTGATTTGTATGAGATTTTAAACATGGTCTGAACACCAGTCGAAGAAGCAATTACGGAGCTTTTCTGCTAAAATAAAGGAAAGCAGAATGTTTTTAAAGTATCTTTTATTATCTTATGTCTTGGTATGTTTGTAAAAAAGTGTTTTTTTAACCTGTTCCTGGATGGCTTGTGTTTGAAACTGTGCGGCTTTCATGTTGACAAAGTGCTTCACCGCTGAGTGCTGTGTTTTTCTCTTTTTGAATTAACAAATCAGAAGTGAAGGTCTTTCCATTGAGGGAAGCGGCCCTACTGACGTTTGAATGGCTTCTTGTAGGGTGAATGGGTTTTGTCCCCATGCCCTGTGGTTTCGGCTGGAAATGTCAGAGGTTAGAGGTCAACTCAGAAACCATTACACTTAATCGTTTTGAGACACACGGGACTCTGCTGGCAACGGTGAACGAGTCTGCAATGGCAAGTCTGAGAAAAAGTCATTTATACAGTGTATAAGTTCACCAAGTGAAATGAGGGTTGACCGAAAAAGCCATTCCCGTTCCGGGCTAACAGCAAGAAGTCAGAGTTGTGCGGAATTTTTTAACGTACACCCCGTCTTTAATTCGATCAACATTAAGCCCGCTGCTTCGGTCACAGTTAAGCTAGTACGTGGTTTACGTTCACTTCAACGGTATCACTTCCGAGCACAACACCTTTCAAAAAACAAGGTCGCATTTTCGTTGGAGGCTATGGCAGGATACAAAGGATTAGTATCACGGAGAAGCACCATGGCAGAAGTTCAGATAACCTGCTCCAAAAAAGCTCATTTCGGTGTTTTCCATATTTGTGATCTTTGCAGACCTTCTTTGCCAGTGTTCCATGCCAACACCTTGAGGAATACAGAAGATTTCATGTTAAAATCATGTTTATCTATTAGTCATGACAGGATACATATTTTCAGCAGCCTACTGTACTGATGCAGATTATTATTACCATTATAATTGTTATTATTAGTGAAATTCGTAACAAATGTTGACTTCTTAACGCTTCGTAATAACTTGTGATCGCGTAGGGGGCTCTGGCCAGTTTGCCTGGAATACATTTTCACATGTGTTACTTCATGAATATGAGGGCACTGTTAATTTTAATGAGAGTGAATAACCGTGTTAAGAAAATTCATACTGTTTTATACGTTTCTTACCACAGTCTTCAAAGCCAACACCACTACTGTTGCCGGATGTTCATTTTGCCAGTTCCCCTCCTGGTTTATTGGCTTCCTCCATTAATTCATTTATTTACATTAATTCCCCTGGATACTGTGTAAAGTTAATCATCTCATTAAAAAGCATCGCAGAGCTGAAGCTGTAAGCCAGCACAACATGCAAAAGTCCAAGAGCCCAAACTAAGCAATATGGCAAAACGGGCAGAAATGGCAAACTGGAAAAACAAACAAAGTAACGGGTCAGTTCAGCTGTATGGACATTGTTCTGGCGCAAAACAGCCACGTTTCAGAAGAAGGGGCTAGGCTACACTTTGAAAAAGAAAAACAGCGGCGGATAAATAGAGGAGAGTGTGCCGGTGCCTGTCGTCCAAGTGGGACCAGACAACAGTCAAGCATCAGGTCCCTGTCGCACTTCTTCGGAAGGTGGGGGTGCAGCTCAAGAGCTCGTGTTTTATGGCCTGTGACATGTTCCAGCGCTCAGAGCAGCCCTCCCCTAAACCTGCCTCCTACAAGCCCTTTTTGTGTTTGCTAAATCAAGTTGGACGCACCCCTTTAACTTTGATTTCCATTTCCCATTGTGCACTATTGATAGGGAGGGTGACTCCATCTGTGCCCGCTTTACTCTCCACCGCTCTTTCAATGGGCATATGGGCCTCCATGTAAAAGCCTCAAACTCACCGATGAATGGACGGGAAAAAAAGAAAAATATACAAGGCAGGCCTGTCCTCTTAAAAAGCCTACTATTCATTAAGTTATTATGTGGGTTTTACTTCTATCTCATCAGGATTATTTTCATGCATATTCAAAAGTGCAGAAGTGTTTAAACAAACGGTATTCATCAGATCAAGGTTTAAATCTCCTACTTTAACTGTTTAAATATGCACTTTTACCATATAATGAAAAGCCTCTTTAGAGTATTGCATATTGGACTTCATTACATTGCAAACGTGAAACATGAAAGTTTCATAAACTGAAGTTTCACAGGTTCAAGTAAAACTATGGTAAATAAAAATGTAACAGGATCATGAAATTATTCTCGTAAATACCTCCTGCATGTAAGAAATTACATCATACTGTTTTTTTATACAGGTCGCACAAGGTTTTCATTATTTCACACTTTTTTTTGAGAGGTTTACGTGTCTCAGCAAAAAAAAAAGAAAAAATCAAAGTGAAAGAACATCAGGGACATTAAAAATAATAGCCTCGTTCAGTGAAAATAAACACAAGAAGTGCTGTACAGAATGTGTGTCTCCTAAAGTGCTCCGCGGGACCTTTTCCTTGTCATTCAGCTGATCAGTCAAGGTTTATTTCAGCCGAGACACTATGAATATAGCGAAATCTTTTGAATATACATTTACGCCTCCCGTAAAAACCTGTCACCTGCAAGATGTGAGGGGCAGCCTGCCACGAAACACTGTCGTCCTCTGTTGGGGAGACGGGAATCAGGGATCACGGCCCTTGTGCCGCCGGTACGAGGGGAGCCAGCAGGGGGGACCGCGCTCCCCCCCGGCTCCGAGGAAGCTCTATCGATTACAAGGGCGCAGCACAAAGCGACCTAATGAAGGGTCGCCATTAATAAGGGAGGCGGGTGTGTGTGATGTCGCCCCGGTTCCAGCGCCACCCCCCACAAGCCCCCTGCCGAGCTCGGCTGTGTCGCGTTTAGCCCCGCTTTTGAGGAGCAGGGGGCATGACGAATCGGCGATGCAGCAGAATGGCCCATGTGCCGGGCACTTTGAGAGCACTGAAAGGAGGAGCGTTCGATTGCATGGGAGGGAGCAGAAGGAGCTCCCCTGAGAGGAGCCAGGGCCAAGGCCCATTTTATAGACTCCCCTGAAAGAAAGTGATTACAGATCATTATCCAATTGAAGCAGATTGATGGGCCGGGGTCAAAGTAATATAGTTGAGAGTGGCAAGACGAGGGCTGGGCTGGCGGGGGGGGGGGGGGGGGGGGGCGGTTTGGAGGGGCGGCGGCGGCACAAAGGCCGGATTGTCACCGAAGAGAAGAGTGGGGAAATAGGGAGGGAGAGGCAGAACACTGGGCCTTTCTGCTCGGGCGCTTCCCAGTGGCACAACAAGCTGTGATAAGGATCACACACTCATGTATGTTGCTGTAACACAGGTTGTGTGTCAGCAGACCTGTAATTAGCGGCGACAGACAAAGAGACCTCTGCACTTGAGCGCTCGAGAGAATTGCAGTGCAAAAATATTTAGCCGCTTCGCCGCAGCTAAATGCGCACTTGCGTGTGAAAAGCTTTTTCGGCTCCATCTGAACAACAGCCGCTGTAGTTAATAATTTATGGTAATTGCATTTACAGAGAATATTTCGACGAGTTAAACACGTGCTCGGCTTAGCATCCGTGTCTTTCCCAAACATGGCGTGGCTGCTATTTTGTCGTTGTGTGACAAGGCGCTATTGCCTCTCTGGAATCATAAAATCTTGTGCAATGCATGATGTCTTTGACCTTTATAGTAAAGCACCAGGGTGAGCCAAGGATTTTTAAAATATCCAGCGTACTGAAAATGCTGTTATTGCTGCCGCACAATCGACAGCGCGAAGACTGCATAGCATAACATGCACTTGACAGGGACACAGATCAGTGGCCCGGGTTTCTCACAGGGTTCAGTTTCACTGGAAAGCAGATGTGCAGCCCCAGCGGTGCTGAGGTCAACTGGACCGCCTCATAGCAACACACATCGCAACAGAGTGTGGTCTCCACAGAGACCAGATTCTGGAAAGGAAGACAGACTGAATTGTGCCGTGTGAGCGGTCGATAAGTGTGAGAGTCTGCAGGGAACTGCGGGCCAAAGCATCCAGGTGCCAGAACCAGACAAAAAGTGTAAGATCTTATCTGCAAAAGAGCTGGGAAGACACGGGGCCTCAGTGATCCAGTGACACTGTAGCGCCACCAGTGGTGCAGCCGAAATCCCTGAAAAGCACGCAAAGGATGGTTGAATCTCAGCGAAATGTTGACCATATCTGGCTAAAAGCATTCTACAAATCCATGGAGATGCTCAGTTCAAACATTTGGTTGGATCTCTGGAACTTCCAGGTTCCAAAAGTGACCTCTCGGAAAAAACCGGTATGTAACATCAACACACCCTCTGAGATATGGAATGATGTAAGACCGGGAGAGATAGACGATCATTGTTGCTCGTTGTCTGGTTGCAGCTCGCTTCATCAATGTGTCCAGCTGGGTGAGAAGAAACCGGAATCTCACAAGGAATTAGTTTAATTTTTTAAATATATTCTTAATACGCTTGGTGCAATTCCATGGAAGATGTGTCATTGTCTTATGAAGAGGATTTTAGGGACTTTGCTCCACCTGGAGGAAGATCTTGGGCCATGGAAACAATGAGATCAATATTGTAATGGGAGCACAAAGGAGTGAGCGAAACACATCTTTCAATAAAACATTTCTCCATGTGGCTCCAATGTGAAGCTATTGCCATGGCCTTCAAGCCCCACGGCAAACCTTTCTGCATCCATTCAAAGGAATCTTAAGTGCCTTGCAAAGCTAGACAGCAGACTGAGACAAAAAACCTTCCACGTGACAAGAAGTGCACCATGTTGTACCATGTTGCACCCAGTACCCACCTCCAAGAGCAGAATGACATCTCGCACCATGGTGGACTCCCACCAATACAACTGCCTGTGTAGACTGTGCTGTCCCTAAAGGTGAACATATGCTTTCATACCACCTTCCTGGCTCCTTGAAGACGTAGATGATGTACGGTGACCTGTGGCCGATGTCACAAATGCAGGACCCCATTTCGGAAAACACAGAGTCCGAGTCCAGGCCAGGTGGCTTTCATTTTGATTGCGTAACTCTTACTCTTCCCTTCATATAATGAGTCATGGGACCTGGAGAATTGTTATAAGATGGTCACAGCACTCAGAAAACCATATTTACCTTAGAAAATTTTGAGTCTGAATGTTAATTCAGTGGTTATTCTAAAAAAACGCCCATGCTTGGAAAACCATCGGCTACATATATTCATTCGGACGACAAGTTTCTCCAAAGCAACGCACGAGTAAGAATAAAAGTGCTGCATTTAGAATTCCGGATTCCATAGCGCTCCTTTCTGAGAAAGAAAAAACAAGAAACCAAACATGCGCATCAGAGGTCTGACATGTAAAATGAGCCAGGAAAGTTTCTGTAGTGTTGTGTCACGCTAGTTCGATAATTGGAAATGGCAGGTCGAGGGAATTAACCGCAAAGAGATTATGCAGGGAATTAAATATGTTAATCCTGGAAAAAGTAAATATCATTTGCAATGCAATAGCCAATTTCTAAAGTTTCCCCAAGGAGACGTTCGTCTTTGAAGCGCTGCGCTCCGGAGTTCCTCCCAAAGTTCGCAAGGTCACCCCCCGTGGTGAAAGGAAAACGTTCATGTCAGGTGGCTTCCAACCCTCTCTTCTACGTTCTCTGATCCCGACTACCGTTCGGCACCTCCTAAGATCCTTCTGTTACCGCACCTCGTGATGGCACATTAAATTAAGCCGTGGAACGGGATCTCGTTCACCTTCAGATAACAGCGTACAGTATGTTACATCATACATACTGTATTCCCTTGCAACTCGAGATTTCTAAATACGTCTGTGTCTTTGCGGGCATGTCTGTACATGTGGTGCACTTATCGGTGTTCGTGAGCGAGGAATACATCAAATGAGGTAATGTTACGCATAAGGGGTCGACCGATTGCTCCAGAAGGTAAAGAGTGTGATGTAAGATGGAAAAAATGCTCGGTAATCAATGCCTAAAGTTCAGGCAGGTGAGGCATGTTAGCTTCAATTGCCTGAACAAATTAGAAGACTATGCTGGGAAAATGTAAAGTGTATATTCAAAACACTGATGCAAAGCATTGTGACGGTGAAGTGCAAGTGCGACACTAGAACAAAGCAGTGAAATCAAGGTAAATGGCTTCACATAGATGAAAGTGTATTTTCATATATAAATGGTTTTTCGCTAGACTGAAGGGATTTCGAAACATTCCGGGGGCGACGACATCCTGACTCAGAACACTTCTGGTAGCTGTGTGTAGAGACGAGTGTCGGAAAAAAGCTAACAACCAGGAAAAAGTTGATCACTTGCAGGGGGTGGAAACATCTTTTTTTTTTTTTTTTTTTTTTTTTTTTAATTGTGCAGCTCTCAAAAATATTTTTAGTAATAAAATTCTGCATTCTTGAAGTCCAGAAGGAGTATTTTCTGCTGGATGATGAGATGGTGACGTGGTTTTCTAGATATTGAATATTTGTAATTCAGTGTATGCATCCAGTTTCGAGAAAGTTACTTTAATGTACATTAGGTGACCTTTTCGGATTTTCTTAAACAGGGCTGTACGACCACCTCTGCTAGCTATTAGAACCATTTGGATTTGAGCTGTATGATGTACGTGTATTTATTTACATTTTCTCAGTATATTGATTCTGTCTTTGCTATACTGGTGGGACAAAGAGTTCGGATCTGTTGCTAGTAAACAAGCAAGCAAACAAATAAACAAAAAAACTAAAACAAACTCATCATTCCAAACAATAAACCACACAAATTGTGGAAGAAATGTTTGGATCTATCATTATCTGTATTTAAGGACAGACTTGCCCCAAGAGAACACAGTTCTAAAGAATTAATTTGTGCAACCACTGCAGCTAAGTGCTCTGGCAAGAAAACCCAGAGCCAGATGTTCTTCTGTGGCCAGCAGTGCAAAATGGAGAACATAACACAGTTTTATTAGCTTTGCAAGCCATACCTCGGGTATTAGTGTGGCAAGGATGTTCGTATTGGAAAGGGGAGCTTTTGTAAGTTCATGAATATGTGGATTTCACTGAGAGCGAATGTGCTGTTTCCGCAGCAAAAACTGCTTTATTCCAGAATAAACTACAGTATGTAGACAATAACCCCCCACAAAGCTTTTCACCACTTTTTTTTTCCCTCTTCGCCCTTCTGCTTTATCCTCCTCCTTCCGCCTCCCTCACTGCTGACAGTTTTCCCTCTTTCTTCAATGACAAGTCAGATCCTGAAAAGGTCTTGACGTTCACCTACCCTATCCAGGCCAGCCAAGCCCCATTTCCTGCATCTGAGTCCTGAAGAAGTGAAATCTCTAACCTTCTGCTCTCACACAGAGCTCCTACCTGCTCCATGTACCCCATCCCATTTACCCTTAACTTATTTTATTTCTTCTGTCTTCAATTCCTCACTGCCATCCAGTTTCTTTCCATCTACCTTCAAAGCTCTCCACATCTCATCAGCGTTAGAAACCCTCTCCAGACCTCAGCTAAACCAGTTCTCGTTTCCCTTTCCTCTCTAAAACTAGAACGAGCAGCATATACCCAGTTATCTGTGTTCCTTGTCCAGAGTAACAGCCCTCCTTGCAGTGTCAGAAGCTTTCCATCCAGCCAGAGCAGCTTCTCTTGCCTAAGTCCCGATTCCCCTCAACCTATCTGCAATGTCTGAGAGTGTCAACACACCAAATCCAGCTTCCCTGTCTACAACAGTTTGGTATTAGAGGATCAAAACTGAAATGGTTTCAACCTTAGCAAACAGGGAGATCTTACCAGGTGTTTTAGTGTGACTCCCTGTCTTCTCCTCAGTATCTCTCAAGGGGTGTTCCACAGGGCTCAGTACTCAGTCCCTTACTTTTCTCCATCTACTCCTCTTCCCCTCAGCTCTGTCTGTCATTGTCTTTCACAGGTTTTCCTATCACTTCTAGATTGATGAAACCCAGCTATTCTGCTCCTTTGCTTCTGCAGCTATAGACATACCCTCACGTATCACAGCTTGCCTATCAGAAATTTGTGCTTGGATGACTGATCACCATCCGTAACCGAACATCTAAAAAAATTTGATTCTTCACCTCCCAGCAGGTGTGTCCACCTGTTAAGAACTCTCCACAAAACTAGGCAACTCTCTGTTTTTTTCCACTTCATCAGTCAAAAGCCTGGGATTAATAGTTGAATTAACTCTCTACCAATTGTGGTCTCTACCAGCATAACATATATCCCAGTCCAGCAGAAATAATATGTCCCCACCTCAACCTTCTCCATTTCCTTCTTGTTGTCGCCTATAACAAGTTCAGTATTGTGGTTACAATCTAAAAGATGCTCAAAGGATTTGTTTTCCACTACCTACAAGACCTGATCACTCTCTACATCCCACTAAGAGTGATGTGCTGTTTCACCTTTGGTTACTTGGTGATCCTACTAATAAAGGGTCCAAAGCTGAAAGTCTCCATTCTCTCAGTTTTGGCTCGAGCATAATGTAATGAGTTCCCTCTGTCCCTCGGAGCTGCTGAACCCCTTCCAATAGTCGAGAATGGTCTCATAAGCATAACTTTCAGACCTACTTCTCTCTTGATCTCCTAATTTGCATCACGCCATCTGTCATGATCACCTTCCGCATTTCCTCAGTGCTACTCATGTAATTTGTGCCTGCAAAAAGGGGCAAAAATGGTGCAGAGCTACATTAAACCATTACATTACACTTACCCAAGGAATGGGGGTAATCCTATTGGCAACATTTTGTAGGAGTTTCAAAAGGCACACTGAAACAGCCCAAAAGTCAGTTTTATTAACTTCTTGAAGTAATTGCTTCTGTCAGGCTCTGGAAATGAACCCCGGGATTTCACACCACAAAAATTTGTGACAAAGTTAAGTTAGGATGAAAAGCTAATCATATTTATTACCTTCTCTTGTGTGCAAATTGAATAAATCCCTGTTTATTTTCTTCATGAGATCATCATATTCCCTACACTCTAATTTGCTTTGGAATACCTCGACATTGAATGCGAACCAACGACTCTGAAATAAGTAGTAAAGCACTTTACGAGACCCTGGCAGGACTTTCGGAGAAAATGTAAGCTGAAAACTAGCTTAATGCTTTGCTGTCTGCCACTAATGTTTAAGACTCTGTGAGTCGGGGGGGGGGGCTGAAAATGCAATGTTTCCACTGTTTTTGCTCCACAGTTCTCACCCATCAAACAACATACTCCTGATAATTTGATTTGACAAGATGCTAATGGGCAACGGTGCCAATGGTTTAAGGAGAGTGAGATGCATTTTATGCAAGAGACTGGGAGGTCGTCGCTGGAAAGGATGTAAACTTGAGCTGCTGCCAAGCAACACCTTTCAATGGCCGACGTATCATTGCGGTAAAGTTTAATAAATTTGAGCTTCAAACAGAGTCTGTTCACTTCTTCCTAAAATTGATCTTACATTAATTAATAAATAATTTCACATTGTTTCATCTTTGTTTTTGAATTGAATTGAATTGAAGACTTCATTGTCATTGTACTGCTGTGCAATAGAACGAAATTATATTGATATTCCCTGAGTTCTTTACACAGCCATAGAACACAAACACAAACATTTAAGTATAAAAATATAAAATTAAACAATTTAAACAAGATAATACAGTATACCAGTAACACAGCAGGAGAAAACAACAATATAAAACACACAAGTATAAAAATAGTGTTGTATATTGTTCATATTTCATTTCACTTATATTGTGCATATTATATTGATTATATTGCTATTTCCCTTCATAGCTAGATGCACACCTGAAAAAAAAATCTGCACATCATGTTCATTGCGCAGTGGAATTTGTCCTCTTGCTGAATCTCCTTTAATGTTCTGCTTCATAAATTACCTTGAAAAGAGCATGGTAAAACTGCGCAGTTAACATCAAACACCTTTGAGCATATGGAAATTTCTCCTCCCGTGAGGTGTAATGAGTCTGAAACGCAAGTGAGTTTCCACCTCCATTCAAGAGAAATAACAGCCTAACAGAGCGAACTCCGCCGAGACTTTTTAATGGCACAGAGGTGATGTGTTTTATCCTCATGTGTTCCGCACACAAACGCACACGCACATTCTCTTACAGTATTTCATGCGCAGTGGGCAGCATCATATTGCCCTGGAATAGGGCTTCGGTCGGACAGCTTCGTAGTTAAGGGGCTGCTTCTCTCCCCAGATGTCCTCTGCACCGCTGGAACGGCGTATCTGCGTATGCGCGACGAGAGCCGCTTGAACCGCTGGGAGAAGATGCTGAGAAATAGCTCGCTGTAAAAAATAGGGGGAAAAAAAAAGAAAACACTGGTTAAAATACTGCAAGCAGCATCTCTCATCGTAGCCGAGGAACACGGCACGGTGGTGGGGGGTGGGGGGCTATTAAAGCGGAACTGTAAAGCAGACTTTTGTATCAAAGAGGGCCCTAAGAACCGGCGGCTGAAATGAATGGAGTGGAGAGATGGGCAGTCATGCATGCGCACCTCTTTCTCTGTGCTGCAAGGACACTCCGCAGCAGACTGTGCGTGTGTGCGTGTGTGTGTGTGTGTGTGTGGAATGGGGCGAGGCAGCGCAGCGTGAAATGGAGAGAGAGCAGCTGAACCGGAAAGGTCTCCGGCCCCGCTAGTTACAGAGAGCGAGGGCCCAGCCTTACTGGAATTACCCCGAAACGCCGGCGAAGGCCCACTAATGTCCCTCCGGATGGGGCTGGGGGGGGGGCGGTCAGCCGGGGTTCTTGGCCGCACTGGCGCTCGGGCCAGGCCTTCAGCTGAGCACCGTCCAGCATGCTGGGCACTGCTTCGGTGACAGAATCAGTGCATCCACATGACGTGTCCTGTGGTCACCAAGTGATGCTCTGAACCCAGTCCTTCTGGGGCAGCACCGGAGAAACAAGCATCAACTGCATCTTTGCCTTTTTATCTAAGCGAAAATGACGTATGAAATTCCACACATTATAATATTACATACATGTAGCAAAGTCCAGCTTTTAACCGTACTCAACCTCATGAAAAAACCAAAAACATTTTATGGAAAAAAAAAAAAACACCATTACAGTGGAGTTACGTGGAATACCGTGTTTTCTAGCATCACGTTTCTCTTTAATTTTTTTTTTTTTTTTTAAATTGTTGCTGTGATTGAATGGGATGAAATTTGACAGGGTTGGAACAGTTGTGCAAAATGCAAAAAATGCATTTTTTTCTAATTATTTTCACCATTATACATCAGGGCACTGGTGAATGGAGACGCGATACTTTGAAGCAGAAGCGGCGCTACAGTGTGAATGAACGCGATTTAAAAGAAGCCTTTCTCATATTCAACGAGACACTCGGGTGCATTTTGAGTTATCTCAAACACTTCCTGTTACTTCAACACGCAAACACGGTGCTGCCTTGCATGTTAAATCACACAGGCAGGCCGCGCGCTCTCGGATGCTCTGTAAAATGCTGCCATCTATTGGGTCTGCGCTCTCCGAGCAGAGAGCCGTCGCACCGGCATCTGCAGGCCGCCGAGCAGGAGCTGCGCGTAAATCTGTGGATGAGTGTGTTTACACTGTCGGGCGAACACATTTCTGCATTATCTTATCACTTTGACTGAAAATGAGACACTGAACTGCTGGTGCCCCCCACCACCACCACCACAGCAGAGATGCAAATATTCATACATGGTGGGGTGATAGTCAACACTGAGATGTAATGTGGCTTTTCTTCTAAAAATACTTAATTAAAGCATGACTTTGTTTTGTAAGAAAAAAGTGCCACCCACACACACACACACCCACACACACACACTTGCTGTTCTGAAGATTGCGGTGAGATATTTTCGGGTTTCCACATAGCATCGGTGCATTTAATTAGATTTAATATGAAAGCTTCTTCTGTTGCACTGACACAGGTACGCCGTTGTCTTCAGGGTCATCATTTTTCAATTTTTTTTTTTTACTCCATTTGTCACTGTTGTGTAACTGACATGAAGAAACCTGGGCAGCGATTTAATTTTTTATGGTTTCATTATGGACCGTTGACCAGTCTGCATAAGTGCCTGACTACTGTTTGCATTTAAACACCCATTTAGGGAACACCCTTGGGATTCATTTGGTTCGCAAAGGTCCAATTACATTGCCACAAAAAGCATTTTTTGAAGCAATTAAACAGATTTTTCCTGTTTATGTTCTCCGTCTCGAGGAAGAGAGTCCTCCGCAAAGGTCACGGTTTTAATTAGGTGGTGTTTGAGACCAATAACAAACTGATCATTTGCTAAATGGTTCCTACAAGCGGAGAGGTTTGAAGAAATGCCTACTGAGCATCATTTGTTCCCTTTCATTCACGTTCAAATTATACCCAGCCTGCGTGGCAACCATAAGGCAAAATTAGCCAGCGCTGGTTTGGTCAAAGCTGCAATGGGTATCACGCAAAGCTCTAAGATCGCTTTTCCTCTGCATCGTGTCAAAAATAGGGGCTGAGTGTATTTTTAAAGCACATCAACAATTGGGAGGCTGAGATTTTTCAGATTGGTGTAAACCCTGTAAACAGCATCGCATTTACATTTATTTAGCAGATACTTTTCTCGAAAGCGACTCCCAATGAACTCTCTGTAGTGTTACCTGCCCACACACCTTATTCACCGTGGTGACTTACCCTGCGAGATACACTACTTACACTGGGTCACTCATCCATACATCAGTGGAACACAGACTATGGGTGAACCTGAACAGCATGTCTTCAGCACATCGTTGTATGCTGAACACGCTCTGTAATTGCCAATGCACTCTCATTATATGGCTCAGAGATCAAAAATGAATAGTTCAGTAGAGACCTGATGCCTCATTTTGCACAGGAAAACCCCGAAGGAGATACCACGAGTCCTCAAGTTTTAAACACAGCTGGAACTCTAAGTCTGGTTGTAACTCACTAAAGTGTCTGTAAAAATCCCAGACAAAGGGTTTGTTATTACCTTTGTATCTTGAAAAAACATGAACCACTTTCATCAGCATCTGGCCACTTTCGGTTTGCTTGGTCATCTATACAATCAATAAAAGTAAAAACATACCTCGAGACATACCTCAAATTATTAGCTGGGTAGCCTGTAAATGTCTTGGCTATGATGAATTAAAAAGACATTGTTACACTTCTATTTTTACATTTCTATTAACTTCAAGTTATATTAACATCAAAGTTAATTTGAAATAGCTGAAAATTAAAAAAAAAAAACGGAACGTTCACAAATTCTGATTGAATGCAGATTGATGACTGATTTATCAACCCCCAAAACCCATAAACCCCAAACATGCTGTGAACATTGTGGGGGGGATTTAAATGAATCCAGTCCCACATTCCTAATCTGTTTTGGTGTGTTTTACTGCCAACTAATGGCTGGATGAGGAAACACAGGTGGCATTTGCTTCACATATGTGTGCTTAATATAGGGATTTATAGGATTGTGTTTCATAATGTGTTTGGAGAAAACGCATCGCCCCAAAGCCTTCTAATATAACATAACTAAAAATGGAAAAAACGTAACATCCACTAATTCTGATTGAATGCAGATTGGTGACCGATTTATCCCCTATACATGTGCAATAAATAAACAAATAAATTCCTTGGTTTCTTCTGTTCGGCTCGGTTCCTTCATTTATCCCTAGTTCATTTAATTATAAAACAGAGATTATAGTACAAAAAAATTTCCATTGTGTAAAAGTGTAGCTTTTAATTGCCCAAAAGGGAGCGCTACAACCAGCTTCCTTTTGCAGTTCGGCTTTTCATGTTGCACTCTTGACCCCCACCGGGAGCTTTCAGGATGGACCACAGATGGGCTCTGTGGTCCCCCATCACCTCCATAACCCTGGGCCCTCACGACCAGACTATGTAACAGTTTCTTCCCCCATGCCATCAGACTTCTCAATACCCAGGGCTTGGACTGACACCAACCCACACAGACACACACACACACACACATACTCCGCTGAACACCATTCCACTCCCTTTGAAATTTTTGCACTGTCCTTCACTGTACTGACCAACTTTATTTTTTTGCTGCTAATTTGTATGTGTATCTATAGTATTTATTATACTATTGTAGTATCTTCTGTTTTTTACTGGGTTTATTGTTTTTTTGTTTTCTGTAGGTAGTTTTGCGTTGTTTTTTATGTAGTACCATGGTCCTGGAGGAACGTTGTTTAATTTCACTGTATATTGTACCAGCTGTACTGTATATGGTTGAAATGACAATAAAGCCACTTTGACTTGACTTTTGATAACATTCATTGTTTCTCTCCTCACTTCTCGATGTCCAAGTTTTACACCAAACCAAGTCGATCTCCTCTGAAAAAAAATTTAATTGCCACCAAGCCTTCGCCGTTGAATGTATTTCATGCATCATAACTCGTAATTTTTACATTTCACACTCAGTACATATCACAAGAGCTGTGCGCAAATGACAGTAAAAAATTGTTGAAGAATTAGACACTAATCAGGGTCTAGAAAGGACAAAACAGAAAAATAAAGTAGTGAGCCTCGCTGTGACTGAATCCGTTGTGTTTTTGACTGTTGTGCTTAAACATGTCAGTCAAGGAGAACCAAGCAGGTCCTTGTAGACCTTAATGTGAATCTCCCAACCCAGAGTCCCTGCAGGTCTTACCCAAACACGTGTATCGCAAAACAAATTTGTCTGTCAGAAAAAGGTTACACATCTCATTAAGGCAGCGACTCCGTGGCCTTCGCTCCAAGTCAACCGTCAGCTTTTTCCTGATTGGTATAAATCTTTCTCCCGAAAGGTTGCAAGAGTGGGTCACAAGTTCAGTCTTGGTGCTGATTTGCTTCTACATCGTAGAACGTTGATTATGTAATTAAAGTGGAAAAACAACGCGGACTGAGCGGTTTATGTACTCAGGGAATCGTGGAAGTGTACACATTTGGCGAAGGCTTAATGCTGGGATTCACATGTGTGTTCATTCATTTATTTCACATAATTTCATCATTTTTCAAATGTAGGCTCAATCACAGATGAGCAGTTTTCGCCGAAGCGCTGGGCAATGCCTCCCCACCCATAGGCTCCCCTCTGAAGTTCCATCTCTCACCCAGTTCCCTCGTTGAAAGCAGATGTGGTAAAGCTGCACGTTACACCTCTCTCGCCTGCTACCTGGGTCAAGCCAAAGAAAAACTTTGGCGAGTCCCACCCGGCTCCGTCCTCCCGGCCTCCGCGGTTATGGAAGCGGTTGATGTGCGAAGGCCCCGTGCGGCAAAGCAAAATAAACCCAAAAGGAAGGAAATGGTTAACATTAACAAGGGTCCAGCTGAAAGATTAAATGTAAGAGCTGCCCTGTAATTGATGTGTTCCTAAGGAGCAGCCCCTCGCTGTTAATGTGGACTACGAGCCCTAATTATTCCCAGGTTTGCAGCGTAACTTCATTGAAGATGCTTATTAATAAAAGTCTTTACGGGAAATACATGCAACTAATCATTTCAGCTAACACTGATTAACATGAGAATTTAAACAAACAGGAATCAGCTCTGGATGTCTACACATAAGATTATGAAATGTTTCTTTCTGATCCAGCAAACGTAAAAATGCTACACATACCCATCCAGTTAATATTAATGCTTCGCTGCTCAAAGAATCGGAAAATAATATTGGAATTGTGCATAAATTTGTGTTGCGTAAAGTGAATTTGACATAACTGTATTAACAAAAGAATGCATAGCATGGAGCATGAATGTCGTACTGTACAACACTTAAGTACAATTAAATACATTTATTTTGTACTTTTTGGTTTGGTATTATTTCCCTTTGTCTTGAGATGTGTGGATGTATGTTAATAATACATCATGTCTACAAATGAGGGAGTACTCCAACCATGTGGATCATGGTAAACCAAGCAAGACAACCAACATCATCCCAGTAAGTTTTGCATATGATTTAATCCACTGGTGCCTGTAGACAGAGTCCGATAAAGACTTCAGTCTTGAGTGTTGAACATTGAGTGTTAATGGTTGGCTGATGTGTGTTGAGGGTTGAGTGTTGAGTACTGACTGTTGAGTGTTGAACATTGAATGTTAAAGATTGAATGTTAACAACTGAGTGTTGGGTGGTGAGGGCTGAGAAGTGAGTGTTGAGGACTCACTGCTGACAGCTGAATGCATCCAGCTTTTGTAACCTGTAAGTCGAATTTTAGAAGATGTTTAAACCCTTTTAAATCTAGTTTTTAATGTTTTACTTGTCACTTCCACACGGACTTCACAATGGTCAGATTTACTTTTGTTCACTAATTTCTATGTAAATATTTCTTATGCACTAACATGATATTTTATATATTCCACAATTTTGTACTTACCAACATTAAGTTGAAACAAAGCTCAGACACACCTTGTATCTTCCATACATGCAGAATATACAGTATATATTACATAACACTTTGCAAATGAATACACATTATTTTCTACACTGCACTTTAGTCAATATATTATTGTGATACTATACTGGTAGAAAAAGTGCATGAACTTAACCTCTGCTAAAAATGTCAATTTCACGCACTGGCAACACTTTACAGCAAAACACGTTTCCTATGACAGCGTCTCTGGACACTGTACATGTGATGACAGAGATACATATGGTACAGAGAGAGGTATGGATAGTGTAGGAATGTTAACAAATTTTACAGGTTCTGTTTGTCTGTCCATTGTAATCATTTGGTTTCGTTTGCTACGAACAAGATGAGCACATCTGCTTATTGTCATTTCCAAGGCGCTTTTAAAAGGTTTTGTAAAACTTAATTTAATTTTCTAAATAGTATGATGATTACCTGCATTCTGGACTGTGAATTCAGGCCTAGATTGAATCCTGATTTTTTCACTTATTTATAAAGAAATTAATAAATAGATGAATAAAAATAAGATAGGCTAGTTGATGTTATGAATTCATTAATGAACAAAGACTTTCTCATTTGCATTTAATATTTTGCGGTAAACTGCAATCTATGGAACTGCACATTGTCTTTGAGGATAACTTTCCCAACACTGGAATAATACAATTAGAATAATCAGCTTTGTACAAATAATCCCGATGATTGAACCCATCCAAGCATTTAAAAGATTTTGTTAAACTCAAAAGTACTTGCTCTCACTGCGCCAGTTAATTTACCTAAATCCTCCCTGATAAGTCCCATAATCCTACCTATGTCATACAAGGAAGTAATGCCCATTAGTCAATTAATAGTCTGTTAAATGACTACAGTTCCAGTCAATTTATTTACACTTGGGAATATTACTGCTGTTTCCCTTGATCTGAAACATTTAATGCATTTAAATGAATTTGCTTAGAGATGCTACTATCTAGGATGACTTACAGCGCAGGCAGCTGTTACCACATCTTCACCCTTTCTTTCACTGCCCTCTACATTTTAACACTCCATATCCCTGCCCCCATACATCTCAAGGTAAACCTGAGATATGCATTACGCTGGAGAGCTGTTCACAAATTTGTATGTAAACATGGCATGTGTGTCTTTCCAGCTGAATTGCACCCCCTGCATAAAGCCATGTTTGTTGTTATTGACGTAGTAAATCACAGGTGACAAGGAAACACGCTGAAAGCAATGAACACCGCGAGCCGAATTAAATATGGCCTAATAGTGTATTAGGGGAGGGAAGCGAGAGGGGCTGAATGCTGCAGAACGAGGCTCCGCGTGGGGCAGCCGCTGACTCAAACGGACAGGGTGATCCGCACACTAAACGCACCCTTTAAAGCAAAAGGCTCCCGCTGGAGATGCCAGTAATGGCCCTATTATGCAGTCCTTTCTCAGAGCCCTACCTCCTGACAAGGGTATTAAAATGTAATAAATCAGCTATTAGGAACCAGCGCTGCAAACTGAAGTGCTATTAATACGGCAATTGTGTGTGCGATGGAGCAGCAGGTAATGGTAACAGAGGACGACGGCCTGTAATTACCTGACGGTGGCGAAAGGTGTGTGGACCGCAGGACATCTGGGAATGTCGGGAGGACAATCCCCTTCTTAACGTAAGACCGACAGCACGGGGCAAAGGGGTACACCATCCAGACAAGCCAGTTCCGCAACTCGTACAAAGGGCATTCATAGAGAGTTTGCGTTGGTTCCGATCCCATTCGCTACTTCTGGGTGATTATGTTTATTATATCAGTTGAGTTTTATCTGTTTGTTCCCAGATGTTACTTATGGATGTTGCTGAAATATGTACATCAACCTGTTCTCAGGCTACAGCTATAAATTAATTTAGAGTGCAGGGCTGCATTGACGTACTGAAAACGTACGGAACGGTTGCCGTTTCCCACCATTTCTGAGTCTTTCTCAGCGATTTCTTAAATATTTCCATTTATTTTCGGCCAGACTGCAGGAAGAGTAAACACTTTGTTCTGAAGCCTGCAGACACATACTAAACATGCACTTTTTGCACTGAAAATTTTATCCGCAAGTATTTTCTTTATTTGTCAATCATTTAGATCATTCAAGGTAGGCCAACTATCCAACGTCCTTCGGAGCGAGAACGAAACTGACAATGTGAAAGATGCACAATAGAGCCAAAGCCATTTTGTGAACTATACACCAACTCATCGGTTCATCCATTATCAGTAACCACTTGTCCAATGCAGGGTCTTGGTGGTCTGGCACATGTCCCAATAAATATATTGCGGGCATATGGGCGTATGGACCTCACGGTGGTACAACGAGTAGTGCTGTTGTTTCACAGCACCTGACTGGTGCGAGAGGACATGGGTTTGATCTCTGCGTGGGTTTCTTCCCACCCTCCAAAGACATGTGTGACTCCCATAGTGTGTGAGTGACAGAGAGAGTGTGTGTGTTCCACTGATGTATGGATGAGTGACCCAGTGTAAGTAGTGTATCTAGCAGTGTAAGTCACCGCGGTGAATAAGGTGTGTGGGCTCATAACACTAAATAGAGTTCAGTGGAAGTCGCTTTGGAGATAAGCATCTGCTAAATAAATACATGTAAATAGTGTGTGAGGGATAGTACACCTTGGATGTGATCTTGGTCCATCACCAGAGTGTATGAATTAATTAAACATAGATTCTTCTAAACAATTTTTTTGGAATGCGTTATAAGATTTACTACATGTTCAAAAAACACTTAAAAAAACAGCAAATAAATTTTCACAGTTATTCTCTGAGAGTAACTGGTAGGTGCACGCACTGTACATGGTTTTACACTGGAGCTTGTTCTAAGACGCAGTAAACCAACATGTGGAGGTCTTTCTGCTTGTTCGGAATAGCAAGGCTTCCTTTTCCAACTGTCACTTGTTATTGATATATTCACTAAAAGCAACCTATTCTCTTATCAATTACCTTTCCCAGTACTATGTTGTCAGCCTCAATTATGATTCTTGATGGCCCATGACAGAAAGTTGGAATGAATGCCATTTGAAAGTCTGTGGTATTTAGATGAACATTAAAATGATACACAACAGTGTGAAACATTGAGGTTCCTATTTCACACATTTTTAACACTGCATATTGATTAGGCTGCACTGCTCTGTCCCGTTTGGTGTATTTATAAATATCCACCATTTATATGACAAGGGCACTGGGGTTGAATTTAAAGGATGGTTAACATGGCATCTGGGAAAAAAAATGATCTGCACATTTTCACTGAGTTTTGCATTTCAAAGTAAAGACATACGCAGGATGACGTACATGTCTGGAAGGGTTAAGAGTCATTTAAAGACAGGAAATTCAATAGCAGAAGGCATGGCTGCTCAAGGAATTTTATATAGGCGTTGGATATGCAAACTGATGGTGAAAGAAAGCATAAATACACAGTAAATACACAGCAAATACACAGTGTTTTTTGTCATTCAGAAGTGTTTTTATTAATTTAAAAACGTGACTACATTTCAGTTATACTGGTAAATATATTAAAATGTAATCGTGCTTTCTAGCTACATTGCCTTACAAAAGTATTCAGTCCCTTGAGCAATTCCGTTATTTTACTGAAACGAATAAGTCTCACCTTAAAATAATTTTCAGTTTCAGTGTTTTGAAATGAAAAAACAGAGAATACAATTTCAGTGAAAATTTTGCGATGTAGTAAAAGTGAAGAATTGGTCAAGGGTCTGAATACAATTGCATCGCACTGCTATACAGCCAAAAGAAATATGTTTTCGTAATTTATCCAACTCACTGGTTATTTGTGTGGGTTCTGGTTTTACTGCATTTCTTTGTTCCTTGTCTCCACCTCCTGTAAGACCAAATTGAAGAAGAAAGATGTGTTTTTGAGGAAGATTCAGACTTCAAACAATTTTCAGTTTGTGTACGCCCACGAAAATTCTCTATGGAGAAAAGAACATTGACGGTACGATATCTAAAGACCTATTGTATGGCTCCATTGCTGCAGAGGAATTTGTGTCAGAAAAAAGCAAAGACTGCCCCAAAAAGCTACATATTCTTAAATACGTATTCAGAAATATGTATTCTTATCCAACCTACAGAGGCAGGCTTGATCAAAGCGGGGGACTGTTAATGGACTTAGAGTTTGTTTTTGTGAAATACCCAACAAATTCAGACAGAAAAATTTTGTTTTCTCAACAATTTTTTTTTCTCAAGCTTGTTTTCCACCAGGCAGGGATATGAAGCTTTCTTCAAGAGATAATATTGAGTGTTTTCTGCTCCTCCCTACAGCCCTCATTGGATGCCGGATCTCGTTGCCATGGTACACTAACACGAGGTGCCAGGGTTCGAGATTTGATTGCCTTTTCCTGCTGAAGTGAAAAAGGGGAGACAGCGTAAATGAAACCTCATCCATCTTAATGAAATACAATTATTTTCTACTTATTAATCATTTAAAAATCAATATGTATCTCCTTGGCAAGTCGCGCCAGGGTTTGTTGCTCAGCGCTTTGCTCCGATGCATCTTGTGCTGCGCGGACAGTTATAGGATCAGTCACCTGTGTCCTTTAGCGAACAGAGCTGCGGAAACGGCTGCTTGAAAAGACAGCTTCTATTAGAGCAAAAAGAGCGAGGCTAAATTTTCTGTTGGACAAAAATTCATTTGGGCCTGTCCTGATTGCTCTGTGTTTTCCTGAGTTTAAGCCACTATTTCAGTCACACTTTGGACAGATATGACTATCGATGGCATCATGCCGGCTTCAGAAAAGATGCTTCCTTGAACCTCGACATGTCAACCACTTATGCTAAACATCTGCTTTCTATAATTTACTTTCATTGGGAGCTGAATGAAAAATTGAATGCACTGGTTTTTCTTGAAAAACAAAAGGTACATTCTCAATAAAAATATATATATATATTGAAATGTTCGTGGTCATGATAGACGATTGGTTACACAGAGGTGAACAGTAAAACAAGACAGAACTAACATCTGCCCATGGTTGAAGTAACTTTCATAAACTTGGGGAGAGAATAAATATAGTGCATCTTGCATTTTGCTCAAAGGAAATTAAATTAGCCGTTCGGCAATTTGTCACTTTTATAGCTAGTTGTAGTCCCTCCCTTGTATACAGCACCCAAAAGGAAATCTTTTGTGTTGTTTTTGAAAAATTGCAGAAGAAGTAATGATCCCACCAGCTCAACCCTTTGTTTTCCCTTTCAATAAAAAGAGCGACAAGCGCCACGTGTGATGTATGATTGCTTGAGCCCCAGCTCGTACGGCTCGGTGCATAAGCAAAGCCATGTTTCATGGCAAAGAGGCCCTGCTTTACAACCCCTATGGCTCTGATGAGAATATAATGTTCTACAGCTCATAAATGCTTCAGGTCAATACTTGATTTGCTCCAGCTTGTAGGCCCAGCTAGCACGATGTCTGAGGATATATGATGGGCCGTTGAGGCCGGCCCCCTCCGTGGTGGGACGGCCACCTCCTCGCTGGGCTCGCCCCCCTTCCCGGTGCTTTTAAGAGTTCAAAACCCTTCCCCAGAAGGCAGGCCGGGGCAGTTGCCAGGGCAACCAAGGTTAAAAGAGACAATTCGACCGTGATGTGTGGTGCAGTCCTACGGTAACGCGGTGAGCTATGGACCTCCATGCCAAGAGGGAGGTGATTCTAGAGTGGAAGGACATTGAATCCATCACCATTTATTTCAGAAGGACCAGTGCGGCACCCAGCATCACCTTAGAAGACCTGAAGAACTGAGAAGGGCACGAGTGTCTTCACATAGAAATTTGTTTGGAAAACCTAGTAATGCATCACAATTAAAGATCAATAAGCTGGAACTCTCCAAACACGAAATGTCAGCCCGTTCGCAGAGTACAGTGACGCTTATATTGTGAGATTCTCTGCATTTGTGATGTGGGGGAAAAGGCACAAAAAAAAATAAATAAAAGAGGTTCATGTTAAATCCAGACAGTATAGGGTTATTTGTACGTTCCTGAAAGTTAATTTGTTTTTACATTTTGGGGTGATGTTAAGATGTTTTCCAGCATCGTTCATATAAACAGTGTGAAGATGAATGGAGGAGCAGTTGGTGATGTTCTGGCCAAGTTAAACGCCCCGGTAATGGAGGTGCTCGGTGGCACCTGCAAATGAATGGGCCTAATCTAAATTGAGGCGATGATCTTTTATTAGGTTAACTGCACCAGCAATGTATCTTTTCACTTTGTAGAGACAGGACCGATGCAGCCTTTCGAACTAAATTAGATTGTCATTGACGAGCCGCTAACGGTGGGAACAACAGATCGAAGGCATGCAAATGAGCTTACATCAGGTTTTTTTGGACAGAGGGAGAGAGGGTATGGGAAAAATTAAGAGCAGCAACAGAGCAGCACTCTCATTGTATACATATTATATATATATATATTATGTATATACATACACATATATATTTTTGGCTGTTTCCAATATAATAACAAGGAAGCAGGAAGCAGTTTTGAACACTTTTGTCCAGAAACCTTTATGCTACAAGTGCTTGTACCTATGCTATTCATTTCCCCCAGTGGCAACACATAACATCATGAAAAGAATCATCTTTCCTGGCCTAGAGTCCCCTGTTCTTACCACAGCACTCACCACACAAGCTTAGCAGATTCTTACTTTTTCCATCTGATAACCTCTGACCTATCCATAATCTGTCCATATTCCACTTATGTCACTGTGCCAAAGTGTACACACATGAACTGTAGACAGGGTCATCAGGGTAAAAAAAAAAAAAAATCTGTATGTCAGTCTTTGTTATATAAAATACCAGTATCACACCACAGTACACCTGGTTCAGGAGCGACCAGGCAGGGAATCGCGGTGGGCGGATTTGGGGGACTTTCCTTTCGTCTTTCCCATAATTCACCCATGCATGAACTAAACTAGAATACTGCAGTAACAAAATAGACTGAACAGTTCTAACAACAGAGGCCAGAAGAAAGCAATACCAAAATCTGATGGAAACCCTCAACACCAACCTATAGCATCAGCAGAGGCGCCAACACCAGCCTCCTTCCCCCCTGAGCGTTTAGGGAATCCTTCATTGGCTGATTGGCCTCGCCTGGGGTGCTTTTTCTCCATTAGCTGTCTGTTCCCAGGATCAGGTGTGGCCGGGCTTCAGTGTACCACTGACATACACATCTCACACATAAAATGTGGGCGATCAGTCTATTTCTGTGAAATAATTCGGTGCTGTTGCTGTATAATTTTCCGATGCTAAGATCAGAATCAGAATTCGATTTATTTGGCCAAGTATGCACACACATACATGGAATTTGGTTTCGGTTCACAATGGCTCATGATGTAGAGTAGACAACACACCTATAAAGATACACGCATACATACAACCAGTGCAAAGATGCGTTGACAGTACCGGAGGATAAGGGAAAATAATGAGGGATCGAATAAATAATGAGGGAGGGAATAATGATGCTGCAATGATTTTCACTTAAATGAGAAAGCATGCCGCACGACACCATGCTGCCATGGTCTACACACGCCTTCGCGGCGTTAAACTCCACGGAAACCCCGCAACAGGAAATGCTGAGCATGGACCGGAGTACTGTGAAATGCGGAATGGCACTGGGAGAAGTGATAAATGTCATGGCATCCCGTCTCCGATAAATGAAAAGACTCGAGGCCCCGATCTCCACTGTGGGCAATGTGTCCTTTTAATTAATTAGCACTCGCAGGAAGTGTTTGCCCACAGGGAAGCGAAGGCCCTCAGCGTACCGACAAGGTGATAATGTCCTAAAGGTGAAAAGAATGCTGAAGACCTCAGCTAAACTGTAAAAAAAAAAAATAAATAAATAAAAAATATTGTTTGCTGCTCCTGTCGAAACCTAAAAAAATATTCCTACCGCATGCTCTGTTTCGTATTACTGATTACAAAGCTGCATGCAAATTGACTTTTATTAAACCGTCTTTTTTCGATGGTACATCAGATCTGTGATGACCGGATATGAATTTATTGTATTAGATTTTCTTCGCTATTATCTAGTGCAAGAATAATTGTCTTAAGTTTCTTTGAAATTATATATTCCCCCTTCGTTAAGTAATCCATCATTTGTACCATTTTAAAGTACTTTGGTAATACTGGGCAGCAGCTGTTAATCTTGGGATGGGGAGGTATAACAGATTTTAGTGATTATGAGATAATGAAACATACTTTTGATATCCATCAATTTCCCACTCTATAACATAATAATACATTTTTTGCCCTCTCTGTAGAATTATATATCAATATGGTCTTTTCCCCTGAGATTAGGAAATGAACTTCAGGAAGAAAACTTTGAAAAGTTAGCACATTATTGCTATTATTCTTGTTACAGTTAGCACATTTTTTTTGTTATTATTTTATGTGGACTTTAATTTCGATGCTGCTTAATGTATGTCCACTATAACTGTAAATACATGGGAGCTGCTTTTTACCCATCCATCACCTCAGGTGCTTAAATTTTAATTACAAAATACTGTGTTGCTGGTATAGGATTTTGAAGCATACTCAAAAAATACAGAATTTTCTACAGGCACAGTGATGATTGTTATTATGCTACACTCAAATACTGCGGGACATTGACGAGCATCAAATTTTAAAAATTTCTTATTTATTCTAGTTTAAATTTTTTATTGCTTCTTATTTCTCTTAAATTTATTAATAATACCTTATGTTGGGTACATTTTGTAACATTTTATGCACAAGTATGTTTGTGTGTATGGGTCTGTGTAAAGTACAAATTACATTGCATTAAACATTTGGTTCACATTTATATATGAATAAAAGATTTGAGTTACACTAATTATGAGAAAATGCCAGAAACCACATGCCAGTAACATATGAAATGCTCCCTTGATATTTGCGATATTGACATGTTAATAAATTTGGAAACCTTCACGTAACCTTTAAAGCTGTTTCATTCTTTTAAAGTCCTTTGAGATGAGGAGAAGCCCCGTGCTGTGTACACCGCAGCCACGCTGATCACCCCCGCACACACTCGCTACACACACAAGCCGGGAGCGCGGCGACGTGCGGCGGAGTGTTTGCGATATGTACCACCGAACCTTTGCATATGTCCATATGACTGTTTTAAAAAAAGGACGTGATGTGTGCTAAAACTTCTCCTCTGTTTCAAATAATGAGCATGTGGCCCTCTTTGCCCGCAGCCTTCATACACAATTTAGCCAGAAAGCTGGGGCTGATCATGATTTAGCTTTTGACACCCCTCGCCTCCGGGCTAAGGGAGAGTAATACAGATATCTGACTCGCCGTGGAAAGAGAGGGAGGGGGAGAAGTGAGAGACCCTTTATTGACTAAATGATAAAGAGGTTTGTAATGATAAATAACAGTCATTTTATTGTGGAATTCCCAGAAAAGACACATTCTATACAATATATAAAAAGGAAACAGTGGACTCACTGGTCTTGGTTCCTGCAGAACTGCATCTGTTAAAATCGGGACTCCCATGGCCTGGGTAGAGGTCACAAACTGCGTAAGGAGCCAGACTATGAACTGTGCATAGACATGATGGTGCAACATGGCAACTGTGTCCCCCACACATGAGGGTGAGGATGGTCATGAAATCCCAGCTCTTACCATGTTTTCTTGCACCCTTTCAGTGATGCGAGTAAAAATGGTACCCCGTCAATCACACACAACTAGGGACCCCGAGTTTCGGGATAATGCCTCTAATTCTGCACTATCAGAGTTTCCTCGCTGATGCTGTCTCATGGTTGCGGGTGCAAATGAGCCACAGTGGATGGTTCAGCTCAGATACGCGGGAACTATCGGTTGGGGATGAGGAGGACGTTGGACTGTTGCAGGGTTACAGATGTTACTTCTACTTTAGAATCACCTCTCAGCTGAAAAATGAGGTGCAAAATAAAACTGAAAAGGCCAAAAAGGAAAATAAGTGGATGAATGAACGAACAAACAAACGAACCAATGAATGAATGAAACGAAACAAAATCAAACAAAACTTCATTAATCCCAATGGAAATTTTGCTGGGTTGCAGCAGTGTATAATATCATATACAGTGATATATCACATGCAACACACATAGGCATGAAAATGCACACACACATACGGTAAAGACATTTACATTATTTACATTTACATTTATTTACACTTATTTATTTATTGTAAATATATAAGTAAATGTAAATGTAAGACAAAGTTAAATAAGCAGATAAATAGGTTAAGTAGATGAGTGTATCTAGACAAGGGAGGGCTGAGGGGTGCGAGGTCATGTTGGGTGTGTGAGATGGGCACAGAGCAGCTCCGTACCACCCAGTCATTAAGAGTGTTGGTTCAGTCGAAAAGCCTTAATATCTTACCGGATGATGCATTTTACTCAGGTGCATATTAAATCAGTGTAATGGAGTGAGTGTGCACATACTGCACCTGCATATAGGTGAGCATATTTCAAGAAAATGATTAATATTGAATGTGCTGCAATTACTTCTGTAATTGCATTCTAATTGCATATGTACTTTTTATAATCTATGACCAATTCATCATGTACTTCCCTCTGATTTTGCTGAGGTCACTTTCTTGCGATGAAAAATTTCCGTCCTTGTGTTCACTGGGCCTGATGCATGTAACACGCTTCCACAAGCAGAGAATTCGTAACATGATAACTGCCGGGTAATTACAGCAGGCCAAGCAGGTTATACAGCAGTGCATTGTGGGACTGTTGACTGCTGCTTCGGCCAGGATCCCGGAAGATTCATTCATGCTTTAGAAAATTGTTAACTTGGGAGCTTTTCGTAAGAGCGTTTTCCCTAATTGATGTCCTTATTTAGCGGCGAGGCAGCGGGGGCCGAACGGGGTTAAATGGAGCAGTTTATGGTACTGTAAACTGCTGCCCGCGAACCGCGGCTCACTGAAGTTGCACTTGATTTATCCGGCTAATTTGATGTTTTAAGGTCTTCAGCTTCGTTTGCCTTGTGCAGGTTCCTGCTCCAACAGGGTTACGAGAAGAATTAAGCCTCATGATGCATTTGCTCTCGTTCCCAGCCAAAGCAGGGTACAATACCATGCTTCCAACCAAACAGCATGGGGGCGACCAGGGTGCACCGCCACAGTCCTTCACACTCAAAGCGTGGTGAAGAGCAGGTAACACCACGCCAGGACAGGATTCTTTCAGTGCCAGCAGGAGGCTCCTGGAAAGGACTCTGTACTGGCTGTGGTACAGCATGGAAAATCTGAGCCTGACAGTTTGCTGCTTGACTGGACTCTCTCTCTTCATGAACATCTGAACCTCTCTTTCTCAATTTTGTTTCAGTCTCCTTGTCTTAAACTGAGGTTTCGAGCTCTTTATCCACAGCTGGGACATGTGTGCTCACAATGGTGCACCTGGACAAGATCTACAACCCACTGGGGAAGTTCTGGTCCCTCAGATGAACTAAAAATCTGATGAACTCACCCGCCGGTCTTTTTTTTTTTTTAACTCAACGTCTTTTCCACCATCACCATCATCTCGGTGTGTGACTCACCCCTCAGCCGCTGCAAAACCTGAAAGGCAGAACGATGCGGCGAAAGACCATTTCGCCGTCTAGTGGAGATGAGGTCAGCACACTCAGATCTTTATGAGGAACAACAAACGTAGATGACCTCTGACCTGTGAGTCAGCCGACCGCTTTCCACTGTCAACGTCACACTCAATATCTCAATGGCCACAAGTGAACTGTGGTTCCGAACTGCGGTTCCGGTCACCTGGGTTCAACATCAAACTGTGTGTGGACTCCACCTTGTGTTCTGAACTTCCTTCTTGTAACTCGCTCATATCATTTTGAAGCCTTAAACTAAAACTGTGACTCTTCAGTGTAGAAACGGGGCAGAGCAGTATGGGACAGCTGGTAGCGTGGTGGATAGAGCCACTGCCTTTGGGCCCAAAGGTTGCAGATTGGAGCATCACCTCCAGCTGTAGAACCCTTGAGCAAAGTACCCACCCTAAATTGTTCCAGTAAAATTACACAGCAGTATAAATGGGTAAATAATTGTAACCTTAACACTTGTCACTTCGGAGAAAAGTGTTAGCCAACTGAAAAAATGTAAAAAAAAAAAAAATATGAAGTACTGGTGCTACACAATTTCCTCCTTCATTTAAATAAGCCGATGCCGCAAAAGGGAAACTAGGAAGCAGGTGACATCAGGACACGTTGCCGTGGTCGGCGGACGTCTTCGACCAAACCTCATAAGAGGGAGAAGATCGGCGGAGCATCTCGGACCCCACACCCAGCCGTTGGCGAGCGTGTGGCACGTGCCTTTGGAAGGGCACTCCGCAGACGGGACCCCGCACCATACCGGTGTTCCTCCACGGCCGCACCGTAGCCGGAAATACGGCACTTTATTAAAGCAAACATTCCGCTGTGCCCCATTGCGATAAAAACACTGCAGTTTCTCGCCCGCCGACCACAAAAGTTTCTTCTGAGTGATACCTTGGAAAGTCCTCGAGGGCGCCCTATTACTCACCCGCCTGGGCAGCGAGCGCCGGCAAATGGCCTCCAATTTCCAAGGAGCGTGGCCCGCTCATTCTTTACTGTCAGGATGAAGAAGAGCATAAAAGCTGAGTCAATAAAGTAATATAAAATACTTCATATAAAAATTCAAGAGTGACTGATTAAGTGCTCGTGTCCCACCGTTGTATTTCCGACAGTGTGAGGTGGGCCTTTGTTCGCACAGCTCATTTTGGAAGATGTTGTCGTCGTCGTCTCCATTCTCTTAATTCTTTCTAGCTTTTAAAGTGGCAAATTCTGTTCGATTAAAAATAATTTCTGTTTATATTCTCAGGTTGACTGGCAGCGGTCGCATAGCGGTTAGGTTCAAATCCCACCTCGTGCTGTTGTTCCTTTGATCAAGGTAATTACCCTGAGTTAATACAGTAAAATGACCGTGCTGCGTAAAGGGGTAAATTAAGATGATGGCGGATAAACCTTTACGCAGCTACTCCTGTAATGTAACAGAAATGTTTATATGTATCGCCACAAAATAAATAAATGAATAAAAATTGCTAGGAAGGTGATCGGGAATCATCGCTATTCTGATGGAGTTTTATGCAGCTACTCATGTGATGAACGTTGGATCATATGGTGGAAAGAAACAAAGTAACTGCACTTAAGAATCACACGTCTGCATCTAAGTGTCTCTTCCTGCTCATGTAATGAACACGTTGTATCTTCCGTGAGATGTACGTCGCTTTGGAGAAAAGTTTCTGCTAAATGTAAATGTAAATTATTACTTGTACCTTGGCACTGTTAGTTTGTTAGTTTGGAGAACAGCATCATCTAAACATGTAAGCGAATGCGACATATTTGCAGACATGTCAAAGACTCAGTTAATACCAAAGGGGGCCAAGAAAAGTAAAATTTACTGTCTAATTTGGTACGATATTGCTGATTGTACCATGTTGCATTGGATACTTTTCAGAAAATTCAGTTGATCAGATGAACATCTGAAACAAGCAAAGTGTGTTCAGGAGCACAGGGCTAAGAACCAAGGTGAGATCACACTATGGTAAATCAGGACGACAACACAGCATGGTCTTCCAGTGCTGCCTGTCTGCTCATTTACATCACCGTACAGACTGAGAGCCATCTGATGGGACTGACGCCACCCACGGTACCCTTTTCCACACCACTTAATGTTCACGACACCAACCTAGGCAATAAAGTCAGACAGCTCTGCTTTGCTAGTGATGTAAAAGAAGAGGCTCATTTCAGCAAGTCAGAACACACACAAATGTTTGATCAGATGCATTCAAGTTTTTAACGCTGCGGTCGAGGTTCTCGGTCGCGGAGATACAAAGGTGGGAATGAAGCACAAAGAGGAGAGCGTTTCCAGGAAAGGGCCATTAGACTGAGTCACACGCTAAGAATGCTGCTGCCTTTGTGTCCTGGAGACCCAGAAGCCTCTGCTGGGGGTGGAGGGATCAACCGTGAACGTCTGGCCTGGATTACTGGTGCACAGCAACAGACCATCTTAAAGACCTCTCACAAACCACTTAAGCTTGCAGATACCTTCCTGATTATGAACCATAAGTTCATGTAATAAACAGGCATCTATTGCAAATAGTTCTTCTTCAGAGCATCAAGTGTGTGTTTGAGTGTTTGTGATTAATACTGAGCTCAGGGCTGTCCCACCTTTCTCTGTTGAATTACCTAAAAATATTACCAGTAACGTGGAATGACCTTGAAAGTATTAGCTCAGCTTATGAACATGTTTTTGGTATTAGAAGACTGTTCATAACTTGATTTGTTTGTAACTCCAAAGTCACTCTCACGATAAGTCAAAATCAATAAATGCTTTTGTTCTTCAGGGCAAACCTGTGGTTTTTCTGCCATCTTCAGGTGACCATGGAGACATCTGCCCACCGGTTTCATCATCTTAGGCCATTTATTTGGATGCATCACAAGCATATTCATCAGCTTCTGGCCACTTTCAGCTTTCTGAAAGTTCTGAAAGAGGGATAATACAAACATCCCTCAATGTATTTACTGGCTACATTCTGTAAAAATCATAACGCTGTAATAATTTGAAAAAAAAAACTTTCTAAGACATTTTAACGTTTGAATGTTTAACATTTAACTTGCATTGTTATATTTTACATTGAACTCCACACCCTTTATGAAAGCAGATAAGGTTTGGTGGTTGCAATAGTGGAAGACTTTGCGTGCATTGACTGCATAGGGACACTAAGTACCAAAAGGGACAATCAAGACATGTTTTTCATATCCGCAGAAACTTCAGGCTCAGAACAAAAGCACCAGAGAAGGGGAACATTTCACGGAGGAATGTGATCTCATTCTCCCTCGTCCTTCAGATTCCCATCACCCCTGGAGCGTGTGTGAAGGTGGCTGCTGAGGGCTCCGACGGAGCCTGTGCCGACATGCCGCGGCAGCTCGTCACTCCACATCTTTTAAAATCGCTGTTAGATGACCCTTCAAAATGCAATATACTTAATTTGAGCAGGAGAACCGCAAAGTGTTTTTGAGTTCCTAATTGCATCTCTCGGTCTTAACGTGTCAAAACAGGGTCCCTGGGCAGGGCCTCCTATTCCAGAAATGATTATGGCAGCTGGAGAAAATGTGCTCTTTGTGTGTAACTGGAAAATAGCCATCATTGCATCAGCGCACCTGAGCAAAACACTGAACGTACCGGATCAGAGCTCGCATCTTTTTTTCTCAAACAGTAGCCAGTTCAACTTGAGACATGTGAGCAGAACACATCTCTGACTCTCTCATTATATTCATATTAAATTATCCACTTCCTTCATTTCAGACATTTTTGGACTTTTCCCCTATAGCTCATCATGCACTCTTACAGTTATTCAATCATGTTATCCGGTATTAAAAAATGCCACATTGTAGTTCTCGGAAATCTTGATAAATTGTTTTCCTCTCAGCAGAAATGAATAGTTTCCATGTATGATAGATCTGGCAAAATAATGTTAAAGCATAATATGTTTTATCAGCACACTTTATGTGGTTGTGGGAATATAATGAGAAATGCTGCAGAAAAAGAAAGTTTTTGATTCATAGGACAGAGCCGTTGTCTTTTTATTGAAGTCACACAAGATTTATTTTCCAGTGTTCGGACGTTGGAAGGGAAGAACCACCAGGGATCATCGGAACCAATTTCAGTGCAGCCCTCCTAACATCAGTCAATGGAAATAGGACAATTGAACATTATAATCATAAGCAAACCACTGCATTGTACTCTGTCAATCGTCTTGAGACAGTATCAAGTGGAATGTATTTCACACCAGGATGGGACCCTTCAACAGGCAAGGAAATGGCACGATGCATATGAGATTATCTTTCAGCAATAAAAGTGCAAACGTTATTTGTTTAGATCTAGAAAAATGTTTGCATACAACTGGAAGTACACAGCCAGCAATAACTCAGAGACACTTGAAGTCCTGGGGTGTCGTTCGCTTCTTTTAACTTCGGCATCTTAAAAACTATACCCCCACCACCGCTATCGCTAAAATTTTATTTAAACGTTATGCATGTGCACGCCACAATTTATCGGCACATCCACGTGTACGTACATATATATTTAAGATAGAAATTTTACTTCAGACAGACAAGTTGGATTATTAATTTAGAAATCCATAAAATTAGTGTCAATTATAAGAATTAAAAAAAAAAAACCGTCAGCTGAGTTTTAAAATCTTACTTTAGAGTGGAAAGAACACTTAGGAATGTCTGTAAATTTATTTAATTATTAATTAGTGAAGAATTACCAAATGGAAAAAGTTTGTATTTTATTTCAAAGCTGCTTTACCCCCTCGAGCATAACTGAAAACAGACAAGACGAGTGAAACTAAACAAATTAAAAAAAAATGTACTGAATCCAACTCAGAAGTGGGTTGTGTTGGCAGACTAATTGTACAAACAAGAAACTTTTTTAATCTCTTCATTTTTTTTATTTACTCTAAGTGACTTTTTGCCAAAACTCCTGTTTTCAGTTGTCTTCCACATTACTTAATACCTGGACTCTAAACACTGAAACACGAATTTGTTCTGTTCAGTGACTTTTCCCTTTTGTTCTGCATTCAGATAATGGCACCTTTCAGAACACAGAAAATTTTGTTTACAGAACTAATAATGACTGGTTTAGAGATATTCAATCAGACTATAATACACAAACATTGCAATTTACCATAGTATATTACATTTTTAAAATAAAAAAAATAGTACATAAAACTTGAGAAAATGTACAGCTCACTCAAATTCAGAACTGCACAATTTCACAATTTACCTTTCCGTGAAGGTAACCTTACAATAAAACACTTTGTGTTCATTTTCTAGCATGAAATATAGATTTATGACTATGTGATTAACTATGCCAAAATCTGACAACACTTTTAAATCAGTGAAGGGCTATTTTTGCAACCCTTTTATTGAGGGCTATATAAAGAATATGCTATTATTTGATTTTTTTGCACCACTGAAAATAATGAAAAATTAATTTTTTTTTCACTTGCTAAGAGCTACTATAATAGTTATCATGTACATGAATCCTGCCCAGGACTCATTCTTTTTTCTCCCGTTATGCGGGAGAGGCAGAGGCTCCGCATTTGTCAGCAGACACCTGAAAGTGAAGGCGCCTTCATCACTCACAGTGTGTAGCGTGCAGGGACATGCTGAGCCCCTCGCACCGGTGGTCCTGCGCATGTTTGCATTACTGCTCTTGCCCTGCCATCTACTGGCTCCTGCTCCGCCTCGAGCAGTGAGGTCTGCTCGCTCTTCCCGGGACCAGCCAGCATCTCCCGTGTAGCAGTGATGTGAGGCTCTGCTGAAACAGAGAGCAGGAAGAAGGGGAGTGAACGGCAGTGATTGGCGCTTGGAATTCGGCATGGTGTTGCAAGGGCTTATAGCTGCGCCATTCGTTATGTTTGAAAAGGTGAATTCCCTCGGGCCGCGCCGGGAACTCGACCCATTTTATATCTTCAGACATTAACAAAGAATGGCATCATTTTGGTTTTTCCGTTTAGCCACGACATTAAATGCTCTAAATATAGAGTCCGGCTGCGGTGCCTGTACCCAGTACCTTGGGGGGCCGCATCTCTGTTTGGGACAGCAAAGCGGGCCAATTAACCAAACAAGGGGCCCCGGCTGTAGAGACGAGGGTCCGACATACAGCAAATGCCCCAGAGGAGATATGTGTCTGCTTTTCTCTCTTTTCAGTGCTTGTGCCACTAATAAGATTTGGAAGCCCGATAATTCCCCTAATATGTATCATCCGGTCTCGATTCCAACCAAGAGTTTCACGTAAGAAGTGGAGCATAAAGTGCTGCTGGAAAAACGTTTCCTTCAAAACCGGTTTCGGTTTTCAGGTATTGTTTGTTGTGGTTTATTAACAGTCGTGCATTTGGATTTTCAGACATTGGAATGTAAAATAATATACACCTATATTTTGTTTGCTTTCTTTCAATTTCTCCTGTTGATCGTGATACTCCCAGCAGCGGACTACTGTCCCCTCTGGGATGTGAGTTCCCTTGCACCGTTGACGTTCCACAGCCCTGTTGACTGATAATGGATGGAAAGGCGGGCTGATGGGTGTGTGACAGGAAAAAAACACTTTATAATGAAATAGAAATGTTGTTTTTATACTGAATCATACAGTAGGAAAAAGTGCAAAGATATTTGAAATTAATATCTTGTCGATGTAGAGACATGAAAGACTTCCAGCTGTTGGCTTGCAGTCAGAAGAGTTGACTTCCTACACAAAGATGTTTGCTCTAACAATGAATGTTTAAAGGCACAATCAACTACACTTAATGTCATGCTGTGAAAAAGTATTTGCCCATTTGAAATTTTCTGTATTTTTGTACCTTTTTGGCAATAAGTTTGATCAGATCTTTTTGTCCCTTCTAGTAGAGCAGGAATGGAGCCTGAGAGAGAAGAGGTAACATTAGTATTGTTTTGCATCATCCCTTGCTGTGGAGGATAATGAAATGTAAAGTCACAGGTGTGAAAAAGTAAATGACCCTTCACAGTCAGCAACTGGTTGCTCCACCTTTCGCTGTAATGACTGCAACTAAACACCTCCTGTAGCTGTTGACCAGGGTCTCCCATTACTGTGGAGCATGTTCTGTCCCACTGCTCCATGCAGAACTTGTACAGCTAAGAAACATTTGCAGGTCTTCAAGCATGACCAGCTCTTTTCAGGTCTTGCCACAATGAGACTCAGGTTAGGGCTTTGACCAGGCAACTCCTTGATTTGTTTTCAGCCTTTCTGATATTGACTTGTTTGTATGTTTGGGCTCATTGTCTTTCTGCCTGACCCAGTGGTGCTTCAGCTTCAGTTCACCAACTGATGGCCTGATATTCACCTTCAGAATTTTCTGATACTAAGGGGAATTCATAACTCCTTCAGTGACACCAAGGCACTCAGGTCCTGTGGCAGAAAAAGTCCCCAGACCATCACACTGCCACCACCATGCTGGACTCTTACTAGAAGGTCCTTAGCCGTTTTTATCAAACTTAATGGGTCCCATGTCATCAGAAAAGATCTTTTTTTAGTATCAGGTAATGGTCTTGTGAACTTTACTTCTTTATATATCCGCTACATAATCGCTCTATATCATTAAGAGACAAGTCTGAAAAAATCTTCTGTATCAAATACTAAAAATCATGTATGTGTCATTGTATAAATACAAATTTAATTTTGATATTTCAGTTATCTTTTGGTAACATATTTTTCCATTCAGAAAGCATTTTTTAAAATAAGAAATAATGATAATTTGATACCCTCACAGTGGGACGTCTCCATTCTCTAACCCCATTATCTAAGGAATGGATGTACTTGTACCACCAAAATCACACTCTCTTCATAACATAACATAAGTCCCATCAGTGAGAACGGTGTGTGACACATAATTACTGTCCTTCTGTATCAGTGCACAAAGCCAGCATCAACTAAAAATAAAGGTATGGCTACAAATGTATGGCATATTGTCCCCTTCCTCATAAAGAAAGTCATCTGTCTTTAACATTCACCTATGTATTATAACATTGAATTATTATTTAAACCCTACATTACATATTCAATATGCTTGCGTTCCTTAAGTTTTCCTTTAAATGGCAGCTTTGCTGTTGATATTATAGTGAAAAACTAAACTGAACATTATCATTTTGCAGCATATCTCATCTGATTATTGAAAGATTTATAATTTTATGGGAATAAGTGCATAAGCCATCAAACCCATGAGGTGTGAAAGGTATAAGAAAGCTGCAAAATGAAAGAAAGAGCGCAGGAGAGCCCGGTGTGCGTTTGCCCGTGAAGCGTCTCAGCCAATATGCAGGCGTACTCTCTGAGTAAGTGGCCGGCTTCAGGTGTGATCTGTTATGTGGACAGGTTGGCTGCACCTCCTCATAGCCGAAATTTCCCCCGAGGCCTCTGTCATTCCTCAGTGTCATGGATTTAAATCTTTGTTGCACCAAAGTCTTCCAATTACTGAATGTAGTCCCCTTACCGTGGTAGGCCGTACAGCCGGAGACCCCGGTGCTCTGCAGAACATCATCCACATCGCGGCCGATAACCAGTCCTTTCGTCACGCTTCATTATGCTCATTTTCAATTGGTGATGCCTATCAAATTTTCCAAGGGGTGGCTGTGAGACGGAGTCGAATTTTTTCATTTTTCCATCCATATCGTTTGCTTTATAAACGTCACCTGGCATAATTCCTTGATAGTGATTCGAGGTCTTGAAAGCATCTTCTTAACGCTGTTTGCTCACATCACGGCACGTGTTTTGGTTTTTGCTCACAGTGCCTGCGTGGCGGCGGGGGGGGATGGGGTGGGGGGGAGACGCGTATCTCTAAATGTCAAGGTGTGTACGAGCACAGCTCCGCTGATGGACATAACAAGAGCCTCCGCTCTCTTTGTTCATTCAATAAGGGCCGACGGAGCGCCTTCGCCACCTCCCGCCGAGTCCCCGTCTCGTTTTGCGTGCCGGAGCCGTGTGCCCATCCACTATCGGAGCCTTTTGATGCTGATGTACAAAGCGTAAACACGCTCTAATCTCATTGGGCCGTCAGTTTATACAGGTGTCACGTCTAACTGGATTTTCGGAGGAGAGGTTTTCTCCTGGTTGCACCGACTGAAGTTACAACGTTGTTATCGGGCGATATGTATTCATGGCACTTGGACGTTCAAAGTGCCTTCTGGGCTGTGTAATATAATGCTGCCCTCTTTATCAAATTTAACAGTTTATTGGAAGCAGCTTGTACACATGATTTAGCCGTATTGCTGAGAGGCGAAGTTTGTTGCCTCCCCCCCCCCCCCCCCTCCAGTTTGCCGCGCCGGGTCCAGGGGGAGTCTGGGTAGACGAGGTTCTCTTCGCAGCAGCCCTGTTAATGCACTTTGCCGCTTGGTTCTCTGAAAAGCGTATGATAACGAAACCATGACGGCCACAACCGTGCCCTTTGGCACCAAATAAGTGTTATGTGGTTTAGCAGTAGCTCTTTCTTTACGTTGTATTTAAACATGTTTATTGGTATTCCGACACTGTGTTCAGCTTTTCTGCATTGCTAATAGTCTCACACTGAAAAAATACCAAACTTAGTACATCTGGCATTTTTTTGCATTGTCCATACCTTTATTTGCTTTGTTTTAATTGCTCATTGGATAATGTGAGTGAAAGAAATTATTGATTCACATTTTTCATATTTTGTTTGGAAAAGATGTGAAAAGGGTAGTAGAGGAAATGTTATATTCCTCTTGTATCAAAATTTGTGCATTGTTACACAGCCCATAGTGAAATATTATTAGTGCTGTAATATTATCGCTTTTGTAACGTGAGAACTTAACAAGGTTAAAGAACAGTTGAAATGCAGTACCTTGAAGGAGACATCGATAAGGTAGAGAGTGTGTGTGCTGAGTCCAGAATTGTGTTCTGGTGTTGGATCGGCGATGCTGTGCTGCGTGGCAGGGCCCAAGGAGTGTGACGCTTCGGGTGGGGAACGGGCACAGCAAGCGGAGCCACAGCAGCCCCTCCAGCCCGGGTGTCACCTACATTTACATTTATTAATTTAGCGGATGCTTTTCTCCAAAGCGACGTACATCTCATGGAAAATACAATGTGTTCATTACATTAGCAGAAAGAGACACTTAGATGGAGATGCGTGATTCTTAAGTGCAGCGAATTTGTTTTTATCAGAATATCAACAATCCTGATCACCTTCCTAATAATATATATATTTTTTAAAGATGCATATAAACATTTACATTACATTACAGGATTAGCTGTGTAAAGGTTTATCCGGGCATGATCATAAAGTTATAGTGCATGAACATTTACACCTTGCATGAACTTAAGAGATGATGAGTGAAGTGAGTCTGGAAGAGGTGAGTTTTAAGACCCTTTTTAAATGTGGGCAGGGATTCAGCAGTTCTGAGTGACAGGGGGAGGTTGTTCCACCACACCGGGGCCAGAACCAAGAACCACCTCCTTCAGGCAGGGTTTCTTCACCTTCATGTGGGAGAGCTGGGAAGCAGACCCAGCATAGGAAAGACCCCATGAGCTAAAAAATGGCGAGGATGAATGGATCTGACTCCATCGCCCCATCCCCCCGCCGCTGTGGCCCATCACCCCTTCTGACACGAGACAAACGTGTGCCCGCTGGTGCCCACCACGTTTCTCCCAATCACACCGTGGCGTCAACTTACACAGTAACACCAACAAAAACAGATGAATCTCAGTTTCATAGATTCTCATGTCTCACAGCTGTATTATTCCTTAAAATAAATTTTCAGTTTTCCTCATTTGCAATGAAAACAGTTGCAACATATAATTAATAGATCCGTAAACTGCTAGAATACACGTCGTATACATAAATAAAGCAAAACTGCATAAAATAAAAAAGGGAGACGTATAAATAATAAAGCTGGCTGCCCTTAGGCCCTGATTCAAAATGCACGTGAATGTATAGCGTTAAAATAATATGAGAAGCAGTGATACACCTCTGAGAGGTATCTTCCGAGGGGAGGGCAGCCACCTCCCTCAGACATAAAGCAGCTCTGATGTTACATACCATGTCTCTCCAGAGTCCTCTGGGAGAGGTAAATAGAAAGCAGAAACTCTGTAACCGGTGCTCCTAATGATTTAAGGGGAGAGTTAAAGGTCACAACCCCGGTATTAATGGTACTCTTCACAAAAGACACACACCCACACACACACACACACACACACACACACACACACACACAGATCCTTCCTTCAACTGAGACAGAGCATCAGTGCCAGACACACTGCTGTCCGAGGTGTCTCAACGATGATCATGTCATCTTGTTGAGGAAGAACAGGCCCAGAGGGTCCTGACACCCTGTCAAAGTGGGGCCAGGTCAGTGGGCTCATCCTGTCGCAAGGGGGGGGGGGGGTTGGGCTTCACAGAGAGAGCAGCTGCACAGGTATCACATCACACAGGAGGCTCAGTGTGTGGGTCAGTATGTGTGTTTATGACATAAAGACGTGTGTGTGTTTAGAAAGAAAGAAGTTTATACGTGTGTGCGTGTGTGTGAGAGAGAGTTATATACATAGTTATTTGTATTCATATGCTTATTTATAATATATACGGTTTATAATATATAGAATTTAACATATGCATTTACACACACAGACACACAAATATTTAGATTCATTCATTTAGCAGACAACTTTCTCCAAAGCAAGTGGATTATACCAAAGAAAGGAGGGAAACATAAAAATATAGATAAACCATACATATATATTTATATGTATATAATATGCATATTTATATATATTTATAGGGTTTAACATATATAAATGTGTATATATATATATATATATATGTAAAAATGTATGTATATAATATGCAATATTCAAAATATATATAATATAGCAATATGCAAAATGCAATATTCTAAATATATATAATATAGATATGTAATACAATCTTGACCTGTATATATATATGTGTGTATACATACATATATATACCTGTACATATATATATCCGAAACAGTGCAGACAACCTATTACAGACTCATCCCAACTTGGGGTTGTTTTCTTTTCGGGCGGAGGGTGGGAGAGCTCAGCCACAGCAGCGCCAATGGTGTCCAAAGAGGAGTCTAGCAGGATAAAATATGGACAGCGGGGGCTACTGGCCGTATCATATATCAGGCGGGTTTAGCATGCGCATAGTGAAATGAATGACCCTGTTATCTGCATATGTTGTGCGAGCGCAGCTTAGCGCACGGCCATCCATTGTGTACAAATGACATGCTGTGGGGCTCCGCGGTGCGTGATTAACCCTGCGCTGCATTGCTGTGCAGCTGTAGGCGAAACGTTTAAGGCGCCGGCCAGGTTTCATGCGACCGGCATTACGCCAATATGAGTAGAGCACCTCGTACACACTGCGCCCGCCGCCTGGTCTTACACACATGCAGGAGAAACACTGCTCTCCTGTCAGTCCCTTCCCAGGCAACTGGTAGTGTAGGGGTTCTAGTGGCTACATTTGCACCTAAAGGTTGTAGGTTTAAGTCCCACCTCTAGTACTCTTAAGCAAGGTACTTTCCCTGAATTGTTCCAGTACAATTACCCAGCTGCGTAAATGGATAAACGCTTGTAAGGTGTTTTGGAGAAAAGTGTCAGATAAATGTGAAATGAATCATTTAGTTTAACATTTTTTCAACGCAACATTACGGATACTAAGAATACTGTGAAAAGCCGTAGAAACTGATACAGCCCTTCCTGTCACACTCATGCTGAAGACATGCTCAAGCAAACCTATATTAGGGCTAGAACTCATATCTCAGCATAAATCACATGAATACATCACTAATCACTGTATCTCAGCAGATATAGAGCACAGATCTAGAACATTCTCACCAACAGCTCCTTCATTTGCATTTATTCATATAGCTGATGGCTTTCTCCAAAGTGACCTACAAGTGTTAAGTTTGCAATTATTTACCCATTTATATAGCTGGGTAATCTACTGGAGCAATTTAGGATAAGTACCTTGCTTGAGGGGGGGCGTGGTGGTGCGGTGGGTTTGGCCGGTGCCTTGCTGTGTGGGAGGTCTGGGGTTCGAGTCCTGCGTGGGGTGCGGTGGCCCTGTTTTTCTCCCTGTGTTTGCTTCCCCCACCATGCAGAGGAAGGACCTGGCAACCCACCTCTGTTTCCTCCCTTGACTTGCCATGAAAGCCACACAAGTGGTCGCTATGGGTCGGCTTCGACTCGGCACTTACCATACCATACCTTGCTTGAGAATACTACAGCAGGAGCTGGGATTCAAACCTGTGACTCCTGGACCCAAAGGCAGCAGTTCTAAGCACTGTGGTGCCAGCTGTCCACCTCGCCCTTTCTGTCAGGTTGACCGGACCTGGAAACTGTTGAGTCGACACAGTCAGTCTACGCCTTCTAGAAAGTGCCGATGCAACAAACAGTTGCAGGCCTGGTCTATTCACCCATGTTAATAATTGCGCAATTATTGGAAATGAATAATTGCAGAGGTTCGTTACCACTGCATGTCTTCCTCCAGATCTCTTCTGCGCCGTTGGCTTCCTCAAAAGGTCTGTGAGAACCGCAGAGAACCACAGAAGATATAAAGTGTGAAGAGGATTAAACTTTGCGTAAAACAAGACTCTGCAGGAGATAATTGTACGGCACCGGCCACACACTGAATTAATCACGGAATTTGGCAGGAGATCAGTCGCCGCGGTTAAGGCATCGCATTTCAGGAGGCACCTCAGTGATGCCCGCACACAAATATTAATTTTTACCGCACCCGGAGTTATTCCCACATGTAATTATTCGAAAGAACAATATTTGCAAAAGCAAGTGCTTCCCCAACCCCCTTTTATTATATAATCACACTTAATTGTTTTGCTGCAGAAGCACAGATGGAGTTTGTGTTTATTCTGAGAGATAAAGCACCACCTGGAGAAGAGACATCTTTGCTGAAACGCGGGGCCGTATGGTTAAGATTTGCCAAATTAGTTTAGTCACTGAGTGTGAGATGAAGCACGCCGTCGGTCGCCCCGGAGGGCTGAGGGAGAGCAGAGCACCTGTCAATCACAGCTCCTCAATCGTCCCTTTCATAGAATTTGCCGGAACGTCTCCCCGGAGTTCAGCGCAAAGGTCCACGGCGCGGCGCCGCACCCAGAAACGGGAAACACATGTTGGAACCCTCAGATGTTGCTCCTGCACAGCTTCATTTTGCTTTGCGTTGGCCTGCGCGCTTTGCAGGTGTAACGTGCATCCTGGGGGTGGGGGGAGGACTCGAGGGCCGAAGATCCGGAAGACCTTGCATCCCTCTCCCGTGATGAGCTCGGACCAGGAGCAGATGTGTCCAGGACGCTCTGACTAACTTGTCCTGCTGGTTTCGTCGAACCCGTGACTCAGTGTCGCTCCTGAGTAGCAAAAAAAGTGAAAAACACTTAATTTAATTTACCGTTCGGTTTAACCTGCGCTTCTCGTTTTTCGCTCTCCGCTCAATGGAAACTCAACGACGGCGCCGTAATAAAAAACAGCAGCATGCATTTGTTTTCATTTTTATTTTTATCGCATGCCGGTGCTGCCATAAAAGCAAATGTGTATGAGTGTAATTTGCCGTGTCTAACGTGTTACGCGTTGCATCGTGACTCTTGTGTGTTTTCGAGAGTTTTCCCGAAAGTTGGCGACCGGTAGCTCTATAATCACTGAAGAGTGTTGAGGGAGGGGAGAGATGTCCGATGCTTGTTTCTTTTTTTTTTCTTTTCATAAACTTAATGCATTCGGGGGGTGTGTGTGTGTAGGGGGGGGGGGGTGTCAGTGTTTGGAATAAAGAGCACATAGTCATCGCTCTTGCAGCTCTATCCTTGACACCAGCTGCCCTACAGCGCAGTCTATTTAGTTTGGATCTGATCAGCATCTTTATAGTTTATCAGCCTTGGGCTTCCAATTTTGGCTTGGATGCCTTTACAAATGAACACAATCACTGGCGAGCCGCAGTGCCCTGATTGCGCGCAGGAAACAGAGCTGCAAACTTTACTGGATTACCATGTCACTTGAGGATAAAAATGGCACGGCTGGCCATTGGTATTCGGCGCGTGTGCTCCGTCTTATTTTGTCCAAATGATATAAATGTCTCGCGTATTATTGCTTGTAAAGCCATATTCTTCCTACGGGCGATGTGTGTGATCAATGTGCTATCAAACAGAATCAATTTGTCCAGGAATACTATTTATTTTGAAAATGATCTTGGGCAGGTTTTCGGCGGCAACGCCTCGGCGCTTGGACACCGGCACCTCTGCGCACCTCCTCCAGCTGGACGGCCTTTCGGCTCCTCGTCGCTCCTCTTCTCGCGTTGCGAGGCCGAAAAAAGAAGACACACTGTACACGTACATAAATACACACAATTTAGAAGGGAGCGTTTCTCGGATGTTTAATAATGGAGACCTCCCCGGCTCGTGGCCTCTCGTATTTTTCGAGCGAGAAATACATTTAAATACGCGCCGTGGACCATGCGTATACTTAACATATGAAGCATCTCTTTTTTTGTATCATTGCACAGATTAAGTGCAGTAAAAGAGCTGGGAATTTCGCCCTCAAGCACGTGTTTCGCCTCCTGGTTCGGCAGGAGGAACACGGTTCTGGAAATGCAGCCTGTTACGTGAGAGCGGGTTGTGATTTTATACACACTGACAATGTTTCCAAACATAATAATGACGTTACTCTGCTTGACATTTAGAGGTGCTGCCGGACACTTAATTGGCGATTTAAAAGATTATATGCTTCGGTTTGGATTTTAAAAATCGAAATGATGCATAGAAACAAGGGGCTTTGACACTTAAAACTAATCTTTATATGGAAAAATAAGCATAACAGGTATTTTTTAGGTAGGGACAGTCGGTAGTGTGGTGGTTAGAGGTTTGAATCTCACCTCCAGCTCTAGTACCCTGAGCAAGGTACCTACCCTAAATTGCCCCAGTAAAATTACCCAGCTGTAAATGAGTAAATAATTGTAGGTACACTAACGTTGCAAGCTGCTTTGTGTCTAAGTGTCAGGTAGGTGTTTTTTATACATAGCCCATGTTCCGTACCCCATACAAGGTATTTCTAGCGTATTTACGGTACATGTTCTCAGGGCTCAGCGAAGAGAAGCTGTAGACTTGACGGAGAGATGAGGGCCGTAATTACAGCACCCATTTGTGGTTTGTGAGTTGGGACGATTCTGTCTTGACTGAATTAATTAACAGAAGATTGGCAGTTCTATTTAGCCGATCCCAATGTGGTTTACAGTAATTCCACGTCACCTAAACAGTCATTTGAAAAGTGAATTACGGTCACCTCTAGGGTAGAGCTCCGCGCACCGAAAAACCATTACAGGCCCAGACGGAGGGGAGCAAAGGCAGCGTCGGGGAGCGCCGGAGACCCGGCTGGTGGAGCCTCCTTCCCGGGAAGCTCTCATACATTCGTTAGGCCATCCACGTGATGACCTGAAATGGGATGACAGCCTCAGCACGAGGACTCGGTACACTTTGCATGCATTGTTCGCTGGTGCTTACATTTACATTTATTTATCTAGCAGACACTTTTCTCCAAAGCGACTTCCACTGAACTCTATGTAGTGTTATGAGCCCACACACCTTATTCACTGCTGTGATTTACACTGCTAGATACACTACTTACACTGGGTTACTCATCCATACATCAGAGGAACACACACACTCTCTCTGTCACTCACACACTATGGGTGAACTTGAACAGCATTCCTTTGGACTCTGGGAAGAAACCAGAGCACCCAGAGGCTCTGTGAGACAGCAGCGCTACTCGCTGTGCCATCGTACTGCTCACATAGCGCGATCCCTGCAGCAAGGAGCACCGGCAAACGGGGGCAGGAGTGTCTGCCCAGGAGAGTCACTGCAGTCGCTGGAGTAATTTCAGACAGCCGGGCCTCGGAGCATCGAGAGCTCTAATAACTCAAGGTAGCTGGAAGACTCAAACTAATACACTTTAGATTCTGCCTTTCTGTTTTTAAAGAAATGGGAAGAAAAAAAGTCCTCATTCGCTTGTTTTACAGGAGTCATTCCTTTCTTGTGCATTGACTCCCCATTCATTTCATCCATAATTTTTCTCGGCAAGAACAAAGTCGGTTGTCTTTTATCATGGGTTTCTTCTATCGTGCACGCAGATGGTCATTTCAGGTTATTAAATGGATATTTGGCGTTCATAAAAATGACGCCGGCACTTTAAATCAAAATCTGCGCTTCTGCATAACTGATGTTAATTTCATTTGCATTTAGTGTACAATTCTGCACAGAAGATTCTTTGATCATTCCGGACAAATTCTTAGCAGCTACCACTGAAGGCTAAAGATTTATATTTGTGGGAACCCTGAACAGTGAGGAGCTGGAGGGCCATGTTAATCAGAAATTAATTAATTAAAAAAAAAATTTGATTGGAATTTTTGGCGATTTTGATTTGATCTGCGGACAGCATGAAATCATCACAGCACTGTTGGCTACATTCTCTTTTTGTGTCCCCCCCCCCCTCCTCCCGCCCTTGTGTTTTGCGTTATGCAAGCTTCGGCTGACCACTTATGATCTGGGTAGCACAGGAAGTGAAGCCGTAACAGAAAGTTCAGCCATAATTGGTCACGGTCACGCTAGCCAAACAGGAAGGAATCTGTAACTGATTAGAATTCTTCCTCCCGCATTAATAGTTCCAGAATTAATTAGGTTTTAAGGTCTATTCCCACTATTGGTTTTCCTGTTTTGAAGCTGTTTTATAGAGGACAAATCCCCAGACAACAAAGCCCAGTTTCAATTACAGGCGAGTGAAAGCAAGCTGTGCGGAGAGCGCGCACGCGCACGCACACACACACACACACACACACACACACACACACACACACACACACACAGCACATACATACTCATTCCTGGGCATAGAGAGACATCCCATGTGTCCAGCCACCATCGGAGACACATAGGCTTCCCTGCATAACGCAGAGTCGCCTGCCAGGGCACCTGGGCTCTGCAACCATGTTGATGTGTCTGTGCTGAGCAGGCTGTCCTATGGTACACACACTGTCTGCTTCTGTGGGGCAGGGATGAAGAAATGCAAACCAGCCGTTAATATCAAGTAAGAGAGGTTTTCTCCTGAGAAATCAGATACAATAATAATAATAATAATAACATTGGCTGAAACCGCTTGTTCCATGCGGGGTCACGGGGAGCCGGAGCCTATCCCAGCAGCTCGGGGCGCAAGGCTGGAGGGGAAGTGGAAGTCTGTTGCAAGGCACCCCAAGCAGGACTTGAACCCCAGACCCACCAGAGAGCAGGACCCGGTCGAACCCACTGCGCCACCGCACCCCCATAAAATAATAATAATAATAATAATAATAATAATAATAATAATAATAATAAGAATAATTAAAAAAAAAAAAACAAAAAAAATAATAATAATTATAATAATAATAATAATAATAATAATAAATACAGACACACTGGAACAAGGTGAGCCGGAGCCTTACCCAGCAACACAGGGCGGAGGGGACACACCATGGACAAGACACCAGTCCATCACAAGGTATCCCAAGCTGGGTTCGAGCCCCAGACCCGCCACACAGTGGGCACTGGTCAAACTCACTGTACCATCACAGCCCCTCAATAAATAAATATTTTAAAAAAAAAACTAATAAAAAAAAATTAAATGCAAAAAAATATGTCGTACTGAAACTGCATTGAGCAGTTAGGAAACAGAGCATTTAATTTCACATTGTCTTTGGGGGAGATACATTAATAAATAAGCACTGGATGAAAGCATAAAACACTTTTTTTGTTTGCAGATTTTCTAATCCATTAAATGTGTAACTTCCAGATTTGGGGAAAATATGGACGTGGAAATGAAAGCTCCCCTCTTGAAAAAACACGTGCATAAAAGTCGCGGCACATGCTGGGTACATTCTCCACATTCTGATGTTTAATCAAGAACAAATGCGGGAAACGCAGCAAACGTTCTCGAAACGTGGGCCTTCGAGCCGCGTAAACGAATTCTTCGCACAAGTCGGTTCAAGCGCTGAACAGGTCGTGTGGCCCAACGGTTGCCGCTTGCTTTCGTTTTCTCTCTGCTTTGTCGCGGTAATACAAACTGTGAGCATAATTTCTTCAGACTCTTTAAAATTGTATCATGTATAAGACATGTTTGTCTTGCATACGTAATTGCTCAAATTACACGGGTGAACAGGTCTATTGTCCCATGAAAAAATACCTGTTTTCTATGTATTTTTGCACGCTGAATTCTAATATGTTTTCAGAATTTCTCTATCGCCCATAGTTTTTATATTTCCATTTACATTTATACTTATTTTTTTAGCAGACGCTTTTCGTGAACTCTATGTAGTGTTATGAGCCCACACACCTTATTCACCGCGGTGACTTACACTGCTAGATATACTACTTACACTGGGTCACTCATCCACACATCAGTGGAACACACTCTCTCTGTCACTCACACACTACGGGTGAACCTGAACAGCATGTCTTTGGAGTGTGGGAGGAAACCAGAGCACCCAAAGACTTACACTGCTAGATACATTACTTACACTGGGTCACTCATCCATAAATCAGTGGAACACACTCTCTCTCTCTCTCTCTCTCTGGCACTCACGCACTATGGATGAACCTCAACAGCATGTCTTTGGACTGTAAATGTAAATATATGCCAGTATATTTACAAATCATACTGTATGGTATATTGGTACCGGTACTATATGGGCATTTGAAAGAAAAAGTTTGCAAAACAGTTATTTCATTGTTTGTGAAGTACAATATCTTATTTTTGAAAAGTGTGGCGAAAGATTTCACCAAGACATTTTGGACATGGAAAAACGGTACCGAGGCCAGGGAAGTCCCAATATGTTGGCTGGACACCGAAGACGGATGTTCCTGAGGCCAAATACAGCCGGAAAGCATACACTCGTATGTTTTACATATAAGTGTGAACATATTTTAGGTGTAATAACAGCATTATTTATGCATAATTGCTTTGTAACTTTTAAACCCTGCCTCATAGAAAAATTCTGAAAGCAGATCTGAATTCAGCATAAAAAGTACTATAAAGTCCACCTATTGTAGTTCGTGGGACAAAAAAGTGAGAATTTTGTTGAGTAGCATTATTAAAAGCGATGTTTATTTGGCAGTTCTTCTTGTTGGGATTTGGTTCACACGGCAGCTGTCTTTCCCTCACTAACCGTGTACAGACAGCACTGCATGTGCTTCAGCATAAAATTTTAAAGTTTCTGAAAATATTTCAAATAAATTAAAGAAAAAATCATCTAAATTTCACTTAAATTTTTTAAACACTTAAAAATAATATAGCACTTAATATTGGGACGCTGAAAAAATGAAAAAGTTCCATGTCGTGTAATTGTTTTGGGGGGATAGAGATATAAATGCAAAGTCCCAGGAAGAACAAGACTTTGAACTTTGAACAAGACTTTCCTCCGTTATGAGGAAAATTCATAATGTCAAAGATTAAATGCAAAAATGGCTGCTAAAAGGTAGAATTTAAAGGGGAGAAATAAAAGTACCATGTTTACAGTGTAACAAAGTGCTCCATGTGGTGAATCACCGCCAAAGTGTGGTGTTTCTCACAGATGTATTAAGCGCAACGGTTTCCTTTCAAAGCTGAAACTTTCATTACGTTTCACATATGATACGGAGCAGTTCTTCTTTTTCCCTCCGAAATAAACTTGTGTGACCTCAGTTTGGGGGCGAAGTCTCGTTCCCAGACAAAGAGGCAGACGTTGGAAGCTCCGCTTCGCGACGTCCCGCTCACCAGAGGCTCCCTCTCCTCGGGGCCCTCGGCCAAGAGCGGCCCTCCGTCGAGGGTCTCGTTCGCCGGGCCCCGTCGGCCTTGTCGGACGACCTCGCGACGACATTCGCGAGTGCTTCTCTTCGGAGGAGAACTTTCCCGAGTTCGGCGGGATGCCGAGCCATTGCATCCCGATTATTTGCGCCTCCCTAAATACCCGCGCGCCCGGAACCTGGAAGCGCCTCAAACACAGACCTGGGGAGCAGAGATCACAGCTAAATGAGATCATGCAAGCCATGAAAATGCTTCACCAAAGGGCAGAGAGGAGGCAGGAGATAACCGAACGGAGAAGCCACTCGCTGGGTGCTACCCTAATGTGTTAAGGTGGATTTTCGGTGCCGTGTCCCTTAAACCGCATGCGTCGTTACTTCCTTGTCTTTTTTTAACATATATTTAAGAGCAGTGAGGTTGCGCGCGTTCCTCGGCTTGAAAGCGAGAGAAAAGCTCTTAGGAGATATTTGCCAGATGCAATTAACTGGATGTTCGCAAATATATTCCATATGTTGGATTTAAGCGAAATAATGACAAAAAAAAAACGTAGGGAATTATAACACCTGTGACATTCGTTGAATGTTTACCTGACACTTTTCTTCACAGCGACTTCAAGTTGCCTCCCCCTTTGTACAACTGAGTAATTTAGGGTAAATACCCTGCTCAAGGCTCCTACTGCTCAAGATGAGATTTGAACCTGCAGCCTTCAGGGGTAAAGGGAGCAGCTCAAACCACTGCACGACATAACTTGATCTTTTTCGGGCCTCTTCTCAGCTTCTTTCGTTTGTCGTTCTTTCTTGTGCAACGAACTCTAAACAACAGAAGTAAGTGAACACTTTAGAAAGCCTGGGGTGACGGGTAGTACGGTGGTTGATGCTGCTTCCTTTCAGTCTGAATGTCAGAGGTTCTAATTCCCTTATCAGCTGTTGTATCCTTAAGTAATGTGGTCATCTTGGGTTGCTCTGCTAAAGAAAAAAAGAAGTCACTCAGTTGTGTAAATGGATAAATAAGTGTTCATATCTTAATGTTGTAAGTTGCTTTAAGAAAAGTGGCAGGTAAAAATAATGTGGCAAATTATAATGGTGGAAGAAGTGGCCCAAGGTATGAATCTATGCTTCTTACATTCTAGCAAATAATTCCTCAATAGCACCTTTCTCAACCATTGAAGCTTTATTTGTTACACTCCTTATTAATTATACCGTGGGTTGAAGTGCTAGTGGAGAGACACACTGTTCCTTTGGGCACTTCACCTTTTTTTTTCTGTCTTCGCATGGAGCTCCAGCCACACATTGTCCCCAGAAGGCCGTCACCTGGTTCTCGGCACCGGAGCGGAGCTGCGCCAGGGGTGCCTTTCTCAACGAAGACGCCGTCACATTACCACGATCGCGGCTTTGCGATAATCTTCCAAGTTCGTAGAGTGTGAGTGACAGAGAGAGTGTGTGTGTTGCACTCATGTATGGATGAGTGACCCAGTGTAAGTAGTGTATCTAGCAGTGTAAATCACTGCAGTGAATAAGGTGTGTGGGCTGATAACACTACATAGAGTTCATTGGAAGTTGCTTTGGAGAAAAGCGTCTGCTAAATAAATAAATATAAACAGTATTTTTCAATGTGCTGCACAACGTGGCCCTAAAGTGCGTAAGAAAGAAAAAGGTAAAAATGTCCATGGAAGGCCTCTGTTTTTACCGCTTTTTTCTATCAGCTCACACACACCCCCAGGTGCCGCACTCAGTGGGGAAAATAATGATTTCACGCTGGAAACAATCGTCACGGAAATGAACCTGTCTCCTCGATCCACGTTGCACGCGTGAGCTCGGGAACACGGACGCGGAAACACGAGCACGGAAAAGGGTGGGGGGAAAAAAATCTCACCGACAAAATTGAGTCCATCAGGACATTGTGGGCTTTAAATCCTCAAACTAAACTGGCGAAGTAACAGAAAAGACAGGAAGTTACAGCAATGAATGATCACTCACTTTTAATTTGCTGATACCGCTATGAAAACCTTGTGTGTCTCGCTCTAGTTCAACAGGAAAGGAATTTATAGTTACGTATTTATGGTGAAAAAGTTGCATGATATGTGACACGTCGTGACACATTTCGTCTGCTCTGCCTGGATTAGATTTATTTTGTGTTCTCGGAAAACACCCTAACAGAAAAGAAAGTGTCATAACCAAAAAACTTCTACAAGTACAGACTGTTAAATCTGAACTTCTAAATATATATTAATATATCAACTTAGTGACCTGGCATAAATTCAGAAAGCGCCAACCGTGCATTGCAAATAAAAAGCCTGAAGGCATGTTGGGGAAATAATGATTATGTATAAGGAGTTTTACTTCTTTTCCTTTTAAATATATTTTTAATGCTTTTTGCTATTACACAGTGAAAGCTTCGGTATGTACTACAGCAATTTTCACCACAAAAAACATATTTGTTCATATTACTTAAAAAAAAATTGTGATTCTCAGTTAAATTCCACACTTGATCTGCATACAGTTTCCTTGGTGCCCACCATTATATTTTCGGTGTTTGGTTGTTTAATTTCTGCCATGAATCCACAAATACATATGTTTTATGCGTCATACTTGCAGTTTCCCTCTTTCTGAATTTGTCAGAAGTAATAGCAGATAAGCAAGGCACTAAAAACTACATTTAAGTCAATGGGGATACTGTAAAAACAGCCCTGTTTTTAATAAAATGTATTTAGGAGACACTTTTCTCCAAAGCGACTTCCAGTGAACTCTATGTAGTATTATCAGTCCACACACCTTATTCACCGCAGTGACTTACACTGCTAGATACACTACTTATACTGGGTCATTCATCCATACATCAGAGGAACACACACACACTCTCTCTGTCACTCACACACTATGGGTGAACCTGAACAGCAGGTGTTTGGACTGTAGGAGGAAACCAGAGCACCCAGATGAAACCCACACAAAAATGAGGAGAACATGCAAACTCCACACAGACTGAGTGGGGATCGAACCCATGTCCTCTCACACTATCCAGCCGCTACGAGAAAGCAGCACTATCCACTCTGCTCCCCTATTGATATAATATTGATTCATAATGAATATTGAATTCATTACATAACACGACTCACCTCATAAGCTGCCTACAGTGATTTACCCATTTATACAGCAAGGTCATTTTGACTGTATCACTTTGGGATATAATGCAGAAGCAGAGTGCAGTAAATACAATGGCAGTAATAGAGCACTTTCGAACCCAGGACTTCCTGATGCTAACACACTCTCTGTCATTCACAGGCTATGGGTGAACCCGAAGAGCACGTCTTTGGAGTGTGGGAGGAAACCAGAGCACCCAGAGGAAACCCACGCAGACACGGGGAGAACATGCAAACTCCACATAGACTGATCAGGGACCGAACCCCAGCCCTCTCACACTACCGAGGTGCTATGAGACAGCAACACCACTTGCTGCACCACCCTAATTGCTTACTGTTAGGACATAATTAGTGACACTACCAGTATTAATGGTGCAGCGTTTGCATAGAGTTCATTGGAAGTCGCTTTGGAGAAAAGTGTCTACTAAATAAATGTAAATAAATGTAATGTAATGTACTAAAAGGGTATTTTCAAGGTAAGTGTAACAGCATTAGAAGAAGCACCGGCTTTCCCGCTAAACGGAAGCCGTGCCGATACGTTTCTGCATGTCTTACCGCGCTTAATTTACCCCGCCTTGGTCTCGTGTTTAATGCGCCTCTGTGAGAGGGAGTGCGATGGCCTCGCGCACGAATTCCACCATGCTGAGGAAAGTGTTTAAAATACTGTCTGTAAGAAATGCAAAATTTATGAATCCCCACATCTCGGCTTGATTTATGTGAAATAATAATACACTATTTAATGCTTAAACATGGCTAGGAGCAATCTTTAGCTATCAAGATGTACAAGGGAGTAATGGGTTTGGAAGACAAATCACCTCCTGGACTTGTGATGCTTGTTTAAAGGTGCTCGACAGACATATTAAACTATATGTAATTGTACACTACCGGCGCTCTAGGCCTGGGAGACAGGCGTGCGGCGCCGAGCGCTGCGAGCCCCTATCGGAGCGGGGACTCTAATCCATTTGACTGGAACTGGAGGGTGAAGGACCCCGAGAGCCCCGATCCTTCAGGACCGCTTTTGAGTGGCAACGCCTCCCGCTTGCATAATTCACCAAAATTTTACAAATAAAATGAGAAGCTAAACGAGTTCGGCTGCTTTGGAATATAGAGGGTGTAACTGTACGCCTTTGACCCGACGCACGTCTAGGTGCTCCGCGCTTCCGCCGGCAGCATTTACCCTGTGCAAACAGCCGCTTACGGAGACCCACGTGACACCCCCCCGCCTCAATATATATTTTTTTTTCACTTGATTGCAACTAACCAACACAATACTGTTTTATAACATGCACATATGTATAGAATTTGCATGCAGCTAAAATGGAAACAGCAATCGGTTGGCCTATTCATCCTTTATTTTCAGAAATTAACCTGTAATGTAATTTAATTTAGGGGGTGCGGTGGCGCAGTGTGTTGGACCGCAGTCCTGCTCTTCGGTGGGTCTGGGGTTCAAGTCCCGCTTGGGGTGCCTTGCGGCAGACTGGCGTCCTGTCCTGGGTGTGTCCCCTTCCCCCTCCGGCCTTACGCCCTGTGTTGCCGGGTAGGCTCCGGTTCCCCGTGACCCCGTAAGGGACGAGCGGTTCTGAAAATGTGTGTGTGTGTGTGTAATTTAATTTAATGTAAAAAAGGAGGGTTTTTTTTGTTCGATGGTCCTTTTATCAGTCAATATTACATTTACGGGGGCGCGGGGGCGCGGTGGCGGGGGCCGGGTCCTGCTCTCCGGTGGGTCTGGGGTTCGAGTCTTGCTTGGGGTGCCTTGTGTCGGACTGGCGTCCCGTCGTGGGTGTGTCCTCTCCCCCTCCGGCCTTGTGGCCTGCGTTGCTGGGTTAGGCTCCGATTCCCTGCGACCTCGCATGGGACAAGCGGTTCAGAAAATGTGTGTGTGTATGTATTACATTTACATAACATCTATATTACATTCATTCATTTATTTATCAGACGCTTTCCTCCACAGCGACTTCCAACAAACTCGTTGTAGTGTTATGAGCCCACACACCATATTCACTACTGTGATTTACACTGCTAGATACACTACTTACACTGGGTCACTCATCCATACACCACTGGAACACACTCTCTCTGCCACTCACACACTACTGGGGAACCTGAACAGCATGCCTTCAGAGAGATGTAAATGTAATGTAATTAAATAAAAAATAATAATTTTACCCTCAGCCATTACTGACCTGGGTTTTTTTCTCTTATTCTTGAATTCCTGTGGTGTCCATTCCACTAGTGTGTGATTCTCCTGGCGAACCATGTGCAGCCAGCGACGTGTGTCGCGTCTTCCATTTTCGCTTCTTTTCTATTCCGTCACGACGTCAGTTCGTAAAATAAGGGAAAAATTAAGCACCTGTGATGCTGAAGGCTTTAATTAACGTAACGGTTCCTCTTGTTGCTCGTTCACCTTATGAGTTCAATACAGGCCTTTCTCTCGTACCCCTGCTCACCACCGGTCCATAAAATCATCTCCGAATACATTGACTGTGGACATGGTCACAAGGTCATTTTATAAAACATGCCAATGAGACCCATAATCCTTAGCTGATCCCACTGCTAATGACAGACATTGCTGCAGAGAGACCCTCGGACCAAAAGGAGGGGGTTTTACCACGCTGATGCAGCATGGCATCACAAGCGACACTTTTTCAGGGGCACCTATATGGCTTCCGCTTCCACTGAGAAATTATATGTATATGGATGTGTATATGTATATGTTTATGTATATGTATGTGTATATGTATATGTGTAAAATGTATTTTTCTCTCCTTAAGGACACAGTCTGTGTGTAGGAACCATGAAGCTGAGTTCAGGGTAAATCAAATCATCACATTGTGTTCTGCATCTCTTATTATTTAGTAGTTTATTATTTATTATACATTTACATAGTTATTATCCAGGATTGTCCATACACAGCAGGCATATTTGGACATGTCTGTCATCAGAATTTCTGCAGTATCAGTTGCAACTAACTTTATTTGAGAGCACAGTAGAGTACAGTAGAGTACAGTACAGTAACAAGTGGACTGTCACCGTGTCTAAGGATTTAGAGCAAAACAGAGGCACAACTAACATATTGATACAGAGAAAGTTACTAAAAAACTGGATTACTCCCAGTAATACATATTTGTGGGCATTTAAAAACACAGCAAAAATGTTACTTTCATCAAATTTTCCCTAGAACGTACATTTTCCCTTGTTCTGCGTCAACTAAAAATGTTGAAACTAATTTATGATGGACTGTGCTTGGATTAAAATGAATGAGGAAGCTATACAAGCAAAATTAATTATCAAAAACAATAAAATAAACTTAATTTGTATATTACAGCTAGTGTAATTTTTAAAGTCTGCGATATATTGCATTTATAAATATTTTGTAGTGTTTGTCAAAATTCTTTCAGTGTGTTGCTACTGTAATAACCACAGTGGAGGGTCTCAGCGGTCCTGAGTGTATCCTGGAAGCACCAGTCCACGTGAAGGATTTGTTTGGACTGCGGGAGAAAATCAAAGAACCCGAGAACATGCAACCTTTGCAGATGAACCCACAACCCGCTGCACCACCGTGCGGCCCTCATTTCTCATAATGCACGTCTAATTTGAAAGGATAGCATTACATAAACAGTATCATATTATGTAACAAAGATTTTGTCATAAATCAAAATTGACTAAATTATTTATTTCATCCAAACTGCCGAAAGTTTTTGTTTTATTTTAATATTCTACGGTCTTCATTATGGTTGCAAAGTGATATGGTTCCCCCTTCTGGCTGCAAAGTTATTTCACCTTTGCATCTACCTATCGTGTGTCTGTGTACATGTATGAACGTTTATATGTATGTATTTCTCTTTGTTTGCATTTTCTACAGTTTCTCATACAAAATCCTGTGCTCTTTGATGTGGAGGCCTCTTTATACCCTAGTAACGTGTTATTGAGCAGGTTCATTGTGTGTCTAAACCCAGAGACACAAGTATCATGGCCAGTAGAGGGGTCCCAGGCACATCGACAGGTACACAGATTCTTTCGTTACCAAAAAGTTAGAAAAAAATTGCCATTTGTGGCCATCTATTCCCGAATTTGATTGGCATTAATATTTGTAAAATGGCTCTATGCGATTTTTGCGCTGTTTTAACTCATTTCGTTACAGAACTTTTACAAAGTAATGTAAGGCGGAGGGTCAAACAAAATAGTAAAATACTGTAAATTAATGAAATAAGTATTTTTTTGGAACAAAATATGAGCCATTACATATCTGCAGGCTATTTTATGAGTGTGCAGAGAGAATTACTTACTTATTAGCTTTCTATTTATTTATTTATTTATTTATTGGATGCATTATTCTTATTACTTTCTTATTTCTTATTATTTACTTATTTGCTTTCATTATTAAGAGAATTAGTTACTAGCTTTCCCTTCGTCGTGCACAATGTGCAGAAGTAAAGCAGAGAAGGCAACTGGCCGTGTGCAGTGCATGAAATACAAGAACATGTGCAACACTAGCAGTCTGAAGTTAATCAACATTTTCAAACATGTGAGGACACGCGAAGGTTTTCAGAAGGAAAGCCGCTGCGATACCATCTGCTCTCCTCGTCAGCGTAACAAAAGGGAAGAAGGCAGTTATTCCAGATAAAAATCATTTTAGACTCGATAAAGTGAAAGGAGCTACAGCCACAAAAAGCCTCATCGGAATTCAAGGGAAAGATGCTGGCTTAATTATTTTAATATTGGGATGAAGTTTTATAGAATATTTTGTGCAATTTCATCCCGCATATTCTGTATACTCAGATACAGGTCCTGGATTTTAGCAGGAACAGTTTAAAACTGAACAGTGAACTTATAAATTTAATATTTTAAAAAAATCTGAGCAAAACGCATTAGAAGAGAGCTCAGTGCAAACTGGTGGGAGAGTTTACTATGAGTACCTGTGGGGGAGCGCCTGCTCCCTACCTACGCACACCTTGTCCAAGCAGACATGTCAGTGTTGTGTGTTCGAGTGTGTTAGTGCTGTGCATCCATGTGTATCAGTGCTGCGTGTCTGTGTGCGTCAGTGCTGTGTGTCTCTGTGTCAGTGGCGTGCATACATGTGTAAGTGCTGCACGTCTGTGTGTGTCAGTACTGTGTATCTCTGCGTCTGTGTGTCAGTACTGTGTGTCAGTGTGTCAGTACTGTGCGTCTGCGTGTCAGTGTGTCAGTACTGTGCGTCTGTGTGTTAGTACTATGTGTCTGTGTGTCAGTACTGTGTATCTGTGTGTCAGTGTGTAAGTACTATGTGTCTGTGTGTCAGTGCTGTGTGTCAGTGTGTCAGTACTGTGCGTCTGCGTGTCAGTGTGTCAGTACTGTGCGTCTGTGTGTTAGTACTATGTGTCTGTGTGTCAGTACTGTGTATCTGTGTGTCAGTGTGTAAGTACTATGTGTCTGTGTGTCAGTGCTGTACGTCTGTGTGTCAGTGCTGTGTGTCTGTGTGTCAGTGGCGTGCATACATGTGTAAGTGCTGCACGTCTGTGTGTGTCAGTACTGTGTATCTGTGTGTCAGTGTGTCAGTACTGTGCGTCTGTGTGTCAGTGTGTCAGTACTGTGCGTCTGTGTGTCAGTGCTGTGTGTCTGTGTGTCAGTGGGGTGTATACATGTGTCAGTGCTACATTTCTGTGTGTGTCAGTACTGTGTCTTTGTGCGTCAGTGTGTCAGTACTGTGTATCTGTGTCTCAGTACTATGTGTCTGTGTCTCAGTGCCATGTGTCCATATATGTCTGTGCTGCGTGTCTGTGTGTGTCAGTGTGGCAGTACATTGTCCACAGTGCTGCTTTATGCATTTCAGGAAGAGTCTCATATTCAATAATCAAAATTTGTAGTATTTCAAACACATCCCTTCTGTTTTACGTGAAGAATTCAGTTCATGTGAAGTGTGTTCTGTATCTAACAGACAAACCTGCCATTTTTTCCATTTTATATCTTTTTAGAAATTCGCCGGTTTAAGTTCGTACAAGAGTTCATATATAAATAAATCTGCTACGTAGCACAAAAGCAAGTAAGGCACATGTCACCATCCTCACCCAGAATACTGTGTCACTGCTCACCTTTTATTTGGTCTCTATGTATAATTTAAAGTTACTATTTAAAACAAATCATTTCTCCAGTTCTATTACGATAAATTGCCCTGCTGCCGTTCAGAGCCATCTGCTGAACATTTTACATTCTTGCCGGCTATGGTGACCTTAACAACCGTATGGTTCAGCAGGAAGCATCAAGTGCACCCCGTCCTGCACACCCTCCTCGCTGGCCTTTACACACTAATAAATTGGCGGCACGGGGGCACAGCAAGTAGTGCTGCTGTCTCCCAGTGCCCGGGTGGTATAAAAAGACATGGGTTTGTGCCCTGCTCACTCTGTAGTGTTAATACTGGTAGTATCACTAATCATGTCCGAACAACAAGCAATTAGGGTGGTGCAGCAAGTGGAGTTGCTCTCTTATGGTACCTCAGTGGTGTGGGAGGATGTGATCCCCACTTGGTCTGTGTGGAGTTTGCATGTTCTCCCCATGTTCGTGTGGGTTTCCTCTGGGTGCTCTGGTTTCCTCCCACAGTCCAAAGACATGCTGTTCAGGTTCCCCCATAGTGTGTGAGTAACAGAGAGAGTGAGTGTGTGTGTGATCCACTGATGTACGGATAGGTGACCCAATACACACACACACAGACACACACACACTTTCTGAACCGCTCGTCCCATAGAGGGTCGCGGGGAACCAGAGCCTACCCTGCAACACAGGGCGTGAGGCCGGAGGGCGAGAGGACACACCCAGGACAGGACGCCAGTCCTTCGCAAGGCACCCCAAGCGGGACTCGAGCCCCAGACCCACCGGAGAGCAGGACCCAGTCCAACCCACTGCGCCACCGCGCCCCAGTGACCCAGTATAAGTAGTGTATCTAGCAGTGTAAGTCACTATGGTGAATAAGGTGTGTGGATTGGTAACAGCATCAAACAATTGGTAGTGTCGTGGTCAGGGCTGCTCTATTTTGACCCAAAGGTTGTAGGTTCAATCCCTATCTCTGGCTATAGTACCCTTAAGCAAGGTTTTTACCCTAAACTGCTCTGGTGACATTGCCCAGCTGTATGAATGGGTTAATAGCGATTAGGTGCTTTGGAGAAAAGTGTGTGCGAAATATGTAAATGTAAAGGGGTCCTTTCTCAGGAGCGAGTCCAGGCTGCGGAGAATTGCAGCTCCCGGTGAGACTCGCACTTGCTGCTTCCCATCCGGGCCCCTGCGTCGCCCCGAATGCTGATACGCCGCGCGGCTTGGGAGACGACGTCAGAACCCTATATCAAAGAGTTCTGAATACGACACTTTATTTATTGCGGGTCCGGGGTCTGCGGCGAAGCCATTACGTGGCTGCCTACCTTTCTGATAATCAATAAATAATTATTTTATTATTTAGCAGTGACTCGTAAAACTTTGAGATATGCTCTACAAATTCATCACTGTTGATAAATGGCTGTGCCTGGGACGCGGAATGGAAAGCAAGGAGGTCTGTATATGCAGACTTTCGGACATTACCGAACACTGTAACAAGGCTGTAAATATGGCATCGGTGTCTCTTTGGGACCATCATTCTTAGTGTAACGTATAAAAAAAAAAGTTATAAATCCAAAAAGATTAATTAACCCTTTGCTTCCCACATTCGGGTGACCCCCCCCCCCCCCCCAACCCCCCAACCCCCATCCAGGCGTTCCATAAAATGGGAAGGAAATCCAATGGGCGAGGTGTGCAAGGTGAGAAGCCTCATTCGAAATGAGTTATTAACAGTATTTTTTGAATAGATGGAAAAATTGTAGCCTGGCTATTTAAGTGTCATAAAGCACGGGGAATGCAGCTGGAGGCCTCCCAGGGACAAGAGGCAATACCATTACAATCAAATCTGAGATGGAAGAGGGATTGAGCTGTCCACTCTGAATTTTTATATTGTCGGACGGAAATAGCGTGATCCCGGACTGAATTAACCTCCCGCGCGGATGGAGTCGCCCGCTGGAAGGCTCCGAGAAGAGGCGGCGCGAGGGGTAAGGGGTGAACGCGGAGCGGGAGCACGCCTCGACTTCGGAGCGGCCCGCGTGATGTCAAATAAAGGCCGGCGCTTTTCTCTGACGGCCAGGAGAGCATAAGAATAAGATTAGTCTGTTTCCCCGTCTCTCCGATGCGTCTGTACCGCATTTAAAATATGGAGCGCCCCATTAAAATCTACACGTTATTGCTGGCAATGCACCAGCCGTTTATAACGGCCATTTGTAACGTTTCTCAAATCGGAGCGAAGACTGCGGAGCCCACAGGCTCCGGGCCGCCCTCCACACTCTGAGACTCGCCGCTTTGCAGGGGGTCCCTCATTCGTTAAACTCTGCCGTGCGCTCTGCATACTTTCCCTTCAGTTTTATGCATGAGGGAGGAAGAAGTTAGGGAGTCAATGGATGTATTTCACCATGTTTGGCAAAGTGACCATGAGGGCCTCAACCCACCGTGGGCAGCAGAACGTGGCGCAGGTATTGGAGTGGAACAGGGTTCGGGCTTTTTCTTTCAGGAAAAAATGGGTTGTTGCACCTCTACGCCTTTACAGGATGTAAGAAATAATGAATGACGTACCAAGCAGCTGCCAAGTGTACGATTATTAATAATATTCACTGCACAAAAACAGTGTGTGGTGCCATGCAGTTAAGGACAACCTGTCAATCTGTCCTTTCAAACAGCTAATACGACTAGCATTAGGACCCAGCATGACAGAAGAGCCTCACGTGTCTCGGTCTAACCAATGAAAATGCGCGATATTCAGCGGTCATAGGTCAGACAACAGGAAGTTGTTGGCTGCTGTACCAGGAACAAATGCTGCATTTTTGAAAGGTTCGTGTTGAAATCAGAGGCAAGTTCTTCTGTGGAAACAAAGGCGTTCTAGTTGCTACGATTCAGAGATTTTTAAAGAAGTTGTTACGCGACGATGTTGTTTTGGTGACGGCGGTGTTAGAATGAGCTGCCGGGCCGGTTTGACTGGCACTGCCGGATCTGTTAGCGTGAGCATGGCCGGCTCAGGCTAGGGAAGTGAGCACGCCGGGGGTCCGGCTGCCAACCCTCCGTCCGACGTAACCGTATCCGTGTAGATATCAACCGCTGCGTGGTGGCCTTTCCAGTAATTAAGTTTGCTTCATCCAAAACAATGGCTGGTTAGCGAGCGGTGCAGCCTGCAGCTGGATGGAGCCCAGCAGCAGCATTGTGGAACTGTAGCTCAGAGTCAGACTGCTCCCGGATCCACGACATTCATTCACAGGTAAATGACACAGTGAGTGACAGTTGCAGCACAAGCGGGTTCCTATATATCATATGATATATCATATGTGCCACATCATCATGTCACTGTGTCATGGTGGTGTTCATGATGCTGCTTTTGTGTGTGTGTGTGTGTGTGTGTGTGGGGTGGGTCCCCTGGGTTCGGACCCCCTCCCTCCCCATTTCACCAGGTGAGTTTACTCAACTCATACATCATAGTGACTTTCCACCTTAGACTAGTAAGTGCACTGCTGCTTACCTGACACCCAGGTGATTTGAATGTTAAACGCACATTTACACTGATTTACCTATTCATGCTGCAGACAGTTCTGACCGTACCAATTTGGGGTAAGATCCTTGGTCGAGGGAATCGCAGCACGAGGGATTTGAACCTTGAGCCTTAAGACCACGGTCTGAATAAACTTGAATTCTCAAGAAAACTTTTTTCTTTCTTTTTTTTAGCGCGGCAGGGGTGTCGAACCTGTTTTGGCCATGAGCCGCAATCATCATAGTGAACAGGTCTGAGGGCCACATGCATAAAAATCTGTCACTCATGCTCTTAAATATATGAATTGGAAGATCGTTTAATTTTTTTTCTCTTTAATTTAGATGTGGTGTGTTTTCACACAGAGGGGGTGGTGACGCAGTGGGTCGGACCGGGTCCTCCTCTCCGGTGGGTCTGGGGTTCGAGTCCCGCTTGGGGTGCCTTGCGACGGACTGGCGTCCCGTCCTGGGTGCGTCCCCTCCCCCTTCAGCCTTACGCCCTGTGTTGCCGGGTTAGGCTCCAGTTCCCCGCGACCCCTTATGGGACAAGCGGTTCAGAAAGTGTGTGTGTTTTCACACTTCCCTGTAACTATATTGCCCTGTGATTCAGTGAAACGTTTCTTGTTTATGGAAGGGAGTAAATATTTTTTATTTCACTAGTGTTCTCATGGGCCGCATTTCTCGGTACAGCAGGCCACGTTGGACCCCCTTGTTCTCGCAGGAGAGAGTAAAATGGTAAATGGACATACTTTGTTTATACAAGAGCTTGAGGTGTGGACTACAACAATAAAACACATTTCCTAAGTGCTGGAATAGTGTGATGTGTGAAAAACCCTTGTTGTTGTGATGTAGCCCCCCCCCCACCCCTTGTCTGAACTTTGGACTTCTCTTCGTTTCAGCGCAGATCACAGACACCATGAGTGCCAAATTCGGACTTATTAACTACAACAGCTCCAGGAAGCACATTTCCATCTCGATCCCGTCGGCGACGGAGGTCATGTCCCCGCACATCAAGTCCGTGGAGGAGCTGCGTGTGCTGGGCATCAACTTGAGCGGCTTCAACACGGTGGTGCAGTTTTTTATCTGCGTCTCTGGAGTCTTTGTGTTTTATCTGATCTACGGTTACCTGCAGGTGAGCTTCATTCCTGCGTTGTCGTCATGTAGGGCAGTTGCAGGTGCGGCTGAAGGTTAGGGAGGATCGCCGAGACGACACTTGATGTCCCCTTACTGCTTCTTCAGCCATGTTGAAAATAAGTGAAGGGTTTTTTTTAAATCAGTTTATTCCTGTTACTGTGACTGAAAAATAATACACAGACATGTAGGAAGAAATTTACATGGATTCCAAAGTATTACCATTGCCTGGCGACGAGGAGGGCAAAATGGATTTCCCCCAAAACTGAAAACTCAGTGTTGATTTGTTAGGTGGAAGTTGGAGCTGTGAATGAACATCTCAGTTGACGTCTAAAAACTCTCATTCAGTTCTGAGGAGAATTACATGTTCTTTGCTGAAGCCCACTTAGTGTGTGCGTGTGAAAATTGTTTCCTTTTTGCAGGAGCTCATATTCTCAGTGGAAGGTTTCAAGCCATTTGGGTGGTATCTGACGTTAGTGCAATTTGGGTTCTATTCCTTGTTTGGGTTGGTGGAGCTGCAACTCACGCAGGATAAAAGACGAAGGTATTTTGCAAGTATTTTTCCTAATGTTTTTTTTTTTTTTTTGGACTGTCAACTGTAGCACTACTAGTTTAGGGTAATTATGCACTACACATAATATCTGAAATGTGTCTCAAAGGGCAGCAGACAGTTAATTTTGATAGTTTTTACTAATCATGTTCTTCTCATCATCTTGGTCTTTATGCTGTTTCTTTCAGAATTCCTGGGAAAACATATATGATGATAGCACTGTTAACTGTGGGGACAATGGGCTTGTCCAACACGTCACTGGGATACCTCAACTATCCCACGCAAGTTATTTTCAAGTGCTGCAAACTCATCCCAGTCATGATAGGAGGGGTGTTCATACAAGGTAAGTGTTGGGGGTCTTACCCTGGTACCTGCAGTGAACACTTTCCTCACATGGAATCCAAATAAGAAACAACATAGTTTGCTCAAGGAATGTGGTTAAAATGTTCTGGTTGTCAACTGCAACATATTGTTCAGCCTTGAAGCTTCACGCAGGGTGCATCCTATACAGCACTGACCACATTTAGTGTTTTTTTTATTTTTTTATTTTTTTTTTTTTTTTTTTTACTGGGGCAATTTTTGTTCTACAGTTTTTAAACTTTGGTTTACGAACTTCACCGGTGAGTGCTGGGGGGTACGTGGGAGGTGACGTAACCAGGGTCTGAAACCCTTCAAACGGGATGTTTCAGAGGGCTTCGCATGTGCCCTGTCATTCCGGAGGCACACGAAGCACGATGGGAAGGAGTCTAAGCGTTCTTATTTGCATATTTCCGAGTTGTGAACACGTTCCCGTGGCAAAAGGAAGTTCTCTGATTACCAGGTGAGCTTGTTCTCAAGGGGAAATGGAGTCCACCTGCAGCCAGTGTCACTGAGGCTCCTCTCAAGTGTGCTGATCTGAGGAAGGCAGGCGACTTGCCCTCCGGGGCCATGATCCCTTCTCGCTGATGTGGCACCCAGGGGGCGTAGCTGCTGACAGTAGGGCTGTTGAGTCGAAGCACAGTTTGTCTTCAGAAGAAAGCAGCTTTCAGGATAAATCAGAGTGCCTCTAATCACCTTAAGTTAATTTTCCTTCTGCGAGTATGATAACTTGCAAGGTGGTGTGGATAGAGCCTGCCAAACAAAATGAATGTTTGCAAATTAAGAATGTGTCACATTATTGTTTATTTATTTATTTTTTTTTTTATTTTATTAATAATTCAGCCTTTCCAGGTGCATGGTATAAGCAATATTGTGTCCTCAGGCCATAATGTCACAAATGGCTAAAAAGAAAAATAATAAATCAAAACACCAACCATTGGCAAAGGTGTGTTATACATGATAAAAGAATTGGTTGTTTCTGGGCGAGGGGGGGGACACAGCTGGTTTGGCCGGGTCCCGCTCTCTAGCGGATCTGGGGTTTGAGTCCTGCTTGGGGTGCCCTGCGATGGAGTGGCGTCCTGTCCTGGGTGTGTTCCCTCCCCCTCCAGCCTTGCACCCTGTGTTGCTGTGTTAGGCTCCAGTTCACCACGACCCCACTTGGGACAAGCAGTTTCAGACTCTGTGTGTGTGTGTGTGTGTGTGTGTGTGTGTGTGTGTGTGTGTGTGTGTGTGTGTGTGTGTGGTTTACAGGCACTTGTAATAATTTGCATCTTTTTTTTTCTTCTCATTTCAGGGAAGCGGTACAATGTTGCTGATGTATCTGCTGCTCTCTGCATGAGTTTGGGCCTCATTTGGTTCACGCTGGCAGACAGCAAAGTTGCACCCAACTTTAATGTAACAGGTGATTCCCCCCCCCGCTTTAACGATGCTGTTAGTTTCCTGAGTTTGAGATTTTTTCTTTTGGAGGTTTTGTCCTGCCCAGATAAACCTTTATCCAGCTACTCAGTGATGTGCATTAGTTCATATAGTGGAGAGTAATAAATTAACTAATTTAGAATAACCTGTCTGCATCTAAATCTATTTCTGTTTATGTAATGAACACATTATATTTTTCTGCGAGATATACATCTCTTTGGAGAAAAGCATCTGCTAAATGAATACATGCAAATGTAAACAGTTTAGTGATAAATACGTTTATGATGTACATAGATTAATAACGGAAAAAGTCGTTCAACGTGTGTGTGTGTGTGTGTGTGTGTGTGTGTGTGTGTGTGTGTGTTGTTGTGTACCCTTAAGATCTGTTCTCCTTTTCGGTTTAATTGTGTTCTTGTTGAGAACCTGTTTATAGTTGTTGCTCTGTTTGTTGCTTAGTTTATGTAAGACATGTTACTGATTCAAAGGAAAGAATCATAGCATTTTACTACTAGCAATTAGGGTTCAAGTCTTCATTGATGGTACATAAGTCATGCATATGTTTTTATCTGCTCTACTACCGGTGAGCCGGGAAAGGTTTACACTGGAGGAGCGCAGGGACTCTGTGTTGTGGTGTAATGTGCGCAGCATCCAGCATCAGATTGTGTGTGTGTGTGTGTGAGTGAGACATGGAACTGAGCTCACTCCGAGCATGTGTTTACCTTTGTGTGTGTGTGATGTGTTCAGGAGTCGTCCTTATCTCCCTGGCTCTGTGTGCGGACGCAGCGATCGGAAACGTGCAGGAAAAGGCCATGAAGCTCCACAACGGCTCCAATTCGGAAATGGTGAGGATCCGATTCAGTACTTAATGTTCTTGCGCGAACGCACCGAGGCACCTTTGCCGCCGAGCTCTTGGTGGCACGAGGAGAGATGTGGCTCACTCCTGAACCACTGCTTTGTTGTGTACTATAACACACACTCTGTGGCTTTGTATTCCAGGTCCTGTATTCCTACTCGATAGGATTTGTGTACATATTGATAGGTCTGCTTTGCGTCGGTGGCCTCAGTCCAGCAGTGACCTTCTGCTCTCAGGTTGGTGACACTTTCATGTTCCTTACACTGTGTTGAACCGAGAAGGATACGTGTCCTCGACTTACAGCTTGGCACGGTGGAGTTTCGGAGGACGTATGCATTGCTGTCGAGTCGGGGTTTGGGCTGCTGTATCTCAAATACTCGCATTTAATGTTCTTTTTTTGTATTGTTTCAGTGGATCAAGCAGTTTTACACAATACACTCTACTGCAGTTGCACACACCTGAACTGTAATAGGAAGTACAGAGAGGTGGTAGCGTAATGATTACAGCTCAATCCCCACCTTTGCCTGTAGTACCCTTGAGCAAGGTACTTACCCTAAATTGCTCCAGTAAAATTACCCCACTGTATAAATGGGTAAATAATTGTAAGATTGTAACTGTAATAATTGTAGGTACCTTAACATTGTAAATCGCTTTAGAGAAAAGCATCAGCTACATGGATAAATGTAAATACCCAAATGCTGGCCCTGTGGCACAGCTGGTAAAACCGGTGCCTCACAGCTTCTGGGCTGTGCATTCACATGTGGGTTTAAGTTAGGCTCAGTGTGAGTGGAGATTGCATGTCCTCTCTGTGCTCTGGTTTCCTCTCACAGTGCAAAGACATGCTTTCAAGTGTATTGGTGACTCTTAATTGCCTGTAGTGTCTATGTGTGTGGCCTACTGGTGTGTAAATGAGCTGTAAGTATTGTACTGTAGTGGTAAGTCACCTCGGTGAATAAGGTGTGAGCTGATAACACTACGTACTGTAGAGTTCATTGCAATCGCTTTAGCAGCTGCTTTGTCCAAATGAATAAATGTAAATGTGTCAGATAAATACTAGTTAATTATTGTAAATAACTTAACAAGTGTAATCACCTGTATCCTTGTTTATGCAGCTTCTTCAAATGCATTTTTTTTTATTTATGTAAACGACATTCATACTACATCCACTCAAAATGATGAAGCCCAGTGGAGATCTGGTGAAGAGGAAGACAGAGAACTTGTGCTTTGCTTTAAGATTCCAGTCGCAGGAATATCTCAGACCATAAAATAGCATTAATGAAAGTTAAGACGTGAATTTCTTTGCCACGCTATTAAATTATTAAGCTTGTAAATATATAGCAGTTTTTCAAAACTACATCATAATGTAGAGATGAGCGTGTGAATGAAATATGTAGAAATGTAAAAATGTGTTCAAACTCTGGCCTCGTAGAGAGTCGTCGTCATCGACTCGTAACGGACTATAAGCTGACACATTTATATGCTGCAAAATGTTAAAGTGAATGTCAGTGCTGAAGTTGTGAGGCTCTTACATGGTAGAGTTTGCACTCTGATCTCAGACACCCTGTTCTGCCGTGTCCCTCAGCACCCGCTGAAGACCTACGGCTACGCCTTCTTCTTCTCCCTCACGGGCTACTTTGGGATCTCCTTTGTCCTCGCGCTCATCAAACTCTTCGGAGCTCTCGTTGCTGTTACAGGTAGGACCGTCGCCGGCGTCGCTCCTCAGCTCTTGACCTCACGTCCGCGCTGTTTACACCTTCGTTTCCGTTGCAGTGACAACAGGAAGGAAAGCGATGACAATAGTGCTTTCGTTCATGTTCTTCTCCAAGCCTTTCACCTTCCAGTAAGTGTCTTTGCTCGTTTATCGCACCGTGATGCTTTTGTCAGTTAACGAGCGAGTGACGCTTCTCCCTCTTCCCTTGTGACAGGTACGTGTGGGGCGGTCTCCTCGTGGTCTTGGGAATATTCCTCAATGTTTACAGTAAAAACAGGGACAAAATGAAGCTGCCCTCTCTGGTGGAAATCAGGGAGCTGCTCTGGTCCAGGAGAAGAGGGAGGCTGCTGTCTCAGAATGTGTAGGGAGCTGCTCGGCGCACCCTTTCGCGGCGTAGTCAGGACCGCCGCGGGAGCCGCGCAGACGCCATCCTGTGAACGGGACCGGGGCACAAAGGCTGACGCAGCGCTCCACGCTCGACCTGTACTCCTGGCCGCATTGCACAGCGCCACACTATAGCGAAGTGTACGTTTTAGTGACAACGGGACCAATGAGGATACGGTTATGGGAATCATTTATCTTCGTTATTCATATCCATGGTGAATGTCTACAGAACGGTGTGTTTTGAACATGCCACGAGTGTTGAGGTCTACGCAGCCATAGCTCTTTTAGGCCTCTGCATTTTCTACTATTTTATTATTTTTCTTTTAAACCTCTTGCTTGGTCGTCCAACAGAAAATGAGAGTGTGAAATGAAGAAACTACACTGTTTTGCAGACTCTCTCCGGTGAAGGATTTGCAGTGAAAGGAGAAGAGGGAAGGTTAATTCAGAGAGAGTATGATGTGTTTTCATAAATTACTTATAAGCAGCTTACAGCCGTTTGTTATCCGTTGGCTGCAGAAGGGGAGTTGAACAGCAGCCAAGAAGCTTCTCGGATGTTTACCCATCGGACGGCTGGGGGCTTGTTTGATTAGTAATCCTGAAATAATATCGCATTGGAAGGGAAACAAACGTTGTTCAAAGGGCTTGGCTTTCGACCTAATTTGGATCAGAGGGATGTCACTGTGTGGATGTGTAAGCGCCCGCGCGTGTGCGTGCGCGCGTGGCTGGATCAGGTGAGGACTACTGTGCATCTCTGCAGACGGCAACCGTCACCTACACTAGAAATTAATTCTCTTAATATACACACCAAAAATATTTGTGAATGACCAGTGTTGGGAAGCAGGAAGTATGACTAGGAGATCTTAATTCACTCTCTCACACAAACACCACAAGTGAGCAGCAGTGCAGTTAAGAAAATGTCAATAACTTTAAAGTGGGGCGTAGGAGGGGGGTTCGGTAGCGCAGTGGGTTTGGCTGGGTCCTGCTTTCTGGTGGGTCTGGGGTTCAAGTCCCACTTGGGCTGCCTTGCGGCCGACTGGCGTCCCGTCCTGGGTCTGCCCCCTCCAGCCCTATGCCCTGCGTTGCTGGGTTAGATTCCAGTTCACCGCGACCCTGCTTGGGTGAAGCGTTTCCAGACTCTGTCTGTGGTGCGTTGGACACTAGACCTCCTGCCAGTGTGTGATAAGGGCACCTCTGGAAAGGTATAGTCTGCATTTTTTTGTTCTCCTTACAATCTAGGAACATCACTGGTACATGGGTGAAGAAGCCTTGAACTGATTTGGATTTCTTTACCATGTTTCTGTCCTATGCGCAGGCATTTTAATACATTCTGGTTCACTTAAGGGAAAAGTTTATCATTAAAAAAAATTCACTTGTTTTTCAGCTGAGATGACAAAGGTGTGTATTGTTCAGGTTTATAACATTCGAAATAACGGCAGGGGGTAAGTAGTGGTGTGTTCTGTCACCTTGAAGGAGAAGTCGTCGGGTTGAAATCTCCCTCCTGCTGTCATGACCTGGAGCAAGGTACTTACCCTGGATTGGTACAGTAAAATATCATGCTCCTATGTTAGTACATCAAGATGATCCTGAAGTTTGGGCACCCTTGTCAAACTGCATTTCTCCAAAACTCTTAGAAATGAGCAGGAGCTGTAAGGTCCAGTGTTTCTTGTGCTCTGCTATTCACCTCCTGTACTATAAGGCCTTCGGACTCCTGAAAAAAGTAATTGGTCGGCAGCGGCGGTGTCCAAACTTCTGAACGTTCATCAAGTTTAATCGGTTAAAATCAGCAGATCGGTAGTAATTGTGCAATAAAAATTGCAGAAGCGTGGGTTTGTGCCCTGCAGAGCCGTTCTTACCTTCTTCTCACTCGGCTGCTCAGTGAAAGGTCGTTTTAGCAGGGTGCCCAAACGTACGCTTGTATGTACTTATTGGGGACAGAAATCAGTTCAGTAAAGGTTAAGAATAGGAACGTGTGATGTTGCGCAACACATGAACAATGGGTGATATAAACTTCCCAAATGCAAATACAGCTCTGGAGCTTCCTGGTTCAGGGCCACGAAGAACAGATTCTGATCCGGTTACAGCAAATGTTGCAAGGCTTTATGAAAAATGTTTATTCTTTTTGTAAATCCTGATAACACAAATAAAATGTTATATAATAAAATGAGCCGAATCGATTGGCGTATTTGCGTTCAGGTGTACGAAAGCAGCCCGGCGCACAGCCGTCAACGTCCTCGCTGGAGCCCTTAACGTTGAGCTCTCGCTGCGTGCAATGAATTATTTTACGAGAACGATATAATGGGCCCTGCTGCGGTGACTTTAATGGAAAATGTTAATAAAATACGTCTCGTTTCGCGGCCGCACTTGTTGGGAGCTGTCAGCGAAATGGCTGTGGATTAAAAACAAAGTCAACAGAGTTGATTTTCCTCATTTTCTTTGTCGGCATTAGAGCCATACAGCATCTTCCGTCGGTTGGGTATCGGTCGCGGAGGCTTATGCACATGTTCCCTCTTCTGCTTTTTAAGGTTTGCATTATTTCCAGGTAAGGCCCTGAAATGCGGATGGTCGTTTTCACTGCCGTTGCAAGTCTTCAAGTTGGTAAAGCACAGTGAAACAGAGTGAAAATGTTTGTGTATGTCTGGGTAAGTATAGAAAAGTAAAAATGTTAAGGAGTCAAATATTGGGCTCTGAGGAACATCATCTCCACGCAGGTCCCCCTCATCTGTTCCTCTCCCCAATCCTCACTATCCACTCACAATTTGCTCCTGATTGCACAGGTTTGCTCCAGGTGCTCTGGTTTCCTCCCACAGTCCAAAGACATGTAGTTCAGGTGGATTGATGATATTAAATTTCACTGTGTGTGTGTGTGTGTGTGTGTGTGTGTGTGTGTGTGTGTGTGTGTGTGTGTGTGTGCGCGTGTGGCCACCCTGCGATGGACTGGTGTCCAGGGTGTACCCCCAAGCTTTGCACCCAGCACTTCAGGAATAGGCTCCGGTTCGCCACGACCCTGATCAGGACAAGCGGTTATTGAAACTGGATGGGCAGATGGAGTATAAAACTAAAGCATGATGGTGCAGAACAGAGGATACAAATGTGAGACCAGAGTGCCACAACATAACAGGCAATGAAATCATGTTTTAAAATTTATTTTATATATAATGTTGGTATTCATTCTATTTTCAATGCATTTGGCGCACTATATTCAGCACCTTTCTTGGGTGAACTCTCATCCTTATGTCTACGGGACAGAGTCCCCTGGTACCACCTCAAGTCTGGTCAGCCCTCGAACCCGGCATACCCAATATATAATTAATGCATACCTTTATACAATATATCCTATAATAATTATATTGAGAACTAATATATAATCCTATATATATATATATATATATAGTATATAAAATGTAAAATATAAAAAATTAGATTTGACAGCTAATATGTAATCTTTTTAGATTTTTTCTGTATATATTATATATATTGATTGTGTCATTTAATTTACTGCAGTTATACAGAAAAGGCTGTTTGTGTCACAGTGTTTCTTACAGGCTGAGAGCATCTCTCTCTCTCTCTCTCTCTCTCTCTCTCTGTAGCTCACTCTCACTCACACACGGATTTATTAATGCCGCCCACTTCCCCGGGATCACTGACCTCAGCGCGGCTCCGCTGCCCCCCAGTAATAAATGATAGGAGGGTCTGCAGCTCATCACAACCATAAATAGGATGGTATATAACATGTCAGCGTCCTCAAATTGCGGCAGCAGGGAGCTCTGGCACCCCATTCGTTACAGCCATTACTTTGAGGAGAAGGGCCCTTTCGTCCTTGGGCCCCGGGAAGGGCGCCACCTAGGGCGTTCGGTGCATCGCGGCGTCCGGCCTTCGCCGCGGCAACGGGCGCGTTGCGATCGGATGCTGAGAACGCGGGGCCTCCGACGCCGGACCACCTGCCTCCCGATCGCTCTTCTTCCAAACTCATTATCGCACTTCTGCTCCGGCGCGGAACAATCTTAATATGAACGCCATCTGTTTCGCACGGGACATATTTTCCAGTCCCCGGGGCGAATGTTTATCGTCTCCACTGTAATTCCTGTAAGAATGCAACACGTACCAATAATTGCGGCAATAATTTGCATGTTGCTGTAAACGTAGCTGGAGAAGTGCGACGAACCGTAATTGCATCTGTTCCCTGACAATAAACGATTAATGCGTGTGCGCCGAGTCGGGCCTTTACTGTACGCCGTGGTGCGTTTGCTGTGGCGGGAAAAACGCGCGGAAGCCGGGCAGCGTGAGCGGGAACAGGAGCTCCTCCAGACAGCTGTCTCCTAGTTCCTTTAAATAAGCGGCAGCGTGCGAACGCTTGTTTTCCGACATCCTTGTACTGACAGCAAATGACCTCACCCCTCAGTGCTCTGCCCCCGGTTTCTATTTTATTTTTATTCTCATTTTTCGTTCCAGGACCCGAGACCCCACTGGGGTTGTTAACCCCGCCCGCTGCTTATGCCGGGCTCATGACGTCGTTCTGACCTCCGGCCAGGTTTGGCCCCCTGCGTCGTACCCGTTTCGCATTACGTCTCCATACGAAATGATCGGCATCGTTTCATTCAAAGGAAGTTAAATATACGATATCGATCATTTCGTACAGAGACAGCTGGTATCGTAGTTTTTAGAACTACTCCCTTTTTGAACCAAAGGTTACAGGTTTGAATCCCACCTCCGGCTGTAGTACCCTTGAGCAACGTACATACCCTTAAATTGCTCCAAGAAAAATTACCGAGCTGTATGAATGGGTAAATAACTGTAGGTGCTTTAACATTAAAGGTCACTCTAGAGAAAACTGCCAAGTAAATGTGTGTAATGGCACAGTAGCACGGTGAGTAGTGCTGCTGTCTCACAGCACCTTGGCGGTGTGAGAGGATGTGGGTTCAATCCCTGTTCTCTCTGTGTGGGTTTCCTCTGGGTGCTCTGGTTTCCTCCCACACTCCAAAGACATGCTGTTCAGGTTCACCCATAGTGTGTGTGTGACAGAGAGAGTGTGTGTGTGTGTTCCACTGATGTATGGATGAGTGACCCAGTGCAAGTAGTGTATCTAGGAGTGTAAATCACAGCAGTGAATAAGGTGTGTGGCCTCATAACACTACACAGAGTTCATTGGAAGCTGCTTTGGAGAAAAGCATGTGCTGAATAAATAATGCAATGAAAACTTATTGCCCACAAGCCCAATATGACGTGTTCCCCGTCCACAATGCGTTCGAGTGAAACGCGGATCGCCACCACATCCCTTTCTCTTCCTAGGCTCCTGTTCATTTTTTTCCCACCTTCATTCACTTCTGATCTGACTCAAACGGGCAAATATGGCTAAAGATTCAATAAACCGGCTGCTTTCCTGCTCCAGATGTACCGCAGTAATATCACAGGGGCCCTTCTTGGTCAAGGGGGACTCTTCCCACGTGTTCGTGTGTGCATCTGTGTGTGCACGTGTGAGTGGGTGTGCACACATGTGCAGCTGTGTGTTTAAACGCAGCGGCGATGCATTTTCGAGCACAGATTTGCTCGGTCAGCATCGCACAACAACGCGGGAAAAAAAAGCAGGTCCGAACGCTCTGTTTCCGTCGGAAGCCGGCAGCTCGAGCGCCGTTAATGTTCCGCAGTCAGTCACAAAGAGAAATTTTTAATAATAAATATCTAATAATTAATGGGCTGGTAGCTGCACTTGTCTTGGGGGCATAATATCTAATTTCCTCGCAATGTTTCATATCCTTACTTCTTTCACGCTGTAACAGTCCATCATTAAAGCCAAATGCAGGTTTCTATCACTTTTATTTATTCTTCAAATCAGTGTATAAATCACTGCCAGGCCTCGTTACAGAGGAGTTCCGAAATGTTGCGAGAGCCGGGACGCACGTGGGGTGTCCGCACGCCCCCCCCCCCCCCCAAAGGGCCCCCACATCCATCCTAGAGCCAAATACCACTTTTTCTACAATTTCAGAGACACTGAAATCACAGGTCCAGACACCCGCAGGGGGTGTTACTTAATCTCAGCCAACTGCTTTAAGAATGCGATTTACATTTATCTGACACTTTTCCTCCCAAAAGTTACTTATGTTAAGCTGCTTACACTGATTTACCTATTTATACAGCTGGGAAATTTTACTGGAGTAATTTAGGGTAAGAACCTTGCTCAAGGGTACTACAACTACGGGGGGGGGATTCAAACCTGCAACCTTTGGTGCCAAAGCCAGCAGCACTAACCACTACACCACCACTGTCCTGTGATGCCCAGTTTCATCAGCAGGGGGTGTAGTGGTTAGAGTTGCTGCCATTAGACTCAAAGTACCCAGGTTTGATTAACAGCTCCTGCTGCAGTGTCAAAGCACATACTTCACCCCAGATTGATCCGGTGAGAGGTGTCCACCTCGATAAAAAAAGGTAAATCAGTGCAAGTAGCTCTGGAAGTCATTCAGAAGAAAATTAATTAAAATTATTTTTTTTTACAAATATTAAATATTTTAATATTAAATAAAAATATAACAATAAATATATAAAAAACAAGCTTTTTTAAATATTTTATTTTCTGTCATTTCAAAATTGTGTGATTTCAATGTGATTTAGTGGTAAGACATTGACAGCACCGTGAAAGATGGAGCACATGTCGGATGGACACCTGGCCTACAGTAACCGTCCGCGTCAAGGTGGACAGAACGAAACACAGACAAGAGTAGCTGGAAGAAGAAAAGGTGAATTTCCGCTCCATTTGTAGAGAAAAGGAAAGGTAAAAAATGGTAAAGAGCAGAAACTCAAGATGAACAGAAAAACGACCTGGAAAACACTGCTGCCATTACCGATTTCATCGATTATGGAGGACAAAATATATTGTATAAATGTGACTGAATGTTATTAAAATGCACTTTTAAGATTTCTGTGTGATTTTTGCTCATTTGCTGATATTAGACGTTACTGAACAGTCTTCTCACTTTGAACCTTTCCACTTCCAGTGGAAATGGAAAACAATAAAAATACCGCTATAATTTATGAAAATATTTCCAAAAGATATTTTGTAGGTATTTTAGAGATCTAAAAGATATTTCAGTAGATATTTTGTCTACTGTTTAGTAAACAGGGGTGTGGTGGTGCAGTGGGTTTGGCCTGTGCCTGATCTCTGGTGGGTCTGAGGTTCAAATCCCACCTGGGGCGTCTTACAATGGACTGGCGTCCCATCCGGGGTGCGTCCCTTGCACCCTGTGTTGCCGGGTTAGGCTCCAGCTTGCCGTGACCCTGCTTTGGGTGAACAGTCTCAGACAGTGTTTGTGTATTTAATAGACAGTAGTAGAATATTTTACTATATTGGTAGAATATTTTTGTAGATATTCTGTCACAGTGCACTTAATTTAATACACTTTGTCGCACTTTAGAGGGGTCCTCACATTAAGTTAGAAATTGCCAAGTAGATGAACTTCTTTCAGTTTACTCACAAATTTCCATTTGCCACACACGGAACGTGACCCAAGACAGCAGAAGGGTGGGCGTTGGTTCAGCTTATTTCCAGAGGGTTAACAACTCCTGTCTGCTCATTGTTGCTCGTGTTTACACATAAACCGGTCAAGGATCGGCGCTCGACAGGGCTCTGCATGTCTTGTACTACTTAATGAGTCATGAGGGGGCAATTGGTAGTACAGGCATTGAGCTGCTGCTTTTTGACCTAAAGGTCACAGGTTCGAATCCCACCTTCAACTGTAGTACCCTTGAGGAAGGTACTAACTCTAAGTTGCCCCAGTAAATTTACCCAGCTGTATAAATGGATAAATCAGCGTAAGTCACTTTGGACAAACGTGTCAGGTAAATGATGGTAACAGGTTCACAGCAGTTGCTTGATTTTTCCCCCCTCTGCTGCAGAAATTGAGGTGATTTTGAAAGGAAAACAAAGGCAAGGGCTGCCTCTTTAATAAAAAAATTTAAAAAAAAAATAAATAAAAAAGCAACAAATAATGCAGTTGTCTGCAGCGGTGGACGCGAAACAATTTAACGCATGGATGCTGTTTGCCTGTTAATCCGTACGGGAAGAGAGGAGCTGGGGGCCAGATTGAGGGGCCGCGTCGGCGGCTCTCGAACACAGCCGCTCGCAGTTTTTTAATTATAGGGCTGTTCCCCGCAATGTAAACGCTAGCATGGGAGAGGTATATTATGGTAAATTAATAAAAGGGTTGAGGGAGAGAGAAAGGAGCCCATATGTGCCCATCCTGGGGGTGTAGCATCAATAACGGGTGCCCCGAGGCAGGCTTCCCCCCGCTTTTCCTATGCATACATTTAAAAGCCATGTATCCAGTAATGAGGTACAAAGCGTGTGATCCTCCCTCTCCAAAACAGAGCTGTCAGAAGGGAGTAAAGCGCAGCCTTCGGTGAGCCTGGCGAACATCCAGGTGTAGTAAATCGTACGGTACTTGGACACGAACCAAGCATTTTACCGTGGTGCAGGTAGCCAGTTGACTGGGAATAAGTCGGGCTGTAGGGGGGACGTGGGGGGCTTAACACTCGTGGTCACCAGGCAACCAGCTCTCTGAATTCAGGCCGCAGATATGGGATATTTATGTAATAGTGTACAGTATATATCTAATATATATATATATATAAAATATTGCTGCCACGCAGTGTTTCATCCTGGAGTGTAAGTGCAAATAACACTGTAAGCGAAAGGCACCAGCTGAGCAAACCAATAGTTTGTTCAGCAAAACATTTATTTACCGTTTATTTATTATTTCTCCACGGTGACGATCTAGAGCTACTGGCAATGATTTAGCCCTTTATATAAATGTATTCTTATTGCAGTGTATTTACCTTGCAGGAAGTGGGACTCCAACTTGGATACTTCAAGCCAAGAGGGGCAGCTCTAACTATTCTGGTATTCGCTGGTACTGCTGCTGTGGACGTCTCCGCAGGTGAGCAGAGGGTTCGGTTGCAAAGCCCGAATTTCAGCGGCAAAGATATATGAAGTGTGTTCTTTACTCCACTTGGGTACCGTGTTATTACACAGTGTGTTATTAGACCTCACTGTGCGCCGGAGCTGAACTTGACACCAATACCGTGAAGGGCGCCGCGTTTACCGTATTCACCGTGTTTCTCTCTTTTCCTTTTTTCCCCTTCTTTCGGCTTTTTACAATTAATTACCGGGTCCCCGTCTGGTTCGCCGCAGCACTTTCTGCAGAGGGAAAGCAGCGCAAGGGCACCGGGTTCGAGCGAGGCTCGCTTCTGTTGCTGCGGGCCCGCGCTCGCGACGAGCTCAATCCAGAACTATTTTTAACTAAATTCTTTCATGGAAAGATAAATCTGATTTTATGCAAGAAACGTCTCCTGGGTTTTAATTAACTGGAGGTCACACTACTGATCTCCCCAAAAAAAGAGAGAGAGCAAAAAACGGAAGGAGATTCTTTTAATTACTGCGGTCTAATTAAACCTCTGAAGAATGCTTTAACAGAGCCCGCTTTCCTTTTTCTTTTCTCCATGAGAATGATTTGAAAGTTTAATTGCACTTGTATATTTCTCTCTGGTTTATTTAGTAATTTTTCCCCCCCAAGTAGTGAGACAACTGTTTTTACTGTGATCCCATATTTACAGGATGTTGACACGACTGTGTCACCAAGCAGCTGTATATATATGTCAGATATTGTCTTTAGTTATATATTAATGGAAAAACAGGTGGGAATTACACATATGAACAATGGAATAATTCTATGCTTCGCATATAAAGTGAAAAACTGCAGAAGATTCATTGGAATACCATCAGTATTGGTTATCGGTATCATTTTCGTTATTAAAGTGACGAAAGAGGAGGCCCGACTTTAAGGAGCACCGATTATCTAGAGCCACATGCAGCTCCTCCGGTCTGCTGGGAAAATGCCATCACACATAACGGAAACTGAAAACGAACTCTCTCTTCTTGGGCAAGTGCACTTCACCTTTATTTCACATGTATTCATTCGTTCGACGTTTTTCTCCAAAGCGACTGACAGCGTTAAGCTGCTTATGATTGTTTGCCCATTTATATATTTTGTCTAATTTTGCTGGAGCAAATTTAGGGTAAGTACCCTGGTCAAGGGTGCTACAGCAAAGGTATCAGTTCTAGCCACTGCACTACCAGCTGTCACAGGTATATACGTATATGCTGTATATCGCACACCCATATATATGCATTGAGTACCGTGCAAAAGTCTTGGGCAATTAGATGTTTCACAGAACTATTTGTTTTAGGCCGTTATTTTATGTCTTCTGCATTAGTGTCAATGGGAAAGAGCATATTTTAGATTTCCAAGCATTCCTTTTGCAAAAAGTTACAGTATTACTATAAGGGTTTTGTATGTCATTAAAGAAAGAAAGTACACACACACACACACACACACAGAGTCTAAAACCGCTTGTCCTAAGCGGGGTCGTGGCAAACCGGAGCCTAACCCGGCAACACAGGGCGCAAGGCTGGAGGGGGGAGGGGACACACCCAGGACGGGACGCCAGTCCATCGCAAGGCACCCCACGCGGGACTCGAACCCCAAACCCACCAGAGAGCAGGACCTGGCCAAACCCGCCTCGACCCCGCTCGGGACAAGCGGTTGTTTACGATGGATGGTTACTGAACTTTTAAGAAATTTATTAAGAGTCTTATTCTTGGAATCATTCTCACTTTACAGCTTTTTTCCTCAAGTGCCTAAAACTTTGGCACAGTACTGTATTTATATAAATGCGATATTTCAACCAATATACACAGCATATATACCCATATATATGCTATTTATATATACAGTATATATATATATATATATATGTGTGTGTGTGTGTGTGTGTGTGTGTGTATTGGTGTAAATGCGTCTGGTTATTTCGGTGGGTCAGTTCACAGTAAGTACTTTGCTCAAGGCCACTACAGTAAGTCCAGTCTAATGTCTGGACCCTTCGACCATCAGGTTCCCTCTGTGTCCTTAACCGCTACGCAGCCAAGGGCTAATTTGCATGTGTTACTAGGCGTAATACTGCTCTTCATTTTCAAGCAGGAGAATTAAAAACCTGTACGGTGACATTCCCGGCGTCGTAAAACACGCGCGAAAAGATGGAAGCCGACGAAATTAATACGGCACGCCAGCGCCGGCTCTCCGGCGCGGTCAAACACACCTATGGAGCCGCGCGTGGAGCCGTGAGCGATGATTAATGGCGCGAGTTCATCGGCGTGAGCGATGATGATTTCATTACCTTTCATTAACTGGCCGTCCCCAGTACCGGAGCGGCGAAGAATGACTCGGGCCAGAGGTGCGGGTGCGGGTGGGGGGGTTGGTGGGTGAGGCCGGGGCCACGGAGGCCCTACTGGGAAAGGACACGGACTGGTCAGTAATCGGTCACACGGCTCCCGATCTGCCCATGCCCCCCGGCCCCGTTCCTGGCCCCGGCCCTCCGCGCGGGGGTTGTCATCCCCGACGCCGAGGTGCTCTAAGCAGGCCCGCGCGGCACGGCAGCCGAGCCACACTAATTAGATCAGCCTCTCTTCAATGGCATAATCATCTGCATCTGGGGCTCGCAATTACTTAATATGATATATTAACATATTGCTGGCAGGAACTGCAGGAGGAGGGAACTCGTAGGAGACAAATTATCCAAATTAATTTCTAATTTAAAATCCTTTGCGTTTTATTATAAGCTGTGGGTGCACTCGGAGCAGAGAGGCGCACGGGAGTCAAGGAGGTTCGAGGGCCTTTCGAGTCCTGCCCGCTTTCGGGCCGCCGACGCGACCGATCAGCCGGCGGACTAATAATAGCGATAATAATTATAACGGGGACAGGCTGGATGAGCAAGGCCGCACAAAGTGATGCAACATAAACCATAGAAGGTGTCTGTGTGCTTTATTGATTCCTGCTTGTGTGTCAGTAAGTGTGTGTGTGCGTGCTGGAGCTGTTTACATGCCAGAATAATGACATTTTATATGTTTAAGCTGGAGACGGACAGATGCCTTTGTCGACCCATACTGATGATCGAGCGCCGATGATCAATATGAAATATATCTGTGATCAATATGAAATGCCTGCAGGTGCTGCAGCTCCAGGCTGAGCTCTGTCTTTTGTCTCTGACCTCAGCTATGTCCCTCGGTGTTTTTCACTCATGCTGGAAAAGGTAAAGGGAGGCACGTGAAGCCGACCTGCCGCAGGATGAAAACACGGTGAAACTGACTACGGGAAGTGACTGCAAGGGACAAGACAGTTTGTGGTATTACTGTTGTACAATTTGAAAGAGCACCATTACACACGCAGTGTATTATAGACTTGGAATGATCCGTCACACTTGTCCCACACTCCACGCGGGACATGACCCCACCAGCGTTTCCCCCCATTAACCAGGGTCACAAAGGTGATCAGACAACTTATTAAGTACAATAAAGACTCAAAATGAAGTCTTCATATGTGAGTCCTCATCATAGCTCGTGTCTGTGTCTGTCAATTTTTGACCCTTTGGAGTCAATGCTACTCTAATTAGTTTTAATATTCTTCCAGTGATTTAAAAATATCTTCCATCTGTCCTGAAATAGATATAACCTGGGATGAATGCCGCATGGGGGTGAGGGTTCGAGTCCGGCTAATCCTGTGTGGACTTTGCATTCTGTCCGTGTTCATGTGGGTTTTCCTCCAAGTGCTCTGGTTTCCTCCCACAGTCCAAAGACATGCGCTTCAGGTGACTCTACATTCCCGGTAGCGTGTTTGTGTGTGTGCTAGTGTGTGTGGCTGCGCTGTGATGGCCTGGGGTCTCGTCCAGGGTGTACCCCACTTCGCCTTGTGCCCTGTGATTCTGGGATAGGTTCTGGACCACCATGACCTTACAGCGAACAAGCGGTTTAGTACATTGAGCACAACGGCAGCCAGTCAATCTGCTCTTGTTCAGTTCGGTGTCTTTTCCTGTGTGTTCCGCTGCGGCAGCAAGGACCCCAGGGTGTTTCTGGACGGCCGCTTTCGTTTCGACACGCACGCACCCCCGGCGCCGCAGCCCACCCCTTGAAAAGCGAGGTAATTAACGCCGAACAGAACCGCGCAGCTGCCATGTCCTCATTAGGGGCCCCGTTCCCTGGGCGGTGACGGACCGCAAGTTGCATCCCGCCACTTAATGAGACGTACTTCGCGGGGGGGCGGTCAGAGGGTTCACCTCGAACCGGGCCGGGCGTCGGCCTACGGGCTGTCCGGAAAGGGCGCCCCCCCCCGAAAGGCGCATGCGGTCGTACGGAACAAACACACCGAACAGGCCTCTTTCCTCAGACACCCCTCCGCGTGTCTCCCGCACACACTCTTCGCTGTCATTTCTGCGTCCCTCGGGTCCGTATCACGCAGAAGCCACGCGTCCCGAATCCAGTCAGTGACTCCATTTGAACATTGATCCCGATTAAGGTCACAAAACTGTCAGCCAGGAATAGAAACCCATCTCACACCGCATGGACGCGAAGGCATCAGTTACTCTGCCGTACCCTGGTGCTCACTGTAAGCACCATTATGTTAATCGCTCAGGAGGTCAGCGCAGAAATGGGTGCGGTGGAAATTGCTGTGCCAAACAGAGCAGAAGTCTGGGAGGGGGTGGGCGGGGGGGTCCGGCTCATTGGTCATGCGAGCCCCGCCCACTCAGCCCTCATGTTCATGCTGGCAATGGGTTGCACCGCAGCTCACTAATGGACACCCGGTGTCATTTAGACGCATTAACAGGCTTTGCCTCCGTTGTGCTCCTGTATGGATGGAGGACAGTGGGGGGGTGGGGGGGTCCCCGCCGCTGACACGGCTAATATCATATTCATCACAGGCACTGCCTCCATCTCACGGTGGCTGGAAGAGGCGCCTCTGGGCACAGGGGAGCAGCGAGGCCTGAGCCGCTGCGCAAGGAAGCCATGCAGGTATATTGTGGAATGATTTAATGCCATAATAATGTCCACTTTGCCCAGAAGGATGATGTTTTTTCCAAATGGGGGCCTGACGGTTAATGAATGATACATTAGCAAACGCCGCTAAAACATTATTAGAGGAAAGACAGAGAGAAGAGGTGAAAACGAAAAAAAGAGTAGACGAGCACGAAAATGAGTCTTTCTTACGTCCTCGGATGTATTTTTTTTTTGTCCTGCCCAGCAGCTCTGAATAAAAGATGTGAAGAAACAATGTGACGATGGGCATGGAATTCGGTATCACTAGTACTGAAAGGCTCTGGAACACTGGAACACTGCAACTCGAATGACGCATAAAGTGCCAAACAAACTTAACTTCTGTGCAATCGACAAAAAGTGACCCATTAAAATTTACTTTTATCTGACGCTTTTCTCCAAAGTGACTTACAATGTTAAGCTACTTACCATTATTTACCCATTTATACAGCGGGGTAATTTACTGGAGCAATTTAGGGTAAGTACCTTGCTCAAGGGTACTACAGCCGGAGGTGGGACTTGAACCTGCGACCTTTGGGTCAAAAAGCGCAGCTCCAACCACTAAAGCACCCACTGTCCCATGATAGCTTATGAAGTATGAAATATGAAATACCTCATGAAGTAAGTCTTCCTGCTTGCTAAATATATGTGTTTATCTCATAGTTCAAATTTATATCGGTGTAAGAGGGAGTATGGAATGGGAGAGCTGGTTGTGTAGTGGTTTGCTCTACTGCCTTTGGACCCAAAGGTTGTAGGTTTGATTCCTACCTCTTACTGTAGTACCCTTGAGCAAGGTATTTACCTTGAATTGCTCCAGTAAAAATTACCCAGCTGTATAAATGCATAAGTTGGTTAGTGCTGTAGAATTATTGTAAGTCGCTTAGGACAAAAGCATCATCTAAATGAATATAGATGTTCCTTGACTAAGAATGGAGTTATGTTTCAATAAACCCACTGTAAGTGGAAGAAGAATACAGTACTGTACCTACCGAACATCATAACCTCACCTAGCCTACCTTAAATGTACTCAGAACATTTATCGTAACCTACAGCTGGGCAAATTTCAGCAGAAGACACACATGGGCGTTTAGTAGACATGATGGGATGCGAAAACACAACATAAAAAAACATTTTCGACACAGTATCGGTTGTTTACACTCATTGGGGCGATCGCTATGGAGACTGTGAGCGTGGTGGAGCGGATGCTGCGGCTCGCTGCCGTCGCCCGGCATCGGGAGAGAGTATCGTACCGCATATCGCAAGCGTGAGAACGGAGAAAAATTCAAAATTCGAAGTACGGATTCTACCGAATGTGCATCGCTACCATACCGTTGTAACTTCGAAAAATCGTAAGTCGAACCATCATAAGTAGAGGAGCATCTGTACATGTAAAAATGGCACAAGATGACATCACGGTGACATTATACTATTTAAAGATGAAAGCAGTTTATCTGTTGTGACCAGTTAGAGCAAAGCTGCCAACCAAGGCTGGAGAAGTTCATCTAAGGTCATCGAAGCGGGCTCATGTGCGGCGTCCAGGAGTCGGCGGTGGGTGCGAAACAAGATCTGCACCAGAAAGTAATTGTGAACACGAGGAAGGCTTCCGCACTTGCTCTCTTCAGTTTCCTTTCACACCTGTTTTTGCCTGTTTTGGCACCTTTGCGCTAATTTAAAGCACATATTTGTATTTTATTCATCATTTTTGTGCCAGGAGATTGCATGATCCACAGCACATGGTTTACTGACTGAAAATTACAGCATCACTCAGCGCAAAAGAATACGTTTTCAGCTACGTTAAACACAAAATGTATTGCAGCGTAATATTTCCACTTCCTTAAAGAATGGAGTATACACTGATTTTATTTCTTTTTTTCTGTTTTTCTTGTCCGATAATCTGATAATCTGATCATTTGTCTGATTTAAAACTTTCTGATAAAGTTTTATGCAGCTACTCGTGTGATGAACATTGGTTCATATGGTGAAACGAAACAAACTAACTGCACTTAAGAATCACACGTCTGCATCCAAGTGTCTCTTCCTGCTAATGTAATGAACACATTGTATTTTCTATTAGATGTGCGTCGCTTTGGAGAAAAATATCTATTAGATGAATAAACGTACATTCTGCCCACTAGTTGAAAGCTGCCTTGCCTTATGTAATAGTGATATTGAATATGGCCCAGGGTCCTGCTCTGTGGTGGGTCTGGGGTTCGAGTCCCGCTTGGGGTGTCTTGCGATGGACTGGCGTCCCATCCTGAGTGCGTCCCCTCCCCCTCCCCCTCCTGCTTTGCGCCCTGTGTTGCCGGGTTAGGTTCCGGTTCGCCATGACCCCACTCGGGACAAGGGGTTTCAGATAATGCGTGTGTGCGTGTGTGAATATGGCCCATGTGCTGCTGTTGCCCAACTCATAACCTGCATCATTCCCTGGGAAGCAGCTAGAAGTCGCTGATCACTAGTCAGTGACCTCACTTTTGTTTAAACTGCTCATTTTATCACCGAGTCTTTCACCAGCTGATGACAGACACGAGGCCTTTATTGGGAAAACTGCCAGACAGGAAGAACCGCTGATGCACGTGCGGCCAAAGTCGCTTCTCCCATAACCGTTTCCTTGAAGTCAAACCCAGGGAGGGGGGGAAACGTTTCAGGAAGAACAAAAAAACCAAGAAAAAAGTTCATTGTTTAACTTCGCAGTGTGAACTTCCTACCGCTCGGCATTCAGATCACAGTGCGGCGGCTCGATTACGAGAGTTGCTCGTGGTCATGAAGCGGCGGTTGCTGCAGATGTCTTTGGCTCCATTGAAAAGCAGCTGCAGATGCCCCAAAGTCTTGATCCGCTTCCAGCAAGATGAATGTATGTGTATGTGTGTATGTGTGTATGTGTGTATGTGTGTGTGTGTGTGTGTGTGTGTGTGTGTGTGTGTGTGTGTGTGTGTGTGTGTGTGTGTCGCAGAGACCATTAATCACGCCCCGAGACCTCGCACCTTCCTCTCCTCGCTCGAGTCCTAGTCGCTGCCTAACGAGTCCTGCCTTCATCATTCATCTCATGTATATTCATGAGCAGACACCCTTAAATGTATTTTTACTACTAGGGACTGCCACTTAAAGAGATTCTTTGCACTGACTGATAGGCAACTCATCCCAACATGTATTTGCAGCTCATGAATATTCATAACGCCAGCCCTCGCTAGACGTGTCAATGCAGTAGACCTCACCGTGAATCCAGTCTCTTTTCTTGGTTTGCGTCACATGGTTTGATTCCGATGTTTCCTCATCTTGGGTCGTGTGGATTGATTCTCCGCAGCGCAAAAGTGTGTTTTTTCGTTTCAGCTGTTCTGCCACAACTCCGCCATGGGCGATCCCAAGCCCGGCTAAGAAAGAAGAAGGGTTGGGTGTGGGGCTAGCTACCCCACATCATAAAAGCCTCGCCAGAAACACCAACAAGGAAACTTCATGACATCTCAGCTCTTCGGGACACCTGGAGAGCCCTTGTTGGCAGCCTATGCCCCAGGAGGGGTGGAAGGCATAAGAAGAGGAAAAAGTTCTGCCACACTTCGTTGGGTACGCTTGGAAAGAAAGGATATGTTTGCTTGTCCAAGAGTCTCGTGAGCCAGTGGTTTGAGTGGACCGCTGCCCTCCCCCCAACCCTCCAACCCAACTGAAGGATAAGCAGCTGTGTTGTTAAACACCAGTAATTAAACATCGGTGTGGTTTTGCTGTCCTGCGTCAAGCCCACCATCCTTGGCTAGAGTGCAACAGGTGGTCCCGGGTCCTTCACGCTCCTCTTCGGTGGTCCAAGAGCCATCGTGAATGAATGAGCAAATCCGTGACCCTCCGGCTTGTGCTGAACACTGGTGTCCGTCAGCAGGTTTTCTCAAAATAATGTTTTATTTACATTTATCTGACACTTTTTCACCAAAGCAACTTACAGCATTAACACACACACACACACACCAGCTGAAACCGCTTGTCCCGAGCGGAGTTGCGGCAAACCGGAGTCTAACCCAGCAACACAGAGCACAAGGCTGGAGGGGACACACCCAGGACAGGACTTAGTGTGAAACTTCTTATTATTCTTTACCCATTCATACAGCCGCGTAATTTTACTGGAGCAATTTAGAGTAAGTACCTATCTATCAACAGGAATTGACCCTCCACTACACCCCCAAACAGACTGCAACACTATTCCGCATCTGCCCGCTTGGTGGTCCCACGCACAAAATGGTAAAACATGAAGGTTCTCAGTTCTGGCTCCGTTGTGGTGGAACGACCTCCCCCTCTCACTCAGAACTGCTGAATCCCTGTCCACATTTGAAAAGGGTCTGAAAACTCACCTTTTCCAGACTCACTTCACCCATCATCTCTAAGTTCATGTAAGGTGTAAATGTTCACGCTCAATAACTTTAAGATGATGCCAGATAAACCTTTTTACGCAGCTACTCCTGTAATGTAACGTAAATGTTTATATGTATGTAAAGAAATTACTAGGAAGGTGGTCAGAAATCGTGGATTTTCTGATAAAGTTTTGTGCAGCTACTCGTATGATGTTAACTGGTTCATATGGTGAAAGAAACTAAGAATCACACGTCTGCATCTCAGTCCCTCTTCCTGCTAATGTGATGAACACATCGTGTTTTCTATGAGATGTACGTCGCTTTGGAGAAAAGCGTCTGCTGAATGATTGCATGTAAATGTACAGCAATAGGTTACATTCGAACCAGCAACCTTCCGACCCAAAGACAGCAGCATTAAGCACCGCACTGCCAAATGCTCCTGTGCTGCTATTGTACTGTGCTGGTTTTGTTGACGCGGCCGTCACTGGACTCGGCGCATCCAGGGCCGAACGGTCCCCGACTCCTTCAGAAACTCTGTACTGCCCCCTGCACCCTGTTGCAGATTTTGAGCATATCACACTTTGCAGGGTCTTTAGAAGTATTAATCAACGCGAAGCAACTCGGCAGAGCTGCGAAACCCGCGTTCGTGCTCCGTCGACTCGCGCAAGTCTCGCGGAATATGTTTTTGCCTCCTTGTTTTGTCTGCAAAATGAATTATGTAAACTCCGTGAACCTCAAAGCTGTTTCAAGTCAATTAATTGTTGTAATTACTTAAGATTTATTTTTAATGAAGATGACTCTCTTGGGAGAGGATGATACCCTGTCAGCAGCAGGGCTGATAAATTGGAGGCGATGGGAGCAGCTTGCAGGCGAGATACTAAACAGCAATAAGATGCTCCGGTGTGCGGAAAATAGATCATTTTTAATAGGTCTTCACACCTTTCTCACTCTTCCCTCCTACTTGAGCGCCGCTCCTTATCCTGCCCAACGTGCCCGACGACTCATCTACCCACTGTGCCACCGTGCAGGTGAGTAGACTCAGGGGTGTAAACCATAGTCATATTCATTTTATGTTTATTTTAATATTTTACACAGGTATACTGACCATCCCTGTAGGCTACACGCACTTTCGAGCATCACTGCATTTCAAGAGTGAGCTATTATTTATCCTCTATTCACTTCTTTAATTTGTAGCTTGTGCTTAAGCTGAAAATGCAGAAGTATAAAATAAAAACCACATAAGTTCTTTCTTTCTGTTTTCCTGCTATTCTTGGTGGAACATGAAAAGGTCATTTATCAGTACAAAATTGCAAGAGAAACATATTTAGGTATTGAAATATTTGTCGAAACTCGGAAATTACGCAGAAAATTACTTTTTTCCCGAAATACAAAACGGTATTTCGGTAAGGTAATGCTTTATAGTTATGGCAGCACAGTGAGTAGCACCGGTGCCGCTCAATGCCTGGGATGTGGGTCCAGACATGGGTTCGAATTGATAAACAGATAAACGGAAGGATGATTTAAAACCTCACAGTGTTTTCCACATGGCCGTTCCTTCTAAGCTGAACTTGTCACCCCCCACAGCTCCGGTAAATAAGGGGCCATTCAGTGTATTCATAAAAAAGGGTGAAACACTATTCTTTGTCTTTTTTTTTAAATGAACACAGAAGAGTGTTTTTGTTTCCTAGCTCATTGCAGACAGTTTGTTCCAATAACACTTCAATTGTTTGTTTGTGTTTTTTTCAAAAAAAAAAAAAAAAAAGGTGGCTCAAAAGCAAAAACGTCTCTTGTTTTGTACATGACAAGTTTGCGGCGGCTCGGATGAGAAGATGAACTCGGCCCTTAATGGACGGCGTCCTCTCTGCGATGAGCTCACTTTGTCTGTTCGCAGAGCCTCTCATTTCCCAGCACAACGAGCCGCGCTAAACTGATCATATTTCAATAACACACTGGCCTGATCATAAAGTAACTCCATGGAAATGTGTAACCGCCTTGGGCAACTTAGCGGGACGGTCAGCAGCACTCCGGCGATTTCGGATCATCTCTTCTCCTTAGCTGCCTTTTGTCGCTGTCGTCTCCGAGACGTGTACACGGCACACACACAAAGGCACACGCTGCCCTGCTGCTGGTAAGCAGTTAACCAGTCTTACTACCAGTGTACAGTAAACTAGTCCTGCTGCTAGTGTACGGTAAACTAGTCCTACTACCAGGATACAGTAAACTAGTCCTGTGACCGGTGTACGGTAAATTAGTTCTGCTCATGGTGTACAATAGACTAGTCCTTCTACTGGTGAACGGTAAACTAGTCCTACTTCCGGGGTACAGTAAACTAGTCCTATGACTAGTGTACAGTAAATTAGTCCTTCTACTGGTGAACGGTAAACTAGTCCTACTTCCGGGGTACAGTAAACTAGTCCTATGACTGGTGAGCAGTAAACTAGTCCTACTTCCGGGGTACAGTAAACTAGTCCTATGACTGGTGTACGGTAAACTAGTCCTACTACCAGGATACAATAAACTAGTCCTGTGACCGGTGTACAGTAAATTAGTTCTGCTGGTGGTGTGCAATAAACTAGTCCTTCTACCCCTGAGCAGGAAACTAGTCCTACTACTGGTGAGCAGTAAACTAGTTATACTGCTGGTGTACAGTGAACTAGTCCTACTACCGGGATACAGTAAACTAGTCCTATGACTGGTGTACGGTAGATTAGTCCTGCTCATGGTGTACAATAGACTAGTCCTTCTACCCCTGAGCAGGAAACTACTCCTACTACTGGTGAGCAGTAAACTAGTCTTGCTGCTGGTGTACAGTAAACTAGTCCTACTACTGGTGAATGGTAAACTAGTCCTACTTTCGGGGTACAGTAAACTAGTCCTATGACTAGTGTACAGTAAATTAGTCCTTCTACTGGTGAGCAGTAAATTAGTCTTCCTGCTGGGGTACAGTAAACTAGTCCTTCTACCCCTGAGCAGGAAACTAGTCCTACTACTGGTGAACAGTAAACTAGTCCTACTTCCAGGGTACAGTAAACTAGTCCTATGACTGGTGTACAGTAAACTAGTCCTACTGCTGATGTACGGTAAACTAGTCCTACTTCCAGGATACAGTAAACTAGTCTTGCTGCTGGTGTACAGTAAACTAGTCCTACTACTGGTGAACGGTAAACTAGTCCTACTTCCGGGGTACAGTAAACTAGTCCTATGACTGGTGTACAGTAAACTAGTCCTACTTCCAGGATACAGTAAACTAGTCTTGCTGCTGGTGTACGGTAAACTAGTCCTACTTCCAGGATACAGTAAACTAGTCTTGCTGCTGGTGTACAGTAAACTAGTCCTACTACTGGTGAACGGTAAACTAGTCCTACTTCCGGGGTACAGTAAATTAGTCCTATGACCGGTGTACAGTAGATTAGTCCTTCTACCTGTGAGCAGGAAACAAGTCCAACTGCTGGTGAACGGTAAATTAGTCCTACAATACTGGTTTACATGTGTACTACTTTTTACCGGCATACATACTGGTTTACTCTGTTCGCAGTATGACAAAGTTATGAGTGAAGAGTTCCAGCAGGAACACGGACAAACAGCCTGTAATGACGCTCAACTTTTCCACTATAAACATGTGTCAGCTGTGGAACAAAAACTGTAAACTAGTCTAACGCTCCCCAACTAATGCCAGACGTTATTCTTGATTTGTGAGCACTGTGAAGGATGTCGCCTTTTCTTTTTTTTTTAAGAAATATAATGTAATTAGAACATTAAAGCATCACCATTCTTTCATACTAATCCCGTTTCAACGCATCGTTGCGGCTTTTAGCAAAACTCAAGACGAACGTGTTGAAACCCGCTTCGTCCTGGACGTTTTTAAGTGCTCTTTGCACTCCACATTTTTCTTCCCGCCACAGCGCAGCCTGCGCTCTCCATTAATGCTCTTCCACGTCGGAAGGCAGAAGAATAAAAGGTGGGTCCGGGTCAGGCGAGGGAGCCGAGCGTCCGCACGGCGGGCGCCGAGGATTAATCGTGTGTTGCTTGGAGGGCAGGCGCCCGCGTTATTGGGGGCGTAGGGAACATGGCGCTGACCCACATGTGGATGTCTCTGTAAATCGAGTCAGGCCCCTCGCTCTGCCCCTCTTCCCGGGTCCATCTGTGTCCCGGCAGAGGCTCTATGACGGGTCGCCGTGACACGGGGACCACCGGATGAATTGGTTTACGGCCCCCGGGCAGAAAGCAGAGGAGAGCAGCAGTAAATAGGATTGAAGTTTAAATGGAATAATGCGTTTTGGAGAAAGGAATAGAATGTTTTTAGCTGGGGACGGAGAGGTTACACAGAGGGTAGGAGTTCGCAAAGAGTATTAATATGGATTTCGGAGCACTTCGTCAGTGGAAAGAGAAAAAAAAAAAAAAAAATTTTTCATAACGGTCACCTCCGTAACGGAAAAGGCTTCCTTGATCGAGTCGTGTTTGAGTGCGGCTTTGGCAGCAGGAGTTATCGGCGGGAATTTCGGAAAGCCGAGAGTGTGTGTGTGTGTGTGTGTGTGCGCGTGCGCGTGCGCGTGTGCGTGTGTGTGCGCGCGCGTGTGTGAACGGAGCGCCCCGACAGGGACACCGTCCTCACATTAACATCAGGGGAGCACTCAAGTTCCGACTCATTAGACGTCCTTATTCCAAAATGACATCGGCGTTAGGAAGATTAATAAGCTCTAATGTAATAAGATTAGCGAATCTGGTGCACTTTGACACACGGAGTAGCGCGAAAGAAAGCGAAATAGTGAGGAAAAAATGCACACCTCTTGTAAGAAAGGCTGTCGGGTCAATGGAGTGGCACAAAATAGGGAGAAATCCAACTGAGAATATCATTTACGTGTACAGTCCCGGAGATTAAAGACATTATCGAGGTTATTGACAAAATAGAAATGTGTAACTGCAAACACAGCGCTTCCAGAATAACATGATTTATATTCCTGTGAAATTATTTGACAAATATATGTATATTCCATTCATTTACATTTTTTTATTTATTTATTTATGTCTTTGTACGTTTTTCATTTCAGTCTATGTTTCTTTCTAAAAAAATATGTATCTGTCACGTGTATTGGATTTCCTGCCCCCAGTGTCGTAGTACTTTTAACCAAGGTGCAGTATCGAGGCTTAGTTACTACAGTAAAACACTGTCATTAAACAGATGGTCAAGTGTTGTACATTGCTTTGGGTAAAAGGTTGGGGCAAATGGTCGTTTTTTACACCGCCCTCTACAGTTTCCATTTTCCAGTTTTGTCCGCCATCCGGTGAGGTATCGTTGCATCCGCGTGACCATTTACTGTGTTTTTCCTTTTCCTCAAATGACAAATGTGGGTGAATAATATCATGTAGTTCTACGTAATACATCATCAAGTCATCTTAATTACATTCTTACTGATAATGTGAATAGTTGCTAATGAAGAATACAATCTGCCGCAAAGTGTGGAAAATGAAAGGATAGTAAAGGAAACAATGGAGCGGAAAAGACCATCAGTCTATGATGTCGTACATCGCATAGTGAACAGTATTTAACTGAGTTCTTAATAATTCCGTTAATAGCGATAATAACCGGGACAAATCAATATCTTGCTTAATCAGAGGCTGTCAAAACTTTTTCTTGGACCAGTACACACACACACACACACTTTCTGAACCGCTTGTTCCATACGGGGTCGCGGGGAACCGGAGCCTACCCGGCAACACAGGGCGTAAGGCCAGAGGGGGAGGGGACACACCCAGGACGGGACGCCAGTCCGTTGCAAGGCACCCCAAGTGGGACTCGAACCCCAGACCCGCTGGAGAGCAGGACCCGGTCCAACCCACTGCACCACTGCACCCCTGGACCAGTACATCTTTCATTTAATATTTACATTTATTCTTTTAGCTGATACTTTTCTCCAATGCAACTTACAGTGTTAAGGTCGCAATTATTCACCCATTTGTACAGCCGGGTACTTTTACGGGAGCAATTTAGGGTAAGCACCTCGCTCAAGGGTACTACAGCCTGAGGTGGGGGTCAAACCAACAATCTCTGGATCCAAAGGCAGCAACTCTAATCATTACACTACCAGCCATCCAACAGTATAGGGTACAGTATACGGTGCAGTATATGGAATATTAATGCAATGTTTCGAAACGCATCAATATTCAGCGATTTTGTGAGCTGAGTCACTGCGGGGTCTCATTGTAAACACTTGCTTTGGGTTCCTTTGTCATCGGATTCCCGAACCGAATCGCTGGCTGTGGCTCCTCGACAAAAAGCGCTTTTCGGGAAGGATTGCGCAACTGGCGCAGCAACATCTGGCGGCCTTCTTTCTCTTTGACTCGGGTTCCAGCGCAGCGACGGGATGAGCGTTTCCCAACGATGCTCCGGGTTCTCCAGACAGCGGCCGTCCTGCTCGTGGGGCGCGGCAGGTGCGAGCAGCCAGGTGGGCCGCCCCCCCATGCGCGGGTTAGGGCAACTTCGGGCCTCTCTGTTCCACACCGACGGTGGCAATGAACCCACCAGCCCCTCCGTGTTGCCTTATTAATAAAGAACTCAATGACTTTTACTCAGCGCACATAAGTGCCATTAGGGAGGTCCCCAAACAACCCGAGTTACAGATACACTTCACAGTAAATTAGATGCAATTAGTACCCCAGACATCAATGCAGCTGCCCTAATAATGTCATTAAATACCTACCCAATCATAATTTACAGTCTGCTGGATAATTTCTCAAATCAATGATCTTTGTAAGTACTTGTTAAAGGGGCCCTGATTGCCAGATCAGCTGGATATGTCCAATTACAGGCGATGGGAGGACAGCCTCGATTAGCACTGGCTCCGGGGCAATTCCGTCGCACAGCAGCTCCCCTCCAATGCAGCCAGGTTCAGCGGCGCTATTTCGGGAACTCGCTCCCCGTTCCTTACAGGCGATCTGGGGGCTGATGGGAAATGGGGCGGCGGGGGGCGTGCGTCGCCACCGCGTCGGCGATGACGCGATATCCAGGCACTGAGGTTCACGTTCAGTTTGTTCGCCCGGAGCTTCTGACGCGCTGAAATAACTGTTAAAGGCAATGAGCTCAGTGGTTCGTGCAGAGAAAATCTTTACAGTTTACAGTGAGAAACAGGGCAGGTAAAAACACAGGACGATGTTCTACACGGAGCACCTGAACCTTAGAGTTTAGGCATTACAGTTACATTACATTTATTTATTTATCAGACACTTTTCTCCAAAGTGATTTCCAATGAAGCCTATGTAGTGTTATCACTCCCCGCACCTTATTCACCGCACTGACTTACACTGCTAGATACACTACTTACACTGGGTCACTCATCCATTCATCAGTGGAACACACACACTATAGGGGAACCTGAACATGAGCATGTCTTCGGACTGTGGGAGGAAACCAGAGCACCCGGAGGAAACCCACACAGACCAAGCAAGGATCGAACACACGTTCTCTCGCATCACGCAGGCGCTGTGATGAAGCAGCACTACTCGCTATGCCACCCAGATTAAAGATCAAGGGTTAGGGATGACGGTTAGGATTAGGATGGGTCAAGGGTTAAGGGTTATAGTTCTTTCAAACAGTCCTGCACTGACCTTCCCAGAAGACTAAAGGCAACAGCTGTCACAGTTCAGCACTGCTGCATCTGTAGGCATAGTCACTAAGTTCTAAGACCGGCCACCGTGTGCCACTACTGTGGTAGCCAAAGTTGTTTCGCCCTTCAGCAGCATGACGCGGTGGCCGGTCTTAGAACTTAGTGACAGCGCCAAATTCGTCCGCAATGGGAAACAAAGCTGTGGGTGTCGGTCGGGGGGGTACCCGGCCCCCGCTGTAGCCCGGTGGGCGGAAAGCAGGGTGGTGAAACACGACAGCGCCAGCTTCGCTCCCAGGGGCCGCCACCCGGCCCGATGGCCAGGTGCTTCGCTCGCACATCCCGCACCGAGCCAGGCTGATCCACGGCTCCATGAAATTAACCATAAAACATTCACAGAGGCAGATTAGGTTTTAACACCGGACTAATGTAGCGTGAAATTTGGAGCGTACGCTCCAGCGATCGGAGTCTCCGCACTGACCTATTTTGCTCAGCGCTCTGTCCCCCCAACGCCACGTTTGTCCCTCTCCACGCACCCCAAACATATGGAGGGGAGCATTTATTTGATAATTGGTTTAGGTTTTATTATTCTAATTACCTCCCACCGCAGCAGGGGAAAGAAGAGGAAGTGAGCGCCGGGGCGCCGGGCGCTAGACGCACGTCTTCGTACCTGGGGTGGCAGAGGAGCGCACCGCTTCGGAGAGCCCAGAAAAGGAGTCCCGTTCACCCACCCCGGGACCCCCTGCATACTTTCTAAAAGCACCATATTTTATTTTATTTTTCCTTTAAATTACTGACTTCTCCTGTTACTATTGTATCCAAGTGTTGATTGGCTTTTCGACGTTATTCGCATATCTTCATATATGTCACAGTCTTTTCCAGTTTCCACCGATTTACCCATTTATACAGCAGGGCAGTTTTTACTGATTCAGCTCAGAGTACCTCGATGAAGGGCACTGCAGCAGGAGGTGGGTTTCAAACCTGGGTCCTTCGAGGACAAAGGCAGCCGGTCGAATCACTACACCACCTGCTGCCTCCTGTTTATTAGTGTTCACACATGTTTATACAAGTTTGCATATATTTATGTTTTCTGTATTTTAACAGCAAAGGGGCAGCTGATTGCCACATTTATAAAATTTGATTTGCAACAATGTTTTGCTGCCAGAGGGGGTGCAGTGGCGGAGTGGGTTGGACCACAGTCCTGCTCTCCAGTGGGTCTGGGGTTTGAATCCCGCTTGGGGTGCCTTGTGGCGGACTGGCGTCCCGTCCTGGGTGTGTCCCCTTCCCCCTCTGGCCTTACGCCCTGTGTTACCGGGTAGGCTCCGGTTCTCCGTGACCCCGTCTGGGACAAGCGGTTCTGAAAATGTGTGTGTGTGTGTGTGTGTTTTGCTGCCATGTTTGAGAGGGAAAATGGGTTTGTTTTAAATAGTTGAGAATTGTGGGTAAAATGTGAATTCAGCGTTCAACCGTCCTGGGGACTCACGGGGAATATAAGGGGGTGAATGTATGTTGGGTGGGATGGGGAAAAAGAAAGCCTGGGAAGTATTAAGAAGATGGGTTTAAGGTGTAGTTTCTTGAGAAAAAATGGATCCTTAGACTGAGAGCATTATTTTTTTTCTATTTATAGCTCTTCTGCTTTTGGGCAACATGGTGGCACAGCAAATATTACTGCCTTCTCACAGCACCTGTGGTGTGAGAAGACATTGGTTTGATCCCCACTCAGTCTGTGTGGAGTTTGCATGTTCTCTCTGTGTCTGCGTGGGTTTCCTCTGGGTGCTCTGGTTTCCTCCCACAGTCTGAAGACATGCTGTTCAGGTTCATCCGTAGTGTGTGAGTCACAGAGAGAGAGAGTGTGTTCCACTGATGTATGGATGAGTGACCCAGTGTAAGTAGTGTATCTAGCAGTGTAAGTTACCGTGGTGAATAAGGTGTGTGGACTGATAACACTACATAGAGTTCAGCGGAAGTCACTTTGGAGAAAAGTGTCTGATAAATAAATATAAACATTTCAATGTGTTTGTAATGAATGGTGTCCGTACGTCCTTCTCCGCCCCATCAAAACCCAGGTTGCAGTGCGTGCAGTATTTTTTTTTCCAGTAATTGCATACTATCCATATATGGAACACTGGTATGTATGGCATGTATTAGGACATGTGACATACATGACGGGTTGGTGTTTACCGCAGGAGTGATGCCGCAGTTTACTCTAGCGCAGTATCACAGTGCACTGTACTAGCAGTGCGGTAGACTGTGAAGCACTGTCTCGAACCGTAGAGGCGCACTGGGGCAACAGGGCTGTGAAGGCAAATGATTGTGGGCATATGTCAGGTTCTACTGGGCCGAAAACAAAGCCGTGTCACGACAGCGGGCGGTGCGTCGCGCTCGATGCGCGTATCTCTTCGCATCGTTGGCGCGTTCGCGCTGCGGCCTGTGCGCTCTTCTGAGAGACGAGACTCATTTGCCCGCGAGCCAGAGAGCGCGGCGTCCGGAGAGCAAGTCGGCCCGCGTTACGGCACCGCGCTGACGGCCTCCCGGCTCGCCGCGTAGCTGTCGAGAAAAGGCGCACATGCGGCACACAGACATCTCCAGCACATGGTGCACGTCTTCACAAGTTGGGCCACCCTGACAGATGCTATCTCAGCAGGCATGCATGGATGCGCACACACACACACACACACTCAAAATGCACCCAAATAGCCTGAGACACATGTAAAAGGAACATGTCATATTCCAGCCATTATTTAATAATGGACCCAGGGTGAATTAAAACTGGACTACTACTGCACCACTCATATATCATATACGCTTTAATATGTTTACAATATTTAAATCAAGATTTTTTTCTCTTTTTTTTTCAGGGTGGAATTTAATAGGAGAAAAAATGTTCTTGAAACTCTGGTTTCAAGGCCAAAACCGCACTTCGCTTTCGGGGGAAAATGCAGTGAAGGATTTGTAAAAATGTAAAATATGTTTGGAAAATGCTTTCGGAAATATCGTGCAGGTTTGCAGAGCTGTGCGGAAAGAGCGCAACGAGCATCAGAGCCTGAGCAGCGCTGTGCTTCATGACACATGAGGAGAAGGAGGGACGTTGGAGGCGCTGCGCTCAGCATCACTCCCGTGTCTCAGTTCCCATGAATTCACACGGCTGCGTGTAGATGAGGTGTTTATCTCGTGTCTTTTCTTTATTTATTTAATGCATATGGTCTTTAGGGAACACGCAAAGGCTTGTTGTGCCTTTGGTTTTTATTAACGCTCATCATGAAAGAGCTCAGCCCTACGAGATGAGTAGACTAAGAAAACTTCCCAGTTTGTATTTTTTTTATACATCAAAGTTATAATTTAGCATTTTTGGGTGAAACGTGTGTGAATCTTCTGGGCTCGGTGCAGCATTGTAATGCATTTGTTTAATTAATGATACTTCACGCCCAAATTTACAAAAAAAAAGTTCTGCAGAATATATTATAATCATAAAATTGTGGCATGAGAGAGTCTGGAATGAAAACTGCTTTATTTTTGGTTTTTTAATAATGTTTTTATTCTGTTCTTGTATAAGATCGTTTCGAAATAACTTTGAAAAGGCCAAGATACATCTGCGGGAGAAGGACCACGATGTACCACAATATTGTAAGGTAACATTGATCTGAGCTGGATTGTGACAAAACAGCAGTTCTCTTCGTCTGTCTATTACAGGGAGCGTCTTTATTAATACGTTCATTTCGAAGAGATATTAAAAAACTGCTTGAAACTGGAAGTCTTTTCTTCATCTTGATTCTTATAAAATTAAGACAACTGAAAAATAAGCAAATACTTACAAACAGAAAGATTTGTCAGTAACGGGGTAAAGTTAAATATACAGTAAACAAGGTATCTGTATACTTTGTTAGTGACAAAATGTAAAAATTTTTATGTCCCGTTTTCAGTTTTGTTTCTGTTCTTTAGTTGCCATTCTAGATGTTAAAGTCTTATTATATATTGTTATTTCTCATCAGATTCCAAAACTCAAGTTTACCAGTTATCAACATTGATAAATTAAAATATATATCACAATCCATAAAAAAAAAAGATTTTACGGCTGAGAAAAACATCCTCTCGTGTTGCCTGAACACTTCAACATTCAAATTAACATTCGGATTTCATTAAATTTGCAGGTTTCTCTGCGCTTTGATTTTGCTGCATCTTTCTCTTTCTAATTACAACATCGAGAAACTGGGAAGTACAGTGAAAGGGTTATTGAAAATGTAATGCCACATTGAATTCCACTCCACATTATTAACAGTCACGTATATTTTGTCTGTCGTTGCAGGAGACGGAGACGCAACGGCAAAATCGGCCTTTTTCTTAAAAGCTCGAGGGCACTCTGCGACTTTTAGGTTTTCCAACCTTGGCAATGTTAATACGATAATGTTAAATATGAGGACTCCGTATTAACCCAACAACATTGGCCCTTATTATGATCCACGTGTATAAATATATATAGTGTTTATCTGTTTTTACGAGTATAATATCCAGGGAAAAAATGTCATTAACTGCTAATGGCATAAAGAAGGGGCATTTGCCTGCTGTAAATACTTCACTATGATCGGCTCTATTATTTTCCTTGAAATGGCGATATAGCTGAGAGCGGCATCACTGTCCACCCAGCGCCTCGACTATACCACAGCTTGGGTAATGATAAATATTGTCGTAACACTATATAAGTGAGACGTCTTGCAGTCTGTTTACTCACAGCCTTATATTTACATTTCATCTACGTTTATTCGTTTATGCGACGCTTTTCTCCGAAGCGACTAACAGTGTTGAGGTTACACTTATTTACCCCTTTATACAGCTGGGAAATTCTACTGGAGCAATTTAGGGTAAGTATCTCGTTCAAGGGTACTACTGCCGGAGGTGAGGATCGAAGCTGCGACCTTTGCATCCAAATACCGTGAGATGGATGTGAGATCTGTTACCTTTGTTCATAAGTCCGACTAGGAAATTTTGCGACTTATTAACTCGCGCGCGAATCATGAATAACTCAAAGCGACGCCTTCGAAAACTCCGTTTTGCTCTGACGGCAACGTGAACCTTGGGAGGCGTCGGCGGCACTGGGCCGACGGTCCCCGGAGAGAAGCTCCGCCAGGGTCCAAACAGGGAGCCCGCGTCCCTCGCTGCCAATCAGCGCTAATGAAAATGACTTTGTGATCAATCTCATTTCATGCTTGACTTGTCGGGAATGCAGTTCGGGACGAGTTCCTCACAATCCTGCCACGTGCAATTATCGGTTGGATATTGAGCGAGCGCATGTGGGAGTCCATGACAGGCGGTGCAGCGCAGCACACACACACACACACACACACACACACACACACACACACACACACACACACACACGCCTTCCAGCCACTGACTATTATTATTCGCCGGACTATTAGACAATGTAACAAAAATGATATTATGTCTATTTTTTTGCATTTTCCATTCAGTTTTCTTATACACACACACACACACATTTTCAGAACCGCTTGTCCCATACGGGGTCGTGGGGAACCGGAGCCTAACCCGGCCACCCAGGGCGTGAGGGGGAAGGGGACACACCCAGGACGGGACGCCAGTCCGTCGCAAGGCACCCCAAGCGGGACTCGAACCCCAGACCCACCGGACAGCAGGACCGTGGTCCAACCCACTGCACCACCGCACCCCCCCAGTTTTCTTATATTAAGCACATTTTTTTTTTGCATTAGTTTGTACAACATTTGTTTTTTGAAAAATATTCCAGGTTCTGGAAATAAGTGAATTTTTGCAAATTTTGGTACCAGGTTCCAAGCACCGAATATTCCAGTACCTTTTGGGATCTCATGCTTTCTAGAATGTTTAAATAGTTCCTAGAATATTCTTCGGCCTTCTAGAATCTTCCAGTGGCTGCTATGTTTTGGTGCTTTTCTAGAACTTTCCAGTGCAGAATATCTATGTAATTTTTTGTTAATAAATGGCGTTTAAAATCTCTCAGTATAGTGTTCTTTATATGTATGAGTGAAAATTCTCATAAATTCTTGAACAATTTCATTAAAATAGTGAAATCAGGATTCTTTGGCTGAAACTGACGCTCTAGAACTAGTGGTATTTTTGAATCAGTAAATTTTAATTAATCATAAGCAACGGTAAAATCGACATCACTAAGAATTTTGAAAAATGTTGTAACATTGTGGTATTACTCAGATGTGACACCTGTGGGCTGGACCAGCACTGAGGATCCGCCGCTCGTTCACACCTGGACTCCTTTCCCCCATGTGACACTGGTGTGCAGTGTGTGTGTGTGTGTGTGTGTGTGTGTGTGTGTGTGTGTGCGCGTGTGTGTGTGTGCAGCGTCTACACGGACATCCTGTCACATTCACAGCAGCAACCAACTGCATCCCCTGCTCCCAGACCTGTACTCCTTTGTACCCGTAGGTGGCGCCACCCTGGACTCCACCGCCAGTTGTGACAACCGCAGCCAGGTGCCACTGCCAACCACCGCGTACACTCCACATCCACGCAAACACACACTCGCACCCCAGATGCCTTTGTTAGTGCACTTTATTCCTCCCCCGGCGTTCTGGCACGGCTCCCCTGCCATCCCTCCGCACCCCACCCCACCCCCCCTCCCCGATCACTTCTTCCTTAATGGTGTTCTTCCCCGGCAACCAGTATCTAAAAGCCGAGTGATTAATGGGGAGGGGAGCGCTGGAACCCGAGCCTCGGCGAGCGGCACGGACGTGCCACGAGGAGCGGGGATGTGGGAGGACGCAGGAGAGGAAATCCGAGCGCGGCTCCATGGGAGTAATGATGATAAACACTGCACTGTGCTCCACCAGTGAGTGCACATTACCTAATGATGTTCCAGGGCACAAGCAACTGGCAAAGACAACAAATACATCATATCGATGCATCCTAAATGGGAATCCCTGAGGAAAGCCATCTGAATTGTAAATTTGTCCCCCGTCTCATCATTTTTCATATCAAACAGCCTTGCGGTTCAGCAAATTTCAAACAACTGTGTACTTAATATGTGGTGCTTTAAATCCTTTATGCACTTCACTTAGGTATATATGTATTTATTTATATAAAATGTGTCGCACTTAGCCTTGTCGGGAGTACAATAAAGCAAGATATATGTGTCCTGTAAGCGATGCTCACCACAAAGGTGTTTCATGAGTGTTTTTTCCCGTTTTTTTCCCCATACGATAAAGCCCATGGCGGGTTTATGACATCACACCATGGTGATTCTTGCAGAAAGGTATTCGCAGGATTCAGGACAGATGACGGCATGAAGTTCTCCATCTGTGTTGTTGCTCTGTTGTAAAGCAGAATACGCCAGAAAACACGTTCAGGTCACCTCCGGTTCGTCCTGTCCACACCAAACAGGCATCCTCTGCACTTTCTCTTTACCTGTTGGCGGTGTTTCGTTTCCCCAGGTCGCCTGGTCACCGCACGCTTGGAGAAATGTGAGATTATAGACCACAATGGCTGGAATTGCACCCAGGTGACGGAGCGAAAAGCAGCCTGTCTTCATGCAGGGCTAAGGTGATGGGACAGGGGACCTGGGGACCTTCAGAGCTGCGGCTCCACTCATGTCAAATTCTCATTTTCGTACATCTCAGTAATGAGAAAGCAGCTCCGTGATTTAGAGGTCAGGCTCACTAATCCGTGATCAGGTGTGTATGTTGAAAGAACCAGTGGAAACAGCACCTGAAACACACAGTTCTCCTCTCTACAGTTCTCGGGTATAACCGCATTTCTTAGTAAAACCAGTAGAGCTCCACTTCTGGGAGACTCTTGCTGTTGCTTTAAGAGAGCGCACGGGGGGTCTGTTGAAAGTGTGAGCTCTGATATTAAGATTAGAAATATTCCCAGCCTCTTTTAAATTACACAGATGCTTCTACTCCGTTGAGATGCAAGAAGGAGGAAAGGCAGTGATGGTTTGGTCTCCAGGATCTCCATGTGGGCTCAACATGGACTCAACCCATCCATCCCTGGGAACGAGAAAGTTCAATCCCCATTTTCATGCACGTGCCCACATGTGGGGCAGTGGCGAGATGAACGTGGAGCTCCGCTACAAGGCCCCGCAGTCAAATACTCATGAGACCCAAGAGGCACTATGAGCTTTCTGCTTTGCAGCTGTCATGAGCTGCAAAGTAATCCACATGGTTCATCTGCTATATAATTGTAGAAATGACCAACTGACTGCTGTTTTCCATCCGTCACATGGTACACGCACCAAGCCACGTGGCTCATTAGTCAACTTGACTGAGCTGTGTGCAGAAAGTGGCACGCAATCACTGGCCACTTTATTAGGTACACCTAAGCCACAGAAGGCCGAACGGACTTTTACCTACAGAAGAGTCTGGAATGCTGTGGGTTCGTCACGATGCAACAGACGTTCAACAGCAGGCTTGGTCCACATTCACTCAGAAGCATTGCGCGGGTACTGCGCTGTCTTCTGGCTTGGGCTTCTGCTGCTGAAGCCCATCTGTTTCAAGGTTTGATGAGTTGTGCTTTTTGAGATGCGTGCCACTGTGATTTGCTTTCTTGTGGCTGACTGACACTGTTCTGCACTGAAGTCCCAGGAGGGCGGCAGTGTCTGAGATGCTGGAGCTGATATGTGTGGCATCAACAGTCATGCCACTATCAGACTCACTTCGATCACACATGTTGCCTTTTCTAACACACGGTCAAAGTGTGTGTCTGCTTTATACACTGAGTCACAGCTATGTGACTCACTGCAGGGCCGCGACAAGGGCAAGCGTACCTAATAAAGTGGAGACGTGGCCCTGTGCCTCCCAGGGGGTGGTTGATAGTGTAGTGGTTAAAGCTGCTACCTTTGGACCCAAAGGGTGCAGGTTTGAAACCCCCCTCAATTACTCCAGTAGAATTACCCCACTATGCAAAAGAGAAAATAATGGTAAGTTGCTTAACACTGTAATTTGCTTTGGATACAAGCATCAGCTAATTGAGTAAATGTAAGTAACTTCTGTGCAGCTTGTAACAGTGCAGTGGGTATGTCAGAGAGAGCAAGAACCCCCTGGGGGGGGGGGGTGAAAGTGTAATCAAGGATGGAGTCTGCTACCTGTGTATGGGGTAGAAGGTCTTCCCAGAACCCTGCTCTCCCCTACCCTCCTCAAGAAATTTGTCATTCCCAAGAGTTTTGCCCATTCATTCAAAGCCACGAACACACACACACACCCACAGAGAGGCTGAAGCCGCTTGTCCCAAGCAGGGTCTCGGCGAGCTGGAGCCTAGTCTGGCGGCATAGGGCTGGAGGGAGGGGACACATGCAGGACAGGCCATCGGTCCGTCACAGGGCACCCCAAACGGGACTCGAACCCCAGACCCACCAGATAGCAGGAGCCAGCCAAACCCGCTGCACCACCACACCCCCTTGTGGAGAAGACGGGTAAGAGTAAAATGTTATAAACTGTATGTATTACTCTGCTGAGAGGGTTCAGGTTTGAATTCCCCCTCTTGGTGCAATACCCCTGAGCAAGGTACTCACCATAAATTGTTCCGGTAAAATTACGCTGCACTGCAGATGGGTAAATCACTGTAAGTTGCTTTGGAGAAATTTGTCTCTTGATCATATGAAAATATGACATCAGCTTTGGAGAAGAAATGAAAGAGAAGGAAATTCTACACAAGCGGGTCGGGGAATTTTGGATGGCTCAGGCAGGGTCCCGGCACGCAGTCCGTCAAGCGGCAAAGACTAATTGTTGGGATGTTTTCGGGCAAGATGCCCAGGGTACGGACAGAAGTGTAACCCTCTCCCCTCAGGACTTCGGTTTGCCGCGCTGACATTTTTTTTTTTACAGATGTATACGGTACATCCACATATGTAATTATATCAAATCCCGGATTTAACGTGATACGTACAAATGCCGGCAAGTTCTGGAACAAAGAAAATGAGCACGGACGTCCATAATGTAGTGTCTGGCAGCCTTCTGGAAGCATCTGTGCACGGCATGAGTGCCACCTCTGTCCATCTCCCACGCTGCTCTCAAGAGTGTGAATCCAATGCCTTCGCGAGCCTCTCGGCACGAAACCCCGACTAAGTGAATTTCAAGAAGGATTTTGCCGCTGCTGTTCAGTCCTGTCAGCATCCCACTCAGACAAGGTGCTAAACTGCTCTCCTGGATTTTTCGTGGGATTTCCGGCTCGTTCGCTCCGAACCAGAAGCGAAATGTTCTAGCGAGACGTAAAGCGGATGGGGACACGTACAGGCAGGCGGCTCTGCGGCGCATCTCACCGAACATTTCACTGTGAATGCACCCAAAATTCAAAATGGAAAAAAAAAGCAAAGAATTTATTCTCGTCTATTGACCCGTTATTTGCACTCTTGAAGATGCGGAGGGAGCCAGAGCGCAAGGGAGAAGTTCTGCATGCAGACAAAGGGCCGACCATGTCCGCGCAGCCCGCTCGGCCGTCTCCGCCCTGAAACTGAAATTCTAAACCGATTGTATAAAAAAGAATTAAACTGAAATGATGCAAGTGCTTGAGAAAGGTCTACGTAGGTCTGACGTGCTGGAAGTAAAGAGCGCTCGGTGACCGCGGTCAATGTCTGCGAGGCCTCTGACTGTCCATCTTGGAAAGAAAAAGAAGCTGGGACACTAAGGCGCTCAGTTATTCCACGTTAAGGCTAACATTTCACACTTCTGTACACAGAAGGGTTCACGGGGACTTCAGCGTAGGCGAATATCAGGCCTTCTAATCCCAGCTTCGGGAGGCTTTCACAGACATTTATCGGATGCTTTTCTCCAAAGCATCTCAGACCTTTAAGACACTCCAACTATTTACTCAGCTAGGTAGTTCTTATAGTACAAGTTTAGGACCTTGCATAAGGGTGCTACATCTGGGAACAGGATTCAAACCCACAGCCTTTGGGTCCAAAGGCAGCAGCTCTAACCACTGTACTACCAGGAGCAAGGAATTGGCTGAAAAGGGTAAAATCTGAGTAATCCCTCTGTAGACCGCAGGTCTGTGGACTCGTGGAGCAGGAAAAATGGGCAGAAAACGGTCCTTCTTCTGGAGACTGCCTCAGCGAGCCCCCTCCCGGCCGAGACGCCGATACGGATGTGGGGTGACCCGCTGTGCGAGCGGGAGGCTGACGTAGAGCTCCTTCCTTGACGGACGTGTGCAGATGGTTTTGGGGATGAAGGATGGAGGAAAAATCGACACTTAAACAAATGAAAATGACCCCCGGTGCTGATATGATTCATAAAGCTGACAGGTGCCCAGGCGCAAGGCCACGTTTCCTAATGGGGCTAATTTAGCGCCGACGGGAGCAAACAGCCCCCGCCGCTCTCCGACTCGCAACCAACGCTGACTTTTAAGCTTTTAATTAACGGCAATGACTGCGCCTCCGAATCCGAGCGGGGCATCCGCTCTTATCCGTCATATAGGAAATACAAACGCGGCCCAAACGTGCGAGCGGAGACAAAGGGGCAGTTGATGATGCTCTGCGTTCATCTGATAGCGAGAGGAGCAGGATCCAGTCCACACCCGTCGGGCTTGGAGCCGCGAGAGAAGATTAGAAGATGTCCGGCGAGTGCGATAACAGCGGGAAACGCACATTTGGAGAGTGTGCCAAGGGAAGGGTTGCGTGCAATATGATCGCCGCTACCGGTAACTCAGGTGACTCTAAAACAGCAACCCCCCCCCCACATAGACGGTGACGAGGCCTCCGCCGTCCCTCGCAAAACGTGTCTTCGGGGATATTTGCTCCTTGTGGATTGAAGATGTTCCCGCAAGTCCGCCGGGGCGCTTGGCGCTCCTAAGTCAGCCGGCCGTCTGCACGTGCGGGATAAACCGACGGGACGGGTTTGAAGCCCTACATATGTTATTCGCTTTTCCAATAGAGGAACGCCTCGGGGAGGATACCGCGGTATCGCATTATGACATAGGAAATGAAAGACCCTCCGTTGTGCCCTGAGATCAACTAGAGGGGGCCACAAATAATATCACACACACAGACACGCCGGGCTACTGACAGCTCATCAGGCGGGATCACCAACGATACATCCGAGTCGTACAATAACGCAGAGGCGCAGATGGACTTTTTTTTTTTTTGTTTTTGCTTTGTTTTTATTTTTGGCTGTCGTTTTGAATCTGCAGTTGTGTTTAAAAAAAAACAACAACGGGGTCAAAAATAATTTGGAGGAAAAACACGAAACTAAGGACCGAGACTGATAGGTGGTCAGTAACGTTCTCTAATGTCGTATTCGGCTTTTTTATTCGTAACGTCCTTAAAATTCCATATGTTCATTTTTGTAATAACTAAATATTAACGGGTGAGCCACCCCGAAATCGAACATTGACCTTGCGCGTTTATTTCCGCGTTTGATTTTATTCAATGTTCAGCAAAATATTGCATACGCAGTTGTTGGGCTGCTGTCCTGCTAATCATGTTCTCGTAGCTCGACAACGGCTCATTACAGCTATTGCAAGGTACCCACAGTAATATAACCAGGCTAAATACTGAAGTTTCGCCTTGTTTATTTGATCCGGTGATAATTTTGCTCTTGTGGGTAAAATATTGCCACTTTTTTTGCGTCTCAGAGCCATATTAAAATTTCTCCCATTTAAATAATTGGTCATTTAGGCTCAGATATAGGGAGAGAATTTCATTTGTGAGCCGCTCTCAGAAACACATTAAGCTCGTAAACCACGGTAAGGGTGTACACGCGAGCCAGAAAATCTGCAAGACCCTGGGGAAAGGTAGTGTACCTGGTGCAGGACACGGCTCGAACCCCGGAACAATAACGATTTTTCAGGTCGCACCAAACAAGAGGTTGTGGGCTGCGGTCCAACGGTGTGGAGTGCGGTCAACGCGGTCAATGCAACCGACTCGATGCCTCTTGGTCACTTTGAGCGCCCGTTCTTGTAGAGTCTTCCACTTCTTGTCCTTCCTTCATGTGGGAACTCAGCCACGGGGGGGCTGAGCGGATCGCCCTCCGACGTTCACGGTCGAGGCAGGTCCAGGTCAGCGCTCCCTGCCTTGGCTGATGGGCTCTGACAGGCTCTTCGGCAGTAATTTTTCTAATCGGTCAGTGGGCTGCAGGAACCGGGCTGGACGTCCTGAGAACAGTCTTCACATGCCCTCCCCCCCAAAACCAGACGTCCCAGTCTGCAGTGCGGTCATGACATCGGAGCCCTTCTTTCGCTAATCACTGTCGGTGGACGGGGCCGGGCCTCGGACCCGGACGAGCTCCGGCGGATCGAGAGGTCCTTGTTAGTGCAATGGGAGCCATGGATTTACACGGTGAATTACCGCTGTAATTCTGTCCTCCTAAGCCAGTTGGCCCAGTAAGCCCAGTACCTGTGGGCACAGTGGGAGAGGAAGGCTGAAGGTACGAGTGTCTGTCATGTCGGCTTACGCGTAGGGAGGGATTCATGCGTTTTAATTAGGCGTCAGACCGTGCGTGCGGCCGCAAAGCGAGAGAAACTGTTAGAAAGATCACGACGGCGATGAGACGAGGCTGACAGCGCCGGCGTCTCGTTCTGCGGCTGTCTGACCTTCGTCAAGGTGAGCTCTTCCGTTCATACCGCATCCGTCAGCTGAAACCTTACTGCAAACCAGCTTACAGTTTTGTATGCTCAGCCACTTACAGTGATTTACCCATTTGTTGCTGGATAACTTGCACTGGAGCAGTTTCGGGTGAGTACCGTGCTCAGGGGTACCGCAGCCGGAGGTGGGATCTGAACCCGTATCTTTTCGATGCAGTGCAACAGCATCTCGGAAGATGCCAACCTCTTGGGACTTGAGTACATGACAGTATCAGTAGTTTACAGAGAATGGAGCGATGGAGTAATAGTGTCGCTGGGAGTCTTGCTGACAAAATTTGATCGTTATTAATGTAATTTACAATATTACTTTATGGACCGCACTATATTACTTTAATCCAAAGCAGCATATGATTCCAACTCTTTCTAACGTGGAATATTAGAGTGGGCAACTTCAAATACACACTTCACACAGGGGTTCTATGACGGGGCTCTTCCCGAGATTGGAACCAACGACCTTCGGTTGACCGTTCCACTTCCTGAAAGGCTGCCAGTCAGCAACCAACATGGCTAAAACTCAGTTTTCTCCAGGGTACCCAAAAAGTAACCCCTAAGAGTCTCGGGGACTTGTAGATAGAAGTACACCATTGTGGCAATATGATATGAATAATTATATTAATATCGTATAAGCAGCCAGTGGTCAGGATTTCAACTTCTAGCATTTATCATGGTACTTTACCTCCATACTAACTTCCTTTCTTTCTGGTCCTTTAAGCCATAATGGCAACGAGGTCAGTCTCCCCTACCTGTCTGCTCACAATTGTACCAATGCCATCTATTAAAAACTGTAAAAACTTCTTCAACAGGTCCGGTACCCGAAATTACAGGTGCCACCAAATTCAGCTAATTGTGCTACATTTGTACACCTCTTGTGTATTGTTTTTCACCAGCAGTTTTCTTCTGTTGTTTTTTTTTTTTAATTTTTCTTTGTTGCCTGTTCTTTCTTTTCATGCTTTTCTGACTAGTACAATCATAATATATGATACATACAATAATATATAATATTATAATCATGAGAGGAGTTTTTTTTTAAATATGAACAAGTGGCGGTCCACCCTACATTCATTATTTGTCTTCAACAATCTTACTAGATAAATATGAAATGTATTAAAATGTACAAAATAAATTTATGAAAAGCCTCGTCTGCCCCCAATCGGGTGAGGGACAACCATACAGAAAATGTGAGGTTATGTCACGTGTGGCAATTTAACGCTCAGATCTTACACCATGGCAAGAGTGAGTATAGCCACAAGACACAAGGTGGTCGTCCTCGGGACAAGCGCTTGTAGACGATGGATGGTTACTGAGCTTTGTGGGAAGTTTGTTAATTAGAGCATTATTTTTGGAATCACTCTCACTATACAGCTTTTTTCCCCAAGTGCCTAAAACTTTTGCATAGTACATGTACTAGATATATACTATGTCTGTCTATATTATATATAGTATACCGTAGTATGTCTGAACTGCTTGTCCCATACGGGGAGCCAGAGCCTAACCTGGCAACACAGGACCTAAGGCTGGAGGGGGAGGGGACACACCCAGGATGGGATGCCAGTCCGCCGCAAGGCACCCCAAGTGGATCTCGAACCCCAGACCCAGCCAAGAGCAGGACCCAGTTCAACCCACCGTGCCACCGCATCCCCCTACCTGTAGTATGTGTGTGTCTGTATGTATATATACATATATAGTACATACATATATGTAAGATGCAGTGCTCTGTTGGAGGTGTCATCATATTCCACAGTGGAAGAGGAATATATATACATTTATTTATTTATGAGACACTTTTCTCCAAAGCAACTTCCAGTGAACTTCCAATATTCACCGCGGTGACTATACAGTACTGTGTATTTATATGTGTATATATGTATAATATATAAATAACTGTACATGTCTGTCTATTTGGTGTCCAGTGCCACTGTGACACCATTTCACATGCAATTCATGCTCAATACACACATGCTATATATATATATGCTACACACTTGAAACAGTTTAGAGGATGATGATAAGGGTGGCGCTGGCCCTTCCCAGCCCCAGTGGTGTCAGTGGAGTCACTCCAACAATTAACTTTTTCTCTTCCTCTGTGGAATATGGTGACACCTCCAGCAGAGCACTGTATCTTCTGCCTTGATTGAAAGAGATTTTACAACATCTGGAATATGACTGATTGATGTCGGCTGTGAATTACTCGTTAATCGCTCCGTGACACACCGAAGTGTGGCCACGCCCACCTCAAGGATCATCGGCCGCACCTGATTGGGTGGTGAGGCTCAGGTGACGCTGTTTCAATGGGTCGTCGTGGGACGGGAGACGTGGCACCGCAGAGCTCACATGTGGCCGGACGCTCCTGCTTTGTGGTCTTCTGTCTTTGTATCACTGTTTTTTTTTTCATTTTTTTAAATAAAAACTCCATGTTTGCCCTCTACCACCTCACACCTGGTCACGTCCCCAACCTGGCACGCCTGGGGCGCCACACGTAGGGTACCAGGCAAGGCAGGACAGGATGCTAGTGCATCACAAGGCCACACACACATCATCTGAAACACATCATTTCAATGCGGAAGGTTCCGATTAATGTTTCTCAAAAAATACGCATCGTCAACCGGTTAATTATATAATTTACTTTTCGTGGAATAAACCAGCAGTACTTGATAACGCAGTGGATTTTGTGTATATTTTTTAGGTTCTATGCCTTGATATTATGACATAAGAAGGAGACTCATTACCTTCTATTTACATAATGCTTTTCTTCAAAGCGATTTACAATGTTCATCTACCTCTATTTATTTACCCGTTTATACAGCAGAGTAATTTTACTAGAGCGATTTAGTGTAAGAACCTTGCTCAAGGGTACTACAGCTGGAGGTGGGACTTGAACCAGCACCCTCTGAGGCCAAAGGCAATAGCTCAAATCATTACAATAGTAACTGCCCCTTATTATGTGTATTTTTGTTATGTTTTGAGGAACTCTTTTTACCTGTGTCCATTATAATGGTCATGGACCCCTGTAATTACCCCCCATTATGTCATTATTATATGGTACAGACTGTAAGTCTTCTGTGCAGCATGTACCAATTTGGGCCTTATTTTGATCTGATGCTCCCACCTCCCTTAGAAACAGAATTAGCCGCCACGAGTCCCTCATTCCTTAATGCTGTTCTTATTCTTTACGGTTCCGCATAGTTTCCACAAACCTCTCTCCAAACTCGTTCCAAAGGCACCCGGGAGCTCGCGGGGTCATCGGAGCCACGTTGTTGGCGAACTCCGGGTCTCCGGCGAGGGCGCCGCGCGCAAGACCGCTATCCCGCCGCCTCGTAACGCTCCTCAGGCCCCCATCCGCTCCTGCGGGTTCGAGAAACTGAGGAAGGGGGTAAATCAGGGACTCGATGTAATTATGGCGCCACGTACAAGTGTTACATCTGGTCATGGAAAAGCGATCCCGTTCGCGCAATCAATAAGCCGCTCTGTTCGGGGGCAGGGAAATGCGATTACAGGGCTGCGGAAACAGGAGCCGCCGCACCGCAGACCCGGAGCCTCGCGGGGAGTATCGCGTGGCCACGGGCAGCGTAACCGCGGCTTTATTCCTTTTTAATGGGCTCGGGACGGGCGTCCCGTCGGAGGGCTTGGCTGACAGTCTGACAAAGTTATCAAAAGATAAACAGGTTAGGAATCGGCACTGGGGACCGGGCGGAAGGGGAAGAAACAAAAACAAGGCGACTTTGGCGCCCAGGTGTGCTGGGTGTGCGGGGGAGGAACATGCCGGAATAGTCAGCGAGGAGCACGGGGGCCCCCCAGGTACAGTCGCACATGGTGTCCCCACACACGCCCCCCCGCACGCTGTCGGGTGGCTTTATTAAAAGAGGGGCTCCGAACACACCTCGCCCACCCCACCTTCCGTTCCCAGATATTGTCAACTAATAAGCGAGGCCCCTAACCACCCCACCCCACCCCACCCCTGTCGGACAGGAGGGCGTCCGGTTTTGCGGGTCCTGCTCTTGTTGTGTAATTGCTGCGATGAACACACTCTTTTCCCCGTGTTCTTGTCAGTCTGTGTTACGGGCAGTGCCAGTTGCCCTCCTCGTTCGCTCGCTCGATCGGCCTCCTAAATGTCACAATTGCTGCACTTTATTAAACTAATTAAAGGCTCTACGAAGAGGCTGGACGGCGGCAGCATGACAAGCGGCGAACGGGGCGAACACGCACCAGAGGGACCTACCGCCAACGTTATTCTTACCCTCATATTGGGGCGAGACACTCATCTCAGCCTCATTTCTTACCAGGCTGGGGGAAAACTGTACGGTAAAAAAAGGAAATTAAACAGTAAATAAGGGCATAATAAGCAAAAACGTCATCCTTAAATTGTTCGCTCACACGAAGAGAACATTTTCAGTGTCTTTAAACTCCCTTTCGGACAAACCGAAACATTAAGTGCTGAGCGATACCATGTGATCGGTGTACAGACGCAGTTTACAGACTGTTCCACCCCCTAAAATTACACCACGCGGTGGAACTGCGGTAAATGTAGATTTATATGCAGCTATTGGAGTCCAGATCAGTAAAAAAGATAGAAAGTATTTTTATTGCCAGCAGGTTACATGATAGATAGATAGATAGATAGATAGATAGATAGATAGATAGATAGATAGGAGTCAATATCACAGTGGTAAGCGCTGTTGTCTTTGTATTCAATGGTCCCAGGTTCAAATCCCCTGTTCAGCTCTAGTACCCTTAAGTAAGCAAGGTACTGACCCTGAACTGCTGTAGCGAAATTCTCTAGGTGTATAAATGGGTAAATATTTATAGGAATCTTAACGTCTTGCTAAAAAGTGTCACTGCTGTGAATTAATACAAATATATGTACATTATAGTATCTCTGAGTCAGAGCAACGCCATAAAATTATTACAGAAGGGAAGGCACAAATACACATGTTGGATTTTAATGCACTTGAGCACAGAAAGCGGAGAGAGACGAACACAGTTTAACTGACATGTTTGTTCGGAGTTGTGTCTCTGCTCCCCGCGTGGACCCTGAACACGCAGCGACCGCACTTTGACCGGAAGCACGGCCGCTTGAGCGTGTCCACTGCAAACTGTGAGCCAGCTGCTACTTCTAAGTACTGAGTGATAACGATAATGCTTAATGAAACATAGCGCGACATGGTTATGTGTGCAAAAACTGCGTAGTGAAAGCCTGCAAATGGGAATGGCACTGTATAACAGGGTAAAAGACCTGCGGTGAAGAAGATGCTTCTCTGCCAGCAGCAGATACCGTATATAGGTGACTTCTGCAAAGGTCACATGAGGCAAGTGGGTCAATGGGTGGGTCACCCACCACATCTCACCTGTGAGGCCTGGGGTGTCCCCGGACAGTCCCCCGCAAGCAGCAGAAACACGACCCGGCGTGGTTTCTTTCCCCCCTCACGACCCCCGCCGATTGCACCAAGGCAGGAAAGAGAACTGAGGGAAACAACCAGCGCTTTGCCACCAAACGCGTCCTTCTGCGAGCGCGTGACACCAGCGCCGGATGAGCGACATGTCTGCTTCCGCCAAAGGGAGCTGTGCAGTAATAAAAGCATCGTTGGTCTTATGGAGAGAGGGGGCGCGGTGGCGCGGTCCTGCTCTCCGGTGGGTCTGGGGTTCGAGTCCCGGTTGGGGTGCCTTGCGACGGACTGGCGTCCCCTCCCTCTCCAGCCTTATGCCCTGAGTTGCTGGGTTAGGCTCCGGTTCCCCGTGACCCTGTATGGGACAGGCGGTTCTGAAAATGTGTGTGTGTGTGTGGTCTTACGGAGCTACGGAAGGAAATGGGTTTAAAGGTCAAATAAAGCACTTTGGAGACATGTGTGCATTTTTCATGGCGCATACCAGTGAGTCCCAGGTAAGTCGGTTTTGGACAACATCAATTTTGTGAGAAGCACACCTGCATTTACCACCAGATCCTGGTGTTCATCAGTAAAAAAAATATGTTTCCTGACACTAATATATACGTTTTTGAGACAGCTGGTACCGTTATGGTTAGCGCTGCTACTGACTTTGGAGCGGAACGTTGCAGGTTCAAATCCCAGATGTTAATTAAATGCAAGCACCGTGGTAAAATTTAGAACAGTGGTTGCTTATATAATATTAATACAGTTATTCATATCATAATGCCACAAATGTGCAATTGGCAAGTCCCTGAGGCTCTTAGGGGTTATTTTTTGGGTACCCTGGAGAATACTGAGTAGGGGGCATCTGGTGGTGTAGTGGTTAGCACTCTTGCTTTTGGACTCAAAGGTTGCAGGTTTAAATACCCTTGGCCAAGGTAACTGCCCTGAAGTGCTCTGATAAAATTACCCAGGTGGGTAAATAGTGGTAGGTACCCTGACACGGTGCATGGCTTTGGAGAAAGGAGTCAAATAAATGCAATGCTGTGCAGATGCTTTATGTTAGTTTCATAAAGCAAAGAAAGAGGCGTAAAAGTCACGTTCAGTTCTTTCCGAAGAGCGTCAGCCGTACCGGAGACAGCATCGGCCGTGCGGTTCAGTTGGAACTAGTCATTTTGGTTGAGTGTCGGCACAAACGTGAAGACGATTCCCTAACAAAAAAAAAAAAGTGGCAGCAAAACAGAAGCATCTGCAGCTCCTGGCCGAGGACGGCGGTGCGTTAAACGCAACGATGATGGGCCGCCCTTCTTTCACCCGCCCAAACAAGACAAGTTCCTCTTTCGGCGGAAGCGCATCACTCTGGGGGAGAAAGGCGGCAAACCGCCCACGAGCCCAGGTTTCAGAAAGAGCCACAGTGCCCCCTACAGGTGGATGAAAATGTGCTGCGGACAAATTGAAAATGGATCAACAGCCGGAGCTCAATTTTCACAGTGCTGTTTGGAGGTTTACAGGACAGCGAATCAAATCCTAAGCGTTGAAAGCACAGGACAAAGCTAAACTGGTGGAAATGCATAAATAAATATATATAGATACATAATGGTACGCATAGGCAAAATGGGGGGGGGGTGTCAAAGTTCAAACAAACCTAATAATGTGCCCCCCAGTATTTGTGTGTGACTCCACTGAGTTACCAGTAATATTTTTTGATGCCCCGGTAGCTGACTAGTTCTGTCCCCACCACCCCCGTGAGCCTGTTTTTGCTACTTAGAGGCTTACAAATCTGTCCTTACCAATCTGTGCTTGTTTGCCTGTTAACAAGACTGTTCCAAAATCATTAAGGACATTATGTACAACGTGTACGTGTCACGGTTTATATGGAAATGTTGAATCGCCGAGGACGGGCATCGCTGAGGGCAAACTCGGCGGAGACAATCCGGGTTTTCAGGAGCAATGACGATCAAAACCTCGTTTACACATTTCTGCAGGAAGGGCTTCGCTTTGGCGCACGAGGTGGGGTGGGGGTGGGCTCATACGAGCAGTCGAGGGTCCCGGAACGAGCAAGCGGCGCACGCGCCGAGACGCCGTGCGAGCTGGTGTCGCGTCCCTCAACCTGACCTGCAGCGACTCGTGTCGCTGGTTCGCCGTCGGGTTCCTCTGGGCCTCGGCTCCACGTAAATAACACGCAAAATGCTAATGTCGTGTCACAAGCATTAAGCGAAACACTTGAAATGCTACTAAAAAGGCGCTGCTCTTCTGGGCCATTTACCCTCTCGAGCCACTGGCCTTCGGTACCCTGACAAAGAGATCTGGCTACAGGTTCGCTGCAGAGCAGCGTTCGTTTCCACGGTGATTCATCACTCTGCGGGATATATTCAGTCAGGCCACCGCAATATTATATAGTATTATTGGAATGGGCGTGAGCTGGGAGTCCCTGAAAGAACTTCGGAGAGCAGTAGATACCATTACGCTGGGGGCCTGAAGCAGTCGACTTTTTTATTTTTCAGATTTTAAGACTTTAAAACATTTATTAGTAATAGAACCTGTGTGCATCCTGGTTTCACTGTAATGTATCACTAATTAAAGTACCAGCTCTTAAAAGTATTAGTCATTATAATTATAAGATCCCAGGCATAGTCATGAGCTGGAATATGTAAAAGACCATTAAATTTCATTTAAAAAGGCAAATTAAAAAGCCAGTCAAATAAAAAGTAAGTTTGTGAAAGTGCAGAACCAAGTGTGTGTTACACCTTTCACCCCACGGCAACACTATTATTTATTGGCTGCTGTCAATCTGATCATCAAAGGTATGGGATCCAGTGATTTATTTATACTTATTTATATTGACAGCACATGTTATTAAATGCCATCGCGTCGAGGTCGACTCCTGTTGATCACATAAATGGAACGTCTCCAGAAATTACTCGTCCTCTTCTTCTCTCTCCTACAAGCGAAACATGAGCACATCTGAGGACCTTTTCCAGATCTTTCCTTGAAGCTCCGCCAAGTGCTGCTCTTTGGTGTGTCTCTTCACTGCTGGATCCCTTGTTCATTATCGAGCCAAGAGGCAGAAACTGTCAACAACTTCTTTGTCTCCGCTGTGAACATGGGGCTACTGTGGTGCAGAGGGTATCCATGGTGTCTGACAGCACTTGGGCTGTGCAGTTGGATGTGGGTTTGATCCCCACCCAGACTGTGCGGCCATTGGAGATTGCATGTTCTCCCTGTGTTTATTTGAGTTTCAGCTCTACTGTTGACTTTAAATTGCCTGTTGTGTGTGTGTGTGTGTGTGTGTGTGTGGGGCGGGCGGGGGGTTTACATTGCTCTGGTGTACAGATGGGTGAATGACTATAGTGAGTCTAATGTTTTAGGTCACCATGAATAATGGCATCAGCTAATACACTGTAAATACTGTATCATACTCACTGTATGTCACGTTGGAGAAAAGTGCCTAATAAATTAATAAATATAAACACTGAAGTTCCAGGTGTCATGATTTTATTCACCTCTATCAGTAGCCTCAGTTTTTTTACTCTCCACCTTGCCTGTCTTAATAGTCCTTCATCTTGTTTCACCATTGTTGTGGTGTCAAGGTATCTGTGATTGTTGATGTTCCCTCCACCAGTTTTGAGTCCATTTCGGTTTTCTTGTCCAGCGTCTCTTACCGTCTCTGTGTTCAGTTCACAGGGTAAAAAAGGTAAGAAGAAGGAAGATAGCCTTGTCTTATTGCTGTGTCAACTGGAAAGCATTCGGCAGCTCTCTGGACTCTTTTAACCACAGCCTCCTGTCCAGTGTCCAGCTTCTTGGACAGGGTGATCTGGTGGTCTGGCATCTCCATAGTTGTGAGAGCATTGCACATTTCCACATGGTCAGTGTCACAAAAGGCTTTGCTGTAGTCAGTCACATGCAGAGCTCCTTCTGGTATTCCCTGGTGTTTTCAAGTATCCATCTCACAACAGCAACAATGCCTCTTGAAACCAACTTTCACGAGTCAATTCGTTTTCATGGTATGGCTTCACTCCACGTTGAAGGCCTTGAGCGCAACCTTGCTGCTATGTGTATTTAGGGGAATTGTGTAATAATCTGCACATTTTGAGGCCTCTCCTTTCTTTGGGATTGAAATGTAAACTGATCTTTTCCAGTCTGTTGGCCACCATGTGGTTTTCCAGATTTGCTGGCATGGATTGGTAAGGACCTTGACTCGATTCTTCTTCTTTGACTGACAAAATTTCTACATCAATCCTGTTTGTTCCAGTGGCCTCTCTTCTTGGCAGTGACTTCAGTGCCGGTCTTCCACTCTCTGCTATCAAGGGTTCTTGGTCACAAAATCCGTTTCCTAACGAGTGTCTTGGGTGGCGGTGTCTCTGCTGTTGAGATCTTCAGCATGTTCTTTCCATCTCTGCCTCATCTTCTCTGCTCTTCTGATAATCTGTCCATTTGCATGTTTGAACATTCCAAGTCTTGGCTGGAACTTCGTTTTGATTTCTCAGATCTTCTGGAAGTTGTCCGCTTATACTTTCACATCTGTTCCTGTCTTCAGTTTCTTCAGATGTTGTAATAGAACTGTCTCTTCTGGTAGCTCTTTGAAATTCTTTCATAAGATCCTTGTTTTTGCAAGTTTTGGCTTTTCTTCTGGGACTTTTGTACTGTGTGGCCTGAACTTTATTTTGGCTTCTTCTGTTTTTTTTTTTTTTTTCTTTTCACTTTCATTGTTGAATTTCTGTGGAGTCTCAGGTCTTTTTGAGCGTGCAGGTCACTGCTGCAGATGTTCTACCAGTCTGGTGGAGAAGGTGCGGTTTTCAATGAAGTTGTATGCCAGAGCAATGGCATTTCTACAGGAGATGCCAGCAGACTGAATGAACAAATAAGGAAGACCAGCTCAGTCCTGGGGATCATAATGGACTGTCTGAAGGAAGTGCTACAGAGAAGGAGTCTAAACAAACCCCTGTCCGACACAGATTGTGACTCTCACTCTCTGCAAACAGAGGAGCACCTTCAGCAACACACTGGTCCAGTTGTGCTGTTCCAAGAAGCCACCTGAGGTCATTCCTGCCAACAGCCATTAGACTCTATAATGAGTCCTCAGGCTGTCAGGGTGGTCCTGACCTCTTATTGCCTGGGTGGTACGGAGCTGTCAGCACCGCTTTCTCTCTCCTTCTTCATTTGCATCTATTGTCCACTTTGTATGCTACTCACTGTCTGTGTTTGCTTTATTTATTCTTTTATTCTGGTTGCTCCAGTGTCCTTTCCACCGCACTTTGTATACCTTGTCACTAGTTATTGTATTTATGATCCTGCAGACAAATAATTTCAGCTGGAATCAATAAAGCTTCTATCTATCTATCTATCTATCTATGATTCCTGACCAGATTTCATCTTTTTCTCTGGCTGTAAGGCTCAGTGTCCCAAAACAATTGCTCACAAACATCTTGAAAGCATCAGGTATATTTTCTAGATCATATTTTGACATCTGGATGGCCTTGCTATTCAACTTCACTTTGCAGATCGGTAATTGTGATCAGCTCCACAGTCTTCTCCAGGCCATGTCTTAGCAAATGCTTCCGGCTTTTACTGCCAAGGATGTAGTCAATGTGGTTTCCATGTGCTCCTTCATGCGATGTCCAGGTGTAGAAATGGAGCTGTTTAAAAAAATGTTGGACACAAACTGGCTTCAGGAATTGCACAGGGTGATTGGCTTTATAAGCGGGGGTGTGGTGGCACAGTTGGCTTCGCTGGTGTCCATGGTGTGGTGGGTCTGGGGCTTGAGTCTCGCTTGGGGTGCCCCGTGATGGACTGGCGTCTCATCCAGGGTGCTTCTCCTCCACTGTGTTTCCATTATAGCCCCCGTCTTGCCATGACCCCACTCAGGACAAGCGGTTGTTGACGTTGGATTGATTTTATACATGTCTCCTTTCCACTACAAAGACTATGAATTAAGGTCACCCTGAGTAGTTGGGTTTAATGGCTGTCTATGAAGAGTAACTGATATTATTCGATCACTCATTGCTTTGTGTCCATTTATTGTGTTTGCAATATCCTTTTGTCTAATGAATACTGCTCTGTTCCTCTTTATTTTTTCTTTTATTTAATCAGAGTGTATGGTATGCTCTTCTTTATTAAAGTGTCCAATACCAACCCATTTTGATTCACTAATGCACAAGATGTTCATTTTCAGCCCGTTTATGTCATTCTTGGTTAGGTCAAGCTTCTCTTGGTTCAGACTTTGTATATTTCATGTTCTTATCATAATCTTGTCTTTGCAGCTTTGGATTTTCTTTTCCTGCACAGCAACCTCAGCAGCTAAACGTCCAAAAGGCTTTAATCCAGCCACATCATAAACACCGGCAGTACTTGGAATGATCCTCAGCTCTTTCCTGGGAGTGTATTGAGAGCCTTTTGACCTGAGGGTCCTGTCTTGATCAGTGCACATACTGGTTTGTCTGTTCATGTCATTTTCTTGGGAAAGCACTGCTGCCTTCTTCCACACAGTGTCAGATGATGTTTTTGCCATTTCTACTGGAAGTGAAATTATCCTCTGTCCCCAATAGGCTACCAACTTGTGTCGCTGCTGCCCAGTGTAGCTAAAAAAGAATATTCCTCCTTCTCCAGAAAATCCCATGTAAAAAAAAAACACCATTTTATATTTACATTTATTTAGCAGATGCTTTTATCCAAAGCGACTTCCAACGAACTCTATGTAGTGTTATCAGCCCACACACCTTATTCACCGTGGTGACTTACACTGCTAGATACACTACTTACACTGGGTCACTCATCCATAAATCAGTGGAACACACACTCTCTCTCTTTGTCACTCATACACTATGGGTGAACCAGAACAGCATGTCTTTGGACTGTGGGAGGAAACCAGAGGAAACCCATGCAAACTCCACACAGACTAAGCAGGGATCAAACCCACACCCTCTCGCACTACCCAGGCTCTGTGAGACAGCAGCACTACCCTACTCTACTCTACAATACTCTACTTTACAATACATCTTGACAATGTCAAAAGCAAACCCAGCAGCCTACTCCAGTGTAAACTGCCTATTTCCTGGCCACATTAATCAGCATTAAATGCAAAACAAAGGTAAGTGTGTCCTAAACCAATGAAACATCAACTTACCTCAGATCCTCCAACGCAATGTCCTCTTTGCTCAGCTTTATTGTAATGAGTAATTTTTCAGACGAAACAGGCCAACAGCTTAAGCACAAAAAGTTCCAAAAGCGGAAACAAGCTCATTGAAAACTTCATGACCATGCCACCTTCTAATCACAAGAGCCAAACCTGAAAACGGGTTCTTTAATAATGTTGTGCACTAAGAACGTTAAAGGCTGGAATGGCAGCGATTAATTTCATTGTTAACAAGGTAAGCTGCAGTTGACAGCTTCTGACAAAGCTGCAGTTGTTTTCACAGCCTTTTGAGATCAGTTAGAGCCATAAGATGCACAGGGCAGAGAATAAGGGGAGAAGAAGAACCAAGGTGGATCTTGCTCCATTGCGCACTCCTTATGGACTGTTACCAAGTCTCAGTGCATTCAGCCAAGGAATCTGACAGAGCACCAAAATGCACTTCCCGCAATGAATGTTGACTGTGTGCGTGTCTTCACCACAGCTGATCCCGTGTCCCCGTATTTAAAGAATCCAGGGCTAACGTTACAGGTTATGAAAGGCTTTAGTTGAAAAAAATCAGCCTAACAGGGAGCGATATCAGGATCAGAAATATGTGGATACCCCTGAAGGCCTACCGCACCATTGGTGACCCGATAATCCTCCTCTTCAGTGTCCTCAGTAATGTGGCTCAGTGTTATCCACTGCGATGGGCATCAGAAACCACCCATGGGCCATATGGGCTGTTCCTGGGAGCACAGATCGCGGTCCTCAGACCATCTACATTTGTACAGGATGTGGCAGCTCCAAGGCATTTGGTGGAATAAGGGCCTCTTTTCGTGCTGCAGGCACTCCTTTACTAGGGCGAAACCGTAGGACGTGCCACGGTACACAAACAAGCGAGGAGGAGATCACCCTTACCTTGTTCCCCAAAGCCTGATCCATTCTGAAGGTCTGCATAATTAGTCGTGTCCTTGATTTGGTGCTACAGCAGTCTTCATTTCATCGGTTTCCAAAAATAATCTTTGAAATTAGATATCACAAAATTCAGCAGAACCTCTCTACCTCCTATGCACTGTGCTTTACCACTAACAATGGATATTGTATATTGTATTATGAGAAAACTGTACATACTGTACAGGTGTTTATTGTGTATATTGTGTATATTTTTTATGGTCTGTATATTTATAATTTATGCCGAACAGGTGCGAAGAACGCACCAAAGATTTTCATCACCTACTTGTGATTATGGTGAGTGACAATAAATTGATTTAATTAGATTTGATTTGCTGCAAAATAACTGAATTACAGGGATTTGTCCTGCTTTCAATGAATCATAGCTTATAGGTATTACACACACACACACACACACATTGTCAGAACCGCATGTCCCATACGGGGTCACGGGGAACCGGAGCCTACCCGGGAACACAGGGGCGGAAGGCCAGAGGGGGAGAGAACACACCCAGGACGGGACGCCAGTCCGTCGCAAGGCACCCCAAGCGGGACTTGAACCCCAGACCCACTGGACAGCAGGACTGTGGTCCAACCCACTGCGCCACCGCACCCCCGTGTGCTTATAGGTATTATTCCAGGGCAAAAATATGCATCTCACCTATGTTCAATCAAGCACACTAGGGAGTACTGCAGGGATTTGGGGGATCAAGAAATGGAATTGTTAACCAAAACAAAAAGGATTTATGGACAAAAAAACAGACATTTCAGAACACACACATCACCTGAAACTGCTTGTCCCATACGGGGTCGCGGGGAGCCGGAGCCTAACCTGGCAACTTAGGGCGTAAGGCTGGAGGAGGGGAGGGGACATACCCAGGACGGTACGCCAGTCACTTGCAAGGCACCCAAAGCACGACTCGAACCCCAGACCCACAGAAAAGCAGGACCCGGTCCAACCCACTGCACCCCTGTGTATATATATTGTATTGTAAATGTATATGTGTGCATGCTCCTCCGTGAACCGCCACCTTATCGTGGTGGAGGGGTTTGAGTGCCTGAATGAGTCCAGGAGCTATGTTGTCTGGGGCTACATGCCCCTGGTAGGGTCTCCCATGGCAGACAGGTCCTGGATGACAGACGAGACAAAGCGCGGTTCAAAAACCCCTTATGAAGGAAAAAGCAAGGCGTCCGTTTACCCCGCCCGGTATGGGGTCACCGGGGCCCCACCCTGGAGCCAGGCCTGGGGGGGGGGCTCGCATGCGAGCGCCTGGTGGCCAGGTCTATGCCCACGGGGCCTGGCCGGGCTCAGCCCGAAGCCATAACGTGGAGCCGCTCTTCGGTGGGCTCACCACCTGCCGGAGAAACCGTAAGGGGCCGGTGCATTGTGAGTTGGGCGGTGGTCGGGGCCGAGTGCCCGGCCGACCCAAACCTCGGGCGCCAACTCTGGTTTTTGGGACTTGGAATGTCACCTCACTGGCGGGGAAGGAGCCTGAGCTGGTGCGGGAAGTTGAGAGATACCGTCTAGATATAGTCGGGCTCACTTCCACTCACAGCTTGGGTTCTGGAACCACTCTACTCGATCGAGGGTGGACTCTCCACTATTCTGGCGTTGCCCAAGGTGAGAGGCGGCGGGCTGGTGTGGGCTTACTAATAGCCCCCCAGTTCAGCCGCCATGTGTTGGAGTCTACCCCGGTGAATGAGAGGGTCATCTCCCTACGCCTTCGGGTCAGGGAACGGTCTCTCACTGTCGTTTGTGCTTATGCGCCTAGCGGCAGTGTAGAGTACCCGGCCTTTTTAGAGTCCTTGGGGGGCGTGCTGGAAAGCGCTCCCACTGGGGACTCTGTCGTTCTACTGGGGGACTTTAACGCCCACGTGGGCAGCGACAGTGATACCTGGAGGGGCGTGATTGGGAGGAACGGCCTCCCTGATCTGAACCCGAGCGGTGAGTTGTTATTGGATTTCTGTGCTAGTCGCGGTTTATCCATAACGAACACCATGTTCATGCATAAGGGTGTCCACCAGTGCACTTGGCACCAGGACACCCTAGGTCGGAGGTCGATGATCGACTTTGTAGTCGTTTCTTCTGACCTTCGGCCATATGTCTTGGACACTCGGGTGAAGAGAGGGGCTGAGCTGTCAACTGATCACCACCTGGTGGTGAGTTGGATTCGATGGCGGGGGAAAAAGCTGGACAGACCTGGCAGGCCCAAACGCATAGTGAGGGTCTGTTGGGAACGTTTGGCGGAGGCCCCTGTCAGAGAGGTCTTCAACTCCCACCTCCGACAGAGCTTCAACCAGGTCCCGAGGGAGGTGGGGGACATTGAGTCTGAATGGACTATGTTCCGCTCCTCCATTGTCGGTGCGGCAGTTCGGAGCTGCGGCCATAAGGTCTCCGGTGCCTGTCGCGGCGGCAACCCCCGAACACGGTGGTGGACACCGGAAGTAAGGGATGCCGTCAAGCTGAAGAAGGAGTTCTATCGGGCCTGGCTGGCTCATGGGACTCCTGAAGCAGCTGACAGGTACCGACGGGCCAAACGGAGCGCGGCTCTGGCAGTCGCCGCGGCAAAAACTCGGGCTTGGGAGGAGTTCGGTGAGGCCATGGAGGAAGACTTTCGGTCGGCCTCAAAGAGATTCTGGCAAACCGTCCGGCGACTCAGAGGGGGGAAGCGGTGTTCCACGAACACTGTTTACAGTGGAAGTGGTGCGCTGCTGACCTCAGCTGAGGATGTTCTCGGGCGGTGGAAGGAGTACTTTGAGGATCTCCTCAACCCCTCCGACACGCCTTCCGTAGAGGAAGCTGAGGCTGGGGACTCGGAGGAGGACTCGTCCATTACCCTGGCTGAAGTTGCCGAGGTAGTCAAAAAACTCCTCGGTGGCAAGGCTCCGGGGGTGGATGAGATCCGCCCCGAGTTTCTCAAGTCTCTGGATGTTGTGGGGCTGTCTTGGCTGACACGCCTCTGCAGCATCGCGTGGAGTTCGGGAACGGTGCCTCTGGACTGGCAGACCGGGGTGGTGGTCCCTCTTTTTAAGAAGGGGGACCGGAGATTGTGTTCCAACTACAGGGGGATCACACTCCTTAGCCTCCCTGGGAAAGTCTATGCCAGGGTACTGGAAAGGAGAATCCGACCGATAGTCGAACCTCGGATCCAGGAGGAGCAATGCGGTTTTCGCCCTGGCCGTGGAACACTGGACCAGCTCTATACCCTCACTAGGGTGCTGGAGGGTTCGTGGGAGTTTGCCCAACCAGTCCATATGTGTTTTGTGGACCTGGAGAAGGCATTCGACCGTGTCCCTCGTGGCATCCTGTGGGGGGTACTTCGGGATTATGGGGTTCGGGGCTCGTTGCTACGGGCTGTTCGTTCCCTGTATGACCGGAGCAGGAGCTTGGTTCGCATTGCCGGCAGTAAGTCAGACTTTTTCCCGGTGCATGTTGGACTCCGCCAGGGCTGCCCTTTGTCACCGATTCTGTTCATTATCTTTATGGACAGAATTTCTAGGCGCAGTCAGGGAACGGAGGGTGTCTGCTTTGGTGGCCGCGAGATCTCGTCTCTGCTTTTTGCGGACGATGTGGTCCTGTTGGCTTCATCAAGTCAAGACTTGCAGCGTGCACTGGGGAGGTTTGCAGCCGAGTGCGAAGCGGCGGGGATGAGAATCAGCACCTCCAAATCCGAGGCCATGGTTCTCAGTCGGAAAAAGGTGGATTGCTCCCTCCGGGTTAGGGGGGAGTTGCTCCCTCAAGTGGAGGAGTTTAAGTATCTCGGGGTCTTGTTCACGAGTGAGGGAAAAATGGAGCGGCAGGTCGACAGACGGATCGGTGCGGCGTCCGCAGTAATGCGGTCATTGTACCGGTCTGTTGTGGTGAAGAGGGAGCTGAGTCGTAAGGCGAAGCTCTCAATTTACCGGTCGATCTACGTTCCTACCCTCACCTATGGTCATGAACTCTGGATCATGACCGAAAGAATGAGATCGCGGATACAAGCGGCAGAAATGAGTTTCCTCCGCAGAGTGGCTGGGCGCACCCTTAGGGATAGGGTGAGGAGCTCAGTCACCCGGGAGGAGCTCGGAGTAGAGCCGCTGCTCCTCCGCATCGAGAGGAGCCAGTTGAGGTGGCTCGGGCATCTGTTCCGGATGCCTCCTGGACGCCTCCCTGGGGAGGTGTTCCGGGCTTGTCCCACTGGGAGGAGGCCTCGGGGCAGACCCAGGACACGTTGGAGAGACTATGTCTCCCGGCTGGCCTGGGAACGCCTTGGGGTTCCCCCAGAGGAACTGGAGGAGGTGTGCGGGGAGAGGGAGGTCTGGAGTACTCTGCTCGGACTGCTGCCCCCGCGACCCGGCCCCGGATAAAAGCGGAGGAAGATGGATGGATGGATGGATGTATATGTGTGCATGTACTGTATATAAAGTATGTGTATCTACATATACATAGACATATGTCTTTGCACATAATTTAATATTATAAAGCCACTCAAAGTAACTTTGTGGCCACATTTCTCTGTAAGAGAAATTATTAATATATATTTGGCAGGCTTAATTTGGAGATATGTACAAAGTGAAAAATAAGAATATGAATGATGTTTCCATTCATTAACAGCAGACACAAATGCTGCTTATGGTGACATGTGGCTCTGCATTCCAATGAATCGACTGGATCCTTATTCCACGTTCAGCTAATTAGCATATTTATTTACTGTACGGCATGACAGCAATCTGATGCAACCTGACGCAAAAGGTTTGTCGGTTTTGATTGGTTCGATGCAAAAAACGCTGAGCGAAAGTAAGCGGTGCAGTCCAATCACCGTCAAGTCGCTTCCAGTTCGGTCCAATCACGGTCCAGCCGCGCTCCAGTCACCGTCCAATCGCGCGGAACAGCGCAGTTGCCCTCAGTGGAGGAGGGCAAACATGGCGCTGATGGAGCTCGCCTCGCTGGAGAAGTCGTTAGGATTTAAAAAAGCGAACAAATACAGCACGCAGGGGAACAATAAGGTGAACGGCTTCTCGGTCCCTTTCCTGCGCGCTCTCTTGTCACACTGCCGGAAGCCCAGTCGAGTCGCTCTTCGGGCTTCTCTTCTGACTTGACAGTCTAGACTAGAGAGCCACGTTTTGCGTCAGCTTTTCTTTCCCCTTTTCTACAATGAAAACACTGATGTAATTTGGTGTTACGGCGATGCCGTGCTGTCTTTGGTCGTGAACATCAAGGCTGGTGGTCCGTCATCGCTGTGTGCCGCTCTGTTATTGTGTTAATTTGCAGGTGAGGTTCTTTGAATGACGAGACGAGAGTTCGTCTCGCGCGTCTCTTCTTGCTCACGTGACACGTGCCGCGAACTAGAAGGGAGTCGTTCGCTGGAGGCCAGTTGACGCTGTTTTGTTCGGAAGTTAAGATGACATGTGGGCCAGCCGCCGGGCCTTTTGTTTTGCTGTGATCTGCGCTTTTTGCTCTTTTTCCCCATTTTCTTTGTCATCCGATGACTCATCGACATCGCTGTTCAGTCAGTTGTGCGCGGAGAGCTTAAGTCTCTTCTTCCGGCCTGTCAGTCAGTGACAGTCAGCCCAGCCTGTATACGTACATTTACTACATTGATTTACATCTCATCTATTTACTCGGTCAGAGGCTTTTCTTAAGAGTTACATACATACATCTCAGAGAGAACAGTACGAGTGCATCACATCAAGGAGAGGTTTGGATGCAGACACGTGATTCTAGACTCTAGAGTACAGTCAGTGTGTCACAATCCACCATATCTGAACCAGTCACCAGTACGTCTCACAAGTAGCTCCATAAAGGTTCACCCATTATTCAACAATTCAATTCAATTCTAATCCAGAAATTGTGAAATGTAAACATTTACACATTTGTTGTGCCTTAAGAGAGCAGGGCATGTGTGTCTGAAAGAGGTGGCTTTTGAGACCCCTCTTAAATGTAGAGAGATTCAGCAGTTCTGAGGGGGGGTTCATTCCACCACATCGGAACTAGAACCGAAAACCTTTGCGCTTTGGACCTTTTGTGCATGGGAACACCAAGCGAGTAGAGGTCGAGGGGTGTAGCAGTCTGGTTGGGGTGTAGCGGATGATTGGCTCTTGTAGGTATCGAGGAGCAGTTCCATTGATGGTTTTGTTGGCTTTTACCAGAGTGTTCAGTTTGATCCGGGTGGCGATAGGAAGTCGATGCAGAGAGACGAGGAGGGGAGATACCTGGAGATGCTTCAGCAGGTCAAACACAGCTCATGGAGCAGCGTTTTGTATCGGTCGGAGAGCTTTAATGACAGGTCGGCCTGTCCACCTATGCACTAGGTTTTCCACTTATTCCTTTAGAGGGTAGGTGTTATGAAGATTTGTTCATTTGGCAACTTTCTACATATATTTTTAAACTGTCCATTCAGTATAAGTTCCTTAGGATTTAAGGGCGTAGGTTTAGCGGTGGTTTTCTTGTAAATTAGGGGGCGCACATATATTATGGAATTGCTGTAAAAAAATCCATATTTGTAGTAGTAGATGGTCTCTCTGACAAGCAGTTTTTTCAAGCCTTTAGTTGCTAATAAAGAAAATATTGACTTGCATTGCAGTGTAAAATGTAAATTGTACATGTTTAAAACTTCACAGTAAAATAATGATATTCATGTGTGAGTATTCAGTTTAAGGTTTTACCATTTGGACATTCCATTAAAATTGCAGTATATAAAGTGAAATGGGTGTGAAGATGAAACTATTTAGATGCAAAGTAATAAACCTTCAGTTCTGAACATTCCTGGAAATTCTCCATCTGAATGTTCCATCAAGTATAATATTTAAGTACAAAAGCAACAAATTAAAATTCTGCAAACCAGGTTAATGGGGAGATAAAGCAAAAAAAAAAAAAAAAAAGACATTCAGATCAAAGTCCTCCAGTAAGAGCATTAACTTCCACTATTGTCATTATGCCGTGTTCATAAGCAGCTGATCTACACAGGTTTGCCTGGGAAGTCGCCTGTATATCCTGTCCTTACTCCTGGTCTTCACAGCGATGTAGTAATCGGAGCCTCTCTGTCCTCCACAGACCCCTATCCTCCAGAGTAACAAGGGTGCACCGCTGATCGGACTTGTCACCATTGCTTCCCACCTGGTGCAGGAGGCCGCTCAACCGGAGCTGCTCGGCCGGACAGCTGAGCAACGGGCCGTGGTGCGGCAGTGGCTTGAGTACAGGGTCACGCAGTTGGATGGCTGCCCCAAAGAGGACATAAGGTCAATCTTGAAGGTGTGTGCACTCTTGTTGTCTTTGCGTCCTTCATTATTCTCAAAATGAGCCGTTAATAAGGCAGCATCCTGACAGAGTGTTTTGCTTCACTGTTTGAGTTTCTGTTCCATGGTATGTCAGTATAATTATAAGTTGGAGGATTTAAATATTTTTAAATTTTCTGTAAATGGAAAATGGCTCTGCTCAATGATGCACTGAAGTCTTATAAGGATCTGTGCAATAATTCATTGTCTGTATTTGTCAGCTGTATACCTGAAGTTCCCTCTGTAAAACAGTATATGGATGAGCCAAGTGAGTTTTCTACCGCTTGTAAAAGTTAACCTTTGTTCTATATGACAGCTAATTTGAACTTTGGCACCTTTTGGTTAGTGGACTTTGAATAATGCTACTTGGTCACACTTTTGAAATGTTGCAATTTTTTGCCATTGCTTTACATATGCAGTATATGGATATATTCACAATTTGTCATGTATTTAGTTTTGAGATCTCAGGTATCCCAGGGAGGTCTATCTCATATCACTCTTTACAAGTCACATCCATCCATTTTCATTAAGTCAGCAGTCCATCTGAAACCTGCCTGAACATGGGGAGAACATGTAAATACACACAGACTGAGCTGTATTTGATCCTGCATTCAGTCTTTGAAGTAACATTTCTGTAGGGAAGAGGACTCTGGGGCTTATTGAAAGTCAAAGACCATCCAGGGTGAAAGATAACAAGGATGTGCAAAACAATGCAGCTTTTTCTAGAACACAGGTGAAGAAGCTCATTCCTGAAGACTGCAGCTTCGGACGCGGGGGTGTGAAGATGAAGGTTCATGATTAATTCAGATTATTCCCTGAGGGTGTTATTTTTGCCAGGATTCTCCTCTGCTTTAGAGGCGCAGAATTCACCAGATTCACTGGGTGAAATGTGATGAATTTGGCCGCACTAAGTGGGGACAGGGGTTTGTTGGGCGATTTGTGCTCGAGGTGTGAGCTCTGCGAACCGGGAGCCGGTGCGGGTCCGAGGCGCGAAGCAGTCCGTGTGCATGTGGCGTGCAGTTAAGGGGACCGCTGTGTAGCTGCAGGCCCTGCAGAGCAGTCGGCTGTCTTCACGCCCTGCTTGGCAGCGTTCCTGCCGCCCCGTGACTCCATTAGCCCCCAAGATGCACGTGGTGCGAGACCACAGTCGCTCCTTGTCCCTGGAGACCCGTAGAACCACAAGCGTGCAGGTTCACTTCCCTTTGACCGCTGAGGGCCCGGGGCGGAGCTTCTCCAGCATCTGCGCCAACGCTGTGTGTCCCAAGGCAGGACGTCCCCAGGTCGTCCGTCCTCCAGACATGGACGTGCTTCTCTCTCGGGACATGAACATCATGTAGCCTCATGCTGCACTTTTTTGTTGAGAATGGAAACTTATCTTTCTTATACTTGCTGATTTAGTCTGTAGTCGGTTCTGCTGTCGCCCTGAACAGTTATTACGTGTTTCACACGTATGACTTCGCACACAGAAGAGGGGACCGTGCATCTCTAGACATATGTCACTGGGGCGCACTTGTATTTTGTCTATAGGGCACTCTGTGATTTATTTAAAAAAATGAATCCGCCAACATTTTCTCTACTCTTGTTTTGGGTTTGCTGTGCCGCATGGCGTACTGTTTAGATCTGCTGCCTTTGGACTCAAAGGACCTAGGTTTGAATTCCACCTCCTGTTAAGGTATTTGCCCTGAATTGGTACAGCAAAAGTTACTCAGCTGTATAAATGGGTAAGCTGACGTCAGTAGATCAGCAGTGTAAGTCGATTTGGAGAAAAACATCAGCTAAAACAGTTTACATACATTTATTCATTTACCTGACACTTTTCTCCAAAGCAACTTACAGTGTTAAGCTACTTGCAATTATTTACCCATTTATACAGCTGGGTAATTTTACTGGAGCAATTTTTGGTTAAGTACGTTGCTCAAGGGTACAGCAGAGAACTGTTCATTTACTAAAAATGAAAAATGTAAATGTGTGTTTGTATCTTGTAGCCATGTGCTGTTTTGAATGTTTGATTTGTCTTTTGCAGGAGCTCAACCAGTACCTTGAAGATAAGGTTTACTTGGCTGGCAGTGATTTCACTCTGGCAGACATTCTTTTGTACTATGGAGTCCATCACATCATGGTAAGTAAAACAAGGTTAGGCTTCAGTAGCCGTTAGAAACATCCAGAGCTCAGCAAGGTCTCCAGGACAGAATGGGAGAGCTGTGCCCCAAGGCATCCTGGGAATGGAGTAGGGAACAGGACAGCCGCCACTCCCAGTAGGAGCACAGTTTGATGTGTTCTTCAGCACAAACGTCAGTGAGAGTCAGCTTTGCAGACAGGGAAGTAGCTGCAGGTAGACCTCTCTGACCTCTGACCTCCCCATGCCCTCTGCTGCAGGCGGACCTCTCTGTCCAGGAGAAGGAGCAGCACATGAATTTGTCACGCTGGTTTGACCACATACAGCACTACCCGGGCATCCGGCAGCACCTGCCTCTCGTGGTTGTGCTGAGGAACAGACTGTACACAGGGGGACACCACTGAGCAGATCCCTCCTCTAGCCGACCCCTCGCAGCTTCTCCGCAAATGGTTGAGATTCCAGAGCCCCAGACCATGTGCTTGAGGAGGGAAACCCTTTGTGGAAAGACCTGGAGAATCAACAATAGCAACGGGCAGTGTGACCTGAAGCAGATGTCTCACCTTATTTTGGATTTTTAAAATTCTCTTATGTCAGATGCATGTTTCATATTAATAGTGTAATTTAATGATTTACAGTAACTACAGTGACTAGGTGCTGCAGGTCAGGATATTTGGGTTTACTGTTCAGGTCCAACTAGAACAGCCACCTAGATTTTGTTGTGTAGAGATGTGAATTCTCACTTCTGTTTAATTTAGAAAGTGACATTTTAAGAAGGGAAACTAAAAAAATAAATGTGTAACTGTATCGCTGTTCGTCAAGTGAGGGGGTCCTTTTTTTTTTTTTTTTTTTCCTCCCCTCATTTTGCTGCTTCTGCAGTTGACAATATGTGTGCTTAGGTTAGACTGACTGACTCCACAGAAGTTCCTTGGCTAGAGGGGGCTGACGCACATTTCCAGCCACCATGCAGCAATCGCGGCTTGACAGCAGTGTCCGTGGGGCCCCCATGAGGCTTTCCTCGAACCCCAAGCCTGTTCATGGAGCTGCAGGGTGGGATGTCCTTCATTGTGTCTCAGCCAGGAGCAGACACACTCCACTGGCCTCTTCCCCCTGAGTCACACACTCCTTTGCAGGTATTGTTGGCCTGCGCTGTTGCAGTTTTGTTTGTAAACTGCACACACACGCACCATCCCACAGTCCTGATTCTTTTACCTCACTAGAAACCTGCTTATAGGAACACACCACAACCTCATTATTCAGGGCATTTGGGAGGGAATCTGAAGCCAAGATAATATGTCAGGTTTTCTAGCCATGATGATCATTCGATTAGACTTGATGTGCCAAGAGGACGGCAGTTTGATTTGGACTGACGGGTGACAGCCTTGTAGCGCATGGAGCAAACATGGAAGAGTCCAACACATGTCCTGGATGGGAGAACAGTGCGTGTCCTCTACACGGTGCAGTGCGACATGAAAAGAGCCGGAACGCAGAGAATAAATGTGCAAATGTAGTGTTGCCGTGTTACTGAAATTGCCCCACATGAGCCCTCTGACTGGACTGTGTGCTGCGCTGAAACGCTCTAATTTGGGCCTCTGACTTGGGTTCTCATCCTGTGCCAAGAAATAAAGGGAGACTTGGAGTGACCCTGTGTCAGGCGTTCGTTTCTCCTTTTTTTCCCCCCTGATAACGGATCTTTTCACACAGATCAGAGAATTTATTTTCAGCAGTCGACATAAATCTGCGGTTTTGGGAAATGTTTCCAACAAAGCTGTGTGTGTTTTTCAAAACTTACAGGGGACAAAAAACACCTCCAACATGCCTTGTGACTCGGTGGTGGTGTCTTGCTATTCGGAGGCCTTTGGTAAAACCCATCGTTCACTTTTTTTACATCCCCCATGACCCTGATTGACTCAAATCACACACATACATTAAGTGGTATTTTTCTCTCTCGTCAAAGACCACGTTACATAAAAGTGAAAAATTGTTTCGCTGTTTTGTAGTGGTTTTTTTTTTAATTTTCTTCTCTGTAACCTCATTCTTAACATCACGGCAACAACATGTTTCACCTCCGTTTCTGAGGGTCTTTGCCGTTCAGTCATACCCTGTACTCGTGCGTTTGTGTTAATTTCGCACCCTCTGCCCTCGGAAGTCAAAAGTCAAGTGAGCTCTAGTCGTCCATAGTGACTCTGTCTCGTCGCAAAGCCAACTAACCCTACTGGAAGGGAGGATCGCAGGACATGCTCAGAATGAGATGCAGCATTGTGGTGTTTCCAGAAGAGGCCATGTGAATGATTTTGTGTTCATGTTGATGGGAAAAAAAGGAACACTGCTTAAAACTGAGACTATTAAACATTTATGCAGAGATAATGACCTCCTGATTAATTCATGAAGAGGGCAGTGTTTTGGGGGGTTCAGCGCCACTATGTGTCCAGGACCTCCTGGCCACCTTGCTTTCGCTCAGCAGGTTGAATGGGGGACCGTTCCCCCCTCAACTGCCATAGAGTTCCTCATCCAAAAGGCCGCAGACATCCAAACACAAGAGCATCCGGGGCCTCGTGGGCACGCTCGGCAGCGGCCCATCCTGCAGTGAATTGTAGGTAAATGCCAACCCTCTCTTGGAGGCGGCCGAGGACAAGGTATACAGACAGGCCCAGGTGTGCAGCAGAGCTCCTGGGCCGCAGGGTGCCGAGTCAAGCCAGGTGCTGAGTTTCAGGGGTCCTAATGAGCGCCACCTGGCGCGTGTGCAGCCTGAGAGTGCCACACACACACACACACGTGCATGGGTCGCTTATTAGCAATTTTTAATTTCATCCACTTCTCTCATGCACTTTCACATCACATTTGTTCTTCTGGCCAACAATTTTCTCCAAAGTAACTATCAGCTCAAGGCAAACAGCAAAGCCTCACCGCAGACAAAGCTTACGACAGATGTTTGATTGTCCAACTCTGTCTCATATCGTTTTTTAATCGTTTCATGAACAGCAAAGGTTCACGGCAACAGAGGTGAAAAGAGTAGACAGCGGCACACCTTGAGCACAAGCTGAAGGTCAAAAGGTGACAATATTTCACAGCTGTGATTGCACAGCTCCGTTGCTCCACAGGGGTGTCCATAGCCTTTCCAGACAGCCCAGAATTCCTTGGTATTGTCATGAATGTTAAATATATGCATAATTCTCTCTAAGTGTCTTTCCAACGAGAACTTGTCAGTTCTACATGAAAACAGCTCTTTCTTCATTTTCACTGACTAAAAAATTCATCCACCCATTATCAATAGCTGATTGTAGAAGTCAGGGACCGATCCCAGCAGTGAGAGAGAGTGCAATGGACAGGGCTGTGTGTGTGTGTGTGTGTGTGTGTGTGTGTGTGTGTGTGTGTGTGTGTGTGTGTGTGTGTGTGTGTGTGTGTGTTGGAGGTGGGCTGCTAGAGGGTCACAGCCCTCAGCGACACCCACGCTGACATCCCGCTACGGGCTCCTCCACATGGACTTCCCACACGCAGCTCGCTGCCTCTCGTTCCCACCTCTTTATATGCAGGTCTTTACTATAATATAAAATGACCTCTTTATTTAAAGCTGGGTTTGTCGTCTCCTCCATTCAGTGCCCAGGAAAGACCGAGCACTCCAGTTTGCGCTGAAGTGGGTCCTGTCCTTCGAATCATCGTTGTGCCTCCTCCTGCTGATGGTCGGAATCCATTTCTACACACATACCTAATTAAGAGAACAAAGGGAAAATTATATATGTATATGAGATAACAGCAGCCGATAAATGTCCAGTTTTGATGTATGGTGCTTGTTTTTTATATTCTGTTTATCAGCCCCAAATTATGAAGTACTTCCGCTGAAATTTCTTGCTTTGACCTACACAGTCATAGTCATATGTTTGAGACAGGATACTATTGAATATTATATTAATATATTGTTTTCCCAGAACTGGTTCACTTGGTTTAATTGAATATCATATGAATAATGATGCTCTGGTGGGAATTAAGTCATTGTGTTAGGAATGAATCCATCATAACAGGAATAGATTCTCGACCAGTGCTGTAATATTTTTAAGTGTTTTATTCTATAAAACATCCGCAGAAAATAATCCAGCTCTAAAGCAGTTTAATATTTTAAACTCGAAATGTACCATTATAATTTACCCATTTATACATGAGTTTTTTTTTTTTTGTACTGTATCAGTTCACGGTAAGTACTTTCCTCAGAGGCACCGCGGGGGGGTGCCAATGAAATCCAGGTCCTTTAAATCGAAAGACAGCAGCTCCAGCCACTACACCACCTGCTGGCTCATGTAGGGTTGTTTGTTTGCGCAAATAAACGTTTACTGACAGCAGGTACACGGCATATTTCCATATCATATTGACTGTTATTATAGTAGCACCTGTTCAGTCCAGTGCAGCTTTTAAAGCACAAAAATAATGTATTTTTTCTGCTACAGCTCTGACTTTATAATGTGCTGTGACATTAATATTAGCATTTTCTGCAAAAAAAAAAAAGCTATTTCGGGGAAAAGAACAAAATTACAAAAAAACAGTGCGGAGAGGACATCGGTCTTTCAGTGTGTGAACAGAAAACTGGGGGTAAATTAAATATGGACGATTACCCAGAAGTTGAAAAAGGAAATTGCACAGAATAAATCGAGAAGCAACATTTACTTATGAGCACATGTGTTGTGAAATTGGAATTCTTTCCCTTTCCTATTTCATTTTCATTGTGCTAACGGCACGTTCCTCAGCACACAGGTCGACCCAAACAGGACCGTGTCTGCAATCGTCTGCAGTGTGTGCGATGTGGGACTCTGAGTCAATATATAGTTGTGTCATATTGGGTCACTATATGGCTTTGTTCAATATATGGTTGAGTCATGATGGGTCGCTATATGGCTTTGGGTCAATATATGGTTGAGTTACTAAATGGCTTTTGGTCACTATATGTCTTTGGGTCAATATATGGTTGTGTCATGTTGGGTCATTATATGTCTTTGGGTCAATATATGGTTGAGTCATGATGGGTCGCTATATGGCTTTGGGTCAATATATGGTTGAGTTACTAAATGGCTTTTGGTCACTATATGTCTTTGGGTCAATATATGGTTGTGTCATATTGGGTCGCTATATGGCTTTGGGTCAATACATGGTTGAGTCATGCTGGGTCACTATATGGCTTTGGTCAATATATGGTTGAGTTACTAAATGGCTTTTGGTCACTATATGCCTTTGGGTCAATATATGGTTGTGTCATATTGGGTCGCTATATGGCTTTGGTCAATATATCGTTGAGTTACTAAATGGCTTTTGGTCATTATATGTCTTTGGGTCAATATATGGTTGCGTCATGTTGGGTCGCTATATGGCTTTGGGTCAATATATGGTTGAGTCATGTTGGGTCACTATATGTCTTTGGGTCAATATATGGTTGAGTCATGATGGGTCACTCAACGGCTTTAAATTGCTATGTGGTGAAGTGTGTAGCAGACCATGGTGCGATGACACATGGTGTCATGTCCCGGCGTTTTCCCTCCCCCCATATCCACGCCACCCTCTGATCCCTGGAGTTATTTGCAGATGTTAAAGAGGTATTAAAAAAGTTTCTCTTTGAGGCTAAATTTAACAGCACATGACACGCATCTGATCTGAGCTCAGTTTTGGAACAATGAAAGAGGGCAGAGACCCGCGTGAAATCGACATTTGGGTCGACTGGAAGAGCCCTTTGTGGACACGGGCCGCTCTTATCTCGGCCCACCGTGCACTCGTCTTCAGCCACGAACCCGACACGCCTCTGACAGTATCGCTGCTCTGTGAACTTGGAGGTTCTTTTTGCAGCTTGAAGAGCTCCTGACACCCAGATGACGGGGCGGGGCGATGGCCGGGGGGAGGGGGGGGGGACAGATCAGCTCAGCCGCTGCAGAGGGGTTGTCTCTGTAATGGACCCCCCACGAGTCTCCCCCGTGACTCGTGTCACCGGAGGGTCCGTTTTGACCACGGGCCAGCTGCCGAGGGGTTCCACACACACAGCGGCGCACATGTGATGTCCACATACGGGAATTACACGCCAACGCCGCCACAGACCCACCCTGTTATCTTCTCTAATGCCGTGTCGTTGGCTATTACTGCACTCCGGTCAGAACGACACAGGTGTGTTCACAAGGAGCTTTTTTGGACAGGTGCACACCAGTGCAGGTAGCTCAGAAATCACTGTTAATGTAGCCGATAGTATAAAGGAACTCATAAGTTCATCATAACTACAGATGAGCGCGGGAGCTAGACGAAGAGGCAAGACGTCACGCACCACTAGCAGCGAACGCTCCGTGGCGGCACCCCTGGAGGATATGGGTTCGCACCCCGACAAACAGCAGCACTACCCTCCCGTCACCTCCCGTCACCTCCCGTCACCTCCCGTCACCTCCCGTCTGGAGACCAAGGTCACCAAAGGTCACCACACAGCACCTCATCCTGGGGTTTCCCCGAGTCGCACCAGCCCGTGACGCCCCCAGCATTCACAACGCGGTTGCTAAGAGCACGCTGGACATGCTGGGTCTTTACCCACAATGCACTTCAACTTAGAGCTCCTGCTCGACAGGGCGCATTATCAGCTAATGTCACCAATCTATTCATTTTAAATTAAAAAAGGGCTCGTTTAAAAATTGTTTCTGTATCAAAGTTTCCTTATCATACTACAATTAAAGTTAAAATATGAAGAGCACAATCGTTACATGTTTTCTCTAAAATATATCACTTTATAAGATATAATTTTGCAACATACAGTATGATAAAATACAACATAAACCCAATAAGATACAAAGAGTCTTTAGTCTGTAGGTCATTTTTTGTCCTATATATGTAACAAAAGTATTTTCTTAATATAAATGTCAATCACTGCATTTTAATGCATGAAGCAGAAAAATGAAGCCTTTGATAAATTATGAACATATTTATTGTTGTTTTCTAGAGAAGTAATCAGTGTTATCATGACAATATTTGATGACAATATCTTCCAACTGTCATTCCATGACTTCTGACTTATGTGCTATAAATGCGTATAACTGTTTAATAAGAAATGTATTCCACAAAAATGTTTGTACTTTAACGATCTTGTGGAAATTAGAACACATGAAGACACAAACAAGTGAATAAACGTGTTTACCCACTTACTGGGAAATGTCTTCTTGCACAAATGCGTCTTTCCCAGGTGACTGTGTTTAGCCCCCTGGTCTTGTGTGTGTGTGTGTGTGTGTGTGTGTGTGCGTGTGTGTGTGTGCTCACTGCTCACAGGTTCATAGAGAGCATACACACATACACACACACACACACAAGGAGTCTCCTCCGTTTTTGCTCCACTTTGTCCCCCTTTTCGGAGGACGAGCACCGAGGATGAATTAATACACTTAATCTCTTAATAAATAAGAAAAGAGCGCCCGTTGCCCAAGAAGGGGCCAAAGCTCTTGAGCGTTTCTGGGCTGTGAGCTAATCTGACGGCTCCTGGCTGACACACACACACACACACACACACACACAGAGAGACACACACAGGTACCCTAGGGCTAGCCAGCTGCCTCGCGCCGCCGCACGTTTCCCTTCCTCTCCCTGCTGGGCGTCGTCTGTCTCGTCGCTCCGCCGTGCCGAGTTTCGCCCCCCTGACATCATGCGCCTGAGCAGTTTGTGCCCAGCAGGCCTTGTCTGTCCAGGTCGGGCTTCAAACCCAACCGGCCCGCGCCTAATGTGACGAGGCACCGTTCCAAACACGGGCGCCCCGGGGCCCCCCTCGACCCCTCTCCGCGAATCGCGGCCCGCGGAACTTGCGGCCGTCGAGACCGTCACGGGGGGGCCGCCGGCAGCGGGCTGGGAGGGGGCTCTGCCGAGGAGGGGGGGTGGGGGGGTTCGCTTCGCTCGCTCAAAGAGCACCCCCCGCCGCGCGAGCGCGACTGTCACTCTGATCGGCGGCTCTTCCTCAACAGGTCCGGGCCCCTGTTGCCAGCTGTTGACTCGGACGAGTCGAGTCCTTCGCTCGATTATCGTGCGTTTCGGGCCCCCGGGGGACAAACGACAGCGGCCTTCGCTGACGCCGGGGTCCGGAGCTTCCTCGGCAGTAGACGCAGCGCGTTCAGCTAAGAGGGAGCAGAACTGACTGGGCGGCTTTTCACCAATCATTTCTCTTTGTTTGTCTGTTTGTTTGTTTGTTTGTTTGTTTGTTTGTTTGTTTGTTTGCAAAAACAACAGGGCTCACCTTCAAGCTCTAAGCCGCACGCCGTTCTTCACAGCTCAGCTGACCTGCGACAGCGGTGCATTTGGCCCTGTCGTCCACGTTCGTCCATCACGACGAGGGCCCCCCACAGTGGGGGACGCTGCTCACTGGGAGGGGGGGGGGGGTCATCATCGCCACAAGCGGGGGGAGGGGCTAAATGAACTGCCGCTCTGACTACTTTGCCCACCTGTTTGGAGCTGCGATGAAGCCCGGGCCCCCCGGCTCACACCACCACCTGCTCCAGGGCTCCGAACCCAGGCACTTTTTCCCATACAGTACAAATAATAACACCCAGTGGGTACCAGAGGAACGGCTGCGCTGTCGCCACGGAAACAACCGCGGTAGGAGAGAGAACCCAGAGAGGCCGGCTACTCTTCGGCAGAGCAATAAATTCAAACTCCACTGCGTCACACTGTATGTCTTTGGACTCTAAGGGCTTGGGTTTGAATCCCACCTCCTGCCGTCATACCCTTGATCAAGGTACTTAACCTGAACCGATACAGTAAAAATGAGCCTGTTTAATGGAAAGGTAAATCAGTGTACTTTAATGGTGTGTGTCACTCTGGAGAAAAGTGTGAGATAAATGAATAAATATGAAAGTATAGGTGTGTGTGTGTGTGTGTGTGTAACTGCAGGGCCAAAGTGTGTGAAACATACAGAGAATTGCAGCAATTTGTTTAGGGACATTAGGATCGCGGACAAAATGGACTGTGAGGTGTTGGGGGTTGGGGTATGTACCTGTGGTGACAAGTGGAATGATATGAATTAATAATAAATGATAATACATAATAGCAAATGGCGCATGTAGAAATACTCAAATACAGCCTAACAAAGTGTTTCCTACCGAATTCAGTAAAGATGTTATGATGGAAAAATTATAAATGTCAGCTTGATGACATCTCAGGCCCACACTCAGACTGAAGAATTATTCCGTCACTAATCCGTTCTGAAATCTCATAACTAAAAGAAACGAATGAGACTTTTTTTCCGCCGATTTCTTTTCCCTTTGCATGTTTGCCTTTGAACACCACTGACCGCACATGTTGGCTCCGCTCTGCCACGTGCGCAACCGCTCTTCCTAAAAGCTCCAAAACACCAGCGGATAAAGACTGGAAACGTGGTCACTCTCCCTGCAAAAGTCACATGGAAATTATTTATGTCGTGTTGTGCTTTTGTTCTAGTTTTGCTACATGAATTTCACTTATTTTTTAATGGGTTGGACATTCGTTGCAAGATGAGATCTCAGTGATACATCAAGTGACAGATGAAATATAGCAACGAACACAGTAATAATAATAATACATTCATCTGATGCTTTATTATTCACCCATTTATAGAGCTGGGTACTTTTACTAGAGCAATTTAGGGTAAGTACCTTGCTGAAGGGTATTGCAGCTGGAGGTGGGATTCAAACCTATGACTTACAAATACAAAGAAGAAGAAGAATTTCATGAGTTTATACATCATGATTACACACACACATTTTCAGAACCGCTTGTCCCATACGGGGTCACGGGGAACCGGAGCCTACCCGATAACACAGGGCGTAAGGCCGGAGGGGGAGGGGACACACCCAGGACGGGACACCAGTCCATCACAAGGCACCCCAAGCAGGACTCGAACCCCAGACCCACCAGACAGCAGGACTGTTGTCCAACCCACTGCGCCACCGCACCCCCTTCATGATTACTTTACATAGTTTAAAAACACTTTTTTACTATAGAAACATAAAATATCACTGTTGTAAAGCTGATACGGTTGCAAAATACTAAAATTATCGTTTAAAACTTTTTACTTCTTTCTTTGTTTCAGTGTTGTGCGCTGTGATGTCTAAAATTGGAAACCCTGCGGCTACCTATGCGGGCAGCTGATGCGTTACTGCACACTTTGTTGATAACTCTGTTATAAATATAGACCTCTTTCAAAATCCTAAACGTTATCTGAGTCATATGGCGAGCATGAGCTCAGAATTATATCTATGCGGTTACAAAAACTAAATACTGTATATGAACTATATATTTAAAAAATAAAATGAAAATAGTTCCTTTTCAGGGTAAAGAAGGAAAAGTTTAAAGGCCAGTCATGCGACATCTGAAATTTCAAGGAAACATTTTTTCTTTGTAACAGCAGCATGACAAGCATTTAAAATGTGCAAAAATAAATGATACAAACCCAACTGTAACATGTTTAATCTTCATAAACATAAATTCGGAAAACGCACTTATAATGACTTACATTTTATATATTAAATGTTTTTTTAAAGATTTGTCATGCATAAGGCATTTATTCAAGCGGGTCCAGGAATAATAAAGAAATTAATTGTGAGGGAAAACAGCTGGAAATGACACCTGAAACTGTGGCGCCACCTGGCGGCCAGACGTGTAAAAGCGGTGCGGAGCCGCAATAGGTGAACTCGCACATTGCGCGTGTAGAAATTGCGTGGGGAAAGAAATAATAAACATAACATCCATATTTTCCCTTAAGAAAATTATCAACAAACACAAGCACAATTCTACAAACACTAAAGGACATGTGCTGAAACATACTATTTGTTCCATCTGACAGCATAAACAAAACTGGCTAAAAGTTAAACCAGAATTCTAGTTATTACTACTAATCCTTCCAAAACATATAGGAGACAAATATTAAAACTGAAAAAGCATAACAGCAATGTCCATAATGGAAGGATCTGCTCTAAAGAATGAGGCCCTGAAGTCAGACACAGTGCAAGGCTGACATCTGCAGACAGTACTTTTTTATGCCTCCACCTCTCTGATGCTGATGAAATATGTTGGGGAAGAGCAATATTCTACCAAACCAGAGAAATATGAACTTTTAAAAATACTTTTGAGTATTTATTTACTCATTTTCATCAATTTCTCACACCATGTAGGGTCGCTGAATTCCTCCTGGAAACACAAGCCAGGGAGCACCAGGGACAGGACAGCCCTCTGCTTTATTTTTTATTACCACTTATTCACCTGAAACTGCATTAATGTTGTCTACTTTCAAATTAAATGGAAAGAAAAATTACAGTTGATCACAATAGAAATCACATGCAATACTGCTCAGAATGTGACCAATTGCTTTATTATGTATTCAGTCAATAAAAGGATAATAATATACCTGTACTGATTTGTTGGAAAGACTGTGAAAGTCTCAGATATAACTCAGATATAACTAAAATAACTGAAATACTTTTTTTTTTTTGCTTTGAACTACCCTAAAACGAAAACTGTTGAAAACACTGACAATAAAAATACATCATGTCCCCAAACTCTTGTTCCTTTCAGATTATTGACTGATTTATGCAACAAACATTCATCATCTTGCTTCTGATCACCACCACTCAGGAAAAGAGCACGTTTCTGGGATGAACTGCTCAACAGTCAGCAATAAAGTGGGATTTGTGTCAAGACAATATGTTCTTTAAGTCCTTATAAATTAGTTTTGAATTCAAAGTTAATGAAAATATCAATTTTTTTTTTAAAAATGTCTTATCTTTTTAATTGTAGCTTTACCTGATACTTTTAAAGAACTCAGCACACTGTATTATTAATTTTTTTTGTTGTGTACTAACAAAGACAGCTGAAAGTGACTGGAGGTAGATGAACGTTGCTCACACTTATGGGACAAATCTGTCAACCATTGGGATTGATAGGAGGTTGTGGAACTGACAGATTTTTGTTTCAATAACTGTTAACTTCAGAATCAGAATCCGATTTATTTGGCCAAGTATGCACAGGGAATTTGGCTTCGGTTCCCAATGGCTCATAGTGTAGAGGAGACAAAAACACAACATACATATACACAAATATAAAAATACATACATACAGCAAGTGCAAGAAGGGATGAGAAGGAATAAACAACGACGGGATGGACTAAATAATGAGGGAGGGAATAAGTAAGAGGGAGAAAGTATTTCTACTTTCATTTTAAATGTATGAATGTGGATTTAAATTAAATTTTAAAACTGATTAAATACCTTTTTTTACTTAATTTATTTATTATAGCTCCAGCCAATGACAGACGTTAACGGTCCTCCCTGCGGACACGCCCACAGCAGGACCCGGAAGATCTGAAGAACTCTGCGCTTTGTGTACTACGCGTTCACCCCGTGACGAGAATTAGTTGGCCAACATTTTAAGAGCGCGGCCGGGGCAGCCAATGAAAGAGAGCGGATTTTAATACGGAAGTGCCTCCCTGTAACTGTTGCGCGTAGCCCATTAAGCTCGTGACAAGTAATGACTTAGCCGCGCGATTCTCCTCGCACACAGGGACAAAACACACGCAGCGAGCTGGGCGCCATGGACAGAATCGCCAAAGGTGGGGACCGGAACGAATGAACCACAGACACACAGTACTTTTCATGAGGAGCGCGTGCACCAGCAGTGCAGTGCATGCGCGGAGGTGTGTTAGTCAATGACACTGACTGTGTGTGTTTGTGTGTGTGACGCTGTGCGTCGTCGCCCGCAGACGTCGGCGACATCCAGGCGCGGCTGACGGACCACCGGCCCGTGGTGCAGGGCGAGCTGCGCTACTTCGTCGCCGAGTTCGAGGTTCGCCTCCGTGACGTGTCGGTGCCGCGTGACTCGTGAGCGACTTCAAAACGAGAGCCGAGGGAAGAAGGCGATACAATGTATCCGTTTTGTAGCGGTAGCGCTCCGACCACACAGACCACACACAGGTGGTGACGCTTTTTTAAGCAGTGACAGACCGTCACATCATCATGTCACATGACATGTAGTACGGGGGCACCAGGTGCCCCAGTGCTTAGAGGTCGCAGGTTCAAATCCCACCCCTTGTTGTAGTGGCCTTGAGCAAGGTGCTTAGAGTGAAAATTACCAGTCACGGGTAATTTAATTTAAATGCAAATACAGAACATCCCTCTCAGTTCCGTACATGATGATAGTGCTGTAAATATAGGGAATATAGTAATCCCCAGCGTACTTTACGGCGGTAAAGTGGTGAAGTTATGATGAAGGGACAGATGGAAGCGCTTTGGTCAGAGCTGCTGCCTTTGCACCCAAAGGTTGCAGGTTCAAATCTCACCCCTAGCTGTAGTACCCTTGAGTGTGGTACTTACCCTGAATTGCTCCAGTAGAATTAGCCAGCTGTATAAATGGGTAAATAATTGTAGTTATCGTAACACTGTAAGTCACTTTGGAGAAAAGTGTTGCAGTTAAAAGTAACTATAGTGATCAGCTGGCGGTGGAGGAGAGGAAAACAAAACGCCATATTAACATCAAACTGGAGAAAATAATCTGCTGGGGTCTAAATTTTTTCAGTTCTTTTTACCTCCGAATTATCATTATGGTTTATTCCCCTGAGGTCGAATGAGGAGTTGGTTAAAAGTTTAGAAAGTGATTTTGCAAATCATTTCAGTTTTCTTGTTTGCTACTCTTCATTACATTCTCATTTATTTATTTAGCAGACACCTTTCTCCAAAGTGGCTTCCAATGAACTCTATGTAGTGTTATCAACCCACACACCTTATTCACCACAGTGACTTACACTGCTAGATACACTACTTACACTAAGTCACTCATCAGTGGAACACACTCTCTCTCTGTCACTCACACACTATGGGGGAACCTGAACAGCATGTCTTTGGAGTGTGGGAGGAAACCCATGCAGACATGGGGAGAACGTGAAAACTCCACACACACTGAGCGAGGATCGAACCCGTGTTCTCTCGCACCACCCGGCCGCTGTGAGACCTGCAGCACTGCTCACAGTGCCACCATGCCCCCCACTGTGCCACCGTTCCAGTTAGTAGTCATGTGGCGGCACTGTCTTTGCCATTGTTTCAATTCACAGCTATCTGACACCTTTCTTTGCAGCAGCTTCCAGTGTTAAACTACTTAAACAGCTGTTTATACAGCTGGGTGCCGTGATCAGGGGTACTCCGGTAGGAGGTGGGATCCAAACCTTGGTCCTTCAGATCCAACGGCAGCAGTAGCTCTGCTCACTACACCCTCTTGCTCTGTGTTTGTCGCGTTTATAAAACGCTTCATTGTGCTTCTCCGCGTAGGAGAAGCGTGGATTCCGAGAGAGCCGCCTGCTGGAGAACCTCGACAAGACAGTGGTGGAGACGACGGAGCAGGTGGTGCCCAAGTGCGTGGAAAGCATGAAGGAGCAGCTCTGTGAGGTCTTCGAGCGACGTGAGTGAGATGTGTCCAGGCGCAGACAGAATACCTGTCCTCTCTTTTAATCCCGTAGCGATACCCTGTTTTCAATAAGGTATGTTAATGGATGTGAAACTACTCTATATATTTTTTTTTTTATTATTATTATTTGATTGTTTGTTTGTTATAATGTAGTCTCTACAATTTCATCTGCAGTGGAAGCTGCAAACCACATGGCGCAGCGAATCCAACAGAGGGAGCTAGAGGCACAGGAAGTGAGTATCACAGCTGGAAACACTGTGTCCTTTTACAGCGCTGCTCCTCTTATGGGCTGGAAAAGTTCCGCATGTAGTAAAACAGTGTATAGTGAATGTACTTTTTTCCCATTAGAAATAATGGAAAATGTCATTGATGTGAAGCAGGGGGATAAAAACTCCTGGAAGGTATGATGTAGAAGAAATGTTTAAACCCCCCCCAACATAGACACACACACAAAGATTCAAAGCACAAACTGAAATGCTTCATTAGTTATACTTAGAAGTTCTTGTGTATCTTACCCAGTCATTACTATATTGTTGAAGTATTGATTAGTAACAGTTCTGTTGGATTTTTTTTTTTTTTTTTTTTTTTGGATATTTGTGGCAGTTTAGCATTTTTTTTCAGGTTTCGGAAACATGCTGTGGAAAACACATACAGTACTGTAAAAGATCTGCTCCAGTATCTTCCTCAAAAACACCCTTTTTGCTTAAACGTGATAATTTTTAAATGTCAAACCACTTTTTTTTTTTTTGTTTTTGTGACTTTAGATCTGGAGTTTAAATGTTTCCCTGTGTGGGTCAACTCATCTGCGGGGGGTAAAGTGTCCTGTAGCGTCACATGCTCCCAAATAAGGAGTGACGTGTGTGTGTGTGCGCGTGAGCGCATGCACGCGCACTGGGGCCCATACGTACTCCGTATGGTTGTGTACAGTTCTTGGTTTCAGAAAAGTGTTGCTCGTTCTCCAAAAACGTGTGGGAACATCCTGTGGCCGGTTGATGAGTGCGCTGATGATGAGTGCGTTTAGGAACACGCTGCACCGCTTTGTCCAATTGCGGACTATAGTAAAGTACCATCAGAGGTGCGGAAAACAGAAGACCAAGGTGTTCATTTGGAAAGGCCGTCGTTGAGAGGAGACGGTCGACACGGCGCGAGGCGGCGAAATTGCCACTTTGTCCCTGGAGGGGTGCCGTTTTTTTTACCGGGAAACGTCCCCCTTCACCGTACCGTACACTAGAGCACTTGACCTGGAATGCTTTAATGTTAGAGTACCTTTGTGGAAAAGTACATGTTTGGAATTCTTGTGGCAAGAAATGAAAAGTGTTTGCAAACAAAAATGCCGGCTGGGGCGAGCGCTGCGTCGCAGAGAGACGTTTACGAGTCCCGCAGGTCCAATTTGTGTCTTCATACCTGCTTTACTGCCGCCTTCGTTTTCTTCTTTATTCCTCCCAGAAGTGACATCCTGCCCTTTGCGCGGAATCTCAGTAGTCAAAGCAAATGTGCCTCTGACAAATGGGCAACTGAATTCCGACAAAGGGGTTCGAATTCCAATTCGGAGTCTGAATTTGGTGTTTGGGGGCGGGTGGGGGGGGGTTATGTTTTTACTTTCCTGAAGTGTTTCAGAGAATTAGAAATTAATATACTATTGTGGTCTTAGTGCAGTGTCACCAGATGTGTCCTCCAGCTACCTGCATTTCATTCAGGTTGGGTGCTTAGATATCTTGTTGAAAGGTGGCAGCTGGGGGGGCGACTCCCCCCCCCCCCCCCCCCGACTAAACTCCCTGCCTTTATCGTCATTAATCTTTTCTGTAGTGTTTTACATTATATCCTTCAAGTAAACCAGTCAGATATGCAACCTTTTTCTTTTTTGCATGACTGTGTGTGTGTGTGTGTGTGTGTGTGTGTGTGTGTGAACGAACGCATGCCCAGAGCACCCACCTGCAGGAGTTTGCAGAAAGACACAAGCAGGACTGGGAGGAGTTCCTCAAGGAGCAGACGGTGCTCAAGGAGCAGGTGGACGAGGAGCACGCGAAGGCAGTGAGTCGCCTCAGCGCCCAGTACAGCGTCATGAAGAAGGAGCTCGCCAAGTTCTCCCACTTCTGAAGTCTCTCTGTCTCTCTCTCTCACACACACACACACACACACACACACACACACACACACACACACACACACACACCAGCTCAGCCTGCTCCTCCAGCCGAGACACAGCTTCCATGCTCTGCTGTCGCTTTGTGCGGAGATGCAGTTCTGTTTAAATTCAACAGTGGAGTCGCATATTTATGTGAGAAGAATGAAACCCCCAAAAGAACACTTTGGTTTTGGAGGCTGGATCATCAGAGCGCTGAGCTCGGTGACGCACACCTTCAGCTTTTCCTGAACATATGAACTGTCAAATGGGAAATGTGTGTATTTCCGTAACGGCGAAATAACCCGGTGGCAACTGTAACTTCTGCAGGGTGAACATAATTAGAGAACAGTTTTATTGGATAAATCTGAGTGAAAAATGACTGTTTGATAACGTCAGAGTCCAGGGGGTGATGTGATGAGACGTTTGCTGACTTGATTGTGTCACAGTGAGCATGTTGGTGTTCAGAACTTTACTTTGGTGCTGAAGCGGTTAATGGGCCACGCTGCCGTCACCAGCCGATGCTGACTTCATACTTCTAGACAATAATCATAATTATTTTCCAAGTTTTCCAACACCTACAGGACACACATTGTTATTATAACCTTAGCTGGGCTAGAGCCTGGGTTCGAAAAGAGGAGTCCTCTACAAGTTGGGACCTAAACCTGTAAAGATGGGTAAATACCCTCAAGCGTGGCTGCAGTAAGTGAATAGCTGGCAGTGAATATGAACTTTGTTATAAATGGGCTTTGCTGTACACATGACTTTATTTTACAGATTAATAGTTCCACTTTATTTCTTAATTATCCTAAAGCGGCTGAAGTTTCCCTGTTGGGGTGCAACGATTCAAAATCTCCTTGAATTGTTAGATGTCGGCTGGATTTGAGTCGAGCTTTTATCGGTTGTTTTATTAAATGCGTAAATGGAACCAATGCTAGTAATATTAGTATGATAGAGGGGTGATTATTATTCTTGAATAAAATATTGAAAAAAACTTCTTACACCTAAATGTTCAAATACACTGATGAAATGAATAAATGACTGATTTATACTCCCGACCCTACTTACCTACTTGGTTTAACCAATGCAACTTGGGCTTTACTTATTTTTACACTTGCACTACTACTGTATTTTTACTACACCCATGATTTCCTCTAAAGAAACACATGGAATTGGTCTTTACACATTGATTGGGTCACATGAGAAACGCTGATTCTCATGAAATGACCTTTTTGTGGTAAAAGTGAGGCACACCAGGGGTCACCGTACTCTGAAGCAGTCCGGTGGAATTCCTTGTCAGTGACCTGAGTGCGGCAACGAAAGGGCAACAAGGCCTGTTTTTGTTTTTAGTGCCACGTCTCTCAATAAAACGAGTGCCATCTTTGAGAGAGAGATAAAGATGATGGCGGAATTAAGAGCACACGCCTCCTGGCATCCCAATGAGTCACGCTGACCGTTCGCAATGCGTCTCCAGCTCCCCGACTTGACGACATCCGGCCGCGCAGCTGGGCCTGTTTTCCACCCGCTCCGGTGCTGCCGTGTCCGAAAAATAAAACGAGAGCCAGCAACAACACGCGTCTTCCTCAGTCCGGCGGTGGCAGAACAATGGTCCCGGAGCGCTCCCATTACCGCCTGTCATCACTAGCGCCGCGTCCAACACGGCATCACCGCCCGGGGGTTCACCAGTGTCTGGACCTTCTGCCCGCATATCTGGATGGATTTCCCCCACAGCTCATAACTTTTATATGAGGAGCGTATCGCCATCCTCCCCCCGGGCCTGCTGCGAAGGAGGGCCTCGACAGCCTGTGTCCTGTGCCAAAATTGTGTCGTCTTCCATGTCCGGAAGCTTCCCAGCGCACTCCACTTTTTATACGGTTAGTGTCAGCTGAAAGGATGAGAGAACATGAGTCACGGTTCTGTGTTGCCGAACGAAAGCTTAGCTTGTGTTCCTCAACTGCACTGGAGGAATATTTGTACTTTTTGCCATAATGCAAAACCAAGTGTCCCCCCCCAAAAAAAACAGGAGCAGAATTTGAGTTGGTGACACATTTTGTTTTGCCCCGCTTGAAAACATTATTATGTTTATTTAGCAGACACTTTTCTCCAAAGCAACTTCCAGTGAACTCTATGTAGTGTTATCAACCCACACATCTTATTCACCATGGTGACTTACACTGCTAGATACACTACTTACACTGGGTCACTCATCCATACATCAGTGGAACACACACACTCTCTCTCTGCTACTCACACACTATGGGGGACCCTGAACAGCATGTCTTTGGAGTGTGGGAGGAAACCAGAGCACCCAGAGGAAACCCATGCAGACACAAGGAGAACATGCAAACTCCACACAGGCTGAGCGGGAATCGAACCCACATCCTCTTGCACCACCCAGGAACTACGAGACAGCAGCGCTACTCACTGTGGCACCGTGCCGCCCCGGCGATGTCACTCACAATTTCTATGCTTTGCATCATGCTCTAGAATTATCTCAGATTTATTGTAATTTGCATAAATACAGTTTACCTTATTCAAACATTGCTTGTCATTTAATTGCTTTTGCCTCCGTACCTTTGTACAGGCTGAGTGTTTCCTGGAGCAGTTTAGGGTTCACATCCTACTCAAGAGTACAATAGCAGAGCTCTTCTAGGAGATGTTTCCAGCAGCTCGACTGCTGTGCCGTGGGCTGGAAACACCTGGACCTTCACAGGCAGCGTGCGGAGCGTTTGGAGGCGGCGAGCTCCTCATCGGTCCGCCGAGGGTTACGGCCGCTGAACTGCGAAACAGCCGCGGCCGCAGCCCAGCTGGACGCGAGATCAAAGCCAACGTCGAACCCGCGCCAGGGCCCCGCAGCACCTGCGTCTGGCCGCAGCCAAGCCAAACACATTATTCCAACAGCCGGGCTGCTTAATGGCTTCTGTGGGGACTTGAGGAGCAGAGTGTGATGTTGGCCTTTCCCGGAGCCACGCACACACACACCTGCCGGTTCCTACGGGGCCAAATTGTTTGTGACGTCGCTCCGTGACGGGCCACGCGGTTTTGCTTGGACGGGGATCTGTACCGAGCGAGGAACGAATCATCCCAAGGAAAACAGTAAACATCTGTTTTCGGACCCGAGCGGCGCTCGGCGGCGAGCCGAGCTGACTTCAGCGAGCAGAGAGCTTTTTTTCCGTGAAGGAGCGCGCAACAATATGCGCGCTCTCTTTCTGAAAAGGAAAATAAAAACAAACCCTGACGTAACGTACATTTGCTGAAGTATCTCGGAATATTTATAGGCAATTAAAAATGTCTGAGAAGAGCTCCTCTGAACAGGCAGTATATATTGGGAGTCTATTTTTATTTATATATGTAGATGTAGAGTGTATATATACACAGTAGTAGGTGCACAGTGCCTGCTGCTCTTTCCTCACAGCGTTTCCAGCGAGAAGAAGCACCTGCTGGTATCGTCTTAGTCCATTGCAATGCACCCCAAGCAGGACTCGAACCCCAGGCCAGTCAGAGAGCGGGCACAGGGCAAACCCACCGCGCCACCTTCATAAATTTACATTTGTTATTAAATATCCTCTCCAAAGTGACATACAAGTTACTGTGGCAAAAGTGCATTTCACCAACAGAGAGAGGCTCAAAGTACAGCCACTTAGTCCAATACCTCCATAAGCAGCATATTTTACACAAATAGCTTCATATGGAATTGGTAGCGAGTACAGTACTCTATATGTAGTCATAATAATGTAATGCAAGTTTATGGGTGTATGTTGTAGGAGATCAGGAGAGAAGTGACATGAGCAATGAGGTGCTGGTAGTGCAGTGGTTTGAGCTGCTGTCTTTAGACCCAAAGGTTGCAGGTTTCAGTCCCGCCTCCAGCTGTAGTACCATTGAGCATTGTACTTAGCCTAAATTGCTCCAGTAAATTTACTCAGCTGTATAAATGGGTAAATAACTGTAAGTATCTTAACATTGTAAGTTGCTTTGGAGAAAAGCATCAGATAAACGAGATGTGTTTCAGGGCCTTTCTGAAATGTTGAGGGATTCAGCAGCTCTGAGGGATGGAGGGCACTCATGCCCAGAGTCCCACTCTGCTGATCCCCTTACAACTGAAAAAAACAGATTATAAAATGCAACATAAGTCATTTTTCTAAATTCACAACTGCAAACTGGCAGGATGCACAGTAAGCGGTGTGTACAAGCGTTACAGATCATTTCCTTTTAATCTCGTGAAAGTGAAACATCATAAATTTAGCTTCTTGACTGAAACCAATTCTGATATCTAGATTTCAATTTCACATGAAAGAGTTGGCTGATCTTCTGACAAAGGCCTAACCGCATGTCAGCTGTGTGTGTGTGTGTGTGTGTGTGTGTGTGTGTGTGTATTTGCAGCCCGCATGAGACAGTCAGGTTTAATCATCTCCTTTCCTCATAAATAAACAATATGATATTTAATAATGAGGGGGTGTGGTGGCACAGCGGGCACATCTGGGGTTCGAGTCCTGCTTGGGGTGCCCTGCGACGGACTGGCGTCCCGTCCTGGGTGTGTCCCCCCCCCTCCGGCCCCACGCCCTGTGTTGCCGGGTTACGCTCCAGTTCACCGTGACCCGGCCCGGGACAAGTGGTTTCAGCCAATATGTGTGTGTGATATACAATAACCTGTATTACATGATAACCTCAATAAAAAGTGTCAACGTACAGATCAGGCTGGTGTTCCAATTCTCTCTCAAGCTTTTGGACAGAAGAAAAACATCTAGCGCTCTGACACACTAAATATCTCAGAATTTACCCATCTGGTCCATTTACCCTCTAAATACCTCTCCACGACATACGGCTGCACCATCTAACTATGTTGCGCTGCCCACATCTGAGTCTTATTCAGATCCGCTCCAGTTGGTGAAATGTTTCATTATTTGGTTATTTTTTGTCCAAACAGCAAACAATTTTACCTTGCTTTCATATTTTAAGCAGAATAACATTTTAGTTTTCTGCCATTCATGGCCAACTCATCTGATTGGCAATTTGCTGATTAGGGCCAGTTACTCCACAACCTACCAACACCGCTGATCTGGGGGCAACAATCCACTGAGCCCCTGCTGTCCATTGGGTCTTGACCATATGGCAGACCGTTCACCGGCAGAACTGTACTGTATATCTATTCAATAATGTAATACAAAAGACATGCAAACATATCGACCGTAAATTGGTCAATAATGTCGTTCAAAATTGAAAATGCTAGAATTAAATGCAAAAACACACACAGGTTGGTACTTTACAAAATTACTGGCCTTCGATTCACGGCAGGTCACGGACTTCATAAATTACCTTGGGCTGACTTTACAGGGTAAAAGAATGCCAAACATATATTGAAAAAAAAAAAGAACCCATTATAAAGTCAAATGCGTGACACAATAAATGCGCTTGAATAAATCTGCGACAAAACCGTAGCTGTAAAAGCAGAATAAAAATCAGCCGTGAAAAGTGTGACGCAAATGAATAAAATGTGCAAAATTTCCTGTGCAGAAGGAAGGCCATTGTTCGAGCGCGTCGAGGAGAATGGCGAAGGAAGGCGTCTTATTTTACTCGATTTCCTGTGTTTAAAAAAAAGTCATAATTCCTCGCGTTTTCTTTCCCACCACTGTTGATAAACACACTTTCTCCGAAGCACAGAGCAGCGCAGCACGATGAGAAGCCGAGAACTCTTTACTGCGGCACGTTGAAGTGAGTAACATTTAACGAAGGACCCAATAAAAATGAAACGACGCTGCGTTGTGTTTATTTTGTTGTGACCTTAACGTGCCACATTGCGAATTGGTCCTAATTGAGCCCGAGAAATGTTTATAAAGGGACCGTGTCGCACTTAAGTAATAAATCAGTGCTTTTAGAGCCGTGTTTGAACGCGACCACTCTACTGTCGGTAAACGCCGGGCGAGAACGAGCCGCTCCGGCTCCTTCCTCGCGCTCGCAGACGAGAGGCCTCCCGCGGTGCCCTCGTCCAGGTCGGTGCCAACGCTGCCGTGACATCACGGCGCTGGAGGCACGGTGCCCGGCCCCCGGGGAGCGCCGAGTGCCCCGAGGCCTCGCGCGAACCTGCCGAAGTCCCACGGACCGCAGGAGACGAACCACATCGCGGTAAATCATTCCAGCTGATCCCCAGCACGGCCTTCTGGGAGCGCCTCTCTCACCTGGCGCAGGTGGAACCTGGGGACAGCCGGTGGTGTAGCAGTTAGACCAGCTGCTACATTTGGACCCAAAGGTTGTGTGTTTATTTATTTAGCAGACACTTCCCTCAAAAGTGACTTCCACTGAACTCTATGTAGCATTATCAGCCCACACACCTTATTCACCAAGGTAACTTACACTGCTGCATACACTAGATCACTCATCCATACATCAGTGATGTCATTATACACTTATTCATTTAGCAGACACTTCTATCCAAAGCAACTTACAATTATTTACGCATTCAAACAGCTGGATAATTTTACTGGAGCAACTGAGGGTAAGTACCTTGCTTACAGGTAATACAGCTAGAGGTGGGATTCAAACCTGTGACTTTTGGGTGCAAAGGCAGCAGCTCTAACCACTATACTACCAGCTGTCTCCAAATTAGAGGCATAGTGACTTAATTAAGTCTAATTAAACAGACATCAACAGCACACAGTTGGTAATGTAGTGATTAGAGCCGCTGCCTTTGAACCCAAAGATCGCAGGTTCAAATCCCACCTCTTGTTGTAGTACCCTTGGGGAAGGCGCGCGCACACACACACACACACACACACACACACACACACACACACACACACACACACACACATTTTCAGAACCGCTTGTCCCATACGGGGTCGCGGGGAATCAGAGCCTACCTGGCAACACAGGGCGTAAGGCCGGAGGGAGGGGGGACACACCCAGGACGGGACACCAGTCCGTCGCAAGGCACCCCAAGCGGGACTCGAACCCCAGACCCACCGGAGAGCAGGACCCGGTTCAACCCACTGCGCCACTGCGCCACCGCGCCCCCCACAATAATAATACAATAAATGGAAAAATGCACAAAATGTAGGCAGCCAGCTGCCGCTGTGCAGTCAGTTCACACACTGCTCACTCCCGCCTGTGTGAGAAGTAGTTTGCAAACCTTGAACTTTTAGAGCGAAGCAGTGCGTTGGGCTGAACGCTGCACTGCACAGAAGGTGCCAACTTTACTGATAAAATCCAGGGAATGAACTCAAAAACAGCTGGGAGTGGCTCATATATTACATATAGGGGTATAGTGGGCATGAGGGGGTCAAAAGGTCACACACCTGTGGGGGGCACAGGGGGGGTGCACTGTACATGAGTCTTTTTGCAGCAGCAAAGTACTGGAGTGTAAAAGTCTATCCCTGTAAGTCACACACACACACAGAGTCCAAAACCACTTGTCCCATGCAGGGTTGCAGGGAGCCGGAGCCTAACCCGGCAACACAGGGCACAAGGCCGGAGGGGGTGGGGACACACCCAGTACGGGACGCCAGTCCATCGCAAGGCACCCCAAGCGGGACTCGAACCCCAAACCCACCAGAGAGCAGGACCCGGTCCAACCCACTGCACCGCTGTGCCTCCCTTATAACGGTATTAGCTTAATAATAATAATAATAATAATAATGAGTACATCTGCCACCTGGAAAATCTATATTAAAACTGGTAATATTTACTTTAGAAATACCTATAAGTAATATGAGATTTTTCTCTGAGATGCTGCAGAGATGTTTCCTGAATATCAGAATTTGATGCACATTTCAGCTCTGCCTCTACAATGACCTCAACAACCGGAGATCACTAGATGAACCCCACCGTGGAGAAGGTCCATTCTCGCACCCGTGCTCACACACACACACACACACACACACACACACACACACACACACACACACACACACTCTCATTCTGAAATACACCATATGATGTGTTTTTCAAAATATGATGAGCTCCAATTCACCATGCTTTTATGACCGGTTCACCTCCCTGGGTCTACGTGAAGAATGTTCCACAAAGACCTCTGAAGATCTGAGTCCATCTGTAGCTACTTCTGCTGAGACCCACCAAGAGTATTTAACCAGCTGGTTTGGTTAAACTAGTTGTTAGCTCAGCTAGTTGCTATTTGTGTTACTGTTTCCATTCCTTTCGAAACCCAGAGAGAAACAGAAACAGGGTACAGGTGACCGTGCAGATGGTGATGTTTACCACAAAGCTTCCAATCAGGAACCCAGTGTATCCCCAAGAGTATTGGCTGTGGAAGCCACCGAGAAGTTCTGCATCAAGGTCCATCAGCGAAACTGCGTTTGTAGTAACAAAGGTTCTGCATTTAAAATCCTAAATAATTATTAAGGTAGAGAAACATGCTAAGTGTAAAAGTACAAGTTATACAAATGGAGTCATACTGTCTTTGTGTCATAATTAAGATGAGTTTTGGTTCGAATCCCTTCATGCCGTGGGGGGCGTTTATCATTGCCTGTGCTTCCAGTTTAAAGAAATTTTAAAACAGTTTTAAAACACTGTGCTTCCTGGGCACACAGTGCGCCAGCAGATGGCGCAGTGGTTAGGGATTTAGCCTCACGCTTCAATCCACACCCTTGCTGTGGAACTATATGCAGTTGCTTGCAGGGAATGGACGCAGTAAAATACCCTGCTGGAAAAATTTACCATGGGACGAATGCCTTAAAGCCATAGATATTGAAGAAGACAAGACGGAGATTGAGAAAATGGGGCTACGGTTCAATCTGTAGAAGACAAAAATCATGACAACTGGAGCAGCAGAAAGCTTTACTGTTGACAGTGAAGACACTGAAGTCACTGCCAGCTTCTGCTTTTCGGGGTCAACGATCAACAATGAGGGAAGGAGTAGTGAAGAGACGCTTGGCAGAGCGGCAGTGAAAGATCTGGAAAAGGTCCTGTGATGTGCAGATGTTTCCTCAAGAATGAAGATGAGAATTGTTCTGCACTGATGTGAAAACTGGATACTGGAAAAGCTGAACGGGAAAAAACATGAGCTCCTATTGGACGTAGTGGACTTGGACTGTGGTGTTGGAGTAGAGCTGGACACCATGGACAGCCAGAAAAAGTAACAGATGGATGTTGGGTCAAGTCAGGCCAGTATTGTCTTTAGAAACACAAATGATGACACTGAGGTTCCCTTGCTTTGGACACATCAATGAGAAGGCTGGATTTTCTCAAAAAGAAGGTGATGAAGAAAACATTGGAGAAGGAGGACAAGCAACAACCAGCTAAACTCTTGAAACACTAAAGACAGAAATGGACGGAATGGGGGACACCATTTATGTGGTGCCGTTGAGTCAATCTTGACTTGATGGCACTTACCCTAAGTTGGTCAATAATTTATGAAGTGGCTAATCATCTAAAATTGTCCATAACCCCTGTTTTTGCAGTAGCTTGACTTGATGGTCTTTAAGATGTAGTTTTCTTGCCTTCTTTACAGTTTTCTCAACTCTTGTTTCTCGTGCACTTCTACAAAGAGCTGGAGAACATCAGACTGATCAGACACTCCGAACAGCTAGTCACTAGTGGTGAGCTAGCCTTGCCACGAAGATCGCAGGTTCGAATTCCATCTCCAGGCAGTTGTAGTTGTAGTACCCGTGCCCTGATCTCAAGCCGGTAATTACCCTGAATCGATACGGTAATAAAAAAAATGCTGCTGTAGATGGGTAAATCAGTGCACGTCGCTAACAGTGACATTTGGGCAAAGGTGTCGGACAGATCACTGTTAACACTGCGGTTACGAAACTTCAAAGGCGTCCGCGAGGATGAGCGTTTCTCGCGACACACACTTGCCGTGCAGGAAGCCGCACCGTAACACTGTTCCGTGTTCTGCGCAGTCTGCCGCGCGCGCACGCGCGCACGCACGCACTCACTCACTCAGGACGCGCGACGGAAGCGGGAGAAGAGCAGCAGGAGCAACAGCAGAATGGCCTCGTGCGCTCGCGTGCTCTCGCGCTGCCTCGCGCTCTACTGCGCGCTGCTCCTGGGCTGCGCGCGCTGCGAGGACGACGATGGCGGCGAGGACGACGAGCACAGCAGGCACACGTACACGGTGGAGATGTTCAAGAGCGCCGTGCCCACGGCCCCGCACTTCGTCATGTTCTACGCGCCCTGGTTGGTACTAACGGCCCCCCCCGGGCGGGCGGCTCCTCGCCTCGGTCCGCCGCCGCGTTCTTCTCGTTTAGACTCTCTCTCTCTCTGCCGTGAGTGAGCGAGGTGGCCGCGTTTACGCCGTTAGCATCGTTAGCTGCGCGGCTAGCTTCGTCTCCAAGCGGTTGTGTCCGAAGCAGCTTTTCGCTGCGAAAAATGCACATACGAGTGAGTGAGTGAGTGTGTGTGCGTGCGTGCGTGTGTGTGTGTGTGGGGTACGCTGTTCAAAGTTTCTTAAGACGGTAGACCTGCGCTCGCGAGTAACTGTAACACAACGACGACGGACGAGTCGAGGGAAAACGTCGCCGCCGGCCTTTCAAAGTGTTAGAAATTTATTTAGCACCGTCTTTCAGTTGCTTAATTTTATAAGCTCGTGCGTTAAGTTTCTTGAGTGTAGAGCGCCAGGTAGAACGGGCAGAATGAGAGAACTGAAAATGCTCGGACCGGGACCGTGTCCCGCCGGGGCTGCCGCTGACGTGGCGAAGAGTGACGTCACCGGCGGTCGTAACGTGGATACGGTTTGAATCAATGGAGTGTGAATGTGGGGTGGCACGAGTATATGGATGTAGTACGAGTGGGATATATATAGTGTGAATATATATATTGTGGGTGGGTGTAGTACGAATCGAATGTGGTATAAACATGGTGTGGACTGGATGTGAGTACAGTCTGAGAGATGGAGGGTGAATACAGTGAAGGAGTGTATGGTGTAAATGTCTCATTATGATTATGTGTAAACTGATATTAAAGTTAACCAGTGAGCGATCCAGTTGGTTCGCTGGCTGCAGGTTCGGTTCCCACCTCTGGCCGTAGTACTCACGAGCAAGGAACTTACCCTAAAATTGCTCAGGTACAAATTACCCAGCTGTAATGGGTAAGTAATTATAAGTAGCTTAACATTGTAAGTCACTTTGGAGAAAAAGCATCAGCTAAATGAATAAATGTAACTGTCACCTGTCCATGGGTTTTGACTTCTTCATTCAGCTTTTATTCTTTAACCACTCATTTTCCTGCACTACAGAATTAACTCTTGCTGTGCTCATAGATGGTAATTATATTTAAAAGCCAGACTTAATAGTCATAAACGTAATTTGTGACTCAACTGAACCCAGTATTCTTGAAATTGTACTTTGGGGCTATGCTGTGGTTATTGGCATGAACAAATAAGTTATGCATGTATGGCTATAATTCATGGATGTTTGAATGCATCACCCTAGATGATCCAGAATTTTCCCTAGTTTGCATTCCTTGAAATGTAGGGCGTGAGACCGCCCTCAGTCTTCTGTGTGTGCAGTGGTTAATGTCGTTGTGCATCGCTTGTCCAGGTGTGGTCATTGCCAGAGGCTCCAGGGCACATGGAACCAACTGGCGGATAAATACAACAACATGGAGTCGCCAGCTGTCTACGTGGTCAAGGTGGACTGCACCAAGGACACCAAGTTCTGCTCTGACCACGGCGTCAGGGGCTACCCGACGTGAGTGCGCCCGCTGGACCCCATTCTGTCTTCTGTCCGGGATGAGCCGCTTTTCCATAAGGGGAAGTGAATTCTGGAAAACGGTCGTCTTGGTAAAAATTTCAGAGCCCGGTGAGCTCTGACTTTTTTTTTAAAATTAATTTTATTTATTTATTAAACAGCCCAAGTGACTAGTCTTGTTAAGAGGCCTTTAGACATTTGACCATGTGAAAGAAGCAGGTTCCCAACCTACTGCGTATACTGTATACTCTCCAGCTCCTCTCCCCTTTGATTCCCTTGTGATGATACACATTATGTCTTGTCATTGTATACATTGTGTAGTCTTAAATAAAGCAGTATAGGTAGAATTTTCTTAGCATTTTGAACATACCCTCAAAAGTACCACACAGTAGGAGGAGATGTTTGACTTCATGCTCTGTTGGAAAAGCTGAAAGGAGGTGGCGTAGAACTTCCAGCTTGCGAACATGGGCCTACAGTTAAATCTGAAGGCAGCCCACTCCTTTACTTTGTTTTGAGCAATTACGCCTTGTGTCTGTTTGCAGGGAAGAGCTGGTGTGAATCAAGGTGCATCACAGTCTGATCAGATGCCAAAAGTTTTCGATTTTCTGAGCTGTACTGTTTTCACACTCGACACACTGTGGAATTATTGGTGTTGCCTTGTTTTTGTGTGTTTAAAAAAAAAAAAAAAAAAAAAAACCCACATCACTATCTGTCTGCTGGGTGTTGCAGCTTCATTTGTACCCACCTGGAGAGTTCTGGCGTGACCGTTCGCAGCAGTTAGACACCTGTTATCAATGAACACGCACGCAGGGGATGTTACTGTTAACATCGGCATGTTCTTCTGAGCAGCATCTGAGAAATATTCAGTTTTGTGTTGACATATTTGTAAAGTATTGTGATGGAAAGCGGAGCTCTGGGTTTATGGCGTACTTATGGAAGTGGACCCTGCTCGTTCTCAGGTTTTACCTTCTAACTACAAAACAAATTTAATATTTCAATGTTTTGCATTTCTTTGCCACTCTATGGCAAATATTTGTCGTCATTTTCCATCTGGTGATAAGTTGTTTAATGAACTACCATTAAGAGTAGAGCCAAATGGAGGCAGCATTACACTTTTAAATGTTGTTTTTCTTAGTCATTCTCTCAGTGCAGTGACATATTGAAATACTCTTTGGTATGTAATTAATATGGTAACTAATGGTACTTTAGACTTTTTACACAGAATCTTCTTTGTGGTAATAGAAAGGTACTTGTATTTAAACATTTGTACTATAACAGTCCAGAGTAAATGGCATAAATGAGTGTGTTTGTTTATACAAGTGGATGTTTTAGCAGTGCGTTTCTGCTGTCTTCGTAGTCTGAAGCTCTTCAGACCTGAACAGGAGTCAGTCAAGTACCAGGGATCTCGGGACCTGGAGTCGCTCGAGTCTTGGATGCTCAAGATGCTGGATGAGGACCCTTCTGTAAGCGACCGTCACCTTGTGGCACGGGATGAGCGCTCTTCTACTGGCTTTCATTATTCTTCTTAAACTTTGGTCAAATTATTCAGAATGTATCTGCAGCACATCTGAATTCTCCTTGTAAATTATGTAGTTAAAGTGGAAAATGGAGCTTCTTAGTAATACTGTTGCTCAGCGTTGGGAGTGACGACTACCAGTGGCTGTTTTTTCATGCAACGCTGCATCTCTGTGCCTTTTCAGGAGCCTGAGAGCGAACTGGAGCCACCCAAGGCCCCCGAGCCAAAGCAGGGCATGTATGAGCTCACTGGCACCAACTTCAAGGCCCATGTTGCCAAAGGTACCGTGCTGGTGTCCCTTCACATTGTTACTCGCGCACAGATTTAAACTGCCCTGCTGGTAAGGCCATTAGGGTAATACTTCATCACTTCTACACAGCTTTATTTGGCACAGCTGGACCTTTTTTTAAAAAAAAAAAAAAAAAAAATTAATTTTTTTCCCTCCATCCATCAAGCGCTATGAATATGTCTTTGTAACTGCGCCATTTGCTTTGAGGGTCATTTCTTCTCCCAGTGACCCGACGTCACCGGTACAAGTCGAGCGGGACAAGATTCGATTAATGTTGGAGCTTCTCCTGACGTTACCTTGTTTCTCCTGTTATCGTTTATCATGCTGAGTCAAGTTCTGTCACAGAGGAATGCCCGATGATTGGATGTTGTTTCGGACTCCGTTATTTCTAAAGAAACAACTTGTTCGTGTTTGAGGGGCAGCTGCTGTCTTTGGCCCCAGAGGTTGCAGGTTCAAATCTCACCTGTGGCTGTAGTACCTTTGACCAAGGTACTTACCCTAAATTGCACCAGTAAAAATTACCCATCTGTACAAATGGGTAAGTAATTATAGCTAGATTACCATTGTAAGTTGCTTTGAAGAAATTTGTGAGCTAAATGAATGTTATTTTGGCGCAAATGTAGTAGAAGCAATAATGTAATCAATGCGAGTCGTTTAGGGTAAGAAGAGTTTAGTCTTTTTCACGTTGGTAAGTTTAACCCAAAGCAGCCACACCTTTAACTCGCATGCGAGTTGCACAGTACTTTTCCCGCAGTGTGTAATTACGACATATGTGTGTATTTTCCTGGTTAAACTGTTTTTCTTCCCCGTGTTGGTCTTGCCTGCTAACCCCATTCCTCTCCCGAACGTCAAAGTGGGGAAACTGTTCTGAGAAGAAACAGCTATGGGTTAATGTAAAGAGGCGACGCACTGCTGGTTTAGTGCATGTCATTCTTTGGGGTGGGCTCTGCACCTAGAGCGAGCATAGAGGATTCCTAAATTGTCATTTGCCTCAGTTAACTGTGTGTGTGTGTGTCTCTTTGTGTGTTGGTGTTGTCCTGTTCACAGCATTCTGTATGCCTGCCGTGCCCCACATTTAAAAATAGCACTGAAATTACAGTTTTGATTGAAACCTTCAGCCTTATGGGCCAGAGCAGTGCAGAGCTGGCGATTTACTGTAAAATAAGGGTACAGGGCTGTGCTGTGACTGCAGCTTCTCGTCACATCACTCATTTCACAGTGCGTTCTCTCTTTGGCATTTTACTACTCATTTAAAAACCGGAATTTTTCACTGCATAAAATTTAGCATCACTGAAGTCTGTGCTTTTTCATATGGCCACGTTAAGTTTTTTACCCCCTCACTGTGTTGCGCACAGGACTCCACTTTGTCAAGTTCTTCGCCCCTTGGTGCGGTCACTGCAAGGCCATGGCTCCTGCCTGGGAGCAGTTGGCCACTTCGTTTGAGCACTCTGACACGGTGAAGATCGGCAAGGTGGGTTCTTGCAGGCGGCGCTGAACACGAGGCCTTCGTCCAGCTAGACACTAGTGTAAATTACCTGGATGTGGAGCCCTTAGACAGCACATGGCTGCTGACCGGGATCTCCCTCAAGTTGTGTTGGCAAACGTACAGTTTAAACTGGACAGTAGTAAGACCTTCCGAGGAAGCGTTCATGACTTTTGACTTGCTAACCGTAAAGCACTGTGTGTGTGTGTTTATGCAAAATGGTGTGGTGGATTTATGTTTTTTGAGAAGTTTGGTTTTGCCCGTTTGCATATTTGTGCTGATGAATACTTTACTCTGTTCTTACCAAGTGAGCCAACAAGTAGTGTGTAACATTGCACCTGCATTTGTGTGACAGGTGGATTGCACGCAGCACTATGAGGTCTGCTCCGAAAACCAAGTGCGCGGATATCCTACTTTACTGTTCTTCAAGGATGGAGAGAAAGTAAGGAGTGTGTGTGTGGGTGTGTGTGTGTGTGAGAGCGAGTGAAAGTGGGTCCTTGCTGAACTTCAGTTTGTGTCCTGTTATGACCATCAGAATAAGTGATGAGTGGTGATGACCCTTATGTTTTGTCATTTTGTAGCCAAGCTTTTTTTCCCTCAGGTGGAGAAAGTGATTTAGATTTTCGAACTGTAGTAATCTGAAAAGTAATTTTGTGGAATAAAAAAAAAAAAAAACCACACATCCTGTTGTGCATTGCCGTGGAGCTTTTGGAAGTTGACCGTCAGTGCTCTCCTGCAGGTGGACCAGTACCGCGGTAAGCGGGACCTCGACTCCCTGAAGGAGTTTGTGGACAACCAGGTGAAGGTGATACCTGACGTGGTGGATGAGCCGCAGGCTGAGAAGGTGATGCCACCCACCGAGGAGCCTGCTGAAGAGCAGGTAGGAGTGTGTCCGTGTGTGTGTGTGTGTGTGTGTGTGTGTGTGTGTGTCCCCGTCTGTGTCCTTTGTTAACTTGCGTAGGTGTTTTGTGTTAGATGTTTTGAAGGAAGTGAACATATAGTGGAAATAACTCAATTTTTCTGTCACTCTTGCATAGTTCTGTACATCGTCGTGAACGAGCGCAGAAAGCGCTCAGGTCACACACTTCCCCCAAACAGTCCGCCTCGTCAAAAGGACAGACATAGCAATTGTGGGAAAGCCGCCTATTTCCTCCCGCTGATGTAAATTCCCTAAAAATGAGACGTCTGTGAAGCTGGTGACGTCATGTTACACGGCCTAACCTTTAACAAAAAATGTAAATTACAGAAATGGAAGCGGAGAAGATGGACCAAAATTCCCTGAACGGTTATAAATGCTGCCTGTCTCAGTGACGCTCTGGAGACTGCCTTGATTTGTTTTATTTTACTATGCAGTGCATCTGAAAGGGTTTTACTGTCCCTCCACAGTCCAGAGTCATTGTCCTCAGCGAGAGCAACTTTGATGACACGGTGGCCAAAGGGCTGACTTTCGTCAAATTTTACGCCCCCTGGTAAGAATTTCTTTCTACTTTGAGTCAGTTTTTAGTATTTTATCACCACTTGCTGGAGTTACAAGTGACAGTGCACACAGAATCCTTTCCTACTTTTCTCCCTGAGTTTGAACAGTGTCGCACTTTGCATTAACCTTTAACTCAGATGGGTGTCGCGTTGGCCACGTGGGGCTCAGTGTCACATGTCCGTTTGCCCAGGTGTGGCCACTGTAAAAACCTTGCTCCAACCTGGGAAGATCTGGCCAGCAAGGAGTTTCCGGGGCTCATGGACGTGAAGATAGCCAAGGTGGACTGCACCGTGGAGCGCTCTCTCTGCAACCGCTTTTCCGTGAGTCCCTCCAGCCCTCGTTCTGCCATGAATGTTGCGTACACGCGCACACGCTGCATGCGGCCTGCTTGTCCTCAGGGTATTTCCTGCTGCAATCAGGAGGAGGCTGTATATGTTTATATATGTCATTTAAGTCATCCTTTAGGGTGATAAACCTAGTAGTTTCATAACTTTCCAGTTGTATTTTGAGTTATTAAATGTAACACCAGTAAAGTTGTCTCCGTAGGGCATCCACAGCACAGGCTTAGTTCAGCTGTGCGGCACCTGAGCACCTGCACAGGAATGACATCGGTTTGATGTGTTGCAGGTGCATGGCTACCCCACCCTGCTGATGTTCCGGGCAGGGCAGCAGGGGGAGGAGCACAATGGTGGGCGGGATCTTGAGAGTTTGCACAGCTTCGTGATGAAGCAAGCCAGGGACGAGCTGTAAAACTCACCTACCATCCCACACCTCTTGTCTCCGCTCTCCGGCCACTTTGAATCAGCCCCCAGAGGGCGCTCTCTTAATCATTTTACACCAAACCAGGAGAGGGACTATTTTAATAACTCTGTGACCAAAAACACAACACAAATAGTGGTCTGATTCCATGATCATAATTGCTTTGTTTTTTAAATGTGAATGTATTAAATTTAGTTTCAGTTCATGTCCTCTTGGTGTGGAGCAGTGGCTCTTGACTACACTCCAATCACAAGTGACTGACAGCCACTGCGGTTCTCTCTCTGTCATAGAGACATTTTTGCACAAGACCAGTTAATCCCACACTGAAAAACACCTCGCAGCTGGCAGAACTGTGCCTTTAGTCTCGGAACCCCAACCCATTTCTAAATTTCCACCTAGAAATTGGAAAAAATACCCTCGGTTATAAAACAAATGCATATTACGAGCCATCAGCGTTACTGTATTAATGTTAATGTGTGACTGGCATTAGCTGATGTTGAGTGTTAAGTTAATGTTTTAATCCATGCCAGCGATGGTCTAACTTAACCCTCAGGGATGTATAATTTTTGGAGGTGATGGGAGATTTGGTCTTTGCCATATGCTGACTGCTATCATGCTCACTTTTTTCCTGTAGTTACCTCACCATTGCTGTACAGGTTCTAACCCTTGGAAGGATAAAGGGTTTCCTCACATGGACTGTAGCCGTGGAGGTTCCATTAACAACCACCTTGTTGACCTTTTAGAACTCGTGTAACCCACACTTGATTTTTATTGGCTTTACTTTTGTTTACTCTGCCCTTTTTAATCGTAAACTAAGCACCGCTTGCTTCATAGTTTGTTTGCCTCCTGGTTTCCATATCGGGCCAAATGTTACCCTGTAAGTCGCCTTGGACAAAATGTTGGCTAACAAAGATGGTAAGTGGTGTGTAAAGTCTGTGGGGAAGCCCTGGAATAGTTTACTTACATGTGGCTGGTCACTGTTCCCATATTTCCATCACAGCATCACTGGCAGGTGGTGCTGCTTGAGTGTCACCTGTTTTTTTTAATACTCTGTCTTTTGATTCACCACTTGGAGCCCCAAGCTCCACTTAAAGCTGCTGACTTTATGGCAAATATGCGCAGCCACCTGTTTTCATAGTCCTTTACTGTTGCTTCTTCCCATCTACTTCCCCTCTACCTCCAGCAGCCATACTTGTAATACAGATGTAAGGCCTGTTATTGACATGCGCACAGCCTGTCTGTGGAACATTTTTTCATTTCTCACTTCCGATTGAGGCCGGGGGGGATCCGTGCTTGGTCACATGTGGCACGTGTGTCTTGGAAGTAGGTAGTTTATTGTGGGATGCTGTCATCTTTAACTCAGGCTGTGAAATGTCATTGTAATTCTTGCTTGACAAACTGTCAGAAGATACGGGTGTCAAATGTGCCCACAGCGGTGGAGCTGTAGACAATTCAGATACACAGGAATAACTGAGTGTGTCAGTGTGTAACCAGCGGACCCCCCACTTACACTCATTATTTGGTACCTGTTTGGTTCACTTCTGAACACCTCATCCCCCAGATCACTGTAGTATGGTACTATAGTAATTCTTGACTGCTCCTTTGCTTACTTACCTACTGCCAGCTCAGAGGGTAATCCTGCAATCTTTTACTCATACTTTGCATTCTTGAGCATCTTCCTGTATTTCAGTTTACACTCCCTCAATTAAAGGACACAAATGGACAGGAAACAACTTAATGTCAGTAAAATATTTATGAATAGCACATGGTGTAGACAGACTCCAGTGAAGAAAAGCAGTATTTTTATGAGTGGGTTGTACACACTGCCCATGATCTTTTTTTTGTACTAGAAAAATGGCAACAATAACAGAAAACTGTTAACATGGATTTCTGAAAAATTCAATAAAATTTTCTTTTCCAAAAAATAGTGTTGTTCTTTAAGTTGGCATGTGATTATGTGCAATAAATAATATGAAAAATGTACAAGTATTTACATGTTGAATTCTTAACATGATTCAAAAAATAAACAGCAGCTTATGGAGGTATTAAGTCAAATTGCTAATAGTTTAGGTAAAATGGGCATTTCATTTTTCCTATAAAAACACATTTGCATGGAATGCTTAAGTATGTCGGAAAATATTTGTTCCAACCTGAAACAGTTTGCCACTCTAATAATACAGTATGGTTCTAAAATGGCAGTTTGAACACTTTATACTTACACACTTGTGTAGCCATTTCTGTCTCATTTTAATTCTGCGATATTGTTGATAATGAACTCCTCTGCAACTCAGAACACACAGATTGCAAGCTCTTAGCACTTTGTAGTATACCTACTGCACTTTGCAGTGATACACTGTTTAATTTAGTCCAGCAGATTTCCATGTTAAGATCAATCTTTGGTTAGTCAAATATAAGAAGGAAAGTAGTTGGGTTAATGCTTTTTTCAACACTTTATATGTATTTTCAGTGATATCTGACTACATTTCCCCTACAGCACTGTGTGGTTCCAATTTGTTTTGAGAGTTAATGCTGAATTCAGACCACGATCTCAGCTTGTTTTTAAAAACAAGGTTGGCACGGCTATTGCTCAGAACAACGAGACGGCGCCATAGCTTGGTCTCGTCCACAGAGGACAGTTTAAAAAGCAGCATGTTTCTGTGCTCTTCCACAGTCCGCTGTTTCCTCAGTCACTGTGGTGAAGGGAGAGTTGGCCGAAGGCCACACCCCCAGGTGTCCTGCAAGAACCACATTTCACCTGCGGAGCACTGCGGTGCCCAGGCATCAGTGGCAGCCACACGCGCGTACCACCATGTTCTTGTACTTCTTCAAGATCACGTTGGAGTTGTCATCAAAGTAGAGGACAGAGATGGCATGCAGTTTGGTGGGGGCACAGCAGGGCTTGGGGACATTCTCTGGGTTCATGAGATGTACCTATAAAAGGAGCCACAACATGAATGAACTTTAAATGAAGGGCTAGTGAATAAAGACAGTGGACTGGTTTTCCACACAGAGATTAAGCTTAGTCTTACACTGAAAATTATTTTAAACTAGCGAGACTCTTGCAGCGCACTCCACACAGTGCCTGGTCTAGGCCATGCAGATATTCTGCCTGGACTACTGCAACTCCATTCTGTCTGGGGTTCCAGCCTCCACCATTAAGATCTCCAGCTGACACAGAATATCACGGTATGAGTTGTGTTTGACCTAATAAAGCATTCCCATAGATCTTTCCTCCTCTTCTCCCTCCGCTGGCTTCCTATAGCTACCTGCATCAAGTTCAATGCTCTGGTTACAGCCTACAAGATGGTCAAAGGATCTGCACCCAATACCTACAGGAAGTGATTCCTTCCTACACCTCCAGCGGTACTGCTACGTTCCTCCACCTTTCACCCTTTGGTGGCCCCACTCACAAGGGGTCCAAAATCAGATTCCCAGAGGTTCTCTGCTTTCACTCCACTGTGATGGAATAAGTTCCCTCTGTCCCTCAGAGCGACTGAATGCCTTTGAACATTCAGGAAGGGTCTCAACTCATGTCTTTCAGACCCACTTCTCGCCTGATAGCTACATAGATGAGTCCAACACCATCTGAAATACATATTTGCTATCTGAATGTCACTTCCATAGGCAGCTACTTGAGTGATGTGAACCAGCATTGTGGTGGTATCAGACAAGCCATAACAATTCTGCGTCTGTGTGTACAGCTCTTCATCTGCAGTTGATGCACTTTGGTTTTGCTCTCAATTGTACATCACTTTAGAGAAAAGCCACCTGACAAATGACTAAATGTACATGTAATGTAAACACACACACAATGTAAACGTAAACTTCATTTAGTTAGACTGAATGTCTGTCTGGAAAACCAGGCCACTGATTTGCAAGTAACAGCTTCTCAGGAAGTGATGATACATCTTTCACAGAAGAGAATGCAAATGTGAATGTAGAAGGAAAGGCCCCATGCAACATGAATGTAACATAAATTACTTTGTCAAAGTATTCAATATAAACATGCTCTGGATAAAGCCATCTGTTAATCAGTGAAATTAACACAACCTTTCTTCCCTTGAAGTGTTTGGAACAGAGACTGTAAAGAGACAAGGCCAACAGCACACTGAAGTCCACATAAACCAATGGCCTGTGACCAACAGATTGCTGGTTAAAATCCCATTGTAGGAAACTGCTATTTCACTCTAGAAATACTTGTGTAAAATACTCAGCTGAATAAACAGATGAAAAGTACAAAACAGAGCTATGAAAGCCTTTTTATAAAGGTATGTTTCACCTAAACAGCTAAGTGCAGCACTCACCAGGGTCTGCACGATGGCATGGTTGGTGGCATTCATGTGTGCATTGAGTGGGAAGGAGCACTCTCCATCACAGTAGTTGGCAGCGTAGCCCTCTGGCGCGATGATCCAGTCCTACAGCAACATGGGAGTAGCAGTTCCTAGATTAAAGCGCAGCAGTTCCTAGATTAAAGCGCAGCAGTTCCTAGATTAAAGCGCACCACTTGGAACGCAGTGACACCCAGATGTGTTCCTTTCACCAGGCGCCTCCATCTGCCCAGTGATTGGCGGTTTTTTCTGTTTTTTTAATTATTTCTAACAGCCTTTCAAATGAAACATCTTTGGTGTCTTCTGAGTGACCTCAGAATTAATAAGCAGTCACAAGGAGGGAAAAAAACAAGAGCTATGCATCTGTGCACCTGCGAACAGCAGAGCTTTCCATTTTCAAAACATCCCCTGGATCCATTATAAACAAGCTGTATTATGTTATTTTTGATATTGGCAGGCAACCAGCAATTTTTCCTTATGAGTCATGACCCTGCAAATGGAGGCCAGTAGCAGTGATGAAAAAGATTATGGCTATTACAGAAATTAGTCAGCACCCCATCTCACTTCAGTCCCACAGTGACAATGGCATGATCTGGACTGCACCCAGCTCTCGAAGATTGGTACAAAATTTTCTTTCTATCTTTGTACTTTTACAATATTATTTGGATTATGAATTTCTGCTGTAGTCCGCCTGCAGCTAAAAGCATGTTACATTTGTCGGCTTTCAGTATGGCCTCCAAACATGTACAGAGGTCCCTCAACGTTGTGTGACAGAAGTTTGATAGTATTTACGATTCTCCAGTTACATGAACAGAAACAGCTTTTATACCTTCATCCGTGCTGCTGGAGAATGAGACAATGTATTCAGAAATCAAAAGTGTAAGAACAAAATTCGTAAATGCAGAAGTGTTTCTAGGTGCATAAAAAAGTTTTGTAAAGTAAAGTGTGAAATAGGACCTATGTTATTTTATGTCTGGAAAAAATAATGATAAAGTGAATGAATGATAGGGGGTGCGGTGGCGCAGTGGGTTGGACCAGGGTCCGGCTCTCTGGTGGGTCTGGGGTTCAAGTCCCGCTTGGGGTGCCTTGCGATGGACTGGCGTCCTGTCCTGGGTGTGTCCCCTCCCCCTCTGGCCTTACGCCCTGTGTTACCGGGTAGGCTCCGGTTCCCCGCGACCCCGTATGGGACATGCAGTCCAGAAAGTGTGTGTGTGAATGAATGATGAATACAATGAAAGTGCTGTGAATGATGGCTATTCACTACAAATTGCCTTTAGTGTGTGTGTGTGTGTGTGTGTGTGTGTGTGTGTGTGTGTGTGTGTGTGTGTGTGTGTGTGTGTGTGGGAGACATTGCCCTGTAATGGTCTGGCATCCCATCCAGTACCCTGACTAGAATGAATGAATAAACACTGGTGAGAAAAAAACCACCTTAAATAAGACCAGTTTTGACAGTCAGAGAACTAACTAACTAGCATAACAGATGAAAAGTAACCAAATCAATTTTTTATAATGATTATATTTACTAAAGTATTCTGAAAAACAGCAAATAGCCATCCACACACCACTGGCCTGAAGGTCAGTCTACATTTCTGCTTAGTTTGTAAAGGGGTTGTGTGCACGTACAGTTGACTATGGTTGCACCACTTTCTTCATTCATTTTAGACACGGTAAATAGTAAAACTACGCAGTAAAAGCAGTATGTCTACTGTTTGTTTTTCAAGAGGTCCAAAAATGGATATTAACATGGAAAATAGTTTTTCCAATAGATGGGCATTTTAATGTATTTCAAGACATGGCAAATACATCCAAATTGAATGCAATACCACTGTTTATTTGCAGTTCATTCACTTCTTTTCTATTGTATTCAATTATGGAATTCCTAATATTTAAATATCTATGTGGCAGAGCAACAATATGTATGTCTCCTGCCATATTTCCAAAATTGTTTGTGATCATGGGGATGTGGTGACACAGTGGGTATGGCCTGTGCCTGCTCTCTGGTGGGTCTGGGGTTCAAGTCCCTCTTGGGGTGCCTTGCGATGAACTGGAGTCCCATCCGGGGTGAGTCCCCTCCAGCCTTGTGCCCTGTGTTGCCAGGTTAGGCTCCGGTTTGCCGCGACCCCGCTTGGGACAAGTGGTTTCAGTCAATGTGTGTGTGTGTGTGTGTGTGTGTGTGTGTGTGTGTGTGTGTGTGTTTGTGATCATGAAGTACACAATTCTTTGCCATTCACCGCTGCAAAATCAAGGCCATTTTGAGGAAACTGAGCAAGTGTGGAAGTTCTTGAGTGTGCAAGCGTTGCAAAACCTGCATTTGTACAGGAGTGGCAAAACAAATGTGTGCTGCAGTGACTGCATATAATTCGGAAAAAGGTGCATACATTTACTTTTTGTGTACACGAATCCTCCCATCCAAGTCCGTTTCTTGCTCACATGGAATCACCAATCTTGTTTTCGTGTTTGATTGTTAAAGAGATCTCAGTCCATACAACTCATCTAGCTGCTACACATCTGCCAGGGGATTGTAGACTCTTTTACTCATTTAATTCGGTTGAGCCTGGACTTTGCAAACACTGCCGGCGATCAGTGCCAGCTGTCCTCAGAGACAAATCAGTGCTGAAATTGCAAAACTGCTTTATGAACTTAGTATAGTGTTGCTTAATGACCATAATTCCCACCATCTCCCTCTGCATCTGTGTTGGCAGTCTTCCTGTAGATGTCAGTGCTGTCTTATTACAAATTTAATTTTTTGCAGGAAACAAAAACATGCTTTCCCCTCGCAAACTATAAGAGGCCTATTCCTTTCCAAGATCAGTAACACAGAGCTTGTCACAAGTACACAGTTCAAGAACACCCTGCTTTCAACTGGAAATGTCAAAAACTGCTCTAATTAGACTGCAAGTGACCCCTCAGAAGGACCTGTAGTGAAACACCAAGGAATCTTGTTTAAATGTAATACAGCCCTCACACCCAATAAATGTGTATCACATCTGTTCAAATAAAGCAGAAGGAGCTGACGGCTGTTTTCGTAAGATCTGCTGCCCGACTTTCTGACACACTACCAAGAATGCCTGACATATCAGCTTTCGTTTGTGGCTCCTAAAAGTGACTGGGCGCAGGTCCAGTACAGGGTTGCCAGGCTTCTCTTACCTGCCACCCAAGCTCACGGAAGCTCACATACAGCTCATGCTTCCTGCAGGCCATCTTCTGATCACTGCTGTTGTAGTCTGTAAAACAGAGAAGACAGAACAACAGGGTCTGTAATAGTCCTTGCTACTCACTCCTCCAATTAATTAAACTTAGCATCCCCTCTTTCATAAAATCTGGTTTAAAAAAACAGCTATTAAAGAACTGGTACAGCAATGTCTGCAGTGTTTGGAAAACACATGCAGTTTGTTTCTTTGCTTCTCTCTCAAAATTTATACTCCTTATCCTCCAGCATTTGAACAGTGGACCTGGCCAAGGGGGTGGCAGAAGGTAAGAATTTGACTAAGGTCATCTCTGGCATGGAAATGTCTTCTGAAGTAAACCACTGACTTCAAATTTCCACTGACGTTGTGTGTACACCCTCTTAAAATTTTTACTTTTTAACTTATGGCCCAAAAACAAGCCCCCCATGGAGAGCTATGATATCAGAGTTTGATGGGATCATTTCCTGAGTGTGTGCCTCCACCCGGAGAGCCGCTACTGGTGTCACAAGCAGGAGCCGCTGCCAGGCTAGCTGGTCCTTGGCAAGAATGGCCAGTATCATCTGCATCGCCGTAAACCAGCCAGGACAGTGAGAAACCATCATATTCGGTGGTCTGGCCTTGCAGCCAGATTAAAATCATCAGCTGTGCTCTCAAAATTCTGAGCATCTCTAGCCCACTTTCATTATTGCCACCAGACATTCAAATACGGCTTTGTAACAAGTCATCTCACTTACACCTATTAAGGTCTTTATATCACTGAGGACAAATATCCATTACTATATCCGGGTGCATTTAAAGTGAAACGATGAAAATGAAGGAGGATATGGTTGTGGAATGACTCTTCCAATGTGGAAGAGTCAAAGAGTGAAAGTGCTTCTGTGCATGAGCTCAGAAAATAGAAGGCTTCATCCTTGAATGACACAAGGAGAGCACAGGTACCTGCCAGCGCTTCTTGCGAGGGCAGGAGGAGACACGGGGCAGTGCCACCAGCCTGTTAGCAACAGTGAACTGTTGGCCTCAGGTGTTTCCGCCCTCACCTTCCCACCCAAAGCTCTAGCAGCCCTTTCCTGCGGTGCTCGCTCCCTGTTCCTCCGGCTGATCGTTTTATGACCCAGCGGAGGGGTTACACTCTCTCGCCGTTTTCAGCAGGGGTGGGGCCAGCGAAGAGAGGGGCTCCCAGGGTCAGCCTGTTGCTGCGACCCACCTCGTGTTTCCTGCCTCTCCTCTGGGCCATGGCTGTGGCTTCGGACAGATAAATATTTACAGAGATAAATCCTTTCTCAGGGAGCCCTGGAGCTTCCCCCACCCGTCCAAGTGGGCTTGATCTGCTGGTTTCCTGGGCAGCGCTGCTGTGCTCTGGCCTCCGGAGCAAGAGTGACCCCTTTCACTGGAGCTCAGAGGCCCTCTGCACATCAGCCAGTTTACAGCCTGTGACACTGCTGTAGGCTGACTCCCGAGGAACCCCCTTGTACTCTGCATGGAAACATTTGAGGCTGTCTTGGTGACCCAAAAAGCGTTCATCCTCATCGTTGTGCTGCGGGAGTCTTATGGTGCTAAGCTACACTGCTGTTTTAATACTACGGCCACAACCCTTCATGCAGCAGCACAGTTTGGGGAAGCGCTCCAGTCCTCTCAGCTTTTCTCTATTGATTAATATCAACCTTTACAGTTTAGACTGCTTTTAAGGGAAATAAAGGTGACATTTATTGTGAGGTTTCATTGAGTGCAAAGGCCAGGTGAGTGGTATCCATAAACCACTCTTCCCCTGCGAGGCACATCCTGCCTGTAAAATTTAATGCTATGCAACTACTGTTATGAACAAGGCCCTCTGGCCCCCAGCTTTCTGCTAACCTGAAACACCTGGGCTACTTGTAAATGTTCAAATGGATTTAGTGCTGCCAACTTTCATACATGTGAAGTGTCAAATTAAGAAGCAACTGAAGTAATAAAAACAAGGTAAAGTCTGCAAATAAGTAAAAGTACGTGTGCAGCAGAACCAAGAAAAGCTTAGACCTTAAGGCACTGTGACAGAACAGCTGCTGCTGTGCCTCAAACAAATGTTTCTAGAACTTTCTAAACACAAGAAACCATTGACAACTACTATTTTACAGCAGTAATTACAGGGTAATGTTTCGAACATAATGTCCAACCAGTGTCTAAAGTGGCGGAAAACGTAAAAGAAGCGCTGCTCCTTCCGGAGGGAGGGGGACTGCAGCATGCCGTAGAGCGTTCCCGAATCCCACGAAGACTTGAAAGAGAATGTGGCTGTTGTATCTCTCCTTTTTTTCTGGACTTTATCTCTCTTCCTGTCTTTCATCACAGAGGTTATTAAACCCTCCGCCGGAGCTCTGCAATGTCTAATTACACTAACAGTAAACAAAAGGGGGCTAGGGCGAGGGGCAAGATGAAAAACTGCAACTGGAGAGTGCCGTGTCATTACAACTCTTGAAGTAATGCTGTTAACTTGGTCACTCTTTTAGCGAGTGTTTAATGACTGGCTGGGTAATTACAGGTCCTGGGACACAAGTCCTTCGCCAGGAGGGCCTGGTCATTAAGGTTGCAGCAGAGAGCCGGAGCAGCCCATGTTACGGCTTACATCCCAAATTACATTCAAATACATCAGTGTGGTTTTCCTTTTCTTGACAGACTTTTTCTCCTTCCCTTTTCCCTTCATTTCATGTACAATGTCACATCACAGACAGGCTAATCAGTCACATTTTACTGCTGCAGTGAATTCATGTATTTTTCTTTGTTTTCTTTTCATTGTACTTATGGAAAACCCACAGAGAGCTCCGAAAGCTCAGCGCTTGCTCCTGTATTGCTACTGTGACACATCTGAGCTAAATAAAAGGTCAAATTTCCTATAACCAAGCTGTCACACAGCACGTTCAACTCATTCTGCTACTATAAAGGGGCTGTGCATTACATGATATTCATCATGATTAACTATACTCTTCATGTTAATTTAATAAAAGAGAAAAAAAATCTGAAATAACACAGGCCTTAATGTCAGTTCAAGATAAAGCATTGGGTGGCTTAAAGTACTGAACTTTTTGCTGATGGGACATTTCAATATGGGCTGGCCGATCGGGTATCCAGAGACGCGTTTCTGGTTAAATGACAACCGTAAATTGCCAGTAGTGTCGGAAGGCACGAGTGAATGTGTCTGGTTTTGTATCTGTAGTGATTCTGCAATACCATGGCATGCCATCTAAGATATACTTTGTTCATCTTAGCACCCTATACTTCTAGGACAGGCTCTGGACCACCACAACCCTACATTAAGTTCAGTTATCAGTTGTTAGTGGTCTTAATCGACGTGGCAGGAGAAGTACAGTCCTACAGATCAAACTAAATATTAAATATATTTTCTCCTTTAGTTACAGTTCAGTTATACTTAGAAGGAATTCTCCTGAAATTGGAATGTGCAAAGTATTAAATTATTAAATCTATACAGCTATTCAACTCCTCATGACCTAAATCATCCTATTCCAGATTCTGCCGAAAAGTTTTTTCTACACTAAACAAAATACATAATTTTGTATACATACAATATGGCTAAGGAGTGAAGTTGTCACCTCTTTACATCAAGGTCGTCGTATAAAACAGACAGAAGTCAGTAATAAACTCATGCATAAAGGGGTCTCATGACAGCTTCACAGCCTTTGTTCAACCCACCTGTGGTTCTGTTGCCATTGACGCTGGAAATTTAAAGTATGCTCCCATCTGGAACACTATTTTTGATACCAGCTTTTAAAATAAGGCCATACTGAAGTATTCTAGGGTGCCACTACATGCCCACTTTGCAGTAAAGCCACAAGCAAAATTGATAACATTGACAATAAAGTGACACTTTGAAACAGAAAAATCATTCTGAGAGATGGAAAATATTTTGAAAAATACGCCTCTAGAGCAATTTTTATATGCAGAAACTGAATGGTTCTTTAATGTGTAGGAACTGAGAAAAATAAATTAATCAAGAACTACTTATTTCTTCACAAGAGAAGTACTGAGTAATATCTGGTACAAAAATTTTAAAGGTTATATTTCCCTTTTTTCTAAATGCATCCCTGTATCCATGTTTTCAGTATAGTGACATGATGCTGCTAAGGAAGAAAATAAAGCTAGACAGACTGCCTTGGCCAGGCTCACAAAACACTGCCATTTCAACATCATCTGAGCAGCTCTTCTCTGCAGCAAACAACATAATTTCTAAAAAGAGCACAAGCTCAGGGAATGTCGTCATGCTGACATTTTTTAACCGCAATGCAAAGCTTTCGTAGAACTTCTCTATCTCAGCAGTCCATTATTTATACTGTTAGCTTTTGCCTTGCTACTGTGTCCCCCCCCCCCCTCGTGATTATTTATTATTATTGCACCTTTAAAACTGAAGACTAAAACAACTTTGTGTTTCTGACAATGCAAATCCTGTTGCAATTCACTTCATAAAGCACTTGATATTTTTCAGACATGGTTTACAGCATACATATTTACCTTTTGTTGTTTGAAAGAGAGTATTATGTAAAACAAGGAATAGCACCTACATTTTTAATATTTTCAATGAAACACTTGCATTGAATTTGAAAAAAAAATGCCATTTTTAAACTTTTTTGCTTTCTTGTTCACTGCAAAATGGAGGACAATTCAGAGGATGCTTTTAAAAATTCAGCCTTGTCAACAGTATCAGAAACATAAACACAACAATAATACAATATTACAGACACAGTCTAAACTAGTTTTCTATAAAATGTTACATGTAGTAATCTGAAAATATTAGATCCAGGTCTGCCACATGTTACGGCCTGCTTATTTCATGCACAAGGTGTTAAATGATATCAGGATGGCTAGGAGGCACACTGTGGTGACCAACCTGTCAAGCTGGGAGCCTTGGGCATCTCCTGTGGCTGGGTAGAGCGGTTGCGACTCTGCTGTCTCCGCTTGTTTGCAGAACGGGTAGAGCGGATGTGTGCTTCGCTCACCTTGAAGAAGACCACCAGAAATGGCTGCTTCTCAAAAGCCCCACCTTGTCCCACTAGGCCGGCTTCCTCAGGGCTAATGCGCTGCCCTGTTTAAAAGACAGCCAGGAACAAGAGGCATCCATCCTTCAGTGTTTCATCATCTGTTCTTATTGCACATGTGCCTTCAGTGTTCACATCAACACATCTGGAAGACGAGGGCTGTTGCATAATAGAACTGGTGGATTTTTACACCACGGGCTTATTTAGAAATTCACTGCTTTCCTTAAAAGTTAGAGTGAAATAGGTGAGAAAGTATGCCATACGGTCCATAACGTCAATTTCTGTGCCGTTTTGGTGAAAATTCACCCTAAAGGCAACAATTGCCCATAAAAAATTTAAACACATGAAGGATTAAGCATGAAAAGGTTCTTGGGGCTCACCACTGCTCGTCTGCATACTGATCTGAAGGCCCAGGTTGTGCTGGGGACTCATCACCCATAAGTTGCTGGTGGCTGTGATGTCAAACTCCAGCCAGCCCTCCTCTGTTGCCCACAGCTTCTGCTGATCCAGAAGGAAAAGGTCTGCATCCCTAAGCAGGGGCAAAAAAAAAAAAAAATTCAGGCTAACACCAGCTCAAGATCCATTCTCCAACAGCGCCACAACCTTTGGGCATTAAGCTCTGTGCAGTCTTATAAAGATATGAGCAGACTGCAGTTGCTGAACGGCCACAGGTGTACCACAGAAGTAAAATAAGCCATCAAATGAAATAAGCACTTTAAAGAAAATATAACTTTAAAATCGCATGGAAAAGATCCACTTGGACAAAGCTAATCAAGCACATCTCTCATGCCATTACACTTACATTTATTCATTTAGCAGATGCTTTTCTCAAAAGCGACGTACATCTCATAGAAAATACAATGTGTGCATTACATTAGCAGAAAGAGAGACAGATACAGACGCGTGATTTTTAAGTACAGTTAGTTTAACTTGGGGTTAGTTAGAGAGATGTGTGATACACAGGACAGTAACACTAGCATCAGCTATCTAACGCCTGCTTACAAAAACACAAACACAAAACTTTAGTTGTGTAGATTGTTTTGTAGCATTTTGAAGTGTTTAAAGACATCTAGCAATAAGCAACCCTTACTATTGAAAAAAAGCATACAGTCTGAGATATCTTAATTTAAAGTTTCATTAAAAATTAAACACGGGGGCGCTGTGGCACCATGGGTTTGCCCGGGTCCTGCTCTCCAGTCGGTCTGGGGTTTGAGTCCCGTTTGGGGTGCCCTGCAGCGGACTGGTGTCCCCTCCTGGGTGTGTCCCCTCCTGGGTGTGTCCCCTCCCCTTCCAGGCTTACGCCCTGTGTTGCCGGGTTAGGCTCTGGATCCCCACGACCTCGCATGGGACATACGGTTTCAGGTGATGTGTAATATGTAAAAACTAAATACTATATAAAAAAATATGTAATCTCCACAAAATATGTGACTTCCTATTCAATGTTGTGTTTTGTTTAAAACATACAAAACAGTGCCACATTCCTCAAGCACATCAGGTGGCACAAGAGTTTAATAACCTGTTTTTGTATCTTTGAATATGGGTAAGACAAGAATCCACTGTACTGGATTTCAGGACAAAAAGAATGGATGGCAGACATATGTACATGAAAGTAGTGTGTGGTAAGACTTCTTTGGGTTAGCTTTCAAAGCCAACTCTTCTCAAAAGCCTCTGACCACTGCAATCCTTTGCACTCTTTACTTCTGAGAGATGCATTTTTGACAGGTTCCAAAAATCTCCACTTTCTTCTCCATAGAGAAGTTCTTACATTTAGAGAAAGAACCACTGACATGGGCTAGTGAGGATTCAGCCCCGACATTTACCCACCAAAACATGTGGGGGTAACTTCCACAATGGCTAGGCAGGTCCTTTAGCGGGTTGTTTGTATTTCACCATTAGCAAAACTGTTCCTGACCATTGTATCTTGGGTTTTCAGAGTTACAATGTTTATTATACTATATTTTCCACATTCTGCTAAACAATACTTGATACCAGAGGTGCCAAATGGTGTAGTCTGTAGCTGTCTACTCACAAACGTCAAGAACAACAGGTTATTAAGTAAGTGTGTTTCAATATGTGATGCTGAAGTAGCTCAGTGGTGCCAAAACCCTACAGAAGAAGTCAAGCAGCACGTAGGGAGTGTAGCCATGCATCTTTGGTCATCCACGGCAGCCTTTAGTTCTGTGTTCCAGGAAGACTTGTGCAATTTCCTTCAAGATCAACAGCATCTTTATTTATCCATCCATCTACCTTTCCTCTCCCTATCCTAGCTCTCCAGATCTCACACATTCCTTAGCAAACATCTGGGAATCTCTTCCTACAAGTCAGTTTCAGTACAGAATACAGCATAACTGCACTGAAACAAATTTATCAGTAATTACCTGTGACACAGTGAATCTGGGCTTAATTGGGCTGGTAAGGTTGTAAAAAAAAAAAATACATAAATACTGTTTCAAGCATACCAAACATTGGCTGCAGCTACATGAATGCTACACTGTAAGGCAATCTGTTGTATATATAATGCAACATTGTTCAAAACCCCTTTCTGCCTAGCTCTTAGAATTGCTCCATCAAACTTGCTTCTTAAAGATTAAGTGCCTCAGTCAGTCCAATATATAGCATGAAGACTTAAACGGTAAAACAGTAAGTGTACAGATCTGCTGCCTACATGTTGGTCAGCAACTGTAAGCATGGAGATGATGAGCAAAAACAAGATTCTCAGACAAAGGAAAACTAGCCCATAATTTGCTTCTGACAAACAACCTCCTAAAATAATAGTCATCTGAAATGTACACTTCCTTTAATCTCTATGTATCTCTCAAAGTAAAAGACATACTTGCCAAGCCACAGACATCAAACCAGTTACCATGCAAAGGGAAGTTGGTTTAAAAAAAAAAAAAAACTGAATACAGATTAACACAATCATATCAAAGTGAACAGCCCAGTCATTATTCCTTATAACCGCTCTTGATTTTGGAGCGGAATTCAGGAAAAGATATGTCAGCATCAGCAATGCCTTTCTGATTCCCAAGCTCACCTTTTTCAAGCAAGTTACTCTTATAAAGCCCTCCACTTTCCAATTCTACTGTTAGCTAGCTCTACAGAGTAAACCTCGTGCAGCAACCTTAGAGTCAAGTCGTGGGGACATCCTTTCCACAATCAATAAATGCAGATCTCTGATAGAAGTTGGGTGCAGTGGTTTTCTTTTCCTGAATGTGCCGTGGTCTTGCCAATACTCCCAAAAAAAAAGCTCCTTCTTCTATGGCTATAGGAGTCTGGATGACTCACAGCATGCTGTAAGGGTGTGTTTAGGGAAAGATGTCTGCTAACATCTGATCATACATGCAATCACACTGTCTAAAAAGGGTCCGAAGATGTAAGGCTACTCATCAGTGTTTACTTAATTACTCAATATAGCCTTTTCTCTTTTCGACAGTCAACACAAGGAAATGCTACATCGTCTCCTTCATGTATTGAAAGTGACTTTTTTTTTTTTTTTTTTATAAAGAGTCTCTCATTTATTTTTCACACCCTAACCACTCTGTCACCCCTTTTCTTACCCTCCTGTTTAAGTGATAAGAAACATACATCCCATCCTTTATGCTCCACCACCATACATCTCATCTAAACCCTGGGGATGTAAGGGCAAGGGGATAACTGATGAGCATTTTAGATCAGGGTTGCCCAATACAGCTAATAATGTTGTTAAAATAGCAGAATGCATAATGATTTTCTGCACCTCAGATATGAAAAAGTCGACGAGTTAATCTAATCTTTTTAACACAGGAATGTGTGGCAATGCAGTGCATGCTACATAATGTGACCAAAATTTTTTACAAGCTTTGTCATTCTTCCAGTGAGGAAATATGCATGTGGTTTAGTAATATTAACATGGTACATAAATGACATGTGATGGCAGATGTTTAGATAGCAATAGCTCTAATAAGGGTTTTCAGCAAGTGTCAAAAGATTTTCTTCCATTGTGTCAACAAAAATGCTTCCAGTAAGGGATGACGAGGTCATTATCTAATTGACAGCAGCTCATAGTTTGCAGATGTTAGTGGCAAAAGCTGTGATGCTCTACCTAGACAGATATAAAAGTTTTAAACGAAAATATATTTCATTAGAGCTGGGACTGGCAAAAATATTTGCCAACTGCAAAATGTGGTGAAATGGCAACAAATCTGAAGCAAACTTTTAAAGTTTTCAAGGGTTTTGCAATACTGCATTGTACTCACTATTATGCAACATAAAGAAAACCAGAACTCCAGTTCTGAATATGAACCTAGAGTCAAAGAGAGATCTCATAATAAACTATTTTTTTCCAGGTTTAACAGCCAGAACAGAACTACAATAAATTCATGTTTATTTTTTCAATGTTTTTTTTCATTTTAAACCACTTTAATTTTTTTAACATCAAATATGGTCATTTAATGCATCAGTCACACATCAGTGGCTGGATCTGAAATGCTGTTTCCAACATATCTGAGAGCTTTATTTTAAGAAGTGGCACATCAGGTATTGCTATTAGTTAGCTTGCTGCTGACATTTTTGTTTCATGTTTGATTTGCTTCACCTGACCAAAATACACAGCTTATAATTATTACATAAATTTGTGATAGTGATTGCTATTACACCCCATAAAACCCCTGAAATCATTATGGGGAACAACAATCTATCAATACTCACAATACAAAGGGAGGTCATGAAATGCCCATCAAGCAGCCATACCTGTCTGGATGTTCCATCACCACTTGGTAGACAGAGAGGAGGAAGGTCTCGTTCCTGAAGGCCGCACTAACACACTCCTTATAGAGGCGAAATTCAGAAGCGGTAACAGCCTCTCCGTCTGGGATCTGGGACAAGTTGAACTTGAGCTCCTTGTGGTGTTGTCGTTGTGGGGAGAGCACCCTTTCAGACTCCTCTGATCAAAAGGAAAAGCCAGAGGAGACAAGTCAGAGCACTTCTGAGGGTTGGGATTATATGGTCATGTCAGACAACAACCATCAAACAGACAACACTGTATTAAGTAAATGGCAGAATCCTGGAGTTCGTCTCTCCTAAACATTTTCCTTAAAACCACACTTAACAAAATGTTACCCTTCTATCTGAAATTTTTCACTGAACACAGAAATGCACCTTAGCACAAATTCAGCTTCTTAAGATATAATAATGTATAGATATGCACAATATGCAACTGTATGTTTATGCAAAGTTTAGATTTTAGTCACCTGTAATAAACTGCATTGTCCTTGTTTACATGACCCAATATATACCTATACACTCATTCAATAATAATCGTGAAATAACTCAAACTGTAGCTTGATAAGGGAAAAAAAAAATTAAATGAAGTATGGAATGAAGCAAGGCTGAATTTCACTGAGAACATATTCACAGTTGTTTATGTATCTGTTTCTATTTGCTGGAGACAGAGAATGAGCAGATAGAATTGACTGGTTTTGTACTCGCTCTCGCCCTCCCAGAGCAAGAAAAGAAAAAGATTTTTCAGGAAGGCTTAGTCTCCATTAGATTCCAGGAGTGCCAAACTCTACACTGAAGGAGGAAATGAAACTGAAATGGAGACAAGTGGAAGTTCAAGCTTAAAGCAATGGCCCCCAACAGTGTACAGGCTCCTAGGCAGACCTGAGGCCTTTACCGGCTCTCTGCCCTTTCCTCCATACCCAGGATCCTGGGAAGCTCCAGGGCACACATGCTAATAATCTGTGTCAGTATGCACTCTGCATGTTGCACAGTTACTCAGAACATGATATTGGCTGTAATACACAATACTGTGCTGAACTAATAACTGATGCATAAACTATTGAATACTGCAGTGTTGAAAATAAAAGCTTTAAGTTGTTTTTCTGTTAAAACATTGTGAAAGGAATGTAGTTAGTGGGAAATCTATGAAGAAGTCCAAAAGTGGAAGATAAAGCTCAGTCAAGTTGTGACACAACCCTGTCCTCACACACTCTCTATTGATTATGGATTGTCCTAATACAGGATCACAGTGGTCTGGAGCCTATCCCATTAGACTCTGCAGATAGACCCAGCCATACCATTCACATACAAGTGTCTAATGATTGAATGAGTTTCCGAAAGCTGTCATTCAGTTGTAAGTTTAACTGCAGCTTGAATGTTGCTGTAATATCAATCTCTAAATGCAAAAAAGTGTTCTTTTCATTACAATAATAACGATGCTTGACTGAAAAACTCCTTCAGAAAAAAATAACCTTTTCATAAGGTGATCTATCCATTTCTTTCACATCTGACTCACTGACCCTCGTGATTTCTAAGCAGGCATTAAAATCCATTTCCTGACGTGGTATGCTCAAAGAATGACACCAGATAGCTGTAATCTATGTCCAATCGCTCTTTGTGCATCACACTGGTATTTCTTTCAAAACAAGATGACAGCATGACTGAATCCAACAAGATATTTAGATCTTTGACACTGGTGGTATCTTTCCCAAGGTGTCTAAGCCTCTGGTCTTCAGCCTAGTCCTTGATGGTCACAGTACATACAGATTTTCATTCCAGAGCACCACTTAAAAACCTATTATTGCTGTCAGATATTAAGCATATTCAGCAGGATCTCTCAATTCACTGAGATTGTTATTTACGTAAAGCTGGTAAAAAGAATGCATTCTTTAGCCCTCTCAGGCCAGAAGATCAGATAAAATTAATAGTGATGAATATCACAGTAAAATAGCATTCAGACTGAAGTTTGTATTGACAGCTGATAGATTGAGGGGAATAAAAAAATATTTGTGTATAAAGAAAACTATTAGCAAAAGCATTATCTATATTACCAAACTGACTTTTTCTGTGTGACAACTGGGGGTGGGGTCCTGGTACACACACACATACACAGAGACACACAGTACAGTAAGAACAGCAACACACAGTGGATCGCGTACTGGGGTTCCATCCACCCTTAACACCTGAGCTGGGACAGAGGTGATGCTACATGACCCGACAGACTGGCTATGAAAACTTCCCTACTCACTCCAGAAAAGACTCGAAAAGGCAACAAGTTCTCTCTCTTGGACTCAGTGTTGTCACTTTGCAAATCCGGTGCGGCGCAGTAGGCGGGTGTCTGTGGTCAGCGGTCAGCATCAGCCTCTCATATTAAATGTTTTCCATCGTATCCCCCCAAGAGGCCAGGGCGGTCGACTGCATTTAATTCATAAACCACATTTAGTCTATTCTACCCACCCGCAGCCGCAAAGAAAAACAACAAAATTTTTCTCTGCTGATTTCTGGCCTCGGAAATAACCCCCCCATCCAAAAAAGCAACAGGGCCATTGGGGAGGGTGCTAAACAGCAGGAGCACAAGGTCAACACTCTTCAGACAACTCCAGCAATGCAAGTCCCTGGATGCTAAGAGATTTTGGAGGCCTGAAGCTAGAACAGTCTGCTAGAATGTAAGGCTGCAAGTGTTTGGGGAGATGGCAGATTACTTTTTTGGAGCTTCTAACTGCAAAGAACTTTACTACTGTGGCACCTCAGTAACAACTAAATCTGTTTGCTGTGTTTATATTTCTACTTGGATTATTGTTAGATTTTATATTTTAAGGATGTCTTGTTAAAAAAATTAATTAATTAAAAAAAGTCACATCACTGAATGTAAAACTCATCCAAGACATAAAAAGATATATAAAAATAAATCTTTCTAATGGTGACATTTATCACTTTTGTAAATATTCTGTTGTTGTACAGTGCTAATTCTAGAAAGAGAGACTGTCACTGTCAGAGGAACGACTCCTAGCTTTCAACTAAGTGAAATGTCTCCGAACCCCATGAAACCGTCAGACACAGAGATGGGACAGGGGTCTCCAACTGGTTAAACTAATAAAAGCTACTTGTGTCCAAGGCATTTTAAGAATTCAGATATGTTTATGTAATTATACTGCAAAGCTCTCCAGCTGCTCTCAAATTTTTGTAGTTTCTGAAGGGACCCACTTGCACATCCCAACAGCTCTGAAAACTAATTGTACTACCACTTGTAATTAAAGGGCTTGTGGAGACCTTATTCTTTGAGACATTTATTAGAGATCCATAAGTCTCTCGCTTTTCAACCCTTTGGTTGACAGAACGCAGACATCAAATGACAGCACATCTTGGTTCTCCTGACAGCATATCACTCCAGTCTCAGCTCAGCACAGGCACAGCAAAAACAGAAGCCATAAAAAAAGTAAGTCTTAGTTTTCAAGATGGATAAATTATTAAATGGATCTTGCTGTTTATTTGTAGACCTCTGTCTTCAACACTATCCTTGTCATATTTAATCCCACAGAATGTGGCTCACAACAAAGGCAAGTTCTGCTTCAAAGCCAGATGTAAATGGTTGCTGCCCATGGCATTACAGTGTGAGATGTCACTCATCCACACTCTCATTCCCATCTGCCGCTTCCCCAAACCATCGTCACTGACACGGAAGTCAAATCAGTCAGTCAATCTTCTGGTCACATGTCATTTATATTTATATAATTATATGTATTCATTTAGCTGATGCTTTTCATTTGCTCACTTCATCACTGAATAGATCACCAGGACAGCTGGTATTGTAGTAGAGGTGGTGACTTTGAACCCAAATGTTGCAGGTTCAAATCCCACCTCCAGCTGTTGCACCTCTGAGTAAGGAACTTACTCTAAATTGCTCAGTACAATTACCCAGCTCTATAAATTGGTTAATAATTATAAGTAGATTAACACTAAGTTGCTTGGGAGAAAAGTGTCAGCTAAAGGACTACATGTTATATAATGAGTAACCTTGCTCCACATTTGAGGGGAACTCCCCACACTTCATAGGTGGCAGCAGGTCTGGCATGTTGCCGCAGCTCTAAAAATGAACACAGCACAGGGAGCAGAAACAGGTGCTCAAGGGCCCAGCTGTGCCTCCAAATTCATGTAATTACCAAGCAATTTACTGAAAGTCATAAGGTGTACCACACTGTTTCCAAAGCCTTGTCAATTCTAACTGAAAGCCTAGGGAAAACCTGAACACACAAGATATGACTCAGATTTATAAAAAGATGGCACAAAAATTAGAACGAGGTAGTATTTCCAGAGCCAGTGGCCTGGGCTACAGTTCTGGGGCCCCAGTTTCTCTGACAGTTAGAAGGCTGCTGTAAAACTTCACTCCAGTTCCTGTGCATTCCGGCCAAACATGTACTACAATCAGCTTTGACCAGCGTAGATTTCCATCGACATTTGTGAAATGAGGTGTCTTCAATACATAAAGCAAATATTTTTTTTTTACTTTAAAGGCCATTTAAAATTATTAAATTTTTTTTTTGTTTTGTTTTTGTAGAAAATAGTCTTTTACCAAGACAGTAGAAAAGTCTTAGCTGTCTTAGGTGGCAGCAGCATTATCATAAAGGATGCAAAAAAGCACACCCAAATATCCATGATATCCTTAGTAGTAAAACATAAAAGAAAAAGCTAGATATTGTGTCCCAATGAAGTTTCAAAGTTTTCTTCAGGCTCTGCTTTTTACCCATTTCCTCATAAAGAGGTCTGGAGACAAGCCCTTTCTGCAGAATACAGAACACCAGCAGTCATGAAATACTTGCAAACTTGAACCCAGTTTCTGAAGCGATGGAAACCACATCTGAAAACTGTAATTTACATTTATTCATTCAGCTGACACTTTTCTCCAAAGCAACTTACAATCTTAAGGTTAGTTCCTACAAACTTACACTTATTTACCTGTTTATTCAGCTGAGTAATTTTTACTGGAGCAATTTCAGGGTAAAAACCTTGCTCAAGGGTACTACAGCCAAAGGTGGGGATTAAGCTTGCTACCAGCTGCAATAACTACACTCCTCACTCCTGGTGTGGCCTTCTGTGGGCAGGTGCTTCAACTCCTGAACAAACCGCAACCTTGACTCTACCAGAGAGGTTTATTCTCCTTGATGTGTCTCAGCCCATTTCCTTTGTGATGCTTTCATACGAGGAGGACCGCTGATTTCAAACAACCTGAATCTGCACACCCTTTCCAATAAGTAACTCGCTGGGAACTTTCAACTTGGGCCTCCATCACACACACACACACACATTTTCAGAACCGCTTGTCCCAAATGGGGTCACGGGGAACCGGAGCCTACCCGGCAACACAGGGCGTAAGGCCGGAGGGGGAAGGGGACACACCCAGGACGGGACGCCAGTCCATCACAAGGCACCCCAAGCGGGACTCGAACCCCAGACCCACCGAAGAGCAGGACTGTGGTCCAACCCACTGCGCCACCGCACCCCCGGCCTCCATCACCATAAAGTAAATATAAACAGAGATGTACTCCACAATTTTTTTTTTTTTTTTTTTTTTTGCATGTCAAAGTTTTTTGTACTTCTCTTCCTAGACCCCCAAGGTTATAATGATGGCAGCTGGGCTCTCATTTATCTACAGTTCAAGTTGTTTGTTTAATACCATCGTAACTGGTCATAGTGAGGGGACCTGCTAGAGCGATCTGGTTTCTGCTGCGACAGGTGTGTGCCTGACAGGTCGATCGGGCAAAGAGCACTCAGATTTAAAGGAGGAAGCCTTTGTCGAAGACTAGAGACAGATCTCTCCTGAGGGACCTGAGAAATATAGGGAAAAATATCTTTCAAAAGGGAAACACAGCTGTTTCCAAAGGAGGAACAAAAATATTGGTGGTGCACATTCCAGCACTGCAAGGTACACCCTCTCTGCGTCTCACACCATGATGTGAAGAGTGCATGTGGTGGAGGTTCTGCAGTAGAGGGCCACGATGCTCCTAACACCCCCACGCTCAGAGCAGGCCACAGTGCCATACAGAGCTGAGCAGAGTTCACAAATGGTTCAGTGTTTTACCAGCCTGCCAGCTTCTAAGTAGGGAATTTACTTCAAGTATTATCAGTAAAAGATAAAAAAAGCAAAGAATTAAGTAGGTGGTGGAACATTTTGATATTTACACCTTAAAAAAAAAAACTTGTTGCTCACGAGTTCGTGTTTTTCTTTACTCCATTGTGTATCTAGGGGAATGGAACAAAGAAAACTCAGTAAATTCAGTGTTTCTGCTGGTTCTGTGTGTGTGAATTCTTTCCAGTGAAGACAAACCACATGTGAACAATGTAAGGGTGTTTACTGTCTGGGCAAGGGTAAACAGGGTGACTGGCTGGACAACTAACAGATGTGTGTAACATTTTAAAACGCCTGTTCTACAAACCAGCCTAGAACTCATTTTTGGTTTCCACCACGCTGTGTCATGTTTGGAAAGCCAACCGTGCTTGGAATCAGGAGTCTTAAAATTTTGGGCGGGATGGTTTGTGGTATAACCCTGGTCAGGCTGTAGGAAAGAGAGAGTACCCAGTTATCTCAGTCATACTGTCTCCCTGCTGTGGCACTGTGCTTGAGGGTGAGGGACATTAACTGTCTTTCATTATCATGACATGCTACACATCTGTGCATCACATAAGATTCTTGTTTCTTATGTGTTTTGCCCACTTGCCTTTATAGGAAGACATCTATCCTGATCATTCTCAGCGCACTGGATACAATATAGCTGAGAAATATGACACATCGCATGACATCAATCATGACATCCAATCCCCATGTTTGTTTTAGCACAGAGCCTGATGTCCTTAAATGACATGCCTATTTCATGTAAGAATCTTAATTTCCACCATGGAAATTCCTTGTTTTGCCTACACTCATATCAGGCCCCTATCATCAACCAAGTAGTATCCAAAGATTTCTTGTTAGATTTTTCACAAACACATTCTGATCCTCTGAAAGATTTACATCAACAGATATCAGTCCAACGTGTAAATTCTGCTGAGCCTTGCCCTTTTTTCTGCAGCCTGTATGGTGTCTCATCACGTCCACTGCATTTTTTGTGTTAGGGCACAAGATGACTTTCAGAAAATTTCAGGAATACCTTGTAGAACACATTATTTCTTTACATGTACTTATCTAGTCAGTTAATATCAAATGGTATACAGTTAAGCAACCAGAAATAAATAATACATTACAAACTTATTAAGCTCACTATTTTATCTAAAGCAACTCAGCTTCTGTATTAAAAACAGTGGTAAGTATTGTGGGAAGACAGTGACATTTATGTTAGTCTCAGTATAGCACACAGTGTCAAGAACTTTCTGTGGCTGTTTCTTCTATTACTTCAAAGTAAAAATCAAACTGACATGATTTTCTTTACACATAGTACTAAATAGTTTAATTTTTTTTTTTTAACTTAATGAACTCTTCCTATCTATGTAAGATGCAGCTGACAAGATTTCCTTCATTCTGCTACCAGAGAATCAGATGGAGTTGAATGAACAACCTTTTTCCTCCCTTAGGCCAGCTCATGGATTTTGTTTTTTTTGTTTTTTTTTTTTTAAAGAGGGCATCTCTGAGAAAGCAAGCATTTACATCGCAAAGGGGTGAGTGACACCTGCACGTACCCACAAAACCCAGTGAGTGTGACTTGATCCATTCACGGGTCTTGGTATGCCAGGAGGGACCCTGAATGAGACAGACATAGTGGGGTCCTTCTGTTCTCCAGCATAGTTGTAGATACACTGGGTGTATACTGCCCCCCATGTCACATACACCCCCCTTTTCAAAAGTCTTTCTTTATCCCCTGCACTCTCACTGCTTTCCCTGTAGTGCAGCATGAGAAGACTGTACAGGTTGATGGTGCAGCCCACCCTCCCACAGCAAATACAAGGGCTGCGTGCATTGCAACAGCTTGCATAACTCAAGCTAATCTCTTGAGATTTTGGGGCGTCCAAGATGTGAGAAGTCCCCGCGTGACTGCATGCTCCCTGACACGCGGACTGTAATCAGATGTTCTGCGGATGTTATCGGGCTTCCCCTGAGGGTCACCGACCACCAAAGTGTGTTGTTGTTTCATGCACTCAGCAGCTGGCCCTTGCCCTCCCACAGTGGCCCAGTTTTATAGGAGACGGATGGATAAGAGCAAAGTACGCAAAGCTACCTCATCTGTCCCAAACTGTTGCATCCCTCAGGCTGGTTATCAGCACAAACATGCATGGCAAAGACATAAGTGATACCATCAAGGTTTCCTACGCACCTTCTGAAAGTTGCAACACGGTTAAACTAAAATATGGGCAGAGGAAATTAAATGTAGCTAGAGGAAGGTGTGACACACGGGCTGGAAATCTGCTTTGCCCCCAGATGACTGAGGAACCATTCCTTATCAGACTGGAGGGCATAAGTTAACAAATACATACAAAATGAAATGGTTAATAATCATATCCACCAGTATATTTTAAAACATCAGGGACATTCCTTGCAGCTGTTTAAAAAAATTACTAGAACACTCAGTGTATTCCATTTGAGTTACAGTATTAAAAGACTAAGTTTTTTATTTTTATGGAGATAGCCAAAGCAAAATAGACATCTCACCAGAGTTAAACTGTTTGACCTTAAAGATCTCTTGTACCTCTCCAAAACTGGCTTTGTCATCACTCACTATTGCTAAGCACTTACCCAAATCAGGACTGCGGTAATCTGGAACCCATCCCTAACGCTAAACACAGGGTGCAAGATCAGTCAGGGAAAACCATAGATGAGGTGCCAGTCCATCACAATGTCCTTGGGGTGAGGAAAGAAACCGTAGCACTTGGAGAAAACCTAGGCAAACAGTGGGAGAATATGCAAATTTTACACAGGCTGAGGCAAATTCAAACCTACACCTATGTACTGCGAGACCACAGCACTACTGACTGTGTCACCATGCTACCATTTTCATCAACTTGCATTATATTAAGATTTTAGGAAAGAAGGGGTAATTTCTTTTAATTGCACTTTTAAGCATAGTGCTTTCTTTTCAGCATCTGTACTGGGAAACTGACAGCGTCTGTTAAATTTTTTTCAAATTTCGCAAAAAAGCGCATACACAAAGCACGGCGGCTATTACATTCTTAAGTCTGTGTATACAGGACATATTCCTGGTGGGAAAAGGACATTGTACACAGTCCTCCATAGTGAACAATAAACTCTTTGATTGTGGCCAATTAATTACCTGCTCCAGCTGGAAGCTCTGCACACATTCTGGTGAGAAAATAAATGGCTTATGCAAAGGTTTAGCACTCGGAAATCCAGCTGAGGAAAAAGCAAGGTTTTTGAATAAGCCAGGATTGTCTGGAACCACCTAATCTTTCTAAAGCTCCTGTCCCCTTCCCCATTCTAAGCAGCCTTCTATCCCTGTCGTGCTGAGCAAAGAATATTCTTCGTCATGGTCACTGAATGACTTGTGATTTGTGAAAGATTCGTCCGTGTCATCCTAATTAAAGGAGGGTCAATACATATCTCTATATTTGTAGAGAACAAAATGCATAATGCGTAAAGAAAAGTAATACAGGGTGCTTTTACCTTTACAACACGTCGTTCAAAAAAAGCATAATTTACAGCTTTACACTCTCCTTCAAGCAAGCTTCATGTCAGTCACTTCAAAGGAAAGCTTCACCCTGTTCAACACACTGGCTTCTTTGTAAAATTCTTACTTTCCAGATAATAGAATCTATGAAAGATGGCAGAGTTTACTGTATTTTGTGATAACGGGTGATTCATTGTTCTGTGTCAGGGCCTGTTTGGACATGTCAAACCTCTGAGAAAGAGCAAAATGTTGCGTGCTCTCCAAGTAAAGACTTCTGCATCCAGCAAACAGAAACATTGAGAGGAAAAGCAGCTTTAAGAGTGCTGAAGAGGGATGGTGTGTTTCAATGAGGGTGTACGTATAATGGAAAGTACTGCCACTTTGCTCTTCCTTTAGATATCTAAACAGTTTAAGAGTTGCGTAAAGAATGATAAGGACATACTGTATATATATAAAGAATTCTCCAAAAACTTGAAGACAGTAGGTTATGTTGTGCAGCAGTCATATTGTAGTCTAGGTCCCTTGTTAAAATCCTGCTCCTGCTCTAGTACCCTTGAGAAAAGCAGTGTATTGGTACATGCCATCAGGCCTGAAGTTAACTCCTGCTGACCACTTGTGGTTTTCAAACTAGGGGAAGATACAGAAGTAGTTCACAGTCTCTTTCTTCTAATGAAATTGGAGAACACAGAGGAAACCTGTGTGAACATGGGGCAAATGCTCAAACTACAGCATGACAGAGCTAGATCCAAACACACAACCCAGGAGCTATGCGGAATAAGCATTTCCCACTGCACCACCATGATGCAAAATCATTAACGTTCTTACTATGCCTCAATGTACAAAATTAATGCTGTAAACCACCCTGAACACAGGCATTAGATAAATGTAGTTATCAGAAGAAACAATCTCAGAGGTGCTGACAATACCACACTAATAACAGAAAGTCTTAAGGTCTTCATAGTCTATTTTAAAAAGTTCAAGTGGAGAGCAAAAAATCGGACTACAGTTAAAATCATGACTATCACACACACATTGACTGAAGCCGCTTGTCCCAAGCAGGGTCGCGGTGAGCCAGAGCCTAACCTGGTAATGCAGGGCACAGGGCTGGAGGCGGAGAGGACACACCCAGGATGGGACGCCAGTCCGCCACAAGGCACCCCAAGTGGGACTCGAACCCCATACCCATCAGGGAGCAGGCACAAGCCAAACCTGCTGCACTACAACACCCCCGTGACAACATCAGTAGGAGCAAATTTTAGTGTTGGTGGAAAAGACATAGGAATAGAATTTATGCCTCCTGGGATCAATGACGAACACATCTTCTAGCAATCAAAGCAGAAATCTGAAGACATAATGCAATGAAAGATCCTCATACATGTATCCACAAAAACAAAGATTGATCCAGTAATGGATGTGAAGGCTGAATGCTCCATCATAGGAGAAATATGAACTATGAAAATATATTATATTTTGGATGCAAAAACTGGATTCTTTTAAAGAAATTACAATGAAATGAAGAGTTGGAAGAGAAAGAAAAACAAGAGACCAGACAGAGGACTCAATCTAACTACTGCATATTTCTATCTGCCCATCCAGGTTGAGGAGATGGTAAAGGAAGATGGAGTAAAATTAACTCTCCTGGTGGTATTCTCCACCTTAGCCAAACTGTCTTGAAGCCCACAGCTTTGTGCAGAAAGGTGCTCCTATTAAAAACCAGCCTGGTGACATACAGTAGTGCGGTGTGGAATTGACAAAGCAGATGTACACTCCTGGCCCATGTTACATTAATTGCTATTGCATTCAAGGAAACCACTGTCGCCAAATCGGTCAGGACTCTGTGTTCTACGTATTAGTGAGAAAGAAAGGAACCCAATCCCTAAACACACAGAATAAAAAATGTGAAATATGGCACCGGACACATTTACAAAACCACATGAGCAGATGTGCAACATCAATTTAACAAACCCAAAAGAAAAACGCTTTAGTTACGATAAAAGCTGAGAAGAAACTATTTTAGTAAGGGACACTGCTGAGGCAGCTACTGCTCGAGTTCACCACTGTTTGAGATGACTAATGTTTGAGTTCGCTGTCATGTGAGCTGGCAATTTTTATCATACGGACACACAACTCGGGTTCTACTTTCCTTGAGTCACATCGGAAAAAAATAAACAGAAATTGTGGGGTTCTCTTTCAATTTCGAATTCTAATTTGTGTGGTTATATCTGAGTCCTCAGCAGAGGAAGCCGAAGCATCTTGACCACGGAAAGTTCGCTGTCCAGATGCTCCTCAGGTCCAGTGTCTCTGACCACCACAACCCCTGTTTATATTCACTCCTTCTGTTTATATATCTTCTGTAAACACTTGCATTACAAATTGGAAGGATTAAATGCGCCTTCCCATACCCAACATATGATTAAAATACTCTACTCCTTCAGTTTCAGCGGTGAAATATAGACATGTAGCAAAATAACCCAAATAAGAGGAACTTGTGCACGAAACTGCAGAATTTAGTGTATCATCGGATGAATGTTAGGAACATCAACTGAAAAATCCTAACTGGAGACTGTGTGTTTATTTTGGTCGATGTGTTTTTCCATTCATCCGTTCAGACATAAATCATATTCCTGATTGCAAAATATTCTAACTAGTAGTTTGGACTTCTGTTCCAACTGGCGTTCGAAGTAGCTCTCAGACAGACGCGTTCTCTTCTCATCCAGGACTTCTGCATTGCGTTCCACTAAGCGGCCCAAGGTCCGGGGAGTACCAGGTGGGTGGCCCTTGGTTCGGCCAAGCAGGTGTGAGTGGCGACCCGCTCTTGTCCAATGAGCGGAGAGATGCGCCGCGGAAAGTGTGGCGCGCGTCCAAACACCTGCGCTCCCACGGTGCCGCGCACCTCAACCCCAACGCGAGGATCCTAAGTAAGTAGAAAAACTGCACTGGGAGCGCCGCGCAAACCACGCGTAATTCCAACCCTTCGTACTTACTAATTACTGCAGTGCCGCGCTACCAGCATTTTGCTTAGGAACGTATTTCGTCTACTAGTATTTCGAGCCAAAGTCCTACGCTAACGTCGCTTTTTTTCATTTTCAATCAACTGTGCGAATTTCAGTTTCACTGCGAGCGATCGGTCGCCACCGATCGATAATGAATCTGCTTACCCAAATTGACGAAGCTCATCACCATGTCGGCATCGTTCAGCAAGGCGCTGTCCTGCGCCGTGGCCAGCGGCGGCGGCTCACGCGCGCCTTGCCTGGGCGCGCGCTGCTGGCCCGCGGCTCCGCCGCGCACCTGCCGCGGCTCCTGCTGCGCCACGGAGTTGTACAGGTCCAGCATGAAGAGCGGCGCCGAATTGTGTCTGCCCTGGGACACGTGCGGTCGGGGCCGGTGCGGCAGCCCCAGGATGGACAGGATCTCCCTTTGCATCTCCTTCTTCTCGGACGTGCGCAGCCGGCGGTGGACGAAGCTCGCGTGCGGCGCCTGGTTGGAAGCGTCGAGCGCGTGGTGAAGGGCGCCCACGGCGAGGACGCAGCACGAGCTCCAGCAGAGTGCCCAGGCGGACGCGCGAGCGCTTCTCATGTTGCAGCCAGCGCTTCGCCTTTACTGCCGCAGCTGGTCGCGTCGTGCTTCTGAGGCGAAAAGTTTCGGAAAAGAGCTCTTCCTGCAGAAAACCGAGGTGCTGCTTGCGTCCGTCACGCCATATGACACCTCATCCGAAGCGAACCGTGCTCAGCGGTGCTCTTCGGACCGTCCCGTCACCCCGTGTCTCCATCCACTTTGTCCTTTCTCACTTAAGCTGGTAAGTATGTAAAAATTACGCCTTCAAGTCGCTCACGCACTACATCCGTACTATTTAAGTTGCTAGACCGAGTAAAAGCAATCCAGACGGCATCTTACTCGTTTTTCGTCCCGAACCCGTACACTGGCATAAGCGAGCGCTGGATTCCCCCTCTTGCGCTGCCACATCTGCTCATCTTTCGTCGCGGCGCGCGCAGTGTCCCAGCCGCCGCTCGTCCAGGTATAAGGCGCGTGAATGCGCATGACTCCGCCCCTGCTCTTCGCTGATTGGAGGAACTTTCGGGAAGCGTCACGTTATTGACACATCGTGCAGTTGCGAACTCTTGTCTATTCACAGGGACAACTATTCAATTATTGTCCAGCCCTGCATTACTTTTCTTCAGAAACGTTCAAGAATTTTTTTTAAAATTAATATCCCTCAAGAGAGCGTCGATCCAGTCTGGCATGCAAAACTATTTTTACAGTGCATAATAAATTCTTATATTTTCCACATCATTTGATAAATCTTTAATTGAAACCTTATCAAAGTAAACAAAAAATAAAAATGCCATAGTAGACGTCGCGTTTTATCTTTAAACGCTTTAAAAAAAAAAAACTTGTGTTTAATGGGATTATTCTCCTGGCTACGCACGACCTCTAACGATGAGAAGGAGAACATCGTAAAATATTCAGAACTAGTAATTACCTGTGTGATTTTTTTTTTTCTGTTTCTTATGCCTTTCACCCTCTGAACTCCATGCCTGACCTTGTGGGCCATGACCTACACACAAAGCAAGAACTCATCTGATTTATACTTACAAGCTCACATTAACACGTGAAGACCACACCTTTCCCATAATTCCTCTATTGAGGGTCTATTTGTACAATTCTCAAAGCTGCACCCATGGAATTTTCACTTTGACAAAATCTGAATCCTTGATGGTGAACATATGGGTATTTTGCCTCTATCTCATTTTACGATTACATAAAGAACGGATGATTGCACAGGCCTGAAAACAGATGACCATGCAGATAAACGTAAAGCAGTATTATTGTGAAGAAGGAATCCACGGGAACAAGGCACGTGATGCCACGGACTGTTTCAAGACGAGTCGCGGAGGCTTTGCACGCTGTGTGTCGCAGAGGCCCTTTCACAAGGAGCAGGGGGCCCTGCAGCCCCTTCAGCCCCCAGCACCTCCGTCTCCTCTGGGAATCCTGTGTTATGTCTGCCAGGTCTCAGATCCCCCGATAGCGAGGACGCTCTTATCACCGTGCAGGCAATCTTATCAGACACACGTGCAAACCACAACATCAAAGCTGCAGATGAGCTCCTTCTCGACGGCCGTCCGACTACAGCGCTTACCTTACCTAACACTGCTGTTACAGCAAGTAACTATAACTGAATTGAACCCTTACCAAACAAGAATAAAGATTTCTATTTTAATGCAAGGATACTGTATATATATATATATATATATATTTCTTAGGCTCGCTTTTCCAGCAAAAAATGCCAACAAAGAAACCTGGAAGCGGCATTCTGAAATAAAGCTTACAATTCTGAAACCTTCTGAACTCCTTCCTTGGAGCAAAACCTCAGTCTTACACCCAAAATACCTCTAACAGCTTACAGAAGCTTCCAGTAGGCTGTTATGTTTTCATCTATGGACACCTGGTCACAAGAGCTGATACGGATCAGTGGTTCTGCCATAATCCAGGGAGACCTCCCTGTATCGATTTGGGTTCATCTGAGCTCTTTGCTGATTATGTATTTTTAAGCTACTTAGTGAGTTAGTGATTTGATTCAAACAGGAAGCAATAATTGATGCACTGCAAAATTAATCTGGAGCTCAGCCGCAACAAAACCCATTATATTCCGGGTTCTACCAGCCCCTGGGTTGAGAGCCACTATCTTGGTGGTGTTGAAAGGCCTTAGATTCAGACCCTTTGTTCTCATTTTAGGTCCCAATAAATGATGAAACAGCACACTACTGAACCTGCACTCAAGCTACGCTTCACAGAAGGAGAGGAACGGGACAGGAGAGAGGGACAGGAAGCGGTCATGGTGATAAGGGAGAGACCCATTCGCAGCAGTGGCTCCCACCTCCACAGGAAGCTGATTAGGGACGGCAACACCACACCCACAATCAAACCCACAGCGCTTTGGAGTCGGAGTCGGAGCAATTTTTGGGTTACTGGACTCGAAGTCGGTAAAAATGTACCGACTCTGACTAAATGTACCGTATATGCCGGTGTATAAGTCGATCCGGCATATAGGTTGACCCCCAAAAATTAGAAGTGTAATATAGGTTTAGGCCTATATTCGCAGGATAAGCCGACCCCAAAAATAATGTGCAACTTTTGGGCAGTGCTTGGGGGATGGAGTCGGAAGCTATTATTGGGTTCCTGGAGTTGGAGTCGGAGTCGAAGGTTTTGTGTACTGACTCCACAGCCCCGTACACCCACACTCACCCACCGCGCTGACAATCCCGCGATTCACACATCATTCACACATAATAAACTGTCAGAGCATGACGACTTAGTAAAGCATCAGATTCTTCTCATATGAATAATAATCTATTGATCTTTTCTGACATCTTATTTGACAGCATTTTTTTAAAGAAAAGCAATCTTGCAAAGAGCAGAATGTCAGCCAATAGTAATCTCTTGAAAATGTGTACTGTATTTTCTCTCTGCAGCACTGAACTCTTCAGAACCGAACAACAAAGGCAAGAGGGAGCAAAGCAGGGATTCGAGCTACAATGATGAGGTCGCATGGTGATTTGAGGGATGTGCAGCTTGTCATCATGCTGTCTAGACGATGCATCTCCTCTCCCTAATTAGAAGATGGGTCAAAAGTGCTGTGTGTTCACTTGAGTGGGTGTGGCCAGGCAAGGGAGCCAGACCCCCAGCTAGTGGCCTCTGTATTCTCTCAGAGCACATGTTGTGGGGGGGGGTTTAAAAACAAGCACCTGGATTCAGGGGCGTGGTCATCGGCAGTGTACTAAGGGACAACAGGATCAGCCGTATCTCATAGAGCATTCTGAAAGCGGGTTGTACCCACCACACCATCTGGGTGCCATCTTTCACACCTACTTTTTCCCTCTTCTGAATTCTTATGCCTCTGATCCCTCCCACAGCATTCATTTCTAACTGTGTGTTTACCCTTTTCCACACCTCAGTTAGTAATTCACTCTTCCTATCTACATCAGCTCCTTCAGGCTTTGCAGTCCTCAGTCTATACACTCCCTCAAAATATGGCTGATCAGTTGTCCTGCTACCATAATCTTATTGATGATGTTCTTGGAGATGAAAGACTGACATCTGAGGTGAACCATTCTTTCATGTGATAAGATTCATGGTAGTATTTGGTTGGACTCGGGCACTACTGGCACTTTTGATGCCATTGTTACTTTGTTTTTGTTTTCCGGTAGCTCTCTGCCTTCCCGAGGTGCTTTGATATGCGGATCATAATAAATCACATTTTACAAATAGGCAGCAGGTGGACTTTGTGATCCATGTTTATGTCTGAAGGAGTATTTGTTTAAGTTTAAATCGACTGAAGTCAGGAGATGAGGACTTACTCATTCTTTGTGCAGAATAAAACAAATGTTCAGTTGTTTTTGAAAAACAGTCATACACAAATTGCATGCTGCCAAAAATAATTCCTCTAATTTCATACTCTGAAGTCAGCAGTTCACTTCTGTTGTTAGAGAAACAAAGGCTTAAAGTGCATTTCTGAAAGATGTCATTCTGCAGGGTCCTTCTTAGGGAAAACACCCCCTCTGCCCACTCCAGCACTGAACTGGTTAGCCCCTGCAATGGCCTCCACCTGGATGACCTCCACGCCGTTGTCAAATTCATACTGCATGGCCTGGGAAAAGGAGGAGGCAGCAAAGACGCTGTGGTAGGCCGAGGCACGGTCGGCACGGAGACACCGCTGAGGGAAGAGGCTCATCTGCTGCGCCAGATCCAGTGCAGCCTGGAAGGCTGAGAGACACAAAGACACTGGAGTGAAGGGCAGCGAAGAGAACCATGGACCACTGCTGAACACCTCCACCACCTCCAGCACCACCAGTGAGGAACATTATTACTATTATTATCATTATTATTGCTTCACTTAGCTTAGGCTTTTATCCAAAGCGAATTGCAAGGGTTGCTTAATTACAGTAATTTGTCGAAGGGATTAAAATCACAGATGTACTGTGAAAGCTAAACACCATGGAGCAAAAAAACAGCACTACCACCCTAAAGCAACCACACCATCAAGCGCAGGACACATAAACACAACACTGACATGTTTTCAATGCACAGATACTGGGTACAACTACATATTCCCATGTAGGTAATACAATTTATTCACCAAGGTCTTGTTTTTAGCTACAGAGCTAAAAGACGACCATTTGTTCTTTTGACTTGATGCAAATCCTTAAGACCTGTTTTTAAGGGTTAAGTGCAATATTTCCATTTGTGTATCTCTGAGAACCCACTCCCCCCCAGTTCCATATTCTAATTAGCCAGACTTGGCTGCAGTTGTGGGAACGACTTCCTCTAAGAATTAACTTAATCTGTTAATGTCACTGGGGAATTTAAGAGGGTGCACACAGAGGTTGTTTGTCAGATATAAGTTTTTGGGATTTTTTCGCATTTCATGAGATGACTTCTGACAAACATCCCCTTTTTCTGGACCGCAAACCATGTGAGGATGCAGAAAGTCATAAATAAAAATGGACAGCTTCAGTTACTAGTTGTACATCTCAGGAATTTCAGCATTGCAGTCGACTTGCGGAATTAAAGACAAGGCATGTGATTTGCAGGACGTCGTGTTTTCTTTTATTACATTCATTCATACTCATGTATTCATTTTATACACCTAGACAAGATGTGTGAAAAGCCAAGGCTTCAGACCCAGAGTCCTGCAGGTTTGATCAGTAACTGAAATTAGTTTCTGGCTTTTTGGTCCAAAAACACCATGGCTGACTACCAACTACTGGATTAACTGCTGTACTTTAATAAAGAAGGTCATATTTCAGTGTAGGGCCCTGGCTACTTTACCTGTTCCCAGTTTGTTCCTGGGAAATTATTTTAAAAATAATATATTTATTTTAAGTGGGGAGTGCGGTGGCGCAGTGGGTTGGACCGCAGTCCTGCTCTCCGGTGGGTCTGGGGTTCAAGTCCCGCTTGGGGTGCCTTGCGGCGGACTGGCGTCCCGTCCTGGGTGTGTCCCTTTCCCCCTCCGGCCTTACGCCCTGTGTTACCGGGTAGGCTCCGTGACCCCGTAAGGGACGAGCGGTTCTGAAGATGTGTGTGTATATTTATTTTAAAGAAACAAAAGTTTCTTTTATTGATACAGTCTGTCACAGTGAATCTCATTCATCTTTTGTGAAATTGGCCCTAAAAACGATGTTTTCGAAAAACCCTCCACATTATTCTACCTTTTAGACATTTTTTAGTCTACATATGGAGTAAAGAAATTTTTTTTTTTCTGTTGTAATATTTTAATTTTTTCTTCTGCTCTAAATTATAAGTAAAAGAACTTTAAGGTTTGTTATTTTCTAACTAGAACTACACACACACACACACACATTTTCAGAACCGCTTGTCCCATACGGGGTCATGGGGAACCGGAGCCTACCCGGCAACACAGGGCGTAAGGCCAGAGGGGGAGGGAACACACCCAGGACGGGACGCCAGTCCGTCGCAAGGCACCCCAAGTGGGACTCGAACCCCAGACCCGCTGGAGAGCAGGACCTGGACCAACCCACTGCGCCACCGCGCCCCCCAGATAACTAGAACTATTCACAGAAATTTCATTTTCGTGAAGTATCTAGTGTATACATGTGATGTACGTCAATGTATACTACTGAAGTGTAACAGGTCGGGTATTACCTTCCCCGTCTGGGACCACACGATTGGCCAGCCCAAAGGCCAGTGCCTCCTCGGCACCCACTGGTCGTCCTGTGAGGATCAGGTCCAGAGCCCGCGAGAGGCCAATAAGGCGAGGGAGCCTTACTGTGCCACCATCAATGAGTGGGACGCCTGTGGGGGGGCAGGAAAAAGAGATCATAACACAAAGAAATTGTGCACCAAAATGAGGTGTCAAAATCATTTTTGGTTTTTAGAAAGCACTAGACATTGTGTAAAATAAAGCAAAACAGGCCCAACATCTTGCTATTTTGGATCATTTCTTTATGTCAGTCTTTTTATAAATCCGCTTCCTTTCATGGGATACCCTGCATGCCTCACTTGGATTACCATTAAAAATATATCTCTGTGTTGAGATCCTAGCCATTAAAGGACATTTTAAACCTAGCTATTTATTTTTGTCTTTCTAGTATGTTACAAATTTGGACAGGTACACAGATATTTGATGGGACAGGTAAATGTAAGATGTACCTGTCCTGGGGACAAACATCATTTCAATTAGAGACAGCAGTTACCCAGCAGGGCCCCCCAAGTTGTGTATCATGTTAAACCAGTAACAGCTTTATTATCAGATCAGCATTTTGCAGGATGAAACAGAAACCTCTCCAAATCTCACTGTTTTAAACTTAGGAGCTGAGCCAGAAAAATTCCTTTCCTCACACTTGACAGCAGTCGTCCTCCTGACAGTAAAGCCACCCGAAATGAGTTTGAGGCCAAAAGTCACATGTGATCACGGTGGTAGTGGAGTGGAGCTCAGTACTCAGACACAGTACTCATCACCGTTTCTATCCGACCAGATCAGAGGAACAGAAGCTAGCTTGATAAAGCTGTCTGCAACAGCGATAGGAGCACCGCCACTGAGAACATGGTCCGCAGAATACCAAAAACAATAAGGGCAGCTGATAGTGTAGTGGTTTACAGCGCTGCCTCTGGACCCAAAGGCTGCAAGTTTGATTCTTACCTCCAGCTGTAGTACTCTTACCACAAGGTACTTACCCTAAATCCCCCCCATAAACTTACCTAGTTGTATAAATGGGTAAATTACTATAAGTATCTTAACGTCGTAAATTGCTTTGGGAAAAAAGCATAAGATAAATGAATCTATGTAAACTGGAATGTGACTGAATGCACTGGTGAGCAGGTGGCTTTTGGGGTTCATGTGATAGGAAACAGTAAACCTCCCCCCATCTGGAGACTGAAAAGTCAGGCATCCGGATACAAATTTGTGAAGCGCAAATGAGTGAATGTCCACATAACGGAGTACAGACGCATTGTGTTTTGGTGAGCCGTCACCTCTGCAACGGAATCTCACAGGTCATCTGAGTTACACCATCGGACATCGCAGACGGTTACACAGAAAGGAACTTGCGCACATATTTATAACCACATACAAAGCTAGATATTCAGCTTAAGTAATTTGTCTCTGGGTTTTTCCTTCAGGACTTCAGCACCTCCATTGCAGTATTTATCAATGGAGGCATCATCCTTCCTCCACTATATGCACAGAACAGTAGTTATGCATAACTTAGCATCCCAGCATTAAGATCAGAATGGGCTTGAAGTAAGTAAAATATGGATGTGTGGTAAGACTCCCTTTCTGACCAAAAGTGGCCTTCAACATCAGTTGTAATTACATTTTCAAAGCTGCTGTGAGTCATATGAGGAAAGTATCTTCTGAGAAAGTATTATAATGAAAAACACATCAGGTATGAGCTATTTTTTTCTCATTTGTGGATTCCTGTGCTGCTGGTAAAAGTGGTGTATCTTTATGATCCACATTGAGAAGTCCTGATCCACTTAAGCACCTATAGGACTGTGATGTTTACATTTATCTGACACGTTTCTCCAAAGCAACTTATAGCATTAAGCTACTTACAATTAGTTACCATTTATACAGCTGGGTAATTTTACTGGAGCAACTCTGGGGAAGTACCTTGCTCAAGGGACTACAGCTAGAGATGAGATTCAAACTGGCAACCTTCAGATCTAACAGCAGCAGCTCTAACTACTACACTATCAGCTATCCCCTAAAAGGCAGCAGAGTAATTTTACTGGAGCAATTCAAGGTAAGTACCTTAAATTGCTCCAGTAAACAGTAACACATCAAAAAATAACTGTAATTAAAGGTGCATGGAAAGGCCTGATTCACACCTCTCATCACTCTCAGCTGCTGGTGTGTTCCGTTGCCAGCTGGGTGACCCTGGGAAAGGGCCGGACGCGCTCCTCGGCCATACGCGGGCACCAGCCGCGGCGTCCTCACAACTTCAAAGCCACAACACACACAACAGGCGGCCGTGAAGGTAACGCGATTAACCTCCACATGGATTAGAGGATTCTGGGAGAATTAAACCCGTAATTAAACCAAAACAGGGGCTTCAGGAATTCACCTTTGAAACTTTCTGATGCCAGTGAGGGTCTGTAAGGTATCTCCAGGTGGTACTTGTATGTGTCCACATCTAGGGCCAACCAAGCACCACACAATAAATCATTTACACTGAGGACTCGGCAGTTTTCCCTGATGTAAATTTTTAGTTTCCTCACTTTACAAACTGTGGGATTCAGGAAAATATTCCAGACAAAACTGAAATACAATTCAGACAGAAGAGGAATATTTCCTGTGGTCCCTCATTTTTAAACAAGTATAGAAGAGAACTAAAACTGTACAAATCAAGGACAGTTGCAGCACACTCATTCCTCACATTAAGGGGTTAACCCTAAATTGCAAAGCTGTATAAAAAGGTAAATAATTGTATGTTGCTTGGGAAAAGAGCATCAGATAAATGAATAAATGTAAATTAATGGTCCTATAACAAAAAAGTGGGGGAAAAATGTAAAGCTTCAAAAGAATAATTTCTTACAAGTACTATAAAAAACAGTGGTGTTGTCATGCATAAAAATGCATTTTATTTTGGTATTTTAAAGAATTTAAGGACATTTTTATTTTCATCATTGAACTGATTGTTTTCCTCCATTAGAAATAATATTAATCGGATCCCGACACAACAGGAACACACCTAATAGGTTGATTTCCAGGGAAGGGATTAGTGTGTGACACAGGGTGCACAGTGGAGACATTTTAACAGTTTGGTCCAAGAAAGTTTTACCATATCACAAAATAAAGCCTGGATCACTGGAGTTATTCACTCAGCAAAACATACACTATGCAGCAGGTGGCATAGTGGTTAGAGCTGCCACCAGCTTCGAGTCCCACCTCCTGCTGTAGTACCCTTGGTCAAGGTACATACTCTTTAATTGATACAGTTAAAGTTACCCAGCTGTATAAAGGTGTAAATAATTCCAAGCTTCTTAACACTATAAGCTGCTTTGAAGAAGAGCATCGCTAAATGGATTAATACAGGTTTTAATTGTCCTATTTCATCTATGACATTAGATTAGCATTAACTGATGACAATGGCAGGAAGTACTTCCATGTTGCCTTATGCTAAGCACAATTATGTTTCTGTACATAAGTCATTAATGGCATTCTAGAATTTCCTTGAAAGTCCTCTTTAGCTGGAAGTCTAGTGGTTTGAGTTGCTGCCTTTGAACTCAAAGGTTGCAGGTTCAGCTCCTATTTCCATCTGTAGTACCTTTCAGCAAGGTACTTACCCTAAATTGCCCACCTGAATAAATGGGTAAATTAGCGTAAGCACCTTAACATTTTAAGTCCCTTTGAAGAAAAGCATCAGATAAATGTATTTATTCCACGTTTATTTTGTTGTCGTATGGATTTACTGCGCATCAGGGAGTAGAACGACTGTGGACCAAGCAAAAATACCACTGTACTGAATAAAACAGCCATTATACAAAAAAGGGTGTGTTTTTTCACAAGGTGTTGTATGTGTAAGGACTGCGTGTACTTCACGAGTCCGTCTTTGTCCCGCAGGCCTGTTCTCCTCTTTATTTACATTTACATTTATTTGCCACATTGCCAAATTTACTGCAAATTTATTTAATGTACTGTATTTAATTAGCAAACTCCCCCCACCCCTCGTGAAGAGCCACATTCCCATTCGTGGGGCCGGAACTCAAACCTGCGGCCGCAGTCACGAGCGTCACATGAGAGGAAGTAGCCACTGGATTGCGGCTTCACCGCACCCACATCACACACACTGCAGTCTTTGAGGCCACGAGGGAATCCCCAGGGCTTTTACCATCTGGGCCTCACCACCGGATGTGAGATAAATTATCTGTCAAAATTAGACCTTTAACATACTTACCAGAAGGGTTTTAAAATAAATCCCTCAACCATATGAGAGCGGCCGAATTATTTCTTCTGATAAATAGCCTTTATCCATACTTTGTGCAATAAAACAAAGCTGCGACCACAAGAACACATGATGTTCATCAGTGCGCAGCTCACTTTGGGGTGGATATGAATTATGGTGAAAAGAGCCATCCCGCTCGGAACAGCTCTCGTTTGAAAGATCCCACTTCTAACCCCACGTTCACCTTTTGGGAAACAATTCCAGAAAGAACTGAACGGGAATGTAAGGAAATACTAAGGCATGAAATAATTGAAAGGGTCTAGAAAAGCCATTGACGGATACCCAGAGAATTGTAGTATTTTGTGGACATTCTTCATTTCGCCAACAGACACAAACTCAATTGCCAAGTGAACAGGCCAGGAGAGGACAGAAAGCGTTCCTAAATAAAGCCTTCAGAAATGGCCGGGGTTTACCATGCTTATCGACCTGCAGACTCTTACTATGGTGATTCACTGCGGCTCATGCTGTCACACCACTTGTCTCATTTCCCTTGTCCCTTTTCACTGGTGACATCATCAACCAGCAACTGACAGTGACCTGGGGATGTTTTTCTTAGCTGGGGGGGTATTTACCACCTTCTCCCCAGAGGCAGGCAGCACCAGCGGTACACATGAGAATACGAACTGCACGGCAGCAGAGCAGTGATGTGTCTCTCGACGCGAGAGACGAGAGAGGAGCGATGAGGGCAATGCCAGGAGCTCCCGGCTAATGACAGAGAAGAACGATAAGCCTTGTTTGGGAATACTGCAGAGAATTTGCCACGACTTGCAAATTACAGTATGCGTAGCGCATTAAATAAAACACACGAGTTGTATTTTTAGATGGGGAGCAGTAAACACAAAGTGAGCTAAACGAGCCTTCTGCCGACTCGGCCCTCGTGGCAAAGGGGAACGCTCGCGGCGGCTCGCGGTGCGGCAACCGAACCATCCAACTGCAACGTCAAACCATCTCCGTTCCAGTGACTCGAAGCGGTGATGGCTTGGACTTCGTGAGAGCAGGGTGAAGGGCTGACGGAGTGTGGGGAATGTTTGCATGTCCCCACAGAAGGGGATGCGGGGGTCAGGATAAGGCTACGAATGACGGTACGCACCAAAGCGGCGGCAGAAGACCCCCATGATGGCGCTGCGCTCCACCACCCTCAGATCAGCCAGCAGCGCCAACTCCAGACCACCAGCCACCGCATATCCGCTGATGGCCGCTACGACTGGTTTGGACAGCTGGAGGCGGGAGGGACCCTTAGGACAGGTGGCAGAGGCACACACTGAGTGCACATGGCTGCTATTATTGCTATTATCATCGTAATGGACTGAGTCGTCCACTCCCACAATCCCACAATCACTGTTCAGATAAAGTCCACCTGGTGAGAGCAAGTAGGCCTAAGAGAGACACATTACATCATAAACTCTGCCCTCAACTTACCAAGGTAATCTTTTCATAAGGTCAATTCTTGTAAATCAAAGATATAGTCACCATTAGCTTCCATGGCCAAAATTATGTGTTCCTGAACCCCAAAACTGATACCCAGTTACACTGAAATATCATCATATCCTATTAAATAGACAGCTACTACAATAGTTAATATTAATTAGCATAACAGCACAGTTTCCTTTCATTGATTACATAATTATACATATAATACTGTGTCTGTGACTGACTGTCTGCTGTTTCCTACCAATTATATACAGCACAATATATTTGATATTCAGTGTTTATGCATGAATTGAACAGTAAAGAGAAAAGAAATCAATGAAGTGACACTCAGTGGACAAGGTTTGGACAGTCCAAAGGGGGACATGATCACGGACATTATAAGAGGTGAAACTAGGGAACAAGGGCTGATGGAGGGTGAGAACTTAACGCAGAATGAGCAAAACTATAACTGAGGAGGAGAGCTCATGGTGACTCGGATCTCGAACCAACAGCAGCCCAGCTGTCAGGAGCAGTGAAATCTTAATGGACTCTTGTTAAAACACACAGAACGTTTTGTAAACTGAAGTAATTAAATGAAACCATTTAAAGCTTCATATCTTGGGCAACGACTTTGTAACTAAAGCTGAATCTGTCCAGAATAAATAATCCTATGTTGGGGATTCATTTCCTTCTTGTAATAATGTTTTCAGAAGTATCAATATTATTTCACAACGTTAACTTCATTAACGGCTTTTACAGTGTCTCCCATTTACACTGTAGGAGTTGTTAATAAAAATATGTGTAAGTGTTCAATAATTTTGTGATTATAACTGTTGAATAATGGATACACCTTCATGCGGCAACTACATGCTGTACAGTGACCGTATGCAGTGTGATGTACACTGGTTCATACGGTGGATTGTGACAAAGTAACAGTACTCTAGAATCAAGTTTCTCTATCCAAATCTCTCTTCCTCTTGATGCGATGCACTCTTTGTATTTTTCTCTGAGATTTACGTCGCTTTGGAAAAATGTCTGCTAAATTAATAAACGTAAATACTATGCTGCTGGATTATGAACAGAATAGTGGTGCTACTTGTGGTTGAAACTTGTGATGCTCCCTGTTGCCCTGGCTAGTATGCCCCCCCCAGGTTCATTTCCATAGAAACAGGTACACCACCAATGACAGAGAGGCAGATCCCCAGAGCCACTATATCCAACACCTCGGAGGTCATTATGTTTAGGGAGGAAAACCCTAATACTGTGCAAATTCACTGTTCTGTGAATGCGAACCAATACCTTACTGGCACTGTGGTAAAACTGTGGTGTGTCATTAGAGATTACAACTCCCTAGAGCTCAGGGGGCGACGGTTCGATGCTGGGCACATTTACCATTGGACCGGGACCTTTGGTGACATCTTGTTCCAATTTGAGGGACGCGGAGTGATGGGCCAGCTCCTTCAGATCATAACCAGCGCAGAAGTTCCCTCCTGGAAAAAACCGCAAAATTACAAAGCGGAGCAACAGAAACCAGAGAAGAAAGAGAAGAATAAGTTGGGGGAGAAAAAAATAACAAGCAGAGAGCAGGGCTACAATTTAGAGAGTGGAAGAAACACTAAAAATCCAGCGCGTCTTTTAAAGAAAAGCATAGCCGTTCACTCACAGTACAGCACAGCACAGCACAACAGAACACAGTACAACACAGTACAGTTGAGTACAGCACAGTGCTGAGCAGGAGAACAAATCAAACACCCTGTAACAACACTAAGAAGAGTGTAAGAAACCTCCAAATCAATGATACTCCACAAGAGCAGAAGTTCCCAGCCTGGTTTCAATCAGCTGAGCTGTGTGCAGGTTTTCAAGCTCCATGACCCCCACCCAACCAACACAAATATTCAGTGCTGCAGCGACAACATTCACATCAGCTGGGGGGAGAAAAGCAGTGATTGTAAGGTAGTGAATTGAGGTGAACTGTCTTGAATCATGGTGGAATATTCCAGTCAGACGGAGAGAGACTCCAGAACGGACCAGATGGGTCTTTAGCAAATTGTTACATTTCTCTTTCCTCAACATAATAAAGGGGGGTGCAGTGGCACAGTGGTGCAGTGGGTTGGACTGGGTCCTTCTCTCCAGTGGGTCTGGGGTTCGAGTCCTGCTTGGGGTGCCTTGTGATGGACTGGCGTCCCACCCTGGGTGTGTCCCCTCCTCCTCTAGCCTTACGCCCTGTGTTGTTGGGTTAGGCTCCGGCTCCCCACGACCCCGTATAGGACAACATAATAAAACTTTACTGTTTAACAATTATCTTCAACAAAAGGATAAAACAACTACCAGTTTAATTTTTTGTGTGTGAGGCAGCAGGGGGTGCAGTGGTTAGCGATGTCACCTTGTAACCTTGGTGAATAAGGTGTGTGGGCTGATAACACTACATAGAGTTCATTGGAAGTCGCTTTGGAGAAAAGTGTCAGATAAATAAACGTCAATGTAGCCAGCCAGTCCCAGGTTGTAACCCTCCTGCTGTAGCACACTTGATCAAGGTACTTACCCTGAACTGGTACAGTAAAAATTACCCAGCTGGGTAAACCAGCATAAGCAGCTTTAACACTAAGTTGCTCTGGAGAAAAGAATCAAACACTTTTCTAGATTTATGCCTTTCACTCAGTAGTGAAAAATTGCTTGTATTTTACAACACCACAGAAAGATGGTAAATATGTCTTGATACTATATATAAAAGGCAGACATGAGGTGTCGAGCAGCTAAACAAGTACAAAAGCAAGCAATGGTGCAAATGCGGTAATTACATAGTGGTGTTGAGCCCATATTGAAATTGTGTGAGGGAGTGAGCAACAGGACAGCTGGTAGTGTAGTAGTTAGAGCTGCTACCTTTGGACTCAAAGGTTGAAGGTTTGAATCCCACCTCTAGTTGTAGTACCCTTGAGCAAGGTACTTACCCTACATTGCTCCAGTAAAATTACCCATCTGTATAAATCACACTGCAGAGCCAGAGAGACACTGCTGTGAAAGGTGGCTAATCCATCCATGGCTTGAACCTGAGCGCAAGCCCTGCTTGTCTGTTCCTGGTTCACAGTCCTCCCTGGTTGTTCAAGCTTGAAGAAGTCATCCTGACTGGAACATGGTCAATAACTCTGCACATTTCAAATAAAAACTGCTTTAACACATTTGACCTCAAAGAGGTCTGAGGAGCTGGTGCTTCCAGTTGACTAGTGTAATGCAGCACATTTACTGTGGGTGTACTGCATTCCTTCCTGATGCTGGTGAGAGAATTTCGCCCACCTTCACCTGGGCAGTGGGGTCTTTCCTGGGGTCTCTCTCCCTCCCTCTCCAGCTTTGGCATCATCCAGGGTGGACTTGTGATTTCGCCCCAACTGCTCTACACACCAATCAGTGGGAAAGTAACTGCTAGATGAGTAAATCAGGGTAAGAAGGTGCTAGACAGACACCCAGCATGTGGCCAACCTCAGCTGGGCCCACACATGTAGTACCATACGGTCAGCAGAGAAAGGAATTCAAGATGCAAAACCATGGTGTTTCCAGAACTGACTCCATTTGTTCATCTCACTCTCTTCTCCAATGGGCCTTACACCATTAACCTACTTACACCAGTTTACCCACTGGGGTATTTTCATGTACCAATTCAGGTTAAGTACAGTGATCAAGGGTACTTGGTCAGGAGTTAGGATTTGAAGCTAGGATCTCAGAGTCCAGAGGCCGCAGCTCTAACCACTATGCTACCTACAGATGAGAGAAGTTAAAGCACTGCATTGAGTACAATTGAGGGATGGGCTCTGGACCACCGTCACCCTGACCAGGACAGGTGGTGAAGTACATGATGGAGCGAGTGTGAGTTACAGCTGAGAGATGGATCACGGGGACCAGGACCTGTGAACTTCCGAACCCCACATTCTCGTCCTCGTTTCACCTGACAGAGCATGGGGTCAAAGGTCACAGCAGAGTTTCTCACGCAACATAAACCCGACAGGGCAGGTGTGTCAGGTGGCGTCACAGTCAGCTTTGCTCACACACCGATGCCGTGCAGCACAGCGACCGTGAGCGTGGGGTCGCCCTCAAACGTGTTGAACTCCTCCAGCAGTCGCCGCGCTGTCTCCCGGTCGACTGCGTTGCGCACCGTGGGACGGTTGATGCCGATGGTGAGCACAGAGCCCCTCGTCCCCGAGACCACGCTGGGCGCAGGACCTAAGACATCGCAGAGGGAGAGATGCAGACACAGACACAGGCACACACAGACAGTGATGACTGACAAGAGGGATGGGGCAGTGTGGGAATGCCCACACAGGGGTGTGGCTGAGGTCATGGCAGGGACCCTGGACTTGGCCCCAGGACACAAAGGTGTGAGCAAAGCATGGCCCTCAAGCACTCAGGTCACTCAGCTGCCCTGGTTGTTCCCACTGACCGCATTTAAATGCTGAACAGCCTTTTCTTCTCTCAGGGACTTGAACAGACAACCACCCGGCACTGAACTCATTCCAGGACCAACCTGAACTTCTGAATGTCTTACCTTCAGTTATAACGCTGACAATAACACACAAGTGTAACAGTGCTGCACAGGGCAGTGCGGTTCAGCTGCAGGTTCGAATCCAGCTCTGTCTGCATGTTCATAGCTACATTTCTTTGACACTTACAGTGTTAAACTACTTATACTGATTTACCCACATATACAGCTAGTTTAACTGGAGTAATTTAGGGTAAGTACCTTGTTCAAGGGTACTACAGCTAGAGGTGGGATTCAAATGCTCAACCTCTGGGTCCAAAGGCAGCAGCTCTAACCACTACAATACCGGCTGTCCCAGTTGTTCTCACTCTGTTTGTGTGGCTTTCTTCCAGGTGCTCTGGTTTCCTCCCGCAATCCAAAGACGTTTGTGTTTGGATTGATTTGGTGACTCTACATTGCCCACTGTGTGTGTGTGTGTGTGTGTGTGTGTGTGTGTGTCTGCATGCATGAGACTGCCATCATGTCCAGGCTGTACCGTCTCACACCCAGCGCTGCTGGGATAGGCTCCCAACCACCGTGACTCTTAAAGGGAAATAGTTCTTGGCAGCGGCCATCTCCTTCCCGAAAAAAGCCACAGTGTATAAACAGCGTGGTAAAGTGTGGTAAATTCAGCAGAGCACTACAAGAGCTCACATGTTATATGTGCTCAACAGTTATTTACTTCTCCTGTGTTATTTTAACTGTGCTAAGTAGTAAGTAGTACGTAGTAACCTTACAGTTCAGTTTGTGCCATGCAGTGAAGCAGACGTGTGTGTGCGTGTGTGTGTGTACATGTGTGTGAGAGACGAGGGCAGATGAGATGCTGTTGAACCCACAGTGAAACACACAACTTGCACACACAGCATGAAGCCGTTTAAACCGTGGGCTTTGCAGCGTCCGGCTTTCTTCTCTCTATGAAGCCTGAAGGGCCGAGGCAACCACAGCAGAACCATAAATTACAGCATAATTATAACTATAAAAGGCTATAAACATGGGGAGAATATAAACATAAACATAAACAATTCTTTAAATCTTTTAAAGCTTTAAATATATTCCAACCCCAGACTCCAGAGTGCTGATCTGCCCATATTCAGCCCCTTTATGACACTCTGTGTTTTAAACACTGAAATCGACACATTGTACACAGACTATATACATGGGTAAATGAGGTAAAAGAAATCAAAGTAAAGTGAAATCCGTAATACGATCAGGCAGTTTCAATAACCGCTTGTCCCAATCAGGTTCACGGTGAAGGAGAGCCTATCTTGCATTGGGTGCAAGACTGGGGGGGGTGGGGGTTATACCCTGGGAAGGACGCCAGTCCATTGCTGTGTAGATACACACACACCCACACACACAGTCATTCACCCATTCGTGCACTAATGGCAATCGAGAGTCGCCAGTCAACCTGGACTGCATGTCTTTGGAGTATGGGAGGAAACCAGAGCACCCAAGGTGTTAAAGGATACTCATTTATCACTATATTTCTGACTTAGGAGGTATTCGATTTCTTTTAAAATACAGTACCAATGTGCAAAAGATCCCAGGTCAAATATCTGGTGTCCATGAACATGTCTTGGAAGCTTTTATAGGAACACAACTTCTCATCACACACACATATAATTTGAAACAACAGAGATACACATACACATACACACACACACATTTTCTGAACCGCTTGTCCCATATGGGGTCGCAGGGAACCGGAGCCTAACCTGGCAACACAGGGCGTAGGGGACACACCCAGGACGGGACGCCAGCCCGTCGTAAGGCACCCCAAGCGGGACTCGAACCCCAGACCCACTGGAGAGCAGGACCCAGTCCAACCCACTGTGCCACTGCACCCCCACAACAGAGATATTATGTATAGAAATAAAACACTTTTTAAAACACAGAATGACAACAATATTATATTTGAAAAATGTTGTTACTTTGTGTAACCAAATAACTATCACAAAGTTCTTATTCATGTCCATCTTTGCCTTGATTATGATTAGTTAATGTTGACTGATTACAGAAATACCAGTAGTTCTTCTAGAGTGTTACTTTTAGTTTGGTACTTTAGAGCCACTGGAAGATTCTAGAAGGCACCAGAACATTCTCGAAAGCATCAGATCTTAAAAGGTACTGGAATACTCGGTATTCAGAACCTGGTGCCAAAATTCGTTAATTTCAAGAATGAGAAATATTTCCTAAACACTGACATATAGTATGAACTAACGCCAAGTATGATAAATCTAACAAAACTGAACAGAAAATGCAAAAAAAGTCAAATACAATTTTTGATACATTGTGGGGTTCAAGTCCCGCTTGGGGTACCTTGCGGTGGACTGGCGTCCCTTCCTGGGTGTCCCCCCTCCAGCCTTACGTCCTGTGTTGCCGGGAAGGCTCCGGTTCCCCGCGACCCCGTATGGGACAAGCGGTTTAGTGAGAGAGAGTGAGTGTGTGTGTGTGTGTGTGTGTGTGTGTGTGTGCGCAATAAGGCCTAATTATTTAGTTACTCTGAATTCCTTCAGAAGTGTGACATCTTTACCACAGTTAAAGAATTAGCTATTGTGTTGGATGTTCTTTCACCTTCTATTAGAAAGTACAGATAATATACATGTATTCAATAACTATTCATATTCAGATGATCCATCGGTAAATGGTATCCATACTTCTGACAAGAAATTTCACAATTCATTCTTGAAGTCATTATGTTGAGAAAACACCATTCCACAGTGTAAATCACAGTAGTGTTCAAAATATGGTGATATGTATGGACTATCTTAGAAAGATCTAACAAAATTAAAATTAGTCTAATAAAATAAGAAGTTTCCTTTAAAATGATCCATCTGACATATGCGAAAACCAAATATTTACTAGATTTTGAAAGGATACAGACGATTTATGTACGTTTTGTGTTCTAGAACAAGAAACCACAACGTTTATTGTTTCTAACTGTATTTACAGTTAAACGTTCCGGTGTGAAATGGAAAATGTACCATCAAGATAAGTGAAATATATATGAATTTCACAGATACAGATGTTTTCCTTGCATTTAAGCAAAACGACATTCAAAATATGTGTTTCTGTTAAATCTATACATAATTTGTGGTAAATATATTGACAAATAAATTGTCAAATGCTAAACCTAATATTACCCTTCTGAAAACTGAAACAACATTTTAAGACTTCATAACATAAAAAGTATAATTATATTCTTATAAGAAAGCAAGATGCACCCATGAGTTGCTTGAATCATATAACTTGTGTGGAATATGCTTGTAAACCCCTAAAAAATATTATTGTTGTATATATGTTCTTTTACAGCTTTGTTCATTATTTTTGGAATCGAGTATGAATGTTTGTTTTGAGGGGCGTGCGGTGGCACAGTGGGTTGGACCACAGTCCTGCTCTCCGGTGGGTCTGGGGTTCAAGTCCGGCTTGGGTGTATCCCCTCCCCCTCCGGCCTTACGCCCTGTGTTGCTGGGTTAAGCTCCGGCTCCCCGCAACCCCAAATGGGACAAGAGGTTCAGACTGTGTGTGTTAATGAAAAAAAAATATGGAGACACACACACACACTCTCTGAACCGCTTGTCCCATATGGGGTCGCAGGGAACCGGAGCCCACCCGGCAACACAGGGCGTAAGGCCGGAGGGGGAGGGGACACACCCAGGACGGGACGCCAGTCCGTCGCAAGGCACCCCAAGCGGGACTCGAACCCCAGACCCACTGGAATCCAGGTAAATGTGGTACTGCCACAGAATGCAATGTTTTGCTGCCATCTAGCGTCACAGGGTGGAAATGCAGTCGCAAAGGCCTAGCAGGCAGCCAAAAAGTAGGTGTATGGACTATAATGTACCAAAGTACAGCAAGCTTTTGTTTATTGTACCATGTATTCAATATGCAGTTAGTTTGTATAAACCCTTCGCCGAGGCTCCAAATCTGACCGGTCGTTGTCACCCACTGATTTGGGATCAGAGCGGGACTCTCCAAATCAAATGCGTCTAGACAAGTAACGAGAGAACGGAGCAACCGATCCAGGATCAGTTTTAGCAATTGCCTCAAACTCGCGTGTGTACCGTGCAACAAGGATCACGAAACGAGTTCTACCACTTAGTTAACTGGCTCTTACCCTTACGAATACGGCAAAAATTAAACATTAGTGTTACACAAAAACATTAAAGATGTTATTTTAAGCGGTTATCGTATATTAGGCTGCCGTCAACCTAACCAACCTGGTTAAAAGCGCGCGAAACGACGTGCTAAGTGGGGGACAAAACGTAGCCAGTAGCTAAGTAACCGTTGACAGACACGAGATCATGTATGAAATCTGAGTGAATCCTGTGAGGGAACACGAGATATAACTAATTATAATGATGTTTTACGCGGTGGCGGTGTGTTACTTACACGCCTCCTGCGTCGGACCGTCGGACGAATTCCGCCATTGGAGACGCGAGAGAAACGAGCTCTTAGAGGTCAGCAGAAGACGCGTTGAAACGCTACGAAGTGTGAGACTGAGAGACATGATTACGCTTATGGCACTCGGGGCCCGGGATGAAAACAGGGATATATAATAATATCGGTGTGTCCGTGGAGGAGCGCCCTTCGCCCCCTATTTCAGCTCAGTGGAGAGAAACAAGAGAAGAAAAAAAAAAAAAAAAAAAAACACAGGGCGGCGCGAACAAACGGAGGGCAACACTCCACACACAGGGTAGGCCGTTGATGGTGGTGAATGAAAAAGGCTTAGTAATAAATTTAAAGGCTTTTCCTCACGCGCACCCCTTGTCCGCTCTTTTATCTCACCGTCTTCATAACTGTCTTTCAGCCGCACCTTTAAATGTGATTTGGAGCATTCGGTTTATTGTAATTGTTATCGTTGTTAGCCAGCGGTGCGCTACGCCCTTCCAGGCTTTTTCTCCGTGTTTCGCTCGAGGCGCCTGGCGGGAAACAACCGAAAGGAGCGCGTGCGAACAGTTGGAACAGATCTTTAATAAAAAACGTTGACTTTAGCGGTTGTGTTTTAAGGCACCATGCACAAAAAGATGAAGCTGTACAAAAGCACGTTGGCTTTTCACCATGGTAAAATGAGACGGAAGCGCGCAGACGAGCCGCCCCTCAGCACAGCTCACAGTGCTCTCATGTAAACATTGCGTATGCAAAATATATCTGAGATTAAACATTTCATGCTTAAACTACATACATGTTAACATTGCGGGACGTGTCCCGTTGGCATGCGCATCACTTTACTCTAAACATCATATTTACAAAGGAAACAGACCCAAACATGTATATGAATTAAGATTACTTTAAGAAACATACTGATGAATGATCCATAATAAACCCTATTCCTCTTCAATTTCCACCCCATAAAGCCCAAATGAGACATTTTAGTCAACTACAAAACTAAAAGAGGGACGATATTTGTGCAGGTTTTGGCACTCGTGTCCAGTCTGGTCCATGTTCCACTATACGACACTGAAGACCATGGAGAGGTACTGTTCGTACGACACTTGGATCCAGCCGTCCTGGTCAGTGTCGTACCTTCGAAACACGTCCGTCAGTCTCTGTGAATGACATTGACACTCAGATTACTTCACGTGTCGCGCATTAATTACATGCCTTCTCTTTGTCTTGCACACAGAAAAAAAAAATTGACAAGGTAGCGTGTTCCCTGAATTAGAAATACTTCAACCACTTAAAGCAGATATTACAAATTTAATTTTGGAAAGAAACTTCTACAAATCATCACTTTTACTACACGAGGTCAAGTCACGTGCTGACAGACTGCAACCACAGTAGGGCCACAAGACAGCCATTCTTCAAAAATATTGACTGTACCATGCAGATATTTATTAAAAGTTCATATTCAGTACATAAAACCTACATATCTAGTGGTTTGTTGATTTTATGTCTTTCCATCCTATATCCTCAATTTTCATTCAGATGCTAACAATAAGCAACAAGAAATTACTCTTGGAAAATCACAGATTTCCATATGTGACTGGTGTCCCCAGACAAAGATTTATACATATATCACAAAAAACATCTTGTATAATAGAAGGAAAAAGGCTGACACGAAAGAGAACACATACTGCTCTGCTTTTTATGGAAAAAAAAAAAAAAATCCACACCTCTTATCTCCAATGAACCTAAAATGGGAGGGGGAATAAAATACCTGTAGTACTATGCAGCACTGGATGAAGTCGTCAAAGGCAACTTGTCCCTTTCTCTGCCTATCAAACTTGTCGATCAGAGTGCCGTAGAACTGATCAGAAAGCCGGTAACCTGTTGAGGTACAACACACACACAACGTAACACGTTATTGGGACACGTCCTCCAGCGCTGCATCTCTGCAGACCCAACACCATGTGCAGAATAAAGGAGGAATGAGCCATTCACCGAAGCCCGTGAGCGCTTGCTTGAGCTCGTTCCTGTCGATGAAGCCAGAGTTGTCCCGGTCATATGTGCGGAAGATGTTCTGCCAGTCTGTGATGTATTTCCAGACTCCTGCAAACTCATTGAAATTCACTCCTCCTTTGTTGTCCCGGTCAAACATAGCTGTACATAGGGGTGGGGGGCACAGAGGGTCCAGCTCAACTGACAAAACACCACGCAGCACTTCACAGCAAAACAAAACACCGGCAGCCATCATACTAGTGCAGCATTTCATCTGTTGAACTCTGCCTTTATCATATTTCACATGACCTCTCCAGAAACCACAACAGAATAAGCACATTTCTGTGCTGAGGGATAACGTAGTGTAAAATTAAAAAGCAAAAGACTGTCCTTGCCATGGATGCAAAGTTCATTGTCTCTAATTTAGCAGCAACCACACTGATAGCAGCAGTTCAACCTCCATTTAACTCCAGGAAAGCAATAGCAGTAAACATCTGCAAGCAACAGTGTGCTACAAATCCATTTAAACAGTTACTACAGCAATATAAAACTGTCCATTGGATTAATGAAATAATGCTGCTAAAAGGTTCAAAGGTACTACACAAAATTTTAGAGAATGAGATTTGAAGTGTTCTGGGTACTTACATATAATTGATCGCACGGTTACTGGGTTAAAAGGTGTCCATGTACCTACAAAAAAGTGAGCCTTTTTCAGAACTTGAATTTAAACAAAAATATGTTTAACCAAAGTTCTCTATGAAATAAGATTGCAGCATTTTGACAGCCTGACTTACATGTTCTCCACATTACACAGGTGACCCCTTGAATTTTTTATAAGTGATAAACCAGTTGTACATTTTTGACTTTCCACACTGTGTCAACCCCAAATTCCCACATCACTGCAATTCTACCCTGTTTAACAAAATAGTGTACAATGAAACATTTTTTTAACAACAGAACAACTTCCGATTTCTGGAACAGGTCAGGATAATTAATGCCGCACGGAAATTCACACACAGCGGCCACACAACATATAGCAAGGTACGCAATTGTACTCACAAAATAATAAACAGTGAGAAATGAAAACAATACATAAATAATCCATCAACCACTTTTGGTGATCAGGGTCACAGCAGTCTGGACCCCATCCTGGAATCATTAGGTGCAAGGCAGGGATGGGGAGACAACCTGGACAAGATGATAGTTCATTACAGGGTAAATACATAAATAAATAAAACAAGTAAAAGGCAGGCCAATCTATCAATCTTCCTACACTGCTTGTTCACACAGGGACACGGCAATCTGGAGGCAATCCCAGGATGCCCAGGGCCCAAGGCGGGGCATACATGTCAAGACACACACAGAAAACGCATTTCAAAGTGCTACTAGTAGAAACGCTATAAAACTTTGAGCTGCTTTATAAACTCACTTATAACTGCAATATTCTGTCCAAACAAACAAGCAAAAGTAAAGCTTTGGTTTTTATGTACTATGTATTAAAGTGAAGCATTTCTGCAAAGCTACTTACAGTATTAGCTTTGTACACTAAGCTACAGTTAGTCACCCATTGAATTCGCCCATTTGTCCAGGGATAGAGGGCTGAGGTGTGTTTAGGCCCCAGATGGGAGGAGACTGTGAGATGAATGTTTGGGGCCCACAGAGGTGCCACCCAGTGGCTATGTGCCCCTGCTGTGGCCTGCGACACAAAGAACCAGTGTGCTGGCCGCACACTGAGCTCTCTCATTCCACTGGCCGCTGCCAGACGTGCTCATGGAAAAACTGGGCTCCTCAGTGGCCCTGACAACAGGTCACGCCTCTACAGACACTCGTCACTACAAAAGAATGTAACCACAGCACCTTTTCTTGAAATACCCAGCACCCACTTTAGGCAAGAAGATCAGGACTACGACAAACACTTGAGTAAATCACTCTGTGAATGATGAGACGGCTCAGCACATAAAAACATGCAGAGCAACAGTGTGAAACGGCACTTGGGACTGCGTCCTGACACCCACTTCTCCTCAGACTGCTGGACAGATCAGATGATCGCAGATCCAAGACGCTGCTCACAGTACAAGTGTGTTCAGAAAACCACGTGCTGTTAAACTTTGTTTTCCATGCATTTACAAACAACTGAGACAGTGGGGTCTGTGTGCTTTGTTTTTCACAGCACGGCAGGTAGTGCTGGTGCCTCACAGCTCCTGGGCTATGGGTTCAAATCCAGCTCAGTTTGTGGAAAGCTTGCATGTTTTTTCCCCATTTGCACAGGATTCCTCTCTCAGCTCAAAGACATGTTTCAGGTGAAGCGGTGACTCTAAACTGTCCTTAGTGCATGTGTCCCTGTCACTTTCTATCTGTGATCAAAGGTGTCACCTTCCATATCGGGTGGCTCCATCAGCATCCCTCCATTGAACACAAAGTGTTGGCAGCATGACACCGGAACAAACGCCCTCTGTATTTGCTGCCACATAAACAATTCAGCCTGAAGAAAGAGCACGAAATTCGACTCCATTCCCCAGTGACACTCCAGGTGACTCCCGCTGCTGCCAGGCATGTTGAGCTTTTGGTGTACAAAGCCTGTGCCACGCGACACTGCCTGCACTGACACAAGGGGCACTGACACAACAGCGTGGACAACACGCAGCACAGCAAGGACTCGCACTCCAAACTCACCATTCGATAAGGCCTGCTGGAGCTCCGTGTCTGATATCGAGCCACTTCTGTCCTTGTCCACTCTGTGGAACGAAACACAGGAACTGTGTTCTCATTTCATTTTAACCTCACACAATACATTTACATTTATTAATTTCTTCATGACACTTCTCTCCAAAGCAACTTACAATGTTAAGGTTACAATTATTTACCCATTTATAAAGCTTAGTAATGTTACTGGAGCAATTTTTAGGGTAAGTACCTTGCTCAAGGGTATTACAGCTGGAGGTGGGGATGAAAGCAGCAACCTTCAGTTCCAAAGGCAGTAGCTTTAGCCACTTCACTACCAGCTAACCCTATTGGATATGTGTTAAATTATTGGAGCATCTCTAGGAGTAATTGGAAGTGTATGAAATTCCACATGACTGTCTGTCACTTATATTGTTGGGCGTATTGTTGACTGCGAACACAGCCGAGCAAGTAGCGGAAGAAGTTAGCTGATGGTTTTTCAGGTATGTATGCGCATTTAAGCAGCAGTTGCAGTTTTAGAAAGTTGTTTGCAAAAAAACATGTTTTCGGTGGATCCCAGCTTGGTTTATTGCGCTCTAATGATATTTGGCAAAATCTGTTTTGGGTTTTCGTATGGGCTGGAAAATAATGGAAGGTAGACTTTTGGTATTTGGAATTAAGGTGAACTGGTGACTTTAAATTACCCTTAGCGTAGTATCCAAAATTTCAGGAACATCGCTTTCGGGAACAGATTAATTTCGTAAATCGTGGGATGCCTGTATTGCCTAAGTATCTAGTATGAAACACTGTATTATGTCAAGCGGAGGTGTTTTTTGAGTAACGTCTTTCAAATTTCAGGATGTCCTGCCACAGTCAGTGAAGACACACAAACTACGGCACAGCACAGTGGTGCTGCAGATAGCGCTGGAGTCTCACTGTGACTGGACATGGGTTCAATCCCCGCTCAGCCTGTCAGAAGCTTGCATGTTCTTCTCACGTTTCCTCACATGGGTTTCCTTGAGATGCTCCAGTTTCCACCCACAATCCAAATGTGTTTAAGGTGAACTGGTGACTTTAAATTACCCTTAGTGTGTGAGAGTGTGTCAAATACTGTGCTAAACTGCACAGCTGTATAAATGGTGAATGACTGCAGGCTATTTACTGTAGTGTACTGTAAATCACCTTGGAAGTGTAAGCTACATACTAGTTAGTAATAACTGTACACCTATTCATTCATTCACCAGCATGTAGAACATATTTTCTTCAAAATCCCCTGACTCACACCTTCCACAAATCCAGCTTTGAGTAAATGCTGTCCTTGCCCTGACTCGCACCGTGAGGAAGATATTTGCACCAGTTTATTCTTAACTAATCAGTAACTGTCCCACATGGAAAGAATGACTATCCAGGCTATTTTACCATGTGGCATTTTTTTTCGATGGTGAAAATATGTAAGTTGAAACAAGGAAACTACTTTTGAAGGCCAAGTACAACAGGATCCTTCTGGAAGAAAAGTGCTCGAGTTTATGATTCATTCAGTCGTGGAAACTCCGTCACGTGACCGCGGAGGCCGCGCTATTAGCCGTACCAGCTCTTTACCATTACTTTCACGGTTTACTCACTGTTTTTTCCATAAAATGATGGGAAAAAAAATAAAATTCTTCCTCAGCTGCGGTTACACAAGTTGTGTAAGCAGCGCGCTTCAGTCACCGTGCGTGTATTATACTCTGTAATAATTACTCGGACTTCCTGCCTGGGTGGGTTCTTCAACTTCTTACGTTTCTAGCACATAAGGTGTTAAGATCCGAAATGTGGTAGAAATAAACCGTATGTTACAGACAACTGAACTGCGGTGTCCGTTCAAAAACCGTAGAAAAAAAAAGTTGCAAGTGCGACGGTGCTACTAGCAGCTAACAGCTAACCGCGCGGCAACGACGTCGCTGCGGCGCGAGGGACTCGAACTCCGGAGACACACAGCGCCGAGTTTTACGTCAGACCGCAGGACATTTACACTGCCGCAATGGGAATAAACGGGGTAAACTGAGTGAAAGCCGTCGTTGGTTGGTCGCGGCGCGGCGCTGCAGGCAGCGGAACTCGTGACTGCAGTGACTAACGCTGCTTTCGGTAAAGTAAACCACCCGCTGACAGCCAGCTGACGCTCAACTGACACCCGACAATCAGAGAAGCGACCCACCGCTCTCACTCACTCACTCGCTCGCACGGACGGACGGATTGCAGCGACAGGCCCGGTGGCGGTTTATTCCTTCGTTTTCCGCGGCGCCCACCCCGGCCTCACACACCGCAGTGCGGCTGCTCACCACACCGGTCACGTTTCGCACGAAACGGGTTTTTTCTCGCACCTCTGGAAGATGCTCCACAGGAAGGCCTGGTCGGGCGGCGCGCTGCCGAACGGGGCCCCTCGGTACGGGCTGTTATACGCCATCCTCCACTCGACTCCCTCGCGCTTCTTCCCGTGCTCTCGTACCTCTCCTTCCTTCCGTCACTTCGCTTCACTTCGCGTCGGCATTCTTCGCAGGGGCAGGGCTGATGACGTCACCGGCACCCCGCCCCTTCGGCGTTTCACTCATTCTTTCCTTAACTTTACACCACTCGTTACACGTTGACGTTTCACCCTTCACTCCTGCACCTCTTCCCTTACTCACTTTCTTTATTTCACTCCACTCCTTGGCCCCTTTGCCTGAAGCACTCCACCCATTCAGTCCTCCACTCTACTCCCTGTAAAAAAAAAAAAATTATTTTACTAATTTTTCTTTAACAGATCTTTTTGTTTAAGGTGACTTGCATTGCTAGACAATAAGATTTCTTTTTGCTCACCAATTTGATACTACTAGCTGTTCTTACTTTACAAGTTCACAGTTGGGGTTTTTATCAAGGGTCCAGGAGCAGGAGGGATTTGCACCTTCCTCCAGCACATAGAGATATGCATACATTTATGTGACACTTTTCTCCAAAGCAGCTTACAATGTTAAGATTACAGTTATCACAAGCCTATGATTATTCACCTATTTAGACAGCTGGGTAATTTGACAGGAATGATGCAGGGTAAGAACTTTATTCAAGGGTACTACAGCCTGAGGTGGGGATCAAACCCATGACCTCTAGTACCAAAGGCAGCATCTTTAACCACTACACTATCAGCTCTCTGTATAAAGGTATACACTGTACAAATATGAGTGGAGAAAGACATCAATGCCCATTAAAAACAGCAGAAGTACCCTGAGGGCTCTGCTGCCCAGAAGGATCAGCTCACACACCCACAGTCTGAAGCTACTTGTCCCAAGCTGGAGCCTAACCCAGCAACACAGGGCATAAGGCTGGAGGGGACACACCCAGGACAAGGCAGGACATCAGTTCATCACAAGGCACCCCCAGCAGGACTCAAACCCCAGACCCACTGGACAGCAGATCTTGGCCAAACCCACTTTGCCACCGTGCCACCACACCCCCCCTCCCTGCCTATACTATAATACAATATAAATAATAAATACAATGTAAACACACACACACACATTTTCAGAACCGCTCATCCCATACAGGGTCACAGGGAACCGGAGCCTACCCAGCAACACAGGGCAGAAGGCCAGAGGGGGAGGGGACACACCCAGGATGGGACACCAGTCCATCGCAAGGCACCCCAAGCAGGACTTGAACCCCAGACCCACCGGAGAGCAGGACTGTGGCCCAACCCACTGCGCCCCCCCAATGTAAATACAATACAATGTTTTCTTTCCATGGGCCACATCATCTATGCAAAGGACTTGAGACCAACTTGCCTTTACAACTATACTTGCAGACTACTTCCCAGTCTTGTCTCTAACCATGTGGCGCATCTAGACCAGTGCCTTGCTGCTCCTGAAACAACTTTATAAATTGTTATAAAACATACCGTATAGCTGATATACACTGTGTGAGAACACCTGCCCATTTCTGCATTTTACTGTCATTTTACCCCAGGGCAGCAGCTCTAACCACTACACTACCAGCTGTCTCCACACTCCTTAAATGATCCCTATTTTCAGCAGTGCCCACGTCTGTGTTTTGCTGTACACACAGCAGTGTTTCTGGAGTAATCCATCTGATCACAGTGTTTTCATGGAACTGTGTGTGTGTAAGAGTTGATGACACATTGAGCCCAAAGTGACTGCAGTGTACTGGTGTCACACACTAGGTGTTTCAACACTAACAACAGAGCTTTTTGCCTGCAAATAAAGGACGTGTGTGCTGGTGCAAACGCCTCCCCTCCTGCCCTATCCCCAGGTCCCCTGGTACCTCTCTTGATGGCTGCAGTGTTGCATCATTGTCATCTACCAGTGGCAGCACCATCCAGCTACCTGGGTCAGAGTACTGTAGGGTGGCACAGTAGCTCAGTGGTGTGTGAGAATGTGGGTTTGATTCCCCACTCGGTGTGTTTGGAGTTTGCATGTTCTCCCAGTGTCTGTGTGGGTTTCCTCCTGCAGACCAAAGACCTGCTGTTCAGGTTCACCCGTAGTGTGAGTCACCCAGAGAGATTTTCAGTGATGTGTTAGTAGTGTATCTAGCAGTGTAAGTCACCTTGGTGAATAAGGTGTGTGGGCTCATAACACTACATAGTATCCATTGTAAGTTGCTTTGGAGAAAAGTGTCCACTAAAATGTAAATGGGTGAATTGTGGGAACCATCCAATACACTTGAATCAAGTATTATGACATCCAAGCAGCAAATGTTCTCTCTCACTCACACTTTCTGAACTGCTTGTCCCATACAGGGTCGGGGGGAACCGGAGCCTACCCGGCAACACAGGGCATAAGGCTGGAGGGGGAGAGGACACACCCAGGACGGGACACCAGTCTATCACAAGACACCCCAAGCGGGACTCGAACCCCAGACCCAATGGAGAGTAGGACCCAGTCCAACCCACTGCACCTCTGTGCCCCCTTATGCAACCATTCAAAGATCCAGATATTTATTTCCCTGTTTATTTATTTTTGTTGCATTTCACTTCACCATTCTATGTCATAAACAGCTAGTGTAGTGGTTAAAAGTCCTGTCCGTGGACCAAAAGGTCATGTGTTTGATTCCCACCTCTGGCTATAGTAGCCTTAAGGAAACTCACACTCAGCTGCTTACCCTAAATTGCTCCAGTAAAATTACCCAGCTGCATAAATAATTTTATGTAGGTTAATATTGTAAGTTGCTTTAGGAGAAAGTGTTAGGTAAATATTTCTCTGTTAATAAATAATAAAATATTAAGGACGAAAACTGGCCTGCGTTTCCGCATCTCGCCTTTAGTTGGCAGCAAAACGCACTCAGTCACAAATGAGGCCGTGTGGGAGGTCACAGAGATGTGCAGGACGGGTCATTTGGCATATTTTTGGTTTATGATGGTTATATCCAAGACTTACAGGAGCTACCCAGTGAATAGAGGTATCTGTATATTATTATGCTTTTTTCAATTGCAAACTAAAAGCGATGAGATGCTGAAAAACATGTTTATGCGATGAATCGGTTGCTTCATCATGGCCTGTTTTGTTGTGTCCCAGCTGCGTTTGTAAGCTGAAGTACAAGTGTACTGGGTGAGCGTCACTGAGAGCTCTTGGGGAGGGGGTTCGACAGTTTCAACACTGCTTGTCCCAGCACCCGGATGAAGGTGTCTAAAGGGGGACTTTGGTGCATGACGCACACCAACGGGACCTTATTATAGTTTAGGGTTATGGTTATTCACAGTGCAGTCATCTCCCTAACTTGAACCCTAAAAGCAAAATGGGTGTATAGCTTACATCATTTCATTGTACATTTACAGTATTTATTAGACATTTTTTCCACAGCAACTTCAAATGGATACTGTGTAGTGTTACTAGTCAACACACCTTATTCAGCATGGTAACTTACACTGGGTCACTCATCCATACATCAGTGGAACACACACACTCTCTCTGTCACTGACACACTCCGGGGGAACCTGAACAGCATGTCTTTGGACTGTGGGAGGAAACCAGAGCACCCAAAGGAAACCCACACACACCCACACACATTTTCAGAACTGCTTGTCTCATACAGGGTCATGGGGAACCGGAGCCAACCCGGTAACACAGGGCGGAAGGCCGGAGGGGGAGGGGACACACCCAGGACGGGACGCCAGTCCATCGCAAGGCACCCCAAGCAGGACTCGAACCCCAGACCCACCGGAGAGCAGAACTGTGGTCCAACCCACTGCGCCACCACACCCCCCTATAAAGTCACTTTGCAAACAAACAGTATTAAACTGTTTAATGCTTATAGATTGTTCAAAGTCACAACTCCAACACCCAAAACTTCCAAAGGAGCAATTTCAATATTTTCATGTTGAATAATTGTTTTTTTATAAGGAGTCTATTACATGGTAAAAGGGGCCACTCCTGGTGCTCACTGTCCCTTAGTGAACCATCCCCAGGTTTCCCTGTCAGTGTGGGGAACAGGGCTCCAGCCTCCGAAACACCCCCCTGGCCCAGCAGCGATGAATTTTGCCTAAACATCAACTGATCATCAACAAAAATGTAATTATTTATAAAAACTGTATACAATGCTGTCACAATTTACGTAGTGACTTGAGGGAGGGAACGGCCAAAAATCACAAATTACCAGTTCACCACATGGACCCCATGGGACATGTTATTTGCACAAAACAGTAATAGTAGATATAAAATAAACATTTTAATTTTACGTTTTCATATTTGTTAAAAATACACTGTAACCATTCAGAAAAATTGTAAAAAAAAAAGTTAAGAGAAAAAACACCAAAATACATCAGTATGCAGCATACAGTTCCACATTACACAGCAGAACACACACGAGGAGAGGAAGAACAGGCTGTTCAAGGGGGTATCGTGGGGCATCACGAGTTACATGGGAGACGGTTAATGTCGATCACTTATGCAGTTAGTGTCCGGGGTGGCGAGCGGCACATTAGCAGATAACAGTGGAATAGCATGAGAATAAATAAATATCACTCTTAGACAAGGGTGAAATAGCGCAAATACGAAGCGTCTGTCTGAATCGCTTGCCCCATACAGGGTCGTGGGGAGCCAGAGCCTAACCTGGCAACACAGGGCGTAGGGGGAGGGGACACACCCAGGACGGGACACCAGTCTGTTGCAAGGCACCCCAAGTGGGGCTTGAACCCTAGGCCCACCGGAGAACAAGACCCAGTCCAACCCACCGCACCACCATGCCCCCCAACAAATACAAAGTGTGCAAATTAATACAAAGTAGCACCAGGAGCTCAGTGCCTCCTGACAGCCAGAGGACTCATGATGAAGCACAACAGACCTCAAGAAGCGCTCATTGTCACACGGCCCTGCGATGTGGTATCGTACCTAGTTTTACAACGTCAATATGAATCAGAATCAGAATCATACAGTAACACCACATGGGTACGGTGTCGTGTGACATACGTGGTGGTGTGTCCCTCCGTTCTACAGCTGGGCGTCACCCTTCGCTTACGGCCGTACAGAAGAAGGCCATATCACACAGCAGCTGGAAACACACATAATGCACCTGGAGATTTGGGTTTACAGACGAATTCCGCAATTACAGATATCAACTCAGCTCTGTACAGATGTCGAAATACTATATCAAAATAGAAAACATGAACTAGTAGGACAGGCAGTAATGTAGTGGTTAGAGCTACTGCCTTTGGATCCAAAGGTTGCTGGTTTTGACCCGGGTTTGGCCGGGTCCCGCTCTCTGGCAGGTCTGGGGTTCGAGTCCTACTTGGGGTGCCTTGCAACCAACTGGCGTCCCGTCCTGGGTCCATCCCCTCCCCCCTCCAGCCCTGTGCCCTGTGTTGCCGGGTTAGGCTCCGGTTCACGGCGACAGCACTGGGGACAAGCAGTTTCGGACTGTGTGTGTGTGTGTGTGTGTGTGTGTGTGTGTGTGTGTGTGTGTGTGTGTGAGTTGCTGCTTTGATCGCCACCTCCAGCTGTAGTACCCTTGAGCAAGGTGCTTATGCTAAACTGCTCCGGTAAAATTACCCAGCTATATAAATGGGTAAATAATAGTAACCTTAACACTGTAAATCACTTTGGAGAAGAGTGTCAGATATATGTAAAATAGGTCCATAAATTTACAAAAAAAACTTACTGCAATTTACCATCTGTCCAAAAGGGGGCAGAGTGTCACTTGGTTTATGGGGCTGATTGCAGTATAATGGATGAAGTTCATTTGCTCAGTTGCAGGGATGTGTATCGAAGCAACATGGGCATAGAGACGGAAACAGCAGCAGGATTACATTATATTACAGGTTATAAATTAATAGGTGCATTAAAATCGGTCGGTAGCTGGATGCCGACAGTGGAAGCGTGGTGTCCGTTCAAGAGTAGATATAGATTATAGTTGCACTTCGGCGACTCATAAGGGACCCTATTTGAGGGGGAAAGCTGTTTTTGGACCATGCAGTCTGGGTCCTGTTGGTCTGGTAGTGCTTTCCGGAAGGGAGGGATTAGAACATGTGACAACCCGGGTGGGAAGGGTCTGTGATGATCTTCTCTGCAGGATTTCTGGTCCTGGAGCTGTAGAGGAGCTGGAGTTTGGGCAGCTCACAGCCAGCGGTTCCCCTCTGCTGAGCAGGCAGTGATGTTCCCTGATGTGGCTGTGTCCTGGATTTCTGATCCCAAACCAGACAGTTGTGGAGGAGCTCAGGATGGACTCAGGACGGACTCGGTGATGGACTCGGTGATGGACACAGTGATGGACGTATAGAACTAGATCAGCATCACTTGTGGAAGGAGGAGTTTTTTTTTAACTGTCTCAGGAAGCGAATCCTCAGCTGGACCAGCTTTGCGATGGAGGTCACGTCGGCTCCCCATCTGAGGTGTGGGGACGTGAAGGGCCCCAGGAACGCGAAGGACTGCACCCTGGGGACTGTCACGGCTACAGCAGGAGACCAGCTGCGTATGAGACCAACACTTTTACCGTCACGCGTTTTTACAAGGACTCTCAAACTGCTCAAAAATATCAACCATTAAACTTCTTAAATGCAGGTTTTTCAAACAGCTTTTAAGGAATATTTTTTTTGTCAAAATATTTTATTACTGCTTATAACTTAAGAAATACTCATTTATTTGTCATGATTGGTAAATGCAGAATTTTTAAATAAGTGCGCACTGTTTGGGCGGTGCAGCAGGTATCGCTGGTGCTTCACGCCTTCTGGGCTCTTTGGGTTGTGGGTTCGAATCCTGCTCAGTCTGTGTGGGCTTTGAATGTTCTCCTCTTGTCTGTGTGTGTTTCCTCCCATAGCTCAAAGGTGTGTGTGTGTCGGGTGGATTGGTGTTACTAAATTTCCTGTGGTGTGTTTGCGTGTGTGTGTGGCTATGCTGCGGAAAGCTGGCACTCCATCCATGGGGTACCATGACTCACCTGGCACCCTGCACTTCTGTGATAGGCTCCAGACCACCATGACCCTGACTTGGCCAAATGATTCCTTGATAATGAGTAAGAACACTGTCTGATATTTATTAAGTGGGATTAATTTAACCTGCGAAATCCATGTATGGATGGTATCTGAAATCTGTGTATGTAATGAGTTGTAATAGTTTATGAGGGGAATTGCTTTCGTTGTTTAGCATACAGGGGGGTGTGGTGGTGCAGTGGGTTGGACTGGGTCCTGCTCTCCAGTGGGTCTGGGGTTCGAGTCCCGCTTGGGGTGCCTTGCGACAGACTGGCGTCCCGTCCTGGGTGTGTCCCCTCCCCCTCTGGCCTTATGCCCTGTGTTGCTGGGTAGGCTCCGGTTCCCCGCAACCCTGTATGGGACAAGTGGTTCAGAAAGTGTGTGTGTTTTATTATAATACATTTTCTTCCCCTTTTGAACTAGAGCTCCGAGAGCAACTCACAGCCAGTGGAGCCGCTGTGGAAAGTGGGTCCCTGGGGGCGGGGAGGAGACAGTGAGCGAGGGTGACGGGCCGACACAGGGTGGGACAGCAAGTGGTGAGCTCATCCCCCCCCCCACCCCACATCTTTAACACTGCTTCTGCCTCTCTGGCAGTTTGTATGTGTGACCTCATGACCGAACGTGTTTGTACAATAAAGCTGCGGACGCGCATGGGGGTGGGGGGGTGAGTCAGCTGGCAGAAATGTCGCACCGGGGCGCCATGGACAATGGGGGCAAACAAAGAGGAGCAGAGCGGCCGAGGCTCCGAGTGGCGCAGAGCTCAACTGGGTTTCGTACACTTCAGCGGGATCCGGTCCTGTGTGTGCGTGTGTGTGTGTGTGCTTGTGTTACACTATCACTGATTGATATCATGTTCTCACACAATACTCTCAACAGGGTATCTCTTATTGGTCTAACGCAGTAAAATGGCACGATACCCTATACAGTGCAACAGCACCATTGCCAGTCCCAGGGAGACGGCTGCACTGCGAATGAGCCGATGTGCATAATTGCCCTTTAGACTACACATACACACACACACTTTCAGAACCGCTTGTCCCATACGGGGTCGCGGGGAACCGGAGCCTACCCGGTAACACAGGGCGTAAGGCAGGAGGGGGAGGGGACACACCCAGGACGGGACACCAGTCCGTCACAAGGCACCCCAAGCGGGACTCGAACCCCAGACCCACTAGAGAGCAGGACCGTGGTCCAACCCACTGCGCCCCCCTTTAGACTACAGTTACATTTATTTACATTCATTACATTGGTGTATGGATGAGTGACCCATTGTAAGTAGTGTATCTAGCAGTGTAAGTCACCTTGGTCAATAAGGTGTGTGGGCTCATAACACTACATGGAGTTCATTGGAATCTACTTTGGAGAAAAGCATCTGCTAAATAAACAAATGTAAATGCTTTATGCAATATGAGCGTGCAGCACTAAACTGGAAGTGAACATTTACTTCTGAACGTGACGGCAAAGCACTTAATCTCTATGTTACTGAGCACTAGTTGTTCACCTCGCCCTGGAGGTCCTGGATACTATGTGTCCTACGGGAGCAGATACTTTAAATGTCTAACGTGACGCCGTGCTGCCGTTCAGTAAATCAGCGCACTCACATTCATGTGTCGCAACAAGGCAAGGCGGGTAGGACAAGCACACTTGAAATTAACATTTAAATTATACTGGAAAAGTGATCAGTAAGAACACGTAGGAAGTCTTCATGATGAGCTGGAAAACACAAGGATGTCCGCAGCTCTTTTTTATGTGGCAAGTGCTGCATTTTGAAGGTAAGGAGAAACACTGAAGTGAAAATCATAAACATAAGCAACTGTATAAGTGAATGTTTAACACCTCAGGACATTTCTGTATCTGAATGTCTAATGTAAATGCAGTAAAATAATTATGTTCTGGTTGATATGCACAGGCTCCTGGTGACAATAATTACAGAAAAATGCCATCTTTATTTAAATTTACTCATCTTGCAGATGCTTTCCTCCAGAGCAGCGTGCAATGTTAAGCTATTTACACTGATTTACCCATTTATACAGGTGGGTAATTTTACTGGAGCAATTCAGGGTAAGTACCTTGCTCAAGGTGTGCTCTAGCTGAAGGTGAGATTTAAACCTGCGAACTTTGGGTCAGATGGCAGCAGCTCTAACCGCTACACTACCAGCTGCCCCAGATTTACCCTCCAAAACACTGCTTATGAATTCTCTGTTTTACGAGGAGCCCGGCTGTTGCCCACGGGTCCTGTCCTAGAGCAATGGGCGAAATACTGAAGAGACGCGAGTCGTGAAGACAACAAGCCACTTCATCATGCCCTGACAGATTAATAAACTGTCAACCTTGTGCCACATTACACACGTTCACACCAAGCATTTAAATCAGCCGCAGAGAGAACACAAGAGGGAGAGAGAGCGAGCGAGCGAGCGAGGGGCCGAACCGCAGCTCCTCTGGCCGACGCAACAAGCTTCGCGTTCAGCACCATCGGAGGCAGACCGAAGAGTCTCTGCATTACCTTCTGTTTTTTGGAACTTCTTTCAGAAGGACTGAAGTACTGGAACTGTGTGTAGGATAGAAGCTAGAATTTTGGTTTGGGTGCAAGTGGGTAACGGAGAGTACTTGGACAGCAGGGAGGGGAATTGCAGAGAAACACAGAGACCTAAACATCTCCAAGATGGCAGGTGAACAGACAGACATCACGGCGGAGAGCTCAGGGCAAAGTTGGTCCGAGGGCCCTGAGGACCCAGAGGACCCACAGCTTGTTGAGCTTTCCTGGGAGGTCCCTGTATGTGTGACCTTGCCCATCGAGATCCTGAACCCAGAGCAGGCTTTCCCCTCCTTGGACAGGACACTTGAGGACCTGGGCATTGCGCAGTGAGTCTCCAAGGAAGCTGTGTGTGCTGATGTGTGTGGTTTTGTGTGTTGGTCAACAGACAGATCTAGAACCACAAAGGTGCTCCAGTTGAAACGTGCGGTACCATGAGCACGATGAAAGTGAGGGTGTGCGGAAGCCACCGTACTTCACTTGGGTTCCAAGAACGACTGTTTTTTCCTACAATAAAAAAATCCTGGTCATTGTTTCTTGGGTGTGCATAAGAATTTGTGTTTGGATAATCATTGGTGGCAGAAGTGTGATCTGCGGAATGTGGGGTCTAATTTGCTGAGAACGAATTTTGCTTCTGCGTGTTCATCTGAGGGCAGATGGGGTGTCACATGTGCAAACTAATGGAAAAAAGACATGCAAGATGTTCATTCCAGCTCAGGGTAACAGTGAAAGTTGTTGCTCAAAGGAGTCCGTTGCACGAGTGCAGTTGGGTGCCAGGAGAGACGGTATGGCTCAGGTGTTTCTACATGTGCCTGCAGGTCAACGGTTAAGGAACAGGTTGTGTGGGTGGACAGCAGACACACGCAAGTGCGCAACAAGTTGGGAAAGCTGAAGGAGAAGGAGATCATGGTCCTGGAGGTACGGGTCAAGGCCCAGCGGCCTGGGGACCACGGAATACAAGAGGTTGTATACGGCTCCGAGATGCACACCGATCGAGCCTACTGCCGCAGCTCGGTGGAGATCCTACCCTGGAAACAAACACAGCTAGGTCAGTTCAACGTTCACCACGTCGACTGTTGCTGTCGTGCACGACGAGAGAAGATACACACTGAGCACATTCTACGTTTGACAAAAATATTTCATACTCCTGAAAGCATCATTCAGAATTCAAACAATTTTCGTTCCTATTACGTCTTCCGTATCCACCCCTTGATTCACGGCCAGATATTCCCGAGGTGTTTTCTCTCACCGCAGTGTGTAATTTGCCAAGGGCAATTTGTCCCAATTGAACTGAGATAATACTCCATCGCTACTGTTACAGTCACAAAGCTCTACACCCTCTGTGGAGCTTCTCACACAGAAGAGTCGAACTATAAGAAGTCTGCTCTCCCTCTTTGCGCACTGTTCATTCTGGTGCAATGTGTGGATGAGCGACCTGTTAAGTGTCTTTTTATAGAAAGCTGAGTATTGGTGTGTGTCTGTGTGGCAGGTGCCGGTTCTCCAGTCCTCTGCTCCTCGGAGAATGACCTTCAGCCTGTGGAGGTGACCATGGCGCTCAGCACTGAGGCTCCACCCAAATGAAACGAAACAAGCGAAGGATGAACAGATTTACCACACTGTACCACAACCCACAGCACTGGTACCATGATTCAATGAAACGTAGGGACCTTCACATCATTCGGTTAAGGACTGCTCTGCAGCATAGAGCTCGACTTCCTTTTCTTTTTTAAAACAATTTCCCAAAAAACATGTCCTCTTTCATCTCTATTAATCCCCACCCTTGTAATTAGATGTTGCTTTTAGCGTTTGTTAATAGTCACACGCGGCAGTGTATGAGCAATCAATTTTTTCCATCTTAGCATGGGTGACACTGGAATTGAACAGTGAAAATTGTGACATTTGTTACTTTTTTGTATTTGTGTGCAATACATTTTTTAGCCTCTAGATATTAAAAATCACATTTCGAATTGTGACTGCTGGTGCAATACCCGTAGACACTGTACTGCCTGATCTGTGTGGAATCTTACAACTGAGTGCTGCTGCTATTAGGAAACAGATCTCGGGACAAGGAAAATGCTCACACATATTTATTGAGGAGTTCATTGTTCATTGTTTCCCACTGGGAAAAGAATCGGAGTTAGTAACAGAGTGGATAGCGGACAGTGTAAAGTATACAGTACAAATGGTGAGTATCAAACAATACCGTCACTGATAAAAGGGGGGGAAGAAAAAAAAAAATTAGTTTGTATACAGTCCACTGTCTTCTGCTCACTGCTCACTCCAAACCTCACACCGGTAGCACAAATTTCACTGCAAACTCTTAGAAAGAGCAGATGGAGAGTGAGGGCAATACAACCGAAGAAGGAAAAAAGAAACACATTGTGGTGAAACACAGTAAGATCTGATGTCAAGATACACTTGGCCGATGACAATCATGTTGTAGACAAAGGCTTCGTTTTTGGGTCAACGACATAAACCGAGCTTCACCGGCCTTCTGGGACGAGGCTAGAGCTGAATGGCGACCGCGGTTAGCGCGCTCCTCTGCTCCTCAGGAAGTGACATCACAGCACCCTCGAACTCCTGAGAGTGATGCTTGGACAAGCTTCGCAACAAAAGCACTGTGGCGTTCTGGGTTTCTGCAACATAAACACATCATTTAGCAGACATTTTCAATGAACACGTCCTGAAATCACCACCTGGTGCTATACACAATGTGTGACCCTCACCTGCATCAATATTTTTCGTAGTCAGAACTTGACTGGCGGCTGACAGTATGGTGCTCAGGTGATTCAGAACCTACAAAACAAACTGTGATTATTGCTGCCCTTTCCTTATGCGTCACAGCTATTAAACGTATTAAATGATACTATTTCCATAACGGTCGCCTCTAGCAGCTTCCCAGGTTCCAGACAGTACCAGTGCAGGATTGTGGGAATACAGAAACGCCAGGCAGCCAAACACAGTCTTGTTCTCCTCCAGGTCCTCCTTGAGAGGAAGGTGAGACAGTAGGACTGGAAACACCTGTGGGAAGTGGCAACAGGTGAACAGTGGAGTAAGCGGAGAGCAGTACGGTAAACACAGCAGGAGCAACACGCTCGGACAGAAGACACGAACGTGGCTGCCGTCTGGTACCTGGTCCAGCGGAACGCTCCCAGGGCTGCTCACAATCATTCTGCAGAGAGCTGCACACAGGTTATCGACAGCTCGCGGGTCCTCCTCTTTGGAGAGCAGGGAGGAGAAGAGGCCGAGTATCACTGGGTACTGTCTGGGACACGGGGTCAAGGGACAGGATCATCCTGGATGGACACTCCTATAAACCATGGCTCTTGAGCATGCTCCATGGGTGGGGCACATGTTTGAATGTTTACTCCATCTCAACAACTTAAACATCTCATATTTCAAATTACCATTTGGGGGGGGAAGGTCACTGCAGTACTTTACGCCCCATATTATAAATGCTGTAATAAATGGGGATTCGGAAAAAAAGGGCGCAAATGTTCTGTATGCAAGCAGGTGTTTAAGGCACACAAAGTAAATATGACTCATGGCCGTCTGCAGCGCTGAGCCCAGCTGGACGGCTCCTGTAAAACTCAGCACCACCAGTGCTGTTGCCAGAGTGAGTGAGAGGTCATTGGCTGTAAATTTGCCCAATTTATCCCGGGGCGGCTGCTCAGGATACTGCACGATGGCGGGTCCGGCAGCCTCGGCTAGCGCCCCCAGAGCGAAGACGCTGTTGCTGCGCACCTCGGCATCACAGTCCTTCGCCCCGGTGACCAGCACGGGCATCAGTTGCTCAGACAGCTCTCCGGCAAGCTGCCTGCCTCCCTGCACGCGCGTCAGAGCTTGAAGGGTCTCCCCGAGCGTCCCCACAGAGAAGGAGCGGTCCGACACAGTGCAGCATGCCTTCTGCGGGGACACACGAGCTGCTAAATTCACTCAGAGGTTTAACCTCATCACAAGTGCAGGTCATTCATCACCTCCTACTCACAGTTCTGCACCAGACCATCTCAAAAGGAAATAATAGAGCTGCTGGTGCAAGCCAACACTGGAGCAGTGAAGCTGCAGCCCTGCTGCATGTATTACTGCTACCAAGTGTAATGTCAATATCCTGCTGCATTTTTAATGCAAATAGAACTAAATAAAGAAAAAACTGCTCTCTGTTGTTATTATACACCTGCGACAGCACCACCACGTGCTTACGTACGACATGTTGGGAGGCGAAGCCAGACTCACAGCCTTGCTGACGATGAGGGGCAGCAGCTCTCTGAGATGAGGAGAGAAAGTCTCAGCTGGGACAGCGGCTGCCAGCAGGGGAATCCCTTCGCCGGCGAACTCCTGCAGCATGGCATCGTACTCAGCCTGCGCAAGAGAGCATCGTTCGTAACCATGGTAACCCCAGGACGACGCCCGCTTTCCAACCGGTGACGAAGAAGAAGTGTCTAACCTGCTGCTCATCCTCGTCATCTCCTTCGTCCGCGCCCGTCCCATCTTGGCATGCCGTCTGTTGGGAACGGAACCAAAAAGGGTCGCGAACCGAACTTGCACCCGTGTGCATATTTCTCCATTTTAAATGTGAATTGATGCAAATTTTCCTGTCTCATAATGGCAGCTCCAGAATCCAGAGCATAACAAGCTTGAGAACCTTCGACATCAATCGAAGTTACATCATTTTACCAGTCAACACAAACAGCCAGAGGACAACTGAGAAAATGGAAAGAAAACAAGGAAAACACCTCGACAATGTCTGCACATCGAGACAGCAGGACATGTCAAACCAGGCCACCGCTCACCTTCTTCTTGAGAACATCCAGGATGACTTGGCTGATGGCCAGCAGGCGCTCGGGGTCCCGCAGAGCCTCGCCCTCACAGGACTTCAGGACGGAGTTCATGGACTCCAGCACGGCCATTACCACGTGCCTCTCGCGGTCCTGCCTCACGGCCTCAAGGAAGCTGGACAAGACCACGGACAAGAGCTTCTGCAGGGCTAGAAAAAGAGTACAGGGGAAGCAAGAGGTTCTTATTTCAGTTCTGTGAGGGTTCTGCTGTAGTACCCCTGAGCAAGGTAATTCACCAGTATTACTTTGGTTTTTTTTTTTTTAAAAAAAAAAAAAAAAAAAAGAAAATGCTGCAATGGACATATTCAACATGGGTAAATGGGAATAATAGTGTGCTCCTAGATAAAAAGCTTCAGCCAAAGTAGCAAACAGTTTATAAATTTCTAAACCCGCTGGAGGAGGAATGATCCTTTAGCCTTGGAGTCCTGGACTTTGTCGCTCTCCTCTGCACCAGCAAGGAGGAGGTCCAGCTTCAGAACAAGAGGTAAAAAAGCAACTGGCTAAGGACACCAAAATCTAGGGGATACTAATTTTTTTTTTTTTTTAATATAAATTGTAATGTTTGGGGGGGAAAAGTTTCGTTAGCAAGATACAAGATCTGCTGCCTTATATATCCTGTAAACATGTTATAATATCAGCGGCTTGTCGGTGAAATGTTAGGAATTTGTAGGTGACATTGTCTATTAAACAGTCACTCTACACGGGAAATTGTGTAAATCTATTTGTTCCCTTTAACTTCAGTCTTGAAAATAAGCGTAGTTCTCAGTTTTTCCAAGTAGAAATTTGTGCTCTTTGCGTATATAGGGTTCACGACCTCTCATCATAACTATGGAAAAGTAATTTATAAGGTGAAATTTTATGTTCCTTTCTAAAACAGAAATAACACAATGTAACAAATCTCACATCAATTTTTTCTGCATTTTCCATTCAGTTTTGTTACATTAATTATACTTTTGGCATTTCTTTTTAGAAAAATATTCCACATTCTTGAAATTAGCAAGTTTTGGTGAATTCTGGCACCCTTCTAGAATGTTCTAATACTTTCTAGAATCCTCCAGTGGCTATAAAGTACCAAACTAAAACTATAGAAGAACAAGTGGTACTTCTGTCATCTGTAAATTTTAATCATAACCAAGGCAAAAATGGGCATAAGAACTTTGTAAAATTGTCACATTGTGTAATTTGCCATAGATACATACAGTATGTGTGCCTTTATTAATTTAGAAATAGAAGTTTAAGGGGTGCTGGACTGATTCCTGCCTAGGGCATCAAAAGCCCCCGCTGTCATGACTGGGAGTTTTGTTTCGGCTCCTTCACCGCCTTCTGCCTTTTTTCTACAGTTATTTTTAAATGTATCGCTGTTACTGCTCATGTCACTTTTCACTTTATTCTTTCAGGCAGAATATTTGGAAGGGCGCTGGTCAAATGAACCGAAGTGATGCAAGTCAGAGAGGCTGCGAAGGGCTACCCTGGTAGTTGTCCTCAGTGGGATTCTCCTTCCACACTTTATGCTGAGCTCTACAGAAGTAGCCCAGTGCCGTGAAGGCGGCCCGACGGACACCTTCGTGTGGGAACTGCAAGAGATCGAGAAGACAGAGCTCAGACCGGCACTGGGATCACTGCCTACGGCGCATGGTGGAGACGGCCACCCATCACCTACATCGCGCAGCTCGTACACCTGCTGGAAGCTGGACTCCAGGTAGGGCAAGAAGGCAACGCTGTCAGGACAAAGACGCAGAGAAGGAGGTATTAGCAGGTGATGCATCAGCCTGTCGCCACCTTTAGTAACACGACAGCAGTGTCTCTGTACCCCGTGTTGAAGGCGATTTCACCCAGGGCGTCACACGCGTCCTCCTTCTCATCAATGTAGGCGTTCTCAACACTGAACCTGGACCAGAGCAAACAAGAGATGACCACGAGTGGCACGGTGGCACAGCAGGTAGCACCGGTGCATCGCGACTCCTAGGCTGTGGATGCAGACTAGAGTTCGAATCCAGCTCAGTCTCTGCATGTTTGCCTGTCCATATTTGTGTGGGTTTCTTCCAGGTGCTGTGGTTTCTCGCAACACGTGTTTCAGGTGAACTGATAACTAAATTGCTCATAGGGTGTGTGCGCACACGTGTTACACAGCTCCAGTGTACATATGCTTGAACGACTGTAGGCAGCTTACTGTCATGCATCTAACACTAAATCACCTTGGATAAAGGTATCAGATAAACACAAATCATAATAACAGTGATCTAAAGGTGTGTGTGTATACAAACAACCCACCCAACAATATCTCTATCTTCTCCCTCATTTTCACTATTTTCTTCCAAAACAGAATCGCATTCTCCCCCCTCCTTCTCATCATCATCATCATCATCCATCAGAAGAAACTGCTTGTCCTCCTCATGGTGCGCCTGCAGAAGGGTAAAAATAGTGTATAGCGCTGCATGAAAACAAAGCCACCACAGTTCAGTCGGTGCGCTCTGAGGACACCTTATGCTCACCGTCACTCCCTCTGTGGACTTGAGCGCCAGGACCATGATGGTGGTGACAGCTGGGAGGTGAGGATGGAGGCAGTCAGGGCTGATCGAGGACACAGCCGAGAACAAGCTGTACCTGCAGGGAAATGCACAACCAGCCGAATTAACCAAAACGCAGGCCGTTCCGCTTAACGCGCACACGAGTGTCCAGCTAGCGCTCAGAGGCGGATATAAAGTAGGGCCCGTACGTGCAGCGACGCAGGTCAGGATCGTCCACGGCGTCGGTAAGGTTGAGGCCCAACTGTACACACTCCGCTGCCAATGGGCCGAACACGTCGTGGCCCACGGTACGAGCCAGCACCGACAAAGTATCTGCGCAGGAGCAACAAGGACAAGTAGACACGTCTATGAATGGTGCTGCTCCAAACGTTTGCCGAAATTTCCGGAAACACTCTCCCTCGCAGAGGCCTCCCTCATACCCAGCGCCTGTGTCTGCAGGGACCTCACTTCATCCCGAGTGTCTGTCAGGAAGCCCTTCAAGCTCTCGATCACTGGGGGGAAGTACGGCACAAGGAGCTCCTTTCCTGCATTGGCTGTGGGAATAATGGGGAGGCAGAGGTTACATGCAGTACAGTTAGAGGGATGGATGAAAGACAGACAGACAGACAGACAGACAAAGCTGAACGTTTACCAATGGCCCCAATGGCACTAACTGCCAGCTCCTTGATCTTCAGGTTCTCTGAATGGTTGAGGGCAGTGAGCATGTTGTCCATCAGGGTTGGGAGGTAGGGCTGGATGTCCTCTCCTGGAAGGGATGTGGACAGACGAGCAACGCGTCTCCATCACCAAAGTTTCCAAACTAGTAAATTCAAATTGTTGTAACAACAATTCTTTCCACTTGATATAAAAAGGTAAAATTCTCACATCGGAATCCTGGACAAAGGAACGGTACTTAAATATGCAGCAGAGACTGTGAGCGACACCATGCTACCACCTAGCCTGAAAGCAGGGTGTTTGTCTTACCCAGATTCTCCAGGAAGTTCTCCAGAGCGTAGAAGGCTTTCGTGACGTGGCCCGTCTTGGAGTGGTTGAGCCCGGACAGGTATCCTAGCAACAATGGCATCAGCTCCGCACTGTACTTGCTTATCTGTGGCTGAGAAGGACCAAGAGTAAGAAATTAGGAACCTCCGTTGTCCTCAACTTGGGTCTGATTGTGATTAAGAACAGTTCTCTGACCAACAAGGTGATAAATCGGATGACAGCGATTCATTCAGGATAGACTCCAAATGAGAAGGAATGTCATGTTACCACAAGTTGCCCAGCGAAGGAAGGACAGACTCACCTGCAAGTGCTCTGAGAACTGGCCGAGGGCGAAGAGAGCGGCGCTGCGCACCACCTCGCTGTTATCCGACACGCTGCGACACACTGTCTGCAGCATGGACGACAGCATCCTGCCCAAGAAGAGCTCTGGCAGTGAGCGTGTGCCGTGTCAACAGCCCTTCTCAGAGTACGGCTCCAACACGTATTGCAGGGTCTCTTTGATACTACAGGATTTAAACTCACTTGTTACGGATGTGATCTGCGCAGCCCTCAGCCAGCACTGCCAGACACATGAGGCCAGCCTTGCGCTCGTAGGGGTTCTCGCTGGTTAAGCAGGCCTCTGTCAGGGGCATCTGGGAGGAAAGGGGGGGATAGATAAATTTTAAAAAAAGAATACAGTATGGCAGTACAGTGACAGTAAAGTACAGCAGTACACTAACCAGCTGCGGGAAGAGTTTCTCAGGGGGCAAGTGGAGAGCCAGCGAATCAATCACCTGCAACATAGCAATGCTCAACAAGGGAAACGACTCTCGGGCAACTCAAAAATAATGATGAGTCTTTTGATAAGGTTAATTACACTTAAAAACACAGGACCCCGATAAGTTAAGGTACACTAGCACACCCTTACCTGAGCTGCCAAGTGTTTGGGATTCTCACTGCCATTGTCGTCGTCTTCATCATCATCTTCGTCTTGTGCCCTGTCTTCTGGGTCCTCCTGGCCTGGAGGGGGCGCTGTGCTAAGCACAGGGAACACAGTCTGCAGGATGGGGCTCAACAGCTTGTGCTTCAGAACAGCCTGTGTGAAAGGTGTATGTGGTGAGGTTGCTGTAAAGGGAAACATTTGTGCAGCCGTTCGGAGCCTCGAACACCTGGGCATTAAACCAATCACTGTCTTACTACAGTATAGCCATAACTACAATATACCGTTATTGCTATACAACTATCTATGAGTGAGGCTGATGGAGAAGAAGAAAATGGCGAGTCACCTTGCTTTTGAGCCTAATGAGGACAGAAATGCAGGACAGAGCCTTGACACGCAGCGAGTCGCTGAGAGAAGTGTCCTGAGTGACCTGGCAACAAGTATACAGAATAAGAGAGAATAATACCATATGACTACAAGTTCCTTACAAGCCAAGGAACACCAATACGAAACATTCAAAATTCTGCACACAAATTGTGTGGCTGTAACAATTTCCTCGGCACAAACCTCCAGACAGAAGTAAACGATTTCAGAGATGTAAGGCACAAGGATGGACACTTCGCTCTCGATGAGCTCATCGAAGACCTCCATCGCTTCGCTGGCCTGGTCCTGATGGAGCACAGACACACTGAGAGGGAGACCACTGAGAAATGGGAGATGGTGCGAGAGCTGTGCTGGGGGACCACCCACCTGGTCGCACTTGATCAGGTGCTTGAGGGCCACGATGAGCTTGGGGATGAGGGCGCGCATCAGGTTCTGAAATCGAGTTGTAAAATATGTGTTGAGTCAAATGGTGATGAAGGAGGCACGAGTCAACACACTCACACACTCACGAGTCTGCCCTGCCAGGCTCTCACCATCTCCTCAGTGCCGGTGTAGGCCGTGATGGCGGTGACGGTGAGGATGGAGTAATAGAGGCAGCTGGGATCGCCAAGCTCCTCCAGCACACTACTGAACAGCTGCAGAAGCTGGCAGTAATGAGGCTTGAAAGGCTCTGGGTTCGACTCCACCACCTTGCTTAGCAGCAGCAAGCCCACCTGGTGTATGGAAGAGACCAAGTTCGTGAAGTCCGCAGCAGAAAGAGCATCAGTGTTGCTGGCAGGCTACTTCTCTGTAACAGGAACGCCAAGGACTTCACCAGCAAGCAAAGCAACCGAGTTCATATTTTGGATTTTACATCACGATCATTAAAGACATGTTCAAACTAAAGCATCCTTGTCCAGTACAGTGTGGTTTCCTGAGGCCCAGCTAAGCACAAGTATTCCTATGTTTTACATCTAATTTATTTAACAAATGCTTCTCTCCAAAGCAACTTAGAGTGATTATTAACTCGTATTTATCCGACACCTTTATTCAAGCGGAGAATGATCTCCAGGATCAAATTCGTGTCCAACTGCACTGTCCAAGGTGCTGAGAGGCACCAGCACTACCCGCTTGCGCAAGGCACCGTACTTGTCTCTCCTGGGGGTCAGTGCTCCTCGTGGACTCGTTCAGCAGCAGGAACAGCGTTGGCCAGCGCTCAGGTGACTCCCGCTTCACGAGCGCAGCGCTAAGCTGGGACAGAGAGTGCTGCACCGAGTGCCTGAGGTAGAGCAAAGACAAGGTTACATGAGCTCTGAGCCAAACACCAACACACACATACACACACTTATTCATTCAGCTGTTGCTTTTCTCCCAGCAACTTGCAGTGTTAAGCAACTAACAATCATTTACCCCTTTATACAGCTCAGTAAATTTACTGGAGCAATTTAGGGTAAGTACCTTGCTCAAGGGTACTGTAGATGAAGGCGGGATTTAAACCTGCAACCTTTGGGTCCAAAGGCAGCAGCTCTAACAACTATACTACCAGCCCCAAAAGAGCTGCTGTCAGGCCTAACAGCAAAAGGCAACAACTTCATACTAACAAGTACTGTAATAATTAATATTCCTCCTACATCATGTATGAGATTCAAAAACACACACATACTTACACCTTCTCTTTCTGGAAGGCGTGCAGCACCTCACACTTCAGACTGCAGGGTGAAAAAACACATTAACAATACTAAGTGTGCAAATAGATGAGCATGAAATTACAAATAAACATTCCCCCTGCCCATTTTTGGCAACTTTGACACTAAATTTGATCTGATCTTTCTGTGACTTCTAAGAGTGACTGAATGAAGCCTGGGAGAGAAACAGTGACACCAGCACTGGTGTTATGTACTTTCCTTGGTGTGGAAATTAAAGAAATGTGTGGGGGAAAAAAATCATTTACGGTCAGTAACTGGTTGCAGCACCTTTAGCTGCAACGACTGCAACTAAACGCTTTCTGTAGCCGTTAACCGTGGTCTCGCAGGGGTGATGTGCGAGGCTTGTGCGGCACACCGTCAGCGCTGTTAGTGATGCAAGCGGATTCCCGACTTTGCGACGATGCCGAGGTGAGAGGAAGCCTGACCTTTCCCTGTGCTCCGGTCTGATCTTCTTCCAGTGTTTCATCACTCTCATTCTCAGCATCACGGCCGCCGACTGACGGATCTAAGAGACAGAAACATTTAAAAGCAGCCACTTTGACTCCAGCGAAAGAGTTCCGTTTCTCTACCGAGTCCACACCGCTCAGAATCAGCAGCATGCGGCCATTACGGTGTTGTCTTGCAAGCCGAAGGTCTCAGGGTCAAATCCCACCCTACATCCAGTCTGCATTTACATACCCAGGTGCATTAAATCATTCTATCACTTAACTAGCTTTAAATAAGGTCACCAGCCAAGTGATCAATTAAAAATGATATAGGTGCAGCAGGTGGCATAGTGTTTAAAGAAGTCGCCTTACACTCTGGAGGTCCTGTGCTCAACGCCCCCTTTCTCTTCTGCCACCCTTGAGCAAAGTACTTCGCCCAAACTTACACAGTATAAATATTCTACTGTATAAAATGGATGCGGGGGCGCGGTGGGTTGGACTGGGTCCTGCTCTCTGGTAGGTCTGGGGTTCAAGTCCCACTTGGGGTGCCTTGCGACGGACTGGCGTCCCGTCCTGGGTGTGTCCCCTCCCCCTCCGGCCTTACGCCCTGTGTTGCCGGGTTGGCTCCGGTTCCCCGCGACCCCGTATGGGACGAGCGGTTCTGAAAATGTGTGTGTGTGTGTGTGTGTGTGTGTGTGTGTGTGTGTGTGTATAAAATGGGCACAAAACTATAAGGTTGACTGTATAATATTGGAAGTCACACTAGAGGAATGTGAAAGGTTAACAATGGAGATATAGACAGAAATCACTAAGAATACAGTCTGTATTACGCTATATGGCTGTACTGCAGCGCGTTGAGATGTTGAACGGTTGCGTTCGTACCTGTGGGTCCGAGGAATTGATCATCACCGAACACAGAGACGGAATCACCGCCGGGTCCCGGAACGCCTGCTTCAGCTCAGCCGTGGCCTGAGGGGAGAGCGCCATCATCAACAGGGCAACGCAGACACTATCCCCAGACACACACACACACACACACACACACACACTCTTTCTCTCTCTCTCTGTAGCACAGTCACACAGCTTAGGAACTCAGTGGTATTATATGTGATGCCCTTCTCAATGTTACTCAGTCACTCTACAGTACTCATACTCTATATACTAGTATCCATGGGTACTCAGCAGTATGCTACATTACTCAGTACTGCACAGTACTACTTTGTTGTTAGTAATTTGCAGTATTCGCTTCTACTCTGTGAAACTCTACAGTTGCTCAGCGACACTCAGTGATTCAGTGCAGTGCTCAGTGGTATTCAGTAACGCTATAAAGTGGTGAATTCAGCGGTACTTTATATCACCTGGTGGACGAGCGCGCCGTCGGGCTGCGCGAGCCGGGACAGAATTCCTTCCAGTTCCTCCGTCATCGCGGCTCTTCGCAGAAGGACAGATCAGCTCAAGACAGCTGCTGCGAGACACTGATTTAGAAGTAACACGAGAGTTGTTTCCTCCTCCTCCTCCTTTTCTTCTTCTTCTATTTTTTTTTTTAAACCAGGTTCACGCTACAGGTCAGAGGAACACGCCGCTAAACCGACACTCCGCCACCGCTCTGAAGTGCTCGGATACTAAAATGCAGCAACTGCTCGTGCCTCAGTGTTTCATTGGCTCAGCAGCTCATTGGCTGTCGGGCTCAGCAGCTCATTGGTTATGGAGCTCAGCCGCTCATTGGTTATGGACCTCAGCAGCTCATTGGTCATGGAGCTCAGCCGCTCACTGGTTATGAAGCTCAGCCGCTCATTGGCTTAACGGCTCCCCATGCCGGCCCTCGGCTGCTAACACGCTGCGCGGAAACAGTCTTTGACACGCTGTTAAAGGGACACGAATGTCGCTCCAATCCAATCTATAGACGAGCGCCGACTGTCGCACTGGAGGTTGGCGTAGCCTGCATTGGACAAGAGTCTGATGGAAATGGAAAAATAAAGAAAAAATACTCGGAATTTACAAGTAATTGTAGACAAACATGTAGAGTATATGTAAAGCTTAGTTATAAAATGTAAAAGAATACACATTATCATTTATCCCAATATTCAGTCTAAAGTTTACTGTATTATCTGTCACACACACACACACAATGTCTACAGCCGCTTGTCCCGAGCGGGGTCGCAGCGAACCGGAGCCTAACCCGGAAGCACAGGGCGCAAGGCTTGAGGGGGAGGGGACACACCCCGAACGGGACGCCAGTCTATTGCAAGGCCGCCCCAAGCAGCGGTCAAACCCCAGACCCGTCAGAGGGTAAGCCCCGGCCAAACCCGCTGCGCCACCATGCCCTCCACCTTTACTGTATTATCTGAAACATAAACTTTTTTACTGAAATATTATTGGATTAAGTCGGAAATTAGATGTGTAATGGTTTTTTTTTTAATTACACTTCAAAATATTTACTGGTAATCTTCGTTAAACCAAAATTTCCTTAAATACTGTATTTTGCGACATTTTTTTTCTCTTCGTCGATTGCTCTTGTCTTGGCTGCGTAAGTACCGATCGGGGATCGACTAGAACGGCTGCGTGTCAGATTTCGCGCGAAACCGGCGCAGGCTTTTGGCGCTCATAAGGCACGCAACGAAGGCGGTGCATCTTTATCCTCAGGCATCGTGTTTATTTATCTTTTTTGAGTAAGTTCATACACGGCTAATTCGCACCGTGACTGAAAAAAAGGTAATGTTGCATGGAATTCGTGCATATTTGCATTTGCAAATTCAATTGGTGTCGAGTATCAGTATATTAGCCTGCAGACAGAGGCGCTTCTCAAGCGACTTCCACCACTCACTCTGTCCACAATAAATTAATGATTAAATTCACCACGACGTGTTGTGACTTACACTGCTAGATATACTACTTACTGGGTCACTCATCTGTGCATTGACGTGATTTATTCATTTATCAGACGCTTCTTCAAAGCGATTTAATGATAATAATGTACATAGACTAGTCAGAGGTGGGTAATAAAATTTGTGCAGCGAGTAAGTACCTTTTCCTAGAGGTGGGAATTGACCTGGTGACCTTTGGGTTTAAAGGCAGCAGGTCTAACCACTAACTTACTGCTCCTAATTTTAATATGAGGTGTACGTCGCTTTGGAGAAAAGCATCTGCTAAATGAATACATGATGATGTACTAAATGTAACAGAAAATGCCAACCCCTCCCCCAATAACTACCTTTACTCCCATTTAGGACCTGCTGACGCAGTACAGGGTTGCTGTTCTCCAGTGCCAGGAAGAACAGGGTGAGACTCCAGGCCTTCGCAGCTGCAAGTACACAGCAAGCAGCGTAGATTCACACGAGGAAACCCTCATAAACACAGGGAGAGCATGTAAACCCCATTGAGACCGAGACTTCAGGCATGGAGCGATGAGGCCGCGGCGGGTGGCACGGTGGCACAGCGAGCAGTGCTGCTGTCTCGCAGCACCTGGGCGGTGCAAGCGAACGGGGTTTTGATCCCACTCAGTTTATGTGGAGTTTGCATGTTCTCCCCGTATCTGTGTGGGTTTTCTCTAGGTGCTCTGGTTTCCTCCCACAGTCCAAAGACATGCTGTTCAGGTTCCCCCATAGTGTGTGAGTGACAGAGAGAGAGAGAGAGTGTGTGTGTGTGTGTGTGTGTGTGTGTGTGTGTGTGTGTGTGTGTGTGTGTGTTCCACTGATGTATGGATGGGTGACCCAGTGTAAGTAGTGTATCTAGCAGTGTAAGTCACCATGGTGAATAAGGTGTGTGGGTTCATAACACTACATAGAGTTCATTGGAAGTCGCTTTAGAGAAAAGCATCTGCTAAATAAACAAATGTAAATGCTACCTGCTGCACCACTCTGCCATCCTCATAAACTAGAGGGTGACAACAGTATGTACAGTTGAATTTTTGCTTTTGTGCGCAGGCTGTCAGTCGCTATGGGAATTCACGGCCTTGCAAAGCTGGTAGCAGACCAGGCCCCTTCAGCCATCAAGGAGCATGACATCAAAAGCTATTTTGGTGATAATTTTAACATTTATTACTTAGTTGATGCCGTGAGTGCAGCTTCAGAGGGTTGTTCTCCTGCAGTTCCCGTGGTTTGTTGACTTTTTGTCTTTTCTTGCTCAGGACGGAAGATAGCGATAGATGCATCGATGAGTATTTATCAGTTCCTGATTGCAGTGAGGCAGGATGGCAATATGCTGCAGAATGAGGATGGAGAAACGACCAGGTATGTTCCGAGTGCTGCATTATTTTAATTATTTACACACTTACTGTCAAGTCTGTATTTAGAAGTTACGTTAAAATACATTGGCGCAATCTTGTCATGAAATACAAAACATCATGCAAACCAAAGTATTGTGTGTAAACATTAACTTTCTGTAAAACCCCATTTTTTTTTATTTCCATTGGGAAATCAAGCTCCTTCAAATTTCTGAATAGTTTATAATTGAAGCAAACTTCACAAACTTCAGTACAGAAGGGTAACGTTGGCCTAGATCACCTAGTAAAAGGGTTCCCCTGTCTCTTGCCTTTTGATTTACCATTTCTTCCCATGTATCTCCTCCACAGCCACCTGATGGGCATGTTCTACAGGACAATCCGCATGCTGGAGAGTGGAATCAAGCCTGTGTATGTGTTTGATGGCAAGCCACCGCAGCTGAAGTCGGGGGAGGTAGCGTCGTCTTCAGTGAACCTTAGACTTCTCGCTGCAGTAGCTTTGCACTAGATGCTTTACCCTGAATTGCTCCCCTAAAAACTTGGCCATTGTAAGAACATCGTATACAAATCTGATATTTTAAGTAGCTCAGCTAAATGTGTAATAACAAATACAAATGCATCTTTTATAGTAAATTTTTGACCATTTTGACAGTTTAGTTTACCCATATGCACTTGACAAGTGTTTTCTCCTGCCAAACAGCTGACAAAGAGAGGGGAGCGTAGAGCAGAGGCAGAGAAGCTTCTAGCCCAGGCACAGGAAACAGGTAAGTGCCGGGCTGTGGGACCGCAGCTACGTTGCCTGTACCTGCCTGTGCAGAAGCCTGACTTGCCCTTTGACAATGTCTTGCCTGGCAGGAGAACAGGAGAACATTGATAAGTTCAGCAAGCGCCTTGTGAAGGTCACCAAGCAGCACAACGACGAGTGCAAAAAGCTCCTCACCCTCATGGGCGTGCCCTATATCGAGGTGTGTCTTCCTCCTCCTTCATTTCAGTCGTAACTCCTCCTCTCCGTGTCATCGCTCCGGTCGCAGCTGCAGCGCAGTTACTGAGCGTGAGCCTTTTCTTCAGGCACCCTGTGAAGCGGAAGCCAGCTGTGCTGCGCTCGTGAAGGCGGGGAAGGTCTTTGCCACGGCGACGGAGGACATGGACGGCCTGACGTTTGGGACAAACGTCCTGCTGAGGCATCTAACCGCCAGCGAAGCCAAGTAAATGTTTTGCTGTGCAGAAACTTGACAGATGACTTTAATCGCAGAAGATTTTTGTGGTGCATTGGGAGAGGGGTTTCACCTGTAATGTCTGTTGTGTCCGTTATCTGCTTTGCCTGCCTTTTCTCCGCAGCAGTAATTGTACATCCAGAATTACGTGTAACTTGACTTAAATCATTTGGCTCTTCTTCCAGGAAACTGCCGATTCAGGAATATCATTTCAGCCGTATTCTTCAGGACATGGCTTTGACGCACGAGCAGGTACTCTCTCTCACACACACACGCACATACATATATTATTTATATAGTGTTCTGAATTGGTCTCTGTTGCCACTAAGATTTCCTGATCATTTTTCTCTCTCCTGTCCTCTCTCTCCTGTCCACACTCTCCCTCCCTCCCCGCTCAGTTCATAGACCTGTGTATCTTGCTGGGCTGCGATTACTGCGGCACAATCAAAGGTGTAGGACCTAAAAGAGCCATGGACCTCATTCGACAGCACGGCTCCATTGAGAAGATTCTGGACAACATCGACCTTTCTGTGAGTCCTGCACTGCAGATGTTCAGCGTTTTATAATAACTTTGCGACTCCAATTGTAAAATTGCACTAACTCCTGTATCTGTTCTTTCCATTCCACCAAGGTAAATCTTTACATTAAACAATAACTATGAGATTTAAACCAGTAATGATAAAGTGCATTTTTAAGTGCATAAAAGCTGGCATATGGGCAGTTTAAGGGAGATGTATGTATTCTCAATTATTGGTTTAAATGTATTGCAGTGCATATGTATAAAGGTTGTATGCTGCCTATATCCATATGCACAGATGGACAATTCCACTGCAATTTGGTAACTGACAGTCCCTTTATTGTCTGCAGGGGGTACAATTGTAGAATTGGTACAACCGTTGTTTAAAACCGGTACTATTCCTTGTAGAAATATCCCGCACCAGAGGACTGGCTGTATAAGGAGGCTCGTGAGCTGTTCAGGGAACCAGAGGTGGTGAACTGCAACTCTGTAGAACTCAAATGGAGTGAGCCGGACGAAGAAGGACTCGTCCAGTTCATGTGCACTGAGAAACAGTTCAGGTGTGACAATATTTGGTGGTATTAATTTGTCTGAGTGCTTTTAATCCATACATCTATTTTCCTAAGTCATCTGCTTAGGGAGAACTATAATGGGGTTTTAGATACTGAAAGGCATGACTTTTTACAATAATATGGGAAGTTTATTTCTTGTTCGGATGTTGAACACACACACACACACACACACACACATTTTCAGAACCGCTTGTCCCATACGGGGTCACGGGGAACCGGAGCCTACCCGGTAACACAGGGCGTAAGGCCGGAGAGGGAGGGGACACACCCAGGACAGAACGCCAGTCCGTTGCAAGGCACCCCAAGCGGGACTCGAACCGCAGACCCACTGAAGAGCAGGACCCGGCCCAACCCACTGCGCCACCGCGCCCCCTGGATGTTGAACAGTACAATTTATTTAAGATGTATGCACAAGTAGCTGGTCTTCAAGGTAAGTGATAGTACAAGGTTGCTACTTAATGATGCTCATGGCTGATCTGTGTGCAGTGAGGACCGTATCCGTAACGGCTGTAAGAAGATTCTGAAGAGCAGGCAAGGCAGCACTCAGGGTCGCCTGGACACCTTTTTCACCATCACGGGGTCGCTGTCGTCCAAACGCAAGGTACCCTTGGCCTGTCTCTTTACTGTGGTGAAGTTGAGATTCTGTTTCAACTTTGTGTATCCCTACTGCTTCGTAGACTTTGTTTTAATTGATCACTTATAATTCGATATATTTCTCCACCTTTCAGGAGCCTGAGGTGAAAGGGTCAGCCAAGAAGAAACAGAAAACAAGTGCAACTCCAGGAAAGTTCAAGAAGGGCAAGTAGTGTGGAGAAGGTGAACCGTGGCAAGAGGATGTTACAGGAAGAGTGTTAAGTGGATGACTGACGTGCTGACCTCCAGCTCTTTAATAAGCAGGAGCTCTACAACAGGAGGAACTTTTAGCAATAAATTCAATGCTCAGTATTTTACTAATAGATAAGTTTGTCTTTTTGTTCATGTTAAAAGCAATGTGTCCGTGGATGACCTGTAAATCCATTGTAACTTGAAAATAATAAATGTGCTATTGCTTTTTTTTTTTTTTTTTTTTTAATTTAAAATTATGTTAGACTCAGCACATGCACAGTGATGGTGGTTTGGCAGTGGCACTGACCAGCATGGAATGTGCATTGTTTTTATTTTCCCTGGTAAATGTCCAAGCCAGAGGTTCCTAACCTTTTCTGGACCACAAGCCCCTTTAAGACTCTGTCTGCTGAATGCTGGAACAATGTCCATAAATAAATTCTGTGAACATATATTGCACTGCATTCATTTCACTGAAACTTTGTTGCCTTTCAAGTATTTATTTTTAACTGATAATATTTATGATGAATTTTAAATTGCTGGTGTGAACATCTGGAACTATGCACATCTTTGGGGGGGGGGGAGAAACTTCTTGTAAAGGTGATACTCATTGCTCAGCATTGCAGTAACACCCAGAAAAGGATATGGATAAAAGACTGAAAGCAAAACAAAGCAAATAGTTTCTTTATGGACTACGGTTACAGAAGATATTGTGTTTCCTCTTGGGTTATATTCATCTAGGAGATCAGGGTTTGAAGGAATAATTTAATGACTGTACATCTCAGTTTTTTCATGAACTAAGAATATAGCTTCTAAATAAAATATAAGAAATATATTTACAATTTTTGTTAGAATTACAGTGTATCCAGTATGATGTCTGTTTTACTGCTTTTTGATGAAGCTGATAGAGATGATTTTCATAGTTTCAATAGTGAATATGAAAGAAACTTAAGATGGAAAAATTATACTACTACTCTGTTACTTCTTTTGTGTGCAGTTATTGAGTTTAAAAATGTAATTGGCCTCTGAGTTGAATCAACCTAACAGTAATTAGAGGCAGCTGTTCATGTGAATAATTTGTTAAACATTAATATTCAGGTTTAATTTAGGCCATCAAAAGCTGGAAAACTACACGTGCACCATGCTCAGCTCAGATGGAATGTTGAAGCCCTTCGGAGAAGTTTTTAAGGGTTACTACATGGCCATGTTTTAGGCTCTGAACCTCAACCGTAAGGGTGACCGCCATGGGGAACTTGCCGCAAGCAGAGTAAAACTGTAAGTAAGGTCAAAAAGAAGCCTAGAATAGCACCTTGGACATGGAGCCTTCTTGCCTCAGATAAAGTCGCTGTGCATTACTGAAGACTCCAGGATGAATGTTCTGTGGAATGACCTAAATCCAACTGAGAAGCTGTGGACTGATCTGAAAAGAGCTGCTGATCCTCAAAACGCTGAAACGATGCTGCATCAGTTCCGAGTCATTGGCGTGAGACCCTGCTCAACAGGTACAGGAAAGGTTTAGTTGCAGCTGTTACACCTAAAGGGGAAGCAACCAGCTGCTGCTTGGGCAGGTGTTACCCAATATTAACTTCTACTTCGAGATCTTAATAAATTCATAGTAAAAATCTGCAGTAAAGCAGAAGGTCATGGAAGATCCCAATACTTTCTCACAGCCCTTTAATTGGATTGATGTAAATGGCAGCGGTTTTGGAGACAAGGCTGCTGTTATCATAATAATAATAAGAATTATTATAATAAACCGGGTGACGTGGTGGCACAGCGATTAGTGCTGTTGTCTCACAGCGCCTGGGTGGTGCGACAGGATGTGGGTTTGATCTCTGTTCAATCCATGTGGAGTTTGCATGTTCTCCCTGTGTCTGCGTGGGTATCCTCCAGGTGCTCTGGTTTCCTCCCACACTCCCAACATATGCTGTTCAGGTTCACCCATAGTGTGTGAGTGACAGAGACTGTGTGTGTGTCTTCCACTGATGTATGGATGAGTGACCCAATGTAAGTAGTGTATCTAGCAGTGTAAGTCACCGCGGTGAATAAGGTGTGTGTGTTGATAACACTACATAGAGTTCACTGGAAGTCGCTTTGGAGAAAAGTGTCTGCTAAATAAATGCAATAATAATAATAATAATAATATTTAAAAAGATTACACGTGAAGCTGAGAAGATCGTGAGCCGTGCACCGACTCCTGGGGACTACAGTTCCCACAGCGCGGGCAGCAGGTGCGGAAACCCCGAGTTACGACGAACCGGTTCGTTATTTAACTTTCATTTTCGCTTTTTGTGCTGAGTAACTGTGTGTAGCGATCGATCGGGCGGCGACACGGGGGCTATTTACTTAAAAAACGAGGTAAATGCGCGCACCACTCGCGTACTTTGGGGTAATTTAGCGATACACTGAGGCGGGACCTTATTAATAAGCAATAATCAATAACGTTGATTGATGGACACGATGACTTCCTTAGAGATCCGTCCAGAGTCCAAGAAAAAGGTGAGCTCCATAATTTTCAACAGATGACATTTCATTATTATTTATTTTTTTATTTATCTATCTATTTTTAAGCCTCCTGTACTGTAACCTGTTGTACTGTGTGACCCGGCTGTGTTACAGTGGCAGTGCAGTAAAACACAGTAAATCCACACTGGTGCCTGTGTGGTCCTGGCCTGCTCTTTCCAAAATGCAGTTACAGCAGCATCTGGCAAATAAATAATATTTTTTTGCTCATTTAACTCCTTTACCCAAAACTATTTACATCGATTTACAGAGCAGGGTGGCTTTTACTTAGGCAAATCATGGTAAATACCTTGATCGTCGGGTCTACAGCAGGAGGTGAGGTTCAAGCCTGAGTCCTTCCAGTCCGGAGGGAGGGACTTAAACCACCGCGCCATCTGCTGGCCCCCCTAGACTTGGGCAGATGGGACCGTTAGTGGTGTTGCTAATAAAGCTCTGTGTCCCGTGTCTCTTCACCGCTCAGGTTGATGACTTCTGCAAGCAGCTCACCAAAGAGGTGAGTATGGATGCTGCGCCCATTTTTTTTCTGCCACGGAAGGGCGCGTCGTCGCGTTCCCGTGTCCCTGTAACCGTGTCGCCGTCTCCGTGTCCCAGGCGGAGTCGTTGGTCTCCACGTTCTTCCCGCAGAAGATTGCCGAAATGGACGCTCTGCTACAGGTGAGGAGAGAGCTGGGAGCTCAAGGTGCTGAGACCTAACACTTGTGGTGACCAGGGACAGAGATCAATTGGATGTGTGTGTGTGTGTGTGTGTGTGTGTGTGTGTGTGTGTTTGTCTCCTCCCAAGGCCTCCCTGGGCATAACTCCAGAGGACCTGTCCTCTCTGGTGGCCCCGCTGGACATTCCCATACCTGACCCTGAAAAGGAGGAGCTGAAGAGGAAGAAGAAGGAGGAGGTAACATCCATATTTCACACATATTTAATTCTCTCACGACTGCGTGAGGAAGAGTTTCTTTCCAGAGTAAAGCACGGTAATCTGTACCAGCAGATGCAGCGTTTCACTTGGGGCTAGGAGAATTTGGGACGAAAAGGAATGGATCACGTCTTAGTTACCTTGGTCAGACAAAGTGCCAAGAATGTGCTTAACCTGGACATTCTTTATGAAATTTAATAACAAATTAGAGCCAAAACACCCCTTTGTAGAAGCGTTCTTTGCCATCAGACTCTTGACCTTCTGGATCCTAAGTTGGGTGTCTCTCACCTGGTGTCTTTAATCGCATCCATCCTCTCCTGTTTGTTCTCCACAGAAAGAGGCGAAGGAAGGAAAGAAGGACAAAGACAAGGAGAAGGAGAAGGACGAGGAGGAAAAAGGTGAACATTAGACATTATTTTGTCAAATAGAGCGGTTTCCAGACTTTGGGACATGTGGAGTGTTGAGTTTTCATGAGAACCTACTAATCATAAAAAGCAACCAACAAGGTGACGCTCTGAGCTCCCAGTGGAGAGCGCAGTTGTGTTTTGGTTCGAATCCCACCTGTGTGATGTGCTTTTGATGGAGCAGCTCTTGAGTAGAAGCTTTGCCTCTTGAGTCACCATATCTGCTGTCCACCAGGTCCACCCTGTGGTCCCATTGCCATCAATGAGCGAGTGGAGCGTCTCCTGAAGGACATCAAGCCTCACATCCAGACTCTGAAGGAGAAACTCAACACGGTTCGTGACCCCCATCCGTCTCTCAATGATCTTCTTCATCTCGGTTGCCCGGCCGCGTAGCACCAGGGGTGGTAGAAGCGGCGTACTGTACACTCCATGCCTTCAACTTTGTCCCATTCGCCTGTCAGGTGTCAATGTGGGTGCAGCTACAGATTCCCAAGATTGAGGATGGAAACAACTTTGGAGTCGCTGTGCAGGTTGGTGGGTCTCACGCTGCGTTGGGTGCTCTGCCCACGTGTGCAGGAAAGCATCTGAAAACTAATAATTTTTTTTTTTTTTTTATCAATGGAAATTAAGTAGTTGTGCAGTGGTGTAGTCGGTATGTTCTAAGACTGGCCACCGTTTGGCGCTTGTGTGTTTGTAAGGCACTGGCACCCACACCCAGCAGCGCCAAGAGGCGGCCAGTCTTAGAACTTATAAAGTCATCATGTACACAATACTAATAACAAAGATCAAGTGTAGGAGAGGTCTCAGGCTGTTCTCTCACAAGTCATTAAAATATAGAATTATGATGTTCTGGCATTTTTTCATGTTCTCGTAAATGTTAATTTTTTAAAAAATATTTTAATTTTTTTTTTTTGTTTTTGCAGGAGAAAGTCTTTGAATTTTTAACCAACACTCGCACTAAAATAGAGGGATTCCAGACACAGATTTCAAAGTAAGAGACGGCTGGCGATGACCGCACTCAATTACTCACCACTTAATGATGACTGTATGTGCAGGAAGCTGGAGATCATCAGCAGGGCTTTCGCTGGAGCCCTTATGGGGTCGCCAGATTGACGTGAGCTGTGCCGCGTTTGTGACCAACGTGTGTGTCGGTAACGTGTTGTTTGCAGGTATTACAGCGAGAGAGGAGATGCTGTCGCCAAGGCCTCCAAACAGCCACATGTGGTCAGTGTGAAAAATTCTGATTTGCTGCTGTCTCTAATGTCTGTAAAATATACAAGCGCTCAATCGGTCATATTTCTGGAACGTTCTTCCAGCTTATTTAAATATGAACGTGTGAAGACGTTAACGTGAGGATTACACAATGTAACAGAATTTTTTTTTGCGTTTTCTATTCAGTTTTGTTAATCATACTTTTGGCATTAGTTTGTACTATATGTCAGTTTTGAGAAAAATATTCCACATTCTTGAAAATAGCACATTTTGGCAAATTTTGGCGCCGGGTTCCGATCACCGAATATTCCAGTACCTGATGCTTAGGATCTGATGCTTTCTGGAATGTTCCGGTGCCTTCTGGAATCTGCCAATGGCTTGTAGGTTTCAGTGATTTTCTAGAATGTTCAGAGACATGCAGGATATCTTTTTTTTGTTAATAAATGGGGGGGGATGCGGTGGTGCAGTGGGTTGGACCGCAGTCCTGCTGTCCAGTGGGTCTGGGGTTCGAGTCCCGCTTGGGGTGCCTTGCGACGGACTGGCGTCCCGTCCTGGGTGTGTCCCCTTCCCCCTCCGGCCTTACGCCCTGTGTTGCCGGGTAGGCTCCGGTTTCCCGTGACCCCGTGAGGGACAAGCGGTTCTGAAAATGTGTGTGTGTGTGTGTATGTGTGTTAATAAATGGTGTTTAAAATCTCCTAGTATAGCATACCTTAAATGCGTGAGTGAAAATTCCAATAAATTCTTGAAGAACTTCATAATAATAGTGAAAGTAAGATTCTGTGGCTGAAAGTGACACTCCAGAAGAGCCAGTGGTATTTTTGTCATGAATAAACTAATTATAATCAACCGAAAAATCAACATAACTAAGAACTTTGAAAAATGTTGTTACGTTGTATTATTTCTTACAAATTCCTGGAAATGCAGTCGATGAACAGGGCTTAAGGCCACCGCACACTTCTTAAATGTGTGCGAGGTGGTTTTTCAAGGTGCGGCTCGGCGACGGTGCCCGGTGTGTCGTGTTGTCATTCTGTGCCCTCCTCGCCCCCTTGTTTCAGGGTGATTATCGGCAGCTGGTGCACGAGCTGGACCAGCATCAGTACTGCGAGCTGCGCGTCGTCATCCTGGAGATCCGCAACTCTTATGTGAGTCAACAGCCCCCCCCCACCATCCCACTCTCACCTGTTTTACTGTCCTGGGTACAGTACCATATCCAGCTCGGTTAGGAGCTGCGGTATCCAGGTCCGGTGAGAACAGTAACTTATGAGTGATGATTTTCCCTAGAACGGCTTAGTTTTACCCTCTTACCACAGCCCATGTGTGTGTGTGTGTGTGTGTGTGTGTGTGTGTGTGTGTGTGTGTGTGTGTGTGTGTGTGTGTGTGTGTGTGTGTGTGTGTGTGTGTGTGTGTGTGTACAGGTGCTGCTCCACTTTCAACATATGTGATCTGTAGTGTGGTGGTTAGTGCTGCTGCCTTTGGACCCAAAAGTGACAGGTTTAAATCCCCCCTCTAGCTGTAGTACCCTTGGGAGAGATACTTACCCTCAATTGCTCCAGTAAAATTACCAGTAAGGTTTTGGTCATTTTACACTTTTCTCCGAAGTGACTTACAATGTTAAGCTATTTTACAGTTATTTACCCATTTATACAGCTGGGTCATTTTACTGGGGCACTTTAGGGCAAGTACCTTGCTCAAGGGCAGTACAGCAGGAGGTGAGATTCAAACCTGCAACTTTTGGGTCCCTTCTGGCTGTAGTACCCTTACCATAAAGTGCTCCAGTAAATTATCCAACTGTATAAATGGGTAAACAATTGTAAGTCACTTTAGAGAAAAGTGTGAGATAAATGAATACATGTAATAAGTTCTATAAGGGTGTATAGATATTCGAGACTTCCTGTCAATGGTCATGCGGAATAATGTAAATTTACTGTGGTACATTTCTGATGCTGTAGTTCAGCACTGCTAGACCCTTAATAATTCCCATTTATTGTTCCAGACCTCCGTAGTCCAACAAAGTAACATAAAGGTCTCGGCAAGGTTAGATACAAAGAGGCCACTGCTTTACTGAAGGAATTAAAGCGCTTTCTGCTCTAGGAAACATGTTAAGGTGACATTTGGCACTGAACCCAGTGTCGCGGAGAGTCGGCGTTATTTTGCGGTAATTTTTACTTCAGCAGCGGTCCCCAGCACTCCTGTGCACAACATTATACGATGTCTTCTCTCACATTTGAATGACAGTGTGTCGCCGTGTCGGTGTGTTTCTCACGGGTTCAGCGTCGCTGACAAAGGCACTCGGTCATTTGTCACCTCTCCTAGGCTGTGCTGTACGACATCATCACCAAGAACTACGACAAGATCAAAAAGCCCCGGGGAGACGGCAAGGCGCTCATCTACTGAGAGACGGTGTCCACACACACACACACACACACACACAGAGTAACTGGACACCACCTCGCTGCATTGACACTTGTCTGTATTTCATTCCCATTTACAAATAAAGTGGTCAATTTCGATTAAAGTGACATCTGTATTTTTAACTTCTAAAAATAATCCTCTGTAAAGTGCAGTTTTTAGGTCATCGCCTGTCATTTTTAACATTGCTGAGCCTTCGTTCCCCTCGGGCTACTAGGGGCCAAATCCTGACTGGAACCTTTAACAGAATCTGCACACACTGGAAATGAGGTGTCTGTGAACGATCAGCAAACAGATCTGATCATGTGCAAAAATTGAATCAAGGGGTTAGAACTACTGCCTTTGGACCTGAAGGTTGCAGGTTCAATTCCTACCTCTGGCTATAATACCTTTAAGCAAGATATTTACTCCGAGATCACACCAATAAATTACCCAGTTATATAAATGGGTAAATAACTGTAAGTGCCTTAACCCTGTAAGTTGCTTTGGAGGAAAGTGTCAGATAACTGAAACCTACCCATTTAATTGAAAAAGTTAGTAATCAATCGGTTGTGGAGGAAAGTTGGCATATGTTATTAGACTAGAGGGTCTTCTATAGCAAATGTCCATGAATGTAAAAATACTGCACTCAGTTTACTATACTAAAAATTACTTTCATTCAAAAATACCTTGCATAGAAATTAATAGTGCGAATACCTTTATTGAGTTGGGTGTTATTTTCAGAGGAAGCCTGTGGTTCACAAACCCAAGGAAATCGTGGACCCCCGTAAAGAACCCCTGCATTATTATTAGTTTTTACACAGGAATAAAAATAATAAACAGAAAAATTAAAATGTCCCAAGAAGGTTAAAAAAAATAAAACAGGAAATTAGACCCTTGTATTTCCCAGGACAACATACAGTAGATGTGGACAGAATTAAAACACAAGTAGAATAAACTGCTAAGATCTAAGTCAACTGATGGAAGTTACACAAGCAGCACTACTTGTATTTTTACACAACTCATAAACATCATGAGAATATTAGTATCACACTTTACACACACATTTACTTTGATATCATCTAAGGAAATAATAAAAATACAGTATTTGCTTGCAAGTGGAAATGTGATCACATACAGTTCTTCAAAAAACCTTAGTGCCATAAGTTAGTTAATACCATATATTGCAGATCACTGCTGATTAAGTATCACACAGTGTATTCAGTTTTACTGTACATATTAAGTGCTCTGTATAATGAATGAACCCTAGTACCTTGGACAATCAACAGCTATGTCTCATAAATTATTAATTTATAACAAATTATTAATTGATGAACTATTTCATTTTAATGTTAGTCTAAATATGTATTAAGACAGTTCTGTCAAGTCCATTTCTGTCAAAGTATTTTCGCATTTAGTAATTTTTTGTAGTGTTCTGGGCAGTATTTTTGCAAATAGGCATCCATTTTTCCCGGAACCCTCTTTTCACCAGACAGACCTGCAGAAGGGGGGAGGGGGAGGGGGAGAGGGAGAGAGAGAGAGAGAGAGAGAGAGAGAGAGAGAGAGAGATTAAAATCTTGTACAAAACACATACAGGCCTAAAACTAAGCATAAAGAGTCAATATTAAGAACTAAAAAAAATATATATATATGCTCATCTAATACTGAATGAGCTCTGTGAGTTTAGAAAATCCTTACAGAGAAATGGTAAAAGAAACCAGAAAAAATTTAGATGAGAAGGTCTGAAAGGTAACATTGCCCCAGTGGATATGTCACTCTTCTCACCGAGCCTCTGGGCAGTTCTCTCTATTTGCTCCAGCGCAGGCTGCATTTCCCCTCCGTCCGGCAGCAGAACCTCTATCTCCCCCACGCAAAACCCAAAGTCCGCCTGGTCGAGATCCACTCGCACCCCGTGCTGCTGACCCTCCTCGGCGAGAGTGAAGGAGCACCGCTTGGTGCTGAACACTGCAAAAGGCACCAGATGGAGTTCATTCAACCAGGACAGGGCTCCTCCACGTAAGGAGCACTCGTCCACGTCCTCCATTCTCATCCCTTCATCCTCCATCCTGGACGGCCCGTGTCCCGCGCATTCTTCTCCCGTAACCTCTCGCACTTTGGCGATGATCTCCGGCAGGCTGGTGATCTCCCGGTAGCGAGTGAGGAGGCTCCTCGCATGGCTCTCCTGCTCCCCCCGCTCCTGCCTGTCCTCCTGCGTGGGGCACTTCAGTTCCCATGATCCCTGGCGGCAGCGCAGCCACACATCTCTGAGGGTCAGGTGATGCTCGGGACAATCAAAGTACTTGTCTTCAAACTCACACTGACCGACACACACTGCTGCGGGGTGACACATAGACGGAAACACGTCGGCGTGACGTCACACACCTCGATGACATTTACGTGTGGAGTTATGACGTAGTCAGTGCACTTCAATATACTGTACCAGATCTTCACTCCTGGACACACCTCCGATTTCTCTTAACTTCTCATGGACGTCAGAGTTGCACACGAATTTTCTCTCCACTTCCACCCTCATGACGTCCGAACAAGACCTAGTAGGACTAGGTGACCTGATCATGAAGAATTTAACTAACTGTGACTTACAAGCAAGCGAGCAGCACCACAGCACAACTGCCTATTGCGACTGGAAAAAAAAAATATTTTTTTACCATATTATATCCCATTATTTGCACTTTGGTTATCGTCATATTTAGAATGAAAACCTGTCCGTGGCTGCATATGAAATTATCAATGATCAATGTCATTATGCAAAAACGCCGGTCGAGAATCTTACCCGAGTCAGGAAATGAAGGAAGTCTTCCTAACTGCTCAGAAAACCTTTCTCGGGCACTAGGAATCGCGCAAGACGGTTTTAGCAACCCTCTGTCGAGCGAATTTTCTTGCAGATTCCTGTTCGACACCAACTGTAACCCGATTCTGTTCGGATTTTCACACAGGCGGATTACGGACACCCTCACTGGGGGCTTTCCTGGCATCGCCGCACACTGCCTCATGGGAAAGTTCGGAATACCGTAACGATTAGAATAGATGTGTACATAGAATTGTAGTGAGCAGTTATGTCGCTGACTTATTATATTGACTTATTTCCCACCTGCTTGGCGAGCCTTGAGTGAATAGCAATTATGTGTCAGTATTCTCGCACAGCATCCATAAAAATTACCTAAAATGTAGGTAGTACAATCCAGTAAAACACAACAGTCCTCTATCTGTACAGAGAAGTCAGTTACTTACTCCCAGGTGCCTCAGCTCAATCAATAACCCCAGTTACACACAAAAATGCTAAAATTGGAGGCCCCGTTTTTGATTTTTTGCTCTTAGAGCAGAAAAAGAACAAAACGGGTTTTCAGCGATGTTTCGGCCCCCGTGCAGTACAGTTTGGAAACAAGGCGTGTTGACTTTCTTAATAGAACTACCTGAATGGACGTCGCGTGAGATACGTTGTTCCAATATTTGCCCAAGAAGAAACGATTTTGATAATGCTATACGTGGGCAGGAACCTATGTACAAATTGTAAGCAGATCCTTTGGCCTTCTGTGAGACACGGAGAGGATTGAACACTGTACTATGGTAACTGACCTGCTTTTGCTGTAGGAGTTACTTTGTTGACTTACAGTTGAGTTCCTTCGGCCCATCCGGTTGTGCCATGCGAAGAGCGAAGGCTTGGTTACGCTCTTTTTGTTGCGTCCTTGATGAGGCACCGTCATCCATTGACAAAGATGATGACAAACGCTCATTATACATAGTCATATCAGTGATTCTCACAGTGTTTTACATCAAGCACCACTTTCCCAAAATCAAAGATGGGGCGCGCCGCCTACAGCCTACGATCACTTCTTACCTACCATAAGTTCCACATAAATATTAACACAAAGCAGTTTTAGAGCCAGCAATTGTTTTTTTTTCCTCATGAGATGTTCAATATAAATGCAGCAATGTGTTGCTGCCGTTGGTGGATTGACTTTTTGGACACGTGTGAATCAGGCCTATAATCGTACCCCTCACTGACACAGTCCACTTTGTTTTTCAATATGTGATTGTCCAAAAACCTGAAAATGTCCTTTTAAGTTGCGTTGGTTGTCAGGGATTTACAGAAAGTCATCATGTAGAGTGTCTAAATATTCATCAGCAGCTTTTATTTTGTACAATAAGTTTTTTTTTTTTGTACTGGTTCTTTGCGTTCGTCCTCAAAAAAGGAAAAAAGCAACCAATGTATCGGCTGTTTGGATTCAAAGTGTAAGTTTTGCAGGGTTTTATTCTTGCACTGGCCAAGATTTCATAACATAAAACACAAAGAAATTTAAGACCTTCATTATCACCTGTCCCCCCCAACAAAAAAAAAAATCCAAAACTCAGATAATCATTTATTTATTATTTTACTACATTATTTATTTTCTTTCTTCTTGCAGTTTTTGACACTCAATAATGACTACAACTTTTCATAGCTTTGGCAACACTTTCTTTCTGCCCTTTATTCTGCCTGAAACAAGACAAGGAAACCACATTAATCTAATTTTCTAATTTTTATCAACACATTAGTTCCACCCCAGAGCTGGAATGAGAACAACGTTTTCTTTCCTTGCTTCGCAGATCATTAATGGATCAAAATCCCAAACTTTAGCCTCTCCGTCACTTACTCACGTTCCTTGACTCACGTTCTCCAAGTCAGGATCACAGGTGTCTGGAACCTATCCCAGAGCATAACACAACATTTCAGCTGCTGACCCATAACAACCCCCCAGCCTTGAAAATATTGCTAAGTTACATGAACTTCCAAAGTTGGATATAACAATAGCATTAACCGAAACTGTACTTACGGAAGCTGCGGAGGAACCAGGAGGAGGATGGCGGCTTTCCTGAGCGAGTCCCCGTCGCTTGGAGGGTTGTGACTCCTGGGCATCGCCATCGAGGAAATGGTTTGCATCCAAGACAATAGATCTTTGTCGTTCTTTGCCGTCACACTGCTGACAAAGAGGGACCACCTGAGGATTTTAAAGAGGTATAGGGAGAGAATCGTTCACTCCATTCTTTGCCCCTGCTCTGTGGAACTTTCACGAAGGGACGACCAGAGTGTTGCGACGATCCACACCCCCTTCAGGTCGGCAGCAGCTGTGGAAGCCTCCCTGGAGAATGGAACGGCCTGAGGACCACAGCGTTGTCGACAGCTGCTGGGAGGCCAAGGGGACTGGAGGCGACGGCTGAGGAAATAGCAGAAAAAATTGTGATGTCACTTTTCTCTCTCAGGCTTCACTCACACACACGGGTCTAGGAATGAGAAAAAGATAGAATTGGAAAAGTGTCGGCAAATATTTTTTCATACTTTGGAGAGAAGCGTGAGCTATGCGAATGAAGATAAATGTAGAGCAAAGTTCTGTAAAGTTTGGACGTTTATTGTAGGCTGATGAGAACTTTCCCATGACCCCTTGCTGCATAATGTGCATGTGTTGGTTTAATAATGTATAGCAAGCAACTTGGTCTATTCTATAAATTATTTTTGTATTAATAAGTCTGCTGGTGATTTCTTTCTTTTTGACTTAGAAACACTCCTTTTCTGCAGCGGAGGTGGAGCACGGTGTGTGTTTTCCTGCCTTTTTAAACAATCCCTTTTATTCATTTTAAACATTTGCAAACACACTCACAAGAGAAAACACTGGGAAGCACTGGAGGAAAACATCTCAGCTGTTTTTACAAAGCACAGTTTTAATATTTTCATCGTATTATATACTGGTCTGCAGACAGACTGAAAGCCACACTGGGACTGAGGGCTTCCTCTAAAAACACTGTGACAGACTGGAATAAGAGAACAAAGGCTGCTGCAGTTCATGTCAACTTTTCTAAATATATTGAAATACATCATAAATACAATAGGAAACTAAATATAGTACGTTTTAAAGGTCTAATAAGCAAGTACTTCCACCAGTAAAACTCTCTTCCACTCCCTGCCCCCTCCCTCTGTACTGTATTTTCACATCTTCATGGTGAAACAGGAGACAGCACTCCTCCACATATTTTCACTCAAGGAAAAAAAAAAAAAAACAATGTATATGACATGATTGATATTTTCACACACACAGATATAGTTTTATTTATTATCTTTCGTCTTGTGTATCGTGCTTCGGCGACGCAGGTGTCTCGATTTGCTGTGCCGACGGAGCGCGGAAAATTCACAGAAGCGAATTAGGGGAGAGAGAGAATTGGGTGAGTGAGTGAGATACGGGAGGGAGGGGGAGTGAGAGAGGGAGCAGCGAGGGGGGGGGGTTCACAGTCTGAGTGACTGAGTGGGTGGGTGAGTGAGTGAGGGGGAGAGAGAGAGAGAGAGAGGGAGCGAGCGAGCGAGCGAGCGAGAGAGCGAAAACTTTTCAGTTTTAACGAGCCACAGGAACACGCCGGACCGGCCGCCATGCAGGTAAACGCGTTAAGTCCTCCGGTTGCGCTGAAACGACTCTCGCGCTGCCTCTCTGCACGCTCGCGGCTGCCGTGGCGCGCGCCCGGCGCTCGCCCGCCGAGGGAAAGTCCGCTCGCACCGCGCGGTTGTATGTTTCTAACGTTTCGCACCACACATCCCAAACTTTTTTGTGTCTCCGTCTCTTTTCTTCCCCCTTTCCAACGACCCCCCCTCCTTTTTTTGCGGGCGTTTCCACGGCTCTATCAGGCTGTGCCATCGGTAATTAATGACATTCATGATTGAAAATCAGAGAGATGTGTGCAACAAATGACAAACAAAAGCGTGAACTTTGAAGCGTGTCAATAAATGCGCTCTGGGGAGGGGGGGGGTGATGGCGGTGGAAAGTGCAGGGGGGCGCAAATGAGTTTTTCTTCTTCAAAAACACATCTGTAAAAGGAGCCCAAATGTACTAATTGGCTGACAAGAGCCACCGGAGGCCGCGGCTCGCTCTCTTCCGAGAGCAGCGGCCGGCGCCGAGCCGATGGCCGCCTGACGGCGCACGAACCCCGGGCGGGGAGTTACGCGAGGCCGAGGCTTCTCATCAAACTGCACCAGCGTGTTTATTTTCAGAGGAAGGCGTGTTTATTATGACCATATCATGTTCCTCATGCTTAAATGAATATTATGCGGCGATTCCCCTACTCTTCGTTGTCTAATTATTCGTCATCTCGTCGTTTAGCTGGAGGCTTTTGAGAATGTAATAGTTAGCTAATTGGAGCGCTAATCTGCGCACAACGTGAACACATTTTTCAGGCTCCGTTCCCTCAAAGTGAGCGCTTAACTATATATTGTCAGTGGTTTTTGTTGCCAGTAAAGTGCTGTACAGTATTATATTGTATCTTGAATATACACACAATCATGTATGAACGCGGAAACCTTCGAGAAACGTTACTTTGTTTGTGCTCAGGAATTTCCTGTCTGTAATTAATTGATTGATATATGAGGCGCGTTGGCCTTCGCTGAAATAACTTCGCTGTTTACAAAGTAGCAGCAGAGCGCACTTCTTCTTTTCTTTGTTTTACATCTCCGAGCCAAACAGCGTTTTATAATGAGCGAAACTCTGTACTTTTGTTTGTTTTTTTTTTTTTTTGTTTTTTTTTTTGGTGGGGGCGCTGGCTAATTCAATTGTTGTTGTTTATGTTGCTGTGTAATTTCCATTATAAAGGTGGCTTTTCAGTATTATTGCTTTGGAGTGGTAAAAATGTTGTATTTCTGTTTAACAGTAGTAACTACTTTTTGTTTTTTTGGAAAGCAGAGGTAGTGTTTTATTGGAATGTAGCTATTCTGTCTGGAGTTCCTAGACTTCTACGCACAGCACACTTAAGGACATGATAGCAAGTTATTCAGGAATTAGTTTTGTGTGTTAAGTGTTTCCAAAAATATCGCAACCAGTGATACATAAGGTGTAAATGATTGAAAAGTCTTCATCCATTATTACACTTACATTCATTCGTTTATCTGATGCTTCTCTCCAAAGCGACTTAGTGTTAATATAGCTACAGTTATTTACCCATTTATACAGCTGGGTAATTTTACTGAAGAAATTTAGGGCAACTACTTTGCTCAAGGGTACTTCAGCTGGAAGTGGGATTTGAACCTGCGACCCTTGGGTCCGAAGGCAACTAGTAGTAGTATTACAACTTATAACTCCTGTATGACTGATGTATGAAATGACAGCTGACTGACTTACCAAGTGACTGAACTATTAGAAGATTAAGTTTTTAACATATTCAGTCCTTCTGTTGTATATTTTTGTCTAGTAAATGGTTATTGATGTTACTGATGTGCTAGTTTTACCAAAACTTAACTGCATTTCTCTGCATAAATTTTTGAGGATTATGGTACTGCAATCTGTTTCACCTGCATACATGTGAATGCAAAGCCTAATTAAAAACAGTATTTCTCTTATTGAACCTTTATGACTTTTCTTTCTCGACCTTCAATAATTATTCTTTGAAGATGAAGCCTGTTGCACCGTGTGATGAATGTCATGTGCAGTGTTATGTTTCACAATAAATTGTAACAAAGTATGAAAATAATTTGTGCAGTAAGTTATTTGCACAAGTAAAGGTGCGTATGTGAAATACAATGTACTGGGAATGTAAAGCACAGTGGTGTTTTGGCAAATGTTGAACTGTGTTGGTTAAACCATGAAGAAGTGCTTTATTTAGTGGGAGACCCAGACCTGGGGGCAGTACAGAGAATTAATGGCTTACTGGACCTATTTAAGCTTGGGAATGAGCTGGAATGAAACGGAGCAGACGTGGTCCGCTTATAATTGAGTTTGACGCCGCTACTTAGTTTACCACAGTGTGGACATCTCAAGCTTTCATCACTTCAAAAGCTATGCCATTAAATGTTACCTCTCGCTGTACAGGTACTTGAGGCACACATTAAGTGGTTAAATGACAGCTGTCAATTTCCAGTTTGACATTTCTGTGGTAAATTTTTTGTGTGCAATCTGGGCCTATTAAATTACTTCTCTCATATATATATAAAAAAAAAAAAAAAAAGCCATGTGACCAAGTAACATGCTGTTGCTCTCTCTGTTGGGTCAATTCAGGATTGAGATTTTATTATGAAAATAGGAGATTTAACTCCCTGGAGTTGGATGTAAAGCACAAAATCCGGTGACAGTGGTTGGAAGCTGAGCTAAAGCAACACGTTGAAGCTTGCTGATGGAAATGAAATTGACACGAGGAGGCATCCTGGGGTTGAAAGTAAACTTGGTCAAATGTAAAGATGAATATCTTGGGCAATTAGTTAGATGTTTTCATGATGAGGGAATGAGTGTTTATTAGGCCACTGCTGAAGACATTAAGTTAGTGGTATTAATATGTATCAACAGCTGCATTTTTTTTATTGACCTCTATTTAGATGACTCCTTTTTCTAAGACAGCTTACGTTGTTTGGTAAGCAATTTTACAATGATTTACCTAATTGTAAAGCAGTGTATACGTAGTGTATTCAGGATAAATACCTTGATTAAGGGTACAACAGAAGGAGCAGGATTCCACCTAGGGAACTTAAGCTTGCAAGGTAACGGCCCAACCCAGTACGCTGCTCGCTGCCTAGTAATGGCTATAGAACCCTCCCTGGACTGCTGCCAGCTTGCTGTGTTACAACCAAAACTTGCAGCACTGTTGAATTGGATTTGTTTTTGTAAGGTTAACAAAACATAATTAGCAACGTACACACGATGACTCTTTTATTTATTGTTATTGTCCTTTGCCTTTCTGTATATTGGTGTATTGTGTTTTGTTGTATGGGGGGCGCGGTGGCGCAGTGGGTTGGACCGGGTCCTGCTCTCCAGTGGGTCTGGGGTTCGAGCCCCGCTTGGGGTGCCTTGCGACGGACTGGCGTCCCGTCCTGGGTGTGTCCCCTCCCCATCCGGCCTTACGCCCTGTGTTACCGGGTAGACTCCGGTTCCCCGCAACCCCATATGGGACAAGCGGCTCCGAAAATGTGTGTGTGTGTTTTGTTGTTTGGTGCTGAACCACAACCGATTCCAGTATGCTGTATACTGGCAATAAAGAGTTCTGAGTTTATTGAGGCCATAAACACTTCTATAATAAAAGGAAAGGAAAGTTCTGTGTATGGGAATCTGCTTGTATGGATTTAACCATTTAAACTGAATGAAACCCTCTTTGTAAGGTTAAATACAACCGTTTGTCTGAGGTCACACTGTTGGCCATAGCATACAAAGCACTGTAAAGATAGTGTCCTTTAAACCGAGTAACATCTGTTGACATATCAGATGAGAGATGTAAAAAGATATAAAAAGCTAATGAGAATCCCAAGGAGCTCTGTTAGGTCAATTATAATTGATTATAATTATCAGGATATGGGGGACAAAATAAAACTTCCTTGAATCTTTAAGGAATATTTTGTACTCCAACTCAGCAGCTGAGCAAGAAGAAGATTGCCATAGGAAATGTGTGGTAGGAACTGAAGATTGCTGTATGTTGTCGTTCCCCAAATAACACACAACAGTTGGAGCAGTTTTGCAAGGAAAACTGGGAAAGCATTAAACCTGCAAAATGTAAAAACGTTGTTACAACATTCAACAAAAATACCCGTGGCTGTAGTTACTAGAAAAGTATCTGATGCCAGAAGACTAAAAAGGGGGTAAATACTTTTCAAAACTGGATTTTTAAGGTTTGCAATATTTACTTTTGTAATAAAAGTGGTTGTTCAAAATGTTAACTATGTTTTGTTAACTGTGCAAAAATGTCTGTAATGCTGCAAATTGTGGTAGCAGTATGTGGGTGGATACTTTCCACACGCACTGTATAAATTATCCATTTTTGACAAGCACAGTTTTAAGACCGTAAGTCTGGTGTTGTGGTTTCAACATCTGTGTCGTTCACCGAATCTTAAAAGATTTAGTTTCATAGGGAATAATTTCAGCAGGGTGTCATAGTTATATATAACTGTCTAACTGTAAAGGGGGCCAAATAGCAAATGATTCACATGCAGAAGATTGGTGATTATATTTTCATTCCAAACCATGTCTTTGATGAAAACCCAAGGCCACTTGGCCTTCGTAGGCCATGTTTGGACCCCCCTGGATGAAGATATCTGAAAGATATGATATGCTACATTTTTCCTTCTACAGTACCTAAAATAAACTCTGAAACGTATGAATTGTCAGTCGGCAGTGATGTAATTACATGTTTTTTTGTTCCCCCCCCTCCCGGAAAGGCAATATAAGTAAAATGAAAGAAATGTGGCCTAAAATAGACGTCAGATTAGAAATATTTTGTAAATGTTACACTGTTTTTGTGTTGACGGATGGTTATTAAGAGACGTTGCTCTTAATTACAAAGTTAAAGATCAGTGTGTTATAAAGGCTGGTAACAAAGTTATACAAATACATTATATCCAGACTGAGAGGAGGACATGGGAATAGATACCTGAGGAATGTTCTAAAATAGACTTAAAAGAAATTGCTATATTGTTGAGGATGGGGAGGCTAGTTTGTAGATTTAGCACATTCCTTGTGCCCCCTACCTTGAGATCATGGGCTCAGTTATGCAGATTACCCTAATTTGTGTTTTTCTGTTCTGTATTTTTTTAAAAGTGTTATGTTTGTTTATGATGTTCTGTTCCCTCTTTGTTCTGCAAATAAGGTGAAAGGGGGTAACTGACCATGGTGGTGCTAACAGTGAGTTATGCTGTCCACCATGGGAGAGTGAAACCCCAAGGCCAGATTGCTTTGATTCAAATGGATATTTTTGGCTATGGCTATTCAAATGGCTATTTAGGTAAGTCGAGTGGTACCCGGGGTATATAATTTAAAAACATTGTTGTAGCTAATTTTTTACTTACCCTCGTACATCTTGTTTCTGTTGGCTAAAGAAGTCCCCGTGGAACTGGTAAAGTCTTGTAGTGAACTGTTATAGAGTAAATGTATTTACTGTAAATAAAAAAAGACATTTGTGTTCCTTGATTTATTGATTTACTGATGAATGAGTCATTAACTGATTTTACCGGATTCTACTCTGCTCTCTTGGACAGCTTGGCATCAAAAAAACTGCACTGAAATGGTTAGAGTCCTACCTGTTAGACAGATCCAGATCCTGATCATCCCCTCAGCTTTTCTGAACTGGTGTCCCACAGGGTTTGGTATTGGGACCCCTTTTTTGGGTACAGGTTTAGCCACGTAGTAGCGTAGTGATTAGAGCTGCTGCTTTTTTTGGACGCAAAGGTCGCAGATTTGATTCCCACCTCCAGCTGTAGTATCCTTGAGAAAGATACTTATTGCTCCAGTAAAATTGCCCAGCTGTATAAATAAATAAATAATAGTAAGTAGCTTAATATTGTAAATCGCTTTTGAAAAAAATGCCAGCTAAATAAGTAAATGTAAATGAAATGGTGTAATGGGATGGCTGATGGTACTTGCTGTCCTGTGTTTGTTTTTTGTCTGATGGCTGCCAGCGCCTGTGGCCCCCCAGTAGTGTAGCAGACATTGACCACACCTTGAATTGCAAAGTGCGAAACGATTTTGAGGTGATGTCCTGTGAGGACCACACAGAAATGGCCACGTTTCATTCCTTTTAGAACACAGCAGGGGGTGCTTTTCGTAAAACCCCAGACGGTGGTACACACAAGTCGAGTGTGTTGTCTTCTGTACCGTGAGTCGACGGTCTGACAGGTGGTACATTCTCGGTCAAGGCACATAAAGTGCATAGATACTGCAGTAAATATCGAATTAGAAGAGTATGGGGGGTGTTGTGGCGCAGTGGGTTTGGCCGGGTCCTGCTCTCAGGTGGGTCTGGGGTTCGAGTCCCGCTTGGGGTGCCTTGTGACCGTCCTGGGTATGTCCGCTCCCCCTCCGGCCTTACGTCCTGCGTTGCCGGGTTAGGCTCCGGCTCGCTGCGTCCCTGCCCCGAACGAGTGGCTTCAGCTAGTGTGTGTGTGTGTGTGTGTGTGTGTGTGTGTGTGTGTGTGTGTGTGTGTGTGTGTGAATTAGAAGAGTTAAACTGTGTCGTACTTAACCAGTTACAAGTCTTACCCCGTAGTTTGCCGCTGTGGTCCTGCTCTGCTTGTCCTCGGGGACACACCGCGTGCTCAGGCTTTTGTCCCGGCAAAGATCTTAATTAATTGCCTTAATGGAACCGCTCACTGAACGAGTCACACAATTCAAATCACATTAAACACAGTCTATCAGCTGGAATTACACGTAATTCTGTTCTCCGTTTCTCTTCCTCGGTGTGTGTTTGTGTCTTAAATGCACATGTGATTGTTCCATTTAGAAGAAGTCATCTGAGATGTTTAAATTGAATGGCTAATGCCATTTTTGGATGTTCTTTCCCGCCAGATGAATTTTGATATAATGAATGCATATTTGGCTTGCTGCTTTCGTAAGAGGCACCTCAGTTAAGACATGCAACGTTTGAAGGTGACTTTTTCTGAAGAAGCCTGTGATTTTTTTTTTTTTTTTTTTTTTTGTACATGCTTATAAAACAATTTTAATCTTAAAGACAGTTTAACTGTTCAGATCCTAGTTTTCTATAACCTAATGCTGTTTGTACTTTAGCCCTAACTATTAGTATTCTAATGACTTAAAATGCCCTTTAAATACAGAAGCACATTTTAAATCTATCTATCTATCTATCTATCTCAGGATGAGTCTGGTGAGACTGATGTGCACAATGGGGCACCGACATGGTTATGCCCCTTGTGTCAAGAAAAACAAATGAACCGAGAACAGCTCACATCGCATCTGACTGACAGACACAGTGTGCTTCCCGCCTGTTTGGACAGACTCCTGGACACGGTGAGAGTGTGTATATTGACTCTTTTCCAGTTGCTCATAGAATGGCTTTTTCCTCTTCTTTTTTTGACCGAATGTTATTTCTTGTCTTTATCTGTCAAAATACACTGGGTCCTCAGCTTACAACCACGATTGGCCCCGGAAGCCTGTCGGTAATTCGATTTATTTGTAAGTCAGGCCAATATGTCAAAGTCACCTAAAGTTTAATAACGTCCCTTGATTTATTCATGGGTGAAGATCTACAAAAAACTTAGACAAAGCTATATTATATACTTCAGTATTAGGTATTATAAATACTCTAACCGTTTCATGCATCCATTATAAATAAACCACTTGTCCAGTACAGGGCCATGTGGACTGTGGGTCTGTGTTGTGGAAACGGCATGATGCAAGGTGTACCCCGGATGTGACGCCACAACATTAACATTTATTCATTTCGCTGATGCTTTTCTACAAAGTGACTTACAGTGTTAATCTATTTAGAACTACTTACCGATTTATACAGCTGGGTAATTTTAATGGAGAAATTTTAGGGAAGGTACCTTGCTTACGGGTACTACAGCTGGAGTTGGATTTGAACCTGCAACCTTTGGGTCCAAAGGCAGTGGCTCTATTCACTAAACTGTCAGCTGTCCCACAACATTAATGTGACAATTTAAAAAAAATACTTTTATTAACGTAAAAACTACATGAACATTAAAACTCTTTAAAAATGATTGAAAATACAAATGCTGTAACTCCAAAACCTCGCATTCAGTGGGACAGATTAAACATGTCAGGTTTAGGCCACTTTTATTATTGCAGTCAGCAAGAAGTTAATGAACTTGTGTTCTTCCATTTATTTAACAGTTAGGTTATGTAAAAATTTTGAATATAGCTATGTTAATATTTTTTTTTTTGAAATACTAACATTTTTATAAACTTTGATCTATATTGATATTAAAACTAATGTAAAATGATGAAAAAAAAAACACATATGCACTATAAAACCCTTTTGAATTTATCCTAGGAAACATGCAGTTTTTTTTGTGCTCAGGTTTTTTCCCACAGTTCAGAGCTGTGTTTCGGGTGAATCAGTGATTCTAAATTACCCCTGATGTGTGAATTAACGAATGGACTGGCATTCTGTCCAAGGTGTACCGTGTCTAGTCTGGCACTCTAGGATTCTCAAGTGGTTTCCAAACCACGACGACCACAGTGACCCTGAATTAGGACAAATGTTCGGTAGCGATAAAGTCCTAATTGTTTTCTTTGTTTAATCTGTTCTCTTCTTCCTTTGTTCAGGACGCACTAATACAGCGAGCTGCTGAAAGAAAAGCTAAAAAAGATCCAGGTAAGCATCTTCACAGCCCAGTGTTTTAACAACGCTTTACATTTCATTAGGTGTTACTTCTGTTTAACTGGCACCTTTGTCCAAGGCAACTTAAAATGCTTGAAACAACCACACACACACACACACACACACACACACACAGAGTTTGAAACCACTTGTCCCAAGTGGAGTCGCGGCGAGCTGAAGCCTAACCCGGCAACACAGGTCGCACAGCTGGAGGGGTAGTGGACACACCCAGGACGGGATGCAAGTCCGCCACAAGGCACCCCAAGTACTCAAATCCCAGACCCGCCAGAGAATGGGATGTGGCTGTGCCCACCATTGCCAGAAACACTAATATGCTTATAGTTACATATCTTAAAGGAATTTAACACACTCACTGCCATACAGGCACACACTATGTGTGGTTTAGATTCAGCAGTTTACCTATAACACGTCTTCGGACTGTGAAGGAAATGCATCACAAAGACAGGGAGAGCGGGGCATCTCCACGCAGGTCACTGGTTTCAAGCTCATGTCTGAACCCACACAACCTGCTGTGCCATCATGCCCGCCATTAGTCTGTGAATATAGTGTGCTCTAGAAAAAGCACAGTAACTCTTGTTGAAAATATCTCTGTCTCCCTGCCAGCCACCAATCAAACCCATCAAGAAATGTCCCCTGCTCAGCCCGTTTCGCCAGAGGCAACAAGTACGTCTGAATTTAGGACGGTTTACCAGCAAGAAAACATCGATGGGGGAGATGAAGGGGACCAGGACGGCACAGAAGATGACTTAAACCCTGATGACGAAGGAACTCAACCTCCAAAGTTGTCTGAAAGTCTGGATGACAATGGTGGGACCACTGAAAAAAGCAACTTAACTCCAGTTGACCTGGAACTGGAGAAAAATGCAAATCCCAGACATTCTTTTAAATGTAACATGTGCCTGGAGTCATTTGCCTCTCGAAGCAAACTGAGTGTTCATTACAGCTCAGCCACCCATCGCCAGCGGATGCAAACAGTTTGTGAACAGGGTGGTGACAAAGACTCTTCCAGCTCCCAGCCAGACCAATCTCAGCCATATATCTCGAGCAAACCCTACAAATGTGCAGTCTGTCGTGTTTCCTACAACCACGCAATCACCCTGGAGATTCACTTGAAATCTGTATTGCATCAGACTCGCAGCAGAAATGCTGGGAATTCTGCCAGCAGCATAGCTGATACATGTGGAAGCAGAAGTAGTAGGAGCTCCGGAACTAATACCACAGCTGCGAAGTGCACTGCGAGCTCCGGGAGTGATGTTGCACATAGTCCAAGTGTCACGGAGAGCAATTGCAGTACCCAGGGAGGCCTATCTGCCTCGACCAGGAAAACCAAAGATGGAGAGCAGGTTCAGTCCCATCCAGCTATTCCTGTGCTTTCCTCTCCCGTGGCTTCCGCTCAGGCTCTTTCTACTTTTCTCACCCTCCTTCCATCCACCTCCCACTCTTCGCTGATGCCCCCGCTCATCACTGCCAATGCTGGTGCCTCCACATTAACCACTGCCCCTCAACTTATTTCCCAACAGCAGTTTCTCCTGCCGCTCTTCCTGAATGGCCTCCAAAACCGGACCCCGGTCCTCGAATCCTCCAGTCACATTTTGACTCAGCCCGTCCCATTGTTGGATATCAGTGCTGTCCATCAGTCTCTCCTGACTCAGAGACTTGCTTTAGAAAGTCCAGAACTGGCAGTTAACGTTTCTTCGCTGCTAAGCTGTGCAGAAAAAGAGTGGAAGACCGTGAGAACAGGGAGTGGAGCACAGAAGGAGGAGAGCAATAGCGGGAACACCGAGGCACATGACAGTGTTTCTCTGAAGTGTGCGTCAGGCGAAGAGGAGGATATACGTGCAGAGGACGAGCCGAGAAAGTGCACAAAGATCAACTGCACCTTAAACTCTGGAAAGAGCAGTGAAGGAAAAGATGGTTCAAATAACAAAAGTAGAGAAACGGCAGAAGAAATGGATCAGGTGAACCATACCGTGGGAGATGATAAAGGAGAGAATGATGTGAAGTGTGACGAGGTGTGTGGAGAGTCTAGGGATGTGGTGGTTCAGCCAAATCTTCCAACAGTCCAAGCTGATAGTACTTCTTTGAATTTCAGGATGTCACAAGCAAAAACCACACTCGGACTTGCATTGGGTCCTGACACCAGTTTTCAGAAAACCCATACTGACAATAGTTTAAATGCTTGCTTAACTGATGTCTCAAAACGCACCTCATGCTACATGAGCAATAAGCAAACTCCTCCCTCCAAGTTGGCAACTGCTGAGGCTGTGAACCTTATAAAAAACCCTCAGGATCCTGGTGCAGATGTGAAACCTTCCAGCCCAAAATCGTGTCCCCTTATGTTGTCAGAGTTCCAGTCGCAGGTGTTGTGGGCCTTCCTCGAGTCCCGTCGCGAGGCGGCTGTGGCCGGCTCTCCCCAAGAGGACTGCGAGGCACTGGCCAGAGAAGTGGGCCTTAGTGAGGGTGAAGTACGCAAATGGCTTCAGGATGCTCGAGAGGCTAAGGAGCGACAAAAAGAAGAAAGAACTCTAACCTCAGGGTTGAAGGCGGTGCCCAGAGAAACTGATGCCAAGGGAATTTGTGAGGCCATGAATAAGTTGCTGGAAGAAAAGAAAGTTGATCTTCAGACCCTTCGGGGAGGAGAGATTCCATTGACTGCAAACCACGAAAACTGCTTAACTTCAGAATCTGATAATGAAGAATTTTACACCGCTGTTATTGTGACAGATGAGGAGAGTCAAAGCAGCCCTGCACGAGATGAACAGAGCAACTCTGTGAAAGGAGAGCAGGCAGAGGAAAGATCTGCAGTGGGGGGTAAGGGGTTCTGGTCCACCACGGTGTTTCTTTCCGATCCTGAAGATGAAGATGATAGTGAGGAGAGCAAGGACAGCAGAATGAAGAAAAAGAGAAAGACACTCATAGAAATGGAAGAGTTGAACACCAAGAAGGAGAAACTAGATCCTGATATAGACTTGGAGCTGGAGGCTCAGACCGACTCCCCGCCTCCACCCATCTTTTCTCCACACCATGATGTGACCAGGATTGGTGCCTTCGGCTCACACCCTCTCCCGCTCTCCCTGACACCTTTCGCAGCACGATTCTTGAGCCCTACCATTCTCTCACTCCCAGAGTCGGCCAGACTTGACCTTGCTGACGGAGGTGGAGAGCCGACTAAAGGAAACTCTGCCGCCTTCTCCAAGCTTTCAGACACTCACCCCTTCCCTGATCCCCTGAAGGTGCCAGCTCCTGCCTCTTGTGCAGTTTTACCCAAGTCTCTGTCCTGCCACAGTATCTACGAGTCTGCACTAGATCTCAGTGTCGGAAAAAGCTACAGCTCAGCATCGGCTTCATTGACCTCTTCATCCAAAAATAAGAATGCAGGCCAGCCAGGCCAGTTGGTAGAAACCCATGGATTAAAGCCATCAAATTCAGGGGGTCTCATTGTGGTCCATGTAAAGCCAAGCTCAGCCCTTGGAGTACCAACTTCCAGTTATGGTACTGTGGGTGGCGGCACTAACAGTAATAACAGCTTGTACAGGAAGGCTGCTGAACGACTGAGTACTACTGTGAAGGACCTGCAGAGTGTGAAAGCACAAGATGAGGAGAAGGGACATAAGAATGTGAAGCCACGGCGACTGAGGGACATGAGGCGTTCCAGAACGATCATCCAAACCGAACAGCTTGATGTGCTCTATGGCTGCTACTTCAAAGATCCAAACCCTGGAAAGCAAGAGTTTGAACAGATATCGGAGTGGGTCCGTCTCCCGAAAAGGGTGGTGCAGATTTGGTTCCAGAACATGCGAGCCCGTGAAAGGAAGGGAGAGGTTCGCTTCCTTGGTGATGGCACATTGGCAGCAGTTGGTAAGCCACTAATAAAGTTCACCTGGCCCCTTAAAAAGCCCATTTTCTCCAATAGCAACAAACCAAACCCTTCCTCCCTTGGTGGCAGCCGACCCAGCAGGCTAACTGTTGAAGCCGAAGTGGTGAAATCAGTGGATCCTTGCAGAAAATCACCACCTAAGACAGATGTAGGGAAAGACAAAGAAGCTCCTTCTTACTCAAATGGAGCAACTCCCTCTTTTTCCAACACCAGCTCCCTAATGTCTAAGATGGAGCCACAGGCATCTCCTAAGGTTAAATCTGTCCCAAAGGCTTCACCTTCCTCTCTCCATGCTACCAAGGGGGAGGCATATTCCTCGTGTCCAGCTCAGAAAAGTAAAGGAGGTAAATCATTTGACAGGGTTATGAAGGTACAGGACAATGCAGGCACGCAGAATGAGTCTGAGAGGAGCGTGGTCAGGCCAGGACCTACCAACCGAATGATGCCAAAAATGTCCTTCGCTCATCTTCACAGGCTCGCTGGCTCCGAGTCTCTAAAACACAATGGACTTAATGTGTCTCCCAAAAGCCCGTTCAAAATCAACACTTTGTCCAGAGAACAGTTGGGCCTGAAAACTTCGAGCACGGCCGCGTCCTCTTCGGCTTCTGCTACGCCGACAGGTGCTAAAAGTCACAAAGCGGAAAAGGCTGACTGCTTGCAGCACTCGACGCCGCGGCGACCTCGGACACTCCTCACCAACCTGCAGCTGTCCATCCTGCAGTCGTGCTATGAGACGTGTTCGCATCCCCATGCGCTGGAGTGCGAGGCCATCGGGACCGAGTTGGGGCTCCCTTTAAAGGTGGTCCAGATTTGGTTCCAGAACACTAGAGCTAAAGAAAAACGCTGGCGGCTCCAGCAAGAGAAGGAGGTACGGCGCATCCCTGTAGTTGTGCCAAAGTCTTACCTTGTCTGCGTTGCGTGAAACACAGTGTATGCATGTAGATTGTTCCGTCTAATATCGAGCTTCTCTCCTCCCTTTTGCAGGCTCCCAACTCCAGCAGCGCAGACCTCAGCTCGGCCAGCTACCTTCAGTACAGCGCGCTTCGAGCTAACCGCCCCATCTTACCAAATCCAGTTCAGCTTACCGTGTTGGAACCGTCGGCGTCCCCTGCTGTGGGTCAGCCGGCAGGCCAGGAAACCCTCCGAGGCAGATGTGTGGTTTGTGGTGCGGAGTTTGACTCCAGAGCGGCTGCGAGAGTCCATGTGTTTTCCCCTCGTCACCTGGCCTTGCTGAAAGCCACCAATTTTGGCCAGTCCCCCTCCCCTGTCAGTCACAGCTCTGGCACCGCATCCACTTCCCCATTGTCATCTCCTTCCTCAAAAAACCCAATCAGCTAATGTACCGACCTGCCAGCGCTCTAGAAGTAGTGGTCCTCTGGGCACTTTGCTTTCATCGGACACACACCTTGGCAGGTTTGTATCTTAAATCTGGGATTTTGGGTTCTCTTCTTGGTCAGAGAAACGACCACTTCTCTTGTGCTGGACATTTTTTGTGCATCAAATTGGGTTAGTCACACTAGCATTAACAAAGATTAATATACACGGTGATGCACTGTGGCCTGGTTAACGTCATGAAATGCTGTTCCTCTGCGTTTTTATTCAGCATCTGGCCCTTGTATTTCTGGTCAATCCTCACCTGAAAATGTATTTGCGTAAGAGTTTTGGAGTAATAGTGGTGTTAAGGTGTATCTACCAAAATACAGCCATCCTGCCCTAGCACCATGGAGAGGAAATCACCAACAGACAGACCGACCAAGGGTAAGATGCTACAGTTAGACTGGTTCTACAGAACTTGGTCCATACTGGTCAACATGGACTCTGGTCGCTTCACACTAGTGGTACCGAATTTTTAAAATCAAATGTTACAGTTGCTGCTCTGTTTTACTACAAGAATATGGTGTACAGTGGCCTTCATTACACACAGTAAAACTGTAAAACTTGGGCCAGACCTGATTGCTGCACAGTGAGTCTCTATTCCTGCCTTCGACATGTTTTAACAAAGGAATCAAGAGCCAAAGTCAAAACTTAAAAAAAAAAAAAGAAAAAAGAAAAAAAAAATTTGTATAAACATTTTATAAAAGGTTGACATATAACAGTTTTAATTTGTTCTTGCACCTAGCTTCTCCATAGTCAAATCTTGTTAAAATTAATGTATTTAAATTAACAATTTCCTTATGCCACACTCTCATGGGATAGAGTGAAGCTACAAAACAAAACAGCTTTTTCCTAAAATATTTTGACATATTAATAAGGCTTGAACTAAAAGTAGCATTTCATTGGGTTCCACTGAAGCAGTTGGTGTGTAAGGTAAAGGACGAATGCCCGTGGTAAATATATTATTAACTGGGAGAGGTTAGAGGAAATGGCAAGATGTGGTTGCTGGTTTACATAAAATATTACATGGCATGTATTTTAAGTTGTATATATTGTCAATTATTGATAAAAATATAACAAAATCCAAAGCTTTTCTTCCTTGTTACTGAAAAAACCAAAAAGCAATCATGAGGTCGAACGTGGAAGAGTATAATGTTTTTAACACAAAATGTACATAAATTTGACTCTTTTCAGCAACTTCCTGATTTTAAGCATGAGCTACAGATGCATTTTCATTTAATCTAAAATAACATGGAATATCTGGTATTTAAGGTTTAGATTAAGTTGCTCTGTTTTGATTTTACGTAAGTCACTACACAAAATTTGTGGCTCATGAAGAAAAGCAGGATGTTGCTAAAAAGACTGGAAACTCAGTGTTGCACTGATTATCTCCAGGATATGATCCTTTGTGAGGAGCTCAACTTTTGATACCTCATGGAATATGTATCAAAGTTCCCTAACAAATGCTCATCCCTTGTCCTGTACTGAGCACAACGGAGATCTGTTTTATATTCTAGTCATTTTTCAATCACTTTTTAAATCATTGCTATGACTGTACTAGTTTTGATAATTTTGAATATTGATTATTCATCGCTTGTCATCTCTAAACTACACATGAAATGGTATTAATGCTGACGACTGGTGGCTGTGTTTATTAGGACATTGATTGAGCTTTTCACATATAATTTTATTCCTGCTTGATCTCCCTTCAGTTTTCTCTGGTTCACTGAAAGGAAATAAAACCTGTGGAACTACACGAATTATTTCTTCCTTGTGTGTTGACTTAACCCCCAGTCTTATATGGACATTCATTGGCTTACAAGCAGAATGTGAGGGTAAAAAATGTCTTAAGTGCAAATTGTTGCGTTCTCCAATGCTGTAAGTTACACATTTTTTACAAATTATGGCCCATTTTCTAAAGCAAACAGTTGGATGGGATAAAATGAATTTGTTAGTTATGCCTCTGTTTAAGCTCTTATGAGAGTGTACAAATAGCACATTGTTCAGAGATGCATTTTGGGATGTTCTGCATGTATTTCCGCGACAAAGAACTCTTTAAGGTTTTACAATGGATGCCCCCATAGGTGCAACTAATAAATGCATAAGTCACTTGTAATGGAAAGGAAATATTTTCCTTTTGGAATCAAAACTAATTGCACAAATCCTTGTCCTCAAAAGATATGTTGGATCATATTTGAGTTGTGCAAATTGATTTTCACCGTAAATACAAGTTTTTGAAGGAGCTGCACATTTTCTGCAAACCTTCAAAACTGAGTCACTGAGCGGTTCTTCCTACAGGAGGTTGCGCCGCCAACATGGGCCCAGTGGCAGCTGTGTAAACACTGCTAGACAATTATATATTCAGCTGGTAGCCAGTGTTTGTGCATATTTTTATCGATTTTACATACAGCAGGATTTGTTCTTTGATACTTTACTGCAGTTGCTCAACAATCTCCTGTCAGCAGCCTGTGTTATATATCCGTCATTGGTCCATATTCTTCGCCAGAGATTCTTTTCCATTTGTGTGTTGACATCGATCAGCTGTCAATAAGCCATGACCCATCATCAAGCTCCAAATTGTCCAGATGTGGTATATTATATGTATTTCATAATTTGACTTCAAAAACAGCCTGTTAATATTCCTGATGATTATCAGGAGCATGCGATTTATTATTTTTTGGAGTGACGTAATATACATCTGGGTGTATTTCCATTTAAACATTTGTTATATTTACAAAAATAAATGGACTTTTGAGAAAATTTAGAAAATGGCGGTAATTATTGTTGCACTCAAACGTTTTTACTTTCTTCTGTGTGAAATGTAGTTACTTTCCTCATTCATGGTTCATCAGTAGCAACAGTGTCTTGCTATTCCTACTGGAAAAATAAATCCCTGACGCGCTTACGATTGTTAGAGTACATTATTTACACAAATACGACGAATACTACTGTAATATCAATTTGCCGGAACTGACCGTAGACAAATTTTTGCGCACGCGCACGTCGCTTGGGTGGGTGGGGGTAAAGGGCGGGTCCGTAAGGCTGTGATTGACATAATTTTTATCTAATTAGATTTGGAGTGTGTGACGAAACCTAAGTGATGTGATAATAATCCAATAATATCACGTTATATTGGTGCGAGGTATGTGTGGAATGTCTGGTTAGCCAATCAGATGTCGATTTTTCGACCGCAGGGCTGCAAAGCTCCGCCTCAGGTTTCCATCTCTGTTTCAGGGGTCGGGGCCCTCAAGACGAGAAACCAAAGTTTTTTTTTTAAATTTTTTTTTTTTTTTTTTTTTTTGGAAATCTAGCGTGTGTATGGTATCCAGTGGTGGGCGCACGTGAAGTCAGTGCAATTTCACCGGCCCACGCAGGTGAGCTGAAAGCAGCACAACTCCGCAATCGTGATCACGGCGTACTGTGTGTTTTTCTGCACTAACTGTTTTATTTGCATCTCTCTGGGGGACACAGTGTGTTCACACCGTTCAAATTGAGGTCCCAAATATCTTCCTCACGGTGCGAGTCAGGGCCCACGGCGGAACCACGAGGCGCTCGTCATGGCTGAGTTCGGCAGCAACGGACTTGCGGAGGAGGTGGAAGATCCAGGAGTCGGCGACGAAGAGCCCGGCCTGGAGGAGGGAGAAACCTCCGTGGAGGATCCGGTCTGTACTGGACGCTTATTTTCGCCATCCATTCATTGTTACGCACAAACATAGTAGTCACGGATGATCGAGGTTAATTGAATAATATGAATGTTCTTTTCTCAATGCAAATGGTAACAGCCGAACGCGTTTTCCGCCATTTTGGCTCCGACATTGTATAGGAGGCGAGTGGCCGTCGCCACCATGTTGGCGCAGCGGCGCCGTCAGTTTCCCTGCGCCAGATCTGTCAGAACAGTGGGAGGGGAAAGGCAGCTTCGCCGGAACGATCCGCGCGCGGCGGAAGGCGCAGCGCGCGGCGCGGTGTGGTGTGGCAGAATGATGGTGCGCGCGCGTGTCGCGGAGCCTGGCCGATGGAGGTAGTTTATTAATTGATTTTGTGCGCAGAAGAGCGATATTCCGCGTCCCGGTTATTACTGTAAACACGACCGATTCGTTGTCAGTGACCGAAGCGAACCGTTCTATTTTTTTGATGGAAAATCCAAATGAATAGACTATTCAATAGGCTATTCTAGTCGCGCTATCTCGACATCATCATGATTATCATTATACACACAGAAATGTAAAATACAGTATTTCACGTGTTTACCGTAAAAAAACCTCTTCGGGTCGTTTTCTCCATCATTTTTCTTCCTGACACATTTAGGTTTGTTCGATAATTTTTCAGCTCATCATCGCGTTGCAGTTTCCCTCGATCATCGCGCTTCACGGTATTATTTACGTTGGGAAAATGTCACATTTTCATTTTGTGTCTCTCGGGCAGAATAATTAGGAATTTTCATCTGTGACAATTGTAAGTAATGTGTAATGAATTTTTTTTTTCTTCATCTGTGTTACACCGTGGAGGAGCTCCGCCGCCCCGCACTGCAGTAAAGCGCTGCACCCTGGTGCCCCCCCCCTCATTGACACCCCCCATAGCCTTTCTCTGATTCTTTTCTCCAAACGGTTTACCATGATTTACCCATTTATAAAGCTCAGTAACCTTTACATTGTAAGCCTAGGGGACAGATGGTGCTGTTGTAGTTAGAGATACTGCCTTTAGACCCAAAGAACGAAGGTTGCAGGTTTGAATCCCACCTCCATGGGTAGTACCGCTGGGCAAGGTACCTACCCTATATCACTCTAGTAAAATTACCCAGCTGTATAAATGAGTTAGCTATTGTATATAGCTTAACATTGTTAAGCTGATTTGGAGGAAAGTGTCATAAATGTGAGTGTAGGGTAAATACCATGGAAAAGGTAACCGAATGTGTTAATGGGTATGTCAGTACAGGTAACCTAACGTTGTCACTTTGGCGAAGACCGTCAGGGGATGTCGTGTGGTGTTCTCAGGGTTATGATGACAAACAGGTGCCCCTGAATTACAAACTGTCTCTTAGAAATATTGGGCTACCAGGCACCACTGGATACTGTTATTTGTTTCTAGATTCAACTGCCAACCTACAATTAACAGTGGGGTTTTTTTTTTTTTTTTTTTGTTAATATTTCTAAAATAGTCTTGTCTCTGGATATGATAGAAAATTTGTATGCAGCACTGTTTGCGATCAACCATTGGCATTTTGTATGCAGGAGCTGGAGGCTATAAAAGCTCGGGTGCGAGAGATGGAGGAGGAAGCAGAGAAGCTGAAGGAGCTACAGAACGAGGTGGAGAAACAGATGAATCTGAGCCCTCCACCTGGTGAGAGGGATGTGTTGGTGGTGGTGGTGGGGGGGGGTTGTTGTGTATCCACATGGCAGAGAATGGGGAGACTAGTGCTGAACTGTTGACTGCATGCAGTGTTTTTTTTTTTTTTTTTTCATTTTTATAAATTGAACTGCTGCTAAGGGCTCCCTGTTTATGCAGATCTGCTATTCTGTTGTGTTTTTTTTTTGGGCTGCTGCAGATCTGTATCTAAATGATGTAACTGATGGAAACGAGACACACTGTTCATTTTCATGGGTCGGGAGCCAATCGCTAACTCATCTTTGCCCACGCTGTAGGGGTTAAATCTTGGGGAATGTGCATGGAGTGAAATGTTTTGGTTTAAGGGAACGTAAACACAAACTCGGATATGATTCTTCACAATCTTCCTTTATTTGAGAAGTCACAGGGTTGTCTTTGACTGCCAAAATGTCACAGTGCTGGATTGATCAGGGAGAAATTTGTAATTCCGAGAGTGACAACTCGAGTGTTTTTATCCAAGCAGCTCAGCTATGTGCCCCCCTCCACCCCTGGTTCTTCTGCACATTCGCCTGCAGAGCTGAACCCTTGAACTGACAACACATGGCTTTAAACCGACTGTACAAATGTACAAAAGGTTTTTATCTGTGGATGTTTTCAGTTTCGGCTTCATCTCTGGTTTGTGTTTGAGTTGGTGAGACAGGCTTTATGGGGTGTCTGCATGATACCATTGGAACCAGTTAATTGCATAAACGAGAACACTCCTGTGGCAGAACTGTGCTTTAAAAGAAGTTTGTAGGTGGTGTTATAACTGTATTTACTCTCTCTAGCAGGCCCGGTTATCATGTCCCTTGAGGAAAAAATGGAAGCTGACGGGAGGTCAATCTATGTAGGAAATGTGAGTTGGTACCTTTTAAATACACTTCTTTGTTCTGACTCTGTCACTCGGATAGGCCTTGTGCATTCTCTCTGAATGCATCGAAGAACATGAGACTGTGTCATCGCTGTTCTGGAATTAGTTCAGCAAGAGGTCTCACCTCTGTGATCTTTCACAGGTTGACTACGGTGCAACAGCAGAAGAGCTGGAGGCTCACTTTCACGGATGTGGCTCTGTTAACAGGGTTACCATACTTTGTGACAGGTTCACAGGGCATCCTAAAGGGTATGTGGAGGACCTGTGTATGTGGACTGTGTGCGTGCGCTGTGTTTAATTTACATTTTCAGCTTCACACACAGAGTTGTGCAGGATTTTCCTATGTAATGACAGTTAGTATTCATGTGAAATCACTTTTGCTCATTTTCTTTTATTTTCATTGGAGTGGACTGGACAGGGCATCACATAGGGTTTCATTGACTCTTTTGGGAAATTGTCAGCTTGTCTCGTTCAGTTTAAATGGTTCACTTGTGTGTCAATGATGCTGTGTGGTGCTGAGAGCAGTTTCCATTTTTGATCACAATAAAGGTGCACTCCATTAGTAGAATTTCTGTTGGTTTAATAAAATGTTTCCATGACTGGCAATTTGTTGACTTTAAATTACTAATATGGGTTTGGATTCAGTTTGGTTTTCACATCTGTTCCTTTATCTGACACTTTTCTCTAAAGTGACTTACAATGTTAAGCTACTTTATAATTATTTACCCATTTATACAGCTGGGTCATTTTACTGGAGCAATTTAGGGTAAGGGGGAGGTGCAGTGGCGTGGTGGGTTTGGTCGGGTCCTGCTCTCTGCTGGGTTTGGGGTTCGAGTCCTGCTTGGGGTGCTTTGTGGCAGACTGGCGTCCCATCCTGGGTGTGTCCCCCTCCCCCTCCGGCCCTGCGCCCTGTGCTGTCAGGTTGGGTTTCGGCTCACCACGGCCCTGCTTGGGACGGGTGACTTCAGCCAGTGTGTGTGAGTGAATCTAGGGTAAGTACCTTGATCAAGGGCAGTACAGCAGGAGGTGAGATTCAAACCTTCAACTTTTGGGTCCCTTCTGGCTGTAGTACCCTTGAGCATGACACTTACCATGAAGTGCTCCAGTAAATTATCCAGCTGTATAAATGGGTAAATAATTTGTCACTTCAGAGAAAAGTGAGATTTACATTTACATTTATTCATTTAGCAGATGCTTTTCTCCAAAGCGATGTACATCTCCGTGAAAATACAATTTATGCATTACACTGAGAGAGACATAGTTGCACACATGTGATTCTTAGGTAAACCTAGTTTATTACTTTCCGCTTGATGCACCGATGTTCATCAAGGATTCAGTTTGATTTTCATGTGTATTCCTGATATTACATTTATTAATTTATCTCATCAGGAACACAATAAGGGTGTATAGATATTCTAGACTTTCTGTCAATGGTCATGCAGAATAAATGTAAATTTACTGTTGTACATTTCTGATGCTGTAGTTCAGCACTCCATTTATCCAGCTGTGTAATTTTACTGGAGCAGTCAGATGTGAGATTCAAACCTGCAACCTTTGGGTCCATGGGTGGCAGCACTCACCACTACACTACCAGCTGCCCCTGGTACAATCAGATCATTGTAATTGTTGGATTTACCATTTTATATTTACGTTTATTTGGCTTCCACATTTTTCCCAACATGACATAAAGTCAGAGTAAACGTTACCGTTTAAAGGACATATTTCATTGTTATTTTTTTTAAATACAGCTGGAAACCTCGGTCATAAAAGTAAGCTATATGCTCATTAAGACGCCATAATGGATGTTTATTATTAATCTTGTTTTGGCAAGAAATGATTAGGCTTGGTTTCAACAAGTCGGTGACTGTCGTTTTTTGTTTTTTGCAGGTTTGCTTATATTGAATTTGCAGACAAGGAGTCCGTTCGGACAGCCATGGCTTTGGATGAGTCGCTCTTCAGAGGGAGGCAGATAAAGGTGGGTTTTGTGGGGGAGGTTGTTGTGGAGAATGCTGAAAAATTGTATTTATATTTCAGGGAGATAAAAGCTGGGTTGTCTTCCAATATTTTGGCTAAGTAGACTGGCTTTTTTCGTGAATTCAATTCTCTTGAAATAGAACTGAAAAGGACATACAGGCTTTCCTCATATAACAAAGGCTCCTTTTGCAATAATTTTGATTTCACACTTACGCAGAATGCCTTTTCAGACCAGAAATTTCAATGGAAATCATGTCTTGGAGACACTGACAATCACACAGTGTGAGCAGGCTCCTCCCATGCAGGTTGTGGCTTCTGCGTATGACAGTTGTTCCATAGCAGCGTTTGCATTCAACTTCAATCACGTGATTCATCATCTATTATAATAATGAGCATTAAAGCAAAACGTTGTGAAGAAAGTGCTAACAGTTCCAAAGGAAAGCCTTACCTGTCAGTTTTAAACTTAATTCGTTACAGTCTCCAGAAAGGCAGTGTTACTGTAAAGGACTTTTTGAGCCGGCCTGTGTACCGCACTGTCTTGTCTTGTTTCTGAACTCGTCTGTTGTGTTTGTCTTTTTTGTATGAACTGCGCTGTATGTTGTATGTTTTTTGTGTGGCACGGCGGTCAGAGAATAGAAACGAAATTTCGTTTGTCCTGTATCTGTAACTCACACATAGGCAAGACAAGAGAGGCTTTATCGTCATTTGAACTATATACAGCTGGTACAGTGCAGAGTGGAAACGAGACACCGTTCCTCCAGGACCATGGTGCTGCATAAAACAGAGTTACCGACACAGACTATATAAAGTGCACGTGTGCAAGACGTGTGCAAACAGCACTAGACATTTAGAGCTGGACTGGCAATACAGTTGACTTCATATTTTCATTTATCTGACCCTTTTCTCCAAAGCTATTTGGTGTTAAGATGCTTGCAATTATTGACCCATTTATACAGCTGGGTAATGGGGATTTGAACCTGCCACCTTTGGGTCCAAGGGCAGAAGCTCTAACCACTATGGAGAATTGGCTAAACAAATAGTAGAGATACCCTGTTAGTGTTAGTTAAGGTGGAGAACGTGCACATCTGACAGATGGATCCCTTGCAGGTGGTGGCCAAGAGAACCAACAGGCCGGGCATCAGCACCACAGATCGCGGGTTTCCACGGGCCCGGTTCCGTTCTCGGGGGGGGAGCTTCTCGTCCAGGGCACGCTACTACAGCGGGTACACGCCACCCCGAGGCAGAGGACGGGCCTTCAGGTGAGTGACATCCAGAGTAGAACTCCAGGGGGGGATGGATGGGGTCAGCGGTGCGCTGGTGTGCTGGCAGGTCACAGGGATAGTGGCAGGTGGCTGTTGAGCTGAACTGATTTCCCCTGTAAGCGTGTTAAGGTTTCATTTCCTTTTCACTGCCTTAAGGTGTGAGAAGAGAGGAAAAACACTGTTGTGTGAAGTATTTTTAAAACTGCCAGTTTGAGGCGATCGAGACTTGGAGCCGAATGTTTTTCTGTGATTTTTTTAAAGGCGTTAATTTTGAGAGTCTGTTAGTCTCCCATAGATGGTTAATGGAGGAGGGTGAGCAGGTCAGCTGAGCTGCTTTCACTGTGTGTGTGTGTGTGTGTGTGTGTGTGTGTGTGTGTGTGTGTGTGTGCGCGCGTGTGCGCGCGCATCCATCCATAGCACTCCGAGTTGGCATTAGCAGAGCAGGACTGCGTTTGTGAAGTTGTAACTTTTTAATGTTTTTCCTCTTACTTTGCGTTTCCTTTGCATGTGGGTGCAAAGGATGAGATGAGATTGTGGACTGTTTTGGTTTTCGTGACAATTTTTGTACCGCTTCAGCCTGTTGGAGATGGAAACCTCAGATGTTGCTTGAGTTGTAGAGTGAGCTGGAGATTTTTATGGATAAGCCTGTTTACTTAGCAACGATAACGATAACTGTACGCTGTTTTTGTACCATCCGGCTTTTTTAGCCTTTGAGTTGGGTGATAAAGGCCAGAACTTTCACTTTTTTTTTTGCAAATTTTGCAATTAGAAAATTTCCAAGCTGAAAACATAACACTGGGGGAAAAAAAAATGGAAAAATAAAAATAGATCATGAACTGATTTCCTATGTTTTAATCACTTTAGTATAAAAAAAAGTGTACTTTACTACTTCTGATTTTATTTGAATGTCCTGTTTATATAATGTTGAACACTATACAGTGTCAGGTCTTTGTTTATGCATTTCAACTTGACTTTTGTAAAACTTAGTGTACAGTGAGCCTTTATGCAGTTACAAAAAACTTATGAATGTTTGTACAGTCTTGTTTTCCACAAGAACATTCATATACAGTGCCTTGCAAAATTGTAAAGACCCCTGGTAGATTCTCTCATTTGACTGAAAGAAACTACATCAGAAATGAACATTACTGGTTGTCCAACTGCATCACAGCTAATTGTCTTAAATTTTCATAGTGGTACACGAAGAATTGTTCTCATGTCTGATGGACAAGTGGACGATCAGTTAAGGTGACATTAATTTGATGGAAGATGTAATCTACATTTGTGTCTGAATTTTTTTCATTTAGAAAATGTCCAAATGTGTCAGAACTAAGCAAAATAGTCACAATATCTGAAATTTTCCAAGGCACTGCCTATGTTTCATCTAAAGGAAAAAAATTGTACTGATCAACCTCTACATGCATCCGTTTATTTCTGCTGGATGTTTCAACTTGGCATCTTTTTTTGTTTTATCGCTTGCAGTCATTGTTTTAGCGCTTGAGGAGGATCGTCCTCACCCGTTAAAGCAATTACGTGCACAATTCAAAACTCGATAACCACGAAGTGCCAGTGAGCGTCGGCAGCCGCCGTACGGGTTACGCTGCTGCCGCCATATCAACAGTCCACTTAGAAATTTGCCAGTTTATTAATTGCATATTCCTCACTTTTTGATCTTTGAACATTTGTGTTCGTAGTGGAGCAAACATGACTTTGCAGTAAACTACATGCATTCGGTGTGAGTTCAGACAATGATTTATTTTCAGTCATGTTAATATTTGATACGGCTCAGAGTTAATGAGAATCTTACATTTCCCTGAAACCCCTTTAATATAACTTGCATGCTAAATCAAGGTACATCTCTAAGGCTTTTATTGATTGTAACTTAGTGGTGTTGGGCTTAAAAATGACTGTGGGGTTGTGAACAAAACAAGTTATTAGCTTCTAGTCCCAATTTTATACTTGTAAGCTGAGCAGCAAGTATATTCACCTGCCATCAGACACTCATTACACAGTAAAAGTTAGATTTTTATATTTGCTACATACAAATTCTTGCATGAAAGTCAACTGCACATTCGCATCCTTCGTCCAAAAGGTGGTTTCTGTAGGTCCACTCGATAAAAACAGTTTTATCGCGATACACACAACATTAAATAGCACAGGCTTTAGTGTGTGGCTCACACCGAGAACAGAGGGACATCCCTGCAGCCTGATATTGTCCTCAGAATGTACCTACCAGTATGGTGGTTGTTGTGTCACTACCCGCACTGCCATCAGCTATGGGCTACACAGGCCCGAAGGGAGCTGCGGCGTACTTGTAGCTCCTTGGGTGGTCGACCAGACTTGTGTGTGAGGTGTGTATGCCTGTTTGGTAGTGTTTGGGGGGGGGGAGGAGGGTTGCTGTTGTACTGTGTTGTGTGTAAGTTGGGTTTGTGTGATAAGATCTCTCCCAACAGCGACATCATGGAGCCAACTTCCCAAAAAGGAATGGAGAGAGAGAAAGAGGGAGAGTGTCTTCACTCTCCTACACATGGATAGTTGTATTTTTTGAAAAAACATTCAAAGTTAAATCTATATTTTTTTCTTGTTACGTACATGTTTAAGTATACAGTGGCACATTTTGTGTATATTATGATACCTTATGGTATGAATAATTCTGCCCAGACTATTTGAGTGCTAAAGATTCTACTTTCCTGCCCATCCTGGCATCTTTATCCTTTTTTTCCCCCCTTTTCCCAAACACAGATAAACTACCTTCTCACAATTGGTGTCCCTCTTTTTCTTAGCAAAACAAAACTCACCCTCTTTTTCTCTCTCTTTTCCAGGGGCCGAGGGCGATCGACATCGTGGTATTCCCCTTACTAAATCCCCAACCCTCTTACTGTCAGCTGCCCTTTTCTCTTATACAAAAAGGAAAAAAAAAAAAAAAAAATCCCAAAAAGGACAACAAGCAGAAGAGAAAAAAAAAAAAAAAAAAGACAAAAAAGAGGGGGAAAAGACTCCTGGACAGACTGACCTGCAGTTTGCGATTGTGTGTGCGTGTGTGTGCGGAGTTGTGGGCGCTCACCCCGGTAAGGTACTGATGGCCATGGGGGAGATTCAGTGGCTTTGTTTCTTTTTTCCCCTCAAGAAGGTACTGGAATCTCAGGCTGCAGATGTGTCCCCCACCTTGTCTGGCTGTGACTCTTTGCCAAAATCCAGGTGCCTCTTGTTCACGCAAAAAAGCCATGGTGCGAAAATAGACGCTGTCACAGTTTAAAGGGTTCTACACCTTAAGATACATTTGCTGTGTTGTGTCAGGCCTTTGCTCTGAACTTCCTGTGCACGCCTTCTCTGTCGTTTCACCACTTCCATTCTTTGTCACAGTGGTCCTTTCTTTTGCATTTCCATGCAGTCAGATGCTGTTGCATTTTGTTTTCCCTTTTGCTTTTTATTCCAGAACAGTCATTGTCCTCCTTAGTTCCCCCAGCCCTCTACCTCTTCATTATTCCTCCTTCCCCCATCGTTCCAATCCCTTTCTCCTGTCCCCCCCCCCCCCAGCACCTCTCTTGCTCACGCACTCTCTGTGTATTAGACCACTTCTTGTCGTTTCAGGTTTCAGGACCAGTGGAGGCTGACCACACCCCCTCCCGTGGCTGCAGTGCCCTCCACAGTATCGGCGGCGCCGCTCTCTCTCTCTGCTCCCGCTATGCACACTCACCCCATCCTGTCTGTGTGGGGTGGTGGGGGAGGGGGGCAGGGTGACCACAGGCCTGCCACTGGGGGTATTTACTATAATAACAAACGATGAAGTGACATGCGCGCACACGAGGCCCACCCAGACATCACACACACAGTCACCACATGTTTTTCTATAGGAAGAACTGAGCCTAGATAAGAGCTACTGTTTTACCTGAGTGAAGAAGGCAGGTACAGAGAGAGGGAGGGGGGTCTGGAGCTTTGGCCCAGATTCTGCAATCTGTGCAGCTCCCTCCACTTTAAGGAAATTTGGAAAATGGTTGGGTCATGTGGGACAGATATAATTTAAGTCTGGGGGGAGTAGGAGAGGCATAGTTTCTTGGGGGGGGGGGGGGGGTGTTTTGCCTTTTAATTTCTATTTTTAACCCATAAAAACTGTAATTGGGGATGGGGGGGGTTGGGAAATAAAACAAAAAAAAAAAAAAACTCTTGTGTTAAAATGACACTTGTCTGCTTGTGTCTAGAAGGTGTTTGTAGGAAACTGATCCAACACGTTCTCTGAAAGGTAGAATTTCAAACCTTTGCTGGAGAGGCAGGTGGAAAGGATCACTTCAGTAAAAATGTAGTACAAAATAGTTGCTTTGGATGATTGTGAGCCAGGTGAAATGATAGATGCCTGTATTGTCTAACGGGAGATTCCAAGTTAAACCTGTTGGGTTTCCGCTCTATGTAAAACTTCCAAATGCTCTCCAGAATGCAGTTGATTCTGACAGATTCCATTGGGTTCTGCTCAGCGAACATTACTGTCACTGTGGCGTATTAGCCTCAGCTAAATGACTCTTGAATTATACTTGTAGTTTTACTTCACTTTTCTTAAAATAAGTAGAATTTGTAATGGAGATGGAATCCTGCATGTACAGAACCACAGTACAGAGGAAGTGTTAAAATGAATACAACATATTTCACTGGGTCATAGACAAACTTTTGAGATACTTCAAATTTCATAAACATCATCCGATTCACTGACATTGGCAATAAGTGTTGCCTAAAGTTTGTCGACATGCTGTTGTAATTCTGGCCACGGTTCTTTACATTTGGTCAGAGTAACAGTCAGGCAGGTGCACCACGCATCCCGGCTCCCTAGAGGAACAGGCTGTCCGCGGCTTGGTCTCGGCAAGACCAGGAGCTTTCAGAAAAGTATAGTCCTCTGTAGAGGCAAATTACAGTAATAACCTTACCAAACCTTACTATTCTCTCAGAGCTTTACATGTAATGTGTATGCAGCTCATGCACCAATGGCCTCTAAAGTTACCACTATCCCTGATGAGAGCCTTAGTATAAAGTAAAGAGCATGGATAAAGTTACGTCTGTTCCTCAATACCAGAGTTTTCCTCATCCTAGATGGCCTCATGGACTTCAGGACTGTGTTTATTGACAGACCAATACATATTTATGTTCCCACCACAGTGTGCTTTGAAGGAACGTGGTGAAATACCATATACATAAGGATTTCCAGTGGCCCCAAGTCCCAGCAGAAAGTCTGCAGCTGTGGGTACATCAACTATGGCCAAGTAAGGAGGAAAATAAGGACAGCAGGAAATCAGTGGTTTGAAGATGACATTTATTAGAACAAACTTTCAGAAAAACCCAAACTGGATATGATCATGGCACAGAAAACATCCAGTCCAACGTGTGCCGCCAGCTAATGTTCACGTGAACACCACAGTTGTCCTCGGACCATGAACTTCAGCAGCCAGTTCTAGCGCCGGACCCTGAAAGCTACAGTGAGGAAAAAGAATGTTAGACCGTGTAACCCTGGTAAACAGTGCAGCGGCGCAGTCATTTACTTGTGATGTTATTACCTCGCTTTTTTTTCTTCTTCAGTTGTTTCTTTTTCTTGGGCTGAATGGCATCAATCTCCTGAGGGGGCAAAGGGGCCACACCGATGTGTCACGACAATTGTGGGGTAAACTGGGCACAATTTAAAAGCCCCAGAGTGTTGCGGTCTCTGGGCAAGTGCTCTTAAAATCAACTCCATCTTGCAAGACTAGACTCTCTACCTCCCAGCTGCTTTCTACCAAACTAGACAATTTACTCATTTCGTTGGTCAGCGGCCGCAGAGTAACGATCCACAGTTTGTGCTTCTCTCAACACATCGAACCATAACCTGATGCTGCAGATATTCCTGTGTAAACAATGGGATGCACTCATATCACACAGCACATACTGCCTAAACTACTGCAACTCCCTCCTGTCTGGTCTTCTGGCCTACTGCATCAAAAATCAGACTTCTTCACCTGCTACAGAATACCACGGTAGAATCTGAACCTTCCGTAGTATTCCCACGTATCTGTCTGCATTATTCCCTAAATTCCAGTGAGCGCTGTGCTTCTCCAGCGCTGCCTGCTCAATGGTTTCTCACAAAGGGTTCCAAAATTAAAGTGCAGAAGTTCACAATTTTGTTTCCATTGTAGTGGAATGAGCTCCCTTTGTCCCTCACAGCTGCCGAATCCCTTTCAGCGTTCAAGAAGGGGATCAAACCCACATCTTTCACACTCACTCCTCTCCTCATGGCTACATTAATTTCCATCACACCATCAGTCACAAGCACATCTGTATTTCCTATGAGACCCTCAGCTACTGTAATGTGTTCCAGCAAAAATGGACAAACAGTGCTTTGATAATTGTGTCTCTGCCTACACCTCTCTCTGTCTGAGTGGGATCTCCCTAAACGATGTAAACATGGTAACTTAATCTTTATGAAGTGTACAAAGGAAAATAACAGCAAAGACGACACTCGAGAGGAGCTTCAGACCATATCCTACGTTGTTTACCGGTTCATCTCCTCCTGTCAGTGCAGTGATGTCACTAAATCTCGTGATGCTGCTGAGCTGAGAGGACATTCCCTTCATGCCCCTCTTCCGAGCGCTCTTCTCCTGGCGAGTCACAGCCAGACGCACCATCATGGACTCCTCATACTGCTTCCTGTTGCGGGGCACGGAATACATGGTTTCACACTGCTGGCCTACAGAGCCACAGTGTAGAACTACACAACCTACTGGCGCACATTACTTGGCACAAACAGACTGTATGTGTTCATGCAGCTACCCCTTGTACCTGCATTCGAAAGCCTGAGAAATTTCCAGATGCTCATCACAGACCTGTGTAGTTCTTCACGGCTCTCCCTCTCTGTCTGAAAGTCTCTTCGGTCCCGAATCTCTTCGGGGGCGTCGCTGTATTGCTGCCGGAGCTCCTGGATGACGGAGCTGCGCAGGGCTGCGCGCCTCCGCTTGTCGGCTATCTCCTTCTGCCGGTCTGCCTCGGTCATGTCTCCCTCTGGGGACGGGGATAGGATGTAGAGAGAGGCTCTAAGAGACCCACTAAGACTGGCCTATGCTGTACACCTGGAACTGACTGAGGTCTTGTCAAGATTCAGCTCCAAAAACTCATTTACTAATCAGTGCACAGCAGACAAATGGTCCCGAGGAGACAGTGAGACACAGGAGGGACACAGCACAAGTACAACAGGAACAAACAAGTTTGACTGTTCCAAAGGGAGGAGGGTCCGATCAATGATGGATACCAGTGTAAAGTTACTCAGTGTGAATGACCCGCCTGGCAAGCATATTGTGTTCCGAGGCCTCAGCAGAATGGCAGGGTTTGCAACTATCCTACACTTTACCAGCTTACATCTGCAAAGGTTACTTTTGTTCCACAGTTTGGATGAACATTAAAACAAAATAATATAAACCCCAAAGGCTTTACCATAATGCACTGGGGCAATCCTGGGGGGTATGTATTTCTTGCTGGCACCAGGGGGCGCTTTCGAGCCACTCCGCTCTGCTGCAGCTCCTCCCTCATCCTCCGACTCTTCGGATTCACTGAGCTGAGTGAGTGAAGCGGGAAGAAAACGTGAGAGTCACAAAACATCGATGTGCTAAAGTTTAAACTTATAATTCCGGTAAAAACATTTTTTCACCTTTGATTTTAATGTAGAGACATTATGAGCAGACTGATCGACAAAAAATGAGGACTTCCTTACTTTGCTTATGAGATTCTCAGGGTTGGGACGGAACTGCAGAGGATCATTTGCAGCTGAAAGTCACAGCAAAACAGTGCAAGGGTATATATATATTTCATATGTATTAAATATTTCCAAAATCAAAAGCTTGATCGTTCCTGGATTCTCATACAATGAGCTCCCTCTGTCCCTCAGAACTGCTGAATCCCCTTCAACATTCAAGAAGGGTCTGAAACCTCTCTCTTCCTGACCCACTTCCCAGAACTCTGTGTGCATCAAGTTTTGGTGGCGAGATACAACTCCAAGTTGTATGCCGCTTTCGAGGAAAGTGTCCGATAAATGAACGAGAAACGACAAATGTGTGTTTCAATACGGAACATTTAGCACGTGTTAGGAAAAACGCTCACCTAAGCTCCCAGTCACCGCTGTACGCACCAGCTTATCCACTTGGTATCGCATCTTCTGATCCAGGGGACGCATCTTCTCCAGAACCTTTGTGGGACAATGTGTCAACGTGGTGGATGGGAGACTCTCAAAGGTCCAAAGCCACGAAAGTCGAGTGTAACAGAGTGACCGCAGGATGTTTCGGTGACAGCGTTACTGGTTTTGTGGGATAACGAAGGTACGGGGGCTCTTACCGTTCTAACAGCGACCAGCCTGTGAAGGGCACCGCTGTCCTTTATGCTGCTTCCCTCCGCCTTGAGGCTGATGAGGTGAGTGACATCTTGGAGGTAGAAGAGCAGCAGCTGGTAGCGCAAGTCCAGAAAGGACAAACCCTTTGAAGAACACAAAAAAAAATATGTAATGTGTGAGGAAGGAGCGCAAAAATGTGATTTACTCACTGGCTAGTAATTATGGAATAAGAACTAATTAACTTTGCCAGCCATGTGGCTTGAATCAAAACTGGTCACCCGAATTCCAGATCCGCTCCAGAAGAACACGACACGATGTCTTTCTCCCTCTTGATCGACACCACGCGACTATTGCAGTTCTACTTATTCAGTTATACTTATTATTACTTTTTCATAACGGTTTCCTTTGTTTCATGTTGCTCTCTCTTCTGCTTTCTACTTCACTGGGCCACTTTGTGTTGTTTTTCCATAAAACACACTGTATTGCCAGAGTTACACTTACTTTATAGCAAAATGATTTCCGTTTTCCACTTAAACTCACTCTCTGGAACACCAGTGCAATTACAAGAAAATGATACTTAAAAAAAAGATTCGCACCTGCCAAAACATCTTAGTGGCCACATGTATGATAAATCTTTTTTTAAATCCTGAAAAATTATACACTGACACACAGTGCATACAGCACCATAAAAAAATACCGAATTAAAGTAAATAAGAATGAGAATGAAAAGGTACCAAAGACTGTAATAATTACATTAAAGAACACCATGAATATGAAATGCTGATGAAGCATCTCCTCCCACAACACTTCTCTGTCAGCTACTAATGTCTTACTGTGTTTTTGCCCTATTTCATATTGTGTCACTGTGCCACATAATAAGCGCGAGCTGATTTTCTTACGGGAAAAATGTCCTCGCTGTACATCATATTGCTACGAGAGGCACTTTGTTGACCCATATTAGCATATTTATAAATTTTCCATACTTCTTATGTACAATTAAAGCGTAAAAGAAACACAACAGGAGGTGTGTAAACAGTTCACATCAGACTAGAGGGCAGCAGGTGGCATAGCAGTTAGAGCTTACACCTTTGAACTCAAAGGACAGAGCTTCGAATCATACGACCCGTGGTTTGTACTCCACCTACCCTGAATTGGTACAGTAAAAATTGCCACGTGGCATAGATGGGTAAATCAGTGTAAGTGGTAATTAAACACACTGCAAGTTGCTTTGGAGAAAAGTGTCAGATAGATAGATAGAGAAGAGAGAGACAGACAGACAGACAGCTAGATAGATAAATAGATAGATGTACATAATGGTTGCTAGTAGTTGGGGTTCTGCCCACCTTAGCAGTTGGATGCACTCCATCTTGAAGCCTTTTGATTAAACTCTGCACATGACTCGTCACCGCAGCCACCTGGTGTCACGAAGCAGGTAAAATTGGTGAGGAGAACAAGCAGCACTGACTGATGACAGCCGCTATGTTAAACACGGAGGCTTCGCTCCGGTTCCATGAGTTTAAACGGGGAGAAAGAGAGAACAGCGAACCTGTTGCGTGAGGCTGCTGAGGAGGGACACGGCGCTCGGCACGTCCCTCTCCACCGCACCCTGAGTGACGAACACAAACACAGCCGACAAACAACATATGCTTTAGTAAACGAGCAGGAGCCGATGGGAGCCACTGCAGGTGCTCCCTACTACTCAGATCAGCCACGTCAAGATCACGATCACTCAGTCTGACTCACTCACACTCAGTCAGTCAGTCAGTCAGTCAGTGAGTGAGTGTAACACTACTCTAGACTAGCTCAAAACCACCTGTACATCACCATAATTCTATCGGCAATGGCATGACATGAACCTGCCCGTTAATCTTCCTTATAAATATAAACTCCTCTGTACTTAAACTAGATATTTAGCCAAACGCACTCACGTTGTTCTCAGAGGTCGCCGCCATTTTGTGTGTAAGAAAAGGCGGGGCCGGCGGATTCGACGGCGGCCGAAAAAGGACAAAACGCGCGTGAGGGAAACAACCCGCGTAAACTTACCGCACAGCAGTCATTTTCTTTTGATTTTTTTTTTTTTTTTTTTTTTTTTTTTTTTTAAAACTATGGTTTCGTAGCCCATTTTCTGCGTCATCGAACTTAAATCATTTGGCTATTTTCCTATAGGAAAATACAAACTCATACGCGTATCTAAAACGTTGTTTAATGTAGGACAACTGGCAACTGTCACATGATAACGTGTCCTAATTAGCAACTCCGTCTCTTGCTCTTCTGGAATATTCTAATTTAACAATTCTTATCTCAGCCGTCTTTTGTTTATTCATTGCCTTTACTTTTTTCTTAAATACTATATTTTCAATATAAAATAAAATGTTTCATAGTGATTTGCGCTGCCTGCACTTTGCACTTCAAGTTCATGTTGCATTTTTAAAACACAGAAGACTTAGCTACCTGTGACAAGTTGTACCCTTCTGTGTGTGTGTGTATATCTATAGTGTACCGTTTCTACTTCAAGTTCCGTCACCCGGTGCTGCTCTGTTGTAAATGTAAAAACAAAAGTATTATTTAGACAGAATTAATGCTATTTGCCAGAAATATATGACCTCATTTTCTTTATCAATTCCAAACGTCATGAAAAAACATCACACACCCTCATCTCCAGTTTCACGTGGAGCGGTGAAAGCCCCAAAAAATAATGTTCGAAGCTTTTCCGCCTGAGGGAGACGGTGTTTTCTTCCCAGAGACAAAATTTTACCCTTGTGCCCACAACAGACCAGCCCCAGGTGCGACTGGACAGGTCCTCTGGACTGACTTTAATGTTACTCAACATTTACCTCACACTTTTCACCAAAGTGACTTAAAATAATTTATCCACTTATACCACTAGTTAATGTTACCAGAGCAAATGGGAGTCAGTACCTTGCTCAAGGGCACTACAGCTGGAAGGGGAAATTGAACCTGCAACTTTTAGGTCCAAAGGCAACACCTCAAACCACTATACTACCAACTCTCCCAACAACCTGCAGATGTTCACCTTTTATTCAGAAATGATGAAAAATTATGTGTCTATATGAAAACGCTCTTTACAACTCAACCCGAGTTAGGAGAAATGCGCGACGCGTTGGACTCGACGAATGTGCGTCGGAGAAAAATCCTTTTCAGTGCCGATGAAATCGATATGAGGTTTGCCCGTCTCGCACACAGTTTCGACCACTGTAATAATGACTTCAGCAAGTATTTTAGGATAGAAACCCTTCAGATGTAGCCCAAGAAAAGAGACTGGTCTGCAGTGACACAAAATGTTTGCAGGGATATCTAACAGGGGTTTTTATATTTATTTAATGTTTTCTCTGTGGTGATTTACTATCTCTTACACAACTGGGTAACTTTACTGGAGCAATTTAAGGTAAGTACCTTACTCAAGGGTACTAGAGCTGGAGGTAAAACTCAAACCAGCAACCTTTGGGGCCCAAGACAGCAGCGCTAACCACAATGCTACCAGCTACTCTAGCTCTTGATACTAATGATCTAATAACGGAAAGTGGTTCAATATAACCTGACCAGAATGATGAGTATTTAACTTTTCGAAAAATCATTAAAAAACCCTTATCCCATTTTAATTGTATCCTATTGTTGAAGTCCATACCTGGTGTTGCTGCCTCGAGTCTCACTTGCTTCCTCTAGGAAATGTAACATTTGCCCCGCATCATAATTTACATTTAACGTTCATTTCTTTTGCAGACGCTTTTCTGCAAAGCAGCTTCCAATGAACTCTGTGTAGTGTTATCAGCCCACATACCTTATTCACCGCGGTGACTTACACTGCTAGATACACTACTTACAATGGGTCACTCATCCGTACACCACTGGAACACACTCTCGCTGTCACTCACACACTGTGGGAGAACCTAAACAGCATGTCTTTGGACTGAAAATTAATTCTGGAATATTTGTTCACCCTTCTGGAACTTGTTGCACAGCCCTACATGGCCACTTCTGGTGAACACGGTAACCTTCGCTCCTTCCTGCCACCTTTTTCGTTCACACGTTTGCGTGTTCCGGGCCGTACCGGCTGCGCGCACATTGTCGTGACCCGGCACCGTTCTGTTGTGAATTCTCCGAAAATGAAGCAAAACTGCAGCGGAGAGAAAGGAGGGCTTCCGAGAGACCGGTGGAAGGAGCAGAAGAAAGAGAGCGGGGGGGGGCGTGGGAGGCGAGCTTTGAGGAAGTGCTGCACGAGGAGAATAGTCCACTACCTGTCTTGCAAAAGCATTTGAAATAAGAAAAAGACAGAGAGAGGAGCAGAGACAGAGGGAAGAGAGAAAATAATTTATCACCATCCAGGCCCAGACAGAAAGACACAAAGGAGGAGGAGGTGAGCATCCCAAATTCATTTAAGGTCAATTTTACTGTACAACCTGCAATATTTTATATGTACTTCCCTTAATCTGGGCTGCGTGCATAAAAGGAGAAAACATTATTTATATATACTTATGTTTTCATCTTGATATATAGTAGCTAGGCTTTTTTTCTCAGTATAATTTAAGAAAGCAGCAGGTGGCATAGCAGTTAATGTTTCTCTTTGTGGATTTGAACGATCTTGGTTCAAATCTCATCTCTTGATCGAGGTATTTACCCTGAACTTATATGGTAAAAATGACCTTGGTGTATAAAAGAGTTTGTAATTAACACTGTAAGTCATTTTGGAGAAACATGTCAAATAACAATAACAATAACAATAATAATGTAATAATTTTATTAATGTTATAATAATAATAAACATGTCAAGTAATAATTACTGTAATGATTTTACATCATTCTTCAATTTTGTTAGCGAAAGGTGACATCATGGACATGGTCTGATTTACCACTTTTATTAGTTAGGGTTAATGGTCATGTGACTCGTTTGAGTGACATTGCTGTTATTAATATTTCTTATGAGAGGTTTCATCTGCTCTCACTGCTCAACAGATGTGTGATTCTCAGACGGCGCTGGTCCAAGACTGCAGTCCCTCTTCATCGCTCTCATTTTCATCTCTTGACCATCCTTCCTTCCCTGGGACCACCTTGGCCTTGACCTGTGACCCTTCAGGGCCGCCCCTGAGCTCCTTAACCAATCACATGGCACAGTCTGACGGCTTGGCGTATGGCCAGTCTCCAGGGCTCCAGGGGGTGGTCAGGATGGGATCGGACAGAATGGCGGGGCAGATCATGGGATATTCATACCTGCCCTACTCACCGTGCATAAGTGGCCCCACCAGTGATAGACAAAGAGGTCACGTGCTCCACCAGGTGTGTATACAGTTGTCTACAACAGCTTACTTTCAACCCTTTGGTTGCGTTCCAGACACCTTTCTGTTTTTGGTGTTCCCGTCCCAATCTGGGGGGCCCATCATACCTGTGTATAAAGCAATGATAACAGATAATCACCTTTTATCCGACTTCATTCCTAGCCACGATCACAAGTTCTACACTTCGTTTTGGAGTTTCCGGTCTGTAGACGTCATTTATCCAAAAGGTGCTCGTGAGTGTGTGAGCGTGTGAACGTCTGAATTCTGAATTTAGCACATTTTGCTCTTTACTGTATTCCCACCCATTCATTTCCTATGATACCCAGATCTGAGCACGCACACCACCGATGCGCAAAATGTGAATGAAAGGGGTCATAATTCAGTGAAACTGGTGGTCATTAATTTTACGTGTTCAGATGCTTGCTGTTGGGGATCTCATGAAGCCTTCTTACAGCTACCAGATGAAAGAAACCATATTTATGAAGCTGTAAATGCTGCAAATGTCCCAGTTTGATGGGAACGCGACCCGGGGGTGAAATGCCTGTCCCCCAGAATATCCAATCTATTTCACGTGCCCTTCCTCCCTCTCCAGCAGGAATTCTCGCCCTTCATACCCCCTCCTCCTCCCTCCCTGCTGCGCCCCTCGTCGTTGCAGAAGAAGAGCATGAGCAAGGACAGCACGGAGTACCGGCTGCGGCGCGAGAGGAACAACATCGCCGTGCGGAAGAGCCGCGACAAGGCCAAGCGGCGAGTGCAGCTCACGCAGCAGAGGGCCGTGCAGCTGCAGGAGGAGAACCACAAGCTGCAGCTCCTCATCGGGCAGCTCACACAGGAACTGGACACTCTGAAGCAAATCCTGTCACAGCGCCACCTTCAGCACAGGGATGGTACCGCCACCGAGGAGGACAACTGCTGATGGTGCTGCTGAAGGGCTCCAATGGGACGCGATCAGGTGTGACCTTGTGAAGGTCGTTGGCTTTTGCGGCTAAGAGTCTAAAGGGAGGAGGATTGACTTCATCTGCTTACCTTCACTGTAGTTCCACTTAAAATATCTGGGGTTTTGTGGCTTCCATCATTATTTTCGCTGTGTACAGTATTTGCTATCCAGCATATTGATGGACTGAGCGTTAATGGATTGATTTTGGGAATATAACAATATCAACAACCCCGTGTCTTTCGATTACATTTTCCTTGCATTTTCAAGCCCTTATGTTGATTATTTTTTTTATACAGCTGATGCTTCTCTTCCATTTTTTTTGTACTTCCCCAAAGCCAGCGTATAATCTGCAAAGCAAAAGTCTGCTGTGAATTTTCAAAAAGAGTAATAAATGTACAGTTTTGGAACAAGTTTCAGGTTTAAATCGTTGTCATTGCAAATTTTCCGCCTCTTTGAATGGATTTCTGGTAGATTCGGGGTGATGAACGGGTTCTTAAACTGGACAGATGAAAGTCTGAGTATGAAATGAGATGCGTCCTGCACATTAATCATGAACATAAGCCACTCACTCACCATCATTAACTGCTGACCTTGGCACAGTCACGGTGGTCCAGAGCCTATCCCAGAAGAGCAGGGTTTAAGTCTAAGTGGGACACACCATGGATAAGAGACCTCACCTCCGAAACCCAGAAGGTTCCTGTCCCTCAGGCTAAATCTGGTGTATTTACCACTACATTGCCATGGAAACCATTGAAACCACCTTTGAATTTTACAGGCTAGACTCCTCTCCTTTAACATACACACTCCATGGAGACATATTCATTTAGCTGACACTTTCTTCTAAAGGAACTTACAATTATTTACCCATTTATACAGCTGGATAATGGTACTAGAGCAATTTTAAGGTAAGAGATAAGATTTGAACCTGCAACTTTTAGAACCAAAGGCAGTAGCATGTAATACCACACTACCAGTTGTCCCCAAGCCAACTAATACATTATGAACACACTCACACTTCTTCCATAACAAAACCAAAGTTGTATTTCTGCACCACACTGACAATCAAAAAAATCACACCCACTGATTAAGGAGAATCTAAATCACAGCTAAAATGGTTATTTCAACATTTTAAGGAATAAACTTGAAAACAATAAACATTAAAATGTGCAGCATGCTGGCACAGTGAGTAGTGCTGTGGTCTCACAGTGTGTGGGTGGTGCAAGAGGATATGGGTTTGATGCCTGCTCAGTAGAATCTGCATGTTCTCCCCATGTCTGTCTGGGTTTCCTGTGGGTGCTCTGGTTTCCTCCCACAGTCCAAAGACATGTTGTTCAGGTTCACCTATAGTATGTGTGTTCCACTGATGTATGGATGAGTGACCCAGTGTAAGGAGTGTATCTAGCAGTGTAAGTCACCTTGGGTGTGTGGGCTGATAACATTACACAGAGTTCATTGGAAGTCACTTTGGATAAAAGCATTTGCTAAATAAGTAAATGAAAACAAGTCACTTATTTAACTTGTGCGCATACAGGAGCATAAATAAAACCTTAATTGCTCGATCAGGTGAGGATCTCACGTGACACTGCAGAGCGCCTCCAACAGCACCGCGTCCGTGTGCTTTGCATAGTGAAAGACACAGGCAGTGACCTCAAGAAATCTATTTCTCTATATCATAAATGTCCCTGAACCAGAGTATCTTCTACAAAAATTGAAAGTAAAATGCAACAGGCACCAGGAAAGACTCTCATACATGGTATTTCAATGAATTTAAGTGACATATTGCCCATGCAGGAACCAATTGTTTTCTCCCATGAGAAAGTATAGTTACAGTATGTGGTTCCCCCAGAAGGGGAGTTGACCAAACAAATTAGTTCACAGTAACTAACAATCTGCATTCCCCTCTAACCTCCATTATTTATTTCAGAAAACAAAAAACAACGGTCAGTATTCATGTATTTACACACACACTTGCCCAAAGCAGGGTCACAGCAAACCGGAGCCTAACCCGGCAACACAGGGTGCAGGGCAGAGGGGGGTAAGGGACACACCAACGACCAGACACCAGTCTGCTGCGAGGCACCCTAAGCAGGACTCGAACCCCAGAGCCACCACACAGAAGGCCCGGAACCAACCCCCTGCTCCCCTGCCCCCTCTGCCCCTCTGGTCTATTTGCTTTAAGCGAAAATCAAACGTTAAATGTTAAACCGGCAGGTCTGAGTCCTGCTTGAGATGCCTTGTGACAGACTGGCGTCCCATCCTGGGTGTGTCCCCTCCCCCTCCAGCCTTGCGCCCTGTGTTGCCGGGTTAGGCTTCGGTTCACCGTGACCCCGCTGGGGACAAGTGGTTGTTGATGATGGATGGATGGATGTAAAACCGGATGATTTTTGATGGTAAGTAATACGAAATTTCACTAATATTTAGGATTTTTGTTTTCCGTATGTATGATCGAAAGCGTTATAAGATGGTTACTAGGGGAGCAGCAGTAGCATCAAAATTCTGACGGTTTTCTGCTGTTCCCAACTGCCCCCCCCTCCCCCCCCAAAGACAGTGCTCTGCCTCCTGGGTCGTTACAAACAGACACAATGACACAGGTGTTTTTTTTTTCAGAAGGGCCTGTTGCTGCGGGATGGGCCGCATTTCGACACTCCATGGGACTGAGGGTGTCAGATAGCATCAGAGTCGGGACTGCAAGAACCTTCCTGTGGGCGCGATTGCAGTCGGAGGAGGACCGAGCCCGAGGAGGAAGGGGTCAGACACACCGCCAGACGCGTCCAGTAACGAGCGTCACGCGTGAATATTCAGTGCGTCGCAAACGTACCGTGGCGGTGGACACGTAAATGTGTGTGATCCTCAAAAACACATCTGTATGGTCAGTGTGCTTATGGCACCGTGAGAGAGAGAGAATGTGTGTGCGTGCGTGTGTGTGTGTGCGTATGTGTGTGTGTGTGTGTGTGTGTGTGTGTGTGTGTGTGTGTGTGTGTGCACGCGCCCTAACGAAGCTCCGTCCCTCTGTGGGGCAATCTTCGGTCCCAGGACTGCAACATCCCCGCAGTATTAGGAAAGAGGCCATTTAACCTCACGGCGAGTTACTCAACAGCGAATGAGCGAGGGAAAACACACACAGCCTGCGAAACCTCATCTGAAGGACCATTAAACAACTAAGGCCAAAATATGGCATTTTGAAACAAGAGAAAGAAAAAAAAAAAAAAAAAACGGAGCACACCAAACCATTTCACACTAAATTTTGTGTTATGCGGTCAACTTAGAAGAGCCGGAAAGAATACGGTTAATATGAATGTAATGAAATATTAATCGCCGCTATTGAACTGCAGCCGTAAGACATAAAAGTGTCTTTTTAAGAAGACGTTTCCCAAGGAGACGTCCGCTTCGTGCTCGTCTTTATGAGGGAAGCGTCGTGTTTTGTTTGAATAAAATTAGCATATGATGAGAAAGGTCAGGCTCACACGCTGAGGACCTGTCATTTCTACAAAGCGTCTTCATGCGAGAAGACAGGAAGGACTAGGAATACAGCGTGTCTGAAAGCGTGGTTAAAGCTCTGGACCCCTGCGGCGTGTGTTGCGCGTTGATAACAGAACCGGCCGTGCCCAGCAGGCCCCTGTAATGTATGTTCATTGGGGTATTTCACCCTCCTTCACCGCGGTCAAACCGCATTAACATAACAAAGACAGCGAGCAGCGATGGGCTGTGTTTAATATGACGCCTTTTTCACATTCTGCATATTTCTGCACTGCGCTCAGCTGAAGGGAAGCCCGGAACAGTTCATTTCACACGGCAAAAAGAAAAGCGTCCGAGGAATGTGGCAGGTTCCGCCGCTGAAGGGTGAAAGGTCGACACGCGGGGGGACGAAACGTGGCGGAAATGCGTGTGTCTGCGATAGGGGTTCATTTCAGAAGCATTTAGTGTCATGCCAGGTGAATATTGTCTTACTCCACATAAAAAATACCGCAGGTCGTCTCCCGAGGAAATCATAAATAGCACTGTAAAATGTGTGTTTTTTATAGGCAGCATATTTCGGATAAATGCTTCTCAATTTAGTGGGGGTGCGGTGGCGCAGTGGGTTGGACCACAGTCCTGCTCTCCGGTGGGTCTGGGGTTCGAGTCCCGCTTGGGGTGCCTTGCGACGGACTGGCGTCCTGTCCTGGGTGTGTCCCCTCCCCCTCCGGCCTTACGCCCTGTGTTACCGGGTTGGCTCCGGTTCCCCGTGACCCCGTATGGGACAAGCGGTTCTGAAAATGTGTGTGTGTGTGTGTATTTCGGATAAATGCTTCTCAATTTAGCGGGGGTGCAGTGGCGCAGTGGGTTGGACCAGGTCCTGCTCTTCAGTGGGTCTGCGGTTCGAGTCCTGCTTGGGGTGCCTTGCGATGGACTGGCGTCCCGTCCTGGGTGTATCCCCTCCCCCTCCGGCCTTACGCCCTGTGTTACCGGGTAGGCTCCGGTTCCCCGTGACCCCGTATGGGACAAGCGGTTCTGAAAATGTGTGTGTGTGTGCTTCTCAATTTTAAGTGTTGCGAAACATGCAGATCGCAGCGTGAATTAGTAACTAGAGGGAGGAGGACAAATAACCGAAGGCAACGGATCCCTGTGAACAGTTCACGCACCTTCGGAGTGGGAATTTACACCTGTGAATAAGGTGGTGGCACCTGAGAGAAAGTAGTTGTGCTCTTAGTGCTTTTTGAACTGTTTAAGGAGTGGAACTGATTTGAACATGAGCATTTTTAGGAGTGATTTCAGTGTGAATTAACAAAGAGAAAAAGAAACAGAAAAGATTAAATTGTACAAAGTCAGTGTTGACATAGAGGGGGGCGCGATGGAGCAGCGGGTTTGGCCGGGTCCTGCTTTCTGGTGGGTCTGGGGTTCGAGTGTTGCTTGGGGTGACTTGTGATGGACTGGCGTCCTGTCCTGGGTGTGTTCTTCTCCAGCCTTGCGCCTTGTGTTGTTGGGTTTGGCTCTGGTTCGCTGTGACCCCGCTCGGGACGAGCGGTTTCAGTCAGTGTGTGTGTGTGTGCATTGTCAAAATTAACATAATTAATGCATTCTGCTCTGTGTGTATCTGTGTGTGTTACATTTGAACCTTCTCATGGAAACCTGTGCAATTAATTGCCTGCAGCTCCTTATCAGTGTCCCTAAGAATGATTGTCCATCATGATCAGCGTCCACTAAAATCAGCATCCATAAGCATGAATGTCCACTAAAATAAGACTCCACCAGAAACCGTGTCCATAAGCATGAATGTCCATCAGAATCTCACACACTTCCTGAACTGCTTGTCCCATTCGGGGTCACAGGGGCCTGAGCCTAACCTGGCAATACAGGGCGTAAGGCTGGAGGGGGAGGGGACACACCCAGGACGGGGAGCCAGTCCATCGCAAGACACTCCAATCAAGACTCGAACCCCAGACCCACCACAGAGCAGGACCTGCTCCAACCCACTGTGCCACCGTGCCCCCACCCATCAGAATCAATGTCTCCCAAAATGAGCGTCCATCAGAATTAGTCTCCAGCATTGAGGCAAGGGAATGCAGCCACTGCGGTGTAGAATACCCTACACCCAAGGGTCACCATGATGTTTGCAGGTGGACACACTAATAATAATGTGAGTATCATGTGACACTTATTCTTGTAGTAACTCTGCTGGGGACAGACTGTGGTAAAAACCGAACACGAACGGCAGTAACTCTTCCAGGTAATGGGGTATCAGGTGTAGCTCTGTAAATGGGTAAACCATTATTATAACTCTCTTAGTATGTAAAATGAAAACGATAAATTACTTTGCGCAAAGTGGTCTAAGCTCATTGTACTGTTGCCCCCTAGTGGTTCCAGGTTGTCAAGACACCCTGTAATCCCGCTCGTAACTCGCGACCTACGAAATCTGTCAGTGAAACTGCACTCAGGTTTATTTCCCCGTTCTGAAGAAAAACTCCAAAACTTAATACATTATATGTTTAAAGCGACTAGAAAACCTCGATCGGCCTGCAGCACCAGGCTGAAGGACAGTTTAAAGCATCGCTTAAAAAAACAGCATCCAGAAATGGTATGAAAATGAACCAGATCATCATCACTCTGCTTAAGGCGACCTCCTGCAGCAACGACATCGCAGAAACAATGTTGCAGCTAACAGAGCAGGAAGAAGCAGGTGGCGTGGTGACACTCAACGGTCCCAGGTTCGAGTTTCGGATCAGCGAAACATTGTTTTTTTATTTGCTTTAATTTTAATCGTGTGACGACGGGCAAGGAGGAACTTCAGGTCTTCAGCTCAGGAGTCAGGACGTGAACTCCGTGCTTTAATCAACGTATCATGATGTCCTCATGGAAGTTTGGAGGCGCGACTTCCATCCAAGTTTGCTATTAGTTACTATTTTCACGAAATCCTCACAACCCGAAGCTAAGAGGCGCACAATGCGATCATTATACTGCAGCTGTACCGAGTGACCGGTGGCGGTGGCGGTGGCGGCACCTCCTCTCTCACCTCCCCTCCCCGACCCCGCGGCCATCCCCTTTAAGGACAAGTACACCGCCGGTTATTTATTTATTAACATTTTCTGTCGGAGGACGCAAAACAAGGTCCGACAGTTACAAAACGTTAGAAAGGAGCGACGGCGTCTGGAGTTGAGCATCATCAGCGCTGCGGTCGGCGGAAGGAGACTGAGGTACTGGCGCGGTATTGTGCTTCTGTAGTGCTTCCGTACTGTGGTACTGAGGGTAAACCGAAGGAGGGAGGCAGTCAGGGGACGGGGACGAGGGACGGGCCGCTCGGCTCGCAGTCGCACAAAGAACGCAGAGGCGCCGCGAGGCTCAGTCACGCCACCGGAACCCGCCGCCGCCGGTCTCGCGCTGCGCGCAGCCTCTTTTTTTATATATATGTATATGCCAATGCTGCCTTCCTGCACGTCAGTTGCTGTAACGCGCGCAGGCAGAGAAAGAGCTTTCGAGAAGGAGCCCAGAGCGGAGAATCATCATGTGTGTGCGCTGTGTGTGTCTCTCCCCTCCTCTCCCTCCGCGTTCTGTTGTTGTCGTAATACTACTGTGTGGCGCTCTTTTGTGTTGCACCTGTTTGACAGTGTTACAGCATCGTCGTCGGTGCTGCAGTGGTGTAGCAGTGTTAATAACGTCGTCAGTGCTGCGGTGAACGGTGTCAGTCAGTGCTGTAGTGTTACCTCGTCTCTGTTAGTGTTGTAGTATTTCCGTGTCAGTACTGCAGTGTAACAGTCTGAGTGTGGCGGTGTTATTACGTCAGTGTTACAAACAATCACAATGTCAGTGCTGCAGCGAGTGTGTTACAGTGTCAGTGTTGTTAGTGCCGTAGACTAACTCATTCATCATTGCTGTTAGTATTACCACCATGTCAGTGTTACCATGTTACAGTGTCAGTACTGCAGTGGTACAGTGTGGCAGTGTTGCGATGTGAGACGGTGTTACGATGAGTGTTACACTGTTAATGCCACAGTGTTACATCGTCGCTGATAATGTTATAGTATTAGTGTCAGTGTAACCATGGTGTAGCGTCAGTACTGCGATGGTACAGTGTTACACTTTCAGTGTACCAACAGTCGGTCACTGTATCACTACATGATCTCATTACCTCTCAGTACCTGTTTGTGCTTCATTCCATCTCGTGTTTGCTCACCAGCCTATTGCACGCGCACACACGCACACACACACACACACACACACACACACACACACACACACAAAGACTACATTCCCTGGCATTGTCCTTCTGTCCGCTGTTACTCTGTACTCGTGTGCCCCACACCCTGTCCTCCCGAGGCTCTGGGACATTTAAAGGCACCGTACAGAGATCTTCAAGGGCATAAACTCTTAAAAAAGTTGTAGGTAACAAAGCAGTGAGCGTGACGGATGGCAGCAGCTGGAAAAATGCCGCCTGTTTAAGGGAAACATTCTCCTCTGACGTCTGGAACGTGAGTGTCGAAATACGCTGGAGGGTGAAAACTTGTAGCGTGTGGACAGTTCCGCTGGGTGTAGGTTCAGGCCTCGTTTAGTCGGCGACCGAGTGTGGATATTCTCCTCGTGTTTCCGTGGGCCTCCTCAAGGTGCTCTGGTTTCCTCCCATGGTCCAAATCATGTTTCCGGGAAATCGGCGATGCGTGTCTACGTGTGTTACGTTACTCTGGGGTAAAGATGGATAAATGGCTGTAGGGAGTTTACTGTAAGTCGCTTTGGACAGAGGTGTCACTTGAGTACTAATTAATAATCATCGTAAGTCACTGGAGAAAAGTGTCCGTTAAATGAATAAACGTAAATTAAAGTAAATTTTGTACGGACGTGCCCTGCTTTGTCATCCGCAGGTTTACTGCTTGAGGACGAGAGAGAGGGAGAGACGCAGACAGGTGTCCATCTGCCAACCGCCCCCGCCCCCGCCCCCACCCCCCAGCTCGTCGCCGCCACGAAGACACCGGCGAACTTCGACTGCTTTGCGTTTTCGCTTCGTAAACCATGACTTCCCCCTCCCCCACCCTCACGTCCCCTTCCCCGTGTCCCCCGCCTCCTCCCTCTCTCCCCTCCTCCCCGACGCCTTCGTCCCCTGCGCCCCCCGTCCAGCCGCCTCCTCCCGCGCTGCCCCCCACCGGTGAGGTCATGATCCTGGCCTTGGGGCGAAAGAAGCAGAGGCTCCTGCTGTGTCTCTCTGTTCTGCCAAACCTCTTCCTGGCCTTCCTGCAGTCGTCAGACCCGCTGCTCACCCTGTCACCGCCCCATCGCTGCCGCCTGCCCGCGCCCTCCCGGGCCCCCCAGGTGCTCAACGCATCCCTGCCTCGGGTGCGGGACAACGCCGGCTGGTCCCAGTGCAAGCAGTACCAGTCTGTGAACGGCTCTCAGGTGGCCTCGGAGGGCTGCGAAGGTGGCTGGGACTACAACGTCACCGAAGGACTGAGGAACAACATCGTCACCGAGGTACTTCACCGGCCCTGCTGCTGCTTCCTGTGCTCCCTTCGCGTCGGCTTTACAGCGACCCTAACGCGCTCCTAGAAAAATATCGAAAAACCGGATAAAGAAATTCATCGTCCCATTATTTTTTCTGGGGAAAAATTCACGTTCGTTCCAACTGCATCCCAAGTTCATGTCTGAATCACCCTAAATGAACCCTGATAGCATAAGTAAAAAGCTGCGTGACGCATTGCAGCAGAATGCATAACAATTAATGATTATTAACATTATATGTGAAATAAATGGGGGGGGGAAGAAAACATCAGTTTTATAAGGTCACATTACTGTGATAGTGTGTCGGGACTGCCTTGAACATGAAGGCTATTTGTCACATTTAAATAAATGAATAATTGTTAGATTAAGGCACAATGGTGCGAAACGGAGGATGCAAACACAAACAAATGAGTGCGTGAGCGCGGCCGTACAGCGCCAGTCTACGGCTGGGAGCGTCGGCACATTTCCCACAATGCAGTGCGTTTTGCGCCCTCTTACGAAGCTGCTTGCTGCAGTAATGTGGTCTCAGTTTATAGTGCCACTCTGAATGTTGCAGATGTTATAAATGAAAATCTGGACTGATTAATGATAACTGGTATTAAGAATTTTGAACCGGTTCAATGAAAAATAAAGGGGAGTAACGGGGATGAGCGTATGGGTTGTTCTTGACTTTCAACGGGATTTCTTTCTGATGATCGCAAACCCCATTATCCTTTATTGTATAAACCGTAAGGATATATGAACAATAACATGCATAAACTCTACGTTGTCTAATGGGCTTTCTTGTGTTTTTTCCTCAATTTCACACTATCCACGTGAAAACTGATATAGAACAATAATAGTATAAATTCAACTGGGGTGCGGTGGCGCAGTGGGTTGGACCGCAGTCCTGCTCTCCGGTGGGTCTGGGGTTCAAGTCCCGCTTGGGGTGCCTTGCGGCGGACTGGCGTCCCGTCCTGGGTGTGTCCCCTTCCCCCTCTGGCCTTACGCCCTGTGTTACCGGGTAGGCTCCGGTTCCCCGTGACCCTGTAAGGGACAAGCGGTTCTGAAAATGTGTGTGTGTGTGTAGTGTAAATTCAGCACAGCATTATTATATTTTCATGCCACGCTGTTATTTTCACTTTCATTTCTAACTCTGTTTTCTTTTCTGCACCACTAGAACACACTGTTTTTCTTCTTTAGCCATTGTAAATAAAACAGTGATTTGAATGGAACCACAAACAAAACATTTAGCAAATAAAGCAACGTATAAAACAATGTCCCTGACAGACACACTGACTGGAAATATGGCTGTTTTGTCGGTGTGGCCAGACAGATTGTTTGCTGACCAAAGGACATAAATAAAGTAATAAAATAAATATAATTCATATAAATAAATAATGTTTTTTTTTTTTTTTTGCTATACATTCAAGATACACAGGAAAAGATGTTGTACCCCGTGCGTATTTTTCAACGGCTGTACGCAGCTACCCAGTCCGACCACCAACCCGAAGCCACAGAGAACAACACCCAGCACAGCCAACAAACATCTTCATGAGCTGAGAACTCGAAGCTTAGCTGACTTCTCCAACCCTAACCCACCAAACCAAAACTGATGCCACCAACAAATAACCAAACCACGCCTAACCCACCGACACAAAAAAAATCATCAAACCACCATTAAATCAAAGTGGTGAACCGCCAGATTTTAGGACTTAAAATTTAAGTCATTAAAATAAAATAATAATTATTTTTAAATAATTAAACAAAAGTGATTAATGACCAAATGTCAGGACTGAAAATTAATTTAAATAAAATAATGAATAAACAATAATAAGTTTAAAAAAATAAAATTAATTTAAAATAAAGACTTTAATGAGCAAATGTCAGGCCTTAAATGAAATCGTGGTATCATAAGAATGATGTGACGGCCGTCACGAGCGTGACGTGTCGTAAGCTGAGGACTCCCCGTTTTTGACTCACACACACACACACATTTTCAGAACCGCTTGTCCCATACAGGGTCACGGGGAACCGGAGCCTACCCGGGAACACAGGGCGTAAGGCCAGAGGGGGAAGGGGACACACCCAGGACGGGACGCCAGTCCGCCGCAAGGCACCCCAAGCGGGACTTGAACCCCAGACCCACCGGAGAGCAGGACTGCGGTCCAACCCACTGCGCCACCGCACCCCGGTCCGTTTTTGACTCACCTGGGGATATTGTCCTTACTGTGGAAATTCTAATTCAACAGTCTTTCAAATGTCTAAATAACGGCATTAAATGCTTCTTATTCTATTTTTTCATTTTGTGATTTTTGCAGGCGTTTTTCAATGTTTGAAACTATTCAAATGTGCTGTGGTGGCACATTTTTTTTTTTTCCTTTTATTTATTAAGGTACTTTTTTCCAGAAGTGATGGGTGGTGGTGGTTACTGTGATTTTTACTCACCCGAAGAGTAATTGCCCACGCTGTTTCTCCTTTGCTGAGTCTGTCATTTCTCCCCCAGGGTGTCGAGCCACAGCTGAATGTGTCCCAGCGAGATGTTTGCGGCCAGGCGCCCGTAGACGGGTTCTCCTCGTTTTCGGACACGTCGTCGCGTGAAATATTAACGACCCCCAGCGTTGCGGTCCTCTATGTTGTGTATAGTAGCGTTCCCTGCCTGCGCTTTTGAGAATAACGATAAAATGAAATAACACATTCTGCTCTGCTTCGGCCTGTCGGTGTCGTGGAGACGAGGGGTCCTTTGAAAATTTACAGATGAATTTTCCCTGAATGGTTTGTCAGTTCGATGTAGATGTACTGGCAGAATCTGAATATTTACGTGAGAGGAGCAATAGTTCACCGCAGTATCTGTGCCCCCCCCGCAGTGGGACTGTCCACAGTGTCCAGCATGTGTCTAGGTTGCTCAGTCTATGTGGCTGTGTCTCTGTCCCCCACCCAGCACTGTCAATGTTTCTGCTGCATTGTGCTGTTCTATGTGGTAAAAATGAGAACTTATGCTGCTTTTATGTTCAAAATAATTAACAATTGCCAGTTAATTAGTAATTAATTACTTTTTGTAGGCTGTGTTGTCACCCAGCGCCCCCCCCCCCCCGCGACAGCATAGGGACCAGAAATTGGCCTAATTCTTTATTCTTTAGTTGTCATTTTGTGTCGTAAAAATGAGAATGTTTGCTGTCAGAGTGATTAACAATTACACACACACACATGTCTGAACCGCTCGTCCCATACGGGGTCGCGGGGAGTCGGAGCCTAGCCCGGCAACACAGGGCGTAAGGCCGGAGGGGGAGGAGACACACCCAGGATGGGACGCCAATCCATCACAAGGCACTTCAAGTGGGACTCGAACCCAAGGCCCACCAGAGAGCAGGACCCGGTCCAGCCCACTGCGCCACCGTGCCCCTTTAATTAACAATTACTAATTAATAATTACTTTTCGCAGGCTGTGATGTCACCAAGCCCCCCCGGCAATAGCGTAGGGACCGGAAATGAGGCTCGTGCTTTAGCCCATTGGTGCTGCTTACAGTATCATTGTACCACTTGTATTTTAATCGTGTGAGAGGTGACATCACTGAGCCCCCAGTGCAGCACTTACCTCGACCGGTGTAAACGCCACTCTATCTGCGGAGCTGTATGGTAAACGTGTTCGCACGTTCACCTCACGCGTGGCCCCTCCCACTTGTGCCTGTAATTCCATTCAGCCTGACTTTTAATGTAATAGTGGTGCGCGTGCGTGTGTGTGTGTGTGTGTGTGTGTGTGTGTGTGTGTGTGTGTGTGTGTGTGTGTGTGTTTTCAGGTGTACTTTTTGGACATGCAGAGCTGAAATCTGTGCGCTAGCAGACCCTGTCCTGTAGTCTGGAACCATGCCGAAAGCGCGCAGTCGCTCGCGCCATCCTCGGCTGGCCGCGAAATTCTGCAGCGCCGCGACGGCTCCGTCGAACAGTCGCCACGCTGCGGTGTTGCGTCTCACCTCGTCACCTCTGTGTGCGTGTGTGAAAAATACGCTCTCGAGTCCGACACATTTGCGTAGCGAGCCCGATCGATGGCTCTGTGGCCCCTCAGCTCCTTGGTCTGGGGTTTGTCTGTGAGCTGTGGGATGAACAAACAGTGTCTCCCTTTTTGGGTTTGGGCTCTTTGCGGGTCGTGTCACGGGGACGGGGAGGTGCGCTGTTCCTTTGACTGTAAAGTGCTGCAGTGTGACACAGGGTGTTCGTGCGCGAGCTCTTCGAACCCACCGGTCTAAGCGACGCCCCCTCTCTCGGGGACAGTTTGTTGCCTGGAATGTGCTGCAGTCCTGCTCCTCCATAGGACACCATGCAAATTAGGCGGCCTGCGATGCACACGCGCACTCAGGACTCATTAACGGCGTGTACCGTCGGCTGCGGGGAGAAGTTTCCTCGTAAATAGCGGCACGGCGGCATAGTGGCACAATGGTGGTGTGAGGACATGGGTTCAATCCCTGCTCAGTCTGTGTGGAGTTTGCATGTTCTGTCTGTGTGGCTTTCCTCCGGATGCTCTGGTTTCCTCCCACAGTCCAAAGACATGCTGTTCAGGATCACCCATAGTGTGTGAGTGACAGAGAGAGAGAGTGTGTTCCACTGATGTATGGATGAGTGAGCCAGTGTAAGTAGTGTATCCAGCAGTGTAAGTCACTGCGATGAATAAGGTGGGTGGGCTGATAACACTACATAGAGTTTGTTGGAAGTCGCTTTGGAGAAAAGCATCTGCTAAATAAATAAATGTGAATGGAAAAAGAGGACTGTAGTTTGTCACCAGGGGTGGGGGGATGTCAGGCAGCCATGAGGAATGTGTTGTTTGGTTGGCCGGGATGGTTAAGGTACCTCTCTAGGTATATGTCCTTCTGTTGGAACTTTAAATTCCAATTTTTTTGTATAAGGTTTGTAGAAATTGGTTACCTGTGTCTCATATATTTGTCTATATAAACATAGTTCTTTTTTTTTTTTTTTTTTTTATTTGCAGCACAAGTAACATCTGCATCACAGCAACACCATGCTATTAAAAATACATTTTGTCAAGTACTGTTGTTCAGTGTTACTTTTTCTAATTGTTTCTGGTATTCAAAATGTCATACTAGGGTTTGCACTGATGTTCATAAACTTTGCTTTTCTCCAGGACGAAGGTGCTGCAGAATAATTGATGACAAACTCATCACTGTAATCAGTAGACGCTGTATGTGGTCTGAACTGCAAGGAAAGCTGCAGAAGAGCTCGTTTCCTGTGTACTCCAGTTAAGCAGACGATTTCTCCCCCCCCATCCCATCCCATCCCGTCCCTTTCCCTCCATGTGTCTGTCACACCTTGCAGTGGGACCTCGTGTGTGAGCGCTACTGGCTGGTGCCCGTGGAGGAGGTGTGCTTCATCCTGGGTATCCTGACAGGCTGCCTGGTCCTCGGATACACTGCTGACCGGTGAGGGGATGTAGAGCGCGGGCGGCTCTGCTGTGGGACGGACGGATGGATGGATGGAGGGATAGAGAGAACGGGAGTTGGGAGGGGATATTAAAAACACGGTACCGTCTCTGCTTTGTGTAAATCCAACCCCTGTGTAAATGCTTGGGTCGTACGCTCACGTTTCCCGTTGTGTCGCTGAAGTTTCTGTTTGTGCCGCCAGAGTTCAGCCGAGGAGGACAGGAGTCGTGGGACTAGTCGGAGAGGGAGGCGCCACCGTGATCTCGGTTAGGGTAAAACACGGTAGAGACGTGAAGCCGAGGTGCGCGGCGTCGCCGGGACGCGTCCGCTCCTTTTCCCATCGCCGTCCTCCTCGGTTCGGCTCCGCTTCGCCGCTCTTCGTTGGCTCCTCGTCCCTCCAGAGTAAAATTCGAGAGCTTCTCCTCTGTCTCCCTGGACAGGCTGGGCAGGCTGAGGACTCTCCTCGGCTCCCTTGTCCTCTCCGTGGTTCTCGGAGTGCTGGTGTGCATCTCTCCTTCGCCCTCGGCCTTCATCGTCACGCGCTTCTGCCTCGCCGCTGCCACCGCCGGTGTCTACCTCACACTCTACATCACGCGTGAGTCGCCACGCAGGGCGAATAATGGCGTTTGTTTCTGCCCCGTATCCGGAGTCACTTGGAGGCTCCTCCAGAAATGGAGCCGTTTCTGAATTCATGGACGTTTCCGCAGCTTGTTCACCGCATATGTGTGTGCACGCGCGCGCTTCGGAAACTGCGAAACGCAAAGAGTTCTGAAAGTTCTGAAAGCTTTACGTTTTCCTCAGCTGTTCAACTGGAATGTCCTCTATAAGGTGGAGCTGTGCCACCATGCATTTTTTTCCCACTCTAGAGGACATCAGTGCATCTCCCAAACCGTGTGTGTGACAACAGCGAGTAGTGCCTGGGTGGTGTGCGAGGACGTAGGTTCGATCCCCACTCAGTCTGTGCGGAGTTTGCACGTTCTCCCCGTGTCTGCGTGGGTTTCCTCCGGGTGCTCTGGTTTCCTCCCACACTCCAAAGACATGCTGTTCAGGTTCACCCATAGTGTGTGTGTTCGCCTGATGTATGGATGAGAGACCCAGTGTAAGTAGCGTATCTAGCAATGTAGTCACCTTGGTGAATAAGATGTGTGGGTTAGTAGCACTACATAATATCTGTTGTAAGTCGCTTTGGACAAAAGCGTCTGCTAAGTGAATAAATATAAGTGTAAATGAATGGCTGCGTCTCAGAAGGATGTACTTACATTTATTTATTTTGACTTACAGCTCGAAGGTAACTGAAGAGCTACAGTGTAGTTAACATGATTTGAATATATTTCATACTTGCGCTAAATTGAAAGATTTGAACCAAAATTTAACAATCTGTCAGTGAGATATTAGGCGGATGCTGATATGAATATCAGTATAACTCCGAAATTCGGTGCTCTCTTACAGGGCGCCACACTGTCTGGTTTCATCTGTGTGTTTTCTGTTCTGACATCTCTACTAGCGTGTGCGTGCGCGTGCTCGGCGCCGTCGCCGTCGCAGGCTCTCCGTGATCCCATGTGTCTGACAGGTTTGGAACTCTGCGACCCATCGCTGCGGCTTCTGGTCACCATGGCGGCAGGCTTGACGACCGTTGCCGGGGAGCTGCTGTTGCTGGGGGTGGCTCTGGGCTGCCAGTCGTGGAGGGGACTGCTGGGGGTCGGGACGGCGCCCCTCGCTCTGTTCCTCAGCTATGGGTGAGTGGTGCGAGAGCAGGGACGCGATACTTTGGACGGAACGAGAGAGAAGGACGCGGAAGTGCCTTACCGCGGTGCGACGTGTAGCGAGGCTCTTCTGCACTTAGTTAGCGCTGAGGTTGCTTTACAGGTGGTGCTCAGCTTACGAGGGGGCTCCGTTCCAACAACCTCGTCATCCCCCATTTTAAATGACAAGTAGTTACTTGAACGGAATGACAAAACATTGTAAAAATAAATGTTTTTTTCAAGAAAATCATTTTCCATTCAGTTTTGTTAGATTAATCATACCGCCATTAGTTTGTACTGTATGTCAGTTTTTGGGGAAAAAAAAATTCCACATTTTTAGAAAAATATTCCAGTTAGCAAATTTTGGCAAATTTTCAGAGGGTTTCAAGCACCGAATATTCCAGTACCTTTTAGGATCTGATGCTTTTCAGAATGTTCTGGTACTTTCTAGAATCTTCCAGCAGCTGTGAAGTATCAAACTAAAACTGAGGATATAGAAGAACTAGTGGTATTTCTGTAATCAGTCAACTTTAACTAATCATAGCACAAAAGCTGACATAAGAACTTTGAAAAAATTGTGAGGAACATGCTTATTCCAGGCTGCCCTCGTCCATTTAATTATGATAACATAGTCATTTTGTAAAGCAGCTCTTTCTTTGACACACAGGACCGCGCTATAGCATACGTTTAGTCATTTAGTTGACACTTTTCTCCACAGTGACTTAGAATGTTAAGGTTATAATTATTTACCTATTTATACAGCTGGGTAATTTTCCTAGAGCAATTTAGGGTAAGTACCTTGCTCAAGGGTACTACGGCCAGAAAGGAGGCTCGAACCTGCGACCTTGGGGTCCAAAGGCAGTAGCTCTAACCACCACGCTACTCTGCGGTACGTTTGACGTGCCGTTCTTACGCAGCGTGCCGGGGGTGTTCACCGAGTCGCCCCGCTGGCTGCTGCTTTCCGACAGAGCCACGGACCTGCACTCGTTGAGCGAGCGGCGGGAGCGAGAGCGCGACGACGACGGCTTCACAGGTACCTGCGCACGTGCTCTCCTCCAAATATGCACCGCGCCCCTTTTTATCAAAAATAGTACGCATAACTTTCATTCATGTGAGCTGCTTAGATGCGTGGTTTTATTATGTCACGGTAACGCTTTTTCTCAACGAGGCAGGTTAGCGTGTGCCGTGTTGTGTGAGCATCTCGCGCTCTGTCTCTGTTTCTGGACATTTTCGCTGCGTTCCTGCACCGGGTACCCGTCCATCTGCAGAGCTGGAGGCGGAGGCGCCGAGCTGCGGTCGCCCCCATCTGTCCTTCCCTGAACTTCTGCATAGCAGGAACATCTGGAAGAACCTGTGTGTACTTGGCTTCACGTCGTAAGTTTGCCTCCTGCGCACGTCCTGCTAATGGCACCAAATTTACCGCGGTTCTACACTAACTACCGTCTCTGTTTTGCTGAGGGTCAGACACGTGTTCCCTGGGATCTTTATCGTTATCGTACTTCTTACATCATACTTTATATAAAAATTTGCCTGGGAAATTCTGGTTAAGGAACTTGTTCAAAGATCTTTATCTGTCTTTGGCCTTAATAGCAGTAATAAATAATTTACTGCTATTATGTAATTTGACACTTTTCTCCAAAGGGCCTTATAACGTCAATCTACTTACCGTTATTTACCCATTTATACAGCTGGGTTTTTTTTTTTTTTTCTTTTTCACTGGAGCAATTCAGGGTAAGTATCTTGCACAGGGGTAATACAGCCAGAGGTACGAGTCGAACCTGCGACCTTTGGCTCCGAAGGCAGCGGCTCTAACCACTACATTACCAGCTGTCTCTGTCTAACAAATAATAAGTAAGAGTATTAATAGTAATAGTAGTTTCGAGAACACTTCTGATCTTTTCTCCAGGTGTGCTGTATGGGAAGGGTTGTAATGCCGAGTCGCCTGCTCTCCGTCTCTTTTAGGTTTATTTCTCATGGGATCAACCACTGCTACAGCTCGTTCCGCGGTGACGTGAGGGGCACGGCCCCCGGCTTCTACTGGACGTATCTGCTGTCTGTGTGCTCCGGCGGCGGAGCCTGGCTGCAGCTCTGGATTACCGTGGACCGGTGCGGCCGTCGCGGCATTCTCCTGCTCTGCATGACCATGACGGGCCTGGCCTCCCTTATTCTCCTGGGCCTCATGGAGTGTAAGTGGGGCTGCGGAGGTGCGAGGGTTCGGCTTACGAGATCGAGAGGCTACAAGCGGCTTCATTTAACGTGCCTGCTTCAGTTTACGAAACATTTCGCTACGTTTATAAAGACCCCATTTGGATTTCGTCCCCCCACGCATCTGGGCTGGTGTTGGTTCGAGACCAGAGTCACCATGAGGTCTTCTCAGTTATAGTTCTCACCCTCCGTCAGCCCTTGTTTACTAGTTTCACCTGTTATAATGTCAGTGATCACGTCCCCCTTTGGACTGTCCAAACCATGTCCACTTGTCCGCTGATTGTCACTTCGTTCACATTGTTCTCCTTGATTTCGTTTCTTTTTACCGTTCAATTAATACATAAACACTGAGTATCATGTGAATGTATGTTTTAAGTGTACAGTGTATTATGGGTACGAAAGAGCTGAACAAATAGTCATTAATGAAGGGAAACTGCACCGTTATAATCAGTATTAACTACTGAAGTAAAAACACACACACACATACGCACACCCGCTGCACCACCGCACCCCACCTACCATTGAAGTAGTTAATTTAATATATTTTAATGGGATCTGGTGATATTTTAAGCATGAACGGCTGTCACTTTTGGGACTCTGGAGCAAATTCCTTTTTTTACAGTGGAAACTAATGATTTCACCTTATGAAGGGTTTTTCAGAAACAGATGACTTTGTAAAGCAGGGAAACGCTGTATCTCCACTAAATCAAGAGCAGTAAGGTTTCCCACAAGTTGTGACGCCACCCTGTGGCTGCATGCTGGTACTGCAGGCGTGTAGGTTTGTGCCTCTGCAGTGTGTTCTCCCAGCTCTGGCATACTAGGCTCTGCCTGAGCACTGCCAGGTGGTGTGTGTGTGTGTGTGTGTGTGTGTGTGTGTCTGGAACTAAAGGAGTCTGTTTCTGTCTCCCCCTCAGACCTGAGCGAGTCGGCCATTACCGTGTTTTCCGTGCTCGGGCTGTTCTCCTCCCAAGCCGCAGCCTCCCTGTCCATCCTCTTTACCGCTGAAGTCATACCTACAGTGATTCGGTAAGAAATCCTCCAGGCCCTGCCTTCCTCTCTCTGCCATCAGCGTGTATTTTTGTCTTTCGCCTTTTGTGCCAGTGTCCATGCTATTCCTTCGCTGTGTGTTTAATTTATTATTAGATTAGTGGTGTGACCCGTCTGAAAATACTCTGTTACCGACTCCCGGTGAAAGCAGCCGTTCGTAGGCTAATCCAGTTGTCGGGGTTACGTTTACATTTCTTCATTTATCTGATGTATCTTTTCTCCAAAGCAACTTACAATGTTAAGCTACTTATTTATACAGCAGGGTTATTTTACTGGAGCTATTTAGGGTAAGTACCTTGATCAAGGGCACTACAGCTGGAGGTGGGGTTCGAACCGATGACCTCTGCGTTCTTATATTTTGGGTTATCTTTGCTTTTCAAGCACAATATCATTGACTCTCTGCTTTTTTTAATTTCTTTGTAATTTCTCTTTAAGTTGTCACCGGTGTGCTTTAAAAAAGTAAAACAGTGTATCTGTCTGCCGTGGAATGAGTTCATGGGCCTTTCAAGGGACACATGTTCCACGGACATTTACATTTAATCTCATCGCAGATGTTTTTTTTAAAGATACACCCAAATTGGAGCGAACAAAAGTGCATTTCATAGGAGCCAAAAAAAGAGCGTAAGATGCTGCCGCGCGAAGCAGGGTAAACGTGTCCAACAGCACTGTTTTTGCTGACACGCGGTGTACCGCGTTACTCTCTGGTGAAGTATTTTTAGAGCATAGTGGGTTACAAGTTTATTGCAGCAACATTCATTTAACTACTAAATATGTTTTAGTGCCTCTTGGTTTATGTTGTCTGCTGGTAGTGTAGTGGTTAGTGCTGCACCCTTTGGACCTAAAGGTTGTAGGTTTGAATGTCACCTTCAGCTGTGATACCCTTGAGCAAGGTACTTACCATAAAGTGCTCTAGTAAAATAACCTAGCTGTGTAAATGGGTAAGTAATTGCAAGCATTTTAACATGGTAAGTTGCTTTGGAGAAAAGTGTCAGATAAATGTGCATTTTACATACGTACTGCTATAGTTACAAAGAACAAGAAAGTAAGGCCATCTGTGGCGCGTTGATAAATCTGTTCTGGGAACAAAATAAGAAAGAAACTTCTTCAGCCAATTAAAAAAATCTTACACTGTAGTGGTTAGAGCTGCTGCCTTTGGATCAGTAGGTTGCAGGTTTGAATCCCCCCTCCAGCTGCAGTGACCCTTGAGCAAAGTATTGACCCTGAATTGCTGTGGTAAAAATGCCCTGCTGTATGAATGCTGTGTAACTTAAGATTGTAAGTCACTTTGGGGGGGGGGGGGAAGAGTCAGATGAATGTAGAAATTCTCATTTGTTTCCCTATTCATTCCAGTTAAAGCACAACCCATTTTTTTTGATGATATGGAATGAAAACTCATTACTCTTAAAGTATATTTCTTTGCTAAAATATTTATTGTTAAGGTTGACACTGGAATGTCCCTCTAAATACAGAAAGTTTACCTTTTTTTGTGGCAAAAATGAACATTTCTTGTTAATGACGGTTCAGATAAATTTTCGATCCTCTTGGCCGGTGCCACACTGTGGCAAAAGAATCAGAAATACCATGTTTGAGGAACAGCGCACTGCGTCCTCTCCTTTCCTCACGCGCACTCCTCCGTGGGTCCTTTTCCGCAGGGGCAGCGGCGTCGGCGTCGTTCTGGCCCTCGGCTGCGTCGGCCGTCTCAGCTCGCCCCTCATGGACCTGCGCAACCACTACGGCTACTTCCTGCACCACGTCGTCTACTCCTCCCTGGCCCTGCTGGCCGTGCTCTCCATCCTGCTGCTGCCCGAGAGCAAGCGGAAGCCTCTGCCCCAGACGCTGGCCGACGGCGAGCAATACCGGCGCCCCCCGCTGAGCCGCAGGAGGAGGGACAACGTGCCCTTGCTGGCCACCCCGAACCCAGAGACCTAGCGCGTGGCACACGCGCTGCCCCGCAGCCCAAGCTCTCCTTCCGCACTTCCCACACACGGATGAGGACCGAGGAGGGAGGGGCTGTGCGGCGACACGGTCTCTCCCCGACACTCCGGAAGAAAAGTCACCTTCCCGTTCCTTTCGTAACGCGGTGCATCTGCGGCGTGTGTCACCTCCGCACTTTTTTGCGGTGGTGTCAGCAGCCTCCTCTCTTTGGGGAGGGGGGGCGGTCACAAACTGCTGTCTGGCCTTCCTACTCGCAGGGCACGAATACAATGGGAAAACCGTGTTTCCAGATGAGAACGCTACCGAACGTCGCCGGCGTCAAACTCCCTTCTGTTACAGACCTCGTTTTTTGCGTATGACACGTTAGGCATTAACTGTTCCTCCAAAACACACAGTAATGAGCAGCTGAGGGGCAAAACATGGTCCAGTCGGGGGTATTAAACATACGGGCGATAAAAGGACGCTACTGAACAGGGGCGGAGTGCTGTAGGAGTGCAGGTGGGTACAAACAGTTACTCACAGTAGCCACGAACAGTGCTCCACCCCCCCGGTAGCTGTAGACTCCCTCAACGAACACATTTGCAGGTATCTCGAACCCTTTTCGGCCCGCTGTACGGTACGAATTTGACGCCCCTGCTTTCTCAAACTAGCAGCATTAGAGCCATGTAACTGCTGGTGTAAATCAGTGCCACAGACACACTCTTCTTCAGCACTCGGGGTACCGACCGCCCATGAACTCTGTGTAGACCACACGGTGCCTGCTGGATTTATGAGACTTAATTAGTTTCCCACCATATTTCCGGAAAAGCGTGGTAAGGAGATCTCCTTGCTGAGACATGGCACGGTGCCATATGGCATCTTACGTGTGGAATGCTGGACGCTGGGGATGGGATCGGGAGAGGTCAGGGGGCAATGGTCACTCTCAGTCCCTCCTGCTGGTGTGTGATGAACGAGTGTGTGTTTCCTCAGCGGGACAGCAGTGTCCGCGAAGCTCCGCGTCCTGCACTTTTTAACCGCGCTGCGGACTGCCATCGCGAGCTGGAGATTGCAGTTCCCGGCACCGATGGTGCCCTTCCTTCCATCGTCGCCTTTCCTCCTCTGCCGTTTCCTACACGTTCGCAGATCATTTTGTTCCCTTGGCAAAAAACTAACCTGCATGGCAAACTGCGAAAGAGCTCAGCGCTTCGACGCTTTTCCCACACCGTCTAAAGGGCTTGAGTCGGGTCACCCGAAGGGCGTAACTTGGACGTGACTTTCAATGAAGGACTGAAAGGATCTCGAGGCGAGAGGGGGATGGGGACCAGAGGCTGATGAGTTACCCCCGAACCCCCCACTCCCAGTCCCAGTGGCCTCCTCTCTGTCATATTTATTTGTTTCACTTTGGTGAACGTTGAAAATATCACTAATAATAGGTTATGATGCTAATAACATGTATGACTACAATAATTGTTTTATTAATTTTAACAATGAACTGATGATGGTAATGTGAGTATGTTCATGAACCTCATTTAATTGCAAATAAAAACATGTAGACAGACTTGTGCCCCTTGGATGTCAGTGGACTATAATAACTCAGAAATGTGTACATGTATCTGATGCTTTTCTCCAAAGCAACTTACAATGTTAATTTAACTACAGTTATTTATACAACTGGGTAGTTTTATTGGCACAATTTAGGGTAAGTACCTTGTTCAAGGGTACTATAGGCAGAGGTGGGATTCAAACCTGTAACCGGTGGGTACAAATGTAGAAGCTGTAACCACTATGCTACCGGCTGTCCTGTTTAGTGATCATTTTGGTTTGATCACCAGCTTCCACTACAGTACAAGAAGTAAAAATACTCTATTACTCCATGTACACGTTACCCTGCTCTGGTTTACGGTGCGTGTGTTGGGGGGTCACGTGTGGCTGGTGGACGAGTGCCAACGTTCTGTTCCGGCTGCTGCTGTCCGTCTCCTGGGGCTCTTCACAAACCGTCGTGCCGCCTTGTTGACCTCTATGTCATCGACCGCTCGGCAGCGGTTTGTCCCGGACGTGGCGTCTGCTCATGTCGCCGCTCATCTGCAACTTGTTTCTGGTCCCAGAGGCGGGGCGTCGCTGCCACCATCTCACCGGCCTTTTGCACTTCGTTTTCACATTTGCTTAATGTCACAACCGAAGAACCAAAAATAAATGTGTGAAATAATTAATGGAGAAAAAAAAAGACAAACCTTGCATGTTACCCTTTTGCTGCCATAACTTTTGAGGTTAAACCCCACCCTGCAGCTGGATTTGCTAAACTGACAGAAGTTATAAAAAACCTTTAGCAATAATGTAAGAAGCAGAGCAGAGTGTTGGGCGCATTTCCAGGGCAGTGGAGGTCATTCGTTCTGCTGGAAACTTCCGGAAAGTCAAACAAGGTCACGTCAAGGTCATCATAGAGGGCAGAAGAGGCCGAACCTGGCAGATGGGGCCAGCAGGTGTTTGGAGCCGCTGCTTCTGGACTCTGAGGTCACAGGTTTGAATCTCCCCCTGCAGTTCCCTTGATACTATATTGACACGGAAAAAGTGACCCACCTCTATAAATGGGTAGATCATTCTAAGTCACCTAACGCCGTAAGCTGGTTTGGAGAAAAATGTCAGATAAACAAATATAGATGGAGAGCAGAAGTAGAAGGATAGAGGAGAACGAGATGCGACCAGTAAACCCTCTGCTTGTAGTGTGAGGGGGAACATGCGGGTCCGAGGGATGGTGGCCAGGAGATGCTCGTGTGTGGCTCTCAGCGGAGATATTCGGCGTTCCTGGACGTCGTCCCACACAGACGCAGTCCTATTGGGGAGCGAGAGGGAGGAAAAGGGACGACGGGGCACCGTCCCCCACCTTTCCAGAGATAAGCCCTGATGGTATAAATCTGACCTGTGCCCCACGGGGTCCACCATGTGAAGGTCAGGATCCTGAAATTCGTATTTGTCTGTTTTGTTATTTGTCATTTATTTTTTGTGCTCCTTGTTTTAACGTGTTTTTTGTATGTGTGTGTGTGTGTGTGTGTGTGTGTGTGTGTGTTGTGCTGTTGTTTGTGTGTGAATTTCCCTCTAGGGGATTAATAAAGTATCACCTGTCCTATACCTTCCTACCCTAGTGTACCCTACCCTTCCCTACCCTACCCTACACTCCCCTATCCTGTCTTACTACTCTATACTACCCTTCCATATCTTTTTCTGTCCTTAACTACCCTACCGTGCATTCTATTATACTACCCTAACCCTATCTTATACTGCCCTTCCCTACCCTATCCTATCTTAAATTACCCTACACTACCCTACCTTTTCTTATATACTAAGCTACTCTACCCTACAGTGCCCTGTCCTATTCTATCCTATCCTATCCTATCCTCATGAAACTTTCACATAATTGCTCTTTGTGTGTGTCTAACACATTCTTTTGTCTTTGTTTACCAGGTCTGTCTGTATGTATATAACTGTGTGTGGAGTCATTGTGTCATTATCTGGCCTTCTGTTACTGATCCATCACGAAAACTCCATCTCCCTTAATTATCATTAAAAACTTGTCATGCTGACAAATATTATGATCGAGCGAATGGACACGGTGATGCTCGTTGCATTTAGTTGGTGTCCAGCTGTCTGCCAACATCATTGTTCTATTAGTGCCCTCAGTGATCGATTACCGCGCTGATAACCAGCCCACCCGTTACACTCCTCTTCGGTGGCCCGGACCCTCTGACTGGACCGCGTGCGCGAAGAGAGAAGCGGGAAGAATGAGGAGTGAAGAAGGAAGGAGAGCCCTTGTGGAGGGAGCGGATCGGCCGCGGCGAGGGAGCGTTCGACGGAGGAGGTCAGCAAAGCTGTCACTTGCCGTCTGAAGATACGTGTGTTTTACCTTATAGGCTGCTGCTAGAACAACTCCTGCGACGGAGTACTTTAAATATCTGCCGAGATATATTCACAACGTATTTAGTATCCAGACACAGCATCTTGCGTTTTGTTGCACTCGTTTACCTCAGTGTTCTTCAGATACGAGGTACAAGGCCCTCCAGTAAAATTACAATTATATATTCGCATTAACAAGAACGGACGGCAAAAAAATCCATCTTTGATCCCTTTCTTTTTGTTTATTCTCTCTGGATGCAGCACTGGGGATGTTTGCGGTTTAAAGACTGCCAAGATCTGTGTTTTCAAACATGACTCTTCTGAAAGCTGTCTAACGATAATATATACACATCCGTTATATATTTATAGAATACTCATAACTTAATCGTTTATATACACAGTATATATACTGTACATATATACAGATATACACACAGTGTATATTTCAATATATTTAGACAGGTAAAGAAAATACAAAGAAATCCCATGCTGAACATTTACACCCTCCACATTTATATATAATATTATATTTAATCGTTTCTATAGGTATAATTAATTAATTAATTAATTTCCCCCTATAAATTTAGAAAGGCTAGAAAAATATAAAGAAATCCCACGCTCAACATTTACACCCTCCTGTGGTCCACATTCGTATGTAATATATTTAGTTGTTTGTGTATATATAGATAAATGTTTATCTGACTTTTCTCCAAAGAAGCTTCGGGATGTTAGTCTACCTACAATTATTTACCCATTTATACAGCTGTGTTATTTTACTGGAGCAATTTAGGGTAAGTACCTTGCTCAAGGGTACTACCACCAGAGGTGGGGATCGAAGCTGTACTCTCTGGGTTCACAGGCAGTAGCACTAACAACTACACTACCAGCTGTCCCTCTAGATTTAGAGTATTTATTTTCCCCAATATATTTAGATAGGTAAGAGAAATACAAAGAAATCCCACGCTGAATATTTACACTCTTCCGTGGTACCCGAGCGCAGACGCTGTGACAGCTGATGGCACTGGGTGCGCTGTAGTTATTTCGGGGAGGACTTGCACTTCACCGGTGCGCCCCCTGCTGATTCGTTTTGGACATTTCACCACGAGTCCTGGTGTCGCCAGCTGTGGTCCTAGGTGCCTGCTATGAAAATTCGATGCTGGAAATTACGGTAGAAAATATTAATCGGTGCCAGAGCTGTGCCCAAATAACCAGGTGAAGTGACATTTTACGGAAGCAGTTCCGCAAATTTTGCACCTGACTGCCGAGGTAAATCACAGCTAGTAAACACTGTGCTCAAGGACCTTGTTTATCCTCCTCTGCTGTTTTCACTTCTGGCTGTTTCTCTGCTCTACTTAAAGGTTGAACTGAAGACTTGTACTCCTTGCAACATTACAGCATTGGTAAAATCTGCGGTAAACATAAGGGCGCTTGGGTTTTTGGCGCCTCTGATCAACAATCAGTGTCCACCCCCGAGACTTCTGTTTTTAAAGCAATAAAGGTACACACACATACACGCATACAACAAGTATATATATATATGTGTGTGTGTGTATGTATGTATGTATGTATGTATGTATAAATACATATAAACCTGTATAGTGACATAGATTCAAGATTATTCAAAGATTATTTGTATTTCAGATATGCATAAAGGTAATGAAAAATGGAAAATAAAAAATTCTAAAAAAAATTTAAATTGTAATCAGTAACGAAAACAAGTATATGAACATTTTATATGTACAAAACAAAATGAATGTTAATCGTTTTTGTTTCGTCCAGTGGGGAACTGTGTCAAATGTAATTATGTGCCTTTTGATTTTGTATTTCTCTTATTTATTTTGCACGTCTCACCGCCTGGGTCCAAAATGTGTCTGTGCTTCAGTTTAACATTTATGTCCAACACTGTAATAAACAAATATAGCTGCAGCTGTGAGTGATGGCCTAGTTATACTTTATATGTGCATAACATGAATTCATACATGTGATGACTGAAAACAGACTGAAGCTATATTTATGTTCAAGATTAAAGCTTGTTATGAGAAAAATAAGATATAGACTGTTTATTGCATAGAAAATTTCTTTTGCATTATATCAGCACTATCCTTTGGGACAATGATGTATTACAGGACAGGGCAATGTACAAGGATGTCAGAGGAAATGAAGAATAAATAAGGATCAGAAACAATAAAATACTAAGGAACGAGACTAAATAAGCAGGTGGTGCTGTGGGTTTGGCCAGAAACTGCTTGTTGGCAAGTATGGGGTTTGAGTCCTGCTTGGGGTGCTCTGCGATGGACTGGGGTCTGGCCCTGGGTGTGTACCCTGTACCCTGTACCCCGTGCCCTGTGCTGCTGGGTTAGGCTCTGGTTTGCTGTGACCCTGCTTGGGACGTGCAGTTTCAGAGTGTGTGTGTGTGTGTGTGTGTGTGTGTAAGCTGCTGGAAAAATAAATAATGCCCATTGGTTCCCCAAATGCCACACAGTGTCAACATAAGACATGAAGACAATGTACTTTACAATGTCCAGTATGTGACACACCCAGATTTTCTACCCGCAATATTGTGCAGCTGTTGCACTTTTTGTTCGGATCTGCACAGCTGTCACCGTGGACTAGACTGCACTTGTTGCTGTATAACAGCAATTCAAGAATTTTTACACCTATCAAGTCCATGTCTTGGGACTCCATTCTGTATTCAACGCCTTGCTACTGATCTCTGACAGCCTCAGGCACCAGAAATGAAAACAATGTGGAAGGCAGCAGAATTGAGGTGGCACGCTGGCACAGCGAGTAGCACTGCTGTCTTACAGCACCTAGGTGGTGTGAGAGAATGTGGGTTTGATCCCCTGCTCAGTCTGTGTGGAGTTTGCATGTTCTCCCAGGGTGCTCTGGTTTCCTCCCACAGTCCAAAGACATAATGTTCAGGTTCCCCTATAGTGTGTGAGTGACAGAGAGAGTGTGTGTGTGTTCCACTGATGTATGGATGAGTGACCCAGTGTAAGTAGTGTATCTAGCAGTGTAAGTCACCGCAGTGAATAAGGTGTGGGCTGATAACACTACGTATAGTTCATTGGGAGTTGCTTTGGAGAAAAGTGTCTGCTAAGGGAATAAATGTAAACTAAGGTGGCCCCATGCTCTTACTCTGAGTGTGTTGTACTGCCAACTACTGGCTGGGTGTGAAAATACAACTTGCTTTTGCGCCACAACAAAAGGAAATTTTGGAAAATTGACTGGGAAAGAAAATACAATCAGAAATAGATGAACTGGAACACATGTCTTTGGGGGAAAAAAATCATATCTGAGCTGTTGCTAATATACCAGGAGTCAGGGTTGTGAACTCAGTAGCTGGTAGTGTAGTGGTTAGAGCTAGGTGCCTTTGGCCCCAAAGGTTGCTAGTTTGAGCCCCACCTCTGACTGTAGTACCCTTGAGCAAGGTATTTACCCTAAATTGTTCCTGTAAAATTACCCATCTGTGTAAATAACAATAAGTTGCTTTGGAGAAAAGCATCAGCTAATAAAATATGAAGTCCAGAGCTTGTTTCCATTATAATGTTTTTAAACATTATTCAAACATCTCATTTCTAATCACCGTTGTTCATTTTCTGTGAAAGCAGAGCAAAATCTGACTGCATATACAGTATTTGCGCATAACGGGCCTGTTGTCCGTCGACAAGCACCGCCTCTCCTTGTGTATTCTGTCGCGTTCCAGGTTCCGCAGCAAATGTTTCCGCCTTATGGTGACAGCTGTGTTTCCCAGGTGTGGACGAGTGAAGATTTACCGTGTTCTCAGTGCACGGTTAGCGAGACGTGTTACTCTGAGTAAACGTACCGTATTTTGCCGGGCCCTTACCTGCACGGCGTCCTCGCGGTAGCCGGGTTCCACGACAGCGGCGGTAGCCGAGCAGAGCGGGAGTCGCGCTAAGGAACGAGAGGTTTTGGACGCCGACAGCCCTGCGAGCAGCTGGAGCCACACCGAGGAGGGACAGAGGGAGGGACAGAAACTAAATTAAGACTCCCAATTAAGACAGAATGAAGGCAGTTCAATTTCAAGACTTTGATTTCTTCCATTTTTAAATTTTTTTCATATCAGCACAAGAGGCCCCCGAACTCGCCTTTCTTCGTTTTCCATCTTCCTTTTCGACAATGTCGAAGTGCGTCACCCAAAAGCCCTAATTTCTAACCAAGTCCTAATGAGCGACATCTGTGCATGTTGGATCTTAAAAATAAAATACCAATTTAATAAATGATGATGTCCATATGAAGATTTTGTGTCTCGAACACTCGCAATAATGGTTTCGCGAAAGATTTATGACTCTAGCACTAATAATGGCCCATAAGTGAAATGCGGAGATCAGATTTGTTGACCGACACTCGTTTTGTCAATCAGTAAAAGGAATGGCACTTTAAAAAAAAAAAATAAAACGGCAGCTAACAGTTGACAAGTCTGCATCGTAGCCTCGGTGTCATAGAGACGGGCTTAGTGTTGAGTACATGAGACGTTTGGACAGCTGACGGGGGTCCTTTGCAGGGTTGTGTCAATGAGGAGTCGGACCTTCAAAGGCCACGGCTAAGTAAAGAATGAACCGAAATGTATAGCGCGGTAAAAATACACACCGTGTTCACTGACACACATTTTAACGCTGTTCGGATGAGTGCGGTTTTATTTAGTGACATTAACGCGCGTCTCCTTACCGGTGAGCTTTTGACACGCTAATTCATTACTGTCTTGTCTTGTCCTCACTCTTGTCACGCACCTCAACAGCATTATGGCTCATCGTTTAATGGAGCGCTTTGACACTTAGGCGTCTGGTGTCGTTCATTCGCCGCCCCGAAAACTGTCTGCCCAGGAACAGGTGCTAGAATGACACACCTCTCACACACCTGCAATGTGTTTTAACCCTTGAATTGTGGTTATTTGGTGTGTGTGTGGTGTAGCACCCTCATTTATAGGTAAATTAATGGTGTGATGAATTGCTAACAATTAAAATTTATTTTTTCACTATGAAAGCATTATTTATTTATCGTTATTTCTCATTTAGTGTCCGTTTGCTGGAAATATCCGTACGGTGTCAGTGTATTCCACACGCGACGTGTTTTTCACCTCTGCACGTTCATTAGTATCACGCTGGAATGAAAGGATGTGGTTCAAAATTTGCCTTTTTAAATGTTTATTTTCATTCCATACACATTCACGGTTTTGATTATGAGAAAATAATTTCCAACTTACCTCGTGAGGTGAGCATTTACACAGTTCCATGAAAATCTTAGACAGTTCTGCGTTGATTGCAGTCCTTTGCAAATCAATAAAGTTTTTACATCAACAGAAAAGGTAACTTGCATTTCGGCACCGATGTACCGTCCTTTACCTGTAAAACACGAGACGTCGCAACTTTAGCCTCTGTTCACATTTTTCCTCGACTCTGTACGGTTTTTTTCAGGAAATCAACACCGTGAAGTGTCAGAGGTGACACTGAAGGGCCTTTAAAAGAAAAGCAGAGGGGATCACATGTCCTCTCACATGTATGCTTTAAACCCATGTGTTTTTAAGTTGTCACCAGCCACGCTGATCACTTACTCTTGGTGTCATGTTGCATATACATTATTTTAAAGGCTGCCTAAGCGTCTGTCACTCACTCTTTATTTATACAGAAGGAGACCTTTGCGCTGGGGTCACCTGCCACATTCGATCCTTCGCAAAAGGCAACGCGTGGACGTGCGGCGCAAGCTGCTCTTCTCAATCAGTGCGCGGCACTCGGCAGGAATTTCACAGGGTTATCTTTGTCCTCAAGGACAACGAGAAGGAAACAATGCGGCGTCAACAAGATGGAGTTCAGGGCGAAGATTTCACCGGCTGACGGGCGACTCTTTGGCTGCCAGGGCCTTATTGTCCCACTGCCATACAGGGAAGGCGCCTCCTGCACCAGTGCGCTCCATAGGAAGGGCTCTGCACACGAGGGGTCTGTTGGATTTCGGGCAGATTTCTCACCATTGTGTTGCGTTCCTTCTTTCTGCTCACGACGTGTGTATGAAAATATCTATTTCTCTACATTTTCACTGTGGCAGAAGCTACGATCTCATTTCTGACTAGCTTTTTTCATTTGTGCTGTACTTCTTGCAGAAATGATTTGGACTATACATCTTGCAGACCATCCAGAAAACAACTGGAAATTGTTTGGAGAACTATGTGCGATGAATTATAGACCACAAACTGGTTAGTGAGCTAAGAGAACAGTTAAGGACACGTGTGCAGTGTCATTTGTGACTGAGGATAATGACTCCTAACGCGCTTGGTAAATACACAGTACTTCGCTCACCTCAGAAGCGGGAAAGGTCCATTGGACATCCCTGATGTGGTCTTGTACCGTAGTCCAAACAACTTAAAACAACAAGGTGTATTTTGGTTCTCGTGGTGCTTCTGTGGCCGACGGCAAGGAGGTGCGGTTCTAGAAAACATGTATATAGTATTATACTGTATACTTAATACAGTACTATATTCGTATAGTATTTATGGTATTGTAGTGTACTACACTTTATAATATCATAGTATAGTAGTATTACAGTGTACTACAATTCACACTATTATAGTATAATGGTGTAGTACACTTTATAGCATTTATTATAGCATTATAATTAACTACAATTCATAGTATTATAGTATAATAATACACTACCCTTTATAGTATTGTAGTATTATAGTTTACTACAATTCATAGTATTATCATATTATAGTGTACTACACTTTATAATGTTATATCATTGTAGTGTACCATAATTTATAGTACTATAGCATCATTGTGTACTACAATTTATAGTATTGTAGTATTACTGTATTGTACCATTATAGTGTGGTACAGTTTATAGTATTATAGCATTATAGTGTAGCACGATTTCTAGCACTATACATTGTGGATGATACTGACAGGACAAGAACAAAGTAATGGAAAGTTTTCAGGATGCAGATGTTGTTTGCAGTTCTGGCCTGCAGCGTGTGGTGGGGGAAAGGGCGACACTCTGAGGATTCCTCGCATACGGCATTTAAGGTTCTCCCGCTGCTCGGTGGGGTCCGGCAGCAGGTGGCCACTGAACAAATGCAAGATGCTCTATTGGATGCTTTCTATTTCTGTTTCAGTGGACAATGGTCAGTCTGACGCCACCTCGGCGTAAGGCACGCCTAATATGGACCACACACGTGGTTTGGCGAGCGCAGGGCGCATCTCCCCGATGTCTGTGGCTGTCTCCTTCTCCCCACCTCCGTGATGGGTCTACTGCAGGGCAGTCGCCCGCTGCCCCCTCCCTGTGGCCTTGCCAGCCAAACTGAGACATGACAATGCTCCCGCTTTTAGAGGGGCCACCATATTTGGGAAGTGGGCTTCCTTTATAATGAGGAGGAAGGGTGCGGATGCCGCCAGCTCTCTGTTCAGTCTGAAGGTAAGGTGCCATGAGGTGGTTCTGCCCACACATTCACAGCCAGCCAGTATGTTCTCCTCACATAGCTGAGCCCCCATCTCCCACATCCAGAAAACTACATGCAGACTCTTTAGCGTCGACCATTTGGACACATTTTTCTCCATGCATGAGTCAAAGAGCAAGATGAGGTTCTTCTGAGGTTCAGAGCCACTTCTGGGAAGTGTTGGGAAGATCTCAGCTTGTTTCTTCTTTGTGTTTCTCCGCAGGTCCAGCTTATTAGTGAACTGTTCTTCACGTGGCTACAGCAAGGTACAGCAAGGTAAGATTACGCAGCTCACTGGGAGCAGGTGATAATGTAGTGGTTAGAGTCTCTGCCTTTAGATCTGAAGGTTATTAGTTTGAATCTCTACTACTGCTGTAGTACCCTGGAGCAAAGTACTTACCCTAAAATTGCTACAGTAAAGGTTACCCAGCTGTATAAATGAGTAAATAATTGTAAGTTGCTCTGGGGAAAAATAAGGAAAACTAAAATAATAATAATAATATCAAATAAATGTGTATATAATTTTAAAACTGTTTTACTGCCATCAGCAGCATAATGAAAAAAAATCTAAAAATCCAAAAGGAAAAGTGTATGTATGTAAAAGGGACATGCAAACAGAACTGTAGTGGCTTAGTACAGGTGGTCCCCGATTTACGATAAGTTTACGTTCCGCAAAACACATCATCAGTTGAAAATATTGTAAGTCAAAAATGTTTTTAATACACCTAATACACACCTCTGCATGACAGACTGGGAGATGTGTATCGCGAGAGAATATTGCACCGCATATCGCTTGCCCTGGAAAAAAATCAAAATTCAAAAGCTGAAGTACAGTTTCTACTGAGTGGGGGGTGCGGTGGCACAGTGGGTTTGACCAGGTCCTGGTCTGCAGTGGGTCTGGGGTTCAAGTCCTGCTTGGGGTGCCTTGTGATAGACTGGTGTCCCCCTGCTTGGGATAAGCGGTTTCAGTGTGTGTGTGTGTGTGTGTGTGTGTGTGTGTGTGTGTGTGTGTGGGTGGGTGGGTTTCTACTGAATGTCTCTCGCCAGCTCACCATCATAAAGTCAAGAAATCATTAATTAAACCATTCTAAGTCGGGGATCACCTGTATACTATAGTACGAGTGATTAATCTTGTAGGATTAAGCAGTCTGACAATATACTGTGGAACAGTGTCTAAAACATCAAATACAATGTGCTAAATTAATAATGTCTGTTGATGTATATTGATAATACATTGATATATATTTGCATGCATATTGACTTAACGGTAATGTGTATCAGAAAGGAGGCTCATTCAGCAGTTTTATTCATTTTCAAGTTTGGGTGCCACTCTCCTAAAAAGAATGAAGGCAAAATTAAAATTTCCTCCTTGGATCCTTTATAGCATAAAGGATGGGAGACAGGGCGATGGAAGAGTTTGGGCCGGCTGCTCCGTACCTGAGGAAGTCGGACAAGGAGCGTTTGGAGGCCCAGACGCGCCCCTTCGATATGAAGAAGGAGTGCTTTGTGCCCGACCCGGACGAGGAGTACGTCAAGGGCTCCGTCATCAGCCGCGAGGGAGACAAAGTCACCTGTCAGACGGAGAAGGGGAAGGTGAGGAGGCGTTTGTGTCCTTCTGTGACAGAGAGACAGCAAGTTAACTGTAAATAGTATCTGGAAATCTTCAATAAATTACATTTGTAAGGAGACACTTATAACTAGGATATGGTGTAAAACATTTTGATACTTATTTTTGAACACACACACACACACACACACACACACACACACACTGTCTGAAACCTCTTGCCCAGAGTGGGGTTGCAGCAAACCGGAGCCTAACCCGGCAACACAGGGCGTAAGGCTGGAGGAGGGGACACATCAAGGATGGGACATCAGTCTGTCACAAGGCACCTCAAGCAGGACTCAAACCCCAGACCCACCAGAGAGTAGGACCTGTCCAAACCCGCTGCACCACCGCACCCCCCATATTTGAATAATTTATGTATAATAATAATTTATGCTTGTCACATGGTTTTGTTTACCCCTGGCTGGTGTGTCAGTGACACTCTTTTCCAGAGCAGCTTATAGTGTTCAGAGACTTACACTGATTTATACATTCATACAGCTGGGTAATTTTTACCCTACCCCTTCAGTAGAAGTAGCTTGATCAAAGGTACTACAGTACGAGATGGGATTTCAACCTGTGATCTCCAAGTCCGGATGCAGCAGCTCTAACCACTACACCACCTGGTGCCCCATTTATCTCCAGTATCACAGTTTCAAGACCCTCACAAAAGAAATGCTACATATGAAATATTTAGTCTTATAATTACTTTATCATACAGTAGTAAATGGCAGATTCTGGACACTGATGTTTGATTTTATTAAGACTAGTGGAGTGTGAACTTCACTCATTTGTGACACAGCTGTTTGACCAGTCTGATCTGTGTCCTGCTCACAGCTTTTTACCCTGTTTAACTGTTTTTAACGGTTTACCTGTTTTATTTATAACTGAATGCTGGGAACAGAAACGGACTTTTCAACAGCAACATAAAAACAGAGATTATGACAGTAAATACTGCAGAGGATGAGAATGTAATATATTATTAATTATATGACATTGTTGGGGGCTGTAAATAACACCTTCTCCTATTTACAGACTATCACAGCGAAGGAAGCGGACATCCACCCCCAGAACCCGCCAAAGTTCGATAAAATCGAGGACATGGCCATGTTCACCTTCTTGCACGAGCCTGCGGTGCTGTTTAACCTCAAAGAGCGTTACGCAGCCTGGATGATCTATGTGAGTGGAAACGGCTCCAGTTCTAAAGTGTTAGAATCACAAATGTGGCCACTGTAGCTGATGCCATTCGTCCCCCCCAACCCCCGCAGACCTACTCTGGGCTCTTCTGCGTCACTGTGAACCCCTACAAGTGGCTGCCTGTGTACAACCAGGAGGTGGTCATTGCCTACAGGGGCAAGAAGAGGAGTGAAGCTCCTCCTCATATCTTCTCCATCTCTGACAACGCCTACCAGTACATGCTCACAGGTGATGAACATGGCAGTCATCACAAGCAAAGTGTCTAAAAGCTCCTTCCATCTACACAATAGCAGTTCGCCTTCATATTTTCATGCGTCTCAAACTCAGCAGATGAATTTTACACACCGAGCAGCATGCGGGTTTTGTAATTTTTAATTCTTATGTTATTCCAAAGGATAAGGATATAAGAAGGATCCAATATTGCTATATTCTTAAATAATGTATTATATACTTCTCATTTTTTAAGTATCCTCTTTGTACCAAAATCTTAAATAAAATACCTCCCATTGAGAAGAGCACAAAAGTATTTCCATATGCGAAAAAACTGTAAATCTGGTGTGCTGTCAATCGTCATGTGATGGATGTTTCATATATCTTCCCTTCCTGGTTGCAGACAGAGAAAATCAGTCTATCCTCATCACGTAAGTAAATCATATGTACGATCAATTTTCTCTTTAAAGTTTATACTAACACGTTTAATGCTAGAGTATCACACAGGAATAAAGTGATAGATGTTTTTTTGTCCCCCAGTGGAGAATCTGGTGCTGGGAAGACTGTGAACACCAAGAGGGTCATCCAGTACTTTGCAAGCATTGCAGCTGGTGGAGGCAAGAAGGAGACCAGCGAGAAGAAGGTGAGACCAACTCTGCTCACTGTTTATGTTCTTATCGTAAAACAGAGGCTACGCTCCAAGCTTTTGAAGACTTTTGAAGGGATGTGAGTGTCCGATGGAATTGTCCTTCTGCACATCTCACATGACCTTCTTGCTTCATTCCCAGGGAACCCTGGAAGATCAAATCATTCAGGCCAACCCTGCTTTGGAGGCCTTTGGTAATGCCAAGACCATCAGAAACGACAACTCCTCAAGATTCGTAAGCATCTTCTCAACTGTATTTGCAAACCAGTTAATTGCAGAAAGCATATTGAAATATTAATTTAAAACTAACACATTTTCTACAACTACCTTTATTAGGGCAAGTTCATCCGAATTCACTTTGCCGCCAGTGGAAAATTGGCTTCTGCTGACATCGAGACATGTAAGGAAAGATATTTCACTTCTCTGTATATTTATTCTTTTGGGTAAATCAGTTCCAGGTTGTAATTTTATGCAACAAATGCTTATTATTTAATATTTTCAAGATCTTCTGGAGAAGTCGCGTGTGACTTTCCAGCTGAAAGCTGAGAGAGACTACCACATCTTCTACCAGATTTTGTCCCAGAGGAAACCAGAGCTGCTGGGTCAGTGTTTCTTACTGTTCGATGCTGACAGTGTCTTTCTCGAACCAGCGACATCGTGGATAATGACCTGCTTTGTTCTCCACTCTATAGAAATGCTGCTCATCACCAACAACCCATACGACTACGCGTTCATCTCCCAAGGAGAGACCACTGTAGCCTCCATCAATGATGCCGAGGAGCTGATGGCCACTGATGTGAGTAAACATTTATGGTTTACACTGAGAAGTTAATGTCAATTACACTGAAACTCAGTTTAATATGTAGTCTTTCCCAGCTGCTCCAATCAATGTTAAAAATTTAATTCAAGAAGAAAATATTTTGTTTCCTGTCTGCAGGAGGCCTTCGATGTGCTGGGCTTCACTCAGGAGGAGAAGAACAGTATCTACAAGCTGACTGGGGCCATCATGCACTACGGCAACATGAGGTTCAAGCAGAAGCAGCGTGAGGAGCAGGCAGAAGCCGATGGCACTGAGGGTGAGTTCAAATGTTTATATTTACTAATTTGGCAAATACTATTCTCCAAAATGGCACAGAAAAATCAACAATTAACAATTTTTTAAATTCTTTACTCCATGTAAAAATATTCCAATAAAGCAGCAGTTCAGAAAAGTCAAAGCAAAAAAATGGGTTTGTTTCCATCTCAGTGTTTGCACAATTTGGGTGTTCTGTGCTACTGGGGGAATCCTCTAGGTGCTCTGGTTTCCTCACATATTCTAAAGACTTGTTTCAGATGAATTAAGGAATCTAAATTGTACATTAGGAATATGGCTGCGCTGAGATGGACTGACCTCCTGTCCAGGGTGTTCCTTACCTCACCCTTTTTGTTTCCAGGATAGGGTCTGGACAATGTGACCCTGCACTGGACCAGGGGCTACTGAAAATGAAAAAATGAGAAAAAAACCTAGTTAAAATAATACAGTTTAATTTTCCATGCATTTTTAAATAGATTAAGCAGCATAATATAAAATGTACGATACTTAAATAATCACCTGATAAACCTTAATTAATCTGATTAAATCTTTTCCTAATTCAGATGCAGACAAGTCTGCCTATCTGATGGGCCTGAACTCTGCTGACCTCATCAAGGGCCTGTGTCATCCAAGAGTCAAAGTAGGAAATGAGTGGGTCACCAAAGGGCAGAATGTCCAACAGGTGAAGGAAAAATCAGCAACTTGAAAAAGAAGAGTGTATATAAACCATTCAAATGCTTTGCAATGATACTTCCAGGGGAATAAATCTGAAACAACTGCCTTGTACTTTCCAGGTGTATTATGCTGTTGGTGCTCTGGCCAAGGCAGTGTATGAGAAGATGTTTCTCTGGATGGTGATGAGGATTAATCAGTCACTGGACACTAAACAGCCCCGCCAGTACTTCATTGGTGTTCTTGACATCGCTGGCTTTGAGATCTTTGACGTGAGTTTTAGATCTCAGCGAGTTCTTGGTATCATCAACATTGTCTATGCTTGTGAATATATGATGAAGAAATTATACTGTTCTTTTCTCTTTCAGTTCAACACCTTTGAGCAGCTCTGCATCAACTTCACCAATGAGAAGCTGCAGCAGTTCTTCAACCACCACATGTTTGTGCTGGAGCAGGAAGAGTACAAGAAGGAGGGCATTGAGTGGGAGTTCATTGACTTTGGCATGGACTTGCAGGCCTGCATTGACCTCATTGAGAAGGTAATATGGGCAAATCATTCTGAAGGCACCATGAGCTGCTTTTAGTAGGAGCGATTTACTGGACAGTTGTGCATTATACTCAAATTTTACATAATTAACGCAGTTTTACCATACTGATTACCTTTTGCAGCAGTATTAAAGAACACCCAGCATGCTCATGCAACCCTTTTCTATGGATTCCTGTTTGCAGCCCATGGGCATCATGTCCATCCTCGAAGAGGAGTGCATGTTCCCCAAGGCCAGTGATGCTACCTTCAAAGCCAAGCTATATGACAACCATCTGGGGAAATCCAGCAACTTCCAGAAACCCAGACTTATCAAGGGGAAACCAGAATCCCATTTTTCCCTCATTCACTATGCTGGTACTGTGGACTACAACATCAACAACTGGCTGGTGAAAAACAAGGACCCGCTGAATGAGACTGTCGTTGCACTGTACCAGAAGTCTACTATGAAGCTGCTGGCCTTTCTTTTTGCCAACTATGCTGGATCTGACTCTGGTAAAATCATAAAATGCTCCAAAATTTACCAAAACTAATTTGCAAAAGATGATGAGATACGGAAGATATTTCTGTGATGTTCTTGTTATTAGAGTACTTCAGTGTGCTTCTATTCAAGAATTTGACCATGATTCATCATGACACTTTGCAGGAATGGAACCGGGCAAAGGCAAAGGAGGCGGTGGAAAGAAGAAAGGCTCATCCTTCCAGACTGTGTCAGCGCTCCACAGGGTGAGGAAACAAGACAGTGACTAGTCCAGAAATAGATTAAATGAAACAAAGAGAAAATACATCCTGAAGAAGATGTGTTTTGTTTAATTTTTTGCCCAACTGCAGGAGAACCTGAACAAACTGATGACCAACCTGAGATCAACTCACCCCCACTTTGTGCGCTGCATCATCCCCAATGAGACCAAGACTCCTGGGGCCATGGAGAACCCTCTGGTCATGCACCAGCTGCGCTGTAATGGTGTGCTGGAGGGCATCAGGATCTGCAGAAAGGGCTTCCCCAACAGGATCCTCTATGGGGACTTCAAACAGAGGTAAAAATGATTAACTCACGTATGTTCATGGCATTACTCTCATGGTTTTCTATCACTTTTCATCGAGTTTGCCTCCACAGATATCGCATCCTGAACCCTGCAGCCATCCCAGAAGGGCAATTTATCGACAGCAGGAAGGGAGCTGAAAAACTGCTGGGCTCGCTGGATATTGACCACAACCAGTACAAATTTGGACATACTAAGGTAGCACACCAAGCAAATGAATAACACGAAAGTCTGAACATTTTCTGCACTACGGTATGAATGAGATACATCAGACTCAGGACACATTGCGTTTCTCAAGGATACTCTTTCCAAATCACATGACCTCTCAACTCCAAACGTGTACTTCACTCATTATCTCCCACACCCCCATCACGGTTAATTATAAGTCTATAATCACAGGCAACAGTGAATATACTGCCAACATTTCCGCTTGTTATAGAGTTGACTGTGTTTTGCATATTGTTTTAACAAAATCAGTCATGTTGTTGGTTTAGAGTGGCCTGGGAAGAATGTGTGTCATATATATATAAATATATGATATATGAAGGGGGTGCGGTGGCGCAGTGGGTTGGACCACAGTCCTGCTCTCCCGTGGGTCTGGGGTTCGAGTCCCGCTTGGGGTGCCTTGCGACGGACTGGCGTCCCGTCCTGGGTGTGTCCCCTCCCCCTCCGGCCTTACGCCCTGTGTTGCCGGGTGGGCTCCGGTTCCCTACGGGACAAGCGGTTCTGAAAATGTGTGTGTGATATATGATAAATATATGTAATGATTTCTTCAATGACCTACTGCCTCTCCATTCTCTTATACCTTTTTACAGGTGTTCTTTAAGGCTGGGTTACTAGGTACGCTGGAGGAGATGAGGGACGATCGTCTGGCTCTCATCATCACTAGAATCCAGGCTAGATCCCGTGGTCTCCTCTCAAGGATTGAGTTCCAGAAGATCGTTGAGCGCAGGTTAACATTTGATTTGAAAATATGATTTAAATTTTCATTAATGTTTCATATGATAATATCTCATCCAAGCTGCTTCTCTGTTGTTTCCCAGAGATGCCTTGCTGGTTATCCAGTGGAATGTCCGTGCCTTCATGGTTGTGAAGAATTGGCCTTGGATGAAATTGTATTTCAAAATCAAACCTCTTCTGAGATCTGCTGAGGCTGAAAAGGAGATGGCCAATATGAAGGAGGAATTTTTGAAACTCAAAGAAGCATATGCCAAATCGGAGGCGCGCAGGAAAGAGCTTGAAGAGAAGATGGTCTGCCTTCTCCAAGAGAAAAATGACCTGCAGTTACAAGTTCAGGCTGTGAGTTCATTAATGAGTTTGTAAATCTAAAAATCTTTGGGTAAAAAAATTGAATTAGCATGTTCTCCCCGTGTTTGGGTGGCACACTGTTTTGGTGTATACATATGTGGCCAATTGTAGGAATTTTACTGTAGTACATCTGTCTGTGTAAGTCGCCTTATCAGCTAAATGCTAGTTAATAATTATTGAATAAATATAAATGAAAACATTTCCATAGGAGCAAGATAATCTATGTGATGCTGAAGAACGTTGTGAAGGGCTTATCAAGAACAAGATTCAACTGGAAGCCAAAATCAAGGAGCTGACAGAGAGGCTGGAGGATGAGGAGGAGATGAATGCAGAACTGACTGCCAAGAAGAGGAAGCTGGAGGATGAGTGCTCTGAGCTGAAGAAGGACATCGATGATCTGGAGCTCACTCTGGCCAAAGTGGAGAAGGAGAAGCACGCTACTGAGAACAAGGTGGGATCCCTTCTGCCTTAGTCTGTCCACCTCACAGGGACTCATTCATTTTACAAGCTGCTGAGACTCTCCTCTATGTCTGCAGGTGAAGAACCTGACTGAGGAAATGGCAGGCCTGGACGAAATTATTGCCAAGCTGACCAAGGAGAAGAAGGCTCTCCAAGAGGCTCACCAGCAAACTCTGGATGATCTCCAGAGTGAAGAGGACAAAGTGAACACTCTTACCAAGGCCAAAGCTAAACTGGAACAGCAAGTTGATGATGTGAGTACAGACTCTTGTCAAATACTTTTACCTACAGTTGGGAATAGGGAAAAAATGTTTGAAAAACTGTTTTATACAGTGGAGTAAGAACCTACATAGGTTATGGGGAACCAGCATAATGTGGAAAGACAAAATCATGTATGATTTGTTCAACATACACTACCTTTAGCTCATTGTACATAAAGGAATAATTATACATATGTACAGTATGTATAATAGCAAACCTTTGTGAAAATAGATTGTAATTAGTCATAAAAATAATTGTATACAAAATATACAAACATTACAAACTTAACATGCATATCATGAGTCAAGTGAGCGACCAGTGATGTGGGCACACTTAGTGCAGCTTGTGTACGGGAAGTTCAGAAGTATTATTGTCATGTGGAAATTTCTTTTTGCATATTTTTCAACAAAACTGAAATTCCTCCCAAGTAAGGCAGAGAAAACATAAATTAACTATGACTCCACAATTATGTCATTCTTCTTCCAGCTGGAGGGGTCCCTGGAACAAGAAAAGAAGGTTCGTATGGACCTGGAAAGAGCCAAGAGGAAGCTAGAGGGAGACCTGAAGTTAACACAGGAGAATGTAATGGACCTGGAGAATGATAAGCAGCAGCTGGAGGAGAGGCTGAAGAAGTAAATAAATACTGTTTGAAATTTTCATTGTTTCAGAAAAAATATGTTTGATATTGCATTGATGAGACTGTCTTGTCATTTTATCTCAGAAAAGACTTTGAGATGAACCAGCTCAACAGCAAAATTGAGGATGAGCAGGCCATGGGTGCTCAACTCCAGAAGAAGCTGAAGGAGCTACAGGTATGTTTGTCTGGGAAGCAAATTACACTGCATTGTTGATATATATAATAGAGTTAATGGAAAACCATAAAACTGTCTGCACCAGGCTCGCATTGAGGAGCTGGAGGAAGAGCTGGAGGCTGAAAGGGCTGCCCGCGCAAAGGTGGAGAAACAGAGAGCAGACTTGTCCAGGGAGCTGGAGGAGATCAGTGAGAGGTTGGAGGAAGCTGGTGGGGCCACCTCAGCCCAGATCGAGATGAACAAGAAGAGGGAGGCCGAGTTCCAGAAGCTGCGCAGAGACCTCGAGGAGGCGACCCTGCAGCACGAGGCCACGGCTGCCACGCTGAGGAAGAAACATGCTGACAGTGTGGCCGATCTGGGCGAGCAGATTGACAACCTGCAGAGAGTAAAGCAAAAGCTGGAGAAGGAGAAGAGTGAGCTCAGGCTTGAGCTGGACGATGTCGTCTCCAACATGGAGCAAATCGTCAAAACCAAGGTGAGAATTTTCTGAATCCAGTACAGGAAACAAATGTAATTGTTTACAACTTGGAAACAAGCTTGATGCTTTGGAGAAAGTGTAATTTCTAAATGGTCATATTTCTACAGACGAACCTCGAAAAAATGTGCAGGACATTAGAAGATCAGATGACTGAATTTCGAACCAAATTTGAGGAAGCCCAGCGCAGCTTGAATGATTTCAGTATGCAAAGAGCAAAGCTGCAGACTGAAAATGGTATGTTTAACAATCATTAGATGTTGCTTTACAGATATCATACTTTGGACAATAATATATTCACTGGAATTTTAAACTCTCTAGGGGAGCTTGCCAGGCAGCTGGAAGAGAAAGACTCTTTGGTTTCTCAACTGACCAGAGGAAAGCAGTCCTACACACAGCAAACTGAGGATCTTAAAAGACAACTTGAAGAGGAAGTTAAGGTAATTAAATCAATTGTTTTTATAGAATATATTTTCAGCGTCAATGGTCATTGCTAACATTATGAGCCATGGTCCTTGTTCTTCCAGGCCAAGAATGCGCTGGCCCATGCGGTGCAGTCTGCTCGTCATGACTCGGACCTGCTTAGAGAGCAGTACGAGGAGGAGCAGGAGGCCAAGGGTGAGCTGCAGCGCAGTCTCTCCAAAGCCAACTCTGAGGTGGCTCAGTGGAGAACCAAGTATGAGACTGATGCCATCCAGAGGACCGAGGAGCTGGAGGATGCAAAGTAAGGGATGAAAAAAGCAGGACTTCTCAGCAATGGTCATTATTGTACATATCGTGTGATTTCTGAAACACACTGTAAGAAGCACACCTCCAATAGATACCACACTTTCTAGTTTCATGTAATCTGTTTTTATATGAAGACAAACAAAAATGTTTTGAATGCACAGCTTTGTTTTCCCCATAAGGGTCAATGGTTTCTCTCAAAATGCATTAGATTAAGTGTACATTAATATCTCCACTACTTTTCTCACAGGAAGAAGTTGGCCCAGCGCCTGCAGGATGCAGAAGAAGCTGTGGAAGCTGTGAATGCCAAGTGCTCCTCTCTGGAGAAGACCAAACACAGGCTGCAGAATGAGATTGAAGATCTCATGGTGGATGTGGAGAGATCCAATGCGGCTGCTGCTGCTCTGGACAAGAAGCAGAGGAACTTTGACAAGGTGGTGAAAACGAGGAGAGCTACTTATCTGTTCTCTTTTTCCTTAGTGAGATTAGAGTTTTAATGGCCAGTGTGATACCACCAGATCTTGGCTGAGTGGAAGCAGAAGTATGAAGAGTCACAGAGTGAGCTGGAGAGTTCCCAGAAGGAGGCCAGGTCTCTGAGCACTGAGCTCTTCAAACTGAAGAACTCTTATGAGGAGTCGCTGGATCATCTGGAGACAATGAAAAGGGAGAACAAGAACCTGCAAGGCAAGTGTAGATTTGCATTATTACTTTATAAGTGTGTCACATATGCATGGTGCTCAACAGTTTTTTTTTATAACCAGAGGAAATTTCGGATCTGACTGAACAACTTGGTGAGGGAGGAAAGAGCATTCATGAGCTTGAGAAAATAAGGAAGCAGCTGGAGCAGGAGAAAAGTGAAATCCAGTCTGCTCTGGAAGAAGCTGAGGTAAGGTGTAATTTTCTGGATTTTGTAGTGGGACTCTGTGTTAAGTACTGCTAACTTTAATATATGACATTTCAATACTTCTTTTGATAGGCTACTCTGGAACACGAAGAGGGCAAAATCTTAAGAGCCCAGCTGGAGTTTAACCAGGTGAAGGCTGACATTGAACGCAAACTTGCCGAAAAGGATGAGGAGATGGAGCAGGCTAAGAGGAACCATCAGAGAGTGGTGGATACCCTGCAGAGTTCTTTGGAGGCAGAGACTCGCAGCAGGAATGAAGCCCTCAGACTGAAGAAGAAAATGGAGGGAGATCTTAATGAGATGGAGATCCAGCTCAGCCAGGCCAACAGACAGGCTTCAGAAGCCCAGAAGCAGCTGAAGGCCCTTCATTCACACCTTAAGGTATAAAAAAACCATGCTTATCTTGTGTCTGTAGTAATCTATATATTTCAAAGTACAAAAATGTTATTTAATTACATATTATATATCTGACATCGGCACAACCAAGAAGAAAAAACATTTTAGGTCAAAATCCTGTTATGAACTGCCATCATTCAGGATGCCCAGATGCAGCTGGACGACTCCCTTCGTGCCAATGACGACCTGAAGGAGAACATTGCCATTGTAGAGAGACGTAACAACCTGCTGCAGGCAGAACTGGATGAGCTGAGGTCAGTGGTGGAGCAGACGGAAAGAGGCCGTAAGCTGGCGGAGCAGGAACTGCTGGATGTCAGCGAGAGGGTGCAACTGCTGCACTCACAAGTACGTTTAGAAATGATCTGTTACTATATGAGATAGAGCTGCTGATACCTTGAGTCTTATCCAACGACAAGATCTCATCTCCTTTGTTCAGAACACCAGTCTACTGAATCAGAAGAAGAAGCTGGAGAGTGATACAGCCCAGCTTCAAACTGAAGTAGAAGAAGCTGTCCAGGAGTGCAGGAATGCTGAAGAGAAAGCCAAGAAGGCCATCACCGATGCTGCCATGATGGCTGAGGAGCTGAAGAAGGAGCAGGACACCAGTGCTCACCTGGAGCGCATGAAGAAGAACATGGAGCAGACTATCAAGGACCTGCAGCACCGTTTGGATGAAGCTGAGCAGATCGCCATGAAAGGGGGCAAGAAGCAGGTCCAGAAACTTGAAGCTCGGGTAAGATTTTTACAGCTGACCTGTTTGAGGAAATAGGAGCATCGGCTTTGATTTTGTTTCTGTGTACAAGATATGCATTTATTCATATTCACAGGTGAGAGAGCTGGAAAATGAGGTAGAAATAGAGCAGAAAAAGAGCAGCGATGCTGTGAAGGGAATCCGTAAATATGAGCGACGCATCAAGGAGCTGACCTACCAGGTACCTCATAATTATCCTTTAACAGTATTTTGTGAAATTACACGAAAAAACTAATTGTTTACCTGCATGTTCTGAGTGTCCATGATTCTGTGTTCCGCCAGACCGAGGAGGACCGCAAGAATCTGGCCCGCCTGCAAGACCTGGTGGACAAGCTGCAGCTGAAGGTCAAGTCCTACAAGAGATCTGCGGAGGAGGCTGTGAGTATTTGCACGGGTCGAAGCTGCTGCAGGAAGCTGTGCCGCCAGACTTCGGCTTCACGCTCTCTTTGTGTCTGTGTTTGGCTCAGGAGGAACAGGCCAATGTGAACCTGGGCAAATTCCGCAAGCTGCAGCACGAGCTGGATGAGGCGCAGGAGAGGGCTGACATCGCCGAGTCTCAGGTCAACAAGCTGCGGGCCAAGAGCCGTGATATTGGTGCAAAGGTGGGTTCTGCGCCGTTGCCTGAGGACTAATTGCAAAGTTCACAATGTTCTTGGAAGCGATTTGAGCATTTACGTTTGAAATCATATGTAATTATACACTGCTATACCACATATTACAGAAGGATACCATATTACACAAAAAGATTGAAGATATTTTAGACCTACAGTTTTTCTGTTTTCAGCTCATACGGTATTAGTAAATTCCTTGTCCTTCCAGAGCATTAACTAACCACCAGTTTCAATTCAAAAGTGGTGTGGTAGCCCTTTGAAGCTGACCCCACAAGAAATGATAAAAAGTAGTTGACCTGAGTGAATTTTTCATCCCACATAGAGTTCCAGATGCAAGATACACTGCTAATATCATGATAGTCAACATTTACCTGAGACTTGTCTCCGAAGCAACTTATGGTGTTAAGGTTACAATTATTTACCCCTTTATACAGCTGGGTAATTTTACTGGAGAAATTTAGAGTAAATATTTTACTCAAGGGGGCTACCATCACAGGTAGAGATTGAACCTGCAACCTTTGGATTTAAAAGCAGTCACACTACCCACTACACTACCACCTGCCCCACACAACTTTTGTGTCTAGTGTTCACTTCGGATATCCATTTCAAATTATTCTTTTGTCTTCGCTCACACGTTTGCATTTATTAATGTATCAAACGGTTTTCTCCAAAGCGACTCGCGAATGAGGCACACATTTACGTAACGTTTAGTTGCCACCTTCACTCGAAAGTGACTTAGAAAAGGAGCTGTTAAAAGCAGGAGTCAAACCCACGCCTCCAGGGGAGACTGCAACCTGAACGCAGCACCCCAGACCACTCAGCCATCCTGCCATTTACTGCTGCTACCGTAGTGGAAAGTCTTCTTTCCATCTTTCAGACAAAAACAACACAAAATGGCTGACAGGAAGTGTGTGTCACATGACCAAATGTCAAAAATGCAGGAACACAAATAAATGCACCAACTGACAAAGTGTCTTGGCACAAATACCTGAAAGCATGTGGTTCAGTTAAAAAAGCTTTGCAGGAAGTGGCAGGGGGTACAAAATACCCCTCAATTAGCCCTCAAGTGTTAAATAAATTAACTGTATTCCAAAAAAAAGTTGTACATTGTAATACCCAAGAGAATAAACCAATAAGTTAAAACTCTGGTTGATTTCCTACTGCTTAAATGCATCATAATGAGAGTAACCCCTCACAGTATAAACAACACATGGAAAATTTGTATTAAATATATTTACATTTGTCTGTGCTCTCTACCATTTCAGAAAGGACACGATGAAGAGTGAACTTCACAAGTGGAGCTTTCTGGAAACATCTTGTCTGCTGTGCTTTAGCCTCCCATCCTCCCCTCCACTAATATTGTAGAATAAAGTTTATTTTGCATTTGAGAAAATAAGTGCTGTCAGTCCTGTTGTGGTCATTTAATTTCACTGCCTCCCTCCGCTCGCACAGAAATGATTGCTTCGGCTTAAATATACTTTCTTCAGTCTTTTACATACATACATTTTATATTCTTCCGTAAATTCAGAACAACTCTTTCCCTTCAGCCTTCCGATTAATTTCTTCATTTCTTCAACTCAGATGACATGACAAAACAATTCCAACTCAGTATGCATCTAATTTGCCTAAAATAACAATGTGTTCAACTTGCTAATTAACATGCGCAAGATACTAAAATAAGAACAAACAGACAGCCCTCCTTGACACTCTTATCACTGTTCCGGCACTTATTTAAAAAGGGCGACATAATTTGATGCACGACACTAAATTAAGTCGTGTCTAAACTTTAGCTAAAAAACAACAGCAAGGAATTAAGGCAGCATTTTTGAGTCGATGTCAGTAACTGTAAATGTTCATGCACTATAACTATAAGATGATGCCGGGATAAACCTTGACACAGCTACTCCTGTAATGTAACGTAAATGTTTATATGCATCTTTAAAAAAAAAAAAATGACTAGGAAGGTGATCAGGAGTCGTGGATATTCAGATAAAGTTTTATGCAGCTACTTGTGTGGCTTAGGTGGTTAAGGTTTCTTTTAATATGGTGAAAAGAAACAAACTAACTGCGTTTAAGAGTCGCAATCTGAAACCACTTGTCCCGAGCGGAGTTGTGGCAAACTGGAGCCTGGCTGGAGGGGGAGGGGACACCCCATTATAATTTTTACAGTATATAATTACAATAAGGGGGGGTGTGGTGGCACAGCGGGTTTGGCCGGGTCCTGCTCTGCGGTGGGTCTGGGGTTCGAGTCCTGCTTGGGGTGCCTTGTGACTGACTGGCGTCCCATCCTAGGTGCCCCCCCCCCCCCCCCCCCAAGCCCTGCGCCCTGTTTTGCCAGGTTAGGCTCCGGTTCACCGCAACCCCACTTGGAACAAGCAGTTGTAGACTTTGACATTGTAATAATAATAATTTTATGGTAGGTACAGTGTATAATAATAATTTTACCAGTGTTCTTCTGGGCTTCACTCTAGGTCACACGTTGAACACCCTGATCTCCAGTCCTCAGTATCCTGAGGACTCCACACTAATAACAGAATATGAAGCCGAAGACAAAACCCTAAGAAAAGAGTCAAAGCTGAGAGTAAAGAAAGGATGATGACTAAATTAGATCCAAACTAAAGACACGACAAACGGCACAACAGCAAAGTTTAAAGCTGCAGGGGAGACATAGAAGTGGTTCAGATACACTTTAGAGATATGCTGAAGAGCTGCATTATTCAGCAGAGCTCTGATGAAAGATCTGGAACTTTAGCACAAACATGACCACGTGTCCTTAAGTGCAAAGATTAGAGTCCTTCAAGCAATAGTGTTTCTTAATGGTGTTGTATAGATATGAAGGTCGGACACTGAAGATGCAGAACGTGAAGAACGTTCTTTGAACTATGGTGCTGCCGAAGACCAAGAACACCATGGACGGGCAGTAAGAGAAACAGATGGATGTTGGATCAAATGAAGCCAGAACTCTCACTCTAGGCGTAACGGATGGGACTGAGCTTGTCAAATTTTGGACACATCATGAGAAGACTGGGTTCTCTTGATAAGTCTGTAATTTTGGGAAAATTGATGGAGAAAAGAGAAAAATGTGATCCACATGTATGGAGGTGGTAGGTTTCCATTCCCCTCTCAGCAAAGGAGAGAACATTCTGAAGGCACTTGATCTATGACATTCACTCAATGATTCTTAACACCAACAATAAGTAGCCCGTTCATCATTTTGCTAGGTAGTAGTGTAGTTTTTAGAGCTACTCCCTTTGGACCTAAAGGCTGTAGGTTTAAATCCCACCTCCAGCTGTAGTACCCTTGAGCAAGGTACTTACGCTGATGTGCTCCAGTAAAATGACCCAGCTGTATAAATGGACAAATAATTATAATTAGCTTCACATTGTAAGTCAAATTTACAGCTTTCTCTAAGATGTTGCCCCTAGGGTGTGAATTCAAAGTTCCACCGGCAAATAAATCCTGTTTTAGAAATAATTTATTCCCATAGCAATCAAAAAAAAGAAAAAAAGAACAAGAAAAAGAAACAGAAAAACTAATTGAAATGTACTTTTATTTTTGCAACAGTCATTATAAAGCTTTGACAACCTATATGTTGCCATGATGTGTCTACTTTACCGGATTTTTATGTTTTGAGTGTTACTACACTGAGGTAGTTTGGTACATTTCCTTTTCTGTTTAAAATGTCTCTCTTTACTATCGTACGTTAATTTTTTTGAGTCAGGCTATTGAGAAGGAGGCTCCACAAAAATAAACTGGATTTAGCTCGAAATTTTCATGAGAAATTGTCACCTGACCAGTTTCCAGCTCAAGGGCAGTGTTGAAATTTGTTGTGAATAATCTGTAATATTTTCAATTTATCATATTGTCAATAAACATTTATACTTGGTTAGAAAAAGCAGTTTCTAGTTATCTGTTAATCACAGTAAATAAAGCAATAAATTAATAGTAAAACAGTAGTAAATAGTAAAACAGTAAATTAATAAAGCATGCACAGCAGGTTCGCACGGAACAGGTACCTCGATTCTCCTCCAGCGATGAGCCAAGGCTAAGTTCTGCCTCTTAGAACTAGTCACCTTCCGGTCTCCAGCTCCTTTGAGTTGCACTGAGAGGGGGAGCGGTGTCACGCTCTAGTTCAGTGCCCTCAGACTTGACGTGGCCGCATGGTGTCTCATGTTACCCTGGTCTTACCAGAGTCTCCTGAGAGATGTACTCGCATTCCATCACCAGCCAGCGTTCGCTCACTGCCCGTTATCTCAGGACCCCTTGTGTGAAGCAAAAAACATACTAAACTACATGGAACAATCACATGCGGCTTGGAAGGTATACACAAATGTGATTTACGTATACACACACACATTTTCTGAACCGCTCGTTCCATACGGGGTTACAGGGAACCGGAGCCTACCCGGTGACACAGGGCGTAAGGCCGGAGGGGGAGGGGACACACCCAGGACGGGATGCCAGTCCGTCGCAAGGCACCCCAAGCGGGACTCGAACCCCAAACCCACCGGAGAGCAGGACCTGGTCCAAGCCACCGCGCCACTGCGCCCCCCATGATTTACATATATTCATTCAAATTATCCCTTTATTCAAAGCAGCTTGTTAAGATACTGAACATGAACTTAAACAGCAGGGTAAGTTTTACTGCTTCAGTTCAGAGTTAGTATCCCGATCAAGGGCATCGCAGCAGGAGGTGGGATTCAGATCCGGGTCGTTCAGGTTCGAAGACGGCAGCTCTAACCGCCGCGCCCCCCTGCTGTCCGACATAATGCAGCATGTTGCTCCAATATCTGTACATTATCAAAAACTGCTTAATAAATAGAGCAACCTGGGAAATATGTAAATTTGTGGTGCTTTAGCCTAGAGAACATGTTGAGAATTTATACTGATTTCCACGGCGCTGGCATATGTGATCACCGTTTAGGAGGTCAAGGTTGCTTGAAGGGACTCCGTATACGAACTGCGAAGCACGGAGGCAAGAAAAGAGCAATCACATGTGCGATTTTCACCTCGAAAGACGCACAAGGACTCTAATAATAGACCCTCGAGGAGAAGAGCGCGAGTTGGGTTTCGGCTGCCATTATACCAGCCGGGTCACACAACTGTGCATCGGGGCCCCTGGAGGAACTGTGATGATTGGGGGCGGAGTCATCGCGAAACAGCTGAGAATGGATGTGTTTAAAATGCACTTGTGGCACCGGGAATGTGCTTCTCAAATGACGCGTCGAACACGTCTCAGCAGCGCACGGGCAAATAAAGGGTCTTCAGGGTCCGCAGCAGCGTTGCTCCATCCAGGTTCCGGCAACTTCAAATCATGCTGAACCGTTACCTTCTTTATGTGATCAATATCAGATCAGCGTTAAAATTGTACTGGCTCATCAAAATTATTCAACTGACTGGAGGCAAGCTCAGCGACAGCACCTGTCGCTGATTAGCACGGCCAGGTATGAAGGCAGTGCCGTCAACGCAACGGGTGCGGAATCTACAACGCCCCCCTACTGGCTTGTAAATTCATCATTCCCCGTTCCTGATTCTCCTGGCTTTTTTGGCCTCGGCTTCTTCGCCCTCTTACCGAGTATTGCTTCGCCCCGAAACAAAGTTCGCACCTCGGAAGACCCTCCTCGCCTGTCCCCGACCTCAGTCTCCGATTGCTCCTGCGCTTCGGCACGGAAATAAAAGCACCCGCACTTGGGTCCAAAGCCTACCTCCTGTCTCCCGTCCTCAACGCTGACAGATAAAAATGTCGGTGTACATTTAAGAAAAATGTCTTGCTTTTATTCTTGGCTTTGTTTAATAACGTTGTGTTTAAAACATTTATATTGTTGTTTATTTTACTGGAAAACTTTAGGGTTTCTGTCTCGTGTCAGCACGAGAGACGGGAGACGGGAGGTAAGGGATTGGACCCGAGTGGGGGTACGTTTATTTCAGTGCGTTCACAGGGTCAGACAAAAGAACGAAGGTCGTGGGCAGGCGTGGGACTTCGGAGGTGCAGACGTCGCTTCCAGGGCGAAGCAAAACTCGGTAATTGGGAGAGCAAGCAAGGGTCAGAAACCAGGAGAGTCAGAAATACGAAACAGTGAATAAGGTACAAGGAGTAGAATGTTGAATTCACGAACCACATAGGGAGGCGTTGTAAGATTCTGCAGCCCTGTGCGGTTACGGTGCTCCCTTTATACCTGGTTGTGCTGATTAGCAGCAGGTGCGGTCCCTTGGCTTGCTGCTGGGGATGTGACATCTTGGACACAGTAATAGCAAAGAGTATAGAATTTCATATTATTTATAAATATACTCTCATCAATTAAAATGTTTGAGTTCAACTTGGCATCTGTATCTAAAAATAGCTTGTCTGACAAACACGTATTGTCTGAAACTGCTTCTCCCGTGCGGGGTCGCGGAGAGCCGGAGCCTAGCCCGGCAACACGGGGCGTGGGGCTGGAGGGGGAGGGGCCACACCCAGGACAGGCCGCCGGTCCTTCGCAAGGCACCCCAAGCGAGACTCGAGCCCCAGACCTACCAGAGAGCAGGCACAGGCCAAACCTGCTGCACCACTGCACCACCGCGCCCCCCCCCCCGAATAATAACTTAATCTCTATTATTGCAGATCATTACAGATACCTTTTCATTGAGTTATTGTTTTAATGATAAAAAATCAATACAGTCAATACAATCACTTCCAAATACAACAAAAAAATATCAAAGCAGGAGAAATCGTGTTACAGCTTTAATGTACCAGGATAAAATAGTGGTGGTTTGAAGTGTCAAAGCAGAGCTTAAGGCCACTGTGAAGCCTACTCACTCAGCAGCCTACAGGCTAGAGTCAACATTCAACTGTCTACAGTCAACATTCAACACACACACTTTCTGAACCGCTTGTCCCATACGGGGTCACGGGGAACCGGAGCCTAACCCGGCAACTCAGGGCATAAGGCCGGAGGGGGAGGGGACACACCCAGGACGGGACGCCAGTCTGTCACAAGGCACCGCAAACAGAACTCAAACCCCAGACCCCCTGGAGAGCAGGACCTGCTCCAACCCACTGCGCCACTGCACCCCCATCAACATTCAACAGTCATCGGTCTATAGTGAACACTCAGTAAACAACAGCCTACAGTCTAGAGTCAACATTTTACAGTCTACAGTCTAGTGTATAGAGTCAACATTCAACAGTCCACATTCTACAGTCTGCAGTTAACATTCAACATTCAACAGCCTACAGTCTATAGTCTGCAGTCAACAATGAACGGTCAATAGTCAACACTCAGTAGTCAAAAGCCTACAGTCCACAGTCGCATGAATAAGATAGCTGACGACAGAGGATCTGTCTCCAAGCCGTAATGACCAGTGTCACAGACTGTGTAACAGACTGTAATCACTGTCAAATGAGATGACTTACTGGAAACTTCAAGAATTCACAATTCTGCACACAATGAAACCTTTCCTTTGGTTATTGACAGTACAGTCACAAGCTCAGGTTTGACTGCTGTTTGAGCAAAAATTGAGCAAGGAGGCTATTAATATAATGACAACTGCACTGTTTCCAGCAATAGCCTATGTAACATAAGTCATACATACTTCTCAAAGAGAAAAAAATAAAAAAAAGAACCTTGAGGTGCTGAAATGCATATCAGGCCCAAAAGCCATAATTTATACGCTTGTGAGCTGTTCATGTGGGTGCAGCTGAACCTATAGAAGAGCGATGAGTGGAGTGGAGTGGAGTGGAGTGGAGCTTGGTGCCCATCACGGGTTGTGCTCCTCAGTCAGATGGAGGCACCCGGGAGGAATTTCACAGGGTTATCTTTATGCTCAAGGACGACGAGAAGGAAACAATGCAGCATCAACAAGATGGAGCTCAGGGTGAGGTTTTCACACACTGCCAAGTGACCTTGGCTTCGTCTTGGCCCACTTGGGGAGACGACCGCCTCCCCTCCGCCGCTGAGCTACAAGTTCATCCGTAAAGGTCTCAGATGGGGACGGCTGCGCGGTGCCGCCATACTATCTGAATGTCACGGACAGGAATAGGACGACGACTGTTCAACAAATAAGGCGGAGGCTCATACGACAGGACGTTTTTTGAGGACCAGAGCTTCCGGGGCTCCTCCAGCAAAGAAGTCACACAGCAGGCGCTGCTGTATGATCTACTGTTTTTCTGGCTAATCTACCTACAGTGAAAATTCCATGAATCACTTTCAGACTGTTTGGCTTGAAAAAATAATAGGGCTAATAATAATAATAATAATAATAATAATAATAATAAATGTATACGTGTTCTTCTCTGTTCAACAAAGGGACACAGTACATATACATAAACAAAGTGAGAAGTAAAAGTTACCCAGGTGTATAAATGGTAAACCAGTGTAAGCAGCTTCTGGAAATCATTTTGGAGAAAAGCATCAGGTACATAAATGCATGCATGCAAATGTAATGTATGATGACATGTGTGGCACAGCAGGTGAAGGGTCAATTCCACCGGTTCAGGCTGAAGGTAGAAAGGATACGTGAAGCAGAATCAGCGATTTCTGATTTTTACCAAAATTATGCCTACATGCATGAGTACATGCCGAAAACACACACACGTATGTGAAAATATATATGATATATAATAATTTCATATAATACACACACACACACATTTTCAGAACCACTAGTCCCAGACGGGGTCGCGGGGAACCGGAGCCTAACCCGGCAACTCAGGGCGTAGGGCCGGAGGGGGAGGGGACACACCCAGGACGGGACGCCAGTCTGTCGCAAGGCACCCCAAACGGGACCCGGTCCAACCCACTGCGCCACCGCACCCCCCCTTCATATAATATATAATATGATAATTTCTATGTTAGAAATAGAATTAACTAGTGTAGACATTCTAACTCTATTATAATATCAATTAAGATATGATTGTTTCTCTATTTTTTGATATTCCCTAGTCTTAGTGAAAGCTGAAGAAGTGCTCCTCAAAAACAGAAAGTAGCACATGTAGCAAGTCCCCAGAACCCGGGTTCAGGAGCTCTGGGCTACTTTTTGACATGCACATTATTCGTGTATGTTGAGCATGTCTGTCCTGGAAGTTAGTGTAATAGATTAGATTGTGTCATTTTTAATGCACTGAAAATTGGCCTGTGTAATATTTGGGTGACTAACCATAATGTCTGAAATATAATACTACATTAATATTTCATAAATCCCCTGTATGTAACATTCATCTCAGTCATTACATTTTGGTGAAATACTAAATAAATGTCAAGCCAGGAGCAGCATACATTATCGGATGTCTCCTTATTTGAGAAATCATGCATAATTTAAAGTATTTTTTGTTATCATTATCCATCCAGCCAATTTCAATAACCCCATAGTCCTGATCCAGAGGCTATTCTAGATGCAGTGGGAGGAGGTACACTCTGGATGGGGCACACACACACACACACACACACACACACACGCGCACACGCACACACCCATTCACACACTAAGGGCAATTTAGCATCACCAGTTCACCTGAACTACATGCTTTTGGACTATGGGAGGAAACCAGAGCACCCAGAGGAAACCCACACAAGTACAGTGAAAATGTGCAAATGTATCTTACTTTTCCAAAGCAATACCCTGACCTCTGAACTGAACTGGTGAGTTATTATTCTGTCAGGGTATTGCTTTGGAGAAGTAAGATACTCATCTATCAATAAGCTGTTGGATGTAAAATGTGTTACACTGCTGATTTATGATAATTTACTAGTAAAATGGTACAATGTAAAAATAAATATTTTTATTTTAGCTTTATATTATTTAACAGGGCAGCGTTTAAAATGATAGAAGGTTGAATAACAATGAATAAATGAAATAACATCAAAGACATGTCGCCTTTGAGGCCGCTTTGGAAAAAATGAGGACGGTAAATAATGGTGAATGAGTAGGAAATCACTCAGCTGTAACTTTTCTACTCACCACTAGATGTCGCTAAAGCTACAGGTCACAAAATGAATTGAGTCACGATCACAATAGATGGAAAGACACTTCACTGATTCCAAACAAAATTACACAAGCACCAAAAATATATTTACAACATATTACCAAAATACGTGAATGTATTATATATAACATATATGCTATATATACAGCATATATGTTATATATAACTGTGCATGCTGTTGCTGATGCTCACTAGTTCATTCACAAGTGGTGTAAGGGAATAATTCAGTTTTAAATTAATTAGGGAACATTATTTTTATAAAGACTAAATTTTGACAGTGTACATATCATCTTTTTTCTGTTCCAGGTGACGCATCCACTCAGGTGCAGATTCCACCCTAAATTCCTGTCTGCTGGTCTTGCCGACATAGTTTTATTTTATTGCTGCATTACAGCTATAACCAGGGGCTCCATCCCCAGTTTGCTGTAACTGCTATTGGAATACAACAGCAGTCCACATTTAGTCAAAATAAAATTCTGGAATGTGGAGTCACACACATTTATTGTAATAAAATTTCAAAACATTACATTTATTCACCCAGCAGATACTTTTCTCCAAAACAACTTCCAATGAACTCTACGTAGTTATCAGCCCACACACCTTATTCACCGCGGTGACTTACACTGCTAGATACACCACTTACAATGGGTCACTCATCCACACATCAGTGGAACACACTCTCTCTCTCCGAGACTCACACACTATGGGGGAACCTGAACAGCATGTCTTTGGAGTGTGGGAGGAAACCAGAGCACCCAGAGGATACCACACAGACATGGGGAGAACATGCAAACTCCACACACACACTGAGTGGAGATCGAACCCACATCCTCTCGCATCACCCACTCACTGTGAGACAGCAGCACTACTTGCAGTGCCACCATACCACCCAGCACACGCAACCATACAACCCATATGTATGGAAGATTTATCGCAACACTGGGAAGGGAACAGATGAAGCCACATCAAAAATATCACGATAACACTGTTCCATATGTGCCGCTCACATGAACAGAGCTCTGCCAGAAAGTTCTGTGCTCGCCTTGTGTCCGTGGTGTTAAAGGGGTGCGTCCATTGTCGCTGCAGCTGAGTCCATCCAACTGGTTGCTGCTCATCCTCTTCTTCTTCTCCCAACGTTTTGAGAGAATGCAACCTTCCCACGATGTGTCCAAAGTACGAGCGCATCGGCATCGCCATTTATGCTTCTAATGAAAGTTCGGCTCTGATTTGATGCAAAATCCATACATTTTCCTGGCTGCCCATGAAGTCCTGACAGCTCTCCTCCAACACCGCAGTCCAAAGGAGTTCACATGTCTCCTGTCCTGTCTTTTCAATGTCCAACTGTCACAACCGGACAGCGCAATGGAAAATACCTCCGACTGAACAAATTTAATCTTAGTTCTAGAGGAAACAGCTCCACATTTGTCGACTTTTTCAGACCTTTCCCTGCTGATCTGCCATATGCTGCTCTTCATTGTGTCTTTTCTATATATATACAAGATATGTATATATTCTATATCTATATATTTATAGCTTTATGTATAATATAGGGGTGCGGTGGCGCAGTAGGTTGGACCGCAGTCCTGCTCTCTGGTGGGTCTGGGGTTCGAGTCCCGCTTGGGGTGTCTTGCGACGGACTGGCGTCCCGTCCTGGGTGTGTCCCCTCCCCCTCCGGCCTTACGCCCTGTGTTGCCGGGTAGGCTCCGGTTCCCCGTGACCCCGTAGGGGACAAACGGTTCTGAAAATGTGTGTGTGTATAATATATCTACATATTCTCTATATCTATTATAATATATACATATCTTTTTCTATATCTTCTGTATGTCATAAAGACACACATTTTCAGAACCGCTTGTCCCATACGGGGTCGCGGAGCCTAACCAGCAACAGAGGGCGTAAGGCCAGAAGGGGAGGGGACACACCCAGGACGGGACGCCAGTCCGTCGCAGGGCACCCCAAGCGGGACTTGAACCCCAGACCCACTGGAGAGCAGGACCCGGTCCAACCCACTGCGCCACTGTGCCACCACACCCTCCTTATGTCATAAATATTATTATATATTTAGTAATTTTGCAATTCTAATATATAAGAACATGCTTTTGGGATTGAGGTCCATTGTCCCACTGCTGTTTGCTTAAAGAAGGATGGGGACACAGATATCGAATTGCAGCTGGGGTTGTATTTCAAGGTCTCTCAGCGGAGACCCAAGAGCAGCGAGAAATGACGCGGAGCTGCTGCTTGTGTCACCTTAATCAAATATGACGTCAAGGTATTCCAGTTGACCCCCCCTCCACCCTGTGTCAAGAAACAGAAGTAGAGTTCTGCTGCTTTTGTTAATGGGGAGAAAGGAGTGGGGATCAGAAGGCAGACAGCTGGGAATGGAGTGCGGACGCCAAGGAGGGCGAGGGAATGTCCATTGGCTCTTTAAAGGGCCCCGAGGACATGGTGGGCGACACACGGTGGACTCTCGAACGATAGGAGCCCTCAGTGTGAAAATTGCTTTATCACCTTGTAAATGGCTTCACTCTCTCCTCCCTCAGCATGACAGCTTTCTTGGCCTATTGCTCAGACGCTCAAAGGTGCCAAGAGCCGAGAACCGAGAGCCTTGGATGGAGAGTCTTCTTCTCCTCCTCAACAGCTACTCGTTTATTCCAGCTTCTTTTGTTGCACGGTGTCAATTTCCCAATAGGTCATCCATCCATCCATCCATCCATCCATCCATTTTCTTAACCATTTGTCCTTTAAGGTCGCGGTGGCAATAGGGAGAGCAGAGCAGCCCAGACATCCCTGTCCCCAACAACTTCCTCCAGCTCAGCCCGGGGGATCCCAGCTGCTCCCAGGCCAACTGGGAGACATAATCACCTCTCCAGCGGCTCCTGGGCCGACCTCAGGGTCTTCTCCCAGTCGGTCGTGCCTGATATTCCTCCAGAGGGAGGTGCCCAGGGGGCATCCTTACCAGAGGCCTGACAACAAAACATTTTTATATTCCTTGCTTTATGCATTTTCATAAACTGTTTATATGAAGAGGTCTGTGGTGATCCAGAATCAATGTTGGGAAGCCCAAGATGCAAAACAATGTACCCAACAGAGGAATCCAACACAAGCACATCCAAAATACAGAAGAGCATGAAAATAATATTTACATTTGCATGTTTTCATTTAGTGGGGTGCGGTGGCGCAGTGGGTTGGACTGCGGTCCTGCTCTCTGGTGGGTGTGGGGTTCGAGTCCCGCTTGGGGTGCCTTGCGACGGAGTGGTGTCCCGTCCTGGGTGTGTCCCCTCCCCCTCCGGCCTTATGCCCTGTGTTGCTGGGTTAGGCTCCGATTCCCTGTGATCCTGTGTGGGACAAGCGGTTCTGAAAGTGTGTGTGTTTAGCAGACACTTTTCTCCAAAGCGATGTACATTTCATAGAAAAAACAATGTGTTTATTACATTAGAGGGAAGAGACACTTAGATGCAGACGTGTGATTCTTAAGTGCAGTTAGTTTGTTTCGTTTCACCATATGAACCAATGTTCATCACACAAGTAGCTGCATAAAACTTGATCAGAATATCAACAATTCCTGATCAGTAATACACACACAGTATCTGAACTGCTTGTCCCATATGGGGTCGCAGGGAACTGGAGCTTAACCCAGCAACACAGGGAATGGGGCTGGAGAGGGAGGGGACACACCCAGGACAGGACACCAGTCTGTCATAAGGCACCCCAAGTGGGATTCGAACCCCAGACCCACTGGAGAGCAGGATCCGGTCCACGCCACCACACCACCCCGCCTCACCCTCCGATCAGTAATGGTAATCTTTATTCATTTATTTAATTTTATTTTATTTTGGGGAGATACATATAAACATTTCCATTACTTTACAGGTGTAGCTGTGTAAGGGTTTATTCAGTTATCATCTTAAAGTTATGGTGCATGAACATTTACACCTTACATGATCTTATGAGATCATGGGCAAAGTGAGTCTGGAAGAGGTGAGTTTTCAGATCCTTTTCATATGTGGACAGAGATTCAGCAGTTCTGAGTGAGAGGGGGAGGTCGTTCCACCACAACGGAGCCAGAACTGAGAACCTCTGTGTTTTAAATAACACCCAAAAGGCACATAAATAACATTTTATGGCAGGCAGGAACCCCAACCTCACCCAAACCTTCTACACCGGGAGCCTTACCTGTGAAGACAAGTACCAGGTGCAGTAGGCAAAACTCAATGAGAGACTTCATTTACAGACGCTAAGGTAGAGAGATTGAGAGTGTTTGGTTGGACTAAGGGTGGCTATGGTGTTCTTGAGGGTCAAAGGACACTATGAAACAAGGCAATATGTAGTGTTATAAGGGGATTATTCACTGAAGGATTACGCACACTGTCTAAAACCACTTGTCCCAAGCAGTGTCTCAGCAAACTGGAGCCTAACCCAGCAACACAGGGCACAAGGCTGGAGGGGGAGGGGACACACCCAGGACAGGATGCCAGTCCATCACAAGGCACCCCAAGCGGGACTCAAACCCCAGACCCACCAGAAAGCAGGATCCAGCCAAACCCACTGCACCACCACACCTCCGGTGAAGGTTTATTGTAACAATAATTAAAGTAAAAGAGCTGCAGATAATACAACATCCGTATGTGCTGAGTAATATTTCAGTGCACTCAAGTGCAGCACTCATGCGTGAAGCAGACCAGCGAAGAGCCTGTTGTAAAGCAGAGCTCTTATCTCAATGTGATACAGCTGGAGCTCCAATATTACCAGCTGTAAAGGAGCTCAAATGAAGCAGTACCATGGTAGCCACTGAGAAAAGCCACTTTGCGCAACAAAGTCTCATATTTGAGTAAATTTGTTTCTCATTTTGTCCACGTAAAAATGGAAATAATTTGCGAAATAATTAAAACGTGTGAAAATATATGAATACACACAGCCGATCAAAATGACATTTAGGAATGTTCAGGGTCTAGGAGGGTCACAGGACAGGACAATGTTATGCCTGATTTTCTGTTGTTCTTTAGTCGTGCCATTCATACATCGTGAGCTTCTGGAATGCTTTGATGCTCTGAACTTGTTGCTATGAACTAGAGCCCTTAAACCGAGGTCCTTTGTACAGTGTGAACACTAAGCTCTAAATCCTACAGAGAGGAAGTTGCAGGGCACACAGATGGATGGACGCACTCAGAGACGAGGGAGGAATGTGTTCCCACGTGCTTGAGTGAGTAGACAGAACTGAAGAAAGAGGAAGTTCCCAGCCCCCTAACCCCCACAAATCTCAGTAGTATCAATCAAACCTTACATTTATTTATTTAACAGACACTTTTCTCCAAAGCGACTTCCAATGAACTCTATGTAGGGTTATCAGCCCACCCACCTCATTCACCACGGTGACTTACACTGCTAGATACACTACTTAGACTGGGTCACCCATCCATACATCAGTGGAACACACACACTCTCTCTGAGACTCACACACTATGGGGGAACCTGAATAGCATGTCTTTGGAGTGTGGGAGGAAACCAGAGCACCCAGAGGAAACCCACACAGACATGGGGAGAACATGCAAACTCCACACACACTGAGTGGAGATCAAACCCACATCCTCCCTCATCACTCACTCGCTGTGAGACAGCAGCGCTACTCGCTGCCCCACCCAGTGCTGAAAAAAGATTTTCCAGTTTCCCCCACTTTTTCAGCTGTTTTAAATTAAATTTGATTAAAAATAGTGGAGGAATAGAGCCTGAGAGAGAAAAAAAATCACACAAAGTATTATTTTATGTCATTTCATTGGTGTGGAAGTTAATGTGCAGTGACAGGTATGAAAAAGTAACTGACCCTTCACAGTCAGTAACTGAGTGCGACACCTTTAGCTGTAATGACTGCAACTAAATGCTTCCTGTAGCTGCTGACAGCAAGGATCCCAGGTCCTTTGTCAGCGAACTGTGGTAACATACTGCGGTAGCATTCTGTTTCACATCACTCTAGCTAACCTCTGTCCTCTGCCACTGAATATTTGACAACATAAGGAATTATAACTGTGCAGGACTGTGTCTGAAATTCAAAGGTGGCAGAGAAAAAAAAAAGAGAATAAAATCCTGCTGATTTTAAAGGTTGGTGTGAAAAAAGGACAGGAAGGACATGGACTCCTGTGGACTGTCCTGCTAGAGGAGATTCGAACAGACAGGAAAACAGCTGGATTTTGATTTTGAGTTTTAGAGCAAAAGTCTCTCTGGAAGCACAAATGATGAGGCTCAGGTTATCACACCTTTTGACACATCATGAGGGGGCTGGATTCTCTCGAAAAGACAGCGATACTTGGGGAAGTTGTAGGAGAAATAAGAAGAGCATCGGAGGCAAACGGATGGAAGGATGTAACCACAAAGACAGTGGACGCAGCCCTTTAACACTAAGGACACAAGTGGAGGTCTCCAGAACTTTCCGGAAACACTTTATTTAAGCGGTTGATGAGAGTCGACATGGATTTGACAGCACTTAACAACAACCGGAGCATCAGCTCATGGTTCGTGAGGCTACATGCCGGCACATTTGTGCACTAATCCATACCTCTGAGTCTGACCTTCAGGACTCCTGCTGTCCTACTGCATTGGGACTGCGCTCGTCCTGGGTGTCTCAGCGGGACGGTCGGAAAGCGCTCGAGAAGAGACACTGGACACTAATTAGACAAAGTCCCCACTTGCGCTGCGAGTCGCCACGCAGCTGATTGGCATCTCATGTTACACAGACCGTCGCTCTTCGACCCGGACTCTAAGAACCCTGATCAGGCCCTGGAACATTCCGCACGCCAGCATTACCTTTGTTCAACGGGAGAGAGATCTCAGCTTTACCACGTTTCTGCCTTGGCAAATTGAAATGGCATAATCTCAATCTTCACTGTTACTTCGAGCCACGATGGACACTAATTATAAAACAAGTAATAAGAGAGTCATAATATCGATCCTGAGAAAAACTCAGAAGCAGAGTTCTTGTTGCAATAATAATAATAATAATAATAATAATAATAATAATAAGAAGAAGAAGAAGAAGAAGAAGAAGAATAATAGTTCACTTACCGTGGTAACAGCTTGTGTGAGTCAGGGTAGTGGAGGTCTAGAGTCTATTCTGGAAGCACAGGTGCAGTGCTTACCCTGGACCTGACACCAGTTTATGTCAGATGACAATAATAATAATAATAATAATAATAATAACTCAATCATTCAGGTTTAAGTCATGGTCGTGCTGGTCTGGAGCTGAACCCAGAAGCACAGAGTAGTCAGCAGGCCCCTTGAAGATGATAATTAGAACTGAGTTATTTTTATACATTAAATCTAAGTCTGTTTTTCAACAGTCTGTATTAAAAAAATATAAAGGCACTGAGCTGCACAAGCTGTCCTCCTCAATCAGAGAGGTGCCCAGCAGGAATTTCACAGGTTTATCTTTGTGCTCAAGGATAAAACTGAGGAAACAATGCAAGAAGGGCAAGATGGAGCCGAGGGGTGAGGTTTCACCGTGCGGCGGGCGATAATGCAGAACGGGCCGCGGAACCTAACCTCCGTGTCGCCTTGCTGCACATGTGAGGCAGCTGCTTGTGTGGATTCCTTCGCCGTGGCAGCCAGTCACCCCTCCCGCGCAGCCCTCCGTCGCTATACATCGTTTGCTTGGCACCTGCCCTTCTACTTGCATCTGCAGTCTTATGTTGGCCTTGCATACTGGCACAGGCTGTCGACTGCAATTAGGATGTTATTATTGTCTGCAAAGTTATACCCTGAAATAAATTTATAAAAGAGTGTATAGCGCGGGGGTGTGGTGGTGCAATGAGTTTGGCCGGGTCCTGCTCTCCGGTGGGTCGGGGGTTCCGGTCCCGCTTGGGGTGCCTTGCGATGGACTGGCGTCCCGTCCTGGGTGTGTCCCCTCCCCCTCCAGCCTTGCTCCCTGTGTTGCTGGGTTAAGCTCTGGCTTATCTCAGGACAAGTGACTTCAGCCAGTGTGCGTGAGTGTGTAGCGTAGAGCAGTTGCTAATAATCAGTGCAGAATGGCCACGGCATATTTTCGAATGTATTCATTATTGCCTTATGTATTAGTTCTCCTCATTTACCAACAATATACCTGTCATCTTGTGTTCTGCACCAATATCTCACATACATTATATTAGATATTAGATCTAATTTTTATTCCGTTATGGTTATGGGGATATCTGGTTGCGTGGTGGTTAGAGCTGCTGTCTTTGGCTCTTAAAGTTGTGGGTTTGATCTCCAGCTGTAGTACCCTGGAGCAAGGTACTTACCCTAAAATTGGCTCAGTAAAAATTATCCCACTTTATAAATGGCTAAGTAGTTGTATCCTTACAACTTTAAGTTGATCTGGGGGAAAGTGTCAGCTAAATAAATAAATAGAACTTTCCCTGCTCTCAAAGCATATAACAATACCCATCAGCTGCAATAATGTTCTGAATAATATTAGTAATGATTTTTTTAGCTGTATGAGGGCTGGCTAAACGAAGCGTCTCCCTTTGTCTTGTCCGATGGCCTTGCGCCGGCGTCGTTGACCGTTACATATGTTCATTTCTCACCTTTGACCTTGAGGCAGCAGAGCGTTTGTTTTCTCTTACAGAGAATGATGACACCGTGTGTCAATGTGTCACTTCTACCGTAAGCGCTGTTCAGATTTGATCTTAGTGGCACAACCTTCATGCAAAAACCTTGTCATCGTTTCCTTTTAGCTCTTCCAGAGAACGAGTGTCCTTTTCTCCTCTCCTTTTCTGATTTTTTTTTTCTCTCTTTGCTTTTCCCCACCTGTTCAATTCTCATGCACTGAAAACAGATGAACAAGGACACACTCCACTACCTTGATGCTTCAGATATGGAGAGCCCACGTCAGTTCCTGACTCCTGATGCCATTTCCAAATCCGGACACTTTGATTCTTTTTAAAGAGAGACAGCGCGCTCTCGAGGGATACACTCCATCGCAGCGCTTCCAGGTAAGATGTAGAGAATGCAACTTCATGAAAAGTAGGGATGTATATAAATGGGTGTCAGAAAACTCAGCCATGTACAGCAGCATTTCCTGAAACACACTTTCTCATTTCTCCTCACAGGGCATCTGCGTTCTCACGGTATCACATATCAGGTAAGAATATCAGCAGTATTTCTTTCATGCTGCTCTCCAGCAAAATGCAATTCTCAGAGTTCTTACAAAGACAGTTAGCCTGGAGGTCTAAAAGCAAGGTCGATAACCTTTGATGCTGAGGTGTGAAACAATCGCCTGTATTCAGTCTATGTACATTTATTTATTATCAGACACTTTTCTCTAGAGCGATTTCCAATGAACTCTTTGTAGTGTTATGAGCCCACACACCTTATTCACCATGGTGATTTACACTGCTAGATACACTACTTACACTGGGTCACTCATCCATACATCAGTGGAACACACACACACTCTCTCTGTCACTCACACACTATGGGGAACCTGAACAGCATGTCTTTGGACTGTGGGAAGAAACCAGAGCACCTGAAGGAAACCCACACAGACACGGGGAGAACATGCAAACTCACACAGACTGACTGGGAATCGAACCCACGTCCTCTCACACTACCAAGATGCTGTGTGACGAGACCTTGGACCTTGAAACGGTACCAAGGCAACTCTTAGTGGGGCCTTTGAGTTTCAGTAACCTAGTAAACACAAGGCTTAATGATCAGGTGGCAATTTACAGAGTAATTTCATAAAAGCAGAAAAAACTTAGATGACACAGTTGATAATTTAACAAACTTATATATTCTGCATCCTACATCATCAGTGTCATCACCGACTAAAAAATTGCTGTGGAATTATGGACAAATGACCCAAATGACTGGAACTGAATAATTTAACTGAAGTACAGGCAGTTTTCACAGACCCAACAAAACGTCACGTTTCTACTGCCACGTATTATAAGCACATTTTTTCCTTTGGTTGACTGAATAAAGGCTGGGGAATGCGATTATGCAAGAGTTTGGGCCGAATGCGCCATACCTGAGGAAGTCGGAGAAGGAACGTCTAGAGGCCCAGACACGACCCTTCGACATTAAGAAGGAGTGCTTTGTGCCCGACCCGGAGGTGTAGTATGTCAAGGGCTCCATCATCAGCCGCAATGGAGACAAAGTGACCGTTGAGACTAAGTTTGGCAAGGTAAAAACTGAACTAACTGGGCACCATCATTCAACGTAGCTCATTCTTTCATGGAATAATTGGTGTATTTTTCTCCATTGTCTCACGCTGAACCGACTGTCACAGTGAAGGAAGCTGACATCCACCCCCAGAACCCGGCAAACTTCGATAAAATCGAGGACATGGCCATGTTCACCTTCCTGCATGAGCCTGCAGTGCTGTTTAACCTCAAAGAGCGTTACGCAGCCTGGATGATCTATGTGAGTGTGGCACATGCTGATCCCGAAGGCTGAGAACACACAGTCCACATGGACTGTGTGTTCTCAGCCTTTGGGATCACCGTTAGTCACCACTAAGTGACTGCTCAGAAATGACTGCACCACGGACTAGACGATGCACAATGAACCCCAAGTCTTTGACTGTTCTCCTTGCAGACCTAGTCTGGGCTCTTCTGCGTCACTGTGAACTCCTACAAGTGGCTGCCCTTGTATGATCAGGCTGTCGTCAAAGCCTACAGGGGGAAGAAGAGGAGCGAAGCTCCTCCTCACATCTTCTCCATTTCTGACAATGCCTACCAGAACATTCTTTCAGGTGAACACAAATCTTAGCAATGTTTATAAGGTCTCAGCTCGAGTCAAAAGCAAAGTCAAAAGCAAAATATCGACCCATATACGTAACCATTAATGACTGCTGAATATGTTTCATTTCACACAGAGAGAGAAAATCATTCAATCCTGATCACGTAAGTCCTTCACACCTTTTTGCTGTCAGATTTACCTTCTTTCACTGCTGCATGTGATATAAGGTTTGAATTATGCATTATATGTGTCTCTAGCGGAGAATCTGGGGCTGGGAAGACTGTGAACACCAAGAGAGTCATCCAGTACATTGCACACATTGCAGCTGTGTCAGGGAAGAAGGACACAGCGCAGGAGAAGAAGGTAACGTGACGAACCTGAAACGCATAAAAAGACTCATAGCACTTCCATGTATACACATTTGTTGCAAATGGAATCGTGCTTCCACACATCTCACGTGGTCTTCTCGTTGGATTCCCAGGGAACCCTGGAAGACCAAATCATCCAGGCCAACCCGGCTTTGGAGGCCTTTGGTAAAGCCAAGACCATCAGAAACAACAACTCCTCACAATTTTTAAGTGCCAGTGGAGTCTGTGGTTGACTTGTTTGAGGATATAGAAGGCTCCTTTGTATCTTACTCTACTTTATTTTCCTTCCCAGGGCAAATTCATTAGAATCCACTTTGGGGTCAGTGGAAAGTTGGCTTCTGCTGATATTGAGACCTGTGAGAACATCTCTGTTTTGTGTTTGTTTAAAAACACCAATAATAGCAAATGCATCTCCCTTCAGATATTTTCAAAATTCCCCATATTTTTCTGTTTTCCAGACCTTCTGGAGAAGTCTCGTGTGACTTATCAGCTAAAAGCTGAGAGAGACTATTACATCTTCTACCAGATTCTCTCTCAGAGGAAACCTGAGCTACTAGGTGAGAAGTACAGTCCGGTCCATACTGAATGGTGGTCAGAGAGGAGAAATGAGAGAAATTTAAACAAATGTGGAAAATGTGTTTTAAGCTCAGCTGATATATTAGTCTTGGTGTTTGCCTTCCCAGCTTGAAGGGTCTCTGGAGCAAGAGAATAAGGTGAGAATGGACCTTGAAAGAGTCAAGTGGAAGCTTGAAGGAGACCTGAAGCTGAATCAGGAGACTGTCATGGACCTGGAGAATGACAAGCAGCAGCTGGAGGAGAAGCTCAAAAAGTATGATGAAAACGCACTGCACCAGAGTTGTGGAGTAAAATACAACATGTGAAATGTCCTCAGTGAAAGCAAAATGCTCACAGTTAGAGAATGCAAAGTGTTTTTGAAAATTTGTTGAAGATAGCGCTACGGACTTATCATCATCACTGACATCTTCGTAACAATAAGGAATTAAAATAAAAAAGTTGAACACAATCTTACACTTTTTATTTCTAGTCACTCTTCTAGGTGATAGTTACATTTCTGTAAAAGAGGATGAGAATAATGATGAAGTTTTAGCATCTCCATCACCATCATGAAATTCAGAAATAAAAATGTTGAAATATGAAATTATCTAATCACTAAACAAGTCACTTACTTTTTGAAGAAGGTATAGTAGAATGTCATGCACATGTTATATTCAACTACAGGAGTCATTTTCTTTTTTGGAAATTAACAAAAAACCTTGAGAAGTCCTCTATAATTAATTTCCATGATAAATTTACATTATTGAGTGTGTCTATTATAAATGCATCTCCTGCTCCTCAGGAAAGACTTTGAGATTACCCAGTTGAACAGAAAGATTGAAGATGAGCAGGCTTTGGGTGCTCAACTCCAGAAGAAACTGAAGGAGTTGCAGATACACTTTGTTTGAAAAAGTAGCACTAATTAGCAATTATGTATTAACATGCAATGGAAAACTGTAATTTCCTTCTCTGTCTCAGGCCTGTATTGAGGAGCTGGAAGAAGAGCTGGAGGCTGAAAGGGCTGCCCACACCAAGGTGGAGAAACAGAGAGCAGACTTGTGCAGGGAGCTGGAGGAGATCAGCGAGAGGTTGGAGGAAGCTGGTGGGGCCACCTCAGCCCAGATCGAGATGAACAAGAAGAGGGAGGCCGAGTTCCAGAAGCTGCGCAGAGACCTCGAGGAGGCGACCCTGCAGCACGAGGCCACGGCTGCCACGCTGAGGAAGAAACATGCTGACAGTGTGGCCGATCTGGGCGAGCAGATTGACAACCTGCAGAGAGTGAAGCAAAAGCTGGAGAAGGAGAAGAGTGAGCTCAGGCTTGAGCTGGACGATGTCGTCTCCAACATGGAGCAGATCGTCAAAACCAAGGTGAGAAACGCTTCTGAGAATCACTTGCCACAATAAGCATCACTGCACTGAGACCTTTGAGAACATTTCACTGCAATTTTAGATTTTGTTAAGCCCACACTGTTTCCCCTGCATGAATTTGTCATATGTGTAACATTTTCCTATCAGACAAATCTGGAGAAGATGTGCAGGGCTCTGGAAGATCAGATGAGCGAATACAGAAGAAGCAAGACTGAAGAAAGCCAGCGCACCATCAATGACTTCACAGAAATCGAAGCTTCAGATTGAAAATGCTATAACCACCTGGTCAAACTTATTCTGGTTAAGGGGCAGGTGTAGGAAGTTGGTAAATGGGTTTATAACTGTAAATAGTGTCAAAAGTAGAAAGATTGTGTAAGATGAGGCTAAAATAAAAAGAATTAAATCCCCAAAGGTTTGGGTGTTTTTAAGAATCTTAGATGTTTTTCGTTATTCTCTTATTTAGAGGATTTTTGATGCTGATTTCAGTGCTGTTATGAATTTTCATAACACTCTAGGAGAACTTGCCAGGCAGCTGGAAGAGAAAGACTCTTTGGTTTCTCAACTGACCAGAGGAAAGCAGTCCTACACACAGCAAACTGAGGATCTTAAAAGACAACTTGAAGAGGAAGTTAAGGTAATTAAATCAATTGTTTTTATACAGGGGGGCGCGGTGGCGCAGTGGGTTGGACCGCAGTCCTACTGTCCGGTGGGTCTGGGGTTCGAGTCCCGCTTGGGGTGCCTTGCGGCGGACTGGCGTCCCGTCCTGGGTGTGTCCCCTCCCCCTCTGGCCTTACGCCCTGTGTTGCCGGGTAGGCTCCGGTCCCCCGTGACCCCCTATGGGACAAGCGGTTCTGGAAATGTGTGTGTGTGTGTGTGTGTGTTTTTATACAATATATTTTCAGCGTCAATGGTCATTGCTAACATTATGAGCCATGGTCCTTGTTCTTCCAGGCCAAGAATGCGCTGGCCCATGCGGTGCAGTCTGCTCGTCACGACTCGGACCTGCTTAGAGAGCAGTACGAGGAGGAGCAGGAGGCCAAGGGTGAGCTGCAGCGCAGTCTCTCCAAAGCCAACTCTGAGGTGGCTCAGTGGAGAACCAAGTATGAGACTGATGCCATCCAGAGGACCGAGGAGCTGGAGGATGCAAAGTAAGGGATGAAAAAAGCAGGACTTCTCAGCAATGGTCATTATTGTACATATCGTGTGATTTCTGAAACACACTGTAAGAAGCACACCTCCAATAGATACCACACTTTCTAGTTTCATGTAATCTGTTTTTATATGAAGACAAACAAAAATGTTTTGAATGCACAGCTTTGTTTTCCCCATAAGGGTCAATGGTTTCTCTCAAAATGCATTAGATTAAGTGTACATTAATATCTCCACTACTTTTCTCACAGGAAGAAGTTGGCCCAGCGCCTGCAGGATGCAGAAGAAGCTGTGGAAGCTGTGAATGCCAAGTGCTCCTCTCTGGAGAAGACCAAACACAGGCTGCAGAATGAGATTGAAGATCTCATGGTGGATGTGGAGAGATCCAATGCGGCTGCTGCTGCTCTGGACAAGAAGCAGAGGAACTTTGACAAGGTGGTGAAAACGAGGAGAGCTACTTATCTGTTCTCTTTTTCCTTAGTGAGATTAGAGTTTTAATGGCCAGTGTGATACCACCAGATCTTGGCTGAGTGGAAGCAGAAGTATGAAGAGTCACAGAGTGAGCTGGAGAGTTCCCAGAAGGAGGCCAGGTCTCTGAGCACTGAGCTCTTCAAACTGAAGAACTCTTATGAGGAGTCACTGGATCATCTGGAAACAATGAAAAGGGAAAACAAGAACCTACAAGGTATGAGGTCAACTGTTTACAAACTTTCTCCTACGTCCAACATTTCCTAACAGGATATTAAAATCCTACTGAATATGCCAACAAATTATTTAGAATTATTGTATATTTTACGGGGGGCGCGGTGGCGCAGTGGGTTGGACCACGGTCCTGCTCTCTGGTGGGTCTGGCGTTCGAGTCCCGCTTGGGGTGCCTTGCGATAGACTGGTGTCCCGTCCTGGGTGTGTCCCCTCCCCCTCCGGCCTTACGCCCTGAGTTGTCGGGTTAGGCTCCGGTTCCCCGCGACCCCGTATGGGACAAGCGGTTCTGAAAATGTGTGTGTATATTTTACATAGCAAATAAGTAATATTTTCTCTAGATGAATCCTAATGACGTGAACCACATGACTACCCTATCTGTTTACATTAATGCAAGTCACATTATTTCATAGTTTTCATATTTCATAATTTTTCATCTTGGTGAGGTGTGATTTAGGGAGACTTCTATTCAGCAATTTTTTCATTGCATACAATGGTTTCAAAAAAGGCAAAAACAAGGAATTAAAAAGGTTCTGCAAAACTTAGAGTTTAGATTTTACATTTCCCTTCTCTAAATTAGATTAGTAATGTCTTTTCTTGTCCACCCAGAGGAAATTTCTGACCTTACTGAACAGCTTGGTGAGGGATCAAAGAGCATTCATGAGCTTGAGAAAATAAGGAAGCAGCTGGAGCAGGAGAAAAGTGAAATCCAGTCTGCTCTGGAAGAAGCTGAGGTAAGGTGTAATTTTCTGGATTTTGTAGTGGGACTCTGTGTTAAGTACTGCTAACTTTAATATATGACATTTCAATACTTCTTTTGATAGGCTACTCTGGAACACGAAGAGGGCAAAATCTTAAGAGCCCAGCTGGAGTTTAACCAGGTGAAGGCTGACATTGAACGCAAACTTGCCGAAAAGGATGAGGAGATGGAGCAGGCTAAGAGGAACCATCAGAGAGTGGTGGATACCCTGCAGAGTTCTTTGGAGGCAGAGACTCGCAGCAGGAATGAAGCCCTCAGACTGAAGAAGAAAATGGAGGGAGATCTTAATGAGATGGAGATCCAGCTCAGCCAGGCCAACAGACAGGTTTCAGAAGCCCAGAAGCAGCTGAAGGCCCTCCATGCGCATGTCAAGGTGTGAAACACTTAAGTTTTTTGTGTATGTCAACGTGTAAAATATACAGTGTAAATTATACAGTGTCGATTATACAAAGACACAATTACCATTAGTTTAAATGAGGCCCAAAACTGACACCCATTTATACTAAAATATCATTAGATCCCATCAAAATGGACACAGTGTTTCCAATACACATTAATTATTATAACATAACAAGGTGGATTCCCTTCATGAATTACTTTGTAATACTGTTTTATTTTTCTAACTGCACTCCATCCATCCATTGTCAAAAACTGCTTGTACCGAGTAGGGTTGCGGCGAGCCGGAGCCTTACCCGGCAACACAGGGCGCAAGGCAGGAGGGGAAAGGGTCACACCCAGGACAGGCCGCCAGTCCATTGGAAGGCACTCCAAGCAAGGCTCGAGCCCCAGACCCACCACACAGTGGGCACCAGCTGAACCCACCGTACCGCTGCGCCACCACACCCCCTCCTAACTGCACTCATTCATCTCTTTTTTTAGTTGTTATCTCCATGAAACAAATACATATGATAATCAACACTTATGTATTATGAGGCTCCGGCTTGGTGCAACCCCGTTTGGGATGAGTGGTTGTTGACAATAGATGGGTGCATGGATGTATCAATTTTACATTTAATGCAAAATATACCAAACAGAACAGGAGAGAAAAAAGAAATCAATGAAAACAATGTGAATGAAGTGACACTCAGTGGACAAGTGGACATGGTTTGGACAGTCAAAATGGGGACATGATCACTGACATTATAACAGGTGAAACTAGTAAACAAGGGCTGATGGAGGGTGAGAACTTAACGCAGCACGAGACAAACTATAACTGAGAAGAAGTGCTCATGGTGATTCGGGTCTCTGCTCAGTTGTGGGAAGGAAATCTAGAAATTTAGTCTTGGTCCTCAAAAATGTGACAAAGTCCTTCAGAAGCTGATGAAGGGACATTAAATGAAACACCTTGCAAAGTCAAATCTTCGTAACCTGAATGAGCCGTATGTTGGGGGATAACTAGAAGCTCGGGTAAGATTTTTACAGCTGACCTGTTTGAGGAAATAGGAGCATCGGCTTTGATTTTGTTTCTGTGTACAAGATATGCATTTATTCATATTCGCAGGTGAGAGAGCTGGAAAATGAGGTAGAAATAGAGCAGAAAAAGAGCAGCGATGCTGTGAAGGGAATCCGTAAATATGAGCGACGCATCAAGGAGCTGACCTACCAGGTACCTCATAATTATCCTTTAACAGTATTTTGTGAAATTACACGAAAAAACTAATTGTTTACCTGCATGTTCTGAGTGTCCATGATTCTGTGTTCCGTCAGACCGAGGAGGACCGCAAGAATCTGGCCCGCCTGCAAGACCTGGTGGACAAGCTGCAGCTGAAGGTCAAGTCCTACAAGAGATCTGCGGAGGAGGCTGTGAGTATTTGCACGGGTCGAAGCTGCTGCAGGAAGCTGTGCCGCCAGACTTCGGCTTCACGCTCTCTTTGTGTCTGTGTTTGGCTCAGGAGGAACAGGCCAATGTGAACCTGGGCAAATTCCGCAAGCTGCAGCACGAGCTGGATGAGGCGCAGGAGAGGGCTGACATCGCCGAGTCTCAGGTCAACAAGCTGCGGGCCAAGAGCGGCGACAATGGCTCCAAGGTGAGAGACAGGATTCTAAATTTGGAGGAGTCACAGGGCATTCTTTCTATTCTCAAGGATGATACTGCGTGAAATAGGCTGCATAAATATATACCACAACGAGGACATTATTCACATTCATTCGTTTTATGTATAATATGATTTTTTTTTTCTCTCAAGGATCTTATTTCCATGCATATAGAAATATTTTAGGGTCATTATATTAAGGGTCATACATTAGTTTGGAATACAATTAAGTATCATGCATTTTCTTAGTGCTTTTGTCTTATGTTTTGTATTTGTTTGACTTCGGTTCACGGCATTAAGACAAATTTCAGTGTAAACTCTATCAGCAATGAAGAGTTCTGCTGTAACTTGCATCTCCAACTGTCATGTTCTCACATTTTTTTCCTCCTTCTCTCTCTCTATGGTTCCATATGATAAATCAAAGAAAGGACACGATGAAGAGTGAAGCTTTCAGATCATCATGTGTGAATATGTCCTCATGTGTGCTGTAGTCTCCCTTCCCTCCATAATGTAATTCAGTAGAATTAAAAGAATGTGCAATTAAAGACTCTTGCATTGTGTTCTCTTTGCTGTCACAATACATTTTGCTATCAAAACGTTTTGGAATACATAAAATTTGAAAATGTGTCTGTTTTTGTGATATACTTCCAAAAATATCAGGACCCACATAGAAAAATAACCAAAGATATTACAATTTATTTACAATATCAAATATGAAAAAGAGTTCTGCTCACTGTTTACAGCAACTGATGTAACCTAACAAAACAAAATCGGTGTTACTAGAAGTGTCTGAAATGATATTGAAGTCAGAACTTTTCCAATTACCTAACTAAAACGCCATCCAAAAATTGTAAAAACGGCTACTTGTCATTCTTCAAATGACAGGTGTCTACAATATCCTGCAAAACAAGGCCTGATCAAAGAGAATGCAATTATTCTTCCAAAGCCTGCAGAACTTCCCCGAAAGCCACTGCAGAGATTATGAATCGTGTCATTAACAGTACAAGTAACACCTTCTGCTGGTAAATCCTCTGTCTGCGGCTATTAAACTGATCAGTAGAGCAGTAACTGGCTTTCTTCTCCTCTGCAAAAAAAACCTTTACAGTAAAAAAAGATAGAGTAAAAATTGCCCAGCTATGTAAACGGGTAAATCACTGTAAGGACCTTGGTATTGTAAGTTGATTTTGAGAAAAGTATCACCCCTAAATGGTACATATATTATCTCTGCCTTCTGAAGGATCATTAAGATGTAAAAACTACTTTACAAAACCTACATCTAGGCTGTGACCAGTAAATAAGGAACAGGCACTGTATATCGGCAGCATGTGGTGTTTAGAGCTGCTGCCTTTGTTGGTTCAAATCCTATCTCTTTCAGTAGAATCCCTGAGCAAGGTACTTGTCCTGATTTAATACAGTAAAAATTTCCCAGCTGTATAAAATAATAAATAGCTGCAGGAGGCTTAATACTGTAAGTCACTTGGGAGAATGTCAGATGAATTAATGTAAATTTAGTGTTTAATGATGTGGTCGAAAACATGTGTGCACATTGCTGCACTGGTGTTTCCATTTGCTTTTTGGGTTTGGATCTCAAGGAAGTGCTGCGTCTGACCCACGGCTCTTAGTGAGATGGCTCATAAAATCCTGGCGATAAGGAGCCCAACTCTTAAGAGACCTTCATTCCTGTCTACAGGGACACATCTGAAGATTTCCTCCTGTGGTTGTCATAGACAGGAAAAAATAGAAGTGATTTATAGTTACACTGAGGGGGGTGCGGTGGCGAAGCGGTTTGGACAGGTCCTGTTCTCTCGTGGGTCTGGGGTTTGAGTCCTGCTTAGGGTGCTCCAGCTTGCCGCGACCCTGCTCTGGACGAGCGGTTTCAGCCAGTGTGCGTACATTTACAGTTATTTATTTAGCAGATGCTGTTCAAAGTGACTTCAGATGAACTCTATATAGTGTTATCAGCCCACACACCTTATTAAATAGGTTTAAATAGATTTAAACTTATATAATTATAAATAATAAATACACACACACACACACATTTTCAGAACCGCTTGTCCCATACGGGGTCACGGGGAACCGGAGCCTACCCGGCAACACAGGGCGTAAGGCTGGAGGGGGAGGGGACACACCCAGGACAGGACGCCAGTCCGTCGCAAGGCACCCCAAGGGGGACTTGAACCCCAGACCCACTGGAGAGCAGGACTGTGGTCCAACCCACTGCGCCACCGCACCCCCTAAATAATAAATAGATAAACAGATTTAAATAGATATAATCTGAAGGGCATCATAAAATGGTCCATCAAGATTTTTTGACATCAAAACAAGAGATAAACTCTTATGTTACGTTATGTTGGTCTCAACTGGTTGATCCAATGATTATAATGGTTCCCTTCCTATGTAACACTCCCATTAACTGCGAGCGACCTGTTACCTGGGGGATCCCCAGCCGTTCCCAGGCCAACTGTGAGATATAATCCCTCCAGCGGGTCCTGGGCCGACCTAGGGGCCTCATCCCAGTTGGCCGTGTCTGATATACCTCCAAAGGGAGGCGCCCAGCGGGCATCCTCATCAGATGCCCGAACCACCTCAACTGGGTCCTCTCAATGTGGAGGAGTAGCGGCTCTACTCCGAGTTCCTCCCGGATGTCCGAACTCCTCACCCTGTCACGGAGAGTGAGTCCCAACACCCTGAGGAGAAAACTCATTTCGGCCGCTTGTATCCGCGATCTTATTCTTGGGTCATTACCCAAAGTTCATGAGCGTTGGTAAGGGTAGGGACGTAGATCGACCGGTAAATGGAGAGCTTTGCCTTATGGCTCAGCTCCCCCTTCACCACTACAGTCCGGTACAGCGACCGCATTACTGCTGCTGCTGCTCCCAGTCTGCGGCCGATCTCACGCTCCCTTCTCTCCCTCAAGACCCTAAGATACCTAAACTCCTCCACTTGGGGCAAATTCTCTCCCCTTACCTGGAGAGGGTATGCCATCCTTTTCTGTGAGAGAAACATGGACTTAGACTTGGAGGTGCTGATCTTCAGCCCAACCGCTTCACACTCGGCTGCAAACTGTTCCAGCGCTTGTTGGAGGCAACCATGTGACAGTGCCAAAAGGACAACATCATCTGCAAAAAGCAGAGACATCACCTTGCGACTCCCACATAGAATGTCCTCCTGACCTCGGCTGCGCCTTGATATCCTGTCCATGAAAACCACAAGCAGGAGTGGAGACAAGCTACAACCCACATCAAATGGGTTTGACTTAATGCCGAGTATGCGGACACAGCTCTCGCTCCATGTGTAGAGACCAAACGGCCCGCAGTAGTGGCCCTGGCACCTCATACTCTCTAAGCACCTCCCACAGAATTTCTCGGGGAACACGGTAATAGGCCTTCTTCAAGTCCACAAAACACATGTAGACTGGATTAGTGAACTCCCATGCCCCCTCAATTATCTGCGAGAGGGTAAAAAGCTGGTCCACTGTTCCACAGCCAGGATGGAATTCGCATTGTTCCTCTTCAATCCAAGGTTCAGCTATCGGCCGGAGCCTCCTTACCAGCACCCTGGCATAGACTTTCCCAGTGAGGCTGAGAAGTGTGATACTCCGATAGTTGGCACATGCTCCCCGGTCCCCTTTCTTAAAGATAGGGACCACCACCCCAGTTTGCCAATCCAAAGGCACTCTCCCTAAGGTCCATGCAACATTGCGGAGGCATGTCAGCCATGACAGCCCTACAACATCCAGGGTCTTAAGCATTTCTGGGCGAATCTCATCCACCCCTGGTGCTTTGCCACTGTGGAGCTTTCCAACTACCTCAGTGACTTCCACCAGGGAAATGGACTCTGATAGCCTGAAAGCCTCTGGCCCTGACTCCTGTAAGGGAGGCATATCTCTTGGGTTTTAGAGTTCCTCAAAGTGCTCCTTCCACGTCCCGACAGTGTCCTCATTAGATGTCAGAGTTTCTCCACTCTTGCTGAGCAAAGCTTAAGCAAAGCTCCTCCGACCCCCCCTGAGCCGCAGGATGGTTCTCCAGAACCTCTTTGAGGCCGACTGATACTCGAATACTCTGAACTGCTATTTGGTGCATCAGCACACACAACAGTCAAAGTTTTCCTCTCTGAGACCTTAAGTCGCATTGAGGTGACCCTCTCGTTCGCCGGGATAAACTCCAACTGTATGGCAGCCAGCTGGGGGCTTGTGAGTATCCCCACACCCGCCCGGCGCCTCTCACCTTGTGCAACTCCTGAGTAGGAGAGGGACCACCCCCTATCGAGGAGTTTGGTTCCAGAGCCAACACTGTGAGTGGAGGTGAGCCCAACTATATGCACTGTAGGTAGTATCTCTCAACCTCCTGCACCAGTTCCGGCTCCCTCCTTCACAGTAAGGTTACATTCCACGTGTCAAGAGCCAGTTTCTGTTGCAAGGGGCCGCGATGCCACGCGTCAGCCTGCCCGCTCTTGCTGCCTGAAAAGCATTGCACCAGATCCCCATGTTGGACCTTGCGGCTGGTGGGCCCACATGGCCCTCCCATGTTGCCTTTTCGGGCTGAGCCCGGCTGGGTTACATGGGCTGCCCGGTCACCAGGCACTCACCTAGGAACACTACCCCCAGGCCTGGCTCCAGGGGTAGGTCCCGGTGACCCTATTCCGGGCAGGGTAAACGTTCTCCCATTTACTTTTTCATGGGGGTTTTTGGATTGTGTTAGTCTGGATCTTCACTCCAGGCCTGTGCACCTTGGGAGACACTACCAGGAGCATACTGCTCCCAACGATATAGCTCTGGAGACCCTTAGGTCACGCAAGCCCTTCCGCCACGCCAAGACCCTGATCCAGGAAGGCTTCCCGTAATGCAGACTATTAAATCTGCTATGATTCTCACCATTCCAGCATCGCCGTAGCGACGGCAAAGTGATGCTGCTTTCACTATTGCTGGCAAAATTTACAGATGAGAAATCCTTTTTTATGGCAACTTTATCTTTTATCTTTTTTTTTTGGAAAGTGACTGCGGAGCTTTGCTTTGAAAGCCCTATATATATCACTTTTCCTGGAGCAATTCAAGGTCCGTATTTTGCATCCTCCAGTAACAGTTCCATTGACTGCTATCAAAAACTCATATTGATAACAAAAATAAATGATAAAAATGACACAGAATTTCCAACATAAACTGAACAACAGAGAGTAAAAAAATAATCCTGCCAACATCTACACTGCACCTAGACATGTAGATACTGCTAGTGTGGGTTTGGTAAGTGGAAATGAGTACCAAGTGCGGCCAGTCTGGAAGAATTAAGACTTCAATAGAAAGACTCACATTTTTAGTCTTTCGGGGGGAAAGACTTATTTGTAAGGTTTTAATTTTGGGGTCTTCTGAATTGCTATAGTTATTGAGTGTCTGAGAAGTTCGCTGGAGTTTTGTTGAATAATATTCTTTGTATTCTTAAAATCTTACTTGATGTGTTCTTCTTACTTGGTGCTGAAAAGCCATTTGTTTTTTCTCTTGGTGAAATAATTATTATAAAGTTATAATAAAAAAGTATAATTTTATGATTGCAAAAAAAAATTTAAAAGCTGTAAAATCCACCCACCACTTCCGACCACCTGGTCACATCCTGAACGTGGCATGAACTGGAGAGGCGAACAAGATGAGTGAAAAATTAACAGCTTGGGCTAAAAGAGGATGTGTTCAGGGTATGTGAATCTCTTTATTGATTTCAAGAAGACAGTGGGACAATGAAAGACTTCCAGGTGTTAAGGAACACACAAGACCACTAGCTTGAGAGACATGGGATGTCATGTGGAAAATATGACAGCTCTGTTGCGTAAATGATGAACATTAGTTTGGGAATCCATAATTTTCCAGCATGAGTTTAAAATGAAATCTAGAGCTACAGTTAGATGTATTTACTCTTCTGCATGAGGTAAATGAAATACTCCATTTTAGTGCAAGATCTAAAAACGTTCTTTCACTCATGTCTATGCGTACCTGCTCTGCTATATGCCTGATAATACATAAAATAATCACATCCTCTTCTACTGTTGCTATTGTACCAATACTATTTATGTAATATGTACTACTGTATGTAATATAGATATTTACATTTACTCATTTAGCTGACACTTTTGTCCAAAGCAACTTACAGCATGAAGCTGTTTATAATTATTTAGGCAGGTGTACAGCTCGGTAATTTGGTTGGAGCAAGTGAGGGTAAATACCTTGCTCGAGGGTAAATACCTTGCTCAAGGGTATTACAGCTGGAGGGTGGGAATTGAATCTATGACCTTTGGGTTCAAAGGTAGCAGCGCTAACCACTACACTAGCAGCTGTTCTACCTGATATGATATATGTAATAGTATTTGTTCTATTTGAAGCTTACATTAATAATACGTAAGTGCAGCGATAGATTTTACCAGTTTAGACAATATATTTCTAAAAATACATGTATAAAAACCCTTCCTTCAAATGGGAGAACAACAGTGCGGCAGCAACAATTTTTAACTCCTTGCAGGTCCATTTATGCAGTGTGATTTAAGTTAATTAAAGATGCGTGTTTTGCAAAATTTTCAATAATTGCCATTATGTTATGGCTATTAAACTGCACTGGTGTCGCTCCTGAGAAAAGCTCAGGCATAGCTCTTATTTTATAGATCTATTTTTGAATACTTCTGAAGTTAAAGGAAACTGGTGGTTCCAAAAGAAAACACAAACATTTTAGAGCGAAATGATTTGAAGCTTTTAATATAGCTTTATATTGCTTTTCATCTACCTTCACCCAATATATAGGCTGACATTGCAATAAGTATTCTTCTCCCTGTGCTCCATGAAATTTCAACCTCAACTTCAAAATCCCTTCACAAATGTATTGCTATGTGACATTATTTCTGAATTATGAGGATATAGAGACTACTTTTCACTTTCAGCTCCGACTCCTACACATTAGAAAAAGAGGAAGAAAGCATTCGCTTGCTAATAGTGTCTTCAGATCATTGTTCAGGGACCTGTAACCAAAAGGTTGTCAGTTCAAGTTCTTGAAGACGTTCTGTTGTTCTATCCCTGCACAAGAACTTATAATGAATTGACTAAATCTGTCGTACTCTGCACCCTGTGTCAATTGCACTGTCACTATGAACTATAATAAATTATTCCTAACAACGTCATCTGAAGTCAAGTGGCTGCCACCGCCATTCATCAAAGGATGGTGAGAGTCATGAATTCTGTTTTTCTCTAAGATCATTTATCGCAACTCACCCATTTTTAAAATGACAGGTTCAGTTCCACATCAAATTGCAGATGGGTTATTGACTTAAATAAGCCTAAAAATTATGGAGGAATGGTACCATGTAGACCCCAATGATCAGAAGAGGCCTTTCGCTATAATAAAAGTGCTGAAATCCCAGTTCCGAACGGCCAGCTAAGTGACCTTCATTTCTTAGAAGATGAAAGGGATGATGGACATCCTGAGTTTTGGGTAGTTCTTGAACTCCCTGTTGTACGTCTTGTGCTTCTCTTTTGCCCAGACGGCCATCTGAACGAAACCCATGACTGTAAAGACGGCCACTGCAGGGCGAAAAACACAGCATCATGAGATGAGCTGTTATTGCAACAATACTTGACAAAAGTAAAACTGAGGTCTCACCTGGAAGGGTCTGGGTCATGATCGTTAAGCTTATCCAAGCCCCAACCTGAAACGGAATTAACACAACGGTAGATCGGTGTATATCAAAAGAATGTATACTGTATATAAACACAGTACTGGGTATATCAAAAGTATTATACATTTACTGAAACTGATGCAAAGCCACATAAAGACGAATTGAATCAGACATTATTTCAGCATTAATAAGATATTATAACCAACAGTATGTAAGTGAAAATAAAATGGATAATTTTTAGCAACAAAAAAAATTTTGGGGGAAAAAAAATCAGCGCCTTTGTTTCACAGCCTTTGACCAACAGTTCATGGAGGCACCTTTTGCTTTGATTACAGCAGTAAGTCTGTTTGTTTAAGTATCTGACAACATCAAAGAGGGAGATTGTATAATTTTATTCCATTCTTCTTCGCAGAAGCGCTGGAGCTCAGTCACACTTGTGGGAGGTCTTCTGGGGGGTGTTTGGGGGAGGTCTCCTGTACAGCGTTCTTTAGGTCAGTCCACCGGTTTTTTATAGGGTTATACTGACAGGTGGGGTGCCAGAACATTCTGGAAGCACTTTATGGGAGAGTTGCCATGACCTTGAGGGCAGTGTATCTAAGGGATAATGTCATGCTCTTGGCTTTCCTGATAGCATTGAGGAAGGGGAACTGTGCAGGACACTGGGTGGCATGGTGGTACAGCAAGTAGTGCTGCTGTCTCACAGCACCTGGGTGGTGCAACAGGACATGGGTTCGATCCCTCCTCAGCTTGTGTGGAGTTTGCGTGTTTTCCCTGTGTCCGTGCAGGTTTCCTCCCACACTCCAAAGACATGCTGCTCAGGTTCACCCACAGTGTGTGAGTGACAGAGAGAGTGTTCCACCAATGCATGGATGAGTGACCCAGTGTAAGTAGTGTATCTAGCAGTGTAAATCACCATGGTGAATAAGGTGTGTGGGCTGATAACATTCCATAGAGTTCATTGGGAGCTGCTTTGGAGAAGAAATGTCTGCTAAAAAAATAAATGTACGATCCCTACCCTTTGGGTGAAGGCCATGAGATCCTTGATGACCACTGCATGTGTGGACCTCACTATTGTCTTCAGAGCTTTACAACAGCACAGAGGTGGTAGGTGGTAATAAAATATTTCCTAAACAGGGTTATCGTAACATTGGTAGTAATGACAGTAAGAGCAGGTGTGGAAATTGGATGTGAAAGTTGCTCTGGGACATATTCCAATTACTGAAATTATTACGCTCTTCAAAACGGTCCCACTTAAGCGTCATAAGGCCTTACCTCGTAAGTGTAATTAGGGCAAGAGACGAAAAAGAACAGCCATGTGAAAGGGTTCTTGGAAGGGTGTGGAATTTTCCTTGATTTTGACCCTGTTGGGGGGTTAAAAATACAGCATAAAAATACTGCTTCAGAACAGACACACATGACGAACACAGGTGACCGACCAGTTAGCGTTCCGATGGGAATTACGAGGAGAAAGTGCATTGAGTGTGTTGACAGATGTCATATGAAAACTCTGCACTCACCGCCATTCTGCAAGTTTTTGAGAGCGAGATGGATGGAGAAGTTGCCCACTTCACAGAACTGGAAATGAAACCCACATAGATATTTTTGGGATGAAACAAGACGACTCGCAGCACAGCCGATGTTTCGAGGAAACTCGTACGACACGCCGGTAAAACGAATACGTACCACGAACATGACCAGGGCAAAGTTTACTTGTGTGTTTCCATAGGCTGCATGGAAAAGATGCAAAAGATGCACGACTTTGATTGTGGTACTTTGTCTGCGCAAGTGAGACCTGAGGAGATGTTTCCTGAAGCTGAGATACCTACATGGAGGAGTGTATAGCGGATGGTTGATGTAGTAGGCGAGCCAGGCAGCACATCCCCAGTAGTAAATGCAGTTCTAGGGCACAGGAGAGAAAGTGTCCTTTCGAACGTGTGTTTCCTCTCATCATTGTCTGGATGGTCCAAAGGTGACATTTCCGCACGGTCAGTTGTGGCTTCAGCCATACCGATAACATCCTGATGTAGTGGTGGGTGGAGGGTCACCATTGTCTGGTTGATGAGTAAAATTACAGCGCGATGCTGCGCTACCAGCCCCGAGGACTCGGGGGACTCACCCTCACGGCGCTCTGCAGTGGCATCGTACCGTGGGAAAACCGGTGCACAAATATGGTCTCGATGAGCCTCTTGAAATAATGAAGTGAGTAGCAGATGCAGGCCAGGCTGGGGGAGGAAGAGAATTTAGATTGTGGCAGGGGGGAGCGGAGCTTCTGCTGCACACAAAATTGTTCCACACGCAACTTACGTGACCACCGGGTGCGGGCTGGAGGTCAGTGTGTACTTGCGCCTGTAGATGTATGGGATGCGGAAATAGAAGAGAGGGTAGATAAGAAGGGGGCCGATGTACTCTGCCAGAAATACCTGTGAGGCCAAAAGGGCAAATTCAAAAAGCCGCACATACAGTTACTTCATTTACCAAATGCTTTTCCCCAAAGTGGCTTCCAATGAACTCTATGTAGTGTTATCATTCCACAAACCTCATTCACCGCGGTGACTTACACTGCTAGATACACTACTTACACTGGGTCACTCATCCATACGTCAGTGGAACACACTCTTTCTGTCACTCACACACACACACACACACACACACACACACACACACACACACTATGGGTGACCTGAAAAGCATGTCTTTGGAGTGTGGGAGGAAACCAGAGCACCTGGAGGAAAATCATGCAGATACAGGAGAACATGCAAACTCCACACAGACTGAGCTGGGATCGGACCCACATCCCCTTGCATCACCCAAGCGCTGTGAGACAGCAACTGTTCTGTGCCGCCATGCCATTTAGAGCCAATATGAATGAATGAATGAATGAATGAATGAATGAATCTTTATTAATTCCTGAAATTCCACCTGACTGCAGCAGCATGTAATGTACAGAATACATGCATGAAACATACATGCATGCATCCATCAACAAAAATGGAAAAACAAATGATAAGAACTAGTAAATATATTAACAACAATAAAAATGCAACATGCCAGTGAACTTTGCTCTCTGCTCATGTCTGTGTGGCATCATTTCTACGTATGTATATATATATGTATGCATGTGTGTGTGTGTGTGTGTGTGTGTGTGTGTGTCTCCAGGACATTCCTGTTCTCTTCAGAGGAAATTGCACACGAATTTCTTACCTCTGTCCATCCTAATTGAGGACCCATGTGTCCAAAGCCAATTTTTTCACATTTCCCAGCAAGAAGCTTTTGCAAAGTTATCATCTTGTGCTTTTCCTCCTGTGAGGAAATACATTGAAAAAAACAGCAGGACAACGAGTGACAAAGCGCATGTTAATAGAAAATACAAATAAATACTATAATATGCAGTGCCTGTGGTTCTGAAATCTACAGATCCTGTAAATCTATTAATACTCAGTCCTAATAAAACAGACGCACTGATTTTTTTAGTTAAAACCACATAAACCAAAAAGATGAAATGATGGGCAAATTTTTCTACATTCTGTTTGATTAGATTTTTCACCTCAGTTTAAAAAGAAAAATCTCAATATTCCTTCCTGCATTAATGTGTTAATGACTTTTTTCATCAGCTAACCCAGTTACTTTACATGCTTTCATTAAGCAGGTGCTTCTCTCCAGAGCGACATACATGGATTATTAATGAGTATTTCTCTGACACCTTTGTTCATAACTTACAGTGTTGGATGCACTATAATAAACTAACTACATTCATTTGCATAGGAGAGCAATGTAACACACACACAAACACAAAAGGCAATTTAGAGTCACCAGTCCACCTGAAATATGTATTTAGGATGTGGGAGGAAACCAGAGCACCCAAAGGAAACCCACACAAACACGAAGAGAACGTGCAAACCCCACAGAAACTGAGCTGGATTCAAACCCCTGTCCAAACGCACCATTCAGGTGCTGTGTGGCACCAGTGCTACCTGCTGTGCCACATGACTGGAAACCGTAACATTACCGTCTTTAGATCTAAACTGAATGAAACCCTTAATGAGCACCTCATAGAAGTGAGATTTTGTTCTGAATAAATTAATTTTGGATGAGCCCTTCCTCCAAGAAAATAAAGGTGACCTATATTCCCCCAAATTATAGTGCCAGAATAATTAAAGGCTAATTTTAGCAGCAGGTTCAGGACAAAACTGAACCTGCATTGACTTGTTCATAATAGCAATGCTGAACCCCTGTGCTTGTTGACACATAGTTTCAATAACGAAATGTCAAGAAGTTCAACTGTTTTCATAACAACTATGTTACTTTTATTGAATGGAATTTTTTAGGTGACTAGAGGCTGAGGCTTGAATTTTCCCAAAAGCCATATTCAGCATTTCTACAAAATAAGATGTTCTTTCCCAGTTTTGTACCTAAAGTTAAAAGATACCCCCTTTTACACTGTTCGTTGTGTATTCCTGTATATATAAACCCCCTGCAGTGCCTGTTAATGTTAATTATCAGCCCTTGAATGTGGGAATAATGGGGAAAGAGTTCAGTGAATAGCAGCTACAAATGTGGCGAAGAGGTCAAAGACAAAACAAAACGGCCTTTTTGAAGCCGCCGTGCTGTTCGCCGACACAGGACCCCCTATGCTAGGCTTTGCTTTAGAGAAAGACATAGCTATATGAATAAAGATTAAATAGTTACAAAAACAACGTGCTTGACATTGTGAAAAGTGAATTAACTCTCAGGATCAGAACTCCCCCATTTTCCCTCAAGGAAAGAAAATACCATCGATAACTTTTAGGAAAGATTGAGAGAACCTTCACTCACCTGCGTTAACTGCTTGTCCTTGTCAGGGTGGCACTCGTCTGGATCCTATCCCAGAATCCCTTGGTGCTGGGCAGGGATGGGGTGGAACTCCAGTCCATTGCAGAGGTGCCAGTTAGTATCTTATAATTTCCGTTGCACTTTAACAGTCCTGATCTACAACACGCATGCACGCACACACGCGCACACACGCGCACACACACGCACACACACACAAACAGAGCTCACAGGTTGCAGTTCACTCAAAAATGCTACACCTGGCCACACACTTAATTGCTCCTTTACTCGGGAGTGTGATGACCCTCTAATGATGTAGTAGTGTAATGTGGTGTGTAAAGATAACTGGTGAGAATAAAGTAGTAGCAGTTAGGGTAGTTAGTGGTTGTGGTCAGTGTAATGATGTAGGAGTGCGATGTGGTGTATAATGATGCCTGGTGAGAGTAAATTAGTAGTAGTTAGTGGTAGGAATTAGGGTAGTTAGTTAGTGTAATGATGTAGGAGTGTGATGACCCTCTAATGAATCATTCCTCCCACAAGGCTGCTCTCATCTTAACCAACAAATCTGAGAAACCCGACGTGTGTCAAACCGACATGCCCGGGTGCGTGTGACAGCCACCTTGCGTTTCCACTGTGACACGGGGGACACTGTAGCATGTCTCTGCTGATCCTGACACATCTAGTCCTTTAAAACCGAGTTGTGTGCGACAATGTCTGTACAATGCCGCCAAGGTATGCAAATTGCGGATGAGCCCCGATGACTTTCACGTGCACAATTTTTGCTCCTTTGGGCTTTTTACTCATCACCTTTGTAACTGTGTGAAGTATCTTTTCTATCGAAACCACATTTTGTCACTTCTTCCATTCATCTGTTATGCAGGTTTCTTTCACACCTTGTTGCAGATGCTGTACCATGTTCTGTATACATTTTTTGGGTCGGTCAATGAACGATGTTCCAGTTAGCTCATGTCCTATAATACATGCATTTTTGCAGTAGGTCTAGCAGAAGTGGTAAAATTTCCCCCATAGAAACATCAATTCTTCCAAAGACTGCAGCAGGCAGAGACCCTCTCTGACCTTCTTCATTAGCACTGAAGAGCTGGCATCTAGAAGGTGATCAAAGTCCGGGTTGACAAAAATCCCCAGATGCCGAAAACCAGCTTTCCACTTTGACAGAATGATTAATAGAATGAGGAGGATTATTCAACCACACAGCCAAAGATGTATAGAAATAATTTAATCGCCAGGAAGTTTATTAGAATACCATTGCCTTTCAGGGTTCGGTTTGATCATCAGTTTGAGCTCATTGTCGGCATGTCGAGAAATAACATGGTCCTCTTCTACTCTAATACTGGATATGTCCTTATTACCCATAATAGCGGGTAGGTTATTGGAGGTTTATTTTACCTTGTCATGTGGCTTTTTAGGGAAACAATCGAGGCAGGCTGCTGCTCTTTAACAATAAAAGGTAACATATTTAAAATATGATGCACATTATTAAAGGTAACTTTAAAAAACCCATGAAGTAAAGATGGTATTTTTAATAGAGCACTTAATACATGATGCATCATAAATGAATAAGTAGGAGCTTAAACACATTTGAATTGCGCAAAAGGGAGACACTGGAAAACAAGCAGGGAGTGACTTTTAGACGTGACGCTCACGGTTCAACGGCAGCGCAATGAACTCTGATCAATGAGACAAGTAATCAATATAGGCGCTCAGCTGATTTCCAGCTGTGTCATATTGACAAAATAGCCCAGATCCTGCTGTAACCCTCACTCGGTGCTTTGAATACAGTAAAAGTGAGATGTCCCAGGTTTTACTGTCAGAAAGGGCTGCACACTGAGCCAAGGTAATGCTAAACCCAAGTTACCAGTGTAAACATTACCCTTTTTAACTTAATTTAAAACAGGTGTCCTACCACATTTCAACACTCAGTAACATTTCATGAAAACACAGATGAAGAACAGAAAAGCTAGACTTTATTCCTTTGGTTTGTGAAAGAGACATATGATGTTAAGCGGCTTATAATTATTTACAATTTCAATGCAATGTATTTATACAGAGAGCTCTTCTCACATGGTGACACAGCGCGGGATGAAGGACCACAAGGAATAATACAAATAAAAGGCTGCCTGTGCGTTAAATTACTGCAATGACTATATTAGGTATGAAAACCAACTGGCCACAGAGGAAAGGAAAACAAAAAACTCCCAACTGAAAGGCAAGGGAGGAAAAAATACTTCTGGGGATCCAAGTGCCAGTTGGTTTATCGATTTACACTGCCTGGTATTTTTACTGTATCAGTTCAAGGTAAGTACCTTGATCAAGGGTACTACAGCAGGAGGTGGGACCTTCAACCTCTGAGCGAAAAAGCGAGAGCGCTAATGACTGCGCCACCTGCTGCCCTAGTGCCGCTAGTACATCTCAACTGGTGTACATTCATCGGCTTTTCAGTCTCACCTGAGGGAAGGAAGCTGATCATCTTCCGGCTCCTCTCATTTACCCTCGACTCTGCATCTTGCTGTCGGGCTGAGGAGGTGTTGCGAGAGCTGGTGATTCTGGAAGTCCCGTTACCGTGGGAACCCAGCTCAGTGTCCCATCGCAGCTTTGCCGCGGCCTGTTGCTGCCCGCGGCTCAAAGGTGACACCCCGGATGAGCAAATCATCAGTACGGATAGTTGATGCGGCTTAGAGTGATGGGTGGAGCCGCTGGGAAGAGCTCATCTCCCTGCTGTGGTGACGGGCTCCTATGTAGGACTCGTATGGTGGGACCACGGTCTTCTCCGTCTCTGCCAGGCTGCTTTAAAGCGTTAACCCTTTATTGCCCGCTTTCACAGAACACCTAGCAGTCTCTTCCTTCCACAGCATGAATGTGCTTACGACAACTGCCCTGGGACAAGAGGACACAGACTGAGGACTTCGGGATTCAGTGGACTCTGCTCTGCCTCTGTGAGCCTGATAGAGAGGGGTGCTGGGGAGACGGGAGAGAGGGCAGTCTTTGTCCCTCTGTGTCTCTCACTCCAGCTCATTCAGGGGCTTAAATAGGGGAGTCATGGCGACTAGATCCTTGTTAGCAGTAACTAGGTGTATGTGCTAAGGTGGCATGGTTTCCAGCATGAAAGGTAGGTGTAGGGTTTGGTGTGTGTGCGCGCGCTGATGTTTCATATGGTCCGTTTTGCATATGTGTGTGTGTGTACATATGTGTAGTTGTGTACACTGTAAATATGTGTATGTGCATGTGTACCGCATGTAATGGCGTATAGGGCACGTGTTGGGACAGCTGGTAACGGAGTTGTTAGAGCTGCCGGCTTTGGACATGTCCGAACGGACATGACTAGGGTTGCAGGTTTGGACCCCCCCCCCCCCCCCCCCCTTTTAGCAAGGTACTTACCCTGGGTTACTCCAGTAACATTATCCAGCTGCATAAACGAGTCAGTAACTGTAGGTGTCTTAACATTGTACATCGCTTCGGAGAAAGGGGTTGGATAAATGTTTTGTTTACTGTAAATATGTGTATGTGTCGGGCAGGCAGTGCTCTGCAATTTGAAAATGTGTGTATGTGTATACGTAGGTATGCTGTGTTCATACATGCCGCACGACACGTTTAATACCCGTCTGAAAATAGTTGCAGTGGGAATGAAGGACAAGGGCGAAGGAATGAGGCCAAGGAGACTCAGCTCCTCGCTCTTCACTCGGTGACGCACCATCCGTCTTCTTCCGGCAACGAAATACATAAACGGCGACTCATTGTGGGCATTTTACATAAAATCAAAGTACAACACCATGATTACAGCGGACCTGTGCCCTTCCGTGTTTGCTGTGCTGCAGGACACTACACTTCATTCATTGCAGGGTGGAACACTGCGTAGGCATTTTAATTAAAACCAGATTATTATTGGCAAAGACACAAACAGCTGTTGGACAAGTGAGGATGTGTTATCATGTTCAGCTTTGGGAGCCACAGCCAAATACTCACCAGAGACACACTTATTTATTAATTGAACTGGCACTTTTCTTCAAAGCAATTTGCAACCATTACTAATTATTCTTATCCAGCTTATTTTTTATACTGGAGTAATTCAGCGTAAGAACCTCGTTCGAGGGAAATGCAGGAGTAGTCGGAGGTGGATTTGAAGCGGAGCCCTCTGAGAGCTCGGTAGCATCTCTAGACACTACGCCACCTGTTGCCATGGTTACACAATAACAGGGCTGAGGTGTGAAGCAATTTTGCTTGAACTGCTGTTGTTGTACAGTTAGTTACTAACAATTAACGAGCCACACGAACAACATTCAGCTGCAGCGTGAGCCGTAATGTTCACCTGCAGCAGGAGCTCACAAACTGCCCAAATGTTTTTTATTAAAAGACACACCTTACAGTTAGAGCAATCAGCCGACATGTGCCATAGTGATGATCTCCTCCTCTTTTGGAAACCTGCTTTAACAAGAACCTCTGCGTTCTGTCTTCCACATTTTATTTTACATTTACATTTATTTATTCAGCAGATGGGGGCGCAGTGGCGCAGTGGGTTGGACCGGGTCCTGCTCTCCAGTGGGTCTGGGGTTCGAGCCCTGCTTGGGGTGCCTTGTGACAGACTGGCATCCAGTCCTGGGTGTGTCCCCTCCCCCTCCGGCCTTACGCCCTGTGTTGCCGGGTAGGCTCTGGTTCCCTGCGACCCCGTATGGGACAAGCGGTTCAGAAAATATGTGTGTGTGTGTGTGTGTGTATTCAGCAGATGCTTTCCTCCAAAGGGACTTCCAATGAACTCTATGTAGTGCTATGAGCCCACACACCTTACTCACCACGGTGACTTACACTGCTAGATACACTACTTACACTGGGTCACTCGTCCATACATCAGTGGAACACACACAATCTCTCTGTCACTCACACACTACGGGGGACCCTGAACAGCATGTCTTTGGAGTGTGGGAGGAAACCAGAGCACCCAGAGGAACCCCACACAAACACGGGGAGAACATGCAAACTCCACACAGACTGAGCGGGGATTAAACCCACGTCCTCTGGCACCACCCAGGCGCCGTGAGACAGCAGTGCTACTTTCTGTGCCACCAAAACAATATTTAATTTTATTTTTAAACATTTTAAATCCCTGCAAGTTATATAGCTTGGTTTAGTTAAGCACTTAGATGGTTGCCACCCAAATTGTGCTTCACTACACGAAACACAATCCACCTGTATAATCCAGACAGACTTGACTTTACACTCTTAAGAATATTTAAGAAGATTTCATAAAGCCACCGATTCTCTCAAATTATAGCAGCCATAATTGGTAATAAACTCAGTCTGCAGCAGCTTGGTGGATCAGTAATATTTAACACTTAACACTATTTTACTCTTTTTGACAAGTGTCATAATGAAGTCAGATATATAAAGTATAACAATAGAAGAGACCCGGGATGTAGACTTCCGAGAGAATCATGCGTCTTTCAGAAGGGATAAAACCAGATATTAATAATAATCCCAGGATGATCAAGAGTAGAGCAAATATGAGTTATGAAGGGTGTTCTGAAGGAGTTAAAGCAGCTATGAGGGGAGCTCCTTGGGAACATGCAGACCCCACATATTCTGCATACTGTCTCAGGGCTGACTGAGTGCTGCCAGTTGTACCGGGGGACGGTCGTAAAAGAAAAAGCAGCTTCCTAAAAAGGGGGAAAAAGAAACTCGAGAGAATTACAAAAGGAAACGTGAAAAGAGAACTGAAATATAGAAAAGAGAGCAATCAAAGAGAAAGAAAGAGGAGAAAGTCAAAGAGGGAAAAGAGAGCGAATTCCCCATGGCTGGAGGAAAGAATACCAAGAACAATTTATTTAAATTTATGGCAGAGCCTGAACAACAACACTCAAAGCACTAGACACGGAAACCGCATCCAGTTCAGGCAGATACCGTGAATTTCGTGGTGGGATCTTCAAGCACGCAAACGTTCTGTTTGCATCGGTTCGTTTGCAAGACTCTTTCCTCCAATACATCCCACAGTCGTTATTAACCAGCATTTAGGTGAATTATCATCCAGGAGATTCAGAAACATTTATCGCGCAGCTGGAACAGTTGGGCCACTTCTCTGCGCACACGTGTGTGTGTGTGTGTGTGTGTGTGTGTGTGTGTGTGTGTGTGTGTGTGTGTGTGTGTGCGCCCAGTCATATGAGAGGGTTAGATCTGGAAAATCTGCTGATGTGTCCTTCGCCTTCATAGACCTGTTTCCTATATGGAGCATGACTGTTATTATTAATATTACTAGTTCACTGATTAGCTGAAGCTCGTTCAAAATGAAATTCAACTCAAATTTCTCAATTTTTCCATTTATACTACCCGTCTACAGTCAGAGTGACTCCCTCTGTGACATGTTCAACTGAAACATATCAGAAAACATGATTTCAGAGAGAAATTCAGTCCACGTTGTTCATGGAAGAAGCAACCCACAGTCATTATTGTACTATCATGACATTCGTATTTTTTCTAAATTTGTATGATATTCGATTTATACATGATTTATATATAATTTATATTATATTTCATTTTTCTTTACTTATTATACCATTGTTAAATTTTGTCACATAGTGATGTCTAAACCATATTAAGAACATATTCATACCCATAATAATTTATTATACGAATATGAAATATTGACCACTAGAGGGCGACACCTTAAGCTACGGGGAAGTGTGTTTTTAGACTGCAGTACAGTATCACATAAAGCATCTAATTTGTTCCGGCAAACATTAAATGTTCAGTCAGTAACGTACAGTAAATCTATATTTAATCTTCACGACCTTTATTTAGGTTTGGAATTATCGACTGAAACACCCAGGTGTAATAATTCAGGCCTAATGTGGCAGGCAGCAGTTCTGACACCATCAAGGGCAGCTCGGTTTCGGCCGGGAAATCCATCCAGGAGAGAGATTCCGATGACTTTACGCACCGCTTGGAACGCGAGTCCCTTAACGGTCATCGAAAACGGCGAAGCTAATAATTTTCTGAACTCCCGTAGTTTTACCTCCAGGAACGCAATGACATGAGCAGTTGTTCTTTCATCTCTTCTTCGGGTCTCTTCTCAGACAACTTTGGATAAAATGAGATGCAGTATCTCTTAGTGGAAATATGCGCAGCAATACATTCGGGGACATGGGGGGACTGCGGTTCGGCCGCCCCATTGGGAAGCGTGCCGGCGGTACGCCGTAATATTCTCGGTGCACGCAGGGCCCCGGATTCCTCGTTTCCCACTCGAACCGAAATGTTTCCAAGTGAAGCCCTAGAGAAAAATCCCGTTTATGTGTTTCCGTCCACCCTCCGTGTCCAAACATGCACACGCTCAGTTTACTGTACCCAGTATCCGTAATGCAAAATTATTGATCGTCCGGCCAAAACCGACTGTCCCTGCCCCGAAACACCCCATGTGGAGTGGAAAACATCTCCCGATTTTCAATTTCTTTACTCCTCTTGAAAACGCTGGAGCCGCATCCAGAGAACGACATCAGAGCTGCGGGAAAAAAATATTTCATTCCATGTTTTTCTTTTTTTGTTATTTTGTGAACTGGAGCAGCGGAGGTTCGGCACAAGTTAATAGATTGAAAGCAGAGCTGCAAGGAGAGCATTAAGCAGAAGGGCTGACGCTGAGAGGCCAGCGGTGCTACTTAACTGTGCACTTTCCCAAACCGGCGTGCAATTAACTAATTAACTTGATGTATTAATCAATGTTAATGGACTGGAAACAGAGATTGTACAGTAGCCGCAAAATCACCAGGGCTGCTGCTACTGCTACAGGACAACTCATGGGCCATGTTTGTAACTCAGCTGGGAGAACATTACATCCCTCGGGGGGGGGCTTGATGGGCCCAGATGTGCTGAGGAAGCACCGCCGCCCAAAGGGAACAGAGTGATGGGACATTTGTTTCGTTCCCCTTCCATCTCTGGGTACACGCCGGGTTTTAGGGTGTTAAGTGCAAGACGTGGGCCCAGCAAGGCTAAACATATTTTAATATTTCTGCTGCAATAATGAGCCAATGCGCCGCCTACAGTACCAGTCCCTCTGCATAAAACATAAAATAACTTTTTTTCCCAAAAGGCTTTTAATGATAGGGGGTGCGGTGACGCAGTGGGTTTGGCCTGTGCCTGCTCTCTGGCGGGTCTGGGGGTCGAGTCCTGCTCGGGGTGCCTTGCGACGGACTGGCGTCCCCTCCTGGGTGTGCCCCCTCCCACTCCAGCCTTGTGCCCTGTGTTGCCGGGTTAGGCTCCGGTTCACCGTGACCCCATATGGGACAAGCAATGCGTGCGTGTGTGCTTTTAATGATTTACAGCCTCCACCCCCACGAAGGTAATATGTTGCTGTCCGGTGACATCCATTAATTCTAAAATTTCCTCAAATCCCATAAAAACAGCTGCCTTTACTTCAATAGTTAACATTTACATTAGTTATGGTAACACAACATAGTGCAGTTTCCCTTCATTTACTACTCTATAACACTGTAAGACTGTCTGCCTGCACTCGTTCACCTCTTTCGTTCCTGTTATGTCCTGGACACTTAAACACTAACAAACAAAACATACACACATATGATACTCGGTCGTCATGTAATAATTCAACAGTAAAGAGAAAAGAAATCAATGAGAACAATGTGAATGACGTGACGCTCAGTGGACAAGCGGATGTGGTTTGGACAGTCCAAACGGGGACGTGATCACTGACATTATAACAGGTGAAACTAGTAAACAAGGGCTGATGGAGGGTGAGAACTTAACGCAGCACGAGACAAACTATAACTGAGGAGGAGAGCTCATGATGCCTTTGGTTTCGCGCCACTCAGCTGCCAGGAGGAGCAGCATCCAAATTCACACACACTTTCTGAACCGCTCGTCCCATACAGGGTCACGGGGAACCGGAGCCTACCCGGCAACACAGGGCGTAAGGCCAGAGGGGGAGGGGACACACCCAGGACGGGACGCCAGTCCATCGCAAGGCACCCCAAGCGGGCATCCAAATTCAGTAAATGCAAAAAAAATGCCCCATAAATTGAAGTCGGGGCATTAAATGAAACTCGTTAAGCTGAATTGTCCGAAGCTGAACTGGCGCGTCGGGATGTCGCTGTTAAACGTTATGTACTCGCTGAACAGAATCCGTAGTACCAGAAAAACACTGCACTGAAGTGACACAAAGTCAATACAGATGTGAACACAAAAATGATATGATACAGCACTTTGTAGTAATAGTCATCAGCTGTATTACTCATATCGCTCATTTACAGCAGTGTTCGTGACCATCGCAGTCATTTCCGCTCTTGCCCAGATGAGTTGACCACAGCACTCAATGCTGTTTTGTTCAGTAATGAAAGCACCTCTAGTGTCTCTTTATGTTCATGTTTCACATGTGGTGTCTACAGGGACAGTTGCCAGTGTACTAGTTGGAGCTGCTCTTTTGGACCCAAAGATCACCGGTTCCCCTCTGGCTGTAGCACCCTCGAGCAAAGTACTTACCCTAAATTTACATTTACATTTATATTTGCATTTATTCATTTAGCAGATGCTTTTCGCGAAAGCGACGTACATCTCGTAGAAAATACAATGTGTTCATTACATTAGCAGAAAGAGAGAACAGTTTCAGATGTGATTCTTAAGTAAACCTAGTTTGTTTCTTTCCACTTTATGCACCAATGTTCATCGCATGAGTAGGTGCACAAAACTCGGGATAGATTCCTGATACCCTTCCTATAGTTTTTTTTTTTTAAGGTGCACAAACATTTACATACAATACAGGACTAGCAGTTGTGTAAAGGCTTATCTGGGGATGATCATAAAGTTACGGTGCATGAACATTTACACCGTACATGAGCTGGAGAGATCTTGGGCAAAGTGAGTTTTCAGGCCCTTCTTGAATGTAGACAGAGTTTCAGCAGTTCTGAGTGACGGGGGAAGGTCATTCCACCACAAGGGAGCCAGAACCGAGAACCTCCGAGCTTTACCTTTCGTGCGCGGGACCACCAAGGGAGCAGAGGTCGACGAGCGAATGGGTCTGGCTGCGGTGTAGCGGTTGATCGAGTCCTGTAAGTAGCTGGGGGCAGTTCTACTGATGCATTTATAGACAATAACCTGGGTCTTGAATTTGATCTGGGCAGCTATAGCAAGCCAGTGCAGAGAAATGAGTAGAGGAGATGCATGGGAACACTTTGGCAAGTCAAACACAACTCGTACAGCAGCGTCTTGTAGAAGCTGCAGAGGTTTGATGGCCGTAGTGGGAAGGCCACACAGGGGAGAGTTGCAGCGTCCAGACGGGATGCCACCGTGGCCTGGAGAGTAGTTGGGCAGAGTCAGTCGTGAGGTAAATTGCTCCAGGAAAATTACCCAGCTATAGATATAGGTAAATATCTGTAAGTGGCTTAACGCGGTAAGTTGCTTTCGAGAAAAGCATCAGACAAATGAATAAATATCTGCAGGAGCCCGGAGGTGTTTCGCGCGCTGGTTTGCTTCGTCGTCGAGCCGCGCGGCTCTCGGCAGCGCGACACGGAGAACTTCCTCATACGCCCCCAGCTGAAGGTATGAATTTCTAATGGAAGATAAACATCTTACAGCGGTGGAACCTCGGCGGTGCGCGTTCACTGTGCGCACCCACAATAGCAGGAGATGCGATTATTCCCTAGCAATGAACTTTTTTACTTTTTTAAAATTGTCTCTTGCCGAAAATACCACCGTGCCAGTATCCAAACTGAAAATAGCTTTGTGTGGAGACGGGTCCACTTTGACCCCTGGTCTGTTGTGAGCTGATCTTCTCTTCGTGATGTTCAGGTGATCAGCTCAACAGCTTAGGTTTATTCATATTTCCACTTTACCTTTGTGTGGGACATACAGTATTCGGATTAAGATGAGCATTAACATTTTCATAAGGCGTAGCTGCAATAAAATATTCCACTCACAAAGGCAGCAACACTGGTGCCTTTACGGTGTCTGATGCTTTTCTCCAAACTTACAGTGTTAAGGTTACAATTACTTACCCCTTTACACAGGAGGGTAATAGTTAGAGCAACAGCTAGAGGTGGGGAGTGAACCCGTGACCTTTGGAGGCGAAGGAAGTAGCGCTAACCACCGCGGTACCAGCTGTCCTACGCATGAGACACATCAGAAAGGTCCTCGTAGGACAAAGAGCATTTGACAGTGCTGTAGTTTCAGTCACCGTTTCAGTAAAGCAGGGGTGTCCAACCTTTTTTGCCAAAGGGCCACAATCATAATGGTGAACAGGTTCGAGGGCCTCATATAAAAATCGATGTAAATCGCAGACTGAACTTCAAATGTCCATCCATGTCCACAGCCCCTCGTCCCGAGCCGGGACCTCGCCCGGCGGAACGAGGCACCGGGACACCCAGGACGGGACGCCAGTCCATTGCAAGGCACCCCAGGCAGGACTCAAACCCCAAAGCCACCACGGAGCAGGCCCGACCTAACCCGCCGCACAGCGAGTACCAGCTGGACCCACCACGCACACCCCACCTTATATTTCTAAAGTGAGAAATTATTTTTATTTTATTGCATTTTATTTAGGCGTGTTAAACTTTATAATCATGTAACTTAATACAATTCGTAGTGTTTATGGTAGGTACTGCGTATTTTAATAATTTTACAAATGTTCTTGTGGGCCACAATACGTGAAACGGCAGGGAGCACACAGCCCTCGGGTCACGTGTTGGACATCCCTCCAATAAAAACAAGTTTCAGTCCCCCAGTTTGTGTCATTTCACAAAAAACACCAGAACAGCATTTAAACACCTACACTGTACTTCGCACTCAGCTAGTTTTACGTCCGTCTACATTAAAAGTGACACTTCCAGTCTGCAATCACTATTAAACTGCTCTGGCCTGTCTTACGAATGGACTTACCTCTGTTTTACCTTTCTCATACTTCACCGATGCTAAATGGCACAGATGTGAAGTGGTTAATGGAAACCACCAAGTCTTTTTTTCCCCCGGGTGCAGGGAAATGTCCATCCGTCCATTGTCAACAACCACTCGTCCCGAGCGGGGATGTGGCGAACCGGAGCCTTCCCTGGCAACACGGGGCGCAAGGCCGAAGGGGGAGGGGAAACACCCAGGACGGGACGCCAGTCCGTCGCAAGGCACCCCGAACAGGGCTCGAACCCCAGACTCGCCATACAACGGGCACTGGCTGAACCCACCGTGCCTCCCAGAGGTAGATGTTTTCCCGGTAAATATTTTTTTTCCTGCTGAATAGGATACGGCATAATGACCGTACAATGAAATATTCCTTTTTTTCACAACCATCTTTACTAATTAAAAGCAAATAATCTGGGAAAACCCATCCTGGGTGTGTCCCCTCCCCATCCAGCCTTGCGCCCTGCGATGCCGGGTTAGGCTCCAGCCGCTCGCTGCAGCCCCGCTCGGGACACGTGGTTCGAAACAATGTGCGTGTGTGCGTAATCTGGGAGAAAATATCAACTTCGGTATATTCCAGTTGTAGAATTTTAATTTCCCTCCATTTCTGCAGCGAGATTTCTTAGATTTTTCTCCACAGCCTGAATGATGTATTGAACGCTGTTAGGTGGCATATACAGAGGTAATAAATGCATATGAGGAGCAGTGAAAGGAAAAGGAAATTCCCAGCTAAGCATTTTCTCGCTGCTCCTGTTGCACGTTGCTGGAGAGACCTAATCAGAGAGAGTGAGAGAAACGTGGTCTGGGTCAGAGGAGGAATGAAATGGAAATCCTCGTAATCGCACATCCCATAAATCATCATTCAGCACTGAGGCTGTAAAGAGAAAAATAATAACGATATGGGGAAGGCAGCTGCGACGGCAACGACGGCGTTCCAAAGGTACGGGCCCCTTTGTCACGTCACCTCCGACACGAGCCGCTCGGCTGCTTTTACCGCGCACCTATAACTGGCGCGGTAAATTATACCGCTGTGAAACGGCTGCTTCCCAAAGTCATCCGGTGAGCTGGCATCACTGCACGATGCGGCCTAACGCTGTGAAAATGTATGTATGACATAAGTGTGACTGTAATGTCAACCAGCACGTGTTTATATACTGGAAGTGAAGATTTGGGAAGGTAAAGTGACACCTGTACAAGTACGGAAATCCATGGCATCACTGTCATTTTAACATGTCATCAGAGCACTAAACTCCCTAATTCACTCTCATTTAGTCTTCTTTTTTTTTTTATATATGTACCTGCCAGGTGGGTCTGGGGTTCGAATCCCCCTTTGGGTGCCCTGCGGCGGACTGTGTCCCCTCTCCTTCCGGCCGGGTTAAGCTTGGGACAAGCGGTTGTGGACCTTTAGTGTGTGAGTGTGTGTGTGTGTGTCTACCTGCCAATTCAATATTTTCATCGCTGCTGAGCTGTGACTTTGTCCCCCGAACAGCTCTTATAATAACAATTAAAAGCCAATACTGATGAAGCACTGTGTTCCAACATGGTTTTGGTACTTGCTTTGCATTTTAAGTTTAATTCCGAGTTTATTCCAAAGCAAAGGCGTTAGTTTGCATCTTGCAAAAGCTGAGATATCCAGCTTTTAATTGGCATGTTCCGGAATGTTCCCTCAGTCAGTGCGGCAGTAATTCCAGCCCACGCTGCGGCGGCTGAGTTCTGCTTGCGTTGTGAAATATACGGCACATCTGCAAATCCACAGGGCCCTCCAGGACCAGCCAGGACCCGCCAGGACCCGCCAGCTCTGAGTCGGCATCATCGTAGAGTCTGCGTGCTCAAGGTTAAAGCCGCGGTCGATACTTCGCCGACCCCGTTCTGCGCCTCGCACATCCATACGGGCGTCTCCTGCTGTCAGACGTGCATTTTGTGGCAGCCAGTAAGAAAAAAAACCTCCCCAAAGTTATCGATCCCCGCTGCGATCAGTGTCTTGAGCACGTCTCGGCAGATCAAAACCGCTGCTGGATCAGCGTCGCAGCACACGCTTGAAGGGACCTCCTTAAGGACAAGAAGAAAGAACCAATTGTGAAATTACTCGCAGAGAAATAATAGTGAACCCGCATAACAATATTTGTCTCCATTTGCATTTATAGTGCTTCTTGGGGAGGTAATTTGGCCATGTTTGGTTTTTTATCAATAAAAACATGGAAAGGAGAGATTGTAATGTCAACTTCTGCTTGTTTGGTCTTACATATGAATTTTGCGAAGGTGGGGAAAGCCGGGCTCCGCAGTGGAGAATAATTAAATTTGCAAAAATGAGCCGATTAAATATTAAAGTCCTAGATTTATTGGAGCAATTTATTCGTGTAGATCTTATACGTGCAATGCAAATCGGAGCTGGAAGGATTAATTTATCCCGAACAGAGAAGGATGCTCTTTATTTTTGGAAATTTTATCAGTACTTACCATCATATTTGATTCATTAATTTAAGCATTTGCTCTAAGATTGTTATGTGCACTCCAGGTGATCAGTGTATGGCACAGAAACAATTTTCAGGCAAAACTTAGTAAAAATGTCTTACATCACAAGCATGCACTGATTTCTCTTTTACAGCCACATTACTGGTGCACAGAAACATTTCAACAGAGGGTTTTTTTTCTTAGTGTGGTTTTCATTCAGCTGTTAAATTTAATACACTGCTAAGCTTTACATTGATTTACCCATTTGTACAGCTGAGTAATTTTTACTGTATTAAATCAGGGTAAGTACTTTGATCTGGGCACTACAGCAGGAGGGGCACTTGAACCTGGTTCCGGAAGGCCAACCCCTGGGCTACGTGCCGTTGGCCGTGCGGCAGGGGTCCTCTTCTCGATCCTCTTCTCAGACTCTTCTCGTGTTTTGACAAGGGTGGAGAGCACATCGGGTGTGGACTTGGACCGTTCCTGCATGTAGAACATTTCCAGACCCTCGGTTTTATGGAGATGGACCCCCTCTTCAGTTCAGACCGCATGGCTTCTATGGGGCCGTCGCAAAGCGCTGATTTTGTTCTCCTGTTTTCCGTTTTCAGTTCATACTGCTTAGATAACAACCAACATTTTGTTTGCATAAAGATTACTATTTTATAACCGGTACAAGAGTTCTCTATTCACGTGGTGTACGATCTGACTTCATTCCACTAAGAAAGTTAACACGTGACCCTGCGTCATAATTCTACTGAATTCTGGTTAATTTTGGTCACCTTTCTGGAACTTGTGAAAATTCAATACTGGTTCTTTATTAAGTGGACTTATGATGACATTTCCATCTTTTATATATTTGTCACAATGTGTTGCTGGGGTACAATTTCCTTAGTTTTCTTAGAGACTCTGCAGAAAGTCATTCACCTCGCTGAATTGGGGCCCAAATTAATTCCCATTCCGGAAGCAGCAGACGGGCCTCAGGGGAGAGACACATGCTCACAATCAAGAGATGACTTGATAATAACAATGTGGAGTCTTTCCATTTATTTAAGTACATTTGCACAGCCATTGTCACAAGTGTCCTTTGCAACAGGAGCGCCGGACAGGAGACTCAGAGGAGACTCCACAAAGACGGACAGAGACTCGTCTGTTCTCCTGCTCGAAACGGACAAAACTTGTGGGTCTGTCTCAGTGTAGGTGCAAAAAAAAAAATAAAATGTGAATTACCGTACAGCTCCGGGGATGAAAATGGCTTTGAAACACAATTAAACGCTATCAGGAGAACCCAGGGGCCTTTTCTTCTATTGATTCACTCTGCAAGTCTCTCAAACATTTGCTTTATATGATTATACCAAAGAAAACCATCTAGGACAGAATAACATATTTCAGTTCAGAGTTGCTATGCAATTTCAACAATTTCCCCAGTATCCTTTCTTGTGATACATTCATATAGATTCACCTGGAATGACAACTGGTGTAGCAGACAACACTTTAATACATTATATATATATAATTTTATTTTTTTCCATTTTATTATTATAATTATTATTATTATTATTACTAATAACAATAATAAGAATAATCTTGTTGTAGCACCAAGGTGTGGAGCACATTCATTTAACCTCCTTTAGTGAACAAGGAGCTGAGAAGGTGAATGATGATGAATTATGCCTCATTATCGATGAGTGTCACCCTCATCATTGCTTTAATTGAGTAGGAGTGTCGCAGGAAGGTGAGCACAGTGCCGGAAAGAAGAGACTGATAGGTCTAGTATATAACATGGAATACGCTAACATGCTGCTAAAATCGTCATTGCTGGAATTACACGAAAAAAAAAAACAAAGTAAAGGTACATTAAATACATAAACTAGATAGAAATTCCTCAAATCCAAAGAAAGCAAAATTTCCTGGCTACGGAATGTTTGCCTGGTTTAAACCCTCGCTTTATATCATTACACATATATATTTATTGATGCATATAACTCTCGATTCCTCTGACTTTCTGAATTTTGAGGAGCTTCAGTAAAGACGGGACCGTTAGACTTTTTGAACACCCACCTTATTAACCTTGTTAAATCCATAAATTTGCAGAACGTCAACTGTTCCTTTTTAAGCGCATACTCTACTTCCTAAAGTGCTTTTTAGGATATTATGTTTAACAGCAGCTGCACATTTGTCTCTACAGCAAAAGAATATTCAGTTGTGATCACATGGTGTAATAGGAAAAGGACTAAAGGGACCAGATTGGAAATGCGTGAATTATCGATCTGCTCCTGCTAAATCCAGAGTATAAATTCAGGGGAAAGTGGGACACGTATATCAGTCTGGTGAGACTGTTTCATATAGCTCAGTGTCAACGCTTTACATGAAAGATAAAGCAGTTGGAACGCTGAATCTGATGTTCTCTGACACACAGGTGACACAGAGGCCTGACGGTACCCGACACTGAGCTTCATTTCCAGGGAAACACGTACCGCCGCCCAAACTCAGATGTGAAGGACACATTGGGAAAGGAAATTAAAATGAATGATAATCCACCTCTGTAGATGAGTGCTTTCAAAACACACACACACACACACACACACACACACACAGTGGCTACAACTGCTTGTCCGGGGGGGGGGTCAAGGCAAGCCGGAGCCTAACCCAGCACCGCAGGGTGCAAGGCTAGAGGAGGAGGGGACACACCCCAGATGGGGCGCCAGTCCACCGCAAGGCACCCCAAGCAGGACTCGATCCCCAGACCTGCCAGAGAGCAGGACCTGGCCAAACCTGCTGCGCCACCACGTCCCCTTTAAACATATAACTTACATTGATTTATTTAGCAGACAGTTTTCTCCAAAGCGACTTCCCATGAACTCTATGTAGTGTTATGAGCCCACACACCTTATTCACCAGGGTAACTTACACTGCTAGATACACTACTTACACTGGGTCACTCATATGTACATCAGCGGAACACACTCTCTCTGTCACTCACACACTATGGGGGAACCTGAACAGCATAGCTTTGGAGTGTGAGAGGCAACCAGAGCACCCGGAGGAAACTCACACAGACAGAGGAGAACATGCAAACTCTACACAGACTGAGTGGGGATGGAACCCATGTTCTCTCGCACCACCCAGGGGCTGTGACAGAGCAGTGCTACTCACTATGCCATCATGTCGCCCCTTATGATGTGTAACAGAAACTTTTTGGTTGTACAAGTGCCCAAGATTGGAAATCAGTAACAGCTTATTGATTTTAGAGACAGTTTATGGCTAAAAGAAATTCTGTTGCTTCCGGCGGGATATTGAAGCAGCGCTATAAATAAGAACTGCCGCGCGGGGAGAGCGTGGGGCGTTAATGTTCGCCCCTCAAGCGGGAAAACTTTCGGACGCATACAAAGCGGTTAACAGCCAGGGAACTGGTGAGCTTTTCTCTGAGCGCTGAGCTCAGAACGACCGAGGTGAACCGTGCTTGTGAGGATTACCGCGCAGCGTTGGGTTTTACCCGTCCAACAGCCGGTGACAGCATGCAGCAATGCTCCCCTCCTCTCAAGTGTTACTTTGTCTGATTTTTTTTGTTCACGGTGCCATCTGTTCCTCTTAATGTGTGTCATACTTCTCAAATACTCTTCGGGCACAATATTTGCAGAATATTATTGAGCACCTCTGCACACGTTGATGCTTTTGTCGCTACATCTGGGACGCCACGGGAGTCTCGGAGCATCTCACAGTACCGATGGGAAACGACTGTACAGCGGACTTACACACCTACCAAAGGAACAGAACGTAATTTCTCCGGAAAACTCACGAGTGGTCGCTCTCAGTTCCTTAAACAGATAAGCTCACTCCATTTTTATAAAAATAATTTACTCTTACAGACAGATTGCTACAAGGCTTTACATGATTTTTTTTTTTTTTTTTTAAAGTTTACAGTTATCTTCAGTAAAATTCAAAGCTTTTCACAGCACTATGCTCAGGCAGTTTTGGAAAACAACTTAAAGCATTTCAATAATACAACCAAGACTTGATGTGTCTGAAGCCAAAATATATACACAGAATAAATAACTGCTGACAAAGCATTCTGACATTCATGCAGTAAAGCTCTAAAAAAAGCCTCTGGCTTATTGAATGAAACACAAGTAATGGGTGTCCAGTTGCACTATTACGGGCGGAAAGAGATTAGAGGTAATGAAACATGGTACAGACACCTTTAATACTGTCCAAGCTGGTATGAAGGTGAGCCATGGAGCATGCAGTGCGGCCGGTGCGCCAACAACCGCGAGCCATAATTCGGACTTCATACAGAAGAAACGTCTCCCAAGGACATCACGGTGTATGAGCAATATGGAAATTATCTCGCCAATAATATTTAAGAAATCCACAGCTCGGGTTACGTGATTAATTTTAATTTGATGCTATTTACAGTTTAAAAGAAGTGGCAATTATGCAGAAACAAGGACCTCTTACGGGGAAACCGTGGTATGACGTGTATTTCTCAGCGTAGAAAGTCTGTCACCGATATTAATGAGATAAATTACTTTTGATATGTGGTTAGGGAGGCTGATGAATTTTAATAAAGTTTTGGACACGGTTGATTAATTTAAAAAAAAAAAAAAAAAAAAATCAACATTTCATAAAAATGCGAAAAAAATGGGAAGGGAGGCCTTTCGTTCGCGAAAGCCAGACGCCGTTGAGAAGTGTGAAAATTCTGTTGCACAAAACGTAATTGTTCATAGGCAGAAAAAGTGTACCGCAGTAACACAGACCGCTGCCAAACTCCCATTACCTTGGATATAGTCAATTTTGAGCTTCCGCACGGCTCCACTTATGGAGCTCATGAGTAAAAATTAATTATGTTTTCATACTGGGTTTGAAGGCCTTCGTGTTGACAGTGTGGCAGAGAATGAAGCCATCTGTTTTTTGATACGTTTACAGTGTTTCACAACGGTTAAGTGTCTTATGATGAAAACAGAGGCAAAGCAACCTTTTGGAGAAATAACAACGTGCTGTCAAGCTGGGAAAAAATGAAACAGAAAATTAAGAAAAAAAAAAAAAAGTCCATCAGGAGCGATGATGCGTTTTTTTTAAGCTCAACTTTAAGAGGAGTCGTCGGTTTTGATGATGTGGTAGAGCGTGACGTTGAACAGGACCTGGTGGCCGTTGTTCCAGGCGTAGAGGACCCTCTCCCTGGCGTTGTAGTCGAGCATGGAGATGTGGAAGTACTGGTTGTGGAACGGGATGTCCGTGTACTCGTAGGCGGACGTCTGGGTGGAGTACGAGTAGTACACTTTGGCTCCGGTCAGGTGCGAGTTGGTGATGTACAACGTTCCGCAGATCATGAAGGACTCGCCCGCGTTCCTCTTGGAGTACTCCGTGTTCCACGTCTTCAGGACCTCCAGGGTGTCCGGGTCGAGCCGACCGATGACGATGTTGCCCGCGTTCTGGTTCGTGGCGTACACGGCCCACAGGCCCAGCTCGTCGGCCATGAGGTCGATGTCCGAGAAGCCCCCCCAGGTGTACGGGTAGACGTTGTGGAAGCCGGCGTACTCGAGCGCCCGCTGCGCCAGGACGCGGCCCGTCTCAAAGCTGTACTTGACTACGATGTTGCTCTGGTACTTGTTGTAGTACAGGGAGCCGTTGTAGACCAGGTGATTGGTCCCGGCCCATTTGAAGGGCAGGCTGTAGGTACGAGACTCCACCCCCGACACAAAGTCTGCCATAGACTTGTACTCGCGGACGATCTTGTTGTTGGTGTAACTGTCCATGTACCAGACCTGTGTTTGGGGAAAGAAAAACCAAGATGTCTTTACTTCATAAGGTGCCTGAGAAGACAATATGAAATCGTTACCAAAAAACTAACAGCACACATATGGCAGTGGTGGAGAAGATTGGTGGTGTTCGTAGCTCAGGTTGTTGATTCGGATGTTCGGGGGTTCTCCAGGCTTGGCATTTGGACAGCAAAGGTTTCATCACCAGTTGGTGACATCATCGCCAGTCAATGTGACATCACTGATGATGTCACCAACTGGTGATGAAACCTTTGCAGTCCAAATGCCAAGCTCGGCGAACACCTAAACATCTGACACAACACATATGGAGTGAAATAAAACTCTATACAAATATGAACGTCACTGAATTTTTTTCTGTCTGCCCTTCCTAGCAGTTGGGTAAACAGCCCCCCCCCACCCCTACGACACCCCCCCAAAAAAAATTGCTTATTTGCATAATTTAGCCAATGAAACATGAAGCCATAAAGCACTCACCCTGTTGTTTCTTTGAGAAGCCTGTGGGTCAGTCATCCATGCGCCAAATCTGGTTCCAGATGTCTTTATTGTGATCGGTCCAGTGATTTTCATTAATTTTCCACACGCTGTTCATAATGAAACACAGCGATAAGATATTTTTTTTTTCCAGCGAGGCCCCTAAAGCTAATTTCATGCTTATGCCACCAAACACTTCAACAACAGTGTGCATATTAAAGCAGCAGTGAATCAGAAACACAAAGTTTAGGAGTCTCCTTTCAGACTCTGCCAACAATAACATATTTACTGGATCCTGAGCATCGTATGCGGCTTATTGTTTGAACGTGTTACGTGTTGTTCCGTAATGAATTAATTAAACAGGCAGAAAACTCATTAAAGCTTAATAAGAGATAAACAAACTGCTCCCTCTGTCTGCAACTGAGAACTGGCTACAGCACTGAGACGAAAAACATGCATCATACTTACATAAAGACATGCATCGTATGTTTATGATGCTTTTCTCTAAAGTGACTTACAATTACTTACCCACTTATACAGCTGCGTAATTTTACTGGGGAAGTACAGGATAAGGACCTTGCTCAGTTGTACTACAGCTGGAGGGGGGACTTGAACATGCAACCTTGGGGTCCATAGGCAGTAGTTCTAACTATTATGCTGCTAGCTGCCCTTACAGAGCATGTTTAGCATTTCCATTCATTAATAAAAAATAAGAACGATATTCTTTAAAATATTCTAAACATGCTGCTTCAAAGGTACTGTGACAATATACTTCCAAGTTTACATTTGTTTTTTTTTTAGCAGATGCTTTTCTCCAATGCAACTTCCAATGAACTCCATGCAGTGTTCAGTCCACACACCTTATTCACCGTGGTGACTTACACTGGGTCACTCATCCATACATCAGTAGAAGACACACACTTGCTCTGTCACTCACACACTATGGAGGAACCTGAACAGCCTGTCTTGAGACTGTGGCAGAAAACCCATGCAGAGAACATGTAAACTTCACACCGACTGAGTGGGAGTCAAACCCATGCCCTCTCACACCAGCCAGGCACTATCAGAAAGGAGCACTACTCACTGTGCCACTGTGTCACCCAATTTCCCCCCCTGCACCCTTTTACCGACTGATTGCCCACTCAGTTTCATTAACTGATGGTCCAGTGCCGGGGCACAGGGGTCTGGAGAACATTCCGGAAGCACAGGGTGCAAGGGTAGGAGAGGCACGCCCCAGATGGGATGCCAGTCCATCACAAGGCTATCGCGCGCGCGCGCACACACACACACACACACACACACGCTAAGTGCTATGCAGATTCATCCAAAACACATCTTTGACTGTGGTGGGAAACCAGAGCACCTGTAGAAAACCCACACGAACAACTCGCAAACTCCACATACTTCAACCGGATTCGAAGAACCCTGGCGCTCCAAGACAGCAGCACTACCCGCTGCGCCACCTTCGGCCAACGAGGACCCCACAACATCGAACGCATTGAGCCCCTGCGACCCCCTAACCCCCCACCCCCCTAAGAGCCACTGTGCTCGTCTAACAGAACGAAGTGCGGCAGCGTCGGGGGGCCTCACTCAGTTTACTCATGCAGCTCCTCAGTCTTCCCTCGAGACCGACGACCCGGCGGTGCAGCTCCTCGTAGTCGTAGGCGCCGATCTCCTCCTGTATGGCCGTGAGCACCGCCGACAGGTTCCGGATCTCCTCCTTGAACTGCGAGATGAGCCTTGCGTCCATCTTGTACTGCTCCAAAACCGGGATCAGCGGCTTCAGATCGTCCATCTTTTCTCTGAGCTCCTGCGAGGGGTTTGCATGAAGCATAACGGAGAGGCGCACGGCATGCCGCCCAGCAGCGGGGGGTCTAAAGATGCTGATAATAACCATGAATTATTATGCACACTGAAAATACAGTGCTGCATTCTAAAAAAGTCATTATGCAGATGGATTTTGTAACATTGTTATATCTCCACACAGTCAAAGTACCCTCGTATAATGACTCAACATTATTTTTAATATCTGTAACATATGGGTTCAGGCTGCACAGCACTTGCAGATTTCCTGAAAAGAAGGGTTATAATTTGCAATATGCTCTCAGCTTAAATGTCAGGATGATTCAGATTCATAGGATGTGATTTGGTTAATCAGATTTCTTTGTTATAAGTTCCTTGTCTGAGATACTCGCATCGAAGTGGAGAAGCATGTCGTGGAAATCTGAAAATGCCCGGAAAAAGGGCATCTCGAAGAGGAAACAAAACACACGTCGGCACATACCGGGGACAAGAGCAGAGCGTAGAAGAGGAATCGGGAAACGGCCGAAATGAAGCTCTTACCTGAAAATGTCTGGTCATTAAAGACTTCCTGTCTTCCTCGATTTGGCGGAATTTGGTCCTCAGTCCTTTCATTTGATTTTCCATTTTCATGACGTACTGAAAATCTCTTTGGGTTCTCAGGTTTAAAACTTCAATTGACTGGGACATATTCTGTACCTGTTGAAGAGAAAGAAAAATTAAAATACCATTAGGAAAGTGGTGCCGGTGACTCCAGGAAAGTGCATCTGTTCCACACATTTTAAATGAGGAGACCCACCCATGTGTGAGAGGACAGGGGTTCGATCCCCGCTCACTCTGTGTGGAGTTTGCATGTTCTCCCCGTGTCTGTGTGGGTTTCCTCCGGGTGCTCTGGTTTCCTCCCACAGTCCAAAGACATGCTGTTCAGGTTCCCCCATAGTGTGTGAGTGACAGAGTGTGTGTGTGTGTTCCACTGATGTATGGATGAGTGACCCAGTGTAAGTAGTGTATCTAGCAGTGTAAGTCACCACGGTAAATAAGGTGTGTGGGCTGATAGCACTACATAGAGTTCATTGGAAGTCTCTTTGGAGAAAAGCATCCGCTAAATAAATGAATGTAAATAAAGCTGCTGAAACTGTTGTAGCTGAAAGGCTTAGTACAAATATTTCACCATAATAAGCATAATAATATTTGTATGGTTTTGTCTTCCCATTTGTGCAACAGAAAAAAGAAAATCAATGCGAAATTCTGCTTTTGATTTATGGCCCAGGATTTTAAACTAACCTGGTGGTAATTTTTACAGTTACTTTTCTCAAAAACATTTCTAATCCTACAAGAAAGCAATGCTTGTTTGTACAGTTTGCATAATAAAGCAGAAATTCTGAATGTGCTGTCAGATTGAAGGATATCTCAATATAGACCACATTATAAATCATGAGGACTTGATTTCAGAGCCTTTTATTAAATTCACTTGTATGGGAAAATGGACTCGAGAAGTGTGTGCTCTCACCAGGATACAGACCCATGCGGAATAAACACACAAAGAACAAATTCTAATACTGTATAAAACAATTTGATTCAAAACGGCCACTTTACCAACAGCAAAGCATCTTTGAAGGTTACGGTTCAGAATGTGTTAATAATGAACTTTGCCTGCAGTCACTGACTGTTTTCTTCATTCAGACACACTCATTATTATTTTATTATACTGCATTGATATAGTGTACAGTCATGAAAAAACTGAACTTACGAACTGCGTGCTGTTTAACTACAACGAGTAAGTACTGAGAAGAAACGCTTGCGGCATACATATATGTGAGAAGACCTATGCGAGGTTTTCCACTTTTTCACTGTTAATATTTTGTTTACATTGTGCAGCAGCACAGGAATGAATATGACTGTTTAATGCCCGCTTTGAGATACTATAATCAGAGGATCAAAGGACCTGTGGATCAGCATTTGGGCATAAGGTCCAGAATGATGGAACCTGGAAATGAAGCCCAGTCACTGGACCGACACCACGATCCCACAATGGCCACTGCAGCTGGTGGTCACCTCTCTTTTTTTCTGTCTCGACATCTGAGTATCTAGAGGACCCGATCGCTCGCTACACCCCAGTCAGACTGCTACGCTCCTCCACCTCTGGCTGCTTGGTGGTGCCACGCATAGGACCAAAAGCACAAGGGTTCTCATTTCTAGCCTCAGTGTTATGGAATGATCACCCTCTGCCCTCAGAGCTGCTGAATCCCTTGCAAACCCATCTGTTTCATAGCCATTTCTCTACTGATCTCATTTGTGCTCCATAAAATATCACTACACTGCCTGTTAAAAAAAAAAAAACCGCTTACCAATTTTATTTCTGACTAATTCTATATACAGGAACTGGAGTGATGTGTCCTTTTCTTGGAGGAAAAGCTTCAGATGAATTAATAAATGTACATGTAAACTGATTAATTTTTCTTGTGCACCTTCTCCAGTAGCTGCCGCAGCTGGCGGCTCTTTGCGTCCCTGGAGCAGAGGTTCTGTTCGGGCGCCACTACTGTGCAGATGCAGCGGCCGTCCGCGTCCTGCGCTGAGCTGTACACCTGCCAGCCTTCCTTCGGCGCGACCGTCTGCGAAGACACAAAGAGAGGCGATGTACACACACACCCCCCACGTGGCCACTTCCCTCCTTTCACCGAATCGCAAATGGCAAACGGCATATTTCGGTTTTTCATTTTTCTTAAGAATACACTCCCATGTACCAGGGCTCCATAAAACAAAACACCTAATGAAAATGCGTACAGTTTTAACACAAGTCAGACTTTATTCAGCACAGCAGTACTTCAGCCTGTTACATGGACCTTTTACTTCCGCAGCAGGTATTTTATTTGGTACGACACGTCTCAGACATTTTGGAACACGGATACGCACCTGGTGTCTGCAACCCAGAAGGTTCCTGTCCTTCTGTGGTGTCAGTCTGGCTGCATCTGGTATATTAACCTCTACATCACCATGGAAACCATGACCATGAGTGTACCAGCAGGGTTCGAATGATGCTGGTCGGACTCCTCTCCTTTAATATAAACACTCCAAGAAGGCAAACTTTCCTTTGACAATTTACCTCCTCTGCATCACACTGACAGTCTCATTCAATGAAGACACTCAAACGAAGGAGTGGTTCATCTATCCACCCATCCATCCATCACTGAGTAATTTTTACCGTATCAGTTCATCAAGTGCACTATAGTGGAACCAGGGTTCTTTCAGTCCTCATAGAAATAAACTATAAACATATAAGTATCAACACATTTATGTACATCATTCAAACAGCTTCTAGAACATGAATACCCTTACAACAGAGTAAATAAAGCCTTAATCTTGTGATCAAACAGATGCTGCAGCGTTAATCATTTGTCAGTAATGCTACAGAGCTCCTCGAACAGCATGGTATCCATGTGCTGTACAGAGTGAAAGACACAGGCAGTGACCTTGTGAATTTTATTTCTTTACACCATAAAGATCAGTGAGAAAAATGATCATCATGTCTCTGTCCTGTGTTCTCTCTCTCACAACCTGTGACTCCTGGGTGGACTCTGCATCACCAGGTCCCTGCACTGGACAAGCAGTTATTCACCAATGAATGAATGAATGAATGAATGAAATATGACTATAACTTTTATATTAATGTTTTTCAAAATATATTTCTGTAACTGATCATTTACTACTATGATACTGCAGCAATGTCTTGCGTTTGAAATGCATTTACTATTTGCACTGAAATTTTTTTAATTCTAACATTGAGAGAGAGAGAGAGAGTCATGAACATGACTGGATTTGAGATGAAGCAGACAGCATGTCTAAGAAATAAACATTCTAAGGAAACCACAAAAGGATGCAGAATGTCTTCTTATTGAACACGTCGAGCCCTGGGATTCACAAAAGGTCATTATTAATTCACTGATTTTAATTCTGGGACACTGGGAGTTATTTTCCAGTCAGCTTTTCTGCATCGCCATTATCCTGCGACGTCTTTCTCTTGATTCCTGATTGTTAACAAGAACCTCAGCGGTAATATTTCTCATGAAGTTGAGACACAGGGAGACTTACTGAGCACCAATTCCATATATATTACTTACACCATAAGGGGCCCAACCGGGGGGGGGGGGGGAGTCACTAGTTGAAATGCAATTAAATTATTAGATGGCTCTATTTTACGAGTTTATAGTGTAGGTCAATGATTAATGGGAATAAAAACAAGGCACACTTCAATAAGTTACATTTTATTATTCTGGAAGAAATGTAAATAATTTAGTGCATGTCAATTTAGCTACCAAAGTACTCTTAGAAAGTAACTGTGATCTTGCATTAATGATCTCAGCACCATGTCTGGGTTCTTTAGGCCCAAATATAAAAGTACCGCATCAAGTCTTGCTGCATGAAAAAGATGTATAAAATAGCTACGCCCCCACAATTCCAGTAAAACCTCTTCTACATTATCTTCTATGTGCTATATTACTGTAATAATATTGTTAAAGAGAGCTCTACTAAAATCTTCTCAACTCCCATCTTCTTGGGACAAGATAAATAAGAACTTTTAGATACAGCTCATTTAAACAATGGTCACTGGCCTTGTCAATTCTTAGTTAAAAAAAACACAATAGCGAACATTAGAAAAACCATTTTAATCTAGCATTTCTAAGGGATGTGAAGACATTCGATGACTTAAGGGTTTTTTGCATGACTTAGCAGCCACCTTATACCGAACGTGCAAGTAGACAATTTGTAAGAACGATATGTGATTATTTAAAAGCGGCTCATTCACGCAAGTTGGAATTTGAACACTTGAGTCGATTTTGCGCTGAGAATTTATATTTGTGGTACAGTTACAACTATGTGATGTCACTGTTTGAAATTTACAATGAAAAAAACCTTTGCCATCATTGTCATCTCCAGGATGGTGCCCTATCACTCCTGCGTGAGCACACACACACATTGACTGAGGCTGCTTGTCCCAAGCGGAGGTGCAGTGAGCCAAAGCCTAAGCCTGGCAGCGCGGGGTGTGAGGCTGGGAGAGGGGACACACCCAGGACGGGACGCCAGTCCACCACAAGCAGGACTCGAACCCCAGACCCGCCAGAGAGCAGGACCTGACCAAGCCTACTGTACCACCGGACCCCCCCCATTGCTCCGACTGCAGTCAAAATCAGAAGTGGGCATCGAACTAAGTTGTGTGTTGAGCACAAGGGCAGGAGGAAATTTCTCACTAAGTGATGCCATTCAATTAGATGGATTCACATTAGACAGATTATACCAGAAAACAAACTAACAGAAATTATCCAGTGGACAATGAAAGTGATGATTCATCTTTCAGATATTGATCCTCCTCATTTTTGCTCAGAGCCACAAATGCTATTGATACACATAACCTGCATACAGCACAATATTGTGTCCTGATCTCACTCGCCAAGTCCGGGGAGCTTCCATTGTCAAAGGGAATCATTTATGCATTTATTTTTAATAACCACTAAATCAAACTCATTTGGGTGTGGCCTCGCCATTTACACACACACACACACACACACACACACACACACACACACACACACACACACACACACACACACACACACACTCTCTCTCTGAACCGCTTGGCTCCTACGGGGGTCGCAGGGAGCCGGAGTCTAACCCGGCAACACTGGGCATAAAGCTGGAGGGGCGGGGGACACACCTAGGACGGGACGCCAGCCCATCACAAGGCACCCCAAATGGGACTCAAACCCCAGACCCACTGGAGAGCAGGACCCACTCCAACTCACTGCGCCACCACACCCCCCTCTCCTTGCCGTGTAGTTTTTGATAAAATTTTTTTCATGAATTCAAAAAATAGTGACCGTACGAAGGCTTCCCTCCCCCATATGGGGCTCCCATACAACAGAAAAGTGCTACAAAGGATTTTTGAAAATATTAAACACCTTTTCATACAACAGGCTTGTTATTCAGAACAATGGCATTTTTACCAGGTTATGCAGTCTGTTTACTTACACAATAGGTATTTTATTCACTGCCTACGCACTACTGATTATGGTAAATCTAACTCAGAGCTATGGTAGCAGATTCAAAACAAACTTTCAGAAATCAACTAGATAAACATGTGAGCAGCTTTTATATATAAATCTTTAAACTCACTTAGCTGATACTTTGTTCTAAAGCAAATTACTTACCCATTTATACAGGTGGGTAATTTAATGGTAAGTACTTTGCTCAAGGGTATAACAGCCAGAGTTGAGACTTGAACCAATAACCTTTGGGGCTAAAGAGAACAGTTCTAAACACTCTGCTAGCAGGGTCCCCACTTGTTTACATCCAAACCTGAGTTCAAATGAGGATCATTGTGTGTTGAACATCTCAGCCCTTCTCTCCATGCAGTGAAAGACAGCCTATGATGTCAATGCTTCATTACTATGCAAGAAATGTCACGAATGATAAAAATATCTCCTTAAAAGGTAGCAAATGGACAGAAGAATAAGTGGGGCTGGGGGAAAAAAAAAAAAAAAAAAAAAAAAATCAGAACAACATTATTGCAAGTAAGGGGATGGCTTGTTCTACTGTTTACACAATTTTTCAAAATAACGGAGAACTAAAGTGCAGAAACTTTAACTGGTGTTGACAAATTGTGGAAGGAGTCTCATTCTCAGCATGTAGAGGAGTATAAATAAGGAAAGAAAGAGGTGGAATAAAAGCACAAAACGAGTGAATCTAGTGCACATTCTGCTCTCGCCCCTGAGCTTCCACTTCAGGGCTCCAATAAAATAATAAAGTTTACGAGTCACAGTGCAAAGGTGACACATAATTCAGAAATTTATTCACTCTCCTGCATTATTCAAGGTAGCGGTTTTAATAATTTGATTAGTAATTGATGTATAAAATGATTAAATAAAAAAACCCTTTACTTTGGCATTTTAATTAAATTTAAGGTGATATACTTTCCATCCTGGAGCCCATTATTTTTGCCCTCTTAAGAAATAACAGTAGTTGAACCTCCTCACAACAGGAATTTGTCTAAGGGGTGATTTCATGGAATAAATTAACCCCATTGTTTGAGGAATAGGTATCACGCACGGGGGTGTGGTGGTGCAGTGGGTTGGACTGGGTCCTGCCCTCTGGTGGGTCTGGGGTTCGAGTCCTGCTTGGGGTGCCTTGTGATGGACGGGCGTCCCGTCCTGGGTGTGTCCCCTCCAGCCTTATGCCCTGTGTTGCCGGGTTAGGCTCTGGTTTGCTGTGATCCTACTTGGGACAAGCGGTTCAGAAAGTGTGTGTCACACATGACAAGTACACAGTAGTCTCACTTTTTCTTTTTTTTTTTTTTTAAAAAAAATGACATTATGGAAGATTTATTGTCCAAAAAAGGGTTTTAACAAAACAAGCACAACCTTCGGAATATCCGATGGCTGTACACATACACCGCAATGAAAAAATTATGATCGTCTGCCCTCCAAACCAATAATTTTGTACAAGTGCATGACCAGCATCACTGACACTAATTTCCATATCATCAACAAGCAGTCAGGAGGGTTCATGTCCCAGTTCATGCGCCAGGCGCTGAGACACAGCACAGCTGCCTCGTTTCCCTCTGCAAAGTATTCCGGGCTACGGAGCACTTCCACACTTTGTATTCCACGCTTGCTATCCTGAAGGAGTTTCATTTCCTGCACATTTTCAGCCTTTGAAATAAAATAATCATTAGCAAAATAACCGCGAAAGACCCTACTTTGCGCTCTCGGCAACAGCAAGTTGAGCTTTAGCGTTGATCCTAACAAAGTCATCCTTCTGCTCTTTGCTCACTGTGCTGTATCACTCATGTCTGGAAGCAATCGGCATCTCCTGTTAGATCTTTGTAGACCTTATAGCCTTTCTCATTTCGAGGGGGGGGGTCTAACACTGGGGTCAGCAGAACAAACCAAAAACCCTGATGAACCCATTCCTATATATGGCAGATCACCACCACCATGACTTCCTGCAGCAATGAAACCTCCTGCTTTAACATGTACTTTTAAACCCCTGTATCTCATCTCCTCATCCTTCTCCACTGGCTTCCTGTAGCCGCCAAGTTCAACGCTCTGATTGTGGTCTATAACATGGTAAAGGAGCTGAGCCCAGATACCTAAAGGACCAGACCACTCCCAACAGCCCAGCAAGAGGAGTGTGCTCCTCCACCTCTGTCTACTTGGTGGTCCCACCCACAGGGGTCCACAAGCTAAAGTTTGTATTTGCTTAATATTGACCCTGGTGGGGTGGAAACGGCTCCCTCCGCCCCTCGGAGCTGCTGAATCCCTTTGTACAGTTAAGAAATGTCTCAGAAATCATCACTTTAACCCATTTCTCTCCTGCTTTTCTGCCCGTTACATAAATGATCCAACATCTAACATTTGTCTACATGCTCACTATTTCTAGAAGACATCTATAGGCAGCTACTTGAAAGAAGTGAAAAATGGTGGCATCAAACAAACAAGATTTGTTTTCATAATTGTGTTTTTCATCCTCTTTGTGGTAGAATACACTGTTGCATACTCTCAGTTGTGTGTCACTTTGGAGACAAGCGTGTGCCAAATGCATAAATAAAAATGTAAATGTAGGCAGTACATATTCACACTGAGCTCTCAGGTGGACGTTATAATAGCGTTATAATAACCATTCCGGCCTGAGAGACGATTCCAGTTTGGCTTGATCTGAACTATGAAGAATGCGTTTCCCTTAAAATAAACCGTATGTCACTGAATAATGGTATTTCACAAATACATTGCAAAATATTGGAAGTCCGCATCTTTGAAAAGATGTAGCTAAATAACATTATGGTTTGAAATACGCTTGTCAGTTGTTATTCTCAAGTTTTGCTCTTATTGTTTATATTTCTTCATTGAGCTGAAGACTTTCTGCAAAGTGACTTGTAACTCAAGGTATTGATCAGTTTATACAGCTGGGTAATTTTTTTTTATTATTGTGTCAGGACCCGGGGGACGTGGTGGCGGCACAGTGGGTTGGACCAGGTCCTGCTCTCCAGTGGGTCTGGGGTTCGAGTCCCACTTGGGGTGCCTTGCGGCGGACTGGCGTCCCGTCCTGGGTGTCCCCCCTCCCCCTCCGGCCTTAGGCCCTGTGGTGCCGGGTAGGGTCAGGTTCCCCGCAACCCCCTATGGGACAAGCGGTTCTGAAACTGTGTGTGTGTGTGTGTGTGTGTGTGTGTGTGTGTCAGGACCTTGATCAAGGGTACCACAGCAGGGGGTGGGATTCAACACTGACCTGAATCAACAAGTGGTGGCTTTAACCACTACACCACCTGGTGCCCCCAATGGTTTGTTCGGGGAAAACCTTCAATATGGCCACATGCCGGGCATAATTAATTTTATTTGAATACAATCATTTCCTGTGGCTACTAATAACTGACAAGGAGCACCAGATACACGAATTTTCACTAACTTTCAAAGAAGGTCTAATACACTGTACATGGTTCATTCCCAAGTAAAGTACATTGTAGCACTGACATTATCTGTAAAACATTTCTGCTTGTGCACTTACGTATGTACGGTCACCCCGAGGGTCTGTTTTGGGGAGGAGTGGTTGGGAAATTTCTGTGTTTCACTGAGAAAAATCTCTGATCTTTTTTCTACTTGCCTTTTGGGAACATAGGACTTTTTTGCTCTCCAGCTATATCTTTACCAAGTTAGAAGTTATGCAGGGTAACTAAATGATAAAAAAATTAAGTGAAAACATTAGCATACCTATAACACGGTATAGATACAGTAAAGTACAGCAATGTAGTACAGTACAACAATCACTGCATGTGCTTTGTATTTTACCTGCTTGCTATTCCCTTTTGAGAATAAGATTCATTATGTATTTATTCTTGATTTACACAAGTGTGGTACACAGTAAGGTAACAATACTGAATGAATTTACTTGTAATAGTTACTGGTAGTTTTATTGCATAGATTAATTAGGAGCGGCTACAGTCAGCAAGCTATTGGTTTATACCATCAAAAACAGAGTGGTAAAATGCCGGTACATGGCGGTAACATGACTGAGAACAAACCACCATGTTGAGCACAAGTGCCAGATCAGAGCAGAGTAAGAAAGGCACAGCCCTGTGCAGTTAGAACCTCAACCACATCACGTCCCTTTGCTTTTTACCACGGTGAAGGAGAAGAAAAGGAAAGCAAGCAGTTATTGCTCTGCTGTTTCACACCACACCCGAGACCAAGGGAACGAATGATTTAAAAAAAAAAAAAAAAAAAAAAAAAAAAAAAAAAAAAAAAAAAAAATCAACTTTGTAGGCCAAGGTTGCAGTCTTAAAATATTAAAATCAAACCGTTCAACAATTAAGCATCAGCAAAATTGCACACAGCTGCAACAGATTTTGTATTATAAAAAAGTGCTGTGTAAAATACATAAGACAGGCTACCCAGAGGACTGTAAAGGCACAGATCAAACACTACTGCGCTAACTGTTGGGTGGGGAAAAAAAAAAAAAAAAAAAAAAAAAAAAAAAAAAAAAAAAAAAAAAAAATCAGTTTAATTCACAAGTTTATGCTCCATTGTACACTTTTTTCAGCAAAACCAGCTTCACATGTGGGGTTAAAGCAGCAGCATCAACACAGAAACAAATGCAAAAGGAGATAATATATAATAAAGTAAGGATGATATGCACACATATGGAGATCTATAAAAGTAGGTGTTATGAATGCAAATCCCAATATAAGTTTGTGCCCCCCTCCCCCAAGGAAACGCAGCTATTCTAAAACGAGCCCAATAAACCATATTGAACAATGCAGACATGCTGTATTGTATGTTATTAAAATTATGGGCAAAGTAGCGTACTACTCCTTAAATGAAAATAAATAAGCTCCAACGCAAAGAGCGCCGGTTTGAACGAGAGGAATGAAAGCAACAGCTGCTTTATGATCTTCATCCTAACATGTTTGAGCCATGATGATGTGCGCATGTGGGAAAAGGAGAAAATCTCCGCACACTTACAGTCTTCTCGCACATCACGCCCATTATTCCAAGTGTCACAGGTTCTACTCCTGCCTCCATCCCCGTGATAATTTCATTTGCAGGCAAAACGGGGGACCATATTTCACTGCGTCACAGAGACAATGTAAAAGCGCCCAAAGAAGCGACGCGAAGGTTGCAGCGCAGCCGGAATAAATGACTCATAATAATAAATCATTACTTTTACACGCACGTGTTTGCGCTTCAAGTTGAACAAGTAAATGAACACGTTTCTCCCACATAAAGCATTCGGTCGCTTCGCAGCGCGCGGTTCCTGCCATTTGCACATGTTGTCGTTATTGTGGGAAAAAGAAAAAAAAAACCAATATCATGTCATAACAGCAACTGGAGGCGCAGCATCAGCTCGGTTCCAATAACCCGCAAGTGGACAGAGCTGAAAATGCCCCTTATAACTGCACATGTGATGATGGAAAAGCCCGCAGACATCCGGCAACAACATCATTTTTTCGCGGAGCACCAAACCCGCCAAGCCCCGGAGACGGGAGCGCGCTTCCGCGTGAGCGGGAGAAGCAGTTCCACTCACGCGCCCGAATTACCCCACTCGTACAACTGCGGCGGGGGCTCGAACCCCGACGACGGAGGCTGGTGGGGGCGCGCAGGGCGCGCCGCACTCACCGCGCACGGGTACAGCCCGAAGACCGCGAGCACGAGCGCGGGATTCAGCACCCCGGACAGCGCACGCATTCTGCCCGTCCACGCTCCGGCACGCGCAACCTTCACACTGGGACCCGCGGCAGTCCGGGCGCGGCGATCGCAGCCCCGCGGCGGAAGAGGGCGAGCGCACGCGCCTTCATCACCGCGCGCGTCCGAGCGGCTCCTGCGCGCCGCCGATACAGAACCGGCGCTCCGCACCCGCAGCCAGAAAACTTTCCTGCGCGCAGCGGGGAGACGCGCCCCCGCGAAGGGGCTTTTAAGCACCACACGGCGGATGTGACGTCATCGCAGCGGCTCGTCCCGTGGGCGCTGATCAGTCACGAGGCACCGCCCCCCCCCAGCGCTGTTCGGATCCCGAGCGGAACATACTTGACATGTACGCTGTTCCTCCGAAAGACCGTCAGCCGAGAGTTCAGAGTTGACTTTCCTCTTCATGTCTCAGAAATTAAGATATTTTATTTTGGAAATAACTGCGGTAACTAAAATGATCAAGTTCAGCATTTGGGGTGTCTGGCCGGACGTGGTGGTCTTCTCACGCAGTGACACAGAGCGCTTGAGTACAGGCATCAGGCAAGGAAACAAAGAAGACAGTTGGCTACAGATGTACACACATTTTCAGAACCGCTTGTCCCATACAGGGTCACGGGGAACCGGAGCCTACCCGGCAACACAGGGCGTAAGGCCGGAGGGGGAAGGGGACACACCCAGGACGGGACGCCAGTCCACCGCAAGGCACCCCAAGCGGGACTCGAACCCCAGACCCACCAAAGAGTAGGACTGCGGTTCAACCCACTGCGCCACCGCACCCTCACTACAGATGTAGTACAATGTAATACATTATCAATGCTTTTATCAAACTAGAAGTATCCCTACTGGCCACGGAGGAAAGGAACAAAAAAACTCCCAACTGAAAGGCCAAGGGAGAAAAAAACTTCCTGGGGTCCAAGTGTCAGTGGCTGCTCCACTCTCCAGGTGCGAGAGGACGTTGGTTCGAGCCCCGGTCAGTCTGTGTGGAGCTGCAGTCTGGGTGGGTTTCCTTATTTAAAATGTATGGAACGGATGCGCTTTCCTGGGGTCACCGGCACCACTTTCCTAATGGTATTTTAGTTTTTCTTTGTGTTCAACAGGTACAGAATATGTCCTTGTGAATCCCAAACTTGCTGTGCAGAGTTTGCATGTCCTCCCCGTGTCTGTGTGGGTTTCCTCCGGGTGCTCTGGTTTCCTCCCACAGTTCAAAGACGTGCTGTTCAGGTTCCTCCATAATGTGTGAGTGACAGAGAGAGAGTGTGTGTGTGTGTTCCACTGATGTCTGGAAGAGTGACCCAGTGTAAGTAGTGTATCTAGCAGTGTAAGTCACCGCGGTGAATAAGGTGTGTGGGCTGGTAACACTACATAGAGTCAGTTGGAAGTCACTTTGGGGGAAAGTGTCTGCTAAATAAATAAATGCAGATGAATGATTTTCATGGAACAACATACAGTGGTTTGAGTGAGATTCAAACCAACAACCTTCAGCTCCAAATGCAGCAGCTCTAAACACCACACTAGTAGCTGAACGGTGAACTCCTGAAATTCTTGGAAGATTTTGTGCGTTTGAGACCTGTTGAATTCCTATTTTTCAGCGTATTGGCACTGAAAAAATTTGGAGGTATCACTTGAGTGATTTATTTTGAAAAAGAGATAATGTGTTATGAGTAAAACTTGGATATTCATTCAATGTAGTCTGTGAGAGTAATTTGCTGAATGCTTTTCAAAATCATTTTTGCGATATCTGATTATGCAAATTATGTATCCTAGAAGCAAAATTATGGCTGCCCAGAAAAAAGAATTCAAGCAGAAAATTCCATGCGTTACTTCAAACAAGTAACACGTTTTCTAAATGAGAACAGCGAGCTTCAGTAGCAAGCATCTCCCCTGTACCACGGTAAACGTTTTCAAAGATACGCTTACATAAAATACTTTGCAGTCTTGCAAGAATATTTCATACCTGGGGGAACTTTTTCAGAAGTTTTGTCCAGTCATTTTCACAGCTAATCAAGTGGTGTAAATTGTAACCAACAATAAACTGGTAAATTGTGACCATCTGTCCACCAACTAGAAGAAATGCAGTGTTTTCCCTGAATGAAATAAAGTGTTTTTAGTGTTTAGATTTTCACAATAATTCAGTTTATTCATAAATCCTAATCTGCATGATGCTAACAAAATTTGTTACTTTAATATTGCTTTAATTGATATAATCGATCACGATGAAGACCCTTTATTTCCACATTCATATGAATATAAAAACCGTGCATGATGGTTATTATTGGTCGGATATCGACGGCAGAGCACCATAGTACCTGCAATATTTCCGTCTAAACATGCAGTCAAATCTAACTTCCTCGTTCATAATAATCCTCCCACTCCAACCCAATAATTGAACGTGTGAATAAGATAATCAGTGCAAAGAAACCAAAACTCAAGCTATATGAAACATCGCTGCACCTTGCAACAGCACCTCTCTCCCCGTTAAAGACTGGAAAAGACTTATCGGTAGCCACAGATGCCGCCTTCTGGAATCAGATTTGTAGCAACACATGTTCCATCGCTTAGAATTCCAAAGTACTATTTATACAATATAATATTTTTTATGGAGCTCATACAACACAGCAGAATATGGGATTCACCGAATCAGATATTTGAAGAGAGTATTTACTCAATTCTCTTGACTCATACATCCATTCCATGGTGTACTGCGCACCACCAGTCTGCAGAGTGCTGGTAAATAAAATATAAAGGATTAGAATTTGCAGCTTTCCATTATTTCCACTATTAACCATAAGCTGCCGTTTTGAATCTGACTCCTGCTAGTCGTAGAATGCTTCGGATGAAGGCATCAGCTAAACGGTAAATGAGCGATAGAGCTGTTGGGGGGGTTGTGCAGTGGTTCGAGCTCTTGCCATGCAGTTCATATTTGTGCATTATGCAAAGGTTCCAATTAAAAAACGACAGATTTCTAAACATAAATATTTTGGAAGCAGTGAAGCGGTGTGTGTGTAAATAAGTGAGAGAATATTTAGAATAAGGATTCGGAGCTTTCGGCATTTGCTCGGGTGACGCAGGTGTAGGATGCGGTCAGGCCAACGAGGAGGGGTTGCCAGCAGCAATCGCATCAAGAGCAGATGTATCCGTTATATTTACGGGTCATTATTGTGAGCTCAGTAGCTTTCGTGGACACACTAAGAAGAATTTATTGGCTGTTTTTTTTTCTTCTTTTTTTTGTGATTTTATTGCCCTTTTTCTAATAAAGCCAAATATTTAGTAGTCAGTGCTCATGTTTCTGCCAAAAGCGATGGGAATTTGCAAGCTTATATCTCTCCAGAGTAATTATTAATCGGTGTCTCGGTGCCAGCCTTGGGTAATGGGAACATTTATTTCACATGTCTTGCGATGCACCTGGACTCATCGTCAGCGATGTAACGGATCACTGGATGTTGCGGGTCCCTCAGCATCCCACACTCTTGCCCAGAGCGTCCAACTAGGGTTCATCAGAGCCCAGCTTGCATCCAGGCAGCACCTTCCTTGAACCTGCAGCTCACCCCTCTTGGTCCAGAGTCATCTAGATGTCCTCTCTGCTCCCTCCGTAACAACTTCCACGGCCTTCTGTCTCCGACTGGATGTATTACTCAACATCCTATAGGCCCTGTGGAGTGACTTTGAAGCGGAACCCCTGCAGTCTACCTCTGTGGACACACACCTTGCTCTCCAGCCTTCTGAGCAGCACATCCCCTCCAGTTGCTCTACCCAGAAAAGTCCCACAAAGCTCATCATTTAAATAAGAGGGCTAGTGAGGGAAACCACAGAGACACCAAGAAAAGTTGGGAAATAGCTGCAGAGTTCAGAGGCAAAGAGCGAGGTAAAGGCGCAGTACATCAGGCGACTACCCCGGGAGCTCTGCAATTACAGCCATATTCCACGTAATGTCACTAATTTGCTCAAAAATGTACGACATTAACCGATTCATGTGTTAGCTGAGGAACATTTTGCCCTATAAATAGCCTAATCCATGCAGCATTTTCAAGATGCAGCTCCTGGCTGAAGTTCTGAAATCCCCCCTAATGTTTCAAATAGTTTCCCATCATTTAAAAGACTGAAAGTACAAGCTGTTTATATATAATTCATTTTTAGGAAATTTGTAAGCCTAATTCATTCTTACACCTAAGATCGCAGTGTGTGTATCACACGTAGTCCTGTACGTATATGTATATATTACATATGATACACACACACACACACACACATTTTCAGAACCGCTTGTCCCATACGGGGTCACGGGGAACCGGAGCCTAACCCGGTAACACGATATACAGTATAAATTTAAAACTGGCTGATGACAAGGGCTGCTTTGCGCTGATGGGCTGGAGGGGGTCTAGGCGTCCTGGAGTGAGGTTTGCCGCTCCATCTGAGCCCTGAGGGTACAGCTGGGATGGCAGGACAATGAAAGGACAGAAGGGGGTGAATGAAATGTTAGCCAAATCGTTCGATTACTACGGAGGGCGAGATTTTAGCCGAAAGGACGTTAGCCAGTGAGGTCATTAGCGGGGGGAGGGGGGTCCACTGTATTGGGAAATTTGGCAGGAAAATTGTTTCAGTTCGAAAAACGTGATGGACAGAAGTGAGTTCTTTGACAAAATTTGCCTGCAAGACACTGATCCCAAACACAAAGCCAACGCCGCAGCAGAGAGGCTTCGAAACAGAGAGATGAATGTGCGGGGGTGCCGTAACCTTAACCGCTCTGAGTATCTGTAGGCCGCAAGTGCTCTACAAGGATCTTTCAAAGGCTGGAGCACAATCAAGGTGTCCAGAGGAGTGGGCAAACATCCCTCCTGTCCATTGGGCTACGCTGGAAGACACCTAACCTAACAGAACGGTTATGATGGCAAAAGGAGGCTTTACCCAGTATTACCCAGTATTAAGATGTAGGAGTTGAATATTCGTGCAAGTAGGATGTTTCCTTTTCGGATTTGTTTTCATAAAATCTATAGAGAAATGCATAATTTTGGCTTTAAAACTTGTTGGTTTCATTATGTGGCTTCGCAAGAAAAATACTAAGTGGCGGAGATGGCGGCTGCGTCATTTGCACATGAAATTCGCTGTGGCGTGAAGCTGAATAAGTGATTATTGCTTTGCATTTGCAGTCGGAATATTATCTGAAAACAGGTTTTGCAGAAAAAAGTGATCGTTTGATGATGAGCATTTCGGTCAAGGTAAAGGCATTTTGGATGAGTTCCCAGCTTCTCAGACTGGTCAAGAACCTCATTGGAAATGTGTCCCTCCAACTACACTTCATAGTTTACCTAGATAAAGAGTGCGTGTCTCCCAAGGTTTATTCGGAAAGCAAAGCCATTCATTTCAAAGAAATTAAAATTGAGTTGTAGAACCTGCTTTTTGGCATTGAGCTCAGTTTGCTTTCATGTTTACTTGCTAAATCCTTATTGTGCCCTATGAATTCCAGAGACAGTAATTTATTCTATAAGCAACCAACGACAATCACTGCTCGTTCCGAGTGGGAGCCCATCCAGGAAACACAGGGCGCAAGGCTGAAAAGGGAGGGGGGGACACCCCGGACGCAACGCCACTCCATCGCAAAGCACCCCAAGCAGGACTCAAACCCCAACCTCACCACACAACAGGATGAGGCCAAACCCTCTGCACCACCACACTTCATTACATACTGAGCCACATAATGCATCTCTGAGCTCTCACCGCAGTCCTTGTCTAGCACAATGTCCAAGCGAATTCTTGTCCATTGCATTTGGTTGCAGTAAAATGCACACACACACATTTTCTGAACCGCTTGTCCTAGACAGGGTCGCGGGGAACCGGAGCCTACCCGGCAACACAGGGCGTAAGGCCGGAGGGGGAGGGGACACACCCAGGACGGGACGCCAATCCACCCCAAGCAGGACTCAAACCCCAAACCCCCTGGAGAGCAGGACTGTGGTCCAACCCACTGCGCCACTGCACCTCTCTAATAAAACCCTTCACTTTTAATCTTTTCAAATCTTTTACCCCTGAGGTACAAAGCCGGTGTACTTCAGGGGTGGCAGGCAGTGTTGGACTGCACAATAGAAACCGTGATGTACAACAACGAAAGGAAACTTAGGGAAACAAATATTACGAAAAATCAATGCTTTGGGTATCAGCACAGAGATCCTGTTCTTCGTTTGTGTCTTTACACCTTTTCCTCCGCTTTTCACTATAGCTACACCGCGGCGAGGCTGCAAGCCACCAACTCCTAGCAGCTCTGTGGTCTACATGGCGACTTCACGGGCGCATTTGGGTTGGGACTCTGATTCTCTAGGAAGATCAACCTTTTTCCGTGTTTGTCCGACGCTTTAAACGTAGTAATATCGAAAAGCATTTTTGCAGCTCCTCTAAGAGGAGTCACCGAAACGTCCGAGCCGGTCCTGCGGAGGTGTTGTGTCAGACGCGCAGCGCTCTTCTTTTTCATAATTACACCTTTATTACAGCGTCGTGTCATGTCTCAAAAAACTTTGAGCTCTCCCCGCGAATAGATCGGTCCCTCTCATCCCTACTTTACAGCTCCGCTGGCACAGGAGTGGGCTGCGGTGACCGTGAAGTTAATATAAAGAACCCAGGGGAGCTGAAGATTTGGTTATAATGAGGGTCTCAGCGGAGAAACCTTTTAGATGTGATCCGTACAACCGTACATCTGCCCCCGAAAAGATTAAAAAAAGAAAAGATTAGAAAGATTTGAACCTCACTGGACCCTCTTTCTCATTAGTACCTTGATTTACCGCCTATAGCCTAACTGTTTAATAACACATTTCTGCTTGTAATGTGAATGTAACTCCCTCGTACAATTATTTTGTCACGCTGCAGTTTTCCAGTTCTAGTGTCTGTTTACCTCGCTGCTAAAACTACAATAACTTTGCTAGCAAACAGGAATAACGTCCATGTCTCATAAACTATGATTTAACAGGACCAGAAATTTTACATCTTCTTTGTTTTAATTATATGGAGATTTGTATTAATTATCACACTAACCGTCTAGGTCTGTAGGGCAAAAAAAAAAAAAAAAAAAAAACACTACTAGATAATTATACAGCTAATTACACAAGGGGAGGTTCAGATGAAGCTTGCTTAGGGCAGTGGATATAAAGCTTTAAAAAGATTTGTTTGTATGATGTGCTTGTCTAAATAGAAATGGGGAGGAAATTAAAAAGCCTCTTAGTGATTAAAATCACACACACACACATTTTCAGAACCGCTTGTCCCATACGGGGTCACGGGGAACCGGAGCCTACCTGGGAACACAGGGGCGTAAGGCCAGAGGGGGAGGGGACACACCCAGGACGGGACGCCAGTCCGTCGCAAGGCACCCCAAGCGAGATTCGAACCTCAGACCCACTGGACAGCAGGACTGTGGTCCAACCCACTGCGCCACCGCACCCCCCATATGATTAAAATCATGTATTTTTATTTTAACACCATCGAGCGGCATTGGGGGGTGTGGTGGCACAGTGGGTTGGACCGGGCCCTGCTCTCCGGTGGGTCTGGAGTTCGAGTCCCACTTAGGGTGCCTTGCGATGGATTGGCATCCAGTCCTGGGTGTGTCCCCTCCCCCTCTGGCCTTACACCCTGAGTTGCCAGGTTAGGCTCCGGTTCCCTCTGACCCTGTATGGGACAAGCGGTTCAGAAAATGTGTGTGAGTGATGTTGGGATTTACCATATAATACCCTCACACAGAGTATTCTCAGTTGCAGGTTTTGTCCAGCTGTCCTCAGAGGTCTGTTACAGGCTCCTTTACACCATTTGGTTTTAATAATGAAGGGTCTTCTGCTCCTGTGCTGGCCAATCGGCTTCCTCCCCGTTATCGTAATGTCAGCAGCATAATTTAAATGAGCCACGCATGTCGTTTGATGGAATGACCCCCCCCGGACCCTCATGAGATGACGGTTGCCATCGTGTCTAGAGGGCGTCGGTAACGGTCGCTGTCACTGCATTCGTTTCCGATGAGGATTTTCCCGCCTCTCAGAAATTCGCTGCTGTTTGGACTGTGATCACTTTGCGACGATAGCTGTAGCACATTCATGAATAAATATCAAAGTGACACATATTTGAAGGTTCACGCTGCTGCGATGGCAGCAATTCCATATAACAGATGTGATTTCGCTTTCGCCGAAATGAAGGGTTTCGTTTCGCTTTCAGAGCTGCCGACTCTTTACCTCTTTTTTACCGGGTGCAAAGGAGGGCCGGGGAGTACGGCTTTGAACTTTGACTCGCGCCATTAGAAAGAGGCTGAAAGGTGAGCTCGGGTGATGACGGGCGGCCGCACGGCACACACGGGAGCTCCTCCAGCTGGTCTTCTCTGCTCATGCTGGATGCGGGGTCACCTTGGGCTGCAGTAGGGGGTTTGGGGGGGGGGGGGGCGTCGCTCTCCTCATCGGGAAGGGTCCGGGCGCTCGTCGCGGCGCCGTGCGGCACTCCGAGGACCCCTCCGTCGAAGGTACCGCGCAGCCGGAATGCAGAGCAGGACTCATCTGCAAAGCCGGACCTCTCGCTCTCCACGGCTGCAGATCGCAGGAAGAGCAGAGCATTTACGCCGAGAAAAGGCACGACTCCGCTTGCCCCGCGCTGCGAGCGAGCCTCGAAAGCGCATGAGATCCACCCACTTGGAGAAGTTCTCTCTGCCTGACTGCACTGGACATGAGTTGTGGGCAGTGGAGATTATACTTATATATATATATATATATATAATTTATACAAAAGGAACCAAAAGTGAGTTGAGTGCTCACAATGACCACAAGTAAAAAAAAAAAAAAAAAAACCTTGTAATTGTGATTTGGCCTGAACCTACTGTGGTTATAGGTGGAATTTAATTTATTGTAAAGATCACTGAGATAATAATAATAATAATAATAATAAGAAGAAGAATCACAACACACTTTTCAGGATATTGTTACTGCTGTATTTACTGTTTGGCTGTATATACAGATATATGTTTATAAAAAAATATATATACCTGTACAAAGCATAAATGGAAATAACTGATGACATCATAAAATAAATGGTTTTGTGTATCCTTGCTATTTTCTTAAAAAATAAACACAATTTCCAGCACCCGAAAAGCCAAACTTTTACCCACCCTTGCATGCTACCGTTTTGTGAAATGAAGATGACCTGCAACAATTAATGATTGATTAATCAATATAAAATTGTGAACAGATGAGCAGTCTTTAACGCTTTCGCATTTGTGTGCTTACGTGTTCCTCGGCAACAGTTTCACACGGCTTTTAAACAGCAAAAAAAAAACGTCCTCGATTGCACACGTGTGACCTGGCCTGTTCGACCCGGCTCTTAAGTGATGACCTGGTCAGATGGACATCGGTTTGAGTCCTCTGTTACAGGGAACCGGCCGAGCTGAGAGTCGCCATAGAGCGGCAGGAAGTTGTCGACCGCAACCAGACCAGTTGGACCCATCTCTCTCTCACCTGTGCACTGCTCTCATTACCTTTCCTCTCGATTACGTATGATGGTCTGTAAGAGAGACGGGTGACACCCCTGACTAGCAGATGTGAACTCATCCTTATGTTTTTTCTCCCATCGCCACAGTTCCCTGGGATCAGTGAATGCAACACTCTTGCCGCTCAGAGACACACACACACACACACACACACACATCCACACTCTGGCTGTCTGTCTGTCAAAGTGCGCTGCTGTTTGGCTCCTGGCTGGATCTGTCAGTCACCCCCGCCCCCCCCCCCCACCCGGGTCTCACGTCTTGTGCGACGGGCTGGTAAGACGAAACGTACATAAAGAAACCGGGTTTATGAAGCCGGCGCTGGGCGGGTGTTTCGCAAAAGTGAACCGGTGATTTAGATGACAAAACGTACTGTGTCGGGGGGTTGTCGGGGGGTTGGCGGGGGGGGGGGTCCTTTCTCTCTCCACAGGTGATGTTTGCAGTCGCTTGCGTGTTTCTCAGGATATCTGACAACTTTAATTTCCATGGGTGGCCAATATGTCAGCCATTGCTCATGTAGTACTAAAGTTTTACCGAAGAGCCGAGTGAGGGGTGTGTGTGTGTGTGTGTGTGTGTGAGAGAAAGAACTGCGTGCATCATCACGTCTGTCTCTCCAAAGCAACTTACACTCATTTACCCTTTTACACAGCTGGGCAATTTTTACAGAAGTGATTCACGGTAAGTACCTGGCTCAAAGGCACAGCAGGAGCTTGGGTTCAACCCCGAGTCCTTCGAGTACAGAGATAATGCCACCTGCTGCTTATATGACTGTTCCATGTCCATCTATTCATGTGATCCCTTGTGTGTGTGTATATACACACACACACACACACACACACACGCAATGTCTACAACCACATAATGTCCCGACAATATAACACTATATACTATAATAATATGTGTTAATAATCTAACACATAATTGCTGTAAATATAAAATATATATATATATATATATATATATATATATATATATATATATATATATATATATATATGGAGGGGGTGCGGTGGTGCAGTGGGTTGGACCGCAGTCCTGCTCTCCGGTGGGTCTGGGGTTCAAGTCCCGCTCGGGGTGCCTTGCGGCGGACTGGCGTCCCGTCCTGGGTGTGTCCCCTTCCCCCTCCGGCCTTACGCCCTGTGTTACCGGGTAGGCTCCGGTTCCCCGTGACCCCATAAGGGACAAGCGGTTCTGAAAATGTGTGTGTGTGTATATATATATATATATATATATATGTATACAGCAATTATAAAACAAAAGACAGACACCTAATGTTGTCTTAGAGATTTTAACCAAATTAATTTTTAGTCAATTTCACCTGTTCCGCACTTTTTTTTCTTTGGAGTTTATGGTATGTAGAACTCATTTACCTGAAATCTGTGTGTGTCAACTTCTGAATCTGACAGCCTTTCCTCTTTATTATATTCTCACCCGTTCATTTCCTGCATTGAGCGTTCCCTTCGAGCGGACAGGAGAAATACACCCCGTGTGGGCCAAACCCCCATGCGTGCAACATCATGTGTATGAAGCGGCACCCTGTTCCAGTGCGATATCCAGCTCCGTGAACTGGTTAGCACTGGTCAGCTGCTTTGCCTTGTGTGGGCCAAACCACCAAGTGCTCATTCCCAGCTCCATGTGATGCCTGGCACATCACCCCCCCCGTCACCGGTGGTGTTCTGCACTGCTCATTGTGCCTTTGCCGAGCAGCACACCAGCCATCTGCTGCCCGACACGGGACCGGTTTGGCAACCAACATGTAATGGGACGATAAGTCGCAACCCAGCGTGCGTGTAGCCGTCGGTCCTTGCTGTACCCACCCCAGGCCTCTTGTGGGCTCCCGTGTGTGTCGAGCCTTGCCGTGCTGCCAGTGTCTGTCCCACAGGGGCGTCAGAGGCTGCCTCTTGCCAGCCGTCCTGGGCAACGTGTGATTTTATTTCTCTTGGACAAATATGAGTACATACTCTTAGATTATTCCAGGAACCTATTTTGGAAGTAATGTGTGAAGTTTGCATGTTCTCCTCGTGTCCCTGTGGGTTTCCTCCGGGTGCTCTGGTTTCCTCCCACGGTCCAAAGACATGCTCATGTTCAGGTTCACCCATAGTGCGTGAGTGACAGAGAGAGAGTGTTCCACTGGTGTATGGATGAGTGACCCAGTATAAGTAGTGTATCTAGCAGTGTAAGTCACCTTGGTAAGTCACCTTTCCAGTTCACTGCTGGCATTGCAGGGTTATTATTATGGTGTTATTATATGTATTACATTACGCCTATATATTGTAGAGTGAAAAGGATATGGCTGTACATTTGTTACAGTTTGGTCTGCATTAATCATTAAATAATATTTTATAGTTTTTTTCGTTGATTGCGGTATGAATTTTGCCCTCTGTCCTCACCTCACCCCAGCGGTACATTGTAGGGGCTGAGCCAATGAGAAAATTAATTTTTTCAGACCTACGGTGATAGCCCCTCTCTGAGCAGCAGATTATAATAAAAATTCTTAAAATAACTGAGAACACGGTGGTTGGAATAAACTTCACCGCGATGACAGAGTGACAGCTGCAGTGATGTTAAAATCATTGCTTTCCAGGGACTAATTTGGAGTGAAAAATGGGATAAGGCTTTTAATATTTAATACACGTGATGGTAATTGCTCAGAACATGGCCTGTTAAACATGACATTTCCAGGCTATTAATAATTCATACAATCAATTCTAAAGTCATTCACAGGACTGCAGTGTTTGTCATGTGGTGATTGTGCTCGCAGGACGAGCTTCGGCCTTGACGAAACACAAGTCGGGCCTGTGCAATGTGTATACACACGCTGCATTTCATTACTTTTCATTAAATATTTAAAATACTGGTAATTCCGAACTCAATCAAGGAATTCCGCTTCCTGCGCCGTGCCTTTGTAAGATGCTGGTGGGGTCATCTGAGCTGTGCTTTAAAAGTGAAGCTGGTCCTGGCACAGTGATGCTCTTTCTGGGTTCGGACCGGGATGAGATGCAAGCTCGATGGAACATGGTTCACTGAACCTGTCAGAGGACCTTGAACAAAGATTTTCTTTTTTCTTTCTGAAGATCTGTTGAAACACAAAGCAGATTTTGTTCTTCCTGAACATAACGTTTATTCTCATTTCATTTACAAATTCAGCAGACGCTTTTCTCCAAAGCGACTCCCAACTGACTCTATGTAGTGTTATCAGCCCACACACCTTATTCACCGTGGTGACTTACACTGCTAGATACATTACTTACACTGGGTCACTCATCCATACATCAGTGCAACACACATTGTCTCTCTCTGTCACTCACACACTGTGGGTGAACCTGAACAGCATGTCTTTGGTCTGTGGGAGGAAACCAGAGCACCCAGAGGAAACCCACACAGAGAGGGGGAGAACATGCAAACTACAGATGCTGAGCAGGGATCGAACCCATGCCCTCTTTCACTACCCATGGGCTGTGAGGCAGCAGCGATACTTGTTGTGCCAACCCTCTTTCTTGCAAGACCATCTTTTCTACTGCTGCGGTCCACACCAGAAGCTGCCTGGACACACATGTCGTTGACTCAGGTGTCTTACTTTTGTTAGAAGTTGACATTTGACCTGCATCGCATTTCCTATCAATTTTGGGACATTTTGTCAGCTTTCTGGAACTCGGATAGCGCCACAGTACCGTCCACGCTAAATACCATAACCTTTAGCCATTGCCTTGCGGCATTCATGTCTGCATGTATTTGCATTTTCTCGGTACACCAACGCTGTGTCTGTGTTGTTATGACTCAGCTCTGTTCTGCTGTCACTGAAAAATAAAACAACATAGTACAAATAACCAGCTAATGATATCAGCGGAGCAATGAAAATCCTAATCATAGGCTTGTGTTCAGAAACTAATGAAGGAATAAAGCAGGAAATCTCATGAGAGAAAGTATTGCTGTGGTCGCTGTGTCAGTCACCGGGGGGGTGCGGTGGTGCAACGGGGTTGGCGGGGTCCTGGTCTCCGGCGGGTCTGGGGTTCGAGTCCTGCTTGGGGTGCCTTGTGATGGACCGGCGTCCCGTCCTGGGTGTGTCCCCTCCCCCTCCGGCCTTGTGCCCTGTGTAGGTCATCCTAGGTTTACATTTCGTGCGCGGGACCACCAAGCAGGCAGATGTGGAGGAGCGCAGAGGTCTGGTTGTGGTGTAGCGTATGATCAAGTCTTGTAGATAGCTGGGAGCAGTTCTATTGATGCATTTGTAGGCCATAACCAGAGTCTTAAATGACACAATGTTCCAGCCTGTCAGTTTGAATGAACAGTGACACGTTCCTCCGTCACACCGTGACCTCCCGCTCTTCCGCTGAGGGCGCGTCGCCCGTGGGAACTTTCTAGAACGTGAACGTGCCAATATCTCGCAGCCGTGGCTGCGCGTACGGCTCCTCGTCGGAAACCAGACGTGCGTGAGAAGACCCAGCGTATGCCGTGCGTGTCATTGACGCGGGGGTACGTGTGGGTTGGGCGCGCTCTCGTTCGCCCCGATGGGGTCCCTGCTAATGCAGCTCCGCTGCGTCCTTGCTTCAGGCTTGCAATCACTAGACTTGTCCTTCAGACAAAAGCTGATTCAAATGGGCCAGTATGGCCTTTCTTTTCCTTTCTTTCCTTCTTTTTTTTAAAGGATGTGCTCAGAGTAATTAGCGGAGGGCCTGAAAAGCCGATGTGAGCGTGATTCTCGCCGACACCTCGCTACCTATTGTAATGGGGGAACCAACAGCCTGATTGAACTTATTCAAATGAGTGTCTTTCTTTGAGCGGCGGTGGAGCGATGGGCCGGTGGGGTGGGGTGGGGTGGGGTGGGGGGGTGCTTTGTTACGAGTCCCCGCGGAGCCGTGTTGACAGTCTCACAGGTTGCTGATGAGGGGACCACTGAGTGCGCCTCGGGGCTCTTTCGGCTCCCTTCCGCTGCTCTGATCAAACTTTTTAAAGTTACCCTTGAAGTCCACTGTAATAGTTTGAAAGACAAATGTGTGATGGTGTCTTTCAGTCAGTGGGATGAAATGGTGCACAATGACTACTGAATGCCTAATATCTCCCCCTGGATGTGTTTGGTATTCAGGCGGTGGCTCATCATGTCATGATACCAGTCATGTGCAGTGATAGTGAACTGAAGAGCTACCAAAAGTAGAAACTGAAACATTCCCCTTGTAATTTATACAATACATAAATTTAGTTCTGATTTAATACATTTAAAAATGTATGAATATATAATGTATTCTTTCGGCATTCTCACGTATAAATATGTATTACGGACAGTCCCCAACTTACGATGGGTTACGTTCCGATAAACCCATCCCAAGTATCGTAAGTCGAAGATGCATTTAATACACCTAACGTACCAAACATCATCGTTTCTTAATGTCACGTGGAACCAAGGACGCCGGGATGGCTGGACCCAAGTGCAGGATCGTTTGTCAGGAACCAAAGAGTCGGGCGAGTTCTTGAAGAGTCGGTTGATTGGTGGTCAGAGTGAGGGCAAGAATCCAGGGATGTGGTCAGAGGACGATGCGAAGGGTTGAAAGCCAGAGAACGGATATAGGAAGCAAGGGATGAGGAAGAGCAGGACATAACGCAGGAGGACGGTTGTCTCAATGAGATTCCATGAGTGTACGGGAGCTGAGGAGAGTCTTTTAACGGCGAGCGCTCAGTCAGGTGCTTGACTGGTGTCAGGTGCTGTCAACTGTGGTGCGGGCGTAGACATGACACTTATCCTTTAAGGTGGTCGAGATTTTCGGTTGCCAAAGTCCAAGTTCGCGTGCGATGGCCGTTACGGGTTTGCCGCCTTCACACTGGGCAGTTATCTTGAGTTTCTCCTCAAGAGCAATCGCCTTCCTCTTCTTCTTCTCACCAGTAGCAGGAGACACAGGTGGGCGTTGCGTAGACATGGTGGATGCACAAAGCATAACGCAGATATTGGGAGGTATCCAGAAAAACTCCGGAAACACAGAACACTGCAGAGTATTGGTTGTATACACTAGCGACCTCGTATCAGACTGGGAGATGCGGATCTCTGCCGCTGTCCAGCATCACGAGAAAGTATCGTACCGCATATTTCTTGCCAGGGAAAAAAATCAAAATTTCAAATTCGAAGTACGGTTTGTACTGCATGCGTATCGCTATCGCACCATCGTAAAGTCGAAAAATCTTAAGTCGGACCGTTGTAACTCGGCGACCGTCTGTACTTCATTTCTTCGGGGAAGTCCTGCAAAACCGCTTAATTCAATATGTATTTCATTTAATGAAGACGCTTTTGTTCTTTACTGTTTTCCGAAGGGATGTTGCACTACAGTACACCACTGTATGAAGCAGATTTAATTGATTCTGTACCCATCCTGGAGGCAGCACAGACAGAGATGCTTCGATACGGCGAACATGATCCTCCAGCAGTGTGTGGACATTAGCTGCCACAGTCAATAGCCTGATAAGACAACAGCCAATGAAAGTTTTTGATTTTTTTTTGCTGTATAGTCTTCCCTTGCCTTTCAAAGGTAATTCATCCTTGAAAATCCTTTGCAAGGAGAATTCCTATAAATCAAAGGCATGGTTTACCATTAGTTTCAGTGGTAAAAATATGCATGTCTTCCTGAGTCCAAACACTGACACTATTTTATGCCTAAAAAAATCACCGAATCGGAAATGGATACAGTTACTTTAGTAGTTTATATTAGTTATCATAACACAACATAACAGTGCAGTTTCCTTCATTAATTACTATATAATACTGTAACACTATAGCGTGTGAGTGACAAAGAGTGTGTTCCACTGATGTATGGATGAGTGACCCAGTGTGAGTAGTGTATCTAGCAGTGTAAGTCAACGCGGTGAATAAGGTGTGTCGGCTAGTAACACTACATAGAGTTCATTGGGGGGTGCTTTAGAGAGAAGTGTCTGATAAATAAATGTAAATATAAATGTAAATGTAAGCCTGTCTACCTGCAACTGTTCAGCTCTTTTGTGCTTATTATGTACTGCACAATTAACAAACACAAACAAACCAGATCTGTATATGAGACAGTGTTTATGTATTCAACCTTTAATGCAGCAAAACAACAAAACAAAGAGAAAAGAAATCAATGAGAACAATGTGAATGAAGTGACACTCGGTGGACAAGTGGACATGGTTTGGACAGTCCAAACGGGGACACGATCACTGACAAGGGCTGATGGAGGGTGAGAACTTAACGCAGCACGAGACAAACTATAACTGAGAGGAAGAGCTCATGGCGAGTCGGGTCTCGAACCAACACCAGCCCAGCTGTCAGGAGCAGCAAAATCCAAATTTAGTGAATGTGAAGAAAGGTCTCGTAAGCCAAAGTAAAATTATTAAATGAAACTTCTTGTTAATTCAAATTCTTAGCATATGACTGAATAATTATATAAGGACTGAGGAGGTTTTTTTCTTGGGTAGACTTGGGCCATCTAAGTGCTTTCAAGGACTTTGTTAGTTCTTACAGTCCCTTGACCTTGACTTTTGATTTCATGAGCACTGAACTGTGATCATTCTCTGAAAATGTACTGCTTCTCATGCCTCCTTTGACAGTGGCAGTTGATGAGAAATGTTTTGCCTCCATAATTGACGTTATCAACATACCCTACTGACCCCTTCTCAGGTTAGCAATGTACATAATATCTTGAAACTTGTGCTGTTATGATGGGACCTTCAGAAGAGACTTGTTTGTTATAGGAATATAGTGTTTCATTATAGGAAATACAGTATAAGAATATACACTATTATATGAACGCTGTTACAGGAATATAGTGTTCCTCATCTGAACCCATGAAGAATTGATGAACTTCATATTCCATCTTCCAGTGTCTCTTGAGAAAAGATTTCTGGTGATAGTGATGTCACAAAATCATTTGCTGAAAGCATCTCCGGTAGCTAGTCTCTTGAGATTTTCCGTTACATATCGACATTTAGGAGGCATTTCCAATCTGCAGCACACATCTTGTTATAGACAATGTCAAATTATGCCAAATATCAAATTATGAGAAAAAGAAAGACGTGTATAATAATGGGTTCTGTGAATAGGGAGAAAAAAAAAATCCATCTACACAACAGGGCTGACATTCTGAATTAGTCATTCAAATTTTTTTTTAAAAAGTGTCAAAAACAACAATATTGCACAAGCAAATGAAGAGGGTGATTTTTATGCAAGTACTGTTGTGTATTATTTATGCAGGGAAATGTTCTGGTGCTCTGCAAGGTCAATGAAAGCATTGTGATTCACAGCAAAGGGCGTTTTCTGTGTTCAGCAGGTACAAAGTTCCCTGGACAAACCAAATGTCTCAAAGTCCATGATGATCGTAACATATGATGAGTTTTGTCAAAGTCTTAACAGACTGACATTAATGCGGAATAAGGAACATCTTTTGGACTTGTGGTGGCATAAAGTGGACGTCACCGGCTGTGATGTTCTCTTGACTTCTAAATCCCACTTGTTATTTTTATTTAACAATATTCAGTGTAACGGGGGGTGTGGTGGTGCAGCAGGTTTGGCCGGGTCCTGCTCTCTGGTGGGTCTGGAGTTCGAGTCCTGCTTGGGGTGCATTGTGATGGACTGGCGTCCTGTCCTGTGCGTGTGTGTGTGTGTGTGTGTGTGTGTGTGTGTGTGTGTGTGTGTGTCTGTGTCCCCTTCGGCCTTACGCGCCGAGTTGCCGGGTAGGCTCCGGTTCCCCGCGACCCCGTATGGGACAAGCGGTTCAGAAAATGTGTGTGTGTGTGTGTGTGTGCATTGAAATTTCCCAGACAACTTAAAGGCACCAATTGCATATAAAAATAGAATACGATCGAATTCTCAGTGCTCGCTCACTTATGAATCTCTGTATAATTTCTCTAGATAGTTTGAAGGTTTTCTCCCGTCCGAGAAATGAGCACCGCTATCGTAATGTTCCACTTTCGTAAGTGAAATGGCTTCCTCCGGCAAACAATCGAAAACACATCGATTTTGCTCCAGTATGATTACTGCAGGTCTCCAACGTGTCTCCTTCACTGCTCCCTCTAGAAATGGTAAATAAATACACTCCCTGCTAGTTTCCTCTTAACTGCGTTTTGCCAATGCAACAGCTGTAAAGGTGCGCCTTGGTTAACAAATTGCATTTACGTGTGCCAGATGTGAATCCTCTGGGCGGAAAAAGTTTGCAAATATATTCTGAGATACAGATTTGAATCATAACAGAAGTGTATTTGGAAACATTTTTGCCCAGAGCATTCATACAACGTGACTGTATTCTTTCATGACAACAATATCTGTGTGTTATCTGATATCCAGACTCCAGAACTCACACACGTTATTGGAACCGCTTGTCCCATACGGGGTCTCGGGGAACCGGAGCCTACCCAGCAACACAGGGCGTAAGGCCAGAAGGGGAGGGGACGCACCCAGGACGGGACGTCAGTCCGTCGCAAGGCACCCCAAGCAGGACTCAAACCCTAGACCCACTGGAGAGCAGAACCTGGTCCAACCCACTGCGCCACCACGCCCCCGACTCCAGAACTCTTCAGTGCAATTGTGATTTATTCTGTCTTAATTCTTATTTATTCATTCATTCATTCATTCATTCATTCATTTGGTTTTTTGTATCAAGAGTTTTTTCTGCTGCTGTTCCTCTGAGAGTTGCCATATGGAATTTCATTGTATTGTATACAGTGACAATAAAATATCTTATCTGATCTGATCTTAACAAAAAATTTCTATATATTCGGAGAAAATCAATTCACTATGTGTGCCCGCAAGAGGGGGCATGGTGATGCAGTGGGCTTGGCGGGGTCCTGCTCTCTGGTCGGCGTGGGGTTCGAGTCCCGCTTGGGGTGCCTAGTGATGGACTGGCGTCCCGTCCTGGGTGTGTCCCCTCCCCCTCCACACTTGCACTCTGCGTAACCAGGTTAGGCTTCAGTTCACCGCAACCCAGCTTGGGACAAGTGGTTTCAGCCAGTGTTTGTGTGTGTTAGAAGATGACTGCTGGTATGAAATATTATGCAGTTAAAAACAAAAACAGTAGTTTTAAATGAGAAAACAAGAGTCCTGGGGTCAGACACTAATGTTTTGCTGAAGGCTGCATGCTGCAGATGATGGCAACTGGGAGTCCTGACAGAGCCATTAATTTATTCTTTAACTCACCAGTGTCTCTACTGAACTACTGGAAGCCTTGAGTAATTATCTGTAATGTGTGTTATTGCATTAATCGTAGATTTACCATTGTCTCATTGAAAAATAACAAAATTGCTCCTGCACCTCCTGACATCTGGGGAGAAATAATATATTTCAATATATAAAACATCATTAACAGGAGCAAGTATACTACTTGTTCATATCTGTAGATTTCATAGATTTTAGATGGGTGGCGCGATGCCACAGCAAGTGACGCTGCTGTCTCTCACCGCCTGGGTGGTGCGAGAGTGCATGGGTTCGCTCCCCGCTCAGTCTGTGTGGAGTTTGTATGTTCTTCCCGTGTCTGCATGGGTTTCCTCCAGGTGCTCTGGTTTCCTCCCACAGTCCAAAGACATGCTCATGTTCTGGTTCCCCCATAGTGTGTGTGTTCCACTGATGTATGGATGAGTGACCCATTGTAAGAAGTGTATCTAGCAGTGTAAGTCACCTTGGTGAATAAGGTGTGGGGGCTGATTACACTACATAGAGTTCATTGGAAGTCGCTTTGGAGAAAAGCGTCTGCTAAATGCACACACACGCACGCACGCGCACATCTTCAGAACCGCTTGTCCCATACGGGGTCACGGGGAACCAGAGCCTAACCTGGTAACACAGGGCGTAAGGCCGGAGGGGGAGGAGACACACCCAGGACGGGACGCCAGTCCGTCGCAAGGCACCCCAAGTGGGACTCGAACCCCAGACCCACCGGAGAGCAGGACTGTGGTCCAACCCACTGCGCTACCACACCCCCTGTCTGCTAAATAAATAAATGTAAATATATATATTTTATATGTGTGTGTGTGTGTACACTTGGCTCAATGTGAAGGCTGGGCTATAATCTATAAACAGTTGAGCATCCTTCAGAATGGAAGAGATAAAAACAAGTGGTGATGTTGTTTACTTTCAATAATGGTCCAGGAGGCTGAAGAGGAAACAGAATGTGAAGGACAGTTCAGGAGCTGAGGGATAGAGCAATGGCTCATCATCAACACACACACACACACAGACAATTACAAGTATCGATCAAAAAGGCATTTGATATGCATGCCTTATAGCTGCAAGCCTTTGTGCAATAAAATGGTATTACATTTCACGGGGAAAAAAATGCACATCATCAAAATTAACAAATAACAGAAAATCTCAGGAGACCAAGGAGGGCCTTTGTGTTGGTTTTCTCCGGGTGCTTTTGTTTCCTCCCACAGTCCAGAGACTTGTTTCAAGTGAACTGGGGAATCTAAAGTGGCCATAGTGTGTGAAGGTGTGTGTGACTGTGTGAGTGGCTACCATGCAATGTACTAGAATCCCATCTGGGGTGTATCCTGACTAGCCTGGCACCCAATTCTTCTGGGATAGGCTCTGGACCACTGCGCCTATCAGGACAAGTAATAGGGTTCATTTCAAAATAAATAAGAACTGGCATAAACATATGTATGAGTAAAAAGTAAGTAATAACTGAAATATCTTTCAATATTGCGCCCAGAAGGGTGACTTTTTTATATTGAATATGGTTCCCTTTGTTCAGCCCTGCATGATACATTCCTCATTTCTGAAGCTCAGCTACATCTGGGCATGACTCATGCTTATGGACCAGTGAAATAGAGGCTGTTATTTTTGCTTGTTAGCCAGCACAGTTATTTGCATGACTTTTTGTCTGTCTCTTTAATTACGGTTTTATTTCCATCTTACAGTTCTGCTTTTGTCATTTTGAATCTTTCTTGCTAGATAAAAAATGAAAAAGGACCTTGAAGAAACTAAATGACAGTCAGAAGACAAAAAAATCCTGCCCATCCCTCCAGGTGCAAAGTATAAAATCATTGAGTTCAAAAGGAACCCAAGAAGAACATCCTGGGAACTGAAGGCCTCAACTCAGCTCAGCTTGTCTCAAAGAAAGTCAGTGTTTGTGACTCCACAATAGGAAAGCACCGTGCAAAAATGGCACACAGTGCAGACTGGAAAGCTGGAAATCACTTCTCACTAAAAATAACATGAAAGCTCATCTACAGTTCACCAAAAAAATCTGGATGTCTCTAAAGACTTCTGGAAGAGTGTCCTGTGGACTGATAAATCATAGTAAGAACTTCTGGACAACAAGGACAATGCTACATCCGACAAAAACCCAGCATGGCATTTCAGAGTAAAAACCTTCTACCGAAAGTCAGGCATGGTGGTGGCAGTGTGATGTGTGGGGATATTTGCTATCACAAGACCTGGGCAGCACATTATCATTGAAGGAACCATGAAATTCAGGCCATCAGTTTGTGACTTGAAGCTGAAGCGCACATGGACCATGCATCAAGACAATGATCCAAAACATACAAGTAAGTCATCATCAGAATTACCGTGAAAAAAGAAATTAAAGTTATGAAACGACCTGGTCCAAATCCTGACCTAAATCTGATTGAAGATGTTACAAGACCTGAAAAGAGCTGCCGATGCTCGAAAACCTGCAAATATTCTACATGTTCTGTATGGGGCAATTGCCAAAAATTCCTTCGCCGTGATGTGAGATTCTGGTGAACAGCCACAGTCATGAAGTTGCAGTTATTAAGGATAAAAGTATTGCAATCAGTAATTGTAACTGTAATTGACTGTGAAGGATGCAATTACTTTTTCCACACCTGTGATGCACATTTCATTATCTTACACAGCAATAAAATGACATAAAACCAAAGTAGCGCCACTTTTTCTCTCTCAGGCTCCATTCCTTCACTACTAGAACTGACAAAGAAATGTGATTAATTTCAATAAAAAAATCAGAAAAAATAAACAATCGGAAAGAAGGCAAATGTATATTTTTTAAAAGTCCACTTTAACGTGCAATGATAGTAATGACAAAATAATTTAAAATATCTTCCAAGTAAAGTTTTTTATGCCTTATGCTTTTTCTTTCTGTAACTGAGTGTGATAAAAGATTTTTGGATAACGGGATTTTGTGCAGGAGAGACAATAAAAGTGTGCTCATTCAGCCCTGCTCATTGATCGGGTCGAGCATCAGTGCATTACAGTTAGTGAAGGGCTACAAGTGGAAGAGCCTCTAATCATTATAACTTGTGCATCAATCAAAAAATGATACAGGCCAATTCCCCAAACCCTCGCTAATGTCAAAAAGCTGAATTTATCGATTGATTTATTGATCTTCCCTGGAAAAAAGACCCAGCATGGCCTTGTCTCGCGAGCAGTAATTTGGCTTGTTTCTCCCCATCCATGGTCCCTGCCATGGCAACGATGGCACACTTATCAGGACCGATGCCACTCGGGTGGCTTCTTTTAATTATATTCTCTAGGATAAATTGTTGAAATAACTTCAGGCCGAATACCTTCAGTTCTGTGTTCGGCTGCATCTCTTCATCTTCATTTCATTTTGTGCTCTTCTATGAGCACAGGCTGCAGATATGAACTGTATTTAATATGCTTTATCGGAACTGCAACACAAAAAGTTCCTGCAAATTGCCTTATTAAAAGTGTGGCTTTGTACAGCAGAAAAGAACATTAAGCTACAAAGGGCTCAAATTTAACGTCTTTGTCGGATTGGCTAAGTGGTTTATTCAGAATTTCATCTTTTCAGTTCCGGGATCTGACTTTGTCGAAATTTGTACATGCTCATGTGCTGTAGTAAAAATAATACAGCGAACTGTTTTAATACAAAAGATCTTGCTGAAATAAATTTAATGTTTTGCTTTCCTCCTTAAGAGTTTTCATTTGACATAAAACATGATTTAAATGCCCTTTTAAACTTTGATTACATACATTTTTTTCCGAGAAACATCAGACTATCTTTGTCGTTCCATGTATTGATGGAAAAAATGAAATAATTTGCTATTGCACTTAGACAACAGCCAAGACCCACCAAAGTGATTATAATGGTTTTTTCCACCCTAAAGTGCTTATAGTGTATACTGTTAATCTAAACAGTAGAATTTATGAATTAAAGGCCTATCATTATTTTTTTATTTACAATTTTCCTGTTAATTAGTTCAGTATACAAAGCCACTGAAGTTATAAATAAATCATTTGCAGCAACCATGTGCAATTTCCTTAGGGATCAATAGTTTATCTATCTATCTATCTATCTATCTATCTATCTATCTATCTATCTATCCTAATCTTAAGAAATGTCTTGTAAGAGGGATCTGACAGCTCAATATGTGAATTTTTGGGTATAAATTTGTAACTTGGAATTCTAGTAAAAGGAGCCTTTGTTGTACAAGGGAAGTGTGTGTTCCAACCCACATCCTTTAATGTCAGCTGCATTTCAGTTAGCTGAGCTGGTTTTATTTTTACTCATTTAACTGATGCTTTTCTCCAAAGTGATTTACAGTGACAAACTAATTATATCGAGTTACGCAACTGGGTAGTGTTTTTTTCTTTTTTCATGGTATCAATTCAGGGTAAGTACCTTGCTAAAAGGCACTACAGTAGTAGGTGGGATTTAAACCTGCAGTCTCTGGATACTCTGGAGAAAGTAGCAGGTGTAACCACTGGAGTACCAGCTGCCCCGGGTTTATGATGTCCACCTAACTGTGGTGCATTTGTACCTCCTACATTCCCGTCCCGCCTTGGAGGGGATCAGCATCCAGCCAGGAGAGAAACTTCTGTACGGAAACTCCTGTTTCCCAAGAGCATCAGTGACACTTCTGGTCCACACATTGCATACATGTTGTGTTCTCTTTTTATTTTTCCCATCAGTGTGTTTTCCTAATCTTCTTTGTTTAACCTTATTTTCTTCTCCTGAAAGTATCGTTTACATTTGTGTTACGAACGCATTAAAATGATCACTGTGTGTTCGATTTAAGAAAAAAAAATCACAGCATAATTAATGATTAAAACAGTCAGCAGTACAAAAAGAAAATTAAATGCCATAACTCTCATTTTCACTCCGTAATGACCATTAAAACGACACCAATTAATCTCTGAGCCTTAAAATATTGCAGTCGTTACTTGGCTGTAACTGAAAATGCCCACATGTAGCATTGTCTCACAATTTGCTTGAAATCATGATTGGAGTTTTCTATCCCCAGCACCTTCCATTCAGACGTTGTGGCCCTTAAAGTTTTACTTTCAGGACCAAATCAGAACTAAAAAAAATGGAAAAGAGGTAGAACAGCAGAAAGGACAGAGGAAGAAAACTTTCCACTCTTTAGCTATTTTAATTTTATTTTTTTCAAATTTTTCAAATCAGAGGGGGGGGGTGTGGTGGTACAGCGGGTTTGGCTGGGTCCCACTCTCAGGTGGGTCTGGGGTTCAAGTCCTGCTTGGGGTGCCTTGTGATGGACTGGTGTCCCGTCCTGGGTGTGTCCCCTCCCCTCTGGCCTTACGCCCTGCGCTGCCAGATTAGGCTTTGGTTCGCCGCGACCCCGCTTGGGACAAGCGGTTGCAGCCAGTGTGTGTGTGTGTGTGTGTGTGTGTGTGTATTCAAATCAGTTCCCATTTGGTGCACCGCTCCTTAATAAATGTTCAGGCGTGATTGTTTCAGAAGTTGAGATGGGCTCACCTCCAGGCTGCGCTCTGCGTCCTTCTGCTGCAGATTCCTGTCTGTCATAAACTCCCCCTGCGGGAAAACCTGCCTACCGAAAACTAGAAACTTTGTAGGATTTTCTGTACTTGTTTCATCCCCCCCACCCATCTCATCATAAATACCTTTGGGATTTTTTAGATGAAAAAAGGAAGCCTTTGAAAGAGACTTGATGAAGTTTGTGTATTTTCTTGCGCACAATAACAGACTTTAATTTGAAAGTAAATTAAATCAATATTGTATCACTTTTTTCATTTGCACATTATGATTGCATGTTCAGTTCCATTTACTTGATATAAATGAAAAAGATATTGTGATGATTCAATTATTCAATGATTTAAAATATTTACCCTATAATTTTCAGAACGATAACTGTTTCCACGGCAAAAACCACTGAAGCATAAAGTGCCCGGAGGTAAAACAAATACTGATCCTGCACTGATTTTTTGAAAATCTGCTGTGTCTGAGATGAGCAAAATCACATGACGTAGACATATCACAGAACAGTATTCTCGAAGAAAACGTACAAAATAAATTAGAATGGGCTTAACCTCCTGACGTTTAACGCTGTACGAGTAAACAATTTAAAATTTAATTTTAAGAAGGCAAACTTAAGGAAACAATGCACACAATCAGTTCATTGTTGTTTAGAATCCATTTTAATATTTTAAATGTACCATAAAAAGCACAAGAAAACATTTTCTCAATTTAGTTACAAAAATGGACGACCTAGAGGGGCTTCCCATTGCATTCACAAAGGTTTTAAAAAATATCTCTAACAAATATGTACTTATCTCTTTCAAATTCCTCACCCAAAATATATATACTTAATTTTTCAACCATTGTATATACAGGGTATCCTTGCATCTTAACATCTGAGGTATATGACCAAAAAAAAAAAAAATTTTGAAAGAAATCAGTGAAAATGACATTATTCCAATGATTGACCACAACAAACCCAAAGAAGTGAGGAAAACATATTGCTTTCAATATGCTGGGAAGAACCTTCTGATTTAGTGATGTAAAGCCTTTGATTTTATAGATGGTCCATATATACAGCGGAGATAAGTCAGAACTTGAAATAGGGAATCGTCTGAATGTTCCTTTTATTTGCCCCGGAAAAGATGAGTCGTTCATTCAAAATGCGAATTTATTCAGTTTTAACTTTACTTTTCCTCTGTTACCAACACTGAGTGGAAGAGCCAGATGCAACTGTGACACACATGCAAGTTTTAAAAGTGGATTTCGAAGTTACAGTATTCGACAAAATCATTATTACAGTTTAAAATACACAATTGTAGCACCTTTTTCTCTGGTCTGATAAAGCACCAATGGACACATTTTTTCATACAGAAAGAGGAGAATATAGACAGGGTATTGTACTACTTTAGCACGGTGAACCTCCCTGCATTGCTGCCTGCGCACCGTTCACGGCGACGGCTCTCGATCTCCGTTACGATCATCAGCAACAGATTCTGGCCCCACAAGGGCAACAAGTGTTCCCTCGACAGCACATCCATACAAGGCAGGGCGTGTTTGCTAAAACATTCAGATTCAAAACTTGCATGTGACTTGAAGATGGCGGGTGACGCGAAGTCTCGGCTTACTTTGTGGACCTGTCTTCCCTGCCGAGATTTAACCGAGGAAGCAGACGGGACCGACTTCAAATCCAAATTTCTGATTCGGATCCCCAAAGTCACTGAACATCACGTCGACGATGGGCAGCTGATCTATTTTCGGGGTGTTGATCTCCAGGACAGTCTTCCCATGGCCGTTCCTCAGCTGCAAAGAGAAAAGTTTTCGTGACCATCTGTAATGTTTTGGAATGTGTGGGTGTATATAAGAGAGAGAGTGTGTTCCAGTGATGTATGGATAAGTGACCCAGTGTAAGTAGTGCATCTAGCAGTGTAAGTCACCGCAGTGAATAAGGTGTGTGGGCTCATAACACTACATCTAACTACTAGGCAAAAAGGCAGGAAAACCTAGACATGCCTACTGTAACGCCCTGTAATGAATTATGTATGAGTTTGGCAAATAAAAGCAGGAAATTAAGACTGATCAGGGGAGACACCCATCTGAGGCTCTCCCATCGGCCGATGTTGTTGTGAAAGTCTTTGTTTGTCTCAGTGTGTTTCTTTCAGTGTCTCCTATGGCTGAAACGGGAAAGGGAAAAATTTCCACCACAGTTGTGAGATGCTTCGGAGAAAAGTGTCAGATAAATGAGTAAAATAATGACAATTTCATCTTCAATTTACAAGAATTCACACTATGGAGGCTCTTTCATGTGTGAATTACCTTGAGAAGGCGCAGGTGTTTTAAGCTTGTTCACGTTTAAGCACAAGTAACGTACTGCAAACTTACTGGTAATTTCATCATCAGCTTGGTGTTGGTAAAACGGAAAATTAAAAGTCTGTCGGGTGTGGTTATTGATATTGTTGACACCGATGCGCGCCGGTTCTGGTCAACGGGATACGTACTGCGCAGCCGTCCGACAGCACATTGATGTAGAGGCTGGTATCATAGGACATCTCATCGTCGTTGGATCCCAGGAACCTCAGTGCTTTATCGTAGCTGTCCGTGGTAGCGTCATGCCAGGCCACAGAATGGTGGCACAAGTACGTGAAGTTCTGCTTGACTGAGGCTGTGAGCAGCTTCAGGAATGTCATCTGCACCAAGCTTATTTCGTTGCCATCAATGTCCACATAAGAGAGCTGTTGGGAGGGGGTGGGGTCACAAACATAACAAATTATGATCTTATATTTAAAAATGGGCGGCGACAGAGTGACATCGCTGTACTTGTTCTGTTTTTAGAGGTCTGCCATATAAATATTCTCTAACAATAATCAATAATAATCAATAATCACCATGGCACAGAGATTAACACATCTGTAGAAATGTTACAATAAACATGCTAGAGAAGTGTCTCAGTCCAGCCTTACATGGTGATCATAGCGATCATCTGTCTGCAACACAGATTTATGCCTTGAAGTGTAATATAAGCTGTAAGACTCCATCCCCCTGTGAAGATTAAAGAAACTTGTAGTTTTCAAAAAATTGCTCAACTTTTAGGATAAAGTGTGTTGGACAGAAAGAGAATAACTCACCATTTTACCACGCTTAAATTCACTGAACCACGAGCCTGGAACCTCCTTGGGCCATGAAGATATTCTAGCCTACAGGGTATCATCCATATCCACACATGAGAGAAACAAATAATACATTATTTACATTCACTATATGTTGCTCTTACTGGCATTTATGGTAAAAAAAAAATAGCATTCCGTCATGAATAAGCACTTTAAAAACCTTTAGGATGTTTAGAGTTGAAAATAAAAAATCTGCAGTGGAGGCTACAACGGACACCATGTGTAAATAGTTCTCTCTTCTAATGTGGAGCACATTTGCATATGACACAAGAAGGCAAAGTACAGAAGTTCAGTGGTGCTCCAAACTATTTTCATGTTTAAAATTTCAATTTATCAGTGTGCAGTTTGGTATGATGCTAAACACGCTGTGCTGGACTGCAGTATGTTTGAATTTTAGAGGTATTAGTAACTGCTAACTAATTGTGATTATTATCTGAAGTTTAACTTTTAATTGGCTGCTAACACGCGGTTGCATTTCCAAAGGTGGCTGCATCAAAAGTCACAAATATAACAAGAAACACAAATGTCCAGCACTATAAAAAAACAGGGGAAAAAAAACAGTTTCTGAGACCATAAAGAAATGAAGATGATGAGAGGTAAAGCTGTTGGACAACTGGGCAATTTGAGTTCCTTTCCAAGCTGAAAAAAAACAAAATAAATAAAAAACTCCAGCGGTGAGGCGATGACCGCATGCACACATACGGGAAGGGAAATGAATACTAAATAGCTGGGAATGTGTCTTTGCAACGGGCTTGTAGGGCATAAATTTTGTGCTGGTGTGTTTTTTACAGTACTAGCCGTTATTAAAAGTGCTGTACATAAATGTCACTCACCCCCGTGGACTTCTTCTCTGGGTAGATGCAAGTCTCACCCCCTGCGGTAAAGTTGCAGTACACCTTGATGGAGTCACCCGAACAGCCTTGGTTTGGATCGATCCAGTACTCGCCTAATCAGACAATACAGAAACACCGAAAATAAGTACGCCATATATGTAACAACTGCAGAGGCGAGCAGCTTTGTGTTTAACACCCCGTACTTTGACATCAGGAGGTTCCCTGTTCAAATCCCACTTCCCAGTGTAATACCCTTAATAAAGATACCTGCCCTGAAGTTATACAGTAAATATCACCCTGTTGTATAAAAGTGTGAAGCACTACAAGCTTCTTCTAGTTCAAAACCACAGCTGCAAGTAGCCTTAAAGAAATATATTGGTAAATTAGAATTAATGGGTGGCACGGTGGCACAGCGAGTAGTGCTGCTGTCTCACAGGTTCACCTATAGCGTGTGAGTGCGTGTTCCACTAATGTATGGACGAGTGATCCAGTGTAAGTAGTGTATCTAGCAGTGTAAGTCACCGCGGTGAATAAGGTGAGTGGGCTGATAGCACTGCATAGAGCTCATTGAAAGTCGCTTCGGAAAAAAACATATGCTAAATACACACTGTCTGAAACTGCTTGCCCCAAGCGGAGTCGTGGCGAACCAGAGCCTAACCCAGCAACACAGGGTGCAAGGCTGGGGGGGAGGGACACACCCAGGACAGGATGCCAGTCCATCACAAGGCACCTCCACCAGGACTCAAACCCCAGACCCACCAGAGAGCAGGACCCAGCCAAGCCTGCTGTGCCACCGCACCCACTGTGTCTGATAAGTAAATAAATGTAAATGTAATAACTAAATACGGCTACAAACAGCCATAACTCAGTATAGATGCATAATGTGTTCAATTCTACACAAGCTAAGAGAACTAAAAAACTGGTAGATCATATTAAACCAATAAATACAAGCTTGTTTTGCACACAGTCAAGTACATGAAATTGGAATTACACTTTTTAGTGAACAAAATAATAGAAAAATAAACGGAACAAAAAAAAAAAATTCAAAAACGCACTGATTTGAGGCGGAAGTCAGAATAAAAGTCTTATTCCCCACCTGCAGCTCAACGAATGTCAAGCAAGGCTGGAAACAGCTGTGTCGGTGCTATTTAAATGCAGCGCTCACACACTTTGAATTTTACATTTAAAAGGGTGCCGGCGACCTGAAGCGACAGCATTTCACATCACGCGCCCTTCTTATCCAGCCCAGCTGGCGTAACACAGCGAACCATCCCTGCAGAATAACCCGCTTTGTTATTCAACAAACAGTTCAGTTTCACTGAAGTCATTCTGGCTAAATACTGACATTATTTGGCACGAAAAAATATATACAGTATATTTGGCTCTAAAATATGTTCGCTGAGACGGCGTACCGTCTGGGAACTCGGGGTGGCACAGCTGCAGGTCTTTGCAGGTCCTGGCAGGATTGCTCTGTGTGCCCATAGGATACTTCATGCGCTCGATGTCCTGCTTGAGGTTGTTCAGTGACGCGAAGACGCCCTCCATGCCCTCGCCGTAGTCCATTGCGTTCTCAGCTCCGTCGGCCTGCATGTCGGCCGACCGCCTGCTTTTCTTCGGGGACTGGATGGGAAGGGGCTGGATGACTTCGCCAGGGGGGCCCTGCACAGGAAAAGCGGTAACGAATATCACCATAAAGCTTATCAATTATTCAATTCCACATATTCCATATTTTGTTTTATAGAATATTTTAAATCGGGTCAACAACAGTCTTATCACTTGATAGAATCAGAAATCATTTTCCTTGCAGCATAAACTTTAGCATTTATTTATTTAGCTGATGCTTTTATCCAAAGCCACTTACAACATTAAGCTACTTACAATTATTATCTATTTGTAAGCTTTGTTATTTTTAGTGCATCAATTTTTAGGGTAAGTACCTTTCTCAAGGGTACTACAGGAGTAGGTGGGATTCAAACTTGCAATCTTTGGATCTAAAGATAGCACTTCTAACCACTTTGCTACCAGCTGCCCTCTCATGATCACTGCATCCATTTACATTTAATTTATTTATTTATTTGACTCCTTTCTCCAAAGTGATGTAGAGTGTTCAACAACTTACACTGAATTTACCATCTACACAGCAGGAGCAATTTATGGCAAAGGGTACTACAACAGGAGGTGGGATTCAAACCAGCACCCTTTGGATCCAAAGGCAACAGCTCTAACCATGAGTCTACCTGCTGGCCTTCAGCACCCTTAACTGTTTTAATCAGTCATTTGGTGTTAATTGTAATTAACGGCTTTGTCTACCACAGCGGGTTTGGCTTGTGCCTGCTCTGTGGTGAGTCTGGGATTCAAGCCCTACTTGGGGTGACCTGTGATGGACTGGCGTCTTGCCCTGGGTGTATCCCCTCCCCGTTTGGCCTTGTGCCCTGGGTTAGGCTACATTTTGCAGTGACATTGTTTGGGAAAAGTGGTTGTTGATGTTGGTTGGGTTGGCCTTTGTCTACTAAGTCTGAACACATTTAGCTAAATCCCAGCTCCTTATGTGTTTCAGAAGCTATGAAGTCATGTTAACTTGTCCTTTATTGGCAGGAACAGAGATTACTCACAGGTGGACCCGGTGGTCCCATCATTCCAGTGTCTCCCTTCTGACCAGCAGGACCCTGAATGTTGAGAGGAATTTAATAAAGTGCCAATGGCTAAGATTTCCACAGCAATTCAAACATTAACTCAAAAGGTGGTGTTTTCATAAGACAAAAAACGGTGATGGAAAACCCAAACTCACCGGTGACCCTTTGGAGCCCTTTGGACCTTGTGGACCCTGGCAGAAAGTAGGAAGGAAGAGTTGAGACGAACCATTCTTACAGAACTTTGGCTGGTTTTCCACTTGTTCACCCTATACAAAAGGAGGTTTGCTTACTGGAAGACCAGGAGGACCAGGAGGACCGAGGGGACCCGAAGCTCCGCTGATGCCCTGCAAACAGAGAGGAAGACGTCTCACACTGGTCTCCGTGCGAGTCTTGGCGTGTCACCTTTTTGAGGACACAGCAGTGCACCAAGACGAAAAGGGGCACCTGGCTCTATACACATACATTTACAGTGATGTGTCACCAGGATTGACCAAAATGACAACCCAACTCAATGCTATGCCGCAACCCTACATTTGCCGTAACAAATGTGAATTTAAAGCTGTTTTAAAATGTTTCAAAATACAAATAAAAAAATTTGAATTTTAATATGATTTGATACCTCAATACATTATTTTTTCTAAAGCTCTCAAGGGAGACCTGCTGACATTTAATTTCATATTTCACATTCATTGTGTATAGTTTCTTTCAGATCACAGAATAATTTCAAATGTCAGAGATGAGCCTGACAGATGTAATGCGGCGCTTGCGAAACCGATCCCCGTGCCATCAGGCTGACGGCAGAAACGGCCTCGTCTTGCTGCGGGGGTCACAGTGGGAGGACCTTGGAGATCTTGAGGTGAAAGAGTCACAAAGGTAATTCAAGGCAGCTGCTATTAAACCCTGAGAACGCGCAGTCTGCCGCCCACACGGAAGCGGCCCGACGGGGGACATTTCCTCTAAGATAACAGGCAGGAGAGGCGAGCGGCGAGACTGACGTGTGATGGATCACTTACGACTTCGCCCTTGTTGCCGGGAGTGCCCTGGGGACCTGGCAGACCTCTGTCGCCCTTCTCGCCCTGTTCGCCGGGAGGACCAATCAGACCAATAAGACCGGGGTGGCCCTGCGGGAACGCACACAAGGACAGTTAGCAGGATGGTTCGAGGAGCACAACCTGTTATGAGCAATATGATTTCACCGCCAGGGGCTGAAGATACCACACTTTCAGTTCATGGACATATTTAATGACTTTACGTACAGCCATATACAGTCACGTTTCAACATATTAATACACGTCTGAAGACCTCACATGGACTTATACTTGTAAAAATTGTTGGATTTGATTATTTCTTTGGAAAGTTAGCCTCGGAACCTTTATTCAAGGTTCTAAATGTTCCCCTTGGGCTCAGAACAAGCGAGTCCCAAAACACATCAGTGACACGAGTGTTTTCACACCCTCCTACTGCTGGGGGCTCTGTCTCACTGTGACACACATCCTCCAGCCCTCTGAGACTGATTTTTATGGACTTTGCCTTTCTTTGCCCGCAGCTTCCGCAACATCCCACAGACACTCAGACAAACGCAAAACAATAGCACGGCAGAACACACAATGAAAATAACTTTTACACGACAAAAGAATGCAGAATAAGTATCTACGGCTACAGAATTAAACTAATTAACTAAAAGAAGCAAAAAGCAAATATTAAAGTTTTATCAAGGCTTGTTAGTAAAGCTGTTAATGAGAATGTTAATAGTACAGAATAATATTTATACTATATTACACATACTATATTATTTATTTAATGTCTTGATACAATAACTAATACTATTAATAACACTAAAAAAGCATGTAATTTGCTGTGGCCTCAACTGCAGAATATTTTTGCACATTTTTTAAAAATGTAAACATCTTCATGGTGTTGGAATGATGGAATATGACATTTAGTGGTTTTTTTTTTTTAACATAAATTACCATGGTCCTTAGCATGGAACCATGTGACCGCCTTGTCGAGCAACATAAAAATAAGTAAACGCAATGTACAGTGGATGGGAATGATATATTTGTTTGTCTGTAAAATAACCTTTCCACAATACGCACTAAAAACGTTGCAGTGAGAGATATACTACTCCTGTGATCACAGAATGAACCAGAAGAATGAGAATGAATGAGTCATGTTTCTGGGCGCCTCTCTCGCGTCTTCCCTAATGCACATGAGAACTCGTTTCGCGCTGCTCAAGTGGCTCCATCGCTCACCTGCCCAAACACCCGGTGCCTGCGTCTGACACCGCGGCGTGTGCTCATGACAACGTACATTAGCATACTCAATGCCACCGGAGAGCTTTCACATCTGAGACACCGTATGTCGGAGCCACTTTAGGAGCAGCTCTCTTTCATGTGATGCTAGGACCTCGAAGCGAGAGCACAACAAAGGCACGGAACTCCGCTCTCTCTCACCTTCTCGCCTTTAGAACCTGGGTCGCCTTTCAAGCCTGGAAGTCCAGGAGGACCCTAAATGTGAGACAAACAAGGTAGAAACATGACATTGAGCAACGCAGTAGCCTACACTTTGATGGAAGTGCGAGTGATAGAGCCTCCGCCCCCCTTACCATGGGACCAGGGGGACCGTCCTGTCCTGGTGAGCCTGGATTTCCCTGCTCACCCTGCAAAACATCACCTCGGTTACCTTGGGCATTTTCACCCTCTCTGCTGGTATCGTCCTTTGACATTTTGTTCATTTGTGTCACAAACATGAGTGTTAGAAATACAAAAGACTGTGTCACATTAAAAAGGAAGTCAGAATACATGTGATATGGGAGGAAGTTTTGAGAAGCTTTGAAAAGTTTTCCCCAAAGTGTAGATATTACAGTATTTTGTTGTTTTCCTGCACAGGTATAGATAAGAGTAAGAATATGTGGAAGATCTGTCACTCAGGGAGGGAGATAGGTGACAAACTTACAACAGGCCCTGGGATTCCACGCAGACCCTCTGGACCGGGCTTTCCGGCAGGACCCTGGGGTCCAACGGGCCCAGTTTTGCCTTGAGGCCCCTCTAATCCAGACTCACCCTACAGTTTGGTACAAAATGCCATAAATTATCAAACGTAACGCAGTGTCTGTGTTCAATCACCTGGTCATGGCCTTTTCTGAAAAACACATAACATGTACCTACGATTTAATGAAGGAAAACTTAAGGGTACAAGTAATAATTTGCTTATACTAGGGTCGACTAGTCAGTTGTTTGTTGAACACACGCTGTAACTATACTGCATGTATCACATATAACTATGAAATGAACCAAACCCCATTGAACATTGCCATTTTTTAAAACAAATGGAGTATAAAAGCATGACGTTCTGTCGCTGTCGGGCTGGAGGCGCGAACGGTTACAACACACTGCTGTGAAAAATGTGTCGGTTCAAAGATGATATGTACATACCGTACATACATACAGCCCTACTGTGGTATGCCACTAGTGAATACTACAGTACAGCTGTAGGAACGATTGTAAAAGACATATACTGGCCCTCTTTTCCCTCAAGGAAAAAACCCCCAAATCCCCAAATATGTAATTTGTATGGATTTCCAATCCTTTTGAATGACAGAATTTATATGAAGGATTACACTGGCTTGAAATTCAATTATAAGAGCACAGCTTCCCACCCATGCAGCTCTGCAGTTATCTAGTTTGTATTCAACTTTAATGCTCAGAGAGCTGCATATGAGCCATGAAATATTAGACTATTGGTAGTTGACCACACCGAAGTGTAATGTGCTCCAAGGAAAAAGCACCAGCCATTATGGTTGTGCCATGATATTCTTGAAAGCTATATCAGTGTATTCCTTGTTCTCTACGGGAAGCCATAACTTACTTTTTATGGGCAATCCAAAAATAGCCCGGAAACATATGTAGTCGTGGCTTAGGACACACGCTCCCACTTTGCTTTTTATACACGCACTTTACTGCATGTCCTTCATTAATGGAAGCTTCCTGTTATGTCTTTAAGAGAGATCCCCTTGGAGAAATCCTGTCTGAGAAGGTCCTGCCATATAATGCAGACATAATGTGTTTCCTCTGAATCAGGCTCACCTGCGGGTCACATTTTTGTTCGACGTCTCAAAGTTTAACGGAGGAAAAGTGTTCTTTGGAACGTAACAGATGCAAAATGTGCTACATCGATAAATTTAAGAGTCATCGCGTCTTTCTGGGTGGGCGTTTGATGCGGCGCAGCAGTGTCGAAAGACGGGTCGAACTCTACAGGATGGTACTTTACCTTGCTGCCCTTCTCTCCCTGCCTGCCCTCAGCTCCGGAGGCTCCCGGGGGGCCCTGAAGGAAGGGGAGGGGACACGTCACTCACACACCACCCCTGTGAGCTTCACACTGCCAACGGGAAAACGTGCTCAAGAAACGGTAGAAATAAGTAAATAATTTCTCATACCGATCAAAGTACGTTTACTGTAAAACACAAAACACTGCTTCTGTTTTGCTGCATTTCCAGAGTCCCATGTTTGCACTCAAATGTGTGGAGCTGATTGCAGCAGAGCTCCCCCCCCCCCCCCGTCAATGAACAGTTTAAAACACTAAGAAACGTCATACAGTACAAGTGTCTGTTCTGGTATTTAGGATCGTGTTCCTGAGCGAGAACTTCCAGCATCACACACCACAAATCGCCTGATTTGCAGGAAACGTGGCGCTGCACAAAATAACATTTGCATCTGTTTTTGTAGTGGAGGCTATTCTCCAGAGCAATGTACAGCTCAGCGCTGGTTAACCCTTTGGGCTGTGCTGTTGACACCTTTCTATTTCTGGTGGTCCTATGCTAAACTGGGCAGCCCATTACAACACTTTAGGAAGCAGTTATAAAACACCGATGATCACCTGATGCTGTGTTTTACCTTTCAACCAACTGCATTCCTCGTCATTATCACAATTTCTACACTTCTTTTGAGTTCATGGTCTATAGACCTCATTTACTGGATTTACATGTGTCGAGCTCTAGAATTCTGCACCTGACACTTTATTCTCACCCATTCATTTCCTATGACGCTCAGACCTGAACACACACACACACACCACAGGTGTATAAAATGGAAATGAGACATGGAAAATTCTGTTAAACCAGTGATCATTAATGTTATGTGTTCAGATGTCTGGTGTGGAGGATCTCATGAAACCTTATGGCCATCAGATGATAGAAACCATATTTATGAAAGAGAAAAGTTGTAATACAATTAGATTTGATGGGAACACAAGTCGAAGGTTAAAGCATCATTTCTTTTCCAGTTATTGACAATGGATTTTTTCCACTTTCCAAGAGTTTGTGAGCAAAACAAAACAGATCACTGAGCCAAACACATTTGCTGGGGTGGGCTCTTATTGCTGCTGGGTTTCCACTTCATATCATGACTATAGCAGGCAGTCTGAGACGTTTGAGAAACCTTCCATCTCTCAGGTGACCCAGGAGTCTTGACAGACACACACACACACACACACACACACACACACACACACACACACATACTGCATAAGAGGGAATAACCCCAATCAGAAAACAAAAGCTCTTTTCCTAAAACACACGGTCACTGCTTACTAATACACTATGAACTGCGAGAAGTAAATATTTGAGAACCTGAGGTCAACTTTGTTAAGAATTTGGAGAATTTAATACCATAGTAACATTTCAGTTTATAATAATTATTTTGCCTGGTCAAGGCTTCTATGCAATGTGAATTACAATTTCAATTATAGATAAAAGTGGGTTTTAAAGGCCCAACTGAGATTTGTCACTTTTTCACAGCATGACCCCTTTCAGGACCTGCAGGGGGCAACTCTGTGTCTTTAATCACTTCTGCATGTTTGATGATACTGTTTGTGTGTTTATTCAAGATTTGTTCAATATCTATAATTTGGACACACCTGGACGGGATGCCAATCTGCCGCAAGGCACCCCAAGCGGGACTTGAGCCCCAGACCCGCCAGGAAGCAGGACCTGACCAAACCCACTGCGCCACCGCACCCCCCCCCCCCCAGCTAGACAACAATATTTCAATTTAAATATTTCCTCTTGCCAAGATAAGGAGTGATTCTATAGGGTTATTATAATATACAAGAAACTGATTAAAAAACTTGGAGCAAAGGATTCGCACTAAAAATACTTGAGCTAAGGGTCCCGAAGTTTCACCCCTGAACTCGGCCCATTCCGCTCTCCATCAGTGTCGCTGCGAGGGTTTAGATTACGCGTTACACGAGCGGTTTGCTTTAAAAAGATCTCAAGGTACTCATATATCAGGTCCGATGCCGCAAGAAAAGGCTCAACGTGTGCTCCCTACTGGTTGGCTTGGCAGATTGAAGGAGCCTCGGGGATTCTGGAAGCTCTGCTTTTCTGGTGAACACAAAGTGCCGATGAAGCGCCTGTTAGTGAATTTATTGCAAAACTTAATAAGCTAGTGTTGGAACATAATGTGGCCCCAAAGCAAATTTACAGCACTCACGAGACGACTCTATTAACAGGCAAAAAGCCTTTTGTGACACCAGCCTGGTCCCCAGTGTTGCCGGATGTTACCTCCAATGGATCTGGCTTTTAACTTTAAATTTGTCTCAGAATATGTATACTTTACATATGCTGTGATTCACATCATGCAGACATTTATGTGCTGGAAAATACCTTCCAGCAGTCGCGTTATTACAGCAGCACATTATCGACATGCACAGCTACACACTGTCCTTCCCCTTCTGGGCTCACACACTCACAGGAAGGCAGGAAAAGGGAAGTGCTAGACATACAGCGCAGCCAGAATATGATGAGTATGGGAAACTGCTTTCATCTTTTCATGGTAACACCGCCTCACATACAGTGTCGAATCTCATACCGCACCTCTGATTGGTGCTCAGGAATATTAACAAGTGTATCAGTATCTAATTATTGCCCCTTTCCTCACAGGTGCACACAAAGCTATGAAGATGATTGCGATGATGAAGATGATGATATCTATGTGTACTCACTCTCTTGCCAGGAGGACCAGGTGGGCCAGCCTCCCCAGATGGGCCAGGAGAACCCTGTCAACATTGAAAAGAAAACAAATTAAGAATGGAGCTCAAGCAGTGCCGCTGGAATCACAGTCAGCCTGAATATTGACGTTTAAAGAGGAAACTTTGCCAGCTACAGTTCAGAAAATGTCATAGGTGGTGCACAGAGTACAACTTACATATGGATTTCTAAGCCTAATTAGATGGCCAGCAACACCAGGCTTCCAGGTTTTATTGCAGCAGCCGCTTAGTAAACTCAAAAACTGTAGAAGTTTTTTAACATTAAAATTTACATGAAGAGTTACTCTCAGTTAGTGGAAGTCCCTAAGCAGAAGGACACAAGGTGGCATAGTAGTCATAGATGCTACCTTTGAATCAGGAGGGCACAGGTTCAACTCCTGCCTCCTGCTGTAGTTCCCTTGAATAGGGTACTTACCATGAATTGCTCTATTAAAAATGGCTCAGGTGTACAAATGGTAAAAAAAATTGCAAGTAGCTTAATGTTGTAATTTCAGAGGAATGAACTTACAGGCTGACCAGGTTCACCATCCTCTCCCTTGTCTCCTGCTGCCCCATCAGTGCCCTGAAAGACAAAGGCACAGAGAGCTGATGCTACTGAGCACTTCGCAGATCTCCTAATGTCTGAAACAGGACAGGAAATCGCTCTAGAACCTCTTGTGCGATCAGCAAAAAAAGGGCAAATTAAATCAATGTGGCTGAATTACACCGCAGCTCATAATTATAACATAACTTCACTGGCAGTTCTTTTCAACGTGACGGTCCGACCTGGGGAATTCAGATAAAGAACTGTGTCACAATGAGTGCATGGTGACTTCTCATGCACGTTCTTATTTATGCACATAAATGCATTTACATTGATTCATTCAGCAGACGCTCTTCTCCAAAGTGGCAGACATCTCCGAGAACAACACATAAAAAAGTACGCTGAGATCAGTGTCCACGCTGATGGCAAACACTGATGATATTAACTACACTTACAGCAGCACCAGGTTCACCAGGGGGACCAGGGTCTCCAGGGAAGCCAACAGGACCCTAAGTTACATAGGAGACATACCAGTCAAATGTCATAATACCCAAACACCCATAATACCCCCCATATCAACATTAACCCACCTATTAAATGTGTTTCTGCTGTTTACATGTGATTCTTCAACACTCATACACAACAAGGCTTGGAGGAGACACTTCTGGAAACAGCGTGCCCTCACATGAGGACCATGAGGGGGACTTACAGGGCTGCCCTTGGGACCGTCCTCACCGGGGGGCCCCTTGGCACCAGGGGGTCCGGCAGCTCCAGGTGGGCCAGCCTCTCCTTTCTCTCCGCGTTCACCTTTGGGTCCCTGCATAAGAAGTCAGAGTCAGGAACACCCAGCAGCAGCTAAAACTCACATTTAAAATACGGATATGTGTTTCAGAAGAAGTAATGATAATTAATCATACCATTCCCAGTTCGCAGCACAATAACACATGAGGTAAAATAAAACACAAATTGGTTACTCATAAATAAATGAATAGGCTAGAAATGATTGTTGAGGTGTCAGTTTTGCTCAAACATATTTGATCAGTTTTATTTACGGTATGGCATGCATTAAAACACAGACAAAAGAATCCAGAGCTGTTTTTCTACACAATGTTCGCATAATGTGGCAGGTGAAGTACCAATCACACCCACAGATTATTTAAGGTTATTAGCCTTGCCTTTGCAGAGACATTTTTCACTCAGTAGGAGTGCAGCTCTTTTTAATCAGCCGCCGTGCCACTGTACATCGGTCTATCATTTGGTCGGTGACAGTCGGACAGGGCATCAATACTATGTGTCAGCCTGGCCTCGAGTCACTGAGGCGTCACATCTAGTCGACCTTCAAACAAGGGCTGATCAGCAAAAGCAACAAGTGATGCTGTGGGCAGCCAGAGCCCAGCCCCCGAAGAAGTTCTGGATTTCATAGACCTTTATTCAGCAATGCTTTATTCAGCTGCAATAAATAAATATCTGGCATCGTCTTCCTCCAGTACTCCGTCACATTGTCGTCATCTGGTAGTATGTGGTAATATGACTCACTGGCAAAAGATTTATTTCACACATATATACAGCATCTATATGAAGTATTCGCTTCCCCTTAAACCTTTATGTGTTTCATTGAATCACAGTAGATTTATTTGGGCTCTTTTAACACTGATCAACAGAAAAATATCTTTAATTGGGATCGGGGATTGCAATTATTCCCCATGCACGAGGAATTGCCAGTTAAGTGCGGGTCATAAGCTCACGTTGATTTGGGCCCTGGGACAGCTGGTAGTGTAGTGGTTAGTGCTACAGCCTGTGGATTCAAAGGCTGCAGGTTCCATCTCCTCCTCTGGCTATAGTACACTTGAGCAAGGTACTTATCCTACATTGTTCCTGTAACATTAGCCACCTGCATAAATGGGTAAATAACTGCAGCCCTAACATTATAAGTCGGTTTGAAAAAAATAGTCAGATAATATATAGTTGTGATGTCAAAGTGAAAACATTTCTTTAATTCAGTTTCTAACTGATCGCACACAGTCCGAAACCGCTTATCCCAAGCGGGGTTGTGGTAAACCAGAGCCTAACCTGACAACACAGAACGCAAGGCTGGAGGAGAAGGGGACACACCCTGGATGGGACACCGGGACACCAGTCCACCACAAGGCACCCCAAGCAGGACTCAAACCCCAGACCCAGCAGACAGCAGGCCCCAGCCAAACCCACTGCGCCACCACGCACCACTAACTGATCAGAAGTGTAACAATAACTGAGTGTGAAGTATTCATCTCGTTTACTATGATACACTCAGATCCGTCAGGGTGAAACAGTTTTTTTTGAATCCACCTAACAAGCCGAATGGTGGTCACCTGTGTGCAGTTACGGTGAAACACGTGATTTTAGGATAAATACGTAGACCTGTATATGGAAGGTCCCACTAATCTGGCAGCAATATGAGCAAACGGAACTGTGAGTGATGATGACAGATGGACTGTTGTCACTTTTGAAGAGAAATTGGTATATTAAAAAAATTATTCTCCACATTAAAGATGAAACCACGCAACCTAAGTGATGCACTTACTCCAGGTCCAGACTCTCCAGGAGGTCCAGGGCTGCCAGCTTCACCAGGCTCACCCTGCAAGAGGCCACACTGGTCACTGGCATTGTCATGGCAACCGAGTGCATAACTCTGCACAATGGTCACACTGATGAGAACACACAGCATGCTAGAATCTCACAGTGTCAAAATATAACCGTATTGGCAGCAGCTCCCAACGCAATGCACAAAACCTTCTCATAAATATTGAAATGACATCTTTTTGAAAACATGACCAGATAATTTACCACATTCACCCATAGACTAGTTTTCTTAAATGGAATTTGAAAAACAAAGTAGGTGTGGCTTGTTAATTTTCAAAGTGATGCTTAATTTTGTCAAGTAAGATGGCAATTACAGTGTGCTGTTAACAGAAGGTGGCAGCTCGTCACCAAATAGTTCCTATTAAGAGTGTGGTTAAAAAAAGAGGCTGGCAGTAAGAAAAAATAATGTTACATGGATTATTTAAATTCATAGTCTTGAAAGTGTATGAAAATATACTTATTTCGCTAATTTACAACGGTGAACATTTTCAAGCATGCTGGTAATCATTAATGTTTAACGGTATAATGTATGTCATTTAATCAGGGAGAAGTGACAAAATATTTAAAACGGTGAAAAACCTGTGAAAGCAGAATTCATTTGAGATTTAATATATTTAAAAAAATCAATAATAGTGAAAGAAAGAAAACCCACAAAAAAATGACAAAAAGAAAGGTGATGAAATCTGTTAAAAGGACAGAGGAAACACGGGAGACAAAGTGTCAGCAGTCGCTCCACATGGTGTTTTAGAAGACTGACACCCACCTTCTCTCCAACAGCACCCACTGCGCCGATACCTCCGGGTGGACCTTGGGGTCCCTGCCACCGAACAAAACATTAGGAGATTCAGCAAACACACGCCGTAAACCTGAATATATATGATCGTTTTTCTTTCAACAAACATAATAAAACGTTTGCTATAATGCAATATTCTCAATCAGTACGCCCTGCTCATTTATATAACCGGTGTGTTCTGTTCAGTCAACAGTCAACACCACACCTACACAAGACACGTGTGCATCTACGAGTGTAACGGTGATCGAGTAACTGGGCCAATTACGAAAAGTGACTGCAGTTTAGAGAATGCAAAAATGTTTCAATGACTCACAAGTAAGAGCATCATATTAATCTCCATGTGGGACTTACATCAGCTCCGCTCGGGCCTTGAGGACCTCGTGGGCCAGGTGGACCGGGAGGACCCTACAACAAGGTGGGTGAAGAATGAACATTTAAGAGTGGACACGTGCAAGTCAGCCATTGACTCGATGATGATACTGTCCTGCTGCAAAATAAACGTCGACTCACCATGGGACCGACGTCTCCGTTCTCCCCTTTCTCGCCTGGTGGCCCAGGAAGACCCTACAGCAGAGAGCAAAGATGTCTCACTGTAGTCCATTTTATTGGGGAGAATGTGGTAAAAATCCAGTGAAAAAATAAGCAATTATTGTACTTCATAGTTTACATCTATATGTTTAGTATTGTTTGTAGGTTTTTTGTAGATGTTTGTATATCGCTAAAACAAAAATAGTAGGGAGGTGAGCAGGAATAGCTGATATTCTGAGTTTTATGCAGCTACTCGTGTGATGAACGTTGGTTCATATGGTGGAAAGAAACAAAGTAACTGTACTTAAGAATCACACGTCTGCATCTAAGTGTCTCTTTCTGCTCATGTAATAAACACATTGTATTTTCTATGAGATGTATGCCGCTTCGGAGAAAAGCATCTGCTAAATGAACACACACACACACACACACACACACACACACACACACACACACACACACACACACTTCCTGAACCGCTTGTCCCATATGGGGTCGCGGGGAACCGGAGCCTACCCGGCAACACAGGGCGTAAGGCCGGAGGGGGAGGGGACACACCCAGGACGGGACGCCAGTCCGTCGCAAGGCACCCCAAGAAATGTAAATCTAACTGTTTGTAAATGCTACTGCCTGTACAGTTTTATAAGAAATTGTTTGCAATAATCAGTACATTTCAGTAGTCAGGAACACCCAACCCAGAAGTCCACACACTCCAGAGAGAGGCAGTGCAGCATATCTTCACTAATACACACACTTATCCCATACGGGGTTGCGGGGAACCGGAGCCTAACCCAGCAACACAGGGCGTAAGGGGACACACCCAGGACGGGACGCCAGTCCATCGCAAGGCACCCCAAGCAGGACTTGGGCCCTAGACCCACCGGAAAGCAGGACCCAGTCCAACCCAGTCCAACCCACTGCGCCACCTCTTCACTAATACAGACTACACAAATAGTGTTTACCCAAACAGCATATTGCTGGGATAATTTCCTCATCAAAAATAATGGAAAACATTATTAATGTGGCCCCTCACCTTAGAGGCGGACTTGCAAAAATAAATTAGGTTTGGATACCAGATATGGGTGCATATATTTTGTACATTTATAATAATGGAGTTTTATGTTGTGTATATGTCAACGGGTGAATAGGAACAAAATAACCAAAAATACCGTGGTAAAAATATAAAAATTGAATTTATTAAAGAAACTGCTCAAAGATACACACACACACACACACACACACACATTTTCTGAACCGCTTGTCCCATACGGGGTCACAGGGAGCCAGAGCCTAACCTGGCAACACAGGGCGTAAGGCTAGAGGGGGAGGGGACACACCCAGGACAGGACGCCAGTCTGTCGCAAGGCACCCCTAGCGGGACTCGAACCCCAGACCCACCGGAGAGCAGGACCCGGTCCAACCCACTGCGCCACCGCACCCCCCTGCTCAAAGATAATAGTTCAGTAAAACGTAGACGTACCTTCTGGAAAGACCTCAACAACAAGAACATGAATCACAACTTTTAAAGACAGAACATCTGTGTCCATTTATTAACAAATTATTCCTTCTTGCACTGGTGTGCATGCTAAGTGAGAGATTATTAGTTCAGCGAAGTCATGTTAGTGCCTTGATATCTAGACCTAATTAACCAGTGACTTTCATGTCAGGTCATAATTGCCCCTATTCACTGATATTTACCCTAACTCTTCGCCTATGGAATGAAACTGAAATGGCGCAGCCCCCAGTTGGCGGCCATCGCGGTGTGCCATTGCTCGCCCGTGATGCCCTTGGTGAGGACAAGGCGAAAAACAAGGTGAGTGATTCTAAGGAGGGGGTGTCAAAGGTGTGGCGTCTCCTGAAGGAGAATAACGAGAATGGGGTCGCAGTGGGGTACGGCGAGGCCGCACACTCTGCGTGATCCCAGCACTCAAAGAGCGGCGCTTCCGAAAATATTTAGCTTATTTTAAGGAACTCTTCTGATCCGCACAAGGAAGGAGGCCAAGGACGAAAAGGAAAACAAATCCTTTATGACCAATGATTAATTACTGCGCTGTATTAATTTCAGTGCTTAGCCGAGGACTTCGTACAGAGAGACTTCATTTCAGTGATTCTACATGGGTGTGAGATTTACAGGAGCAATTAAGGGCCCCTCCCAGGACTTAAACTAACGGCGCTTCGTGTCACGAGCCTGTCGTTATTCACACTTACAAAAATACAGGAGTATTCACAGATATTCAAAATTTAAGCTGTACAAGAATGAAAAGCTGAAGCCAGGACACAACCCTTAACACAGAAATGTGTGTACACAACTGAGCTGTATGTTTTAGGCATGATCAGTCATACGGTATAGTTTTCATGCCGCATTATTTCAAAGGGAACGACATTTAAAGACAAGTGACTGAGAGGTTCCAGAGATGTGATCATGACTCAATATGTTTTATGTGATAACAGCAGATGATTTACGGAATACAGCATCACTTTGGTTTGCCCTTCCTGGTAACCCTCATTGGTTTTTACTATCTTTACACTATTTCACGCACCTAAAGCGGTGCTAGTGAACTCCCACTGAACACCTCAGTTGGGAGCATGGCCCTCTATTTACTCTGACAGCTGAAATCAGTTGAATCACAAAAATGTTATTACAACCATAGCTCCTATTGGTCTCCCTTACCGGGAATACTGAAACGAAAAACAATTGCATTATGCAGTTTCCCCAAACAAACGATAATGTAAAAAGAGAATGAAACATTTTTAATTTGATTAGATTACAGCAGAGAGAGGAACATGTTCCCTGCAGAAGAATAAGTGTATCATATATATGTAGCCTTAATGAAAACATCAAATTGCCAAAGCAGTAAAATATATTAATGCAGCTTATCTTCAAATGGCAATATGCTGCATAGCCTCTCAAGTCATGTGCTATTTTGCAGTTAACAAAGCAATATAATATATCTGATTTTCTGTCCTAAAAGTTCTAGCAGTTCTTTAAATGCGTTAATGTGCCGTGAAAGTTGTATTCCAACAAAGGACTTACACCTTCCAAGTAGAAGGTGTATTTTAAGAAAGAAAAGAAACAAGATTGGACATAACATGAAGAGAGTCCCAGCAGGGGGTCAGAACGCAGCTTTTGAGGGACACCGAAGAGCACGTCTACACCGAGCAAGGACAGGTGTGGAGGTCTCACCTGCAGCCCGATTGGGCCGGGGGGTCCTGGGAAGCCCCGGGACCCTTCATCTCCCTTCTGTCCAAACATCCCCTGCTGACCCCTGGGTCCAGGCTCTCCATCAGCCCCCTGGAAGCGGAATGAGACCGTAAGCATGGTACTAAAGCATGGTACTAAAGCATGGTACTAAAGCAGCACACCACACTGCATACAGAGGAAACGTGCAAGCAGGTCAGTCTAGAAGAGACCATTCCATTGTACCCTGGTCATCTGTAAAATGTTTATATCGACAAGCTGTGCTGATCTCTTTCGATAAAGAAGCCTGATCGCTTAATAGGCAATAGGCTGCGATGTGAGGACCACTGCGGCACATTTTCCCAGTGAGCCTCAGGCACCGCTAAAAAGATCTGTTTCCGTAAAAGATTAATTCAATGTCGTCCCCAGCGGTGCGCCTGTGAACTCGCGCGCAGCCTGTGGATTCCGGCTGAAAGAGCTCCTTTCCAACCTTACTTGTTGCTCAGAGAAAAAAGTGAACAGACGGCATCTCGTCGCGTGCATATGAGAGGAGAAGGAGCCCACGTTTGCCCCCCCGCCGAGCTGGCGCCTACGCCATGCCTCAGGAGGGAAGCATGAGGATTAGATAACTGTCAATAAATTAAGAGGAAAACGGCTAGAATTCAGAAAACAATACAAAGACTTATAATTTCGATGCATTTTTATATTTTACTATTCCAAATGACCGTATATTTGTTTGCAAGCTTTTTTATGCGTACTCTGTTTTTTGCATCATGTTTTGAAACAGAAAACATGACGTACAACTAGCTGAGGATACAGAATCTCGGTAAGCTACGGATGTGCAATATTAATAAATATGCACAATTTACACAAAAGCCTTGGAGAGAATACATGAGAGCAACGCGACCCGATGTCTTTATTGAAGAAAACGGCTCGGGATACGTGCCGCGGTGGCTCAGCGCTGCTAGTACAGCGGACGAACATAAGTACAATGTGTTTTACAAAGCAGTTAAGGTCGAGGACACACAACAACACCCAGCGCTTCATTTTCTCTTGAACAATCTTTTGCGGGGCATCAAGGAAGAATTGGAATGACGGAGGGGCACAACCCACAGGTCTCAATATCGGCGCAATAATAATGCTTAGATTTCCATTGCTTCCAGAGTTGGTGGTGTCAAGAAGACATAATGGTTTCAATTTTAGGGTGCGCTACAAGATGCAGCAACCAGCTAAAAGCCCCGGCACCTGCCTGAATAATGCATTTTATGCATAACACCTGTGCATGTCCCGGGTGAGGAGATGTACTTCACTAGACATTTATCATCCCAGAGGGACGCTTGAGAGGAGATGAAATGCACGGAACAGATTAAAAAACACGACATAGTCGAGGGAGACACCGCAGGGCCTCCTTAGACGTTGACTGCAGAAAAGTGTTTCCATGAAAGTTACTGCTTCGGGGCTTTTACAGCTGTCAGTTGGGAGAGGATGTGGTCACTCACAGCTGGGCCTGGGGCTCCAAGGGGTCCCTGAAGACCAGCGGGTCCAGGAGGTCCCTGTGGGAACACAATGCACAAGGTTATGTGGAAAGAAGTGTCACAGCTAGTTTACAGCCAGCGACTAATATTGATGTGTTTCTCGGAGCACACAGCCAGAGGCCCAGGGGCCACTACTGACAGAAGAACATGATGTATATCTGGAGGCCCCTGCTCTTTGCTCACATTTGCCTTAAGGAGTAACAGAACATTTTTGTCAAAAAACCAGCAGTAACACCACGACTGGTTAACAACTCTAGATAATTAAAGAAAACAATATTAGCATCTACTCTTATTAACAAGGCTATTTTTCACCAAATACGAACATGCCATACAAGTACAGCACTAAAGGAATCAAACTCACTTGTTCACCCTTGCCTCCTTTGCTGCCCTTCTGACCAGGTTCACCAACTTCTCCCTTGTAAAGACAGGATATACATTTTATGCGCGCCATTTAACACCCTTTGCAATAAGAAGTTCCGGAGGTGGCGCAGATGGCACAACGAAGACTTTTTCTCTTACCTTGTAAATATAAGTGTTAAGTAGTTCTTTCATACAGTAACATTGCTCACAACATATTAACTTACAAAATGAAAACAAAGTTCTAAACATATTCAGCTGCAACATGTCAATTTTGGATGGCTAACATTTGGAGGCTATGATAATGAAGAAACTGTCTAAGCTCAGTGCTGTTCTCTAGCTTAGCACTGACTCAACATCTCAACATCTGATTTGGCATGAGAAGAAGTTCATGATCATGTGCCAACAATACATCGCCTCCATGTGTCTGACAACATCTTTCATAACATATGACCATACTAGACATACAGCACAGGACAGAAGCTGTGTCTCTGAAGCAGATGGTCTGGGTTTGACAATGATTGTGGTCATCAGTCACAGGAGGAGTGTGTTGCAAATGATAAAGATACCCATCTTGGTCAAAGAGGAAAGAAAGCGGACTGGGGTTGGCAGGCATACCTTGTCTCCATCCTCCCCAGGTGGACCCTGGGGTCCAGCGGGGCCAGGCAAACCAACTGGTCCCTGCACACCGTCACGGCCCGCTGGTCCCGGTGGACCTTTCTCCCCCTGTGTGAGAACACTGTCATTTGTGAGCTGGGATGGAGCTCTGATAAACAAATGGTACAAGTCTAGTCCTGTTGCCAAGATGTAAAGGTTTGAAACTGGTGGTATATGTAATATTCTTAAAAAAGTGTTAGGAAATGAAATCAAAAACACTTTGTTTCTTTGCAATTAGCAAAAAAAAAATTAAAATGATTTATGGTTTAAAAAATGCAATTTAATAGTTTAAATGCAGTTTCTACTCATTATAACATTGTTTATGCATTCACATACTCTCTATATACATATACTGTATATGTAGAAATTTTTTTTACAGGATATAGATACATATGGATACGTGCAAAAAAGCTTATTTCAATTTTTTATTATTCTTAAAAATACAAAACCGGATGCAATATGGGAAAAAGTTTTATAGTCAAAGATGAGATGATGAAACAAAGATAACTTTTTATACAAAATGCAAATTTCAGGATTTTATCTGTAGCGCAAACCTAACACTGCCCAATTCACAAGAAACAGTGCCTTTAAAATAAATTATGGTGGTGGCAGCATCATGGTGCGGGGATACGTTTTATCAGCAGGAACTTAGCATCTAGGCAAATAGAAGGAAGAGCAAAGCAGAGGGAAACACTTCAAGAAAAATGGTACATTATGCTAAAAAACTGACTCTTCAGAGAAGTTCACCTTTCAGCACGATAGTGACAAGGTCAAAACAGCACTGCAATGGTTCAAGAACAAAAAGGCAAACGTCCTATAGTGGCGCAATCAAAGTGGTCAAGTCCCGATCTTAATACCATCGAGAATCTGTGGCACTATTTGAAAACTGGCCCACGACCATAATCTAACCAACCTTCTTACACATAAAGACAAAAACTGTACGACTTGTACTATTCACCGTCAGCTGCATAAAAAAACTGCCTCTATTTCATTGCTTCGATTTATTTGTGCTTGTAATACAAAGTAGCAGGTAATATCCATAATTAAGTTATAAATTTTATTATGTGTAACCGTAGCAAGAAGTATCCAGCTGTGTCTGACTCTATGGGTAGCACCCAATACTCACAGGAGCACCTTTCTCTCCAGCAGGTCCCGGGGGTCCTTGGGGACCTGTGCGTCCAGAGAGGCCGATCGGCCCTGCAGATCCTGCTGGGCCCCTTTCGCCAGGAGAGCCCTAGAAGAGAGTCAGAGACAGACACAGATACAGGGAGTGAGAGAGGGAGATGTGCGAAACATCAAACGCAGAATAATTAATGACGCGTTCACACATATTTTATAAGACAGGCCCCCCAATCCATACTGATATTCTATGCTAACATTCACAAAGAGTTCCAGCTTTTTCATGATTTATTTATTGACACCTACAAAGCGAATAAATTGACAGACTTTACAAAAGGGACTTTCTAAAGTAATGCCTTGAAATAAGTTTACCTTTACAAGTTAAATTTGAAAAGTTTCTTGTTTTGACATGCATCAAGATTTTTTTTAAAATAAAAATTAACTGATGCATTTGCACCACAATAATATTACCAGGCTGGAGAAACAGACAAAGTAAGTCCATCTGCCTTTCAGGCTACACGGTCAGTAAAAACATGGTAAATCATTAATTTTTTGTTGTGTCTGCACCAAACTAAAATCTCTTTCAAAATACATTACAGAAGATTTTTCTTTAAAAATCACTGTAAATGATGTACATGTGGGGGCTTTTAAGTCAATAAATATGTTTCATTTGCATAAATATCTGGCACTCAGCTACAGCGCAAAAATAATGACTCTCCCAATTAAATTTTAAAATTGGCTGATATTGAAACTCTATTCACGTTTTATGCTTTTCCATTTTGAAATGTCTGCCAGCCCTACATTACCACATGAATGGACAGAGGAAACAGTGCCTTGGATATCTCACCTGATGAAGGCACCTGTTGCAACCACACATCATGGCAAGGTTAAATAATAAGTGTTAAAGTCATACCATGAGATACCCTCATTCAGGTGATTAGAAGTTTATTTTATAAGGAGTTTCATTCACTACCCTTCCTTTGGCTAACTGGGCATTCCTTTGCATTTACGAGCTCCGAATTTAGATTTCGTGCCTCTCTACAGCAGAGAGGTACAAGACCCGAGCCACCATGAGCTTTTCTTCTCAGTTAGAGTTTGTCTCGTGCTGCGAGAAGTTAGTTCTCACCCTCCATCAGCCCTTGTTCCCTAGTTTCACCTGTTATAATGTCAGTGATCACGTCCCCGTTTGGACTGTCCAAACCATGTCCACTTGTCCACTGAGTGTCACTTCGTTCACATTGTTTTCGTTGATTTCTTTTCTCTTCACTGTTGAATTAATATATAAACACAGAGCATCATATGTATGTATGTTTTGTTTGTGAGTGTTAAGTGTACAGTATATAACAGGTACGGAAGAGCTGAACGAGTGCAGGTAGGCAGTCACACGGTATCATACAGTAATTAATTACGGGAAACGGCACTGCTATGTTGTGTCCATTTTAATGGGATCTGGGGATTTTTTCCATAGATGCACATCAGTTTTGGGGTTTTTGAACGTTACAAAAAATTGTTGCCATTAAAACTAATGGAAGTTACCTTTTTGCTCTATGAGAATTCGCCTTGTTTACCCGCTTTACTGATTTAGACACTCTTCTCCAAAGTGACGAACGTCTCAGAAAACAACACAAAAGTACATTAGACCAACAGACGGGGAGATCTTAGGAAGCGCTTCTCAGGATGAACGACCCCACTAATGCCAAGGGACACAGTAGAGCACGGTATACAGATTAAACTGAACCCAGCTCAGCCCAGCCTCTCCGCTCCTCCAAATGGTTCAGCACAACCCACCGAACCCAAAGCTCTTAAACACCCGTTTCGAGCACGAAGCGGAACTGCAGAACTTCACTCGTAGGAACATTAGCCGGAACTGCGTGAGCTCTGAAAGGACGATGCTGGGCTGTGTTCTTCATGGCCACACGGCTCTGGTGCTGTTCCTGTGCGCAAAAGATGCCTGTAAACTGAAAGGGGGATAAAAACGGCCCTCCAACATTGCAGCGGAGATGATAGCGCGCCTGCTGGACACCCGGCGGCTCCTCGGGACACTGATGTGTGTCCTGGCACATCCACTGCTGTCCTCCAACTGACTGTGAAGCTCTGACATCGGTGGCACGTGACACCGGAGAAAGGCGCCGCCGCTCCGATCACAGAGCTCCTCCGGGCCTGGGAAACGAAGCAGCTTCTGTCTCCTGATGGCCGCTGACCACCCGGGGGCTAAAGAACCCGCCTGGGCGCCCGTCGCAGACACCGTTAATAGAATGACCCCCTCCCCTCCGGATTCAAGTCTGGACCCGTGACTTTGCTCTCGTCGCCTTTTGTCGGGCGTTAATCCCCTGGGAGGAGCTGAGCTGTAGATGGGAATAAATGATCAACACACCACAAGTGGCGGGAGAGACACCCAACAGCGAATAACAAACACTGTTGCGCGGGAGGCAGGAGCACAGAACGAACACGCCGAGGACGCCGACCGTGAACTAACCACCCGCTGCACGAGAGCCTCGGGGAGACGACCCACACAGCGCAGTTGCCTTCGGAGGAGCCTTACAGTGAGCGATTCCAGCTGAGTGAGTGAAGTTTAACATTAAAACGCCGCTGCTGCCCTGTGAGCGCTTTCAGAATGGAATTTCCGGCCCTTGACATGACACAGAACCCGGGTCGGGGCATCGGGGCCGTGCGGAGGCGACGGCACGCAAACGCCCAACAGCTCCTTTGTCACACACACTGAATTCTCCATCATTTCGACTGCTGAAGCATCGGCGGAATGACATTAAATAATAAAACACTTGACGCATTCATTTCCCGTCTAGGATTATGCCTAACAAAGAGCAATTACAAGGAGACTTACAGGGTCTGCTGGCAGAAGAAGAGAGAAATAAATTAAAAAAAAAAATAGGACTGTTGGAAGTACACTGTCATAAAATTTTTTTTAAAGCCTTTCAGACATTGCAACTTTCTGGCTGTCGCTTCTAATCTCTCTTGGCAGCTATAGAAGGTGAAATGTCAAGAAACCATAATTACCACCTAGATACCATGTCTATCCTGTGTGAGCAGCTGGAAAGTGGGAAAGTGCCCTCTAGTGGCACCACAGGGGAAGTGCAGCCTGCAGCCAACAGCCTTGAACCACACAGCTGGGGAGCTGGAAATGCCTCTACATTATGGGGACTTAAATATGGTACAGATCGTACCAAATCATCAGGGCTGATGTGAAAAAGCTGCACATTAACAACATAAACCACATTTTACATTGTATTGCTTATACTTTATAGCACGGAGGCCCTCGGCTTCCAACAGGTTCCGGCAACCTAGTCATTACTCAAAAATCCCATTGTACTGTATTACATGAACCACAAGGATCCATAAACAATTAAAATGCATGAATGCTATTTTGTATAATAAGGATTTCTTATATTTTTTCACTAATTTCTCACAATATTCATGATGAAATATTTATTTATGTCTTTGGAGTGTGGGAGGAAACCAGAGCGCCCAGAGTAAACCCACACAGACATGGGGAGAACTTGTAAACTCCACAAAGACTGAGCAGGGACTGAACCCATGTCCTCTTGCACCACTCAGACACTGTGAGACAGGAGCGCTACTCGCCTATCATCATTCTGCCCACATTTCATATATAAAATTGTTAAAAATGTCTAACATCCACTTGCAATGATCACATGACAGGTTTCCGAGATCGAGACTGAGGTTACTTACGACGGGGCCGGGGGGGCCCTGAGGACCTTCTCCTCCTTTCAGGCCAGATGGACCCTGTAAGAGGAGCAAACATTAGAACTGTGGGTACAACCATTCATACACAAGTAACACCATGAGACAGCGATTAGCTGGGAAAATAAGACATACGCTGGGTCCCCAAGCCAGGATGTGATCTTATGAAACTGAAAACGTGACGCTGCAATTTAGCATCTGCCGCGGAGTAAGTGGAGTGGTACCATACACCATGTCGGTTCAAGGAAACAAGCGGATGCTACACTTGTTCGCCGTACTTTGTGTCGCCGACACTGTAATGGGGTAAAATACCATGTTAACTTGTGCGTACTGTAATGTCACAGTCTGACACCATGATCTTTAGTCTGGCACATCGTGGCACAGCTGAAACAGCAGAATTTTTCTCAGCACTTCTCTAATGTGTAAAATGCCAGCTTCAGCCGCCCCAGACAACGTGAGCTGGATGGACCCCGATGTCCCCGAGTACGTGAGCTGTGCGCTGGGGGGAGTCTTGGCAGCGACAGAAATGCCATCTGCCAGGGGGACGAAAGAGGAGAACCCTCTCCTCCTGGACGAGGGCTCACGGCAAGGCAGCTCTCACCGGTGCTCCAGGCAGTCCTCGCTCTCCGGGAAAGCCTCTGAGACCGGCGGGACCGTCTTTCCCGGGGGCTCCATGGGGACCGGGGTCTCCCTGAGAAAGAGAGCGCACTTTAAACAGCATCTTTCCACTCCTGCCACACGGACGTCGTTCGGAAAAACGTTTGGATCGGCAGTTTCGATCTGTTTTTCGGTAACTTTCACAGAAAATATAATTACGCCGTGTTACAGCATTTACTGTGCTGCATGAGGAAAACTTTCCGGATTCCGACTGCTCACATGGCAGCTGCGCCCCAACACTTCCAGCAACATCGGCGCTCCTTTCACTCATAAAGATCTTGTGCTGAGCTGTAAAATGGTCCATGTTTGGCTGCTGCTGAGTCAGTCCTGTATTCACACAGCATGCTGTGAAAAATGTTTCGCCCCTTTTCCAATTTTCTCCATTTTTGCAGCTTTTTGGCATTAAATTTGATCTGTATTTTTTACCAGTTCTTTCGGAATGGAGCCTGGGAGGGAAAGCGTGGCACCAGTGTTGCTTTTGTACCATTCCCCCGGTACAACATAGTAAATAACTGGTTTTCGACACCTTTAGCTGCTATGAGTGCAACATGTCGACAAGCTCCATTTAAGGAACGAAAGTTCAAAATTAACGACACAATTAGCCCTTCTCCGTTGTGCTGACAAAGGCCATCGAGAGATGGGACTTAAAAAAACCCAGTCAGTACAAAGCAGAATGAGATGGAGCGTCGCGATTCGGGTGGACGTGGGGAGCAGACTGTACGCCTGTGCAGCAATACAGCAACTCAATGATATAAATATGAAAACATACTGAAGATGTCAAGTGGAAGCAGTGATGGTGACTGCTTGATGGGGGCACCAAATGGAGCACCCCCCCCCATTGTCAAACCTTGTTTTTCAAGCTACTGGGAGTAATGGAGGAGACGAGGGAGGAGAAGTTCCACCAACAAACCACCTTGAGCATTTTGAAGACTCGCTCAAGCGGCGTGTTTCGTTTCAGACTGATGGTGACAGAGGGCTGGGGGGCTCAGCGTGCTTCCTGGCATTTGAGGAGATTACCGGTGTGAAATTTCAGCCCTGGAGATGGAGCCTTGAGAAAGACGTGGTATGCCCGACTTTTGCGGGTTGGGACAAACCTTGGCTCCTTCTTTTCCAGCAGCACCAGGAAGTCCCTGCTCGCCGGGGGGACCGGGTGGCCCAGGATGACCTCTCTCCCCAATAGGACCCGTCTCTCCGGTGGGACCCTGCCGAACAACGAGTCAGTTCAGTTCAACATTACCATTCCAATCATGCCAATGCGGGGGTGTCCAGCATAATAAAATACTGTAAATTTTACTGTTATTAGTAAAATAATGATCCTCTATATCAGAAAAATGACTCCTAGTAATATTAAGTCTAGTTAAAGCCGTTCATGTAATTATTGGTGTGTTGTGCTACTGCTTTTCAGCTCAGATGTAAGAATCCCAAAGTCACTTACCGTGTTTGTTATAAAATACATTTATGCATTTTTTTAGCTGATGCTTTTTGCCAAAGCAACTTACAGTGTTAAGGTTAGAATTATTAACCCATTTATACAGCTGGGTAACTTCACTAGAGCAATTTAAGGTAAGTACCTTGCTCAAGGGTACTATAGCTGGAGGTGGGGATTAAACCTGTGACCTTTGGATCCAAAGGCATTAAAACTAACCCTAACCCTACCAGCTGACCCTGGTAATACTAATTATTACTAGTATACACTAACTGATTTTAGCTGACACTTTTCTCCAAAGAAGTTTACAGTTTTAGTCAACCTACAATTATTGACTCATTGAAACAGCTGGATAATGTTACAGGAGCGCACACACACACACACACACACACACACTTTCAGAACCGCTTGTCCCATACGGGGTTACGGGGAACCGGAGCCTACCCGGTAACACAGGGCGTAAGGCCGGAGGGGGAGGGGACACACCCAGGACGGGACGCCAGTCCGTCGTAAGGCACCCCAAACGGGACTCGAACCGCAGACCCACTGGAGAGCAGGACCCGGTCCAACCCACTGCGCCACCGCGCCCCCGTTACAGGAGCAATTTATGGTAAATACCGTGCTCATTACAGCTGGAGGTGGGGATCAAACCAGCAACCTTTGGGTAAAAAGGCAGTAACACTAACTACACCCTTACAAATACATATACACCTACCAAAAATACTGTAAATTATATTGTTAATGGTAAAATTGTTTCCATATATCAGATAAATGACTCACATTTACATTCATTTACTTAGCAGATGCTTTTCTCCAAAGTGACTTCCGATGAACTCTATGTAGTGTTATCAGCCCACACACCTTATTCACTGCGGTGATTTACACTGCTAGATACACTACTTTGTCTTATAAGAACATTAAAATGTGCTAAAGCAGTTGACATAACAAACAGTGGTGTATTATACACTAGATATTTTACACTTCAGTCGGTCACTGTGATTTTTACACGTGCAGCCCTGGAACCCGTTCACAGTACTTGCTATGGCCCTCTGACAGTCCTGCTTTAACAGACTACAAATGATGCTGTGGGACTTCCAGCTTCCTGTCAACAGAACGGTGCTGTTCGATGGTGGGGAATTTTCTAGAGGCTCACAGCTTTACAGCTCGTAATATTCTCACGTGACTGGAACTCGTGCGCTACTGAAGAACTCGAGAGAAGAGGCGAAGCCTGCAGCGATGGTGACTTTACAGAAGGAGAGCTGACATACCTGCGGTCCCACGACTCCACCTGGACCCGGTGGACCCGTCTTCCCTTGGAACCCCTGAGTGCAGACAGCAACATGTCAACATATTCAAACATATAAACAAAGAAAAGCTCTTGTCGCATGACGCAAACAATGAAATTTCCACTAGTGAAAAATAGGAGGGGGTGGGAATTGTTTGGGGTTTTTTGCTTGAAAGCCACCAATTTACATTTAATAATTAGCTCATGAGCCATTTAATTTGCCTGGACTTCCTGCATCAGCGGCATTTCAAAAGGCTCCTTTTTCCACTTCATAATCTACTTCATTACTGCCAAAATATCTTCTCCAAAACAGTCTTTTCTCTTGAAGTTCTGCCTAATGATGATTCTGAATATTGTTCCACTGCTTTAATCATCTGTGGGCTGGCGCTCTCAGTGAAGCCACTGACTGCTTCCCTTAACCATTTTTTTTTAAACCAGGTCTTCTCATGATTCTAGCCAAAGGTGGCATCAAAAACTGCCCATTGTATGTCCAGACCTTTACTATGGTAACCGCTAGCTGGAGAATTCTCTGGTCCTTTGCTTCATAATAAACCACCTTTAACATCCACAAATATTTTATTTATTTATTAACCGGCAGAGAACAAAACCTTTCTGGTTTACAAAGTGATGAAATCCGTGAAAGTGCCTTAATTCTCATTAAATCCCCCCAGGGGATTATTACTATAGCGAATTAAGAATATACAGTATTGTATTCATATTCGCCCAAAGCAACAATTTTGGGAAATGGTACGAGACGCCATGGCAGACCCAGCGCGAGGAAACGTCACCGTTTTTCCGTGTTCGCCGGCGAAAACCCAAAGTGGCAAAGCTTCTCGTTTCATGACTCAGCACTTTCTCTGCTGCTGTCGGAAATGACTCCTCGGCGCTTTTGATTAGTTGTAATTCCAGCAAACTTGTAGAACTAAAGTTTTGGAGGTGCAAGCATAAATTGACATGTCTGTGCTTTTATTATCATTTCAAAGACTTTTAAACCGGCAATAAATTAGTGCATCCCTTTTCTTTAAAAAAAAAAAAAAAAAAAAAAAAAAAAAACGATACCTTCAGCAGTGTCTTTAACCGCTCTCGAGCGTTCAAAGTATTCCCTGCCTCTGAGCACCTGGGTTCATTTCCAAAACAAAAGTGCCTTCAGTCAGGGAAGCTGTGGGAACTGAACCGAACTGAGTGACTTTAAGCTTGAGGTGAGGGCACTCACTCCTCGAACTCTATAACGGCCCCACACAGCTGGCGAAGACCCTCCAGGAGAGCCCCTTCGACGCACCACGCACCCCACGGTGATACGGGGATCGCCACTGCCCGAGGCCCGTCCCCCCTGAGGGCCACCCGAGCGGCAGGATTCCGCGAGTGAGCTGCCGCACACCTGCCTCCCAGTTACGCAAACACTCCAGACCCTGGGCGACCGATCCGTCCAGGTGTGAAAACTTAGAGGCTGGCTGCGCTCTCGAGCAGGATAGTGACGCGGAGGCTCTATCTTCCCACATCTGGCAGGAAGGCTGGGGGGCGCCAGCTGTGCGGTAGCTCACACTGCACCACTCCGGTACTTACGGTCTCTCCTCTCTGCCCTGGGTGACCAGGCAACCCGTCCTTTCCAGGCGGTCCCTGCAGTTATGAAGGTGAAGACAAACCAGCACAGCGAGCGTTACCATAAGGAAGTTACCGTGATGTTTACCTCACTGCCCTTGTTCTAAATCATCCTCATTCTGGCACTTTCTATGTCATTTCACTGCATGCAAAATATGCGCATTCATTATGTTTTTCTACATGTAACAAAATCACTTACAGAACAAGGGACTAATAACAAACAAACAAACAAATAAATAAAAACTACGAAACACTCACAGGGGGGCCCTTCGGCCCCGGAAAACCCACGGGGCCCTGGGGTCCTTGAGGTCCCTGAAAGAGGAACGATGGGGGTCAGAAGGAAACGGTCGCGTCTCCCCGACTAATGGTTTCACAGAATGGAGCATCAGTCCCGAATAACCCGATGTTCAGCGTAATAAAACACCAAGAGTGAGCTCAAGTGTTGGGTTCGAGAGGCTCCAGGACCCCGCAATAACAGCGCAGCTCACAATGCAGCCGCTGCCACTGGAATTAACCTGATAATGGCGATGGCAGTCCAGGGACACGTTACCGATATTCATTTAAAATACACCTTAAAAGCGGTGACCTTGAAATGCTGGTTAAGCAGAAATGGCGGAGCAAACCGGCTTCTTTGTGTTTCTCACTACTTTGCAAATTACTTCCATTAACATATACAGCACCGTACAGAAGTCTTAGGCACTTACATGTTTCACAGAAACATTTGTTTTAGACAGTTATTGTACTTAATGTCTTCTGCATTAGTGTTGATGGGAGGGAGCATATTTTAAATTTCCAAGCATTCCTTTTGCAAAAAGTTACAGTATTACAGTGAGGGTTTTGTATGTCGTTAAAGAAAGAAGGTAAAACAGCAATAAACCATTTTCCAAATAGAGGACTTGAGATCTTTGTATGGCACAGCGATTAAGTGAAGCAGAAACAGTTGTATGGAGACAATGAAACTGAGCGAGAGACAAACATACTGAAAATGTGAGACTCTCAGATCTTACACCACGGCAAGAGTGACTATAGCAACAAGACACAAGGTGGTCGTCCTCGGGACAAGCGCTTGTTGACGATGGATGGTTACTGAGCTTTGTGGGAAGTTTATTCATTAAGAGCATTATTTTTGGAATCATTCTCACTTTACAGCTTTTTCCCCAGGTGCCTAAAACTTTTGCACAGCGCTGTACATGGATCACGGTACAAGCAACACGACTCTTAAATGTTTCATTAAGCCTAATGAGTCTATAGATTCGTCTCCAGTGTTAATTATTTAAAGTGTGCACTGACTGTGCAATGTGTTTTATACATAAACCAATCAACGTCATCCGTAAAGCACGCAGGCCTTTCAGGAAACAGGAACTGCATGCCCTACGCAGTGATTTGGTAAGCAGCAGGAAAGTGTAATTTGTGCTGCAAGAAACCCAGTGGGACTGAATGGCGAAAGGAGGAGAGGACTTAAACGCACATGGCTTAAAAAAATGATTGGGAAAGACAAAAAGAACTGAATGGAAAAATTTATGCAGCCCTCATATGAAAACAGAGCACAGATCTGGCCTCGTTTTGTTTTTTGCATTTCAGGAAATCAAACCATGAAGGTATAATGCATTCCAGCACCAAACAGATGCTGGAGGTCATTTAAGCTCCGCCTTCTGAACGCGCTAACCCTAACGGGCTTTGTGGGCATCCCGACGCCAGCAATGTCACGCTCTGCTACATTGTATGTGTCGGATGTACGGTGTCTGGGTGTTTTCCAGTGCATGCGTCCATGCGCTCGGTGCTGCCCCCAAGTGGCCGAACTCACTCTTTCACCAGGCGGACCTGGAGGACCGTCGTTGCCGGCGGTGCCCTGCAGAGACACGGGATAAGAGGAGCATCAGATCCAGAGCAGAACCAGCACAGACACACAGAGCTCTGGGTTCGACTCTTCGCTACCTTTGGGCCTGGTTTCCCCGTTGGACCTCTCGCACCCCGGGCACCACGTGGACCCTGGGATGAAGAGGAGGAAAAAAAAAGAAGAGAGCAAGAAAGGTGATGAGTAAAAGAAAGCGATTGCTAGAATACACACCCAATAAGAATGCTCTTATGCACATGCGGAAATCGCACATACAATAAGACACACTAGGTCGGTAAACATACCGTTGGACCTCTTTGCCCCCTTGAACCAGGTTTGCCTGCTACACCCTTTGGGAATAAAACAAGAAGAAAAATCGGAGCTGTTAACAAGACAGGATGCGGCTGGTGTCTGGACAGTGCATCTGCAACACAGGTTCGATTCCTGCTCGCTCAGTGTCCAGTTTGCACATTCTCCCCCGTGGTTGTGTGATTTGCCTCCAGGTGCTCTGGTTTCCTCCCACAGCCCAAAGGTGGTGACTCTAACTTGTCCATAAGGTGTGTGTCACACTGGTGAGCTGTATAGAAGAGTGAGCGGACTGCAGGTACAATCCTGGACATCGATATCAGCTGAGCACCACTTAACCCTTACAAGTTGCTTTTGAGAAAAGCGTCTGGGAAATGAATAAATGTAAATGTAAAAAGGGAAGAAACTTGACGCCCGCTGGGATATGGAGCAGTGGGGTCTAAGTGTGTGAGAAACACCCCGGCCGGCTCTCATCTCTCAGTTTATTGCTTAGAGACAAACTGTACCCCAAACTACACCCGATGTCTTTGCCGCTCTGACATAAACAACAGCAAACAGTTTGATGTGTTGCCAGCTGTGTGCTTGCATCCATCCTGGACCAATATTGGCACAGCGCTGGCAATACACGAAAATTGGCCGCTTTCGCAGAGCCATCCTGCTGATAAGTAATATGCTGCAGTATAATTAAATATATGAAGCATTTCTTCCAAAAATGTAATGTTTGTGTTCACCCTGATATCTCATCTGTACACAGTTAAGTGTGTTTTTCAACACAAAGCACGTCAAACCGCGAGCAAGCGACGCCTTTGGAGCAGTTTAACACGAAACCCAATACTAGCCCAAGATCAGCGTGCAGAGTGCAGCAATAAGGTGTCGGTGAAGTCGTAACTGCGGAAAGTGTTTGCCAGCAGTCCGCACAGCCTAGTTCCAACGTACACCCATCCTGCACCGAAAGGGCTAAACACGTTTGGTCAATTCCTGTTGTGAGGGGATCAGATTAATGTTATTTGTTATGGGGGGATTTAAAAAAAAAAAAAAAAATCTTGATTCCTGGTTGAAAAATGTGTCCGCTAAAATTGATTAAAAAACAAAAAAATGGTATTTTAACGCTCTGTACTGTTACACACAAGTGTTTGATGTTGGATGATTATTTGCGACATTAAAGCATCATTTACTCTAATGTTAAGGTATTTGTGTTATTGCAGCTGTTACCATGCACTGCTCCAGTAAAATTTACCCAGCTGTATAAATGGGTAAGTAACTGCTTAACAAAGGAGCTTAACATAGTAAATCTACAGCATCAGCTAAATTAATTATTAATAATACTAACACTACTGATTTTGCTGTGGAGTTATGATATTTGAATGGCATTAATCCATCATTATGAGTGTCGGAGGTTGCTAATGTGACGGGAAGCTGCTGAACATTGTGCTCCCATGTTCCCCTGCTCTAACCAAAGTTTCTACACATAACTGAATTAATTCTTTGTGTTCTGCACTTTTCTGAAATGTTCTCATGAGAGTTTATACCATGTTTACTTGGTTTTTCTGTTCAGTGAGAGCTCTGATCTGATAACCAGTGATGGGAGTTGTGTTGTCAGGAATTACCTAGAGGGGTTGAGTTGAAAAAAAAAAAACTGAATAAGGGAAAAAAAAACAATTTTACTGAATAATAAGCCTGTGATGTGAAAATGGTGTATAGATACACAGATTTTTCCCAAGCTGGTGTACAAATTTTCCATTGCACAGGACCCCGTTATGTGGGGGATGGGTTTGTCATTTCTTGATATGGTATCAAGTGTGTGTTTCATGTTTCTATTTGAATTACATTTATATTCCTTCACTCAGCAGACACTTTTGTACGACTCATTTGTTCGCCCCTTTAGAGATCATTCTTTCACCTGTGTGCAAAGTCAACATCACTGTGGCTTTGCTTCTGCACCGTGTCCTGCTCTGACCTCTAGCATTCATATGTCTAATATGTTTGTAACACAGTCCATTTCACTTTGATTCCTCACACTCACTGAGCTACACACTCTTGCTTACCCTGGCACCTTTCTCTCCGTTGGCTCCTGGGAATCCAGGGAAACCTGTTGAACCCTGGAGAAGGACACACCGGAAAAAATCAGGAAGGAAAGAGAGAAAACGCACTGTGGACGGACAGACGGAAAGGCAGACAGACACTTTTTTACAGGAGAGCTGTGATGCAGACTGGAATATTAATCATCATCTGCTGATCTTTGCTTTGCTTTGCTCGGTCTGCACAGCTGAGCCTGATCACAATATGGACATGAGAATTCATGCTCTATCTAGGTTGGTCTTGTTTCCATTCTGGGGGCTGCAGCTTCTTCACAGCGACCTGTTGCGCAGACCGAAGGTGTGAGGAGAAATGCAAAGACCTCGGTTACAGCATCAAGACGCACAACTTTCTCCAGTCGGCACGACTAGCATCCAGACAAGTAGTGTCCAACCACTGCCCCTCTGAACCACATTGTGAGAGGTTTGTAATTACAATGCTTTTACCATGGGTCGCTTTAACAAATAAAGTGGATTCTGGCACATTAATGGCTTCAGTGGCACCAAAGCACTTAAAGCTTATCAGATCTTCCTAACTGTTACCTTCTTCTTGGCATTTTGTTAGTTTACTTACCTTTGGTCCTTGTCTTCCTGGGTAGCCCGGTAGTCCTGGAACACCCAGTTTTCCCTTAATGAAACAAAAAGTTTACTCTTAACACACAGCCTTAACATCTTGCGAGTTGTACCGTAGTTATTATCTACTGCACACTTAAAAAAAGCAAAACATACATACATAAGATAGTCATTACTTATGTACATATTCACCTTTAATAAAAAACAGAAGAATAAAAACAAAAGAAATCAATGAAAAGAATGTGAACGAAGTGAAACTCAGTGGGCAAGTGGACATGGTTTGGACAGTCCAAAGGGAGACATGATCACTGACATTATAACAGGTGAAACTAATAAACATGGGCTGATGGAGGGTGAGAACTTAACGCAGCACGAGACAAACTATAACTGAGAAGACGAGCTCATGGTGACTGATCTCGTACCTCTCTGATTTTGGGAGGTGTGTGAAACTCAAATTCAACAGCGATCTCAAATAAAACTTATCATAACCCGAATGGAGAGCGACTCTACCTTCTCTCCAGCAGAACCAATGGGGCCTGCCTCTCCAGCAGGGCCGACTCGTCCTTTCGGGCCCTCGGGTCCGTCTTCGCCCCGTGGCCCAATGACTCCAAGTTCGCCCTACGCAAACACAGCCGCTGACAGTTACAGCGCATCTTCCTTCAAGACTCACCAACAGGCAGAACATTCCACACCTGTACAGGTGCTGTTTATACCGTTTTCACGGTCTTTTCCGGTGTCAGAACGTACCCTGTCTCCTTTGACACCCATGTCACCCTTGAATCCGGGAAACCCATCTTCTCCCTGAAATCAAATCAAAGTCTCTAACTATTTTATTCAACAATATAACCAATATACACACACATTTTCTGAACCGCTTGTCCCATACAGGGTCGCAGGGAACCAGAGCCTACCCAGCAACACAGGGCATAAGGCCAGAGGGGGAGGGGACACACCCAGGACGGGACGCCAGTCCATCGCAAGGGAACCCAAGTGGGACTCAAACCCCAGACCCACTGGAGAGCAGGACCCGGTCCAACCCACTGCGCCACCGCACCCCCTAGATAACCAATATAATAAACAATACAATTGATTGCAGCAGTGCACATACCAGTTATGATCTTCTGACTATGTATGGTAAACAATGCATGGAAAAAATTAGGAGGAAAAGGATATATCTGTGCTGAACCTCCACTGTTATCCAGCATATAAATTCAGCACTTTATATTCCTCCAACCACACACACACACACACATTTTCAGAACCGCTTGTCCCATACGGGGAACCGGAGCCTACCCGGTAACACAGGGTGTAAGGCCGGAGGGGGAGGGGACATACCCAGGACGAGACGCCAGTCCATCGCAAGGCACCCCAGGCAGGACTTGAACCCCAGACCCACCGGAGAGCAGGACTGCGATCCAACCCACTGCGCCACCGCACCCCCTTCCTCCAACCATTTCTCCAAAAGAATTTACATTACAGCTACTTCCAATTGTTTACTAATCTATATAGCCTGGTATTTTTTACCATGTCTGCTAAAGGTAAGGGCCTCTCTCAAGCAAGCTACAGCAGGAGGTGGGATCTGAACCTGCGTCCATCAAATGTAACCACTACACCACCTGCTGCTGCTCTTCATATTTTTATACATGATTCTAAGAGGGAACAAACTAAGTTTTTGGGGCACGTACATTTACATTTATTTGTTTAGGAGACACTTTTCTCCAAAGCAACGTACATGGATTATTTCGACTAGTGACGCCTGCTGGCCTGGAGGCAAATCACACCCATCATCAATAGAATCCAAGACACAAAGGATGGAGAACAGAGGGGGGCCCCTGGGAAAACACTTACACAGCCTCCTCCTTTCTCTTTTCATTTCTGCTTCATTATTCTAATGCTTCTTGTTTTAGCAATGAGCCACACTGTACAGTACAATTATTTGCATTTCCATTCTACTTGGGATGTTAACATAATTAAAAGTACGAGGAATATATTCTGTTCAAATGGTCTTGAACTAAATGGATGTTCAACCTGCTCACTGATGCATTCAAAACTTACTAGGACCTGTGTCATTTTCATTCCCTTAACTTTATTAGTTTAGTGGTAATATTTTGTTGTGGCCGTGAATAGATGAATATTCCTAAGGGAGGACCTTGCTTTGGATGGAAGAAATGAATACAGCCCTGTATGATATTATCATCTGTATGATAAGTCATATGAATTGCAGGACCTCTTGGATAATGGCAGTTGGTCACATTTCCTAAATAGTGCAGTTTTTGTCCTTGCCTACATGTATGTGGTTGTACTCATAACATGATGCTGTGTGTCTATATTGCTGTGACACAGTACTAAAATTGCTGCTAAAAAATAAATTAAAATAAATAACACTTAAACAGCCACTTGCTGCTCACTCAGATCTGAAGCTGTTGCTAATAAGCAGCTTAGGCCACAGCTCAAACATACAGACCGATGAGAACTGATATTAAACCTTATGAACTCACAAGACTCTTCAGAATCTAACTGCATAATTGCAGGTTTCGACTCAATTTATTTCTACAGTGGCAAGAAATACCACTAAATTACAGTAAATTACAGTAATACTGCATCTCGTTTCCAACATAAAATAAACATGTTATTAGAGAGACAATGAGATACAAGATTTGGTAACATTCAGCTGTATGAGGAGGATTTACACTCTGAGCAGAACAACTTATGTGTAAAGTATAATAATTACATGAACAGCAGTTTTTTAAAACCCCACTTTTTGTGGCCTTTTCAGAGGTTCTGATGTTTTTTCCCTCTCTGTTGGTCCCGCAATATATTTTCATGACGGCCAGAGCGTTACATGTTCATTGCTGTGAAACTAATGGAAATCATCTGCAGAAATGAACGATGACTCTACGCGCACACACACACACACACACACACACACACACACATACACACACACAATTATTTGAAAATCCTGCTGCCTGCTGGCCCTCATTAGACAAGGACTTGTTCAGCTCCGCATCTTTACAAAACACACGCACAAAAAAATCCCTCTTAGATCCCTCTAAGTACCTTGCTCAAGGGTATTGCAGCAGGGATGTGAACCTGTGACCTTTGGGTCTAAAGGCAGCAGCTCTGACCACTACACTAACAGTGTGTGTAAAAGATATTCTTACGTGGGGTGAACACAGAGCCGTGGCAAGAACCATAGTGTGAACTTTCTAGCCCAACGTCTAACACAAAGTGCTTAAAATGCGGGTTAATATTACCAGGATGTACCACACGGGTTCCTCTTTCAGTAAGTTACACATGATCTTTCCATGTGTCACAAGAGATGCACCATAACTTCTCACCAAAATAAGTGGAGAATCGTTACCTTTTCGCCTTTTGCACCCTTGAGTCCGCGAACACCATCTGCGCCCTGTTCAAAAGAGAGCACAGCGTCACCTGTGGTGCTCGGCTGGACAACTCGAGCGGTGGGCACCTCAAAGGACACAGCACACATGGTGACTGTACCTTCACACCTCGTGGACCAGGGTAGCCAATGGGACCCTGAGGACCAGGCGGCCCCTGAAATACAAATGAAGAAGCTCTTAGAAGGGAAGGAAAGACACACATCATTTCACTTGTGTTCCGTCCGTCCGTCCGTCCGTCCATCCATCCATCCATCCATCCATCCATCCATCCATCCATATCCAATAAAGTCCAACACACACCAGTCACACAAACACTGAGGACACAAAAACATGGCCTTAACATAATGAAAGTGTGTTCTTACCAGGGCCCCTTTCTCTCCTGGGGGCCCCTCTTTCCCAGGGTGACCCTGTGGAGAAACAACACCGCGCAGAATCTCAGACACCCGGCAGCTCCAGCGCTGATCTCAAGTGAAACATGCAGCCTGGTCTCACAGAACCCATTTCGGGACAAACGAGTACAAAACCGATATAACTATGGAAATGTTTTGTTTTGTTCAGTGTTTGCTTCTTATTGTTGTAAAATTTTCCCAGCGTTTGTCCCAAATCCGGTGGGGTGACTGTCTCTACAGGATGTACCTGCTTGTTGACAGGTAATATGGTATGTATGACAGAATATGCTTTTTTCACAGGTCATGTTGTACATATGAACAGGAAGCGTGATGTGAAGGCAGCCTTGAGGAAGACGACTGCGGAAAGCTCCCACTGGAGCTGTGTGGGATCACACTTTTGGGACTGGTGATAGGGCCCCGTGCAGAGGAGCGCGGTCGCCGGTCGAGGTGTGGACCACAGAGGGTCACTGAGCTACGCTGCAGAGCGCGGGACTCACGGGAGGACCGTCCGAGCCAGGAAGGCCAGCCAGCCCGGGTCTGCCCTGGGGGCCCTGGGGACAGAAGAAGGGCAGCGACACTGAGATCAGCAGATGAAGCAGCAGCTTCTCATAAAGACAGCATAAAATACAGAGGAACCACCGCCAGCATTTGCCATTTGATAATATACACAGTACCTACCCTGAATACTGTAAATTCTATTGCTAATGATAAAATAAAAGATTCTACATGTAGTGGATTGTCTCAATTTCAGGTAACTTTACAAGAAGGTAAAATAAATAAATGTAACTACTTCTTTGTAAGTGATGGCAGCCAGCATAATGGTTACAAGCATGGTGTTGTAAGGCAAAGGTTGTTGGTTCAAGCCCCAGGAGAGAGCCTGCTCCTGTCCTCCTGGCTTGGTGCTTAACTTGAACTGCTCCATTAATTGAGATTCAGCTCTTTGAATGTGTCAGACTAAACCATATTTTGAAAAAACTGTGGGGAACAATAACAGTATGTTGTGTGTGTGTGCATGCTGCTACCCTGGAGTGAAGGACATGGTACGTGGTAAAACTGGAGGTCTACCAGGACTTACTTTTTCACCAGGTGGTCCAATGGGGCCTTGTGGACCAGGAAGACCCTAGAAGGAGTAAGAGGACAGGGACGCGGTGACCGCGATGCAGTTAAAGGCACGGAGCACAGCTTTACACAGGATCAGTCCACAGCGCCAGCGACGGTGCTGACGAACAAAGTAACGATTATGTTGTCTCCGTGGAAACCCAGCACCTATCCGAGTTCCTGTAAGTGTGGCTCTTGCTGAGCTGAATAGGACGCTTTCAGCAGCTCGGCTCTGTGCCGGAAGGCAGATGGACAGCAGGGGCCCATCAGATGGAACAAGCAACCCCCATCCCTTCTCACTTTGATAACACATTCTGTAGAGTGTGGCAGAAGACTGGGTGAGGGGTGGGGGGCACAGGTGACGTACTGACACCTACCTGAGCTCCAGTGATTCCCTGCTGCCCAGGTGGACCTGGCTCTCCTTGGGGTCCCTGCAGGTCAAAAGACAAAACACATCAGCTGTGGCCATGGTTAGCGACACACGGTCCGGTTGTGTCCCGCAGTGCCATTATTACAAAGGTGTGTAAGCTGCATGTCTGCCGTGTGCATCCAAGGAGGAGAGAGAGATCTCAATAAGGACCGAAAACGTGGGAAATAAATAGGCAATTCCAGGTGCGATAGCTATTAGTATACAATAAAGAGACAGTATATAATAAAGAGACAATATACAACGTTTCATTAATCAGACTCTTATTTCAATAAAGTTATGGATTGTTGGCTGATCACTCTTATGCACTCGCCTGGGACATGTATTATAATGTTATGGTCAATGCCTTAAGCTCAAGTGTTTATGTTTCTTCCACTAGAAAAAATTAACATTTGATCTGCATAATAATTTGCATGAATTGTGCAATGTCTGGACACCCTTCTGGAACATATTTCAGTATGTGCTGCTACATGATCCTACATTTGAAATACTGTAACCTTTTGACCCTGTTTTATGTATATGGACATATCTGCATTTTCTTAGTGTGCTCTTCCTGTCTCTGTGATACTGTCACCCACTGCCATTCACAAAAGTATTAAAAACAGAAGAAATAAATGGCACCATTGTGTACAACCCTGCCTGGTAAAGTGCCAAAGTAAACAGAACGTTACCATAAACTTTCACCTACTGGGCCAACGTGTACAGGGGAGCACAGTGCTGCCCATTTTGGCCTGAACATGTATATTCTGCCTTTGTTTCACCTAACCCAGCAATGTGATAAATAATGCTTTACCTATGCAATTTTATCTCAAATATGCAAATAAAGATATTTAACACAAATAAGTATTCGATATCCAACGCTCCGGCCACGGGGCAAAAACGGGCATTCTGTAAGACGGACAACATTAGAGCCTTGGTGCAACGTTTGTGTGCAGATGGAACGATTGCACATGTTCTGTTTTGTAAAAAATAAAAAAAAAAGAAAATTTTAAAAAAGAATAAATAAATAATTAAATAAATGTAAAAATAAAACAAATCCATTGATTAATTAATTGACTAATCTATCCATCAAATTAAACTAAACTTACTTCAGTCAAAACAGTAAATAATTCCACTCTTACCATGTTCCCCTTTGGGCCGGGCGGGCCGTCCACCCCGGCGACACCCTGAGGAAATCAAGCACAGCTGTCTGCTACCTCTCCATCCGGAGGAAATTCAATCCAAGCACAAGAGGCTCAACAACACGAGTTAAAGACACACGTACCGGTTGTCCAGGAGAACCCGGGGGTCCCCTTGGGCCCAGAAGCCCCCTGGGACCCTAAATGTGGAACAAATGCAATTAGTTCTTGAGACATGATCAGCGAGGAGCGTTAATTAGACTGCCCTCTAGCGGTCGTTCTCCGTATCAGGTAGTATCTACTCAGCTATGCAAAATTCAGTAGCCCCACTAAATATAATATGTGCATATTTCTTACATTTGCACATCCATTTTTTACTTTTTATGTGGCTCTGCTTGCGGTAAAAAATATATTTATCATTTTTATATATAACTATACATATACATACTAAGGCTGGTACTGGACTGTTTCCAATCCCAGCATATTCGCCGTGCTACTTAATTGCTTCCAGGGTATTTATGTCAGTCCTGGAGGCGCACATTCGAGGTGCGTTCAATTGTGTGCGGGACAGATGCGGTTGGATTTCTTTCAGGCGCAGTCGTTCAACACGTGGGCCCTGGAAAGTCCGCAGGGGAGCGGCTGGCATGGACATAAAGGAGACGCTGGGACGGAAGAGCATTGCAATGACAGCGGCTGCAGTCCTCCTGCTCTGAGGACATTCCAGCATCCTCCCCAGCGTGTTGAGCCTACCCCGAGGAGAAACCACCCCCCCCCCCGGTGCACGTGACTCTTACACTCTCTCCGGAGAGACCCCTCGGCCCAACTTCTCCATCTTCTCCCTGAAGAGATAGGTGGAGAGAGGGACGGTTAATGCTCTGTCAGAGAGTCAGAGGTGGGGCTTGTGGCGGGAGGCAACGCTCACCCTTTGACCGTCCTCTCCAGAGGGTCCAGGAGGGCCTTGCACACCGGGTTCGCCCTGGGAGGCACAGGCAGCAGCAAGGAGGGCAGAGAAGAAAGAGGGACACGCGTGCATATTATGATCAAGGTGAAGAAGCAGACTATCCCAGAGCTACTGTCCTGTCCCCCTCATCGGGGGTAACCGGTATTTACTGTGGTGCTGGCGGCTGGCGAGCCCCACGGCAGAGCTGGCCTCTAATTAACAGGGAAGAACCTGCCAGTGAGCTGAGCCCTTCGCCCGTCTCTCCACAAAGCTCTAATTCGGACCTTGTAGAACTCAGTCTGGAACTCCCCCATAGCGTCAAATTTTACCCACAGACAAATAACACGGGACCACACTGGAGAGGATTCAGTGAAAAATGAGAAAATGATGACAAGTGAAAGGACTGTAGGAAAAGGACTGGAGTAAACATGAATACGTTAAGATATATATAAAAATAACATGTTAACATAAGAGAAACAGCGCATATCACGATGAATAAATATAAGGTGATATAGGAAGTAGTGTGACACTACGTTTGGTAAATACACACTTTTTCACATTCTGGTCATGACCCAAATGAAGGTGGCTGGAGGGTCACAGGATGGTTTTAAAAAAGAAATATTACTGTTATATTTATTGACACAATATGAAGGGTTATTGAAATAGTCACAAAAGTGAAATAGTTATGGGTGTTATAGCATCCATATATGTTTATTATTGGGTGGCATGGTGCCCAATGGTGCAGTTATAGTATATGTGTAATATAATAATGTTTGAGTCAAGAGACGAATGAGGAACCTGTTGCTTAACGACACTCTAATATGAATATGGTATTATGAACGGCACTGAAGCGAGCATATAAATTACAGAATTCACAGTATTCATTCGTAGTATGTTTATATTTCAATTAAAAACAAATTTTTACATGTATAAAAATGTCTTCTCAGTGAAATTGACAATTTTTCAGTTTAGATACACACACACATATATATATATATATATATGTATATATATATGTATGTTGTATCGACCCGTGTTACTGTGTTTTAGCGGGAAATGTGTTTAATGTAAATGGTTGCATTATGGGAAAAATGAGTAAAGTAGGTGTGCAACCACTGGGAGGACTTATGGGCAAAATGATGGGGTGACTGTTTTTTGGCTGTGGGAAGAAAGGGAGCTTGGGGGTGTTAGGGAGGTGGGGAAGGTTTGCTTGAAGTACAGGTCCTTCAGAAAACAGGATCCTTGGACTGAGAACACTTTTTTGCTGTGCCAATGTTCTAATAAAAATGTTTGAGATAAATGCTGTTTGTACATCTCTTTTTGCACCATTATATATATAATTTTTATATGTATAAAATTTGTAGCTACTCCTAATGAATTTATTATATTCTACCCAGCTGTCAAAATTCTTTTGCTTTCCGGATCAGTTAAGAATATTCTAGAAAAAAACAGTTTTTCACGCGTTAGACACGTGTCCACAATTGTCAAACTCAAGTCATTTTCTCGCTCGTTTCCCGGAAGCTGTGATCCAGCTGCCACAAACATGTGGCACGCGTTGCCTTTATCTTTACCTCTCTGTGGTTTTTGAAGCAGGTTCTTGTGCGTGAAATAATTCAACAATCACTCCTAACAACTGCCAGGTGTGTTCTCACGGATGTCAGAAACACTGACTGACCCCCTGCAAAGAGGCTGAACTTTGAATGGGTTGGAGAAGCTCACCCTGTGGCCCTTCTCTCCAGGGAGGCCTGGCAGTCCATCGAAGCCCCTGTCGCCCTGGAAACGAGAGGACAACAATGAGGCCACATGGTGACGCCACACGTCTCCATTTCTATAGCTGTGTCACACCAAAGTGGCGACATCTGGCTGTGTCGCGACTCAAAGTTGTCATCAAGGCCATGAAAAAATGACACTTGTTTTTTATACGAGAGATGCATGGACTGCGAGAACACTGACAGCTGTAGTACCTTGGACCCTGATTCCCCCGGCAGGCCCCGGGCTCCATCGGCTCCGGCACGTCCCTGCGACAAGTGACACACTTGATATTTAATTAAAAAACACATAAATACACAAACCACTTCCAACAATGTGATGGAGCATAACCAATTCCGCTGAGCCAATAGACACGACCCGTTATTATAGGTGAATGAAAATGAGATTAAAATTAAATTACTGTGGGACACTCCCATTATTAACTTGGAAATTAAAGAAAACGGAAAAAGGAAACATTTTAATGTTATTAAACCATTTCTGCTCTGAAATGCACCGTGGGCATTCACCCCCAACCAAAGGACATATCATGCACACACACACACGCACGCACGCACGCACGCACGCACGCGCAAAACATGTTGGCACTCTTACCCTTTTGCCAGGTTTTCCAGATTGACCTGAGGGACCCTGGATGCCCCTTGGACCCTTGAATTGAACACAGTCAGTTGTGGTTAGATGTCACAAACAACTGTCAGTCCTGTAAGCTTCATAATTTAACAGCGGCAATAATACAAAAACTAACATTGTGGCAGATTTCCAGCAAGTGATATTTGATTTTATGTCATCACTTTGTTGATAGCCAGTAGGAGCCAATTCACACCTTTTTCCAACGTGTGTTTGTGTGTGTGTGTGTGTGTGTGTGTGTGTGTGTGTGTGTGTTGTACGGCTACTGACACACATTGAGCAACGCTTAAAAACTGCAGTGTCTCACCTGAGGACCCGGGTCTCCCGTCTCACCTTTCAGTCCCGGAGCACCAGGAAGGCCCTGAGAAGGACATCAGAAAGCAACGCCACATCATTTCACAGGTCATTGGTTGATACTGAACATGGGAACAGGGCTGATTTACAGCTTAGATGGCTGCTCTTTCACAACTCATGATATAATTCATAAATAAAGGGTATTAGATAGATAGATAGATAGATAGATAGATAGATAGATAGATAGATAGACAGAATAAGCAAATTAGGCTAATACACACACACACACACACACACACACACACACACACACACAAACCTGTGACATTATCACCAGCACCATACTAATGAAGGTCATGTAGGAAAACATCACAGGAAAGACTACAATGACCATAAGTTGTTGTTAAAAAGAAATTTGTTGGAATCCCTTTGACAGTCTTTCCTGTAGCATAACCCTGTATCCATATGCATTTCTGTATCCACATCCATACCCATATCTATATCCATATCCACAGAGAGCAGTTAAGCTGCTCAGATGTGATTTTTTTGCCATACTATGCAGTTTCCAACTTGATATTTAGATCTTATTTTATCCTGCAGGATTGCTGCTGTCACACTCATAATTCATTTTCTTCAGTTTACCATACGTTCCCTCATACCACAGTTTGCCTTGGGCCTTCGGGATGTGATTCCCTAGCGCTACCTGTTGGTCTCTCCAGCAACATTGTCTACAATAAAGGGTCAGAGAATGAACTCTGGATTCCGGCATTAACTCTGTTTGCGTTAACGCCAGAAACCCCAACTCTTTTTTTACTCTTCCATTTGCAGCTGCACCCTGTCTGACATGGGGTAACTGAGCGCCCTGCCCCACTTTCCACGCAGTGCCCTGCCTTGAGCGCAGCAGGACGACGAGTGTGTACAAGCCCTGGACAGCCGGCGGGAGGGGGCCGCTGTTACTGTTTCCCCAGGTGTACAGCAGTGGAGAGATGGATCAAGGAGATACCAGGGACCTTGGGCACGAGCGAGCAAGGCATCATACCTGTGGCATGAGCAGGAGTGCCAATACACACACACACACACCGTGCTGTTGTTTAGTCACACCTGAATTCTACTGTTTGCAGGCACTTCAGTTACGTTCTTGCACCATACACTGGAAAGATGACGTATTGTCATCAATGCCTGCGTGGAACCAGGGGCAACACACTGCCTGAAGGATTAAATTCTGCACACTGGTGTGTGTGTGACAGAAAAGTGAACGCGCAGCTGGAGGACACTTACCACGGGTCCGGACCTTCCTGTAAGACCCATAGGACCAGGAGGACCCCTCATGGCCAGCTGGAGAGGGTCATGAAAGTAGCATTAGTGCACCAGGGTATCTCATAGCGTGTGTGTGTGTGTGTGTGTGTGTGTGTTACAATGCTCTGCTGTGGGAATGACAGTAGGGAGTTTACCGTACTGTATCTACCGCTGTAAATCACAGTGAATAAAGGTTTCAGATAAATACTAGTTGGGTGGCACAGTAAGTAGTGCTGCTGTCTCACAGCACCTTGGTGGTGCGAGAGGATATGGGTTTGATCGCTGCTCAGTAGAGTCTGTATGTTCTCTCTGTGTCTGTGTGGGTTTCCTGTGGGTGCTCTGGTTTCCTCCCACAGTGCAAAGACATGCTGTTCAGTTTCCCTCATAGTTTGTGTGTGTGTGTGTGTGTGTGTGTGTTCCACTGATGTATGGATGAGTGACCCAGTGTAAGTAGTGTATCTAGCAGTGTAAGTCACCACGGTAAATAAGGTGTGTGGGCTCATAACACTACATAGAGTTCATTGGAAGTCGCTTTGGAGAAAAGTGTCTGCTAAATAAATGTAATAATCACTGTATGTCTTTTTGGAGAGAAGCGTGTGATAAATAAATGTAAAAACATTTTAGTTACCAAAAAAAATAATATGGAATGTTTTCAGTTTCAGGGGGTGCGGTGGCGCAGTGGGTTGGACCACAGTCCTGCTCTCCAGTGGGTTTGGGGTTTGAGTCCCGCTTGGGGTGCCTTGCGACAGACTGGCGTTCTGTCCTGGGTGTGTCCCCTCCCCCTCTGGCCTTACGCCCTGTGTTGCCGGGTAGGCTCCGGTTCCCCGTGACCCCGTAAGGGACAAGCGGTTCTGAAAATGTGTGTGTGTGTGTGTGTGTTTTCAGTTTCATAAATTTAAAAAAAGAGCATGATAACATGTTCCTGAACATTCCAGACACCCCCCTCTATCCACTGCTGCTTCCCTGGACACCTGCTCCCCCAGGGACAGGTGGGCATTATTCACAGTCTCCTGCATCTGTCCAAGCATGCTGCGGCTCCAAGGATGTCCTCCTGGATGGACTCCAACCCTGCCCTCAGCAAAGTGGTGTCAGCGATTGGTCATCCCACGAGCGAGGTGGTACGCACCCTGGCCTGGGAGAGGATCGCCTGTGCCTGGGCCTCCTGCGCGGACACCACGGGGCCCTTCTCGCCGTCCCCACCGAAACGGAACTGCAGCCCAGAAGTGGAACAGTGAAACAGTGAGCGGGGAACAGCTCAAACACACCTTCTCGCCGGAATCCAACACACTCTTCAATATCCACTTTCAGCTTTGCCCTGCGGTTGAACCCAGCATGCTGTCTTGCGGGCCTGACTCCACCGAGAGCCTCCGTCAGTGAGTAAAATGGACTGTAAAAAGGCAGCAAGCTGGATGAGGTGGGTTGCTGTCCAACCGTAAGAGAAGCCACCTGGACTCGACCCTCCATGAGCACAGCTGCTCTATGGAGTAGCTTTGACACAAGTAGCCCTTCACTCCTTTTTTCGGTGATTCCTGGGCTGCTCTGACTGCTCTTACACAGCAGCGACTGAAACAAGCTCAGCTTGTCCAAATGTTTCCGAAATAGCTCTCAGATCCTGCTATACCCACTGTCCTTTTTCCACAGGCAAGGCACGCACTGATAGTGAAGCGCATCAACTGATGAAAAATTTTTCACAAAAAAATCAACCAGACATTGGTGCAAATTTATACACACACAAAAAAAAATTCAAAATCTCAGCACACAAGAGCGAAACACACTCATATAGTCATAAAACACAATATGAAGACTTTGGAATTAAGAAATTAAATTAAGGACAGATCGAAAAAGCAGCTGCTATTGGTAAGAATGTCAAAGTACTATTAAAATGTTCTGTTTCTGCAAATTAAATGAAAAACATGGTGAATACCGCAGGGCTGTCCCTCCCCAGGGCCACGCCACACCACCCCCCTACCCCATCCCATCCCCCAACATGACCTGCTGAAACACTCAACAATACAGCAGAGGGGCAGCAGGACGACTTACAGGCAACATGAGCATGGTACCCGGGGGCCCAGGGAGGCCATCTGCTCCTGGGAGACCGGCACGCCCGGGAGGGCCCTGGGACACAGAGCACAGGATGATATATCGCACTGCAAAGAGTCATTAGACTAACCAGGCCTGACACGAGCCAGGTGAGGACATGCCATGAAAGGAGAAGGAGATTCCAGGAGATGGCAAAAACCTTCACTGCTCCCCGAAGGGCTTAGAGGACACTAAACACTGTGTTAATCACCTATATATGTATACACACACACACACACACACACACACACACACACACACACATAGAACCAAAAAGTTATTTTTAATGATGACTCCTAGGACTAGACTGCTTCCAAATTGCACATCACACTGTTTTAAATCACACCCTAACGCTTGAACGATGGATCATAAGTGAGGACTTGCTGGACACCCTATACTGTCATGCACACTGCTACAAGGTCAGATGGTGCGGTAAGAAGAAAATGTTACATTTTCCTCCACTTGTTCGGGTGACGAATAACTGGTCAGTATCCAGACCAGCACTTGAACCCTGGACAGTGTGGATTTGTTCAAATCAGTATGTCTGAAGAACTGAAAAAGTTGTTCAGTGTGCCTCATGGCTTAAATTATACTTGGAATTTCCTTTTACACATTTTGACAGGTACATACTGTATATAAGACAAATCAGGTGGCGTATCCTACTTGTGAATTAATAACTAATAAAACGGGTTCTCGATGGACCTGGTCTGAGTACCGTAGAACGACAGCGCTTCTGTCGCTATGCTGATAATAAAATAATAAAACTTGACAGCACGCTTAAGAATTAAAGCAAAAGAGTAAGAAGAGAGTGATTCTGGTCCTGTCCACACAGATCAGTTGCAGTCACGGTTTTCACTTTTTCTCAGACGCCGTCACACTCATGTCATTCAACGAAGACGCACAGCAGAGAGCGCCCCCTAGAGTAAAACTGTGTGATGCTGTGGGGAACGGGCCTGTGCGCAATTACGATGCGCTGCAAAACCGGCTCTGATAAACGACACCGATGCAGTATGATGTGGAGCAGCAGAAAGACTGAGTCCACAGGCTGGACATTCAGACACTGCTGATGGACCCTTGAGAAAGTTGACTGACTGATTCATTTAAATGTCAAGTTCTATCAGTGGAGACAATGTGAGAACTACAGCCATCCCAGGGGTTTTATTAATACCCTTTCTTCAGCTCATGAGACACTTCTTTGCATTTACAACAACTGCTTCAATTTTTTCTAAGCACTTCTCCACAGCTGGGCTGGTGTTGGTTCGAGACCCAGATCACCATGAACTCGTCTTCTCAGTTATAGTTTGTCTCGTGCTGCATTAAGTTCTCACCCTCCACCAGCCCTTGTTTATTAGTTTCACCTGTTATAATGTCAGTGATCATGTCCCCCTTTGGACTGTCCAAACCATGTCCACTTGTCCACTGAGTGTCACTTCATTTGAAACTGTTTTCATTGATTTCTTTTCTCTTTACTGTTGAATTAATACATGAACACAAAATATCCTATGTATGTATTTTTCTTTGTGAGTGTTAAGTGTACAGTACAAAATAGGTACGAAAGAGCTGAACGAGTGCAGGTAGACAGTCTTACAGTATTATAGAGTAATTATAGAAGGGAAACAGCCCTGTTATGATAACTAATGTTAACTGTTGAAATTACTGTGCCCATTTTAATGGGATTTGGTGATATTGTGTCAAATAGGTGCCAGTTCTGGGGCTCAGTAATGCATTAAACTGTTTACTGATGAAATGATTAGCATTCACCTTATAAACGGTTTTTCAGGAATGAACTACGTTCACAAGATGGGGAATATAACTCATTCTGGAGAAAAATGTCGAAAGGAAATAAGAAAAAAGTCACAGGAAATACTGTCCAACTGTGTCACGCTCAATCGTCTTATTGCTGGCGAGACTTCAGCTTTTGAGTCAAATGGAGACCACATGTAGGTGCATGTTGGGGAGTTCAATCTTTCGCGTACAAATATGCAGCCAGACAGTGAAGGGCAGACTCTAGTTTGGACAAGAAGGTGCCCAGCATTTCCAGCTCAATCGCCATTGTTTCTTCAGCTGATCCAGCTCTATGGGGGTCCACTGGGATTCCCCAAAGTGAACAGAGTGTCTTTGCAGGAACTGTCTTATAAGGACCTGTTTGGAACAATAACTGAGGCCAAGGGCCGCGGAGCCGGAGCTCCAGTAAGGAAAACAGAGTTCGTTGTTCAATGCCGCCCCAGGGCTTCTTTCCTTGAACCCTGCCTGGTTTCAGCTGTGAGCGGCGTTCCGCTCAGCGAACGCCTGCCTTTCACATCAAACCATCAACCTGTAGTCATTCCTAACTGAATGGACAAGAGGAATGGACAACTGTGCTCTTTACCATAACTTATATGGCCATGAAACAATGGGGCACTGGTGGACATTGTGCGTTGTGTTCAGAGTGTGTGTCATTTGGGGGGGAAAAAAAATCACTGCACGTCATTTATCTATTTATTGACCCAGTCATTTATTCTCTTCTCATAATTTCCCCATTTCTTTTTTATTCTTTCCTCTAACATCCTAGAGTGTTGCTCTGTTCTGTAGTATGCCTTTGTCCCGAAGGGGAAAGCTGCTACAATTCAAAACAAATTTCTAAGAAATCTGACAATCAGCTGTCCTATTTTTGGGATAATAGATTATGGAAAATTGAGCTGGATTTGCTTTTCAGTTGTGTTATGTCCCTGAGTGTATTTGTACTTTCCTATTATATTGATTATGTCTTTATATTCTTGTGAGTCTTTGCCAAAAAAAGCAGTAAATACATTTTTTTAAACTAGTAAATGTTCCGATGTTACTGTGACACGTTTTTAAGTATCATATACAATGTTTTGTCCCAAACTTTTTGTTCCTACTGCAAACCATGTTGTCCTGCAGATTCCTGGTAAAACATGTTGTGAATGAAGACCTAACGTTAGTGTCGGAGGTCAGAGGTCACATGTTCAGAAATAGCAAAGGCAGCGCAGGTCAAACAACTCACCCGATCCCCGAGGTCGCCAGGGGAGCCAGGAGGACCTTGAAGACCTGCGGGCCCCGGGAGACCCTAGAGAGACAACTGTGAGTAAGAACACCGAACAACGCAGGAATGACCCGACTAAACTACAGTCAAGAACCTGGATAATTTTAGACGTAATGTTAATAATGCGCCGGGTTTCCACGACACTCACTGCAGGGCCCATTGGTCCAGGGGGTCCTTCTATGAGCATTCCCTGGAAATAAATAAAGACACAAAAAAACAGTAAAAACAAAACGCATACAGTACAGCTCCACCACGTTTCAGAGTGAGTCGCAATGACTGCGTATCACACATCTTCCTTCGATGACTTTGTGAACCTTACGTTCTGCACTAAAATAAATGCCCTACCTCCCCATACATACAAAACATTCCGGTGTCTGGTTTTCTGAGTAATGGAGCAGGGAGGTGGGGTGGGGGGGTCACTTACAGGTTCGATGACCGCCGGCTCGCCCTTCTCCCCTTTCTCTCCAAAAAAGACATCCTGTCCCTCGACCTGCATGCAGAAGCACAGAGGTGGTCGCTCAGCCCTGATGCATTAACGTCAACCCCAGAGCACATGCACGTGAATGGGAAGGACACAGTAAGCATGTGTTCATATTTTAAACACTACATAAGAGTCATGTGCAGCATGTAAGATGGGAGGAAATTATACCAGGTTTCCAGCTGCAGTGGAAAAAAATTAACACTGCATTGAGTACTGATCCAAAACTGACCAGGGCTGTCCATCATGGACAACAGCACACAAAACACAACATCGATATGAAACACACCAAAAAAGCAAAACACACATTGCCCTACAAGCACTGCAAAGATCCCTGAACATACCACATATACATACATATTCCACTGCTTCTACTTTGGACCCAAAGGTCACAGGTTCTATTCCCACCTCTGGCTGTAGTACCCTTGAGCAAGGTACTTACCCTAAATTGCTCCAGTAAAATTACCCAGCTGTATAAATGGGTAAATAATAGGAGGTAGATTAACACTGTAAGTCACTTTGGAAAAAAGCATCAGCTAAGTGAATAAATGTAAATTATGTATTTTATTATTGGACAAGTTTGATGAAAAACAGGGAAAATAGTAAGAGAAAGGAATACATGCGCTGTGTTACACCCCTGGGATTTCTTAAACTTACACACAGGTGAGAAGAAGAAGAGCATTACAGTATTTATGTGTATAAATCTACCAGGATAATATATATAGACTCAGCTGATGTGTTTCTCCAAAGTGACGCACATTGTTAAACTACCTACAGTTACTTACCCATTTATACAGCTCAGTAGTTTGACTGGAGCAATTTGGGGTAAGTACCGTTCTCAAGGGTAGAAGAGTAGCTGCTGGGATTCAAACCTGCAACATTCAGATCCAAAAGTGACAGCTGTAATCACTGTGCTATGAGCTGCCTGGGCCAAAAGCACAGGTGTGGGTATGTCACAGGAGTGTGTTTGCATATAAGAGGCGGGGGGCTGGCAACCAAAGGGGCCTCCCAGACAAGAACCAGACACAAGGTAACCTCAGAGACTCCCACAAAATGAGGGCAATGGAGACACAACAATGAGATCCCCAGACAGTGCAATTTCTCCACTTTAAAAAAAACACACATATAGATAAATGCTGGATCTGCTGGGGGTGGGGAGGGGTGTGGCATGGCGTGGCCAATCCACACCTTTTCCACTGGGTGTTTTTATTAGTTTTTCAGCTCTAAAAGAATAAGTCTTTCCGATTACACAACCGATTCATTTGGCTCTCCTGCCATGATCTGTTTCCAACACAACGCTCACAAGTTGTGAGAGATGGGGGGCGGGGGGGCTTGTTTCTGCTCAGACAGCTGGGTCTCGACACGGGCCTCAGGCCACGTGAGGAGTAAATCTCTCAGAGATGCTTGTTAGAGCTGCCGCCGGCGATACGGCTCAACGGCCTGATATGTTCAGTGGAACGCTAAATAGTGGGGTACGGAGCGTGTGTGACTGTGTGTGTGTCTTTGCACGTTTGTATTTGCATGTGACCATATTGTGTGTGCGCAATTAGAAAACCACAAGCTTAAGGAACTGATACATATGGATGTGAGAAGGAAAAAAAATTTGGAAACAGCCCCTATAGACTATGCATGTTTTTCCCACAATAATTAATACAACCTGACTGTTGACTATACAGACCAACGGGCTTCGGCAGTTTTTCTCCAGAGCTCTTCAAAAATTTCCTTTGGGCAAGGCATGGGAAGTCTCTATGAATCTGTTTTGACAACTTGACTCTTGCTGGAAAGGTTTTGAGTAGCTGGAGATTATACTGTTCTTGGCTGCCCGGATCCAACTCTGATGATCCTCTTATTTAGGCTGACTGAAGGTGGGGGCACTTACTTTTTCCGCACCCATGATTTCACATTTCCTTTCATTATGTTCAATATGAAGGACATGATATAAAAACAAAAGTGGTGGCACTTTTTCTCTCTCGAGTTCCACCGATACACAACTAGAACTAACCAAAAGTTCTGAGCAAATTTAAAGTCCAAAAGCTTTCAAAGTAGAGAAAACTGGACAAGGGGGAAACACTTCTCAATACAGTGTATACTAAAAACTATCATTTGGGTGGTGGCCTTAGACTTGCATAAAAGCATGTAATATGATGGAATATGAGGAATTGAAATAAATTACAAAACGTGTCAAAATGAGATCAAACACAAAATAGGTTTGACATGCAAACAGTGTTGATTCCCATCTGACCCCCCATCTGAGCAGCGGGTCACTGGTCCAACACAACGACGGTCAAGGCTGGGCTGAGCGACCACACTCACCTTGCTCTCCGTGACATCGGTCTCCGCAGGAAATCCTGGCCCAAACTCATCCTCATACGCAGACACCGTCGGCTGGGCCTCATTCGGGCCAAACTCATCATACACCCCATACTCGTATGGCTTATCATCGTCAAACTTGCTTGCATCGTACTCGTTCAGATCGTACTCCTTAAAGTCATACGCATCAGCTCCGGGGTCTGCTTTGTCCGGGGTCTCAACCGTCTCCATGGCAATAGTGGGCTCCGGAGCGGCATGGCCCGCTCCAGTAACATCATCAACACTTTCCTCTTCAGCAGCCTTCGTCTACCCAAGCATTGAAGCGAAGGGTTGAGCAACGAAAGAGAGATGGCTGTTAGTGAAGCGGTTAAAGCACATCCGACTGCATTTCGATTCTACAGCAATGCAGAGCAAATGAACAATGTCAGTATTTTTTGTTTTAAATATTTTAATTTTATGACACCCCTGAACCTATTTTGAAGGTTTGCCTTCAAAAGCCCACGTTAGGAGGAAATGAGTACCAGGTGCAGCAAATTCCAAAAATTCATACTTTAGAAGAAAGGCTTGAGAGGGAATTTGTTGTGAACTATTCTATGATTTGAGGGGGTGAGGCCTGGGAGAACACTACTCTAAGTAAAGTGTTGAACTTTGAGGACTTCTCCACTGAGTTTTCATCACAGTGAAGTTGAGAGCTTTATGGTTAAGGTTTGATTTAAGTGTTTGTTTATGTTCTGTGCTCTTAACTGTTGCTGCAATCTTGGCAGCTGCTTGTTTTTATGGAAAGAATTTGAGTTTTAGTAGCTTGTTTGCTATTAGTCACAGAGCATGAGGGAAGAAAACATGGGGGACAGCTGGTAGTGTAGTGGTTAGAGCTATTGCCTTTGGGCCTAAAGGTTGCAGGTTGGAACCCCCTGCCTGGCTGTAGCACCCTTGAGGAAGATTCTTACCCCAAAAATTCTCCAGTAAAACTACCCAGCTGTACAAATGGGTAAATAATTGTAGACAGATTAACACTGTGAGTTGCTTTGGAGAAAAGCATCAGCTATATGAATAAATATAAATCCATCAGCTTATGGTCACTCCTCAAACCTGGTATGCCATGATGGGCTACAGCACTGTCCTACCAATGCTGTCATAGAAAGAAAAAGTGAAATTTCAAACCATGATTGAAAACTAGCACCATATTTTTACAATATAATGAATAATTGAAATAGATCCCTAAAGTAAACATGAGCTCAAGTAATCAAATCAGTATTCAGAGTAATATTTTAGGTACTACATGCATGTGGCAAAAATGTGAAACAGATCCGAAAAAATTACCTTAATAAATACATTTTAAATATATATACACAACAGCAGCAGTACAAAGCTGAAATGCCAGTACAGAAATGACAGGGAATAAAAAAGCCCATGAAATAATGGGTTCAAATTAAAAAAAAAAAGAAAAAAAACAGCCTGTAATCATGGACATTAAAGTGATGCTGGAAGCTCTGGATAAAATATGCCCAGCCTCCCACATCTTTCAACCCATAAATCACCTGCTAAATTAATTACTAGTTGCCACTAAAATCTCAAATACACATTTCCGGGTCAAGAGCTCAAATTTGCTTTGGCTCAGTGGGCCTAGTTTATCCACCACATTATGTTTATTCATGTGACACTTTTCTCCAAACTGATTTGCACTGATTTACTCATTTACACAGAAGAGTAATTTTTACTGTTTCCACTCAGAGGAAGTAAGTCAATCCAGGGTACAACAGGAATTGGGACTTGAACCTGGGTCCTTTAGATGCAAGGTAGCAAACGTAACCACTATGCTGGTTTCTGGCCCCTAAACTCAAATGTAAAACACTAAAATTAAGGACGTAGTCATTTCCAAAAGGACCATAAAAGTCTTTTGAATCGTTTTATATTGCATTGCACACTGTATGCTGTGAATAAAAAAGTCGGGCTCCACACCAGAAGATTATAATTCTAATTATATTTTATAGAATATAATTATAATATTGATATTATACTACATTAACAGTATAATTGTTAGTATAAAAATAATTTACATCGCTACTGTTCCAATCTGCCTTTTTCTGTAAATCATATGCCGCAAACATAGAAAATTATAAATAGAGTCAAAAGTTTTCACCGTGACCGTATGGAACAAGTGCAGTTTGAAAGTATCTGCATCTGTCTGTCCACTTCAGCAAAATCTTCATCTGAGTGACTTAACAGCCTGTCCGTGAAGCTCTGAAATGCGCAGCACAATACAGGCTCCGTGGAGTAAACTCGGAAATGTTGCCCGGCCAATGGAGAACTCGAAGCCGTGGCCAAAGCTAACAGTGAGATCCTGTGCGCCAGATCAGTCCTCCAGAACAACCGCCTCTTCAGTTGCACTTGCTGAGCTCCTCCAGCGACACGGCTCTGTCACCCAGTCCTCCATAAATATGCGTACGTGCTCATTTCCAAACGCTTTCATGTCACTTTTGAATCATGTAAGGAAAAGATAACTGAGAAAAACACAGTACTTCCTTTCTGTAGTTACACGTACATCCAGTTAAAATAACGACAAGCAACATTTCATGAAGACGTTTACTTGCTTTGTACCAGAATTCCATTTAAAGCAGGAGAGCGCAGTCTCCCTATAAAAACCACATAAATAATGAACTGTAATGTGGCAGTGATGTCATGCCACCCACCACTAACTTAAAAAAAGATCTACAGAACTCTTTGCAAAAAAAAATCTGAGGGCTCAGATCTTGAGATGCGTTACCCTAGTAAACGTCTTCACCAAATGTTTCTCATGAGAATGAGGTGAATAAACAGCGTTGCTGTACCTATGAAGAGCGAGCAGAGTGAGAAAACAGTCCTTTACTTTCACTCTTTCAAATCCTTTCAAGACTCACAAACTTATGCTGTGGAGAATACTGCTGAACTGAAAGTAATCGCCGTATGTGGAATTTTCATGGTTCAAATGAGGTTTTTAATTGGTTTGGGTAAAATAGACGCTTAAAGGTCTCATATTCACCTCGTTATGTCCGTCTGAGTCAACGGGAGACCGTGTACCATCCGCTGCTCTGTAGTCCAGCTCGGCCCCGGTGTAGTGCTTTCCATCTATGTTGCTCGGCTGGGTTCAGGTCGCACGGGAAAGAAAAAGGGTAATATCACGAGAAGATTTAATACAGAAAGAGATGCATAGTCACCCCTGAGATACACTCATTTTGGTTTGGAAAGTTTAACTTTATGAGGAGGTTCATTTAATAGCCCTGCTCCGGCTTACTGTTCAGTTCTTCGCCTTAAGAGGATCGAATTTGGATTTCATACCTTCAGAAAACTGAGAAGTATGAGACCAGAGTCACCATGAGCTCTTCTTCTTAGTTATAGTTTGTCTCGTGCTGCGTTAAGTTCTCACCCTCCATCAGCCCTTGTTCCCTAGTTTCACCTGTTATAATGTCAGTGATCATGTCCCCCTTTGGACTGTCCAAACCATGTCCACTTGTCCACTGAGTGTCACTTCAATTGAAACTGTTTTCATTGACTTCTTTTCTCTTTACTGTTGAATTACTACATGAACACAGAGTATCATATGTATGTATGTTTTGTTTGTGAGTGTTTATTAAGTGTACAGTACATAACAGGTATGGAAGAGCTGGTTGAGTACAGGTAGACAGTCATAGAGCATTACAGAGTCATTATTGAAGGAAAACTGCACTCTTATGTTGTGTTATGATAACTAATAAGTAACGAAAAACTACTTGAATGCTGAAGTTACTCTGTCCATTTTAAAAAGATCTGGTGATATTTTAGCAAAAATAGGTCTCAGTTATGGTGCTCAGGAATGCATAAAATATTTATTGTCGAAACTAATTTTAACTGTATCTTCGATCTATGAGAATTGACCTTACGAAGGGTTTTCCGGGAACACAATACATTTGTACGCCGGGGGAACACGGTACACTTATGATGTGTTTTCTAGAGTTGCACTAACAGGGTTCAGACACTGTACTCGTTCAGAGCATATCCCTAAGGGAGTGTCTACGCAGTTCCAATGATCATCAGAGATTATCCTGCTGCTCTCAAAAGAAAGGGATTAATAGAGTTGCGTGGCCTATTGTCCCGCCAGTGTGCACACTGACTGCTGGCCTTGCTGGTCTTGTTCCAGCGATTACTAATAAAGCTGCATGTTTTACTAGAGACTATCTTTAAAGCATTTGACTTAGAGTCGTGAATATTCCTGTCCTCTTGTGTAATTTGAAGAAAAAACAGACAAGGGGAAGAAGGCAAACCGTGGAGACGACAATGAACCAACGGTTGGATGTTCAGTGATGTTCTCCACACAAGGTGTAGGACCACATGGAGAAGAGGACAGAGATTTACCTTTACATTTGTGTTTATTCATTCGGCCTACGATTTCTCCAAAGCAGCGTTCAATGCAGGGCAGCAGGTGGCGCAGTAGCTAGAGCTTCCACCATGCACTCTGAGGCCCCAGGTTTGAATTGCCCTGCTGCTGATCGAGGTACTTGCCCCACTGTCCCAGTAAAAATTACTCTGCTGTACAAATGGGTCAAATCAGAGTATGTAACAACACTTTAAGTTGCTTTGGAGAAAAGACTGTGACAAATAAATAAATAAATGGATAAAGAGCTTCAGACCAGGGAACTCTGCTGACAGTAACACATCACATATTATACCAGGCACAGGAGTTTACTGTTTGCTTTTACCTCCTGTTCTGAGTAGGTCTCTCCCGTTGGGACCTCCTCAGTTACCCCTCCGTCACTGTACTCATAGAACTCACTGTAGGGTAAATCATCAGTAGTGTACTGCATCGTAAGGGGAGAGAACGAGAAGCACAGCACTGTTAGCACAAGCGAAACGCCAACAAAAAGGCTCCTTTTGTTCAGAAAAAAATGTGTTAATGATAAGTCTGTGAATGTACAAGTTATATGAACAAGTTAGTAGCATTAAAGATTCATATTTGTCAGGGCACTTGTTAAAGGAGCTCATTTAATTGCAATTAACCAAAGCACTGTCTCCATTAGCCTGGTCCAGCAAACTTAATATAGCTTAAAGATGCAATTGCAGTAGATATACTATATAATTATGCAATATAAAAGTTTAAGTTTTTGAAGCACAATCGGTGATGTTCTATCAGGTACTTGACCAATTGAAGAATAAGGGCTCCTTTAAATGTGCATTTAGCCCATGGATAGCAGAGTAACACATGTTAAGTGCGGTTCAGCTTGGCACCATTCTATATGTCGCCTGAAACATATTAATTCTGCACAAACCCAGTCCGTGTCACTCTATACACCTCAGCACTGATCATTGTGTTTGTTTCAGGTGACATGTAGAACAGTGGAGCTTCAGCTTCAGCCCAGCAGACTGTGTTGGAAATGCCAAAGAAATTACGCGTTATATACAGATGCTCCTCGACTAATGGTGGGGTTATGTTCCAATAAACCCATCGTAAGTGGAAAAATCGTAAGACGAAAAGAATACAGTAGCTCACCTACCGAACATCACAGCCTGGCCTAGCCTACCTTAAACGTGCTCAGAACACTTACCATAGCCTACAGATGGGCAAATTTAAGAAAGACACACATGGGCGTTTAGTAGACATGATGGGATGCGAAAACACAATATAAAAAAATGCTTTCAACACGGTATCGGTTGTTTACACTCGTTGGTGTGATCGCTACGGAGACTGCGAGCGTGGTTGAGCGGATTCTGCGGCTCGCTGCCATCACCCACTATCAGGAGAGATTATCGTACCGCATACGGCAAGCACAGGAATACATCGAAATCAAAATTTGAAGTACGGGTTCTACCAAATGCGTATTGCTATCGTACCATCGTAAGTCGAACCATCATAAGTAGAGGAGCATCTGTACCTGCATTACGCTCAAAGTCAACGTTACGTGGAAAGTCCTGGATGTTTAACCCCACTTTGTTTATTTGCCTCTGGAAATGATCCATCTTTCAGTGCCTATCGACTCCTCTAACTCTTCCAGTTTCCTGGACTCAAACTAAGAGGGAAGGAGCTGTGGTTGAAGAATATCCCTCAATAGCACTTCATCCATCAGAGGAGGGTAAATGTTAGTCTGGGTACAGCTGCTGCGCTAAAATGGAAGCTCACTGGCTGATGTTCTGGCTTTCGTCCACAAGACCCTGTAGGGTTCAGGTCCAGAGGAGCAAGCAGATTTATGGGGCTTTACATCACGAGCAAAGTGGGAGAAGTGGAAGATTGATCGACGTAACTGCGCGGATAATCCTTAAATTCCACGGTGCCCCTGCGTAACCCTGCCGCTTTGTTGTCCGAGTGCTAGGAATGCGGCGAGACGGACTCTGCGAAAACGGAAGGCGCGACCTTCGGCTCTGCTGTTCGTCCATCTGTCAGCTGACAGCTGCGTGTAGAAGCCTTTCCATCTCAGCATACGCTCTTGTGCAGGTTTTGTAATGACCTGAGTGTGTAAAAAAGACCAGCGCCACACCGCGGCCCCAGACTCTTTGACTTATATTTAATTTCTTTCTGTTATTCGACGCTCGGGTTGTGTTCTGGTCAAATCCGTTGACGGCTTTTATCCATCATAAATGTGGTTTCCATCATCTGATGGCCATACGGCTTCCTGAGTGGTGTCGTTTCAGGTAAATGAGGCCACAAACTCCAAAAAGAAGTTTAGAACTTGTGACGATGACTAGGAATGAAGATGGATAGAAAGTGTAACACAATATCAGGTGATCGCCACTGTTTTATAACTGCTTTGTAAACAATTGTAGCACTGGTGTACAGTTTTTTAGAATCTTGTTATGGATTTTGATGTGCTGAATTCAAAGACGACAATTAAAGGCTCTGATTGGCTACGGTTTTCATAGCATCTAAGCTTTTACATTTTACACATATGTATATTTTGTATAGAGTTTCAATCATAAATTGTGTGGAGTTTGCATGTTCTCCCTGTGTCTGCATATGTTTCTTCCGGGTGCTCCGGTTTCCTCCCACACTCCAAAAACATGCTGTTCAGGTTATCCCATAGTGTGTGAGTGACAGAGAGAATGTGTTCCACTAATGTATGGATGAGTGACCCAGTGTAAGTAGTGTATCTAGCAGTGTAAATCACCTTGGTGAATAAGGTGTGTGGGCTGATAACACTACATAGAGTTCATTGGAAGTCGCTTTGGAGAAAAGTGTCTGCTAAATAAATAAATGTAAACTGTAAAGCTAGGGTTTTTTACATGGGTTTATGGTTGCTTTAATCGTGACCTTTAGCCGGGAAACAACAAAAATGGAAAGGTGAGGAACACAACCCAAGGGTAAAACATTTGGTTTTACCATGTTGATCTTTAAAGGTATCACTTGAAGGGACCCGGTTCGATGCCCACAGTGATGCAAGGTTGCAATTCCTTCCACATGGAGAAACTCGGCTCAGTTTTCAAGGGACGAGACACTCGGAAAGCCAACGTTCCTTCAGAGGTTTTTTTTTTTAAAAACAAAACAGTGTTCTACTGTGTTACTGTTACTGGAAGAGCACAGCGCAGTTTCCGGTGATAAAGCAGTGAGTTGAGAATAAACGAATTCACTCCAGTCCAGGGAAAAGGCTGAAATACATGGCGATACAGTTAATGTAAGAGTTCCCTGTGGGCGAAGGCGGGGGTGACATACCTCCAGCTCTGGTTCCTGCGCCTGGGGGAGGATCTGCTGGGGGGTGTCGCAGTCCGGACTGTAGTGCTCACAGTAGTCATCGGCGGTTCTGGGGTCAGCAGTGATGAGCAGCTGCTGGATGTCACCCTGGAAATGAGCAGAATCCCTATGTCAGCAACTTCTCCACTTCCTGTTCTGTTGTTTGTATTTCCCAGGAGTTCAAAATATTCTTAGGTTTCATTGTCAGCACAGTAAAAGCGCAGGAAAAATGCAGTGAAAATGCATTTATTTTGGTTTCAGTAGCAGTTCAAACACCACTTCCCAGTTTTTCTGTCTTCAAGTGTGAGACCAAAGTGAGCGCTTTTCGCAAAGTTGCCAAACTTAAGTAAAATGTAACCTGTCCATCTGATAAACAAGACAAGTCAGCCTGTTACTAGAGATTTACAATTCTTCTTACTGATATTACTCTTATTACTGTACCTCTACATCTACCAGGTGTAATAAACACGACTTTACAACAAAGCACAATTTTCGCCCAGCATAAACACTTCGAACTTACAAAAAATGTACTGCATATGAATGGATAAAAACTGTATTGATCCCTGGAAGAGGGAAGTGCACAATGCTACAGAAGCAATATGCACGATGCTGAACACCATAAAGTCATTAAGAACATATGTGTTTATTAAAAAAAATAAGAAAACTGAAATGAGACGTTTTTCTTCATATGCATCTTTGGAGCAGTCCGTTCATTTACATGGCTGTACAATTTCCCAGAAATTGTGAATCAATGCCAGTGAAAGGGTGCAGATTAAAACCCACCGCTGGATCAATTTAAAACTGTGTGCTTTCTGTTCAAATTTGGGATTGACATTAATACCATGGTTTTCCCATGATGATCAGCAAGTGGCTTTAAGACCTCAAGGCACAAGAAATGTTTTGGGTATCTTGGACTAATGACAAAGGTCAATTATTATCAGCTGGGCATGTAAAAGGTCATTTAATTGCAATTTAATGGTTAAATTAAGCATTTAATTGCAACAGCTCATACACTGGATACTGAAATGTTATGTGGGTTTCCATTATCCCAACTAAACGCTAAGTACTGCACAGTGATGCAAATAAAGCCAAACTGTGTGTGCTTTTCTGGAAGATCATTATGGCCATTGGCAGAGCCATAATATCCATTTAGTTTGCTCTGTTTTCACAGACTACACACACACACACACACATTGACAGACACTTGCTTGGCCCAAGCAGGGTTGCAGCAAATCGGAGCCTAACCCAGCAGCACAGGGCTAAGGCTGGAGGGGGAAGGGACACACCCAGGACAGGACACTAGTCCATCACAAGGACCCCAAGTGGGACTTTGAACCCAAGACCTCCTAGACAGCAGGACCCAGTCAAACCCACTGCACCACTCTTTCCACAGACTATTTTTTCCCTATTAAAGTCCCAAATAGAGGACACTGGCCTCGATTTGCATGTTGCCACCATGATTTCACATAATCTGAACCGCTTTGTCCCAGACGGGGTTGCGGGGAGCCGGAGCCTAACCCGGCAACTCAGGGCATAAGGCTGGAGGGGGAGGGGACACACCCAGGACGGGACACCAGTCCATCGCAAGGCACGGCACCCCAAGCGGGACTCAAACCCTAGACCCACCGGAGAGCAGGACCCAGTCCAACCCACTGTGCCACTGTACCACTGTGCCCCCCTTCCACCATGATGTTTTAAGTGTAAATTTCTTGGATGCCAACCTCGAGGAGTGTTACAAACGCTCTGCGGCTGGACCACCGGCAGGAGAACAGGACGGGACAAAGGTGCCCTCGGGACATTTCAGCTAGCGGTCTTTTCCTGTTACGCCCGTCTGTGTTCTGAAGGACACTTAACTTTGAATGACAGGTGAGATATGCCTCCATCTCAGCAGGAAGTGAGGAAGGCAGGTAGGAACTTGTCGCAAGCGTTCTGCAGAGCCAAACCGCAAACAGCTGCACTGCGAGATCTGGACAGGACCGAGGAAACACAGCCAGGGCCTCTGGAGGACCAAGTCCAACTCAGGGCTATATCTACATTTCCTCCACTTGCAATTACCATTGTAAACAGCTGGGTAATCTTACTGGGGTAATTAAGGTAACGTAATTAAGCACCTTTCTCAAAGACACTATAGCTGGAGATGGGATTCAAACCTTTAACCACTGGGTCCAAAGACAGCAGATCTACCCACTATGGCACCATATGAATATACAGTCAATCCTACAATTAGGCCCATTCCAGTTATGAAAGTTCACCGCGACAAGGCGTTTCCTTTAACACCCCAACTTCTGATCACAGGATATTTATCTGCATTGACAAGAAGATTCAAAAATGATGCACAGTAATTATTTGTCACAGTATCTGACACCTTTATCCAAGGTGACTGACAGTGCTGGATAAACTGCAGTAAACTCCCTACAGTCATTCACACGTCAAAACAGTACAGCTATGTAACTAAAACACACACACACACACACACACGCACACACACACTACAGGCCATTTAGAGTCATCTAACTCTGGAAAAGCATCTTTGACAAATACGAAAGAACTGAACGAGTACAGACAGTCAAGTCATTGTGTCCATTTTAATTGGGTGTGGTGATATATTTTAGCCTTATAGGGCCACATCTGATGTTAAATTAGTTAATGGGTCTCAGTTACACTAATGGACACTGAACACTGTACTTAGCAGACACTTTTCTCCAAAGCAACTTCCAACGAACTCTATGTAGTGTTATCAGCCCACACACCTTATTCACCGCGGTGACTTACACTGCTAGATACACTACTTACACTGGGTCACTCATCCATACATCAGTGGAACACACACACTCTCTCTGTCACTCACACACTATGGGGGAACCTGAACAGCATGTCTTTGGACTGTGTGAAGGAACCAGAGGAAACCCACACAGACATGCGGAGAACATGCAAACTCCACATAAACTGAGTGGGGATCGAATCCATGTCTTCTTGCACCACCCAGGCACTGTGAGACAGCAGCACTACTTGCTGTGTCACCATGTCATCCCAACAGAGTTCTGGAGCTTCAGTTCAGGGCTGTCGTCAAAAGGACCCTGTGGGTCTGATCTCAAGTCCACATGATGCGCTGGAAGGTCCTTCTCCGTGAATGAAAGTTGATGTGACAGAGAGATCAAGAGGAATCATGAGGTTGCAACCCCAACCCCAAAACCAAAAAAAAAAATAAAAAATCACAGCTGCTGTCTCACACTGTCTGGGCTCTTCAGACATGGGTTTGAATGAGCCTTAGTCTGCATGAAACTTTGCATGTTGCCCCCTTGTTCTCATGGGTTTCTTCCAGGTGCTCTGGTTTCCTCTCATAGTCCAAAGATATGTTTCAGGCAAATCGGAGACTCTAGATTTCCCTTGTGTGCCCATGTGTACGACTGAATCAGTGTGTGTGTGTGTGTGTGTGTGTGTGTGTGTGTGTGTGTGTGCGATTGCCATGAAATGTGCTCAAATCCCATCCATACAGTATCCTGACTAGCCTAGCGCCCATGCCTCTGGGATAGGCTCCGGACCACTGAGACACAGACTTGGATAAGCGGTTAATGACAGCAACTGGCCTTTGCTGCGCAGTACAGATACAGAAATATTGAGTCGATTATGTTAATTTTATATTTTCAAAATATTTACCAAAATGCATGTGAATAGAAAGGCAACATTTAGTACCCCAATTTTTTTCTAAATTTCAAAATGGGCAAAAATACTCATAATAAACATTTCCTAGAAGTGCCTTTCAGTTAAAATAACCAGATATATTAGACTATTCAAATATATAATACTATATATATATGTGTGTGTGTGTATATACACATACACACACATACACACACACTGAATAACTATTTCCCACATTAAACAGCAAAGTGGAAGGATATTTTCTGAAGCATCATTTATTCCCTGGTTAATCACAGAAGTCGGTGTGACTCTTTCATTGACGCTGTTTCATCCTTAAGCTCTCGACAGCAGCAACCTGTTCCTTTTGTTTCCATTCAGATTATGTTTAATTACAGAGCTGGAGGAGAAAAATCAGTGATGCTTCCCTAACAGGACAAACAGAGAAGTGCTTTGATGTCCACCTTTCCCCGGCCGCACGCCAGCCGTCCCCAGGCCTGCAGCCCCCTGCAGCCCCCCGCAGCCCCACACACTGGACTTTATGATGAACTACAGAGTGAGACCAAGAAAAAGCGAAAATTTTTCTCCCTACTTTCCTTTTTCTACTTTATACCAAATGTAGCCATTGTAGGTAAAGACACCACACTGACGGCATATTAACACTGATTCACCACAGTTCACCACAATTCGCCACATAGCTAATATGTACCTTTAAACCTCAGATTAAAACCTTTTCTCTTCCATTTCCAGTAACTTAAAATAATGCAACCCTTTGTTTTCCTGCCACCCTGAATGGTATTTAAATGGGAGCTCTTTTATAATATTAGAAATTTAATATTATAAACATATATAAATATTATAAATATGAATTAATATGGTGTTATACATTTTATACGGAATGCATTTATAGTTTTATTTTTTTCACCCTGAAATAAAACTGTGATACACAAATGTTTGTCACATTTAAAGCTGAAGTGATTTTTAAGTGGGATGAAAAGTATAAAAATGACGTGGAAACTCAATGCTGTGTCTAACTGTGGGAAACACACACACACACACACACACACACACACACACACACACACACACACACAGGGTCTTTCCCGAAGAGGAGAGGTCTGAGAAACCTGGGCTCACAGCTCATCTGAAAGGCTGACGGGCTCAAGCTGTGACCTGGACCTTTCTTCATACCACCCAGCAGCCCCCACCCCCACCCCCCTTCCGGACTCACCGCTCACCCAGAACAAACTGCCGGGTCTGCAAAATCGCTCCAGGACAGTGGATACACATCTGATCGGATTCATTTTAAATTTTTACGTGGCTCAAGATACAAAATATCCATTGATAACCATTTTCAAAGCTATGCTGATATTTACGGTCATATTCTGAGAAATGTTTGTAAAAACTAAAGGAACCAGAGTGGCTCCTAACAGCCACACAAAGACGGAAGGAGAAGGAAGGCCGATCCTGCTGCGTGTTTATATAAGGAATATGCAAATTCTGACTTTGTAATTTGTTTTACTGGCAATTTCTTAACCTTTTCAAAGCCACAGAAACCTTAAATTTAAAAAATGTTGTACGATTACTACCTGTAGCGCAACTGAAGGGCTGCACTTGGAAAATATTTCCCAAATATTAACACATAAGTAGAAGGCATTAATTTATTTTCCATAAATATAAATGTTCTTGTTTCTTGGTCCTTGTGCTGGCAAGAAGTAAAAGAAAGACTTACAATAAAGAGAAAATTATATTAATACTTTGCTTATGTTCATAAATTTTAGAAAAAAATTTATTTATAAATGTTGGAGTTCCTTTCAAGATTTCACAAAAAAAACATGCTCTCACAAACAAAAGACAGTTAGAAAGGACCGTTAATTAAAAATTATGACTTTGAAGTGCTGTTTTAATTTTAAAATGACTGCTGACTGTCTCAAAATGCAGAACAGATGTTTTCCAAAATTGCTGTCAATGATAAGTGTTCTGATTTGCGAGGTGACGAAACACGAAATGCGCCTGCCAGCATTAAAGTGGCACATAAAATGCGATGCCTGTGTCATGTGAAAAATGCTCATGTTGGAAACAAACATGACACAAGCAAAAGCATCTGGGAAGCATTGAAACAGTAATTTGGTGCTTTCTGAGTGATACCACTTTTTTTTTTTAACCGCTCTTTTTCATTTCATCTAAATTCTCAGCCTATAATAAATGGAAAGTAGTTTTTCTGTACTTAGTGAACTTTTAATTTTCAGTATAAGGCGCTGTTGTTTCACAGCACAGTTTATGGTGTAAGAAACACTCTTGAGTACTGATGCAGCAAAAAAGCATATTTACAATTTGAGAAACAGAAAAAAGTGCTGTTTTTTCTAGAAATTCTCACTTAGCATTGAAAAACTGTTCTTTTTTTGTCTGTAACACTGATACATCTGTGACTAATAATGTAAAGATAAGCAACGATAACATAAATTGTTACCGTCGTGATGTTAGAAAATGATGATTCCACCGATCAAGGGGGGTGTGGTGGCACAGTGGCGCAGAGGGTTGGACCGGGTCCTGCTCTCCAGTGGGTCTAGGGTTTGAGTCCTGCTTGGGGTGCCTTGCGATGGACTGGTGTCCCGTCCTGGGTGTGTCCCCTCCCCCTCTGGCCTTATACCCTGTGTTGCTGGGTAGGCTCTGGTTCCCCGTGACCCCATATGGGACAAGCGCTTCAGAAAGTGTGTGTGTGTGTGTGTGTGTGTGATTCCACTGATATTTAGCTATAAGTAAGAATCTAGAGTAAGGACAACTGGTGGCATAGTGGTTAGTGCTAATCCATCCCTTTGACCAGAAGGTCACAGGTTTGATTCCCACCTTTGGCTCTAGTACCCATCAGCAAGGTACTTACCTTAAAACTGTTACAGTGAAAATTACCCAGCTGTATAAATGAGTAAATAACTGCAGTGACCTTAAGAGTTTTTGGGGAAAAAAGCATCAGCTAAATTAATAAATGGAAACTCGGACTCAAGAAGTAGTAGAGGCGACGAGGAAATGGATGCTCAGCAGTGTAAAACGTGGTGCTATGGGTAGATTCCAGTGTAGAACAGCTCGTCTGCTGCTGATGTTCGAAACGCCAGTGTCCTAAAGATGTGTTAACAACACACACTCCCTTGTAGAGGTTGGAAATCTGCGAAAATTTGATCGCTTTCAAGCAGCTTCAGTGATTGGAGACCTCGCTGAGCCCGGGGGCAAACACACTGCAGCGTTTCTTATTGTCCCAGATTTTTCATTGCCTATTACACACCTCTGTACGTGCAGTTTAAAGAATTTCCAATCAATGAATGCAGCACGTAAATTAGCCGGAAAACCCAAAATAAAAGCTAAAGAATAAATACACCCTTCAAAAACCCCTTATGACAAAAAAATCAAGGCGTCCGTTTACCCCGCCCGGTATGGGGTCACCGGGGCCCCACCCTGGAGCCAGGCCTGGGGGGGGGGCTCGCATGCGAGCGCCTGGTGGCCAGGTCTATGCCCACGGGGCCTGGCCGGGCTCAGCCCGAAGCCACAACGTGGAGCCGCTCTTCGGTGGGCTCACCACCTGCCGGAGAAACCATAAGGGGCCGGTGCGTTGTGATTTGGGCGGTGGTCGGGGCCGAGTGCCCGGCCGACCCAAACCTCGGGCGCCAACTCTGGTTTTTGGGACTTGGAATGTCACCTCACTGGCGGGGAAGGAGCCTGAGCTGGTGTGGGAAGTTGAGAGATACCGTCTAGATATAGTCGGGCTCACTTCCACTCACAGCTTGGGTTCTGGAACCACTCTACTCGATCGAGGGTGGACTCTCCACTATTCTGGCGTTGCCCAAGGTGAGAGGCGGCGGGCTGGTGTGGGCTTATTAATAGCCCCCCAGTTCAGCCGCCATGTGTTGGAGTCTACCCCGGTGAATGAGAGGGTCATCTCCCTACGCCTTCGGGTCAGGGAACGGTCTCTCACTGTCGTTTGTGCTTATGCGCCTAGTGGCAGTGTAGAGTACCCGGCCTTTTTAGAGTCCCTGGGGGGCGTGCTGGAAAGCGCTCCCACTGGGGACTCTGTCGTTCTACTGGGGGACTTTAACGCCCACGTGGGCAGCGACAGTGATACCTGGAGGGGCGTGATTGGGAGGAACGGCCTCCCTGATCTGAACCCGAGCGGTGAGTTGTTATTGGATTTCTGTGCTAGTCGCGGTTTATCCATAACGAACACCATGTTCATGCATAAGGGTGTCCACCAGTGCACTTGGCACCAGGACACCCTAGGTCGGAGGTCGATGATCGACTTTGTAGTCGTTTCTTCTGACCTTCGGCCATATGTCTTGGACACTCGGGTGAAGAGAGGGGCTGAGCTGTCAACTGATCACCACCTGGTGGTGAGTTGGATTCGATGGCGGGGGAAAAAGCTGGACAGACCTGGCAGGCCCAAACGTATAGTGAGGGTCTGTTGGGAACGTTTGGCGGAGGCCCCTGTCAGAGAGGTCTTCAACTCCCACCTCCGACAGAGCTTCAACCAGGTCCCGAGGGAGGTGGGGGACATTGAGTCTGAATGGACTATGTTCCGCTCCTCCATTGTCGGTGCGGCTGTTCGGAGCTGCGGCCATAAGGTCTCCGGTGCCTGTCGCGGCGGCAATCCCCGAACACGGTGGTGGACACCGGAAGTAAGGGATGCCGTCAAGCTGAAGAAGGAGTTCTATCGGGCCTGGCTGGCTCATGGGACTCCTGAAGCAGCTGACAGGTACCGACGGGCCAAACGGAGCGCGGCTCTGGCAGTCGCCGCGGCAAAAACTCGGGCTTGGGAGGAGTTCGGTGAGGCCATGGAGGAAGACTTTCGGTCGGCCTCAAAGAGATTCTGGCAAACCGTCCGGCGACTCAGAGGGGGGAAGCGGTGTTCCACGAACACTGTTTACAGTGGAAGTGGTGCGCTGCTGACCTCAGCTGAGGATGTTCTCGGGCGGTGGAAGGAGTACTTTGAGGATCTCCTCAATCCCTCCGACACGCCTTCCGTAGAGGAAGCTGAGGCTGGGGACTCGGAGGGGGACTCGTCCATTACCCTGGCTGAAGTTGCTGAGGTAGTCAAAAAACTCCTCGGTGGCAAGGCTCCGGGGGTGGATGAGATCCGCCCCGAGTTTCTCAAGTCTCTGGATGTTGTGGGGCTGTCTTGGCTGACACGCCTCTGCAGCATCGCGTGGAGTTCGGGAACGGTGCCTCTGGACTGGCAGACCGGGGTGGTGGTCCCTCTTTTTAAGAAGGGGGACCGGAGATTGTGTTCCAACTACAGGGGGATCACACTCCTTAGCCTCCCTGGGAAAGTCTATGCCAGGGTACTGGAAAGGAGAATCTGACCGATAGTCGAACCTCGGATTCAGGAGGAGCAATGCGGTTTTCGCCCTGGCCGTGGAACACTGGACCAGCTCTATACCCTCACTAGGGTGTTGGAGGGTTCGTGGGAGTTTGCCCAACCAGTCCATATGTGTTTTGTGGACCTGGAGAAGGCATTCGACCGTGTCCCTCGTGGCATCCTGTGGGGGGTGCTTCGGGATTATGGGGTTCGGGGCTCGTTGCTACGGGCTGTTCGTTCCCTGTATGACCGGAGCAGGAGCTTGGTTCGCATTGCCGGCAGTAAGTCAGACCTGTTCCCGGTGCATGTTGGACTCCGCCAGGGCTGCCCTTTGTCACCGATTCTGTTCATTATTTTTATGGACAGAATTTCTAGGCGCAGTCAGGGAACGGAGGGTGTCTGTTTTGGTGGCCGCGAGATCTCGTCTCTGCTTTTTGCGGACGATGTGGTCCTGTTGGCTTCATCAAGTCAAGACTTGCAGCGTGCACTGGGGAGGTTTGCAGCCGAGTGCGAAGCGGCGGGGATGAGAATCAGCACCTCCAAATCCGAGGCCATGGTTCTCAGTCGGAAAAAGGTGGATTGCTCCCTCCGGGTTAGGGGGGAGTTGCTCCCTCAAGTGGAGGAGTTTAAGTATCTTGGGGTCTTGTTCACGAGTGAGGGAAAAATGGAGCGGCAGGTCGACAGACGGATCGGTGCGGCGTCTGCAGTAATGCGGTCATTGTACCGGTCTGTTGTGGTGAAGAGGGAGCTGAGTCGTAAGGCGAAGCTCTCAATTTACCGGTCGATCTACGTTCCTACCCTCACCTATGGTCATGAACTCTGGATCATGACCGAAAGAATGAGATCGCGGATACAAGCGGCAGAAATGAGTTTCCTCCGCAGAGTGGCTGGGCGCACCCTTAGGGATAGGGTGAGGAGCTCAGTCACCCGGGAGGAGCTCGGAGTAGAGCCGCTGCTCCTCCGCATCGAGAGGAGCCAGTTGAGGTGGCTCGGGCATCTGTTCCGGATGCCTCCTGGACGCCTCCCTGGGGAGGTGCTCCGGGCTTGTCCCACTGGGAGGAGGCCTCGGGGCAGACCCAGGACACGTTGGAGAGACTATGTCTCCCGGCTGGCCTGGGAACGCCTTGGGGTTCCCCCAGAGGAACTGGAGGAGGTGTGCGGGGAGAGGGAGGTCTGGAGTACTCTGCTCGGACTGCTGCCCCCGCGACCCGGCCCCGGATAAAAGCGGAGGAAGATGGATGGATGGATGGATGAATAAATACACAACAATACAGGCAGTTGGGATGAGTTTGATTTTCAGGGATATAACTAGTGCATTATTACACTAATTTACTGCGCTGCTCATTACTGTTGTATAAATTGGTGCTTCTTTCTCGCCATACATTTTCCTACACTTTGCTGAAACATTTCCTTCATAACTACAGTTTAACTGTCAGAAGGGGTCACCTGTGCATCCTCGTTTATCGCGACAAATTGTTTTGCACTTTAATGTCACGTGGCCATTTTATTTTGTTTCAAAGCTCATGTAAAAGGGTGTTTTTCAGTGTCAACAGGTCAAGTGACATGAGAGAGAGGACACAATACATCACTCACTCGCTTTCCTTAACCGCTTAGCCAAGGCAGGGTGAATTATACATTATTTCAATATAAGTAATGACCATTTACTTGCCTTTCCAAGAAATTAAAACACATATTTACATTTATTCATTTAGTTGATGCTTTTCTCCAAAGCGACTTACAATTATTTACCCATTTATATAGCTGGGTAATTTTACTAGAGTAATTTAGGCTAAGTACCTTGCTCAAGGGCACTACAGCAGGAGGTGAGATTCAAACCTGCAACCTCTGGCTCTAACCACTATGCTATCAGCTGTCCCTATTGTGTCATACCCGATATCAAAGCTAATTTACAAATCATGGAACTGCCACCTCATGCTGTTTTATTTTTTGTACAAAAAGCCTTCATGTGTCACCATCGGCCAAGTCACCCCACCAGTGAACGTGCTGTAAATCCTCCATACTTATTTGCCATCCTTTCAGCTCACAATAAGGCTGCATTAAATGTGCTGATTCCCAAACCACACATAAATTGCGGGATATCTGTAAATCTCCTAAAATGGGGATCGCTTGTGACTCTGAGCTCGCTGAGTAAGAACTCTTAAACATATAAAGTGGTACCATACTTGTAGTAATGAAGTCTGGAGAAGACATAGGAAATGAAATAAATAATGATGCCCATGCACAGCTCATGCCCCGGTTCTCCAAAGGAGCTCTGATTACGGTGTGGTAATGTGCACCCGTGATACCCAGTTGGTATAAAATCAAAACACGGTTTGTAAAGCAGGCCAGCAGTGACCACCAGAAACCCAGTGTCACACCCACAAGGCCAGGGATAAAAGCAGCAGCGTCCCGGCACAAGATTGCAGAATCTTGCAGTGCCCTTGCTTGCAAATTCAGCGTTTCATCCCTCGCACCCTGTTCCTCATTCTCGTGTCTACCTGGCTTTCAACCTCCGCTTGCTTCCCTTTGTCCTGAGTACAGTCTTGCCCTCTAAACAACGTTTGCACCTCGATCGACCGACGCCTGTCCCTGACCACCGATTTTGTCTGCCTCTGTCTGTTTGACTGGATCCAGGATGACCTCACCCGCGCTTGGGTCCGAACCACCTACCTCCTGCCTCCCGTCCCTGACTGTGACACCCAGACTTCATCCCCACATTCCACACATCCATCACTATCATTAGGGACCGCTAGTAGCGTCGTGGTTAGAGCTGCTACTTTTGAACCTATCTCCAGTTGTAGTACCCTTGAGTAAGGTACTTACCCTAAATTACCCCAGTAGAATTACCCAGCTGTATAAATGGGTAAATCAATGCAAACTGCTTTGTAGAAAAGTGTCAGCTAAATGTCTTTTTAGTATTATTATTCTGTCCAAAGCAAGCCGGTCAACGTCATTTCCTGTTACCTCAAAGACCTCCTCGTCTAGAATCCTGGTCCCAAACACGGTGATGCCGTCTGTGTCGATGGTGGCAGCGTCACTCCTTTTCAGTGACTTGGTGATTTTTTGTTTGCAGTCCACGGAGATGGTGACCTTCTTCTTGTGGACGGCGATGGCCACCCGATGCCACCTGTTCAGGAAAGGCGGAGTGGGTGAGGGGAGAGAGTGCAGCTCTCGAGCAGAGTTAACAAAGGTGCGAGCAACACCTTCCAAGCCAAGCAGAACAGGGCTTAGAAAACCAAATTCCAAGCAGTGACGCGATTCATTCCTGCGTCTGCAGTCGAGCCCTCGTAGCACTGGCTTAAACTCATTAAACACAGCGATCCCTAAATCCCTCTGGGTTACTCTGCATGACAGGGCCAGTGCACATTGCCCAGATTGTGCGACAGGAGCAAAGACAAGCAAGGACACAGAAATGCGGTAAAAAAAGGAACATTCCAGCATGGACTGAGACACTTCACTTTGTTTGGCAGGAATGAATTGCACTGAAACCCCTAAAGTGGTGAACCCTGAGACCCCAGCACTTAACCTTTAACCAAACTCTTTTACAGTAGGCAATTAGGGAATTTCTGCAGCTAAAAAAATGGTCATGTTTGCCAGGACAAAGTCTTATAGGTTTATTTCCTATTCAACAACAACACAGAACTGGCTGTTATAACTGGTACCTTGAAAACACTTAAAAAGTTCTGGGGAAGTGAACCTCAAGAGTAAATGCTAGTAAAGCAAAGTAATAGTTTATAGTTATAGTTTATAGTGAATATTTTTACTTAACAGTTACTAGTGTGGGAATACAGTGGTGCAGTGGGTTTGATCAGGTCCTGCTCTCCACTGGGTTGGGGGTTCGTGTCCCGCTTGGGGTGCCCTGCGATGGACTGGTGTCCTGTCCTGGGTGTGTCCCCTCCCCCTCCAGCCATACGCCCTGTGTTGCCGGGTTAGGCTCCAGTTTGCCATGACCCTGCTTGGCTAAGCGGCTTCAGACTGTGTGTGTGTGTGTGTGTGTGTGTGTGTGTGTGAGAGAGAGAGTTATTAGTGTTACCCAATTGCTATTGTGTTGTATTTTCTAAATGTTTTTAACTTATTTGTAATCGTAACATAGGTTGTTACTTTTTTAATCCCCCACCACAAGCTTGCAGAAAAAGACATTTCATTGCCAGCAACCACTGCTGTACGCTGTATTGTTGTGCATTTGATAAATAAACCATTGATTGATTGATTGATTGATTGATTGATTAATAGTAATAGTATTGCATTTTCTATTACAGCAATGAATGGCATGAGTACAGGGTGAAACATTCATCATATGAAGATGACAAAATGACAGTTTAAGATTGGATAAAATTATTCAGTATAACCTAATCAATGATCTGTGAGGACTCTCTTCTTTCATCTAGCTCAGAGAGTTGGTAGCACAGTGGTAAGGGCTGCTACCCTTGGACTGAAAGATTTAAATCCCACCTCCAGCTGTGTTGCTCTTGAGCAAGGTACTTACCCTAAATTGTTCCAGTACACTTATCTAGCGCCACAAACATGTAAATAATCACAAGTACCTTAACAGTGTAATTTGATTAGCGGAAAAGTATTAGTTAAATGTAGATGCTGTTTATTCTGAAACAGTTGTAATATGCAGAAAAATTAAACTCCTCCTAAGTCCATTACCTGACTTTAGATGAACTTACTGGAGACTATTTTACTTATTGAACTGAATTAAACTTTTAATCACATCATATACTCTACATATGAACAATAAATACTGTAAATACACACACATTGACTGCAATTTCTTGTCCCAAGCAGGGTCGAGGGGAACTGGAGCCTAACTTCGCAGCACAGGGCTGGAGAGGGAGGGGACACACCCAGGATGGAATGCCAGTCTGTTGCAAGGCACCTCAAGCGAGACTTGAACCCCATACCCACCAGAAAGAATGACCTGGCCAAACCCGCTGCGCCACCACTCCCTCCCTGCTGTAAATAAACAGCAATGTGTTAATTTGTTTGTGGTTACTACACACAGGGTCTTCACTAACTTCCAGAAGTTAGGAGCACCCTGTCGTATCTGAGCCAAAACAAATAACAACAACAGCAGACGACATGGCCCACGACTCTGAGCGCAGAAGCTTATGCAGTTTACAAGCTGGACACGGCACCGGAAACCACAGGAGAGCCCAGCAAGACCTCAGCCAGGGCCCCGTGCTGGACCTCAGCCAGAGAACAACAGCAACAAAATCCTCTAATTAGCTCATTACTGTTTCGGACAGAAGGCCTCAGTCCTGGGCATGTGCCGTGGGCATGCGATGCGGTCGGCTGCGTTCCACGGCCATGCTACAGCCTTCTTCGCTGGTGTCTAGGTGTATAAGATTACCCTTCAGCTGCTGAAGGACAAAAGCCTCTCTGCATGATGGAGTCTGAGCGGATGAACATTTGAAGTTAATGACCAAGACTAGGATAACCCTGCCCCCCCCGCCCCGTGTACAATAAAAGAGCCAAACACTCCATGTGTTGCATCATGGCGGCGCTTCAGTTGGACCTCTGTCTGGAGCATCTGGATATCACCTAACAAAGACTACCTTGCTTGGATGCTTTGGGCAGAAGTTCTTCTCCACTAAGCAGCGTTTAAACTTCCCAAAAAAGGCATGAAGTGTTTACATGTATTCATTCAGTGGGACAGCTGGTAAGCGCAGTAGTTAGAGTCACTGTCTTTGGATCCAAAGGTTGCAGGATTGTAGTACCCTTGAGTAAGGTACTTACCCTTAGCTGTTCCAGGAAAAAACCACCCAGAAATATAAATGGGTAAAACTATTATACGCTTATAACTGTATTTGTAACCTTAACATGGTAAGTTACTTTGGAGAAACGCATCAGGTAAATGAATAAATGTAAACTTACATTTACATGTATTCATTTAGCAGACGCTTTTCTCCAAAGCAATGTAAATCTCATAGAAAATACAATGTGTTCATTACATGAGCAGAAAGAGACACTTAGATGCAGACGTGTGATTCTTAAGTGCAGTTAGTTTGTTTCTTTCCACCATATGAACCAACGTTCATCACATGAGTAGCTGCATAAAACTCAGAATAGATGATTCCCGATCACCTTCCTAGATTTTTTTTGAGATACACAAACTTTTACGTACATTACAGGAGTAGCGGCTTTGTAAAGGTTTATCAGGGCATGATCATAAAGTTATGGTGCATGAACATTTACACCTTAAGTGACACTAATGAAAACTGCACTGATACTTTTCTCCAACGCAACTTACAATGTTAATCTACTTACAGTCATTTACCCATTTTTCCAGTTGGGTAATTTAACTAGAGGAATTTAGGGTAAGTTCTTTGCTCAAGGGTACTACAGCCAGAGGTGAGATTTGAGCAATCCTTGGAGCCCAAGGCAGCAGCTCTAACCACTACATTACCAGTTGTCCTGAAAAGTGTACGGAAGAGACAGGAAATGGGGCAGAATTAAAAACTACAGTGCGATGGGTCGCCAACATTTTACTCACAAGTTACCCGAGAGGGGGGAAGTGTACCACGAACAGGCTGCCTTCACTTACTGTCCGTCAGCGAGGTTGAGGGTGCGAAACAGGGGGTAGTCCTCAGGTGTGGGCTTTCCATGCTGATCCTCATACAAGAACACAGGGGACCGGCCAACCTCAACACCCAGCTGCTGGACGCCTTGTTTGTTGTAGATGGAGAGCAGGAAGGACTGAATCCCTGCCTTGGGCCGGATGGTCATGAGGATGGAAAAATCTTTGGGGAAAACTCCTGTTGGAATGGGACCGAAACAGTTTCAGCTGGAACTGCTGGGTAAGCAGCTGGAACCGGACTTTGGTAAAGCTGTCAGCAATGGAGCAAAAATTCTTGTTTGCAGAAATAAACGTTAAACCACTTGTAGTATTATGCATAAAATGCATAAAATTGTGCTCTCATCGGTTCTTTCATGTCTGACATTTTTAGTAGAAATCTTGTAAAGCTTGAGCTCTAAGACAAAGGTCCTTTAGGAAACATAATTTCAGTCGATGGTACATCGCTCAGCCAACAAAAGGGAGGAAAAAAATATCAAATGTTATATTATAAAACGGGCAATAATTACACGACTAAGCCAATAATGCTTTTCCACTGCACTGCTGTTATAAGAACAACTTATAAAATGAAAACTACATTCACACCTTATGATCAGTGGTCCACGTTACCCATCAATAGAGGGGCGACATATTAAGCCCAAAGAAGTACAGTGCACTGCCACCAATTGCAGAAACACCACCGGCATTCTCTCCTCTAACTGCTCCATGTATTTTCTAAGAACACATATCTTGCTTTTTTAACCCCTAACCTGGGTGATACACAGTATTTACCCAAACTCATAACTCAAGGCAGTCTTAGAGGACCACGAAAGAAAAAAGGGGAAAATTACACTTTCGTACTCTACATTTCTTGCCCATTTTAGAGTTTGGAGCTGCAGCTATGAACTATTAAAATATTACAGAAAAAGAGACTGTAGCACTTAAAATCGGTGTTGAAATACCAAATAAATGGGGAAGCAAATAAACAAACAAATGTTGTCCTTATAGCAAATGAGATGAGGATGATGTCGTCTTGCCTGGAAAGAGCTGCTTGGTCGGGGCGCTGATCTCAGCTGCCTTCTCCACCCTGTAGGCTGTGTCTGGAGGTGATGCTCTTCTGTTGGTGCAAAACCCTGACGTTGTACTCACTCCTTCGGGAGAACTATGAAATTCTAAAGCTTTAAGCACATCGACCGGTTCAGCTGTGGAAACACAAAGTAAACTTCATGTTACATCTAAAAAAAAAAATAAATAAATTGCACTACAGATTTTCATCTAACACTTTTAAAGAACAGTACAGAGGTCATCTTAAATCTTATATATTTCAAAACTACCGTTCCGTTTTCAAATGAATACACGTCTTACCTGAGAAATACGATACAATGTTAAACACTGGAAAAGTATCACGTGGATGAAGTAACACTTTTCGAATGAAGGTGGTTATGAAAAAACTCAAGTTTTCATTAGGGTCTGGCCAACTGCAGTGCTGGTTAACCTTTAGCAAACAGCCATTAAAAATGAAATGCATAATCCAGCAGAGGAAACTCGCCACTGGTTTTGAAACTCAACAAAATTCAAATGGTCTACAGGAAATCTTGGTCAGTGGTTCCACTGATATGCATGTTTTATACTATTTACCACTTGTGTACCTCTTGAGCTTGGTAAAAAAACTTGATTGCCAAGTGACATCTAAAAGTCCAACCACCCAAAACCGCTGGTCCAATGCACATTACCTACCACATGAACCTTAGGGTGTGAGGCAGGGTGCACCTTGGGCAGGATGCCAGTACATTGAAAGGTAAGCAGCAGCTCTAGGGGCAGCCAGAAGAGTGGTTAGCACTTCTACCTTTTGTCCCAAAGGTCATAGGTTCAAATCCTACCTATAGTACCCTTAAGCAATATGCTTACCATAAGGTGCTCCAGTAGAACTCCCCAGCTGTGTACAAGGGTAAATAACTATGAGCTGTTTTGGGAAAAAACACCAACTAAATGCAAATATTTGGTGAGCTTTGCAAAAGTCTTCTCGGGCAAGCAGTGGCATAGTGATTAGAGCTGCCCCCAGAAGGACCTTGAATCTAACCTCCTCCAAGGTACTTACCCTGAATTACACACACACACACACACATTTTCAGAACCGCTTGTCCCTTACGGGGTCACGGGGAACCGGAGCCTACCCGGTAACACAGGGCGTAAGGCCGGAGGGGGAAGGGGACACACCCAGGACGGGACGCCAGTCCACCGCAAGGCACCCCAAGCAGGACTTGAACCCCAGACCCACCGGGGAGCAGGACTGCGGTCCAACCCACTGCGCCACCGCACCCCCTGTTACCCTGAATTACTCTAGTAAAAATCATCCAGCTGTATAAATGGGTAAATTGTTTCATCAAAGTAAACTCCCTTGCTCTAAAAGTCAACAAGACAGCACAGATATAAGCAAACGAACACGCGAATTGGCTAAGGGCCCAAATCTCAGTTATTTTTGCCCAGCATAACCTGCAAATTCATTATGATGTAATGAAGACTGCAATATTCCTCCACAGAAAGCAAGTGAAAAAAATGTACAGGGAAACCTGCCAATGAACACTTGCATGTAATAGCATTAATACTTACATCAATACACAACTAAAACAAGCGTGGGGAAAAATATTAATCAAACAAAAGGATCAAAACTTGAAAAGTAACACTGCCTGAAGAGAACATGGAGCCAATGCCAATTGGCTGCCTGCCCCTCCTGTGTGTGTGTGTGTGTGTGTATATATGTGAGTGTGTGTGTGTGTGTGTGTGTGTGTGTGTGTGTGTTAGATTCACACAGCCTAGGAAACGTGTACAGCATAAGCATAAAAAAAAACACAGTATGTATTTACATAAATGCCTTTAAAGTGGGAACAACTAACTGAAAAAAAGGCTGTTTCTTCACATCTTCCAGTTTTTTAACCCTTACAATTAACCTCACATAAAGTTTTCTAATTAGCTGTGCTGTAAAAAGAGCTTGAAAAGTGTTTTACAGCCACTATAGTAATGGCCTCTTTAAAGTAACCTATTAATTGCAATGTACAGTATGAGGAACACATGCAAACTGTACTATAGTACAGTTAATAAACCCTTCTGTCAGGTCTTGAGTTCCCGCCAGTAGCACAGAAATTAAAACATACGCCACAAGCCACAGACCACGAGCACATGTTAACGGGATTTGCAGATGAAAAACCTTTTAACTACAGACACCCCGTGAGAACTTGCTGAAAGCACATTTAACACAGTAAAACAAATATTCTACAGTAAGTGCATCACTCCTCTTCTTGTGCAAAATGGCTTGAAAATTCTTAAAGGACTGTTTAGTTTGGCACGCAAAGCTTCTATATTCATGTTCTTTACCCACACTGTCTACTGTAAATTGGTGTAAAAATGCTCATGTACTTCAATGCATTGTAAGCATCGCACTGCAGATTTTTTATTACTGTAACAGTGAAACATGCCTCTGTACATACACAAACACACTGGCTGAAGCCGCTTGTCCCGAGTGGGCTCGCGGTGAGCCGGAGCCTAACCCAGCAACACAGGGTGCAGGGCTGGAGGGGGAGGGGACACACCCAGGACGGGACGCCAGTCCCTCACAAGGCACCCCAAACTGGACTTGAAACCCAGACTAGTCAGAGAGCAGGACCCGACCAAACCCGCTGCGCTACCAAGCCCCCTTCTGTAAATTGAAAATAATTATTTTAATATTTACTGTATTTGCAACTTATTGAGAATTAAATGATAAAGTACGCTGAAGGCAATTAGATAATACTTTACAGCGTGTTTCAAATCAATGCTGCAATGAGGGTGATGACTCAGTGGCGCATCTGACCACTGTAGCACATGGGAACTAAACACTCTTCTTAAGAAAGCCCTTAAGGTGACCGTAAAAATGTGTCACCAAGAAAATGCGACGAGTCTTTAATTAAGCAGCCATCTCCTAATCTGTGTGGCGGGCCAGAGTGGGAGCTGCTTTGGAAGAACCACATTCTCAAGTTGGAAATGCATTCATGACCCCTGAAATCCCTGAAAAGCAAAGGCTTCTTATGTCCATTATTCCCTCTGCCACAAGAAAGCCCTTTGTGCCGGAAAGCCAGTGGGGTCGTAGGACCGCTCTTCCCCTCAGAGAATGACCACATGGACTGGTCACCTCTCAAAGTGAAGAAAGGACCTCAGTAAACTAATATATAACTGAGCGTTGATTATGGGAAACAAAAAATGGTGCAAAATCCATGTGTGGCTTTGTGCTTCTCTATGCATGGGAACTAGAAACTAGTGGAGCCTCTGAGCTGCGGAGGGGAAGGAAGGAGCTCTTTGTGACCCTGAGAACGTGCATCTCCGGACCACACACGGGTCCAGATGGGGCATCGCACCCTCTCGGCAAAGTTCGGAAAACCATGCGTGTCCGAAATCAATTAAAGCCACCAAACAAGCATGTGCAGACCGTGTCCACAGCGAGTCTGAAGAGAAGGCATTGCATCACAATGGCTTCTCTGCAAACTGGGATGCTCCTCTTCCCAGGACTGAAGGACACGGCGAAGGGGAAACTGTTTGCTTTAAGCAAAGGAAGGGGATGAGCCTGGGCAGAGGCCTTGGCATTTCATTCACACACAACACGGAAATTAGCAAGACCTAAAACATAACCTTGATTCATTTGCATGGAGCATTTCACTGAAAACAGTCCAAAAATCTGATTTAACACCTGTCATCTTAACAAGAAAATAATAAATGCTAAATTAAAGAGAACAGCATGTTCCGGAATGTATTACCACCTGCACCAACATGTAAGTCGGTCGTGAAGGGGGCAAGAAGAGACTCATAACTACTGTAACAAATAACAATACGCATGTATTATTTACAATCTCCTTTTAACGGACCATATTTAGTGGCAGAGCACAGATGGAAACACTAAGGACCTTTTCACCTCCTGGTCCCTGAGACCCTAAAAAAAAAGCATTCCATCAGAGTCTCTCTCTCACCACTGAAGTCACGGCGACACACTGCTGCGAATCGCACCAGCTAGCAGCAGGCCATAAAAAGGACCAAACTTCAATAGAATTAACCCATCTGAACAACCATGTATAATTTATATAGTATATAAAAGAGAGAGAATAATACACCATTCATACAATTGTAGAGCGCAGGACAAAAAAGAAAAAAAAAAAAAAAACTGAGAAAAAATACTTATTTTGATTCAAAAGAGACACGTACAGAAAGAAAGTGTCCAAAAAGAATTTCCCTTATTTCACCCAGCAGGAAGGGCCGTCGTGTGTCTTAAATTGAGTTTTCAGGAAGAATGCATATCCAGGAGCTCCATCGGCCTGAGGGCCGGAAACACGTCTCCGCTTTACTCCGCTACTGGAACGAAGAGCAGCTTGCAGGGTTCCTACATGGCTTTTTACCAGCTTTACATGGATGTTATTGAAAACCAAAAAGAGCAGGAAACTACATTATCATCTATGAGAAAAAAGGTCTCATATAGGAAGAATCTGTAGGAGTTACCGCTTGCTTACACTATGTTTACCCCAAAAAGTGCCTTGATAAAAATCATGCTTTTAGCACTTAAGTATTTTCTTAGACTGATCTAAAATACCATAACATCAAAATAACTAAATATTTATGATGAAAGCTCCGTTAGTGATTGTCTAAGTCCACATGCTTGGGCCTCTGTTCCAGAAAGATCTTGAAGACACACGGATAACAGGTAAGTGCAAAGGAAACGATTGTCAAAAAAATACCGAGCAATTACAAAGGACAGCACTGTTGGGAAATAGCAATAACTCCCACGAAAAAGAGAATTAATATGTGGCTTTGTGTCAACAGGGAAAAAGATTAAATTAACCGAAATAAACTAAAGTACCGTTTCGCGTTTCTGACTGCTCTGAGCTTAGTGAATCGGGCGCGAGGGAGAAAGACCCGCCAATTCTCCCACGTTCTTTAATTAAACGTAATTAAACACATTTATTTTACGATCACAAAGAACATTGCCTGTATTATATCTGTATTACGAAGCATTGATTAAATCCCTAATTATATTTGCTTTACCGCCTGTTAATTGTACCGCATAATTAAAGCAGTATCACTTCATGCACATGCGCGTTGAACGCGAACGGAAATTAATAAGCGGACACGAACATGTACCAGACCCGTCATTTACTGTGTTCGTAAGCGGGTGTGTGCGTGCAGAGCGCGTCCCCAGCATTCAGGGACACAATAATAACGTCCCGGGGAAATTTTGTAACTTTGCAATACGCTATAACTTTACTAGGATACTGTAATTTTTACGTTCCACATGAGCTAGAAGACTGACCTTTCTGGCTTTACGAAGGCCCTTTTCGCTCAAAAAAATTGAAATAGAGTAATTTTGGTCCAAGGTGTATTTTTGGACTGGCTGTCTAGGGTAGAAGTTTCTTTCAGACGTTTTCAACAAGCAGCCGAAACACTATTTCAGTATGAACTGTATGAATATTAAACGTTACAAAAGTACTTTGAGGTCAAGGGGTGCGACGGGGGGGCGACATGCGGCTCCCAGAGCACGCGCCCTCGTCCCCTCACGCGCCACCCACGGCGGACAGCGGACACTCCGGCCGGGCGTGACGTCACACGCAAACCTGTCCCGCGACTGCGGAACCGAGTACAGTAGTGCAAGGAAGGAGCACAGTCCACCGCACTCACCATGCACGCGCACACCTAACGGACCAGCGGAGACAAAGCCCCCCCCGCAGGGCCCCCAGAAAGTGTGTGCGCGTGAGGTGTGCAAACCGGGTGAAAAGGGTATCATAGGGGAGTTTAACCGATGGAAAAAAACCTCTCTTAAAACACCGCGTCCAACAAGTGGCCGAATAACTAAAAGAACCAGCAAGTTTATCAAACTCATCAAATAAAATTCTAATCTTCTGAGCAACTTCTCGCTTCTTCTGCTCCTCATTGTCAACCACCTCACAGGCTGTGAGTTACCGTTTACAAGCAGTACTACTTACCACACTCTGCGAGGTTCTGAAATTAACACTCACATGATGAGCATGTGCGGAGAACCAGTGGAAGACGTCATCATCATCATCATCATCATAATCATCATCAGTGATATTCTTTTTAATGCTCCATTCATAACCTCTATGAGTGGAAGTTTCTGTCACCAAGACAAATTCCTGGTGTGTATGTGTGAACATACTTGGCAATAAAGCTCGTTCTGATTCTGATTCTTAATTATTTCCTTGACGCGCTTTACCTCTGGCCACCGTCTGCAGGAGAGTCAGAGCGACGATGAGTGATGCGAAAGTGCGGTCCACGAGACACCTTGTCCACCCCCACCGAGTGGACCCCCGCGTGGACCACCGGCGCACCTCCATGGCTGGCTCAGTCGCGCAAAGTTCCGCTCAGACAAATCTCAGTCCCTCGCGAAGCTCCCGCGCTCTACTGAGCCATAGGTTCGAGGCCCGCGGTTCCGATGTGGACACCCCGAGCTGCTGGCGGAGCCTCGATCGCAGCGCGGTGGCGCGGAGAAGAACAGCCGCGCGCGCAAACCACCGCCCCTGGAATTTAACCCCGGACCCTCCCATCGCTCCTGCGACGCCTCTCCGCTCTCCGTGTCCGTGAAAGACGAGCTCTTTCCCCCGGTGCCCCGACACGGAGAGGAGTTACAGGAGGGTGTGAGGTCCAGTTGCTTTTTTCAGGAGCTTTTCACGAGAGCGACTTATATTGATCATTAACTAGTATTGGGTCTGATACCTTTGTCCAGACGATTTAGAGTGTTACCAACACCACAGTAAACCCTGTCATTCACAGAGCAGGGCAACATAACACACCCTTTAGGGGCAATTTAGGGGCAAAAAAACAGTCATCAGTGCTTTGGACTGTGGGAGGAAACCGGAGCGCCTGGAAGAAACCCGCGAGAAGATGCACGCTCCTCACAGGCTGAGCTTGGTTCCAACGTGTGGAGTCAGGCGGTGTTCGCTACCCGCTGTGCCACCGTACCACAGTTTTATTCTTCTCTAGCGCTCTATTCATAAGACACAATGTAATAGAAACTGCAGTAAAATGAGTAAAAGCAAATAGACAATATCCTATTTATTAGATATAAGAGGGCCATTAACGGGGTTCTGCATCGGATGGGCTTCGAACTTCCTCCCTTTAGCATAGAGCTCATTGTGACCATGTTCTCTGGAGCCCAAACCCAGTACAACTGGTTACTCTGCATATGACTGTTTTGAACCTAAGACCACCTGGTGGACGAGCCACGCGGTCGATCCCCACCTGTAAAGCGAAGGATTTTCGTGTGAGTCGCGCTCCTTTAATTTTTCTCTGTAACGCAGCTATTATAACTATAATCACTAAATCTGAAAACTGATTCAGCCAAATAATATCACACTGACTGAAGCACCCATCATATGGGGAAAGTTCAATAGCAAAAAGGTATTTCTAAATCGTTTTTAAAAGGGGAAAATAGCAGAGACAAACGAGTAGCTTATAGGAGTATATATATAAAGATGATGATAATAAAATGAAGAATATTAACAATAACTAAGATCAAATACTGAAAGACAGGATGCAGAGCTTGAGGGGTAACATTATTTTGCATTTGAGGAAAATTTTTTAGGAATGAGTCTTTATTATTAATGACCATATGTGACAAATAGGTGACTGGAATAGCTGGCAAATGTATTATTTGCACACACACACACACACACACACACACAGAGTGGTGAAGGACCCCCTCCCCCAGGTTCATCAGCTAACCTCCTGGACCATGTGTCTCCATGTAGAAGCTCTGAGCCACAAGGCAGGTGGGAAACGCTTTCCCTCATAGCACCAGGAGCTCCATCGGACCCCTGATCACCCGTCCTCACAGGGGCCACAACTAAACAAACCCTCCAGGTGGACGAGCTGAATGGTTCGGCTCTTTTCCTTTTCCAACAAATACGCTGCGCACTTTCACCATGATTTACCCAACAAGTGCTAATTGATTGTGTTGTACGGCTGTTCAAACTGCAGCGAAAAGTGCCCCCTGTGCTTCTGGAACCATCATTTCCGAGTGTCTGCCAGTGGCTGTCCAGCCGACTCCTGCTTATAGTGTCTGTGCGGCACCTGGCGAGGAAGCGTTACTGAACTAAACAGTAATTAAACCGTCGCAAAACATTGTTTTATCTTCATATTGCCAGCACTGAATAAACAGGAATAAAAGGTTAAAAGGCACACGACGCATATGAGACCAGACAACACAAGGAAGCATCCTGCTGTCTGACGCTGCCGTCAACCCTCTTCTTCTAGGGTGCCCAATTGGTCATATTTTTAAAGGAAATGCATCATATTTTAAGTGGTTTTTTAACTGAATGTTATCATGGTAAATATAAATGCATATACAGTACCCTTTAGGGAAAATCCCTGCTTGGACTGTTCGTAAGAGATGTACATCCTGTATGAAATATTATTTATTAATTAGTGTATCTGCTATGAGCTGTGGTACGGTAGGTAACTGTTATTTCCCCGAAGTCCTCGCATCACGTGCTTTTTTTGTTTGTCGTTCTTTAGATGCAAATTAAAAGTCTAGCAAGACATTCAGGTCTCTGGACCTCGGTTAGACACCCCTGATCCAGGCTTTAGCCAAGAGGTCAGATGGGAGCTAAAATACCCACCCGGAATTCCCTCTGGACAAAAGTCAAAGGTTACTGCTTTCTAAAGTGATTCAATTTTTTTTTCCCCATTTAACCCTTAAGGTGCTAAATTATTAAAACCTCTCCCATGTCTCCCTGCTCTGACTTATCCAAGGCTGCTTTGGTCTGCACAATATGCGGGGTCACGATGAAATCCTTCGCTCTTTTCTATAGTTGTCCTTGAGGATGGACGAGAAACCGCAGGATTAAAAATGATCAAATATTTATATGCGCTTCATTGACGATCCTCTTAAAAGCTATCAGGTAATATCTAGTGTTCGTGCATCGCAGACACCTATAGCTTTATGGAATCCACCTGCAACGCACATAGAAACCCAGTCAAACTTCACTAACCCAATGCAAACAAAATACAGGAATTACTGCGAATGATTTTATGCAGTAAAACACCCAAAGGAGCCTTGGTATATAGAGTTTTGAAAGTTAATGGACCGGTTCGCACTCGGTAGCCCTTCTGCTCGCACCACTGAGCAGGTAGGAGAAGAGGTATGCCCTAATGAGTAGTCCAAAGAGATTGTTGAGACAGTTCTTCTGCGTGGATCTCGCTCTGGGTCTCGGGGAATGTCCACTCATGGGTGAAAAATGAAGGAAGACAACTGGCAAGCAGTCAACACAGCTGGCAGCTGCTGCTTCCTCCGTGATCGCTGCCACGTGTGACAAACGCTCAACAGGAGAACGAAAAGCAGATGAGGTGAAGAAGCTCGGGCTTCCGCTGGACAGAAGCAACCGTGACCCAGACCTGTGACCTTGCAGTGGTCCTGCTGCAATGTGCTGTCCATTAACCAGTAACTCCCACATATTAGCAGTGAGATCTACTTTAGCATCCTGAATTTTAAATAAATGTAAGGAAACATTCAACTAAATCACAGAGTTCAATAAGTATTTCAATATTTTCAATTACATTTGAATTACAAGTCCAATGTGAATTGTATAGTGCGTTTCCCTCCTTAAGTGAAGCTCATGTATCATATTTACTAACATGACAGCGCAAAAAAATGGTCGATTCAGGTCAACTGTCGATCGTGTATTTTACAGATCCTTCCTGCCATTTTTTGGCTTATGGCTTCTCGAGGGCGTCAGCGTTTTCACACTCTGAAAAAGAGTTCATTCGTAAATTCTTCGTGTGCAGTGATTGTGCCAGTATTGGATCAACTCCAGAGATTGTACCCCCCCGCCCCACCGCCTTTTCAAAATGAGGTTTTTTCAGAAACAATTTTACTGTGACCTGGAGTCTTCTTTGCAACAAGCCCCTCATTTCTAATAGATCGGTATCACGGTGGCACAGCAAGTAGTGCTGATGTCTCGCAGTGCCTGGGTGGTGCGAAAGGACATGGGTTTGATCCCCGCTCAGTCTGTGTGGAGTTTGCATGCTCTCCCTGTGTCTGTGTGGGTTTTCTCTGGGTGCTCTGGTTTCCTCCTACAGTCCAAAGACATGCTGTTCAGGTTCACCCATAGTGTGTGAATGACAGAGAGAGTGTGTTCCACTAATGTAGGGATGAGTGACCCAGTGTAAGTCATGTATCTAGCAGTGTAAGTCACCACGGTGAACAAGGTGTGTGGGATGATAACACTACACAGAGCCAGTTGGAAGTTGCTTTGGAGAAAAGCGTCTGCTAAATAAATAAATATAAATGACGTTGGTGGTAGGTCCACAAATCTGTACAAAACATGTTATTGGGGCCTTTAAGATGTAATGCAAATGTTTCAAAGTGTATCACTATTATGATATGAATCACAAATCAAAAAAGTGTAAGGAGTTGCATCAAGCAGTTATTTATGAAGAGAGCTGTATTTATCATTCATCATGACAGCTTTGGAGGACGAGGAAATGTCATGGGAATTCACTTTCTCAGCGCTTAGTAAATTCTGGTAAATATAACAGGGGAATGCCCGCTGTTTCCCCTTAGATGTACAAAGCGCTCTATAGCTTTTTGAAGTGCCTGATCCTGGCCTTCGTGTGCTTACCACTCAGTGGCTGCGTTACAGTTTACCACTTATTTCACTTTTTCTCATTAAATGTTAACTTTTCAAAATCCCTGGCCCTAAATAATAAGATGGGCTGGTTTGAGTATACAACCCATGAATAATTTCATTATAAGAAACACTTTATTTTATACCTGAAAGAATGTTACAATTGTTTTGAAGAGACGAGACAACACACACATTTTTAGAACTGCTTGTCCCATACAGGGTCACGGGGAACCAGAGCCTACCCGGCAACAGAGGGCATAAGGCCGGAGGGGGAGGGGACACACCCAGGATAGGACGCCAGTCCGTCGCAAGGCACCCCAAGCGGGACTCGAACCCCAGACCCACTGGAGAGCTAACCCCGGTCCAACCCACTGCACCATTGCGCCACCGCACCTCCCATCTGAGACAACACCTAATATGTTAATTCACTGTTATTCAATGTAACATTGATCATGTCTTCATGACTATGAATACAGATGCCCATCGACTAACAACGGGGTCATGTTCTGATAAACCCAGCTAAGTCGAAAAATCATAAGTCGAAAAGGAATACAGTACCGCACCTACCGAACATCATAGCCTGGCCTACTTTAACCGTGCTCAGAACACTTACCGTAGCCTACAGCTGGGCAAATTTAAGCAGGAGACACTCGTGGCATTTAGTAGACATGGTGGGATGCGAAAACACAACATAAAAAACATTTTCAACACAGTATCAGTTGTTTACACTCATTGGGGCGATCGCTACGGAGACTGCGAGCGTGGTGGAGTGGATGCTGCGGCTTTCTGCCATCGCCCAGCATTGGGAGTGAGTATCGTAGCACATATCGCAAGCACGGGAACACATCGAAATCCAAAATTCAAAGTACGGATTCCACCGAATGCGTATCGCTATCGTACCATCGTAGCTTTGGAAAATCGTAAGTCAAACCATCGTAAGTAGAAGAGCATCTGTATTTAACATTTTTATGTTGCTCTACTGCCAAAATCATAGAAATAATTACACTTTCCACACCTAAATATAATGTATATCCAAGCCCAGTGTTAAAAATAATGTTTTCTTCTTAAGGACTCCATTGGTTGATTCAGACCAAGGATCTGGCATTTGTCTCCTCCTCAGTAAGCAGGCTGGTTTCAGTCAACATTCAGGGTTACTAATCATCTGACTTCTGAGTCAAAGAACCTCAGTCGCGTATTTAACTATTCGAAAGCCACCCAGGTGATGTAAGCAGACTCAGTATATGCTGTACTGTACTGTAGGGAGTGTCCTGTATTGACTAAAAAGAAAGAACTGATAACACAATGTAACAGAACTTTTGTTATTTTGATTTTTTTTTTTACATTTTCCACTCAGTTTTGTTAAATTGAACATAATTTTGCGGTTAGTTCGTACTATATGTCAGTTTTTCGAAAAACCAGGTTCCGAGCACCGAGCGTTCCAGTTAGGATCTGATGTTTTCTAGAATGTTCTGGTGCCTTGTAGCATCTTCAACTGGCTGTAAAGTGTCAAACTAAAACCGATCCTAGAAGAACTAGTGGTATTTTTGTAATCAGTAAACTTCAACAAGCCATGACACAAAAATCGACATAACTAAGGACTTTGAAAAATCTTGTTGCGTTTTGTAATCAATGGAATGGAAATCCTCATATACATTTTTTATAGTAATGTCTGTCAAATAATTAATAGCAGCTAACTAACTCAATGAAACCTTAGTAACGTGGAATCGTTACATTTACTTGTTTCGTGTGATAAACAAACTCAAATTAGGACATTAATTTGACATACAGTGCCTACGGGTCTGTGACGTCTGAATTACGGTAGAATATAGAAGGTATAGAGGACGCTTGCATTAACTGGCGAAGCAAAGAGCTTTTGATAACGTGTTTAGAGGGGGGACAGAGCGCTGGCGGGACTTCGCTCCGACTCCGACTGTGTGCTGTCATGGAAGGAGCACTTTTCGCAGGCACACACTACACGCCCAGCAGGACACACACTCAGTGTCCAAACACACGGCGCTGCAGACAAAGCACAAAGAGCCTTTTCTTTGCCCCATGTCCTCTACATAAACACCCACAGAAAAGTGAGCTGATCCACAGCTATATAAATTCTGTAATGTTTTACGTTTCAGTGTTTTATAGATCAAATTTACTGCAACAAAATTTTGTGTAAAAAAACCTTTTTTTGTATTTGACGATTTAAACATTCGTGTTGTCACGTAGTGCATTTTCTAATTAAAATGATACATTTTTGATCTGTATTTTCATGGATGAACGCAAATTATCGAAAAACTTTTTAAATATTATTGTGTGCTTTCAATATAAGTAAAAATAGGAGCATTTAAATGTTTCAGTAAACTAAACTTGAACTCATGTGTGAGTCAGACTTCTTTCTGCTTTCATAATTCATTGTCAGTCTTGGGTTGTTATGATCCATACCTGAAGTTCCCTCTGTAAATATGAATGAGCCAAGTGATGAATTTCTGCTTGTTAAAATTAACATTTGATCTATATGACGACTCATTTGAACTTTGGACTTTGGGCTTCCTGGATGTGGTACTGAACTTTCTTTGTCCTTGCTTTATATACTGTAAATGTGGGTTCATCATCATCATCATCATCATCATCATCTCTCTGTTTCTGTGTTGCTGTGACCCGATGCTGCTGCCGCTGTTAATAAAAAAAAAGAGATAGACCTTCAGGTAATAAAACGTCCCTCTGCCCCACAACAACACAACCACACAAAACCAGCTGCCAAATTCACACTGACTGTATGTTTCCGTGGACAAGAGGGTGACGACTGAAGAGCGACCGCCTCCGTGCACCCAGCCCGTCTGCAGAGCCAGCTGTTTCAGCTGCGCTTCTGTCTCCGCGGTGCATTTAATCTGTGCTGAAGGACAGCAAAGTTCCCCCTTTTCCAAAAATATTGGCTCGAAGAAATCCACATGAACATTACATTCTACTTTCTTTACTGAAGACAGTGAAAAAAATAAAACAATAAGGATTATTTAGAGATGCAGCTCATCGCTAAAATACAGTACACTCAATGTCAACTTAAAAAGAGAACCAGGAGTAAGAGCTTTGTGTTACATCGGAGGGGAAACAGTGGCACGTGAAACAAAGACCAGACCGCCGCACTCAGCATGGTGTTTTTACATGCCTTTACCCCATGTGTTTGAGTGTTGATGACTTGACAAGTCAGCTCGGGCGCTTCAGCCGTTGCTTCAAGTAAAGGCAACGACTGGATACCTGCGACATCCGTCGGCCTCAAAGGAACGGAAAGCGGCAGGGATGGAACTGGCAGCCTCCGCACCTGGGAAGGGTGCGACCCGTCCAGCCGTGAAGAAGCTCATTTCACATTTACATGTACATGTATTCATTTAGCAGATGCTTTTCTCCAAAGCGACGTACATCTCATAAAAATGCAATGTGTTCATTACATTAGCAGACGAGACACTTAGATGCAGACGTGTGATTCTTAAGTGCAGTTACTTTGTATCTTTCCACCATATGAGCCAACGTTCATCACATGAGTAGCTGCTTAAAACTTTACCCAAATATCCATGATTTTAGGCGAGGCACCAGAGCGCCGGCGTCATGAGAAGTGTGCAAAGGACATGGACTTAAACAAACAAAACAAATGCTGCCAGTGAAGGTAAACTCACAGCAATCAAGTCCCCGCGGGGGGAGATGCTGGGACATACAGAGGTGGATGTTCCCAAAGCTGCTGTAACTTAGTTCAGGCCTCCACCACAAGTTGAAGAAGAGGGAACTATAAAAGGCTAAAAAAAAAAAAAAACTTTGAGTGAAGTCATTCCAAATTAGTGCCAGATGGGCCTCTCCAGACGCAAGAGGGGTTGGAACCCAATGAGACCCTTGGTCGCTTGGTCTTACTATGCAGGGGGTGGGGTGGGTCAGGTCGGGTCAGGTCACCACAGTTCCAGAAATAGCTGGTCATGACAAGGCCATGAAGGTTACATTCACCACAACAAACCTACTATCCATCAAATAGATATGGATATTATTCTGTCCGGCCTCACAGATACAGCTAAGCTAATTTATGTGTATTAATATTTTCATTACGTCTTTATTTTTTGCAAGATAATTTTGAAAGTGTAACTAAATGTAAGTAAATATTATGATGTAATGTCCTCCTCTGTTAGCAGGACTTAGTGTGCTGTAAGAAGGGTAAGGATTTAAAAAAGGGGAAGGATTTTGCCACACAATATTTCACTGTATTGTATACAATGACAATAAAGCATCTTATCTTATCTTGTCTTATCTTATCAGCAGTCTTAAATAACACAATGCAACATTTCTCAAAGTTCTTATTCATGTCGATTTTTGCCATGATTATTATTTATTAAAGTTTACTGACTACAAAAATACAGCCAGTTCTTCTAGAGGGTCAGCTTTAGTTTGGTACTTTACAGCCACTGGAAGATTCTAGAAGGCACCAGAACATTCCAGAAAACATCAGTTTCTAAATGGTACTGGAATATTTGGTGCTTGGAACTCGGTGCTAAAATTTGCCAAAATTTCCTCATTTCAAGAATGCGGAATATTAAAAAAAAAAAAAGAAGAAACACTGAAACATAGTACAAACTAACACCAAAAGTATGATTAATCTGACAAAACTGAATGGAAAATGCAAAAAAAATTGACATAAAATTTCTGTTACATTGTGTAATCAATAATAATAATAATAATAATACGTGGTCAATTCTGTGCTTCAGAGTAATATTTAAGGTTAATTTCAGAGTGATCCACCTTATCTCTGTTAACCTGGATGGAAAGAACACAGAAACTCACAGGACTGCTGCACGTGGCCTTTTCTCACCAAGTTAATTGACATTATTTTATCTGTAGATAAAATTAGATCTGTAGATTTCACGCCTGAAAAGTGCAAATCTTACGAAGGTAACAGGTAAAAAATTCCCCTTTTTCGACTAGTCAAGGGAATGATTTCATGCTCATGAAATGAGAACAACTAGAATGAAAAAGTCGTCTAATTACATATCGAGGTAAGAAGGTGCCAAAATACGTTTCACGCTGATAACTGGGTTGCTGGCATTGTTATTTAAAATTACCGTTTTGTTCAAACTCAGTTTCCACAATTGCACACCGTGTTGCTTTTAATTAGGAATCCCTCGACGGGAAGGAGACGGCGCTTGGCGGTTTGTATCCTTCTCTGGAAATGACCAAGTAGGAGAGGAGATCACATTCACCATGTTCACCGTGGTGTTTCACTGCTTCGCTCCTCAGGGAGGCCCAGAGAGCGGCGCTGATGGTGACCGGTACAGAGGTGCCCCCGCATTCCCCACCTGTCCCAGCGCTGCTCAGACCTGCTCGCCCTCGGTGCTCTGCCTCTTCAGACAACACCTGTGACATCCCAGCAATGCTCAATGGCCTCGGGCTCTGTTTCCTCACGGAGAAGAATTTACCGTGATTTCGCCCCGGTTGTTTTCAAGGGGCAAAAACACCTAAAACTGAACTCGTAAAAGACCTGCTCTTGCAGTTGCACGGATGATGAAGAAATGGGTCTTGGCCTGTTTTTTATACCTTCTTTCTTTTGTCTGCAGTAGTATGTTTACCCGACCTGTTCAATCCCCTTAAATGAAGAAAACTTTACCATCATATGTGTACCACAGCATCACAATGTAAAGACAGTCATTAGGATCAGGAAGCAACAGCTGAAAAAAAGCCCAGTAAAATCTAAAGGCCAGCAATTCTCAGCCTTGTCCCCAGTGTGGTGGAATAAGTGTCCAGTGTCCCTCAGAGCTGCTGAATCCATCCCAGCACCTAGAAATGGTCTCAAACCCACCTCTTCTGGACCCACTTCTTTCCAGAGCACATCACTCCTCCTGACATTACAGATAAGAATGTGTTAATATGTTATTTGTGAAACCCGATTTTCACAGTTATTAAGAGATAGTAATGATTAAGAATGCTTAAAATGACCGTATATTAAAGGTATTTATGTGTTATGTAATTAATGTGGTTACTTAGCTGATGATTTCAGTCAAAACAGATTAAATTTTACAGCTGAACATTTTTAAAATGACAGCTCAAGGGCACAACTGCAAGAAGGCCCCCCCCAGAAATATGAAATAAAACCTGAAAGTCAGATACCTTAACCAATGTGTCATGTAAAGCCTTAAATCTGCGGTTCTCACACCGGTTTGGTCATGACCCTGAATACATCTTGACCCTAAACATGGCTTCATGGAGTATTACTGACCAATCATTTCTGACCGAGTTTACTCCTGTAGGTTTATTAGTTATTGGTTAGTTTGACGAATGAGTTATAGATGTGAATGGATAATACTGCAGTATTATTATATTAAATGCATATGGACAGGGGGGCGCAGTGGCGCAGTGGGTTGGACCGGGTCCTGCTCTCGGGTGGGTCTGGGGTTCAAGTCCCGCTTGGGGTGCCTTGCGGTGGACTGGCGTCCCGTCCTGGGTGTGTCCTCTCCCCCTCCGGCTGGGTAGGCTCCGGTTCCCTGCGACCCCGTATGGGACAAGCGGTTCAGAAAGTGTGTGTGTGTGTGTGTGGACAGTATATTAGGGGGCAGCAGGTAGCATAGCAGTTAGAGCTGCTGTCTTTGGACCCCAAAGTCACAGGTTTGAATCCCACTTCCAGCTGTGGCAATGAGCAAAGCACTTACCTTGAATTACAGCACTGAAATCACCCAGCTGTACTTTGTAAGTTGCTTCTGAGAAAAGTGTCAAGTAAATGAATTATTGTATTATCCACAACTATTCTGTTTTACTTATTTCAATAATCCTTCATATTTTGCCAGTGAACCATCCCCTTTAACACTGTAATATTTAATTCTGCCCTTCAGTTGGGTTGTGATGTGGTTCTGAGTTTGGGAACCAATGTACTAATTATGGCTTTTTTGTGAATGCCCCCCCCCCCCTTTTTGGGGTAAATTTACCTTAACCTGCTGTTCTTTTCATGAAGTGAAGGTGATCGCTGTCGCTGTACACGGCATTAGATGGCCGAGCTCTGCCGAGCCACCTTTGACATTGTGTATATCGAGGAGCGCGATATGGTAAATAACTTCACTTAAGAATCACGTCTGCATCTAAGTGTCTCTTTCTATTAATGCAATGAATACATTCTATTCTCTATGAGATGTATGTGGCTTTGGAGAAAAGTGTCTGCTAAATGAATACATGTAAATGTAAATGTGAGTGCTTCATTTGCATATTGTGTTTAGGTTTTTCAGAATATCAGGAGAGTTTTTATCACCATAAAAAATACACAGTAGCATCATTATAAGTCATTTAAATGCCATGGTGAATAATTGTAGTCAACAGCCTTCTTTCACAAAGGTATAACTAAGGTGCCCCAAATCCCTTAAACAACATGTAATTTTAATATATTCAGACCCACGGTCAGTACCCTGGTAACCACCATCCATGGAATTACACAGTGGAGTCAGAGCACTAGAGAGAGAACAACATTTAAAGAAGCGCAGAACAGTCATGACGGGGTGAACCTCGTGTCTTTCCGACATTGCTTTCGAGAAAGGTTGACAAGACGTCCGAGAATTTCTTTTTATAGAAAGTGAGAGATTTTTCTTTTTATTTCCAGAGCCATTTAAATGAACGCCATCTTCATTCAGGAGAAGTCTTTTAAAGTCCCAGGTGCAATTAATTGATGGACAGGCCTGCATTTCTGTATTCTGTCCAATGCCGGCATCCCCACTCATCTCGAGACGAACAGAGACAGTAGGACTGTCCTCCCCCTGATCTGTATTCACACAAACACACAGTAGCCCACGCGGCCAAAGGGAAAAGACAATCCCCATTGATCTTTCCCTACGCTGCCAATAAACAAGAGCCGGTCCCACATGTGTTTGCCGTGAGGCATGGCCCGGCATACGGAGCATCAATCCTCAGCCCAATTACCCCTTCGCTTGGGCTCCCTTTCGCTTTCTCGGGTGGCACCGCACAGCCGAACAGCTGTTCTGGCTGCTGAGTAAGAGCCTCAGAAATCACAGAGGGCGTGTTCATTTTTAAAAACTGTGCTGTGCTCATTTACTCAGATATAGCGGAAGAGAAAGACCCAGGTAACCAATATATAAATACAGACTCTGCCTATTTAAACATACAGTGCAGCTCCTGCAAAAAAGTGCGTCATGTAGATATGCATGTAAACAGGACAAAGAGGTCCAGCTAGTCTTCAGATGAATGTTAGAATGGCTAAGAAATACAGTATAATTTACGGTACATTTATCCAAAGCAACTTCTAATGAACTCTATGTAGTGTTATCAGGCCACACACCTTATTCACCGCAGTGACTTACACTGCTAGATACACTACTTACACCAGGTCACTCATTCATACATCAGTGGAACACACTCTCTCCCTGTCACTTGCACACTATAGGGGGAACCTCAACAGCATGTCTTCGGACTGTGGGAGGAAACCAGAGCACCCGGAGGAAACCCACGCAGACACAGGGAGAACATGCAGACTCCACACAGACTGAGCAGGGATCGAACCCACATCCTCACACCCCAGCCAGGCGCTGTGAAACAGCAGTGCTACTCACTGTGACACCTTGCTACCATGTCCGCTTGGATGCAGACACATGATTCTAAAGGACAGCTAATTTGTCACATTCCACCATATGAACCAGATTGGCTTTAAATGTGGCTCGATCATTTGTATCAAACACACCGGCTCCAGCATCTCACCCTCCTGCGATCTTTGTGCTCTGCAGTGTCCACAATTTAGAAAACGATGAGGTGAACAAAGAGATTCAGTCAGTGACAGTCCTGTTGCCCAGCTTGCTGGTGAGAGAGGTCACAGAGGAGAATTACCAAACTCGTGGAAGCTACCGTACAGAAGAGTTCTTTCAACACACAGCTGGGCAAACCTTGAACTGGATAGGCTACAGCAGCAGAGGTCCGTCCATGAATCCGCTGCGATGAGAAGATGAGACTCCAGTGGACCTGCACTTAGCAGAAGTGGACAACTGAAGAGCGGAGAAGCTTTGGTCCGACAAAGCCTGGTGTCCGCTGTAAAGTGCCGATGGTGGGGTCAGAATGCGGAGCGAAAAGGACAAACCCATGGATCCAGCTGAGCTAGGATCAGTGGTGCAGGAACATGAATTTTCTCCAGCAGCCTGCGCGGTCCCCACATCCGCAACCAGCGCAGCATCTCCAGGATGAGGTGGAGCGGGAGCTGCGATGCATGAATGCGCAGCCAAAAAATGTATGAGGTGAGCATGGTTAGAGGATTAACCTATCATAAATGAATGATTGAAACCAAACCAAAGTAATTTTGGGTTTGTACACAAACACATTCTACGCATCAAAAACCCTGTTTTACTGACTTCATACATTTTGTCTTTAAAGATCACTGAAGAGCTTTTTTAACACAGTTTTTTCCAGATTTCCCTCACCTCATGATCCATCCGCTGGCATCACATTACTGGAAATTCAGAACTGAACCGGATCCAGCAGCACGTAAAAGTCGATCCATAACACACAGTTCTTTCTTTTAAAACTTCAATTTTTTAAACTATTTTAAAACTTATTTTTCCGGGGTAAAAACTCTATACTGATTTTTTCTACCCAAACTCAAACATTTCGCAATACACAAGTAAGGAGCAGAACGCATACACAACAAGCTGTTGCACAGGATAGATTAAAAAAAAAAATAGTTTAATCACAGTAGCATATTGCCATCCACGGTTACTAAAAGACAGAAGTTTTGAAAAAGAGTTAATTAATGTTTATCTGGAAGTTTAATTTATAGCCATCTGTTGTGTCAAAAGGCGGACAGAGGTGGGTAATGGATAGTTGTACAGATGTCCTCTGGAGATACTCATGTGGTACAAAAGGGGCATTAAAGCCTACTTTTATAGACAGTGCTGCTCGAAAGAAGGTGCACCCCTTGTGTCCTTGAGTTTTACCACGAAATGGTTATTTAATGAGGATCAGTGTTTCTCATGTGATCAGTGCTGCTCAGGTGTGTAAACACCAGTTCCATATGTTGCTTTAGAGGAAATCGTGCGTGTAGGAGAAAGACGGTAATAGTGCAGGTGCAAAAATAAGCGAAGCCCAGATTGAACTGGTTAAACCAAGTAGGTAAGTAGAGTCAGGTGTGTAAATCATAGTCAATTATTCATGTTATTGGTTTAAGATTTAATATTTTTACAAGAGGGGGATTTGACCGGGTCCTGCTCTCTGGTGGGTCTGCGGTTCGAGTCCTGCTCGGGGTGCCTTGTGATAGACTGGTGTCCCGCCCTGGGTGTATGTCTCCCCCCCCCCCCCCAGCCTTGCTCCATGTGTTGCCGGGTTAGACTCGAGTTTGCCACGACCCCTCTTGGGACAAGTGGTTGTAGACTGTATGTGTTTCTGCAGTCGGTGCTCCAGTGATTCATTGCAGTGTGATCTCCATTAAGATCATTTCACACTTTAAAAAAAGAACATATTTACAGCGACACCAAACCCCAAATCACAAATGTGCACATTTAACAGCGCCTTTGAAGAAAAAAAAACCTTTCCTTTGAACACCATTACTTTGGTTGATTAGGAAACGCCATTTACATTTAGCCGATGCTTTGCTCCAAAGTGACTTACAGTGTTAGTCTACCTACAATTATTTTCCCATTTATACAGCTGGGTAATTTTACTGGAGCAATTTAGGGTAAGTACCTTGTTCAAGCGTACTATAGAGGAAGTTGGGATTCAAACCTGCAACCTTGGGGTGCAAAGGTAGCTGTGCTGACCACTGCTGTACCAACTGCTCCAGGTAACAATGCTGAGAACAATCTAGAACAATACGCCCAAAATCCCTGCTGCTTGTTTCCCTCACTTAACAAATAAATAAACATTAGTAGTAAACAAATGCAACAACTATACTATAGCTGGAGGTGGGCTTTGAACCTGCAACCTCTGGGGACAAAGGCAACAACTCTAACTGCTATGACAACAGCTGTCCCCCCAACTGTACTACATCAATAAATTTTTTCATTTATTTTAAATACAATATGTAAATATTTTTTCCCTTTGAAAGCAAATACAACAACAACCTCAAAAACTCAAGAACAGGGCATTAAAAATGCTCAACGGTTGAAGGTGGAGTGGTGTGCACATGCACACGCGTCAGTTTACACACACGGAGCCTTTTTGGGATGCACTCTTCCTCGTGTGCTACTCCGGTGACCAAAGTTTAACTTCTTGCTTTGCAGCTCAGCAAGAAGAGGCGCGGAGAGCTGGGAGTCCAGAGTGTGGATTCCAGAGCTTGGAGCAGCATTCCACACCAGAATGAGAGTAAACAAGGGTAAAGCATGGTGAAATGAAGCCCTCTTGGCTCAGCTGGCACACAGTTATTTACTGTATATTGTGCACCTTTACAATCATTGCACTTTTTTCTTTAGTGACTGCAGATTTGTTGACACAGAAGTGTCCCCCCCTCCTCTTACAGCTCTATGGCTTGGCGCTCTGGACCAGAATGTCACCCAGACTTTACCTTTGAATATTTATGCTTTGGTTCCCACAACAACATAATGTGTTCAACTGGACTTTACATCCATTCAGTGAGTGACTTACAGTGATTTACTCATTTAAACAGCTGGGCAACTTCTACCATCTCAGTTCAGGGTTAGGACCTCGATTCAAGGCACTTCAGCAGGAGGGAACTGAACCCAAAGGTAGCAGTTTTAACCACTGCACCACCTGCTGCTTTTCACTTACAGCTGTCACTGCAGTCAGAGTGCCTTAGGGTTAGCGTTACGGTAAAGGTTGAGGGTTAGGGTCAGAGAAGGTAAAGACTGATGTCAATGGAATACATTTGTTCTTTGAGGCTTCATGGGGTTTTGATAAATACCAAATGCAGAGCGCTCGGGTTTCCCCCCACCGCAGGCGCAGTATCCAGACGGGCATTAGCATTCGCTCCTTATGCGAGATGGCGGCACCGCGGGGGCAGCATCTCAGCTCAGGCTGCCTACTTCTCCCTGAGGATTTCCGCAGAAGTTATTATTCTGTGCAGGAAGGCGGTGAGCTGGTCCCAACATCTGCTCTACACTCATTGCCACGGCAACAAGGTCCCCAAATGCAGCGACTCAAATGTCGAGTCATGATTGCCTATTGCTGAAACTAGTCCTCTGTACCATCTTTTACAGTGGTTATGAAGAATTGGTGATGTACAGAAGATGGGAGTGAAATTTAAAATGAAAAAATGGGTCCTTTGCACATGAAACAACGAAATGAAAAGAAATAATATTGTAAGACAAACACTACTACTGGCTGCGTTAGTCTTATAAGAAGGAATTCCCTCTTTTTTAGTGATTCCACTGAAACTGGGTATAAAATCCTCTAGGATTAAATTTCGTATTTTGTAGACACTTTAAATTCAGCATAATATTACATCTAAGGTAAAGCCTTGTCACTCTGATTTCCCATGAGTCTCCTCTCCTTGTCTCTTTGACAAGACAGTCAAAGGATCTGCACCTGATACCTACAGGACCTGGTCACTCCCTATACCTCAGCAAAAGTGCTGTGCTCCTACCCTCTGCTCACTCACAAGGGTCCAAAGGGAAAGCCTGTAGGTAGCAGTTATCACCCTGGGGCGGTGTACTAAGCTCCCCCTGTCCCTCAGAGCTGCTGAATCCCTGCCAACTTTCAAGAAGAGTCTAAAATACATCTTTTCCAGATCTGCTTCTCTCCTGATCTCCTTCCTAACTGCTCTACAGTCCGGCATTGGGCCGTCACCTCTGTGTTTCCAATCAGACTCAGTCCTAAACGCGGCGACGTGTTTGAGTAAAAACAGAAGTATCAGACAAAGTAAATAAACTGTGAAAACCACATCAGTATCTGAAACGCCTCGCCTGTTGCTCATGCAGTTCTGTTGACTCTGTTCGTCACTGTGCAGAAACGCGACTGGTACAGGACGAAATATCAGCACACATGTGACCCCCCCGACTCTTGGGTCACGCACAGCTCAGTGTGAGCACACGTCAAAAGCGGGACTGGGATGCCACCTATCCTTCGGCTCGCGATGCGCGTTCTCTCCCATACGTCACACATGCCTCTTGCATCCAATCACGGCTACTGTCAACCTGACTTCTTGCCAGTCACGCTCATTTGCATACCATTTGGCCACCTATCACCTATTTGCATGATGCCTCATACAAAATACCATGTTAACTGTGACTATGCTCAAGACCTATGAAAGCATGAATGGAACTACTTCCCCACATCTACCTGATCACTCGCTACACCCCAACCAGACTGCTACACTCCTCCACCTCTGCCCCCTAGGTGGTCCAACGCACACAAGGTCCAAAATCAAAGGGATAAAGGTTTTTGGTTATGGTGGAATGACCTCCCCCTGTCCCTCAGAACTGTTGAATCCCTCTCAACATTTAAGAAAGGTCTTAAAACTCATCTCTTTCATACTCATTTCTCCCCTGATCTCTTAAGTACATGTTAAGGTATAAATGATTATGTGCAATATCTTTGTGATCACAACTGTTGAATAACGGATACACTTTTATGCAGCTACTCGTGTGATGTACACTGGTTTATATGGTGGATTGTACAAATTAACTGTGCTTAGAATCACACGTCTATATCTAAGTCCCTCTTTCTCCTAATGTAATGAACACATTCTATTTTCTATGAGATGTACGTCGCTTTGGTGAAAAGCGTCTGCTAAACGAATACATGTAAATACAATGTGACTAATAAATGGAATAGTCTTGTTTTTCCAGAGGAAGGGACCCACAGCTTGGCACTATATTGTAGACGATGCATTCCAGACAATACAAAATTTAGTGCTCCTTGAAAGTATGTGAACCCTGAAGGGATGGTCTTTACTATTGTACAGAATATTAAAATAAACTTTTAAAAACATCAGGATTTTAAATCCTAAAATAAACTTACAGAATGACTAAATGACTGTGATTTACACACATGATTCTATTTATCTGCTTGGTTTAACTGATACAACTTGGGCTTTGCTGGATTTTGCACCTGTGCTACTCCCAGACACCTGTTGTGTGAGATGAGAAATACTGGCTTTGATTAAATACTAATAATTATTATGATTTATAACTATTTTTATAATTATTAATTATTACCATCAATCATTTAATTAATTATCATTAATTTAATTTTTCATGGTAAAAGCTTGGGACACAAGGGGTTCACATACTGTGAAGCAGCACTGGACATGTGCAGAAAGTAATGATGCTTAGAGGTACATTTTGATGAGAAATGAAGCACTGCTGTTCTTCATGGGGTAAATATTGGGGTAAAGAGGGAGTGTTGGAGGTCCAGTCCATTTGTTCTCTTTTTGCAGCTTACAGTGACCTCTAGCGGTGCATTATTTACAGCACCTTTAAAGAAAGGGAAAATACAGTCTAAATGCATGAAAATTACCCTAAATAGAGAATTACAGCTAGTTTTTTGGAATGAAAAACTGTCCTGTCAAGTGAAAGAAACTAGTGAGAAACGTGAGCCGTTTAAACGCACATTAACATCTCGCTCACAAAGCGGCGCCTCGAAGGTGTTCGCGCAGTGTAAGTTGTTGATGCTCATTGGCTAATGGAAAGAAACGACGGTCACGTGGTATATAAAACCGTCCATTACGGCTTTACTTTTCGCGTGGACGTTCCTTCACTTCCGGCAGTAACATCCGTGAACCGGATTTAGTTTTACTCTCAGGGGGGGGCAAAAAAAAGGGTTATTCTTGTTAGGCGTTGTTTTTAATGGAAATAGTTTTTTTGAGTATCCAGTTTAGAATACCTTATTGCTGGTTTTATCATCACGCTAGTTTCGTACATAAATACAATATTTACTGTTTGTTTGATAATGATGAAGTTCTGCTGGTCGTGAGCTTAGCCTTAGGTAAGTTTTACCACAACTGTGTTTTGCTGAGGAGGCTGAACGCGTTAAGTAAGAATATACAATTTTCTAATGAAAGAGAACGATAGAAAAAAGTACCCTCTAAAAATATGTGGCACCTTGGATATGTGCATGGATGGGACAGTGTATACTCGAGTCGCACAGCGTGTTGACTGTTACGTTTTTCTGGTTCGTATTATTATTATTATTATTATTATTATTATTATTATGTTTCGGTGTTTCTATTACTTCTAACTTTTTTATTTTCCTGAAATCTTTGTGTTAAATCACTTATAGTATTTGATATAGTCTTTTTGCTGATTTACCTGTCCCATAGCAGCAGGGTAACTATTGCTACTAATAATAACTGTTAATTTTTCATAAATGCCATAATGTACCCAGGCATACTGTATCAGCTGATCCTCGGTACCGCATAAGCGGTGGGTTTTGAACCAGACATCTTCTGATTGTAAGGGAGCAGCCCTAACCGCTGCGCCCCCTGCTGCCCGGTCCAGCTTTGCAACGTGACTCTGTCGCTACAGCATCATGGCTCAGCGTTTGGAGGAAGATAAGGGTCCGGTGGAGATGAAGCGCAGTGAGACGCTCATCGTCCGCCACCTGCCCGCAGAGCTCACCAGGGACGAGAAGGAGGATCTCCTCAAGTACTTTGGAGCCATTTCAGTGAGAGTTTTCTCCGATAAGGGCTTTCTGGTGCGTCTCGGCCGGATAACCAGCAGTCGCCTCTCCGCCGACGCTCTCGGCGAAACTGTCTGTGACTTTCTAACCTCGCCACACTTCTCTTTGCATAGAAACACACTGCCTTTGCGAGTTTCCCCAGCGAGAAGTCCGCAGCAAAGGTATCCAGCTGATGTATTTATAGTGACGAACAGAGCATTTCTGGTCTGGCGCCACATCGCTTAACGTGCAGCGAGTTATAGCAGCTAAGTGATGCTCTTGTCGTTGCTCAGGCCCTCGGTCGGCTCCACCAGTTGCAAGTACTGGGCTGCACGCTTGTCGTCGAGTTTGCGAAGCACCAGGGAAGTGTTGCCTCGCTGAAGGATCCTCCAGTGTCGGACAGGTGCTTAGTCGCTTGTCAAACAAAAAAATCCTCAGAGATGTGGAGGAAGCTGGGATGTGCAACCTCTGAGTTTCTCCAATTAGATATGATACAAAAAAATATTTCCCTTTGCAGTTCAACCGGTGGAAAAGATGGGAAAGAGAAAAAGGAGGGACAGCAGCAGAGCGTTCCCTTGATAGAAACGGGTGTTGCTCCTAACCTCGGGTGAGTGAAATTCAAATCACAGTTCTGTATCGCCACTGTATTTGTTGTGGAGGGTCTGGGTATACTCAAAATGTTACTTCAGTGCTCTCACACAATCTAGCACCCCAAATAATACAGGAAACATTTCAGTAATGTATTTGAAACAGTACATCATCTTATATAATTTTTGTTTCACTGTATATAGAGATTAATCTGGTGGCAGTGTCAATGCCTTCTTACTTTTTAAATAGAGAACATACTGTTTGTGTTACATTTTTATATACAGACCTTTATTTTCACAGTGTGTCTTGTTTCCCGATGCAGGTTAAAGTTTCAGATGAATTCTTCTCTGAAGTATTTATACCCACCACCTTCAACTGGAATTCTAACCAATATTACACACGCCCTTGCAAGTGTACCAAAATTTTACGTTCAAGTGAGTATTTTGTCATTTTTTTTGTATTACTTCATGGAGGGAATTGCTATAGTTGTGATTTACAGCTAAATAGTTGAATATTGTAGTGATGTTCAGAGAAACTTTTTTGTTTAATATAAAGTAAGTTGGCAAGTTGATTGGGTGTGTTAGTTTAGTTGTTAGACTTACCGTAATCAGTGTTGTGATTCGTTGAGATAGTGCGTGGCAGGGATTGTCCAGAACAGTGTGTGCAATAGTTCGCTTTGTTACAGAACAGTGTTTGCTTGCTTTGTAGAGTGAAACATGTTGTAGGACCCAGTTACGTGAGGAGAAGGGTTTGTAATATACTGAATTCATAACAATATATTAAAAAAAAAAAAAAAAAATGAATGTAGTTCATCGACACATGATTATTGCTATAGATAGTTAGCTGCAAAGTCACAGCAGGTAGTGTAGTGATTAGAGCTGCTGACTTTGGACCCAAAGGTCGCAGGTTTGATTCCCACTTCCAGCTGTAGTACCTTCTACTTACCCTAAATTGATCCAGTAAAATTACCCAGCTGCATAAATGGGTAAAAAGTTGTAAGCAGCTTAACACTGTAAGTCACTTTTTTCTAAAGTGTCAGATAAATTAATAAATATAAAAGTACAAGATCAAACCATTCATAGTGTTTAGCATTAAAGGGTGTGTTTTTTAAATATTTTTTTTTTTATTCCACAGGTTCTTCACTTGATGAATAAAATGAGTCTTCCCTGTCCATTTGGCCCTATTACTGCCAGACCCCCTATGGTGGTATGACGGCACCATCGTATGACATCGGCAGTTTTTTTTTTTTTTTTATTTTTTTATAACTGTCGGCATAACAGCTGTTGTTGATTCGTTGTTTCTGTTGTGGCACTTGCAGTATGACTCTGCTCCTGCACCGCCTCCTCCCATGCCCCCATGCCCTCCGGAGTACCCCCCCCTTCCCGAGGAGGAGATGGAGTTCTCGAGTGAGGAAGAGTCAGAATATGAAAGCGGAGATGACGAGGAGAAAGAGAGGTACCTTTGAACGCTGAAAACACATTTTTGTGTGGTGTTGTGGAAAACCTACTTGGTTCTGACTGTTGAGGATCCAGAGCTTGGAAGATTATTAGTTACATGTCAGTTAATGATCTTTTTCTACCACTTTTGTTTTGTGGTGGTAGTGGAAAAATATGATTATAATTGACATTGTGTGACCTATTATTACTGTGATTATTATTTGACACTTGTAAATGTATAAGCCCAATTTTGGTTACTGCAGGACTATCTGCACTTTGGTAGTAGCAACTGTTGCACTGATGTGACTTCAGAATAAATGACCTGCCATCAAATATGTTTTGTATTACCCATAGTATATTTTTATCAGGAAAATTTGGTAACGCAGTGCCAGAAAAATATTAACTCTAAGAATCTTTTTTCTTGTCTTTGCTGTGCTGTAAATGTTTGTTAAATGAGATAAAGTTGAACTTGAAGCTCCTTGGGTTTTCATTTAATTTTCCAGCGATCAATTAGTGCTTTTTAATTTCTCACTGTATTATTTTTTTGTTTGCTGTATTCAAAGGTTGTTAAGGGTCATGGGCCTTGCAAATCAGCCATGCAAAAGGCCCCTGAAGGCAAAGCGGTCTTCTGCAAGAAAGAAGCCCAAATTGAAGGACCTCCTTTTTGTCCCGAAACAAGATTTACCCAGGTATTTACATATTGGAGAAGTTCTTATTTGCTGTGGACGATGCGTAGCCTTCGGAATATGTATATTGAGAATAACAGGCTTTTTTAAGTGCTTCCTTTCTTAACCTTGAAATGGATTATACCTAGAAGGTCAAAATCTATAATGCCAATTGCGAGAATGTCAATTTTCAATGTAAGAAAAACGATCAGCAAACAGCAGCTTAATCAATTTTAATAAATGTGAAATGGCTGTAGTATCATAGGCAGACATAAGAGAATCATTAACTCACCTGCCAGGTCCTGGCAGTGAGTCTGAAAACCTCCATATGAATAGGAGCAGAAGGGTGTCTTTATTAGGGGCTCATATGCATGGTCCTGTGTAAAGGTTCGTGTGCTGTTCTCCTCAGTGGGCCCAGTGCGGTTCTGCAGCCGTCTGACGTGTTTGAGCAACCCGAGCCCTGCGGACAGAAGAAAATCGAGTTCCATATCTCGGCCGACACGCAGGTCGGCATGTTGGATGGAGAACCCGGAGTGCAAGAGGAGGACAGTGCCGTCACTACAGGTGTGTGCCTCTCCTTTCCGCAACTCGGTTGAGAGCGAATCGGATGTAACACGTGGACTGAAAGTGGTTCTCGGCCACGTCTGACACGGGTTGAAGTCTCGCTCATTATTCTTTATTTTGTGAAGGTGAACTTGAGGCAGTGTAGCTTTATAAGAAGGCCACAAAGGACAGATGAATCCCCTGTATGCAGCTCCAAAGTGACGTGTTTAGTTGAACAAAAGTTCTCGGCCTGCTTAGGAGTCACTTAGAGAAGTGACCGCTGGCTGCCATCCCTGACTCTCACCCTAGAAAGAGCGCAGTCCTGCTTCTCTGTAGTCGTCCTTTCTACGGTTCTTCACTCAAACAGTACAGGAGCATCCTCTCTTCCTTTGATGCATCATTAAGTGTGCTGGTGGCACTTGGGGAACGTGTGAAGGAGGCCTTCAAAGTGTCAGCAGGCGCGGGCGGGAGCAGCCACGCCTCGTGACCGACCTCGAGCACGGGGACCTGCCCGGGTTTGATGCGGCCACCTTTCATCTTAGCTTTCTGAGTTATAGGAAGGCAGCTCGCATGCTGATGGAGGGCTGCCTTTGAACGTGGTCACTGGAGTCGCGATCCGGAGTGTGTGAGGTCACTCTCGAGCGCAAGGAGACGAAACCGCGTGTCATCAGTCTCCCCCACTGCAGAATCGGACGGTTAAATATTCCGTGTAGAACTGCCGCATTCATTCAAAGTGTTTCACTGCTGCTGTGTTTACGTGTAGTTGTTCGTATGTGCTGTTTGAAGGGTGGAGAGCAGTAAGAAAATGCTAGAACCTCGGGAAAATGGTGTACCTTCAGTTGTCATAAGTGTGTTTTCCATGGATGCGATGGGCTCTCACCCCCTCAGGGTTTATGTAAACTCACCTTGTGTTTCCAGGATAGACCCTGGACCCTTGACTTGGAGTGAGTGACTGAGCAAGTGTGTGTTTTCTAAGATGTGGAATACCAAGTTCGGTCCTCTTTTATCAGTGTGCAGCAGGTAGCATCGTGCTTAGAGCCACCACCTGTAGACTCAGAGGTCATAGGTTTAGTTTACATTTATCTAATGCATTTCTCCAAAGCGACTTATTAATTTAACTGCAATTGCTTATCCATTTATATAGCTGGGTAATTTTTACTGGAGCAATTTTAGTGTTAGTACATTGCTGAAGGGTACTACAGCCCGATGTGAGATTCGGACAGGTTACCTTTGTGTCCAACAGCAGCAGCTCTGCCAGCTGTCCTGTCCCTACGGCACTTCCTACCTGTACTGGATTAATGTACTTACCCTGAAATAATACAGTAAAAATGACCCACATGTATAAATGGGCAAATTGCTGTAAGTAGCTTAGCATTATTATAAATGAATAAATATGCTGTTTATCATTATAACTTTTAAATTAACAGAGACACTGACTGAACTATGAATATTTTAAAAAGGTGTTCGTGGGCAGTAACATCTAGTACCATCTAGACAGCTGATAACGTAGTGGTTAGAGTTACTGCCTTTGAATCAAAAGGTTGCAGGTTTGATCCCCACCTCTGGCTGTAGTATCCTTGAGCAAGGTACTTGCCTTAAATTGCTCCAGTAAAATTACCCATCTGTATAAACGGGTAAAATAATTCTAAGCTTATAATAACTGTAACCTTAACATTGTAAGTGGCTTTGGAGAAAAGTGTCAGCTGAATGAATAAATGTAAACATGGGTTAGTTAATGAAAGAGCACATTGTTAGTGTCAGGATGTCTGTGTAGGGCTGCTTAAATTTGTACTTGCACGTCACTGGATGTAACTTGTATGTTGTGTTTGGAAATGTAAGACATGATTTGTTTTAGTTAGAATTATGTTTTATTATGATTAATAATGGTTTTGTGACTTGAGGGCAGTGTTATTGCAGATTAGTTCACGTGCTCTTACTCAGCATTTATGTGGTTTGTGCTTGTAGTAAAACAAAGCCGATTTTTCGCACCTTCTTCTGGTTTCTAGTGGGTATGCAGTTTGACCCGCTCAGTAATCTCTCTTTGAACACCGTTGTGTAGACGATGCTGAGAAGGAGACCGTGGAGCAGCCCGGCAATGGCTTTGGGAAGATTTATCCTGTACCTCAAGCTGCCAGGCAGGAGGAAGAGGAGAGCGAGGAAGAGGAGGACATCCCGTCTGAGTTCATCTCCAGGAGGGAGCTCGAGAAAGGCCGCCTCTCCAGAGACGGTAGTGGGCTGAGTGTAGTGCTGAGCTAAACAATAAGCTGACTAAGTGTATATGTGCAAGTATTTGTGTTGAAAGAAAAGCAAACTGTCAAAGGAAATATTTGAAATGGTAATTGGTAAGTCTAGTGGACACCGTTAGTATAATGTAAAAATTTACCCTGTAAACTTCATGTTTTAGTTAGGTGAGAATTTCCTGTCACTTGTGAAGTGAAGTTCAGTGTAAAATACCATTTATAATTACTGTGTGAAATAATTGTGCTAGAATGCGCAACGTTGTAGCACGTATTTTATTGCTGAAAAATCAGCTCTCCGTTTGTTTTTCTTTTTGATGGTTATGATATACAGGTTGAAGTGTACTCGTTTCTTTCCCATAAACAGAGGTGAAGAGGATGTCTGTGTTCAAAAACTATGAACCTGGAGAGCCCACATGCAGGCTTTATGTTAAAAATATTGCAAAGCAAGTTGAAGAAAAGGTGCGTACATTGTTCACGCAGAGTAATCATGATGCATGCAGTGTATTTAGCTGTTTTACACATACTTATCAAATAGCCAGAGAGTGCACAAAGAGACCCTGAGCTGGTCTTGTTGCAGCACCAGGATCTTATGGCTTTTAACTGGTAATTGCCAGAATTATTCCAGAATTCTCTTCTTTGCCATGCAGGACTTGAGATACATCTACGGAAGATACATTGACGTTTCTTCAGAAGCGGAGAGGAACATGTAAGTACTTTAAAAAGCTGTGTTTTACTTTATTGCCTTGGTTTGTTGGGAGAAGAGTAATAAAATATTAGTATTTGCAGATTCCACAAAATAGCAGTTTGATGATGTTGGTGGATTATTTGAAATGTCAAATCTGTTCTGAAAGTTTCAGGTAGATGAATGTATCAAAGGGTTGCCTTATATCAGTAATGTGTTGCAGGAATTTTTCTTGTTGTGGCTGGTGGTTTCACATAAGGAAGGTTCTCTGTGCAGGTTTGACATTGTACTCATGAAGGAGGGTCGAATGAAGGGACAGGCGTTTGTTGGGCTTCCGAACGAGAAGAGCGCTGCCAAGGCGCTGAAAGAGACCAATGGATACGTGCTACACGACAAGCCTCTTGTTGTGGTATCCTTTGTCTTTAAAGGAATATTACTCCTAATTTTTAATTTCTCACAATTTGGGGGGGAAGTAGGTCCAAATGTACAGTAAATTTTGTGCTTATTTAAATTTATTCTCTAATACAGGTGGTCCCCAATTTACGATGGGGTTACGTTCCGCGAAATCCATCGTAAATGAAAAATATCATCAGTCGAAAATGCATTTAATACACCTAATACACACCTCTGTGTCACAGACTGGGAGATGCGGATCGCTGCCGCTATCCAGCATCGCGAGAGAGTATCGCGGGAAGTACCATTTTTACTTAATGTCTGTCACCAGCTTACCACCGGAAAGTCGAAAAAAATCATAAGTCGAACCATTGTAAATCAGGGTCCACCTGTACTGTAGTGCTGTGGCAAAAAATATAGTTAAAATAGTTAGTCATTGAAAAGTAACTTAAAAGCGTAAACATACATTTCAGTGCTTGAAATTGAGTAATATAAAAATTGGGTAATGGTAATAATAATGGTAAAGAAACATTGCCTTTTAAAGGTTAGTTATTAAATTACTGCCAAGCTTTGTATGCTTTCTCAAATGAGCCCCTTGTCCAGCTGCAAATTTATCACTGTTTTAAGCGAGATGCTGAAAAGTTCTGTGCCAACACACTTTTCATTCTGTCTTGTCTTTGGGCTCATCTGATTTACATAATATCCAAAATAGAGATCTGTGAAGTAGTGATAGAATAATTTTTAGGTCCTAATAATACCCTAATTACCTGTATATTACTTGTTGATGACACTTTTCAAAATTAGCACCTCCATTTTTAATTATCAGATGATGTAACACTTACGTACAAGGCTGGTATAATTCCCCATGACCCTGTGTATGGTAACAGTGATGTGAGCATGTAATAGCAATAGTTCTAGATTTTTCCCTGACAACCCCAACAGCAATTTGCCCGATCAGCAAGACCAAAAGAAGACTCTGGTGACACAAAAAAAGCACAGAAAAGGCATTAAGAAGGTTAACAACCAGATTCATCTGTCACTTGTGAAAGGTATTAAATACAGATAATATACTAAAGTCACACCTGGAAAAAAGTTTAGTGTCTTCACATAATTTGAAGGCAGTGGTTGGAGCTGCTGCCTTTGGACCCAAAGGTCGCAGGTTCAAATCCCAGCTGCAGTATCTTTGAGCAAGGTACTTGCTCTGAATTGCTCCAGTAAAAATTACCCGGCTATATAAATGGGTAAATAACTGTAAGTAGAAAGTAAATTAACATTGTAAGTCGCTTTGGAGAAAAGTGTCAGAAAAATATATGTGCGCAGCCTCATGCTCTGTGTGTAAATTCTTTTCTTTCGTTAAAGTTTTCTCAGCCCATTATTTAATTTTAATTTTGATGTTACGTTTTGTTTAAGATGTAATATGTCAAGTTACATCCTGGCATTGTGGCCCAGCAAGAACGTGTGTATCCTTTAAACGCTGCGATATCCTTTCAAAGCGGCTCTTGGAAATCATGCTGGGAGCAGAACTGATAAAACAGCGCCGTATGAGTGCTTCTATACCGTGACCTTAAACCTTTGGGGAAAATAGAATAGAGAAGTTGGTTGTAATATTTTTTATGAGGTGGCGACAAAACTAGGAAATGTATGCAATTGGTAAAAAATATTAAAATCATTTTTTATTAGTTCTTTCATTGTGTCTGGGTGAAGTGATGCATTTTGTGCTGAACTATTCTGCCCACCTATTATAACTTGCGTTCTGTTTTCTGTTTAGTTCCTGTGGCGATACCCTCTGTCAGCCTGAAGAGCACATCAGGAGGGTTTTTTTTTTTTTTTAATAAAACTGCTTTTCATAATGTTTGTGAGTGTAGTGTTTGCTTTCTCGATACTGGGGCCGTGCGTGTTGAGGGTCTGATTGCTGCCTGGAGTTGTGGGAGGACTGGCTGCCGTCAGGACAGTGCAGTAATGAGATGCTGCTGCTTTAAGGTTAAATTTAGAAAGAGAAAACAAATTGAAATCCCAATCAGGTCTCAGCAGCTCAACAACAGATGGTCACATTAGGACTGTGGAAATATGGATGTATGTGGAGGGAATACAGAAATACAGGAAACAAAGAAACAGACATAATGGAAAAGTGAGACACTGTCTCAATCACTGCTTCTTTATGCGCATTTTTACTCTAGAGTGAGTAAAACCAGGTGCGTGGTTTTTTAAGAGGGTGGGACATCCTGCGAAAGCACATCAATCAACGGTGCCAATCAGGCAGTCATCAATGGGATTCAGCTTATAGATAAACACTGATAGTTGAAACTCGGAGAAGGTTGAATGATCACAACCCCCGGAAGTGGACACTGGTCCTCTGCTCACCATTTTTAGGGTTAGGAAAGTTGTGCTTGTGCTCAGTTCTGGATTCAAGAACTTACTGATATTAACAGATTTTTGGGGTAAGAGCACAGACACGCCAATCGCTAAGGCTCTCGTCCCCGTTGCATTTCACCTTCCTTTTCCATAAACAGGTTTGTAAGCGGAACGACGGGTCGCGGCTCAAATAAATTTGGGCTGTGGCTGCTGAGCTGGGCTTTGCATCATGGGATTTCACCCATTACAAATATTGGCTGGGAAATCAATACCGTAGTAACCCCTGCAGCACAGTGTGTGGTGTGTGAGCGAACAGGTAATTGGCTCATTTAATCCCCGGTGTTTTCTCTTCGATGGTGATATGAAAAGGATGTGATGAGCAGACCTGAGGTGCTAACCATTAAATAATAATAAAAAAAAGAAAAAAAATGAGGGGAAAATAAGACAATCGTGAACTTTGGTTTCAGGAGGAGCCTAAAAAACTTTTGGAGATGGAATCTGCTTGTTATAAGAGCATAAATATATTGAAATAAGATGAAATTCAGGAGTTTGTTCTCATCGGTGTCTCATGTCATGAGCCTCTTCAGAAGGATTTTGCTGCTTATACAGCAGTTGAAATGGATTTCATTACCAATGTCACACATAAGTTATTTATAACCAAAAAAAAAAAAAAACTTTATAGCCCCTTGGCTGCGTTCTGGTCAAATCTGAACCATTTACAACTGTTAATTGGTCATGAACATGGTTTCTGTTTTCATGAATTCATAACATCCTCCATAGGAAATAAATAGGTGAGATGATAATATATAGTAATATATATATAATATATGACAATGTTTATATTAGTCTCACCCATTCATTTAAACACACACATTTTACACGAATAAGGTCTATAAACCAGCTACTGCCTTTGGACCAAAGGGTTTGAAGCAGCTGTAATACCCTTGAGCAAGGTACTTACCCTAAATTACTCCAGTAAAATTACCCAGCTGGGTAAATATAAATAGCTGAACATTGTAAGTCACTTTAGAGAAAAGCGTCAGATAAACGTAACTGCAGAATATAAACTCCAAAAATAAGCGTAGAACTTCTCATAACGACTAGATGCGAGTTTGGTGAGATGGTGTGACACCACATCTAGGTGATCAGCTGTGTTCTTCACTGCTCTATAAATCACTTCAAGAGGACGTCCAGTTTTTGGATGGAAACACGAGCAACAGAGAAGGTGTCTGAGTTCCCCACATTTTTATTCATATTATAATAAAGACGTATTTGATTATTATGACAAACGTATTTGGTTGCTATTGAGTATCTACTACTTCCATGACAGTGACAAAAGCAGCACTTTTCCTGCGTCGTCGCTGCCTTTGGAATTGCGCTGTAAACGGGAGATCGGACTGACGCCGTGTGCCCGTTTACCGCGGTATATCTCAGTTGCCCCTGCTGTGTGACTCCGTGGAGAGCCAATAGAGGCCCACGCAAACGCTGCATTGATCCTCGGTGTTTGTGCGCATTCACGACTGTCGCTGCCTTCAGCGCGTCTCCCAAAGCGCAAGTTATGGAATTATGATTCCGCCGTATCCGACAATCGGAAATGACAGCAGCGCGTTTGAGCACGAGGAGTGCGTGGAAACACCTTCCGCTCTTCGTTCCGCCTTTTGCGTTTATTTAACAAGTGAAACATGAAGCATGTGGTTTCCGCTTCCAAATTCCAAGAGTCCCACATGTACATTAATTCATTGCAAATATATTTGGAGCAACAAAGAAACGCAGCATAGAGTTCGGGGCGTGTGTGTGTGTGTGTGTGTGTATTGGATCCCCCCATGATATATCCCGCTCTCATATCTACTCTTGCACTTAATATTTTTCTTATTATATTCTAGTGTGGGGGGCGCGGTGGCACAGCGGGTTGGACCGGGTCCTGCTCTCCGGTGGGTGTGGGGTTCGAGTCCCGCTTGGGGTGCCTTGCGATGGACTGGCGTCCCGTCCTGGGTGTGTCCCCTCCCCCTCCGGCCTTACGCCCTGTGTTGCCGGGTAGGCTCCGGTTCCCCGCGACCCCATATGGGATGAGCGGTTCTGAAAGTGTGTGTTTGTGTGTATTCTAGTGTGGTTCAGGGCTCTGGATAAAACCAAATCCATGTCTTCTCCACATTAAAGATACAAAGAATTATATCGTCAGCAAATGTCTCCTTTAAACAATTGACTGATGATCTATTCTGACTCGGGATTTATGTTTTCGAAGAAAATGCCCGTGGCTGTTTAAAAAAAAAAGAAAAAGGAGAAATTCTGTGTGCGTTACTGCATCTGCGGTTTACTGACGTTGTGATGATGTCTGTCTGAATAAAATGTTAAATATGATGATTATGTGATATCTTTGCAGGTCTGTCCTAAACACCAGGTGTCAAAATCAAATAAAAATGAAGCCATAAATCTAGATTACGGCCTTGCGGGGTTTCCGCAGCGGAGCGCAGTGGCCTCCTGGCTATAATAAACACCTCCGTCTTACAGCCGCTGCTCATTACGCTGCATTTGCATAATGGGGGTGTTTGGCGTGATGCTCCACGCTTTGTCTCGTCGTCATGAGCACGAGAACACGCCGGGGCCGAAAAAATATTTTGCGGTCAGTGGCATTTCACATGTTCCAACGAGACACTGTGCCCCGGGAGTGTTTTCTGGAATCTGGAATCTTTTCTAGTCCTCTTTGTTTGGGACTCACATACCCCTGTGCATGTGGATCTATACTCTAGATCTAGACTGAGGCTCCAGACACTCTAGTTGCTATATATCTACTGTTTAAATTTAATAAAAATTGTTTGTGGGTCTGGGGTTTGAGCCCCGCTTGGGGTGCCTTGCGATGGACTGGTGTCCCGTCCTCGGTGTGTCCCATCCTGGGGGTGTCCCCTCCCCCTACAGCCCTATGTCCTATGTTGCCGGGTTTGGCTTGGGTTTGCCCCGACCCCGCTCGGGACAAGCTGTGTGTGTGTGTGTGTGTGTGTGTGTGTGTGTGTGTGTGTGTGTGTGTGTGTGTGTGTGTGTGTGTGTGTGTGTGTGTGTGTGTGCGTGTGTTCACATATCATTTGAATAATTTGCATGGAATTAAATTGAACCAGCGCCAACTGGTAGCGAAGTGGTTAGAAGTGCTGCGTTTAGACCGAAAGGTTGTAGGTTTGAGTCTCCCTTTCAGCTGTAACACCGCTGAGTGAGGTACTCACCTGCCCCCCCCCCGCCTCCACCCCTAAAAATTACCCAGCCGTATAAATGGGGAAAATAAATGTAAGTTTTTTGGAGAAAAGTGTCAGATGATCAACCGAATCAGTTCTGCGCTGGGAGGAATCTATGACCTCAGTATGAATGTGAGGTCAATGAAGCTCCTCCCCCCACACAGGTATTATTGCTATACAGGTGATCCATGAACGAAAAGAAAAGTTCTGCGCTTCACACCCCCAGCCCCCTCACCCCCCGCGCCGAGCGGAGCCCTTACCCTTCACCAAGGGCCTCCGTCGGTTTCACCCGAGTGCCGCCGTGGCACCCGCCATGTGTGCGCTGGAACGGCGCGAAGAGCAGAGCGTCAGTTGCCCCTCCCCCTCCCTCCCAGGGGACACCCCTCAAGGTCAGTTTGGCGAACCCCCTCGTCGGACGTCCGCGCCGACCCCGCGCCGCGCGCAGCGGTTGCCGAGAGGCGGCGAGACGGGAGAGGTGAAATCCGGCACGACATGCCACTTTGTCGTCATGGCAACCCAGTCCCGACGTAAAGCTGAAAAACAATCAAACATGTTCCGTGCCCCCCGATAAAGGAAAAGCGAAAGCAGGATGTCTCGCCCTGGGAGCCAACGGAGAGAGACGCCCTTGTAGGGAGCAGTTTGACATTTCCGCCAACGTCTGATGAGTCCTAACAACTGGGGACGCTGCAGCCATTCTGGGAAAGTTACTCAGACTGAACATATTGCTCTCGCTAAATTATTTAGTGCCACCCAGTTGCCGGGTCCCGAACGGTGGTGAAGGCTGTGTGTGTGTGTGTGTGTGTGTGTTTGCGCGCGCGCGCGTTGGCCTTCCACTCTTTAGCGATGTTAAGTCAAGAAGGCCGTCCAAACATGGTACATACGGTATAGTACTGTCATTCATTCATCGTTAAGCCCCCGGCACACACTCTCCTGTCTTCACACACACACACAGATGTATATACATGTATACGTCCATATACAGTATATATGTACAGTGCATTCAGGAAGTGTTGAGAACAGCAGCCTCATAAACATTCAGAAATTTTCTTAAACATTTCTGAAATAACTTTCTTATTATGGGGTATTCGGTGTAGACCGATGAAGGAAAAATTAATTTAAATGATTATAGCATAAGTCTGCAATATAATAGAAAGTGGTCTGAATGTATAGTCACTTGCCTGATGTCCCCCCCCCCCCGAGTGGCTTACAATTGTTTAGACAGTTGGATAGTTTTACTGGAGTAATTCAGGGTAAGTACCTTGCTCAGGGGTACTACAGCTAGAGAGGGGATTCAAACCTGTGATCTTTAGAGCCAAAGGTAGTAGTGGGAACCACTACACTACTGGCTGCCTCTTTACAGGCACCTATTTGTGTGCAGTGAATGCAGTCATAACTGAAATATTCTTTGCACCCACTGTAATATTAATTATAAAATAAATTTAAATTTATATTAATAACCACCATGCAAATGGATTTTTTAAAGCAACATTCAAATAGAATTTTTGCCGTACAGCTGTAGGAGGGACACTTTTCGGAGACATCGGGAGCTGATGGACCGCAGGGACCGACCTTGAGACGGGATTATACGTGTCAATAATAATTTCAATGACCTTTCTTACAGGGTTACATTTCTTTGTCAAGTTTTTGAAACTTACCCAGCAGGGTATCTTTTTACTCTGTCTCTTCAGCGTGAGCACCTGGAGGAGGGGGACTACGGCAGGAGGTGTGATTCAATCGTGGGCCCTTCCACACCAAAGAGAGGTGCTTTAACTACTGCGCCACCTGCTGCCCATATGTTACTACTGTACTCCCCCCCCCCAAAAAAAATTCTGAGAATACGCAGAATAGCATTACTGATCAAACACAAGCTTTGCTTTTCCCCAATGAATTCACGTTGTTTTACTGATGTGCTCATTTATTACACTACTGTGCGTTACGCTGCTCTGCTGTTGGATTGTCACATTTACACTTTTTACACTGTTCGGTATGGCGTTGGGTATTTACCTTATGTTCTTACAATAAGGCCTCTGACAATGTTTTATGTGTTACATATTATACTTAAAATGTAATATTCTAATATTTAAACTTCATATTTCTGTGCCTTATGGAAACACTGTGTTGCGCTGCACACACTCCTCTCAGGACATCTATTATTTAGCACCTCTGCTCCACTGGGGGGCGCTGTTGAAACAAATAACCTTCTTTTCTTTTTTTTTTTACTTTGTGAAGCAACAGGAACTGACTTTTTTTTTTTTTTTTTTTTTTTTTTTTTTTTCTACTGTCAAAGCCTCAGGGTGGTAATTTGAGGTTACATTTACTTAAGCTGCTGTTCAGGTTCAAGGTTCGAGCAGCAAAGTCTCTGTGTTCCCAGGCTTTCATTTGGAAGAGTGGGGGGAGAGGCGGGCGGGTCAGGGAGGGGTCACCGTGGCCCAATTGCACGGCAGCACTCTACAGCACGCGCACACACACACACACACACACACACACACACACACACACACACACACACACACACACACACACACACACACCCTACAGTGACCACAAATACAGCGGCTCTGATCTGCTCGCCAACTGTCCTCTGACTGAGACCCAGCGCGATGCAATTCTTCCAGACCACTATTGTGTTTTCACACCAAAAGTTTGTTCTCCCTCTACATTCCTGAGATCTTTTCCCAACTCATGACCGCAGAAAAATACAAAATATATCAAACATCCCCGTTGAAAGCAGCCGACTCATATATCGGCGCTCGGTGATCGCAGCGCTATAACTGTCTTATAACACAAGCGTTCGTCCACAAAATAGACTGAATTACATCTTCTGGCTGCATTATGTATGCAAATAGAAAGAAAGAACAACAAGCAAATTCAGCAGGAGTATGAAAAATTAATTTGAACTTGATACACTGGTTATTCAGCTGCAGCCATAAATGAAGGCAAATGCGAAGAAATTATTGATGTTTGTACATTTTGTAATAATCTAATTTCTAATTTGTCCTTGTCTGGCCATTAATTAGACAGACAATTAATAGAGACAGTATATACTGTATATATGGGGGTGTGCATGTATGTGTATATCTGTATATAAATATATATGTATATATGTATATATGTATAAGCAGCAAATATACAGTGAATTTTGAATGGAATCGTTTAAATACTTGAATATTCTCAGCTGTGTTCAGACACAGATAACCAAATAGGTGACGTGGTTGCTGAGAAGTATGGTTAATATTGTAGATTTAATTCTTTTTTGAATTTGAATTGCTTGGTCTCAGGCTCCAGTCTGGCCACGCCCCCTCTCCCTACACGAGCATTAAATGCGCAACGAGTACCAGGCGCGGCCGGTGAGCTAATGTAGAGGAAGGTGGACTGAGACTTTGGGGACTTTTACGGGTCTTGTTGACAGTTTTTAATTCTCAGTCAGAGAGGGACACCATGGGGAGCTGGAGTACTTGTGAATATGTGCATGTATTTATCGACAGTGTATATGTATTTATACAGTATATGTATATGTATATATACAGTATATATATATATGTCTGTATACTCAGACATATGTGTCTATATGTATATATGTGTGTGTATATATGTATGTGTGTGTGTGTATATATACAGTATATATATGCACACAGTATATATAGGATGTGATATTAGACTTAGAATTAAACCCTGGTTCAGACCATAAGTGGGTGATATGGTTGTTAAAAATCACTGTAACTTCTGTAGGTTTTATTTTTTCTATTCTTCCCGTTTTTTTTTTTTTTTTTTTTCAGACATAGCTGACAGTTTTCATTCTCAGGTTTTATTTTTTATTAGTCAGAGAGGGAAGCTATTTTAGTGGGAATTTCAGCTTGTGTTTGTAGAAACATCAAAATGTGGAGAATGTGGATAAAGTTGTTGGAAGTGCAGTCTGTGGAGGCTCGTACCCGGTCACTCCTCAACGCCGACCACCCCGGTGGTCAAGCTCTGCTGTCCAGGAGATCCCAGGAATTGAAGAGTAAAGAATAGAATACAGTGCTGAATATTGTACCATGCTGAAAAAAAAAACTTTTCCAGTGTAAATAATTTTACCGTATTATTTACTCTTTGGGTTAGTTTACTGCTGACATGCTATGTGGAACTCCCTTGTAAGAACAGTACTGTCATATTACTCTCGGGGGGGTGTTAGTAGAGTAATCTGAAATCTATGGGCACTTACTGAGATCCCATTTACACACATTATCTGGAGAGATGAAATATTTCCAGACCTAATTATACCTCCAAAGTATTTAGTTTTATTCCTGCATGTAAAAAATTTTCAGGTTGGCAGGCGGATGCAGTTCGTAGATCACCCCCCACAGACTGATCCAGCAAATACCATCTCGCCACCCAGCGTCACCCAAGTTTCCGTGCTGCATTTGCTTAGGAAGGAACCCCGTCCCCCCCGTTGCTGCTTTCTGGAACAGAAACGTCCAGCGCAGTGGCCATCTGTGGCCGAAGGTCCACTGATGACCTTTCGGTGACGCACCAAGGAGACGAAGCAGCTGATTGGTGGAGACTCACCTCTGTTTGCTTATGTCACTCTTTCGGCGTCCAGCGTCATTTACGTGTCCGGTTGCTGTACGGCGACACTGTCGGGCTGGACTGGACCCCACTGTTGGACTTGTCCCTCACCAAGTCATTAGTGTCTCTGTATCAGTGTGTCCTCACAGACACTTATCTGTTGACATTTCAGAGCTTCCCTTCGTCTGCACCCTCCTCCCTGCAGACAGATCGTCTTTCCCGGCTCACAGACCCTCTGCGTTTGGCCACCTGCCACCTCACCGGTTCCTCCGTCCTCTCAGTCCCGAGCGGCCCTGCGCCATCTGTGAGCATCGGCAGCTTTGAGGCCTTCCGCTGCTTCGTTTGGCGCTCGCCGCTGCTCCTGGTGGTCGGTCGATAACATCGCCGCTTTAAATAATCGTCTACTATTAATAATAAATTATTATCTACGACCCGTATTGTGTCACTTATGAACAACGGTGCCGTACTCTATTGTTCATTCAACATTTTTTGGCCGACGATACACATCTAGTATTCGTACTGTGTTAATTAGGAAAAAAGGTACAACTTTCTATTATAATAAATGTAAGCATTTCTTGTGGCATAAAATATTCAGAACTTATAACGTGTTATTCATGAAGCTCGTGAAAATATTCTATTATAAACATAAACGTTTTCTGGAACAGAGGATAAATACTATATCCTTAATAATAAGTCTTATGTCCCTTATAAAAAAGGTACAATATTCTATCATTATAAACATATACTAAACATTTTTTTGTGATGGAAAATAAAAACTCAGTACTGATACCATGTCGCTTATGAAAGAAAGGTACAATATTCTGATCTTACAAACAGAAACCATTTTTTCTGTGGCAGAAAGTATTCAGCACTTACAGCATGTTACTTGTGAAAAAAATGTACAATATTCTATCAAAATAAAGATATTATAAGCATTTTTCTGACGAGTAATAGATGCTTATTTTCTGCCATAAGGTGTTTATAAAGATATACACAAAGAGCAGTTAATATAAATGATGAATCTGAGGTGGGGACTTTAATACACAGGTAACGGACAACCAGCGGTCATACGGATACATATGATGTGTGCAACTGGAAAGTTCTGCAGACGTATTTTAATTTTTCCAAGGAATTGCTACCCTGGAGCCCCAGTCACAGGTGGAACTCGGGTTCATTCATTCACTCATTCATTCATTCATTGACTTCTTAATATGGGCAGGTGGGAACCTGCAGTACCCGAGGAGCAAGAAAATGTGCTGCTAGAAGCGACCAGACGGCCAGGCTGAGTGATGGGTATGATGGGTAACGGCAAGTAAATGGCAACCCCCCTGCCCCCCCCCCCCCCATTAACCCCACCTCCCCATCCGGTACCCTGCTGATCCGGGTAGGAGAAACACACATTCCGCTGAGCATCACTCACAACACGGCCACACCGGTGCACTTTACAGCCTCGCCATCAATTCCACTCCACATTAAAGGACGTGTACTTAGCAGGAGAGCTTTCACCGCGGTACTGAGGGGCTCGCTGTGACGGACGCTCCCAGCAATCTGCACACTTTGGTGATCTAACATAATTATCGATCTGCCTATATCTCTGCGTATAAAAGAGAACCTTTCTGCTGAACCTCAGAGTCTTAATTCACCACGTTTACTCGTACGTCGATGTCTCGATGCGCTTCAAAGGATTTTGCGTGTCCGCAATAAATGCACTGCCATTACTGCCACTTACTGGTCCAACTTATTTATTTGGAAGCAGATCAAAGAAAAACGGCACCCCTTTACAAATATAGCGCCATCGTTCGCCTGTCCATCCACTGGAAGCACAGGTAAACCCAAGGTGGGAGGCTAGTCCATTGCAGGGGAACCACACACCCTCACACACACATTATGGGCAATTTAGGATCACCAATCCATTGGAAACACATGTCATTGGACTGTGGGAGGAAACCAGAGCACCTGGGGGGAACTTGCAAACTCTACGGAGACTGAGCCACATTCAAACCTGTGTTTGGACTGAGAGCTCATGAAATGTGAAGCACCAGTGCTACCAGTGCTACTATGCCACCCCACACACACACAGTCACACACACACATTGACTGAAGCCGCTTGTCCCAAGTGGGGTCATGGCAAACCAGAGCCTAACCTGGCAAGACAGGGTGTAAGGCCAGAGGGGGAGGGGACACACCCAGGGCGGGACACCAGTCCGTCACAAGGCACCCCAAGCAGGACTCGAACCTCAGACCCACCAGACAACAGGACCCAGCCAAACCCACCATGCCACCGCACCCCCTGTCCCTAAATCCATCTTATTTTATTTAGGGACAGAAAATGGCAGAGTTAGGACCCAGGTTTGAATCCCACCTCCTGCTGTGGTGGCCTTGATCAAGGTGCTTACCTTGAATTGGTGCAGTACAAATTACCCTGTTGTATCAATGATAGAATAGAAAGTATAGAAAGAATATTCTGCAGACATCTTTAGAGTCGAAGGTGCTCTTCCCAGGTATTACGTGGTTCAGCAGTGTCAAATCGGAGGCGCTTTCTAGAATAATCTAGTTATCGTTCGTAGTCAAACTGGGAATGACCGGTGGGCCGGAGGTCCTTCATGCCTCGGACCGGAGATATCAGTTTCAACAGCGGTTCCCGTTGCTGTACAGTAACACTTCCTGAAGGATCGCGGTCAGAGCGGTGACCTTCAGCCGCCTTGAAGGTGGAGGTCAGAGCTGCCGGAGAGAGGAACTTAGCGTCGGTGAGCTCTAATGGTGAAGCGTAAATGACCTCTGCAGAGAAGTCCCATGAAGGATTAGAGACATTGTAAAGGCAGCTGGTTGCAGGGAGGAGCCCTCACGATGTGAAAGAGACCAAAGCCCTCGTACCTCCCGCCCCTCCCCTCCGTCTGAGTGCCAGGTATGAAGTCATCCCCCAACGGGCGTGAGATGTCAAAACAGGAGAAGTCATCTGGGACGGAACTGGGAGGACAGGCCGATACTTAAAGCATCGGATGTGATGCTGAGTGCAGTTTCACGGGTGATGTGCTGAGTGATGCGAAAGGACAGCGAGGTCCCGAAAGCGGTGCGGCAGCATGTGTGCGCGCAAGTGTGTGTGTGTGTGTGTGTGTGTCTGCAGCAGGGCGACAAGGCTTTTTTAGAGCCTCCATTGTTGGGGTCAAGAGGAAGGTCCTCCATCGAGGAACGGAAAGAAACTTCTAAAAACATTTAGAAATACAAGCGATAAAAGGAAAGTTACATTACGTTTGATTGATATACACAGCAAACAGTGCAGCTATTAAAGTAAGGGACGGGAAGAACATCATTTCCTATGTATGTAAATATAATACATATGTTTACGTATTGATATTTACCCAGCTGTATGAATGAGTAAATAATTGTATGTAGGTTAACGTTGTAAGTCACTTTGGAGGAAAGTGTCAGCTAAATAAATACATTTAAAGTGTGTATATATAGGAACTAATAGACTAACCAACTAGATTATATATTTAAATATATATATATATATATATATATATATGAGGGGGTGCGGTGGCACAGTGGTTTGGACTGGGTCCTGCTCTCTGGTGGGTCTGGGGTTCGAGTCCCACTTGGGGTGCCTTGCGATGGACTGGCGTCCCGTCCTGGGTGTGTCCCCTCCCGCTCCGGCCTTATGCCCTGTGTTGCCGGGTAGGCTCCGGTTCCCCGCGACCCCGTATGAGACAAGCGGTTCTGAAAGTGTGTGTGTGTGTCTGTATATATATATATATATATATATATATATATATACTGTTTGTATGCTGTGTGTGCTTGAATGCACATACATATAGACACTGTGTATATATGTATACTGTACATACACTGTGTCTGTGTATATACAATGTGTGTGAGTTCATGCCATAAATAAAAATGCAGTCTATAATTAATCCGAGAAACCTCTGGAAGACTACAAGCAGTGGCACAGTATAATTGAGATATAATGTCACATTTTACGGTCATGCTGTGTTGGCTATAATAAGGAAACTGGAAGGAGAGAGTTTGCGTTCTTTTCCCATGATGCCTCCGCAACGCATCCCAACTTAAATAAATACCCATCAAGATCTCGTATTTAATCGGGACGACTTAATTCTTTACAAATGGGCTCAAGGTGGCCTAATGAGAGTCCTTAATTAGGGAAAAGCGAAGCCAGAAGCGATAATCGCCGGCGAAGCACATTACAGGGAGCGCATCGCGGTGGTGTAATGAAAGACTCTTCTAATGCACTGATGTCCCCCGAGCAGCAATAGGCAGAGCTCGCTCTGTCCTTCACCAACAGGTACGACGGATAAATACGAAACCGTTAATCCTGCGGCCAAAAAAAAAAAAGGCTTTGACCTAAATTGAGCACTTTGGCAAAACATCATTTATCTTTGCCGTCGCTGACCTCACTTCCCCCGCATCAAATTTCACTTTGAAGCGAGACTGTTAAAACGGTTTTGAAGTTAAGCGATGAGACCCAATAGAGAGTAAAAATGGAGTAAAAGGAGACAGCGGTCTGACCTCCATCACGGGAGGAGCAATGATCTAAAACATATCTTTAATGTTCAGATTGCTTTGAATTAGCACACTTGAGTAAAGTATTGAGTCAGTTGCTTTGCTTCTGAGCTGAAAAACTGGAGGTTCTCCTTGGCTGGAGGCTGTTTTTAAGGACGAAACTTAAAACTAATTATTGAGTTATCTGATAACAAAACACCTTGTTTCACACAAAGTATCTCAAGGTGGCCGATGCTGCTTAGAAGACTCGTCATTTGAAAAGTAGACATACTATATATTATAGTTCGCTGTGCTCTGAGTTCGAATGCGGCAAAGAAGGATGCAGGGACAGCGTTTATCAACGTTTATTGGAACACCGGCACACAGTGAGAAATAAAGGCATGAACGCAAGAAAGTAACGCTCTTGGTCCAAAGGCCCCTTTTCCTTGAGGACCTTTGTGTTGAGTCCAGGAGGAGAGACCAAATCAACAGCACTGGCTCCCACAGGGATCAAACCCACAACCTTGGCATCACCTGCACCTGCACCTGCACCTGCACCTGCACCTGCACCTGCACCTGCACCTGCACCTGCACCTGCACCTGCAAGCCAGCCTTCCCAGCCCGCTTAGCACCCCTCAGGCATTCCTCTTCTTCTCATTGACCAACATGCTTACCCCCTTATATTCCCCGTGGGTTCCCACAGCGGTTGAACACAATCCCATTTTACCCACAATTCAACTATTTACATTAAACTCATTTTCCCGCTCAAACTCCCAGTGAGGCGCGTTGTTACAAATAGTAGTGTATGTACAGTATATACATCATATGGCTTGACAACAACAACAATAATAATATTTTTATTTGTTTTGTTCACTTTTCCTTGTTGTTGTAAATAAACACACCAGGGTGTATTCTGAGGAAGACCTTTGCTTTCATGAACTTTAAGAATGTGTCGTTTTGAACAATATGAAAACAGTCATTAAACCGCCCAAGTTCAAAGTTTCTTTACAGTGAACTTGTCGAATAAAGCTGAACAGAAGCGCTGGAAAACAATGAAGAACTTTTTTTCGACAGCCGGGTGAGCGCAGACACACTGAACAAGATTCCTCACGGGACGCCTCTCCCGGCTCCCCTTTCAAGCTCTTCCTCGCGTGCAACCGGTGTGTGGAAGCAGAACCGCGCTTCTCGTGGATCACGAATCCTGGAGTCCGTGACAGATAATCTGAAGTCTTGACCACCGTGGTGCTTATTTCAGACTTTTTCTGTATTAAAAATATGGTTCACATTTCGGTGATGCTTTCCTCCAAAGCAAAGTTGATTAAACTGGAACTACATACCCCTTCACGCAGCTGGGTAATTTGACTGGAGCAATTTAGGGTAAGTACCTTCGTCAAGGGTACTACAGCTGGAGGTGAGATTTCAACCAGCAGCCATTGGATTTAAAGGTATCAGCTCCAACCACTCTGCTACCAGATATCCAAGAGCACCTGTATAGTGAACTTTCGGAACTCATTGGTCAAATTACTTCTGACTGTATACCATCCATGTAGTAGTTTCAATAACCACTTCTCCTGAGCAGAGTGACCATGAGTCAACGACTGTCCTGGAAACATTGGGCACAAGGGATGTGCACCAGTCCATCATAGGGTAACCACACACACACTAAGGGCAATTTAGCACCATCCATCCACCAGAACTGTAAGTCTTTCGACTGTGGAAGGAAACCCACACAAACATGGGAAGAACCTAGAAACGCCACGCAGACCAAGGGTGGATCGAACCCTTGCTCTCCCACACCACCCGGATACTGTGAAGCACTAGAGCTACCCACTGCACCATTGTGCCACCCAACCGCATGGCACCATCTTCTAATTTCTCAAGTCTTCAGTTCCTATAATGACCATTTCACTACTAACATTTCAATGGTCTCTTTATTGAAGATATTTTAGTTAAGGGTGTGACAGATCGTTCAAAAGAAAAGGTGGGAATCTGAAAATCCAACTGTAATATTGATTGATGACTTTCCTGACTGCAGATGGTGCAGTAGAAAAGCCTTCAGAACTTGTCTCCCTACCTTCCTTCCCTGTTGTGAAGCTTGTGTCGGACTGTCGGAGGGACAAATGACAACAGCTGACAAACGAAACTGTTGACTGAAAACCAGGCTCATTTATTCAGCCACCGGCTACTTTGGAACGGCGCGACGTGCAAACCTTGGCAGGGCCGCACCGATCCAAAGCAAATATTTGAGAATTAAGCCAAATTTACTCTGATCGTCACCACGCAGCAAGGATTTCTCTAAATCGGTACGGCCATGAGTCACGCTTCACCTTTCCGACCCCTGATTTTTACACTGAAGGAGGGGATAACTTCAGTAACTCAACCATCACGTGTCATTGACCGTCATCAATATACAGCATAAGCATACACCTTATGCTGTATATTCCTAGCAGGCAAACTTACAAAAAGCACAGAAGTTCCGTTTTTTTTAAAGTTATGACCAAATGGAACCCATCCAACATTCATAATCCAAACTGCGTCATCTGTGAGAACGGACTGGCAAAGATCCCTGCTGCTACTTTGCGCCACGTTATTAAAAGACCCCCCATGAGTCACATTTCATATTTCTGCTCCCAATAACACTATAAGTTCATCGTGTCTCTCTTTGCTAACTGATCCACGAATAATCTGTTCACTGGTTAATAAACACACACACACACACACACACAGAGTTTTACACAGAAGCTCAAAGTGTGGGATATACACGCCGCAGCCGCTCCGCCTCCGAAAGCGGTCGATCTCAAAAGAATTACACCGCAATTGCTGAGTCAATGGAGCGAGAGGTTAAAAATTGATAAGTGTCTAAAAGCGCAATCGTGACATATTGACAGACTTGGAGATGAATGGCAGTTGCTGCATTTGTTCACTATTAATGTTTATTTTTTAAGTGAGGGAAACAAGAAGCAGATTTTGGGTGCGTTGTTCCAGATTGTTCTCGGCATTGTTACCCGGGACAGTTGGTACAGCAGTGGTCAGCACAGCTACCTTCACACTCAAAGGTTGCAGGTTTGAATCCCACCTTCATCTGTAGTACCTTTGAACAAGATACTTACCCTAAATTGCTCCAGTAAAATTACCCAGCTGTATAAATGGATAAATAATTGTAAATAGGCCAACATTATAAGCTGTTTTGGAGAAAAGCATCAGATAAATGATTAAATCAAAAATAAATGTTACTGGTGGTGGACAGTATCGATGGTGAGGGAGCATCAGTAGTGTGGTTTGGAGGGAGTTGCTCAGGTGTGTGTCTGCAGGATATCCAACAGGGGAAGGAGTCTTCCGCATGCCGGGTGAACATCGCTTCCAGCAGAACTTCACCAGGATGACCCCATCTTCCTCTTCGACACAGCACATCTGCATTTATTTCTTTATGTGACTTACAGTACTAAGGCTACAATTATGTACAGCAAGGTAATTTTCACTGGAGTAATTTAGGATAATTACACTGCTCAAGGGTACTACAGCCAGAAGAGGGAATCAAACCTGTGACCTTCAGGGCCAAAGGCAGTAGCTGTAACCACTACACTCTCAGCTGCCCCGTGTGATGCTACCAGTTACAGGCAGAAAGGCGCTTGATCGGAAACTCGCCGTTCTATCGTTCAGTTCCTTTTGTTTCGCTGTCCTGCGCAGCGCAAATAGATTATTCTGATAATGAACATCTGCAAACACATCTGTAAACACCAAAGGGCCACACATTCTATCTCATGACAAACCCCTCACAAACTGGAGCTCGTGCAATGACAATAGTGCATTTATGCATTTCGGCGCGAAGCGGCAGCCTTTCACCGGACTCAACTTTGTTCAGAAGCAGACAAATCTCAGCACGCCGGTCCGTCGAGTTTCCTTCTACCTGCTTTTTTCGTGCCGTTGTGACTCTTCCGCGGCGATGGTTACCGAAAAGGCCGCCAGTCCGTCGGAGAGCCTCGATGGCGAAGGCCGACCGCAGACCTTGACGGCGGTGCGGTGCATTCTCATGCGTGCAGAGAGCACGGGGCCGTGGCGTCGCCAAGGTGAAGCCGCATTGTTTATTTATGACTTCCCCCTGCTTCCCAGGAGACAGTGGCTGTTGTGTCCCAGATAGCTGACATGCACAAGGTGGGGGGATTCTGCAGCCCCCAGACCACCCCGGCACTCACACCTCCCCCCCTCCCACAGGCTACACATAGAAAGAGGTGCTTATGCATTCTGCCTTGCTTTATGTATCCCCGCTTTGGCCTACCCCCCCCCTCCCCCCCACCCGCCCCCTGCCCTGTACCGTAATTACCTGTCTGAACCCCCTTAGCGTCTATTGAACTCTTTCCCGCAGAACCAATTGTTGTGTTACTGAGGGAAAAAAAAAAAATGCAGTGGATGAACCAAAGAATGAATAGCAAAATAAAATGATACGTTTCCATCACAAATGAAAGCTGTTGCTTTCAGAACAGGCTCTTCAGGCGCTGTCTTAAAACCGACCCGTGACAAGCGCGGGAAGCTGACGCCACCCCGCGATGAGGTGAGGCTGGAGTGACAGATTGCCGATAGACCACTTTGCCAAAATGCTGCGCTGCGCATGCTGGGGACGCGGATGCAAAGTGTCCTCGCAGGGGGGCCGCGCGTGCCTCGGTGCGCGCGGCATCCCTTCCTGGCCTCTACACGTACAATGCGCTTGTCAAAACCGGTTAAAAATGCATTTAGAGGATGAACAACAACCTTGAGTAGGTTCTATTCTTTAACTGGAAGCATCGGCATAGTTTATTTGATGGGTGTTCATACAACACGTTACAAACAGAAGCACAACAGAATAGTACATATTGCCATTTTTTTTAAATCGATTTTTCATTTATTTTCCTTAGAAACAGTTCACTGGGAACAATGAACAAACAATATAACCGTATTCTTTAAAGAACCCCTTTCCACAAACCCATCTGGGATGAATAAAACAAAATACAACTGTTAATAAAGTATATACATATACATATACATATACATATACACCCTCACTTAAGTAAAAGTCCTTCATAGTTGCTGTACCTTCTTCCCATAAGTTCTTGAGGCAGTAATGAATATTACAAAATTTTGCTTTTTTTTCACTCTTGCACCAGCCAAAAGGACAAATATCAACACATTTGACTGAAGTCTTTGTCTTCTGAAATTGTTGGAACTGCTGAAGTATTGAAGCCGAGTGACATCGAAAGATCGGTGTTGCGAAACTGACGTGTGTCCAAAAGTGTTTGTTACGACAGTGAATATCGACCACCTTTCAGTTTTATTCATCAGGAGATGAAGCTCAGGTGTGGCCAAAGTGTTTAAATAGTCCTAACGGTGCAGAAACCTTTGTAATTGTGTAAGCGCAGCTGGAACCGGCTATTCTGCGTAAGAAAGCAAAAAAAAAAACTCCTTGGATCGCAAGGTACTGGAAATCCTAAAATTAATTTCCTGGTTCATAAATGCCCAAAACGAAACAGCTTTCTCAAGAAACACGTCAGTCTATTGTTTTTTTTTTTTTTTGTGATCGCCGAGAAACCGAAGATTTCGTATAAAGGTGTCCGCTGCTGTCTTGAGAGAAGAAGACAAACCGGACCTAACCAGGACTGAAAAGAAGCAGAAAGCCCAGATGCACAACTGCACCGGACGATAAGTACATCAGCGTCTGTAGTTGGAGAAACAGGCGCCTTAGAGGTCCTCAGTTGGCTCCTTCAACAGAAGACGCCAAATACCAGCGTCATCTGCAACAGTGAAGACTTAGACTCATCTGTCCGTCGTCCTCGTTTCCAATCATCCACCGTCCAGTATCTGTGTTCCTTTGCCCATTTTAACCATCCATCCATCCATCCATCCATCCATCCATCCATCCATCCATTTTCTTGACTGCTTAGTCCTTCCAGGGTTGCGATGGCAATAGGGAGAGGAGGAGCCTGGATGTCCCCATTTTAATTTAATAATAATAATAATAATAATAATAATAATAATAATAATAATAATAGGGGGGTGTGGTGGTGCAGTGGGTTGGACCAGCTCCTGCTCTCTAGTGGGTCTGGGGTTCAAGTCCTGCTCGGGGTGCCTTGCAACAGACTAGCGTCCCGCCCTGGATATGTCCCCTCCCCCTCCAGCCCTTCCCCCTGTGATGCTGGGATAGGCTCTGGCTCCCCGCGACCCCTGTATGGGACAAGCGATTTCAGACGACGATGATGGTAATGTGAATAATGATTTAATTTTTAACCTTCAGATATGGCTTTTTCTTTGAAACTCTGCGTCTAAAGCCAGCATCCCGGAGGTGTCTTCTCACTGCGCCGGAGAATTAAACTTCTTACTCCACAGTGCTGACATTTATTTTATGCTCCAGAAATGTAATTCATAAGCTGATTTGCTCAGGTAAGAGGATGATATAAATTTGCAGATGATCGGACCTTATTTTCCAATTAAAATCATATCCTTACGCCAGGGTATCTGCGTTAGGCCCACGAGTGAATAACTTAGCTCTAAGCAATGAGAGTTCTGTCTTCTGCAAATTATTTATCAAAGGAAACCACATTTGTCAGCTAAGAGCATCTTTGGACCATGAAGGGAAGATCAAAATTGGACTTTAAGCAGCTGAGCATCACAGCTGTTTCCAGTTTCTTTGGTTTGGAAATTACTTTATAAAAGAGAATTATGCAAAATATGTTCAGTTTTGCTGTGTAAAGGGTTAGAGACCATAATCCCTGTTCACATCACCTAAAATCATTGCGGAGAATCAGTCTTAAAATCCATGTTTCTGTACCACCTTCTGGTTCATTGTCCAGCTGTTCAATGGCGACTTCAGGCAGCTGCTCTGTGTTTATACAGTTCTGCGGAAAATAATAACAAAAATGAAGCCGTAGTGCGTTTGAAATCATCAGTTAATAACTTAAGAAAGAAGATAAAGCAGGTGGACGGCAAACAGCATAGCAAGGTCATGTTGCCTTAATCTGTAAAATTAATTTTCATAGTTTTTATCTCAGATATTTTGAAAAATAAACACTTATTTGCTGGGAATTTGATCCTCGCAGTTTTGTGAGTTTCTATAGCCGGAGATATTTACTGCATTAATTGAGGTTAAGAATCTCTGTAGTACAACAGCAAGACCCTCATCGTGACCCAAACTGGCAACGTTCAGGCTGAAAGTCCACGTCCAAGTCCACGTCCGCTGCCAGATGGGCAATTATGGAGCTTGAAGCCTTAATATGATTACGGCTCCTGTTTACGGTGCCAAATTCTGTACTTCGTGCCAATCTAAGTGGTGGAAATGAAAACGAGATCCATGATCGCTCCAGCTGTCACGACCCCCGCTGACGTCGCGTTGCAGGACCAACGGAGGGCGCCCTTCCCAGAATTCTAGAAACTTCTCCGCACACCTGAGCTGTCCCCCCCCCCGCCCCCCATCAGACCTGTCTACGAATAGAAGGCAGAAGAAACCAGCCGCGTGGAGTCCGAGTTCACTGCAGTCCTGACCAGTTAGAGCAACTCCTGAGTGTTCTGCCCCGACTGATCCAGGCTGTCCCGCGTGTGTTTGTCAGAACATCGGTAAGTTGAAGGTTTCGCACTGGAAGTTCTTGTAAATAAACTCCACACTTGGATTCACCGCCAACCCTTGTCTCTGAATGAGATCCCCAAACCCCAAGCTGATATTTTCCCAATAAGTGCATTTTTCAGCAGCAGCTGTGACCCATGCACCTGCACGCAGGAGGGGAAATACTTGCGGATGGTGTTTAGACGTATTCCTTTCTGGCAGCATTTTCATCCTGAAACATGCTGGCTTCCGCTTAACCATGCTGTACCTTTGTGTTACTGTGTTACTCCTCTGTAAGCGCATTTGAAAGGCTTTGCTCATGTTACCTACAATTGAAAAGTGACTTTCCATACTCAACACCTACGAATACAACAGGAGATTCATATCCTGTATTTGCAAATTAATGGATCATTTGTTTTTTTATTCGTGCATTTCGTTTGATTGCTCATTCATTAATTAAAGTAGACAATACATTTTGTAACCAAAAAAAAAAACATAAAAGCTAAATGTGCTAAGTCAGGATATAGCAAAATGAATATTTATCTTAATTAATCCCAGCAAGAGGTCCACGGTGAAGAATGTGACAAATCTCTTGCGCATTCCCGGTATAAAATCGTGCACGGCGGGGTGTGAGGGCTTCCTCTCACCCAGGTTAGGTTTCCTGATGTGCAGGTGTCGGTAATTGAGGCCAGGAGACCCCATGCAGAATTCAAGGCCTGTCACGGGAGAGTGTGATGCCGTGTAATTCCAAACTCTGTCTGAGCGGCTTCCATTTGCAGCTCTTGGTCGCCTATTAAGACTTGTTCAGACAGCCATGGGGGAAGGGTGCTTCATTATAGAAGTTGAGCAGGAGATACTCTGAACTTCTCTAAACTTTTTTTTTGTGACGAGAGATGCAGAAACGGAGCTCCATTGTCTTCGCTCGGCGTAATGACCGATTCGTAGTAGCATCTTCAGCATTTATGTGCGTGAGCATCTCCATCGGGGGGCGCGGTGGGGGATGGGGCAGCGGGTTTGGCTAGGGCCTGCTCTCTGGTGGGTCTGGGGTTCGAGTCCTGCTTGGGGTGCCTTGCGATGGACTGGTGTCCTGTCCTGGGTGTGTCCCCTCCCCCTCCAGCCTCACACCCTGTGTTGCCAGCTTAGGCTCTGGCTCACCACAACATCGCTTGGGACAAGAGGTTTCAGACAGTGTGTGTGTGTGAGAGAGAGCATCTCCATCAGCTTTTTTCATGATCTCTCTGAGCTGGAATTTAAGGCCAACGTCGGTAATCATACTTACAACACACACACACACACACACACACACACACACACACACACACACACACACACACACACACACACACACACACACACACACACATTTTCAGAACCGCTTGTCCCATACGGGGTCACGGGGAACCGGAGCCTACCCGGGAACACAGGGGCGTAAGGCCAGAGGGGGAGGGAACACACCCAGGACGGGACGCCAGTCCGTCGCAAGGCACCCCAAGCGGGACTTGAACCCCAGACCCACCGGACAGCAGGACTGTGGTCCAACCCACTGCGCCACCACACCCCCTCACTTACAACACAGTCCATTTCAAATGTAATGTAACAGTAATACTATATTTACAGTGTATACTATATATAAATGTAAGTAAGCTTGAGAAGCTTTATTATCCACAGGGAATATATTTCATGCTGTGAAGCAACTGAATGCCTGTGCTATTATGCGTAACACTTTACAATTAGGGAAATCTTGGTAATTGCTTCTAACATTTGTGGGTGCCAAATTTTACTACTAAAATAAAAAAAAAAAAATGTAATCTTGGGGGAAAAAGTGCATAGTAACAGTTTCAATAGAAAACTGAAGATTTTCCACCTCACACATACATCATATGGCACATCGCTGTCCCAAGTTTTTGAAATGTTGGCGGCATTTCAACGTAGGTGGCTTTTTCTATGAGACGGGCTGTCGTTCTGCGCAGTACGTAGTTTATATCTATTTATTCAATTAACAAACTTCAACCTTGAAAATAAGTTAAGCTTTCAGTTTGTTTTAAGCTGTTAAAGTGTGAATTTGTGCTCTTTGGATTTATAATGCTCAGATTATCTTGTCATCGTAGATATACACACACACACACACTTTCTGAACCGCTTGTCCCACACGGGGAACCAGAGCCTAACCCGGCAACTCAGGGAATAAGGCCAGAGGGGGAGGGGACACACCCAGGAGGGGACACCAGTCCGTCGCAAGGCATCCCAAGCGGGGCTCGAACCCCAGACCCACTGGAGAGCAGAACGCGGTCCAACCCACCGCACCCCCTTATCGTAGATAGCTACATTAAAATAAGATTTATAAATTGTATTTTTATTTTACGGTCCCTTTTTCAAGATCTGCATGCATCTATTTCTAAAACTGAAAAATGGATAAATGTATGTGTACCTTTATTATATTAGAGAGAGAAGCCTAAGGGGTGCCGGGTTGGAACTTGCTCAGGGGCGTCAGAAACCCGAGCGCCCCCCTGGTGACATTTGCTGTTACCGTTCAGGTGAAAACGAGAATTATTCGGACTCCCAGGCTGACACGGCGCTCTGTCATTCATCTGGCTGAAGATCCTTTGCTAACTGAGCGGAGGATGTGTGCAGTGAAGGGTTTTGGCAGGTCTGGGCTACTCTGCCTTCGCTGGCAGGAGCGGAGAGTCTCAGATGACGAGCCCCAGCAAAGAATCATGGGAAAATAAATCAGTGTTGAGAGGCAGAAGGGCAACCCTTTTCCATTCTTCAGGTGACTGAATCATGTCACAATAAGACAGCAATCTTTCCCAAGAAGAGTGCTAGGGGTCCCTCAAATGCTATCCATTAGAGAGCGCAACATGCAGAAAGGCCACCCGGGGCATCACTGCTGGCCGAACTGTCGACGTCTCGCAGGGACCCGTCATGGCCACGACTCATGCTGGAAGCGGACAGAGAAACACCGGCGGTAAACTATGATGCACAAGAACGAGACTGTTGGCATGTGGGTCTCATAGCAGAGCGCTAAGGTCCTGCGGACGAGTGTACGGAAGCATCCATCAGTTCCCATCATCAGTCCCCATCATAGCCCAGGAGACGCCTGCCTGTCTGGTTGTTTATGTCTGCGTGAACAGTTTGTTGAGCATCACGGCTGTGTCACTGGGAAGTGGGGAAGGGTGTCGCCATTATCCGTGATCAGGACTGTCTTCAGACTCTGAGTTTTTGCTGGATCAACTTTCTTAGAAAGTGGTCATCCTTGAAAGATACATTGTAAAGTACTTTGCAGAAATGGAGCAATCATTTTATTATGTTCATTTTCATAAATCCTGTATCCGTTTTTGGGGGCCCGGAGCCAAAACTAGGAGGCATGGGATGCAAGGTAGGACACACCTGGGCAATTACACAGACGCACAGTCAACTAATGCACCTGAAACACATAAGTCTGCGCTCTGGGAGGAAACGAGAGCACCTGGGGAAACCCACCTGAACACGGGGAGAACATGCAAACTGCACAAAAACTGAACCAGGTTCGAACCTAAAGCAAACCAATAACCCAAGCAATATAATGCACAGGCTCTTCATCAGTGAATTAGTTTCTATTGCTGGCTGATACTTTCATCGATGATGAGGACAAGAGAAGATGCTTAGACAGATGACGAGGGAAAAGATAAGTTCCAGAAGGTGCTAGAAAGTCAGAAGGGTGGTGAGCCGGGGCTTTTTCCACAACTTTGGAGCGAGAGGTGAGAATGAGCCACCCTTTCATGTATGCTTGAGCAGTAGAGATAAAAATAAATAAATAAAATGTTAAAAATTGATTGCTTGGCATGCAATGTTGTACAACAAAATTACACGCTTCTGCACATCTATAAAACCAGTTGTTTATGTTAAATTATGCCCACTGTAAAGTACATATACGAATATATAGATATAGAGCTATACGTATTGTATACAAATGTATCTACATATGCTACTTAGTAGTCCTTTAGAACTCTTTTAAGCCGAGTGTGTGTGTGTTATTTAGATTCCCATGAATATAAAACAGATTTGCCATATGCTGTTTTTGGAGAAGCACATTGCAGTGATTTGTGTATTGTTTGGGGGACATAATATCATCAACCTGCATGCTTTGCGCTTATGCCGGAGGAATAATAAGGGTGACCAAATGGAGGAACGGGTCACGATGTATTCAGTGAAAATGGCAATTCGAAAATTTATGGAAAATGAAGCAGAACCAAATGCTAAAACAGCTGCTTGCTTTAACAATTCTGACACAGACTACCAGATACTGAATTCTTAATGAATGTATGAAACATGGTAAAAAAAGAAATACTTCTTTTCACTAGAATGTCAGGTCTGGATCCCACATGTACTATTAAAGTCTACAACATTAATATTCAGGTATTCAAACTCATCCAGTAGGGGAGTTTTGATCATTCACACAAGATTAGCAACTCATTGTCCCACTTTTAAATTTCAACTTAATGGCATTTTAAGTGATTTTCACTTTAAACACTGGAGCTGTATGTCATTATGGAATGTGTATTGGATCACATCAAAGCCCAGCAATACAAACTATATTTTGTGATCCCGCCTTTGACTTCTGAAGTATAAAACTGTTGTTTGTGACATATTGTATTAAATAACCTGCGGTGAAAAAATGTAATTAATTCAGTTCGCATCTATAAGACACACACTCACAAATACACGCAATAACTACATTAGAGATATTTCAATTTTCTTTGGGTAGAAGAGGGTTCAAGATCACTCATTATAAAAATGAACAGATCTTTAAATTACTTTTGTGCAGGTATATTTATTTACCTATACTGTAATACCACAGTAGAGTATACTATGCTATACTGTATGTATATATGGAAGTCTCTTTGTAATGTGATTTATTGTTGTACATGCAACTACAACATCAGAAATCAGTAAAAGCTTAATAATATAAATTAAAATTCAAACAAGCTATTTTAAAATTAGCGGAAAAAACTTGATTTTCCACAACATTCTGTTCAGTGCAGAGCAACTGATCACATGAGCACATTGTTTGTCAGCTTCTTGCCATTTTCAGGTTAATTTATTATCTATACCAAAAGAATGATAATAGATGCAAATCTCAGTTTAGCAGCTACACATGTTCTATAAAAGTCTATAATCTAACTATAATTAATTAAAAATACACATTTAGACCTAACACTTTTATTAACTTGGAGCTACATTAAAATTAAGACAAATCTGAAATGATTGAACATGAAAATAAACTATTTCCATTAATTTCATTTCTGCTCATTTACACCTGTCTCATTGGATGCTGATTCCCTATTTTTTTTCTGGATCAGCTCAATTTTCTTATAAATAAATGCAAACACTTTCTTATTTTTTTTCTCCCTAATCATAATTTAAGCCTTTTCTTTCTTTTTAATGAAATTTAAAAAATGATCTATTCATCTCTGAGCCAGCCCAAATTATTGGTTATTTGAAACCGAAATATTGAAAATAGCAAGAAGGGGTTAAACTTTATTTCTTTTAATGAGGTACAAATCAGCATTGTGTATTGGAGTACAAGTCTGTATGCCATTTGAAATAAGAAAAATAACTAAACATACCATATATTTCCATTATTCCTGGTTTAGCTGTAAGTTGTAAAGCACTGTGAGAAGGAACTCGTAGAAACACCAAATAAGATACTCTGAACACCACATTTCCATAGCGCACACCTCTTTCATTATTTACTTTTAACTGGATGAAGATTGGAGTTATTCGCTTAAAACTTTATTGAATTTATGCATTCGGAGCTGTCATGTCTATTTCTTATGAAGAGGCTGGATGAACTATGAAACATACCTTCAAAGGCTTTCATTGCTTTCATGTGGCAGGTTCAGAACACACACCTGATCAATACCACCTGAAAGTACATAAGTTCAAAGCAGAGCTTGGTTCATATTCATATCTTTCCTTATTGTCTTAATGAAGACAAAGAGACAGTTAAGATAACATGTGTGTCCATGACTGTTGCTGACATGAAAGAAGAAAAAGTTGTGTAAGTAAAATGTTAAATGATAATATCACTTAAAGTGAAGATGGAGATGCAATAATGGTTGCAAATAATATATGAATATGAAGTTGGCTGGGTGACTGTGTCAGGGACATTCAAGTTTGAAAATTTTGGAGATGCGGAAATATTTTTGTGTATTTAATTTTAATTGTATTTTCTTCACTTTTTCAAAATTTTGTTTGCTGGGGGGGGTGAACACCACCTGTGTTTCTGCCCCCAGCCTTGTTATTAGGCCTTAGAAAAAATATTTAAGGACCCCTATCCGGACCAATAGATTTTTTTTCCCTGCTGGTCATTTATCCCGGTTAAGGCACTTCACAAATTGGCCTTGGATGCTTGGATACAAGCAGTTTATAAATGGAGCCCTTTTCATAAATGTCCCACTAAGGATTTGATTCAGCTGTGTGTTTTTTCCAAGGCCAGTTGGAAATGTTTCCAACTAATATGTAACTATATGTACCATAAATGTTTATACATATTTCAAAAAAAGGTTATTACTAGGAAGGTGATCATGAATCGTGGCTATTCACAAAAAGCTTATGGTAATTAATTGTATGTTTAAAATCTCAAATAAGAATATGCTTAGAAACTTAACAGCTCTTGAAAATATGAGCGGATGAAAAATTAAGGAAATTAAGTTTCCTTGTACAGGCAACTTATAAATGATATCTGCCGATATACCTCCGTCTTTCAATGTTGACAGGAACGACTTAATTATTATCAGTAAGGATGAGTTACATTTCATCATCGACAGTTTTCTGCAAACTTTTGAAGCTTCATATTAGGTCCATATGGGAGAGTTTCTGAAGCAACATTAGAAAAGCGGAGCAATTTGAACGCAACCAAACTACGGGTTTCTGAACTGAAAAAAAAATCCTTGTTCGCAAAATGTACAAAAAGTATTTTGCAAAACAAACGCCATCCATCTTATCTGAGATTTTAAACATACAATTAATTACCGTAAGTTGTTAAAATAGCATTAAGATGTCAATTTCGCTCAGACATTCCCAGAGTAACACAGCTGTAATGTTTTTGACCTTTTCTTTAAACAAAAAAAAAGTTTAGCTGTTGTTTCAGTAAATTCACTGTACAGGATGTTTCTATAATTCAATTACTTTTACAGTACATATACATGTATTCATTTAGCAGACACTTTTCTAGTTTCTTATATTGCACCATATGAGAAACTGCATAAAGGTTTGTCCATGATTCAGCAGTTATAGTAAGAAAGGCATTGAACGTGGACATTTGCACATTTATCATGCACTTAAGAGATCATGGGAGAAGTAAGTCCGAAAGAGGTGAGTTTTAAAGCCCTTCTTGACCAATTACTGTACAAGTAAAGGCATAGGTGTCTATGAATTTTGTCCATGCAGCTGTTTTTTAGGATGCTTGACGGCACATTCATACTGCTGTTCCTGAATTTGTTTGCAACCATCTTTCGTTGCAAAACAGCGGTGAACAATTACTTCCTATGTTAAAATTCTAATCTAGCTGTAATCTCAGCGAATCTAATTCAGCCCTCCACGGTCCATCCACCTTACGGCTTCTGCCTTTGTGGTGACATTCATCTCCGTAACACTACCCCGGTTGAATATTGTGAAGATAATAATAGCAGAGGAGCAGCAGCCACAAATTAAAGGTTCCCTTTGCCCCGAGGAAACGAAGCCCTGCTGCGAACGATACCGTCTGTCTGACGCCGCTTGCGCTTCGGCCCACAGACCCCCATGCGCTCTGCAGACGCAAGCTCTGGGGTCACGTTAGGCCATGGCGGCAATCAGAGCGTCCATTTTTAATGAGATCCATGGCAGCTTTTAGTGTCTTTGAGACTGAGTCAGAGACAAGTTACATTCCAGCCTAAATTTATTACGTGTGTGTGTGTGTGTGTGTGTGTGTGTGTGTGTGTGTGTGTGTGTGTGTTTCCTTGTTATCACTCTACCTATTTCTGTATGCTTAAAATAACTTTATTCTGTACTGCCCCTAAAACATCCAGCACAGACTACAGCTATCTATAAATAAATAAGTATATCGTGACAACAGACAACTCAGGAAACCAAAGCTTGAACTTTTTACACTTTTATTTGTGCACCACAAAGCATGGCACAGGTATGAATTATTAGTTCTTTCTTGATGGTGTGAGTTCAAATCCCACTTCTGACACCAGTGCAATGACAGACAACTGAGGAAGCCAAGGTTCGCACCTCTGGCTTTTTCAATTCATGAAACCCATAACACAGGAATAAACCTTGAATTGTTCCCTAGACACACAAACATAATATCCCACCCTAGCAACGAAACCATCATTAACAAAAAATATTTAAAACTACACCAAAACGATTTCTAAAATATAAAACAATGCATATACATTACCCAGCAATGGATGATATGAAGATATATAGAAATACCTTCTAATGGCTGCACAGGTTTGATTAAAGCACGTTTGTTTGAGGTTATTTCTAATTAAAGGAGATTCCATTAGATTCTAAATATAGGGGTTTGCATATTTTTGTGATTCCAAATTCTATGTTCAGTACTGCTATAACAATGTTTCTAGGATGCTCTGTGTTTGTTTTGAACAATGACTCTTCTTATTTGTTTTTACGACTTGGATGAAGAGCAGATCACATTTTTGGGTTAGGCCGTTGATGCAGAAATTCAGGACTTTCCAAAGGGTTCACAAACTTTTTCCTCACAACTGTGTATTTTCTGTCAGTTGCATTGTCTCTTCCATCTTAAGGTAATAATTTTACACGTTTATATATGTATATGGGCCTTTTTAAAAAGCCTTAAAAGTGGTCCCCGTTAGCAAGATGCTGAAGCAATGTTTGATATCAGGCAGAGAAAACACATTAAATGCTCAATTGTTGCTTTGCATTTCTCATATTTTCCCAATGTTGAAGAGAAAGCCTAACATTTACAAATGCCAGCTCAACATAAATGTAAAAATCAAATTTATTAGAAATTCGGTTGTTTGAATTTTGATTCCACGACAACTGAAAACAAGGATTTGATTAATTAAATCAAGAGTAGCGGTCATCAAAAGTTGGATGGAGTTCATGGATTTTAACTAAGTTCATCTAAGAACATGCATCACTAGTCATTTCAAGCCAAGTCAAGTGGGTTTTCATTGTCATTCCTCTGTTTCACTTGTATGCAGTGGAACGAACTGTCGTTTCTCCGGGACCGTGGTGCAACACAGAACAGTACTCAAGACTACATAAAGTGCAAATACACAACAGTGTGAGACGAGTGCAGGACAATAAATATACAGAACAGTAGATACCCAGGACAATAAATAAACAAATTTATAAAAAATAAAAAGAAATTTCCTACCGTCATAAATGTTTACATTCTTTCTTCCAACATTTAAATCACTCTTTTCCAATTGCTGTACCCATCAAGGGGGTCATAGTTACTATAGACACAAAAACAGCCTTAACTTGTCATGACTGGAAATGAGATCTTTGCATCCTAGTGAATTTCAGTTTGCTGTAAAAGACAGTTTTCTTTAGACATGCACACACTCCCAAAATATTGTGTGTGTCAGGGGTTCAGTGTCAGCAAAGACCGAACACATCTGAGCAAGAAGAACCAGATTAATAATCTGTGCCAATTGGCCTGTTGACCATAACTGATGTCACCAGGGTGAAAGTTCAGAGTCCTTTATATAACTGCAAGTAATGCCATGTTTTGGCTGTGTTTTACATATATAGACACCACTATTTATGGTGCAAAAAAATGTATGAGAATCATAAAAGATACAGAGTGGTTATGCTTGCTGTAGATCCAGAATTCGTATACTATTGTGGAGGAAAAAATATGGAAAAACAATCATGTTATGAAATAGATGCACTCTGATGAAGATACATTGTATATTAATATATTAATATATTAATAGCAGTTATGCATAGTACCAGTATGGAAAACTGGGAAGGGAACTGGAGAGGGAAATTTTGTTTTTCCCAGTTTGCATAATCTGCAAAGTGCAATTTTAGTGAACTATAGACATGAGAAATTAAATAGCTTTAGGGCTGTTATTCATTTGATACAAATTTAACTGTCATTTCCAAAGCGCCTTACAGTATTTGACCCATTCTTACAAATTAGAATTTTCATTGTAGCAGTTCAGGGAAATTAACAAAGTGTTCAAAGATACAACCAGGGCAATGGTAGACTGTGGGACTTGAACCTTCACACACACACACACATATGTGGCAGAAGAAATGTAATTGTATATATGATGATCATCCACAGCCCATGGCCTACAACTTGAAATACACGGTCTGTGAAGGTCTTTTTGTCAATGTACCTACCGTGGATGGACACATTACATTTGTTTATTTAGCAGACACTTTTCTCCAAAGCGACTTCCAATGAACTCTATGTAGTGTTATCAGCCCACACACCTTATTCACCAAGGTGATTTACACTGCTAGATACACTACTTACACTGGATCACTCATCCATACATCAGTGGAACACACACACTCTCTCTGTCACTCACACACTATGGGGGAACCTGAACAGCATGTCTTTGGAGCGTGGGAGGAAACCAGAGCACCTTGAGGAAACCCATGCAGACACGGGGAGAACATGAAAACTCCACACAGACGGAGCAGGGATTGAATCCATGTTCTCTCACACCACTCGGGTGCAGAGCCACTTTGCTGACACAGTAATGTATAATTCTTTATGTATTTAATTTCATACATATATACACACAGCCATCGCTGTGGAAACCAAGCAAACGATTAAAAAATACTGCGTAGTTACTGATTTTCCAGCACAAGTGTCAAGTCCCTCTGGGGCATCGGTGTGTCAAAGTGCCCCTGTTTGTCAGCTGGAGAACGTTATCTCACATAGCCATGGAACCGGCTTCCTTATCGTTTCTCATACCTCCTTCATCAGAAAGCCATTCCCTTAAAGAACTCCATAACCATTGGTCGCTTGGTTCTAAACCCGCCGAAGACCCGTTCAGCTGGAATAGTGCTCCATTCTTCCTAACAATCAATTAAATTTAACACCATGCAGAGGTTCCCCATAAATGAGCTTCTCTGTTAAACACGGCACTGTAAGCAGCCTCGAACTGTAACCCTTAAAGGTACAACAGAACAACCCTAATTACCTGCCATTTCCATTATTTTACAGACAAATCAATTACCATGAACACAGCAACCGTCTTTTCCTCTCGCAGTGAAAAAATATTGTTCTCCACATATAATTACCATTACTTCACATTTAGACCTTTATTGTGGTGACATGTTAAATGCTTTTTAATTTTGCACCTAATATCACGCTACACTGTTGATCCATATGATTTGCCTTGTTATTTACCATAGAATACAGGAAAAATGATTTGACTCGGTGCCAACCGACTCATACACACGTGAAATGTATGAAGCCCCCATGCCACACACCTGAATAGGTATTACTTTTTAATGACCTGCCTAGGTGTTTTAATTAGTGAGAAATCCTTGTTATGGGAGGCAGATGGCAGAATCTTCTGTCTTTTGCTAAAGTCACACTAATTAAGATTCTCCGAGAGGTCCGCTGCCTCCAGAATGCTTAATAAGGCAGCCCGGCGGAAAGTAATAAGGAATCTGATGCCTTGACAACGATCTCACCTTGAAACTTTGAAACTTCAAAATAGAAATGAGTCAATTTCTCGACGATGACCTTTCAAGTTCTCCCGGAATCCATAAAAATTCATACACAAATGAGCATAATTAGCTAAAGGAGAATGCCATTTTGGATTGATATGGCTTCTCCCGTGGCGGCGGACGTTTCCGACTACCTTTAGCATGATGGCCCTTCTTTTTTCACCGCTGCGGGGAAAAAACGCACCGAAGACTTGTCAGGAATAACAGACAAGTCATTCCTTGTAAACAGGAATCAAACGCGGGAATATTCATTTGAAGGGATTTTCAGCAAATTGCCGTGCAAACAATAGTTTTCACTGAAGATGGAATTTATGCACATCCTCACTTAAACTGCATTAAAAAGATAAGACATTTATTGACATGTTCTGATTCCAGGTAATCTCGAGTCGCTTTTCACGTTTGCGTGAGCCGACATGTTAACCAAGCATTGTTATCGCCATGCACTTGGATATTCGTAATTATCGGTATATTTATTTTCTATTGAATTCCTTTGCTTAGTTAATTTTATTGAATTAATATTGCACTTTTTCTTTTCAGCTCTATCAGATTTTAAAAACTGTACTTTGTGTTGACCGTCAGAAAGGCCCAGATTATTATTGCGAATTTCCGAGATAATCCCGATGTTGCCTTCAGTGCATCATGAAAGAGAGCAGATGGTGGATTAGAACAGTTAATCTCCATTTACACTCCATTAAAATCTCCATTTAAAATCCCGTTCTCAGCTCCCACGATCCCTCACGGCTGCGTACTTGAGGCGGCTCTGCCGGCTGACAACTTACACTAGTATCAGCACAACTTCCAATAGCGGTTTTGACACCCGAGAAGTGAGAGGCTGGATGGAACTATAAATGTCTTACAAAGCGTTACGGTTGCAATTACTTGCCTGGCAGCCGAATCTTCGAGCGTTCCTCAAAAACAAGCAAAACTGGTGTAGAATTATGCTATTTAAAATTCAGGGCATGCTCCTTTTGGTTGTGGTTTTAGACACACACTCATAGATGTGCCTCTATTACATTTATTTATTTAGCAGACACTTTTCTCCAAAGCAACTTCCAACAAACTCTATGTAGTGTTATCAGCCCACACACCCAAGGTGACTTACACTGCTAGATACACTACTTACAACATGCTGCTCTTCCATACATCAGTGGAACACACACACTAGGGGTGAACCTGAGCCACATGTCTTTGGACTGTGGGAGGAAACCAGAGCACCCCGAGGAAACCCACACAGACATGGGGAGAGCATGCAAACACAGACTAAGCGGGTATTGAACCCATGTCCTTGCACACCAGCCAGGCACTGTGAGACAGCAGCACTACTCACTGTGCCACCGTGCTGCTCTCATGATCAGTTTGGAGGGAAAAAAAACTGAATCAAATATATTTAAGAAATGAAGCATATTTTACACACACACACATTTTCTGAACCGCTTGTCCCATACAGGGTCGCAGGGAACCAGAGCCTACTCGGCAATGCAGGGCGTAAGGCTGGAGGGGTCACACCCAGGGCGAAACGCCAGTCTGTCGCAAGGCACCCCAAGTGGGACTCAAACCCCAGACCCACTGGAGAGCAGGACCCAGTCCAACCCACTGCGCCATTGCACCACCACACCCCCTTGCACATTTTACACACACACACACACACACACATTTTCAGAACCGCTTGTCCCATACGGGGTCACGGGGAACCGGAGCCTACCCGGTAACACAGGGCGTAAGGCCGGAGGGGGAGGGGACACACCCAGGACGGGACGCCAGTCCGTCGCAAGGCACCCCAAGCGGGACTCGAACCCCAGACCCACTGGAGAGCAGGACCCAGTCCAACCCACTGCGCCATTGCACCACCACACCCCCTTGCACATTTTACACATCATTTTTAATTTTATTGACACTATTGCATTGTTTAAAAATGAACACAATAATAATAAGAAGAAGAAAAAGAAGAAAAGAAGAATTATTATAATGATAAAATTATATTGTTATTATTGTATGTTGTTAATGCATAGAAAGAAGGAGTAAAGAAATGGAAGGCAGCGTATAGGACACCTTTTTCTGCCTCCTTACAAATATGCAAAATAATGGAGCCAAAAGAATCCAACAGCTTGATGTAGGATGTGAGGTGGCTGTGTTCGAAATCTCTATCGCGGCCGAGGCCAGGAGAGGACTGGACCCAAGTGCGGGCGTGTTCATAGAGACAGGCAAACACGGAAGTCGTGGACAGGCGTGGTCTTCGAGGCGCAGATGTTGTTTCCAGCGGCGAAGCAAAACTCAGTACCCAGGAGCCCAAGCAAGGGTCAGAAGCCAGGAGAGACGAAACAAAGAAAGTGGGTACAGGAGAAGAATGCTGAATGTCACAAAGCCACATAGGGAGGCGTTTGCAAGATTCCGCACCTGGTACCTGGGCGGCACCGCCTTTATACCTGGCAGGGCTGATTGGTACCAGGTGTTGCCCTTGTGGGCACGACAATCACACACACCGGCTGAAACCGCTTGTCCCAAGCAGAGTCGCGGCGAGCCGGAGCCTAACCCAGCAACACAGGGCGCAAGGCCGGAGGGGGAGGGGACACACCCAGGACGGGACGCCAGTCCATCGCAAGGCACCTCCAGCAGGACTCAGACCCCAGACCCGCCAGAGAGCAGGACCCAGCCAAACCCACTGCGCCACCGCACCCCCGCACCTCTCCCTGTGTGAATTCATATTGTTTTATTTATTCCATCAACGTTCCGAGCCTTAACTTCACAAACAAATGGACAGACACTGAATCTGAAAGCCCAGTAAAATGCCCCCATCTTTTATGATTGTGTTTGAAATGTATATGATTCCTCTCCGGTGCTCATGTCAAGTTCCCTGCCTCAGGGAAGGACAATTCATAAATCATTGTCCCTCAAAGGACTTGTGTAGAAATCAATTTCAGTTCAATACTTCCTCCGCTGTCCTGTGTGCTAATGACCGCGCCGATTGCTCGGAAGTTGCTGTGTCCTGAAGCTACAAATGAAGATTTCCCGATTCTCAGCATCGTTCCACGGCGCAGATTTAAATTATTACTTCTGCTCCCTCATTAAGTGGGACTCAAATCAGGGAGCCATCTGTAGCGTGTAGGAACTCAAATCATATCATACACCATGTTGCTGCTCTGTGCTTCTAAACGGGTTCCCTAGCTGGCAAGGACACTCACTTCTAAACATGGAATAAACAAGGCAATTTGAGAAAAAAAAAAAAAAAGAAAAATTGGATTGTGCTTTACTAAATAGCACCTTTATTATGTCTTTATATCGAAAGCATCAGGGGTCACAGCAGTTTCCATAACAGTGGTTATAACCCTGGTATTTAACATGATGCATCAGCTAAGCTTTAAAAGAAGCTGACACATGAATTTTTGTCACATGCAAAATGATGTTTTGTAGGAAAACACCTCTTGTCACGCTATATACTTTTAATTGTTTAGCAGACACTTTTTCTCCAAAGCGACTTCCAATGAACTCTCTGTAGTGTTATCAGCCCACACACCTTATTCACCACGGTGACTTACACCGCTAGATAGACTGCTTACACTGGGTCACTCATCCATACATCAGTGGAACACACACACTATGGGGGAACCTGAACAGCATGTCTTTGGAATGTGGGAGGAAACCAGAGCACCCGAGGAAACCCACACAGACATGGGGAGAACATGAAAACTCCATAGAGACTAAATGAGGATCAAACCCATGTCCTCTTACACCATCTAGGTGCTGTGGGAGAGCATCGCTACTTGCTGTGCCACCATGCTCACCCGTGACAACACTTGTGACACTGCTGTCAGAACTCCATGTCACGTTATAAAAACAGTTCCTGCGGTGCTGCAATTACACATTTAGCAGTTCTTGAGACTTTACTTTAAATGTGGGAACTTTGCAGAAATATTTACATTTGAAATATTTGAAATGATGATGTCTTTCAAGTTTGTTTCATTCTAGCTTCTGTGCATGAATTTCTTTCTTTTATTAATGTCCCCTGCTGTACACCTGTCCTGGTAACTTAAGTCCAAAAACAAGGGTCAGCACTTTTCCTGATGTGTCATCATGTGTCTTCATCACAGAACACATTTTTCCCCATGTGCCACAGATTTTTATATTAGCTTCTCCAAGTTTTATTGTCATTCTCTGTACAGAGTTGCAGCACTTGTCATAACCTGAATTCATCACGTGAATTTTATGCTCTTGACTTTTTTATAACATTATCACCAAGGTGTAGCATCATATAAAATAGTTTCATAGTCACTGATTAATTAATTTGTTTAAATCATCTTTTTTTTGTTTGGTTTCCTTTACAGTTCATTTATTGGACTTATCTCAAGTTGATATTCTGTTAAACAGATACTAAATTTAGGCAGAAGCTGAAGATAAAGAATAAGGCTCGACCCTATATTTTTCTATAATTTGAGTAAAGGGAAAATATTAAATATAATGAATTGATATACATAACACTGAAATATTTAAATTTAAATTTCTTGAAACTATAGTAAAACAACATGTCGAATTTGTTTTAAGAAATTTTCTTTATTTATTCATTACTTATTTTTTATAGTATTTCATACCTTTAAATAAAGCACTGTCCCTATCCTGCATAAGAATTATGTTATTTATAGAGTACAGGTTTCCTTTCTAAAATGAAAGGTATTAGCTATTAAAACGTATTGAAATGTCTTGAAGCAATATCTTTCCAAATGATTTTGTGCAATTTGATCTATTTATTACATTTATTCTCAGACACTTCTTATAAACTAGTATTTATCTTCCCACCAAACTGTTTGAAGAAACATGAATACCCGGAACATTTAAGGTTGTCGTTTCAGTGTTATAAACGTACGTGGCCCACGCTCCCACGCGTGGCGGAAACGGCGCGAGAACGTTAATTTCCGCTCAGGTGAATTTTGCGGCTCAGGAAAGCATCGTTTATGTTCCCATTCATGTTAATGGTGTTGAGGATTTCTTTTTACGAGTCCAGTTTACGAGCAGATCTTCAGGAACTAATTACGCTTGTAATGCCAGGGAAGCCTGTTGACTTCTAGCAGATCTTTATGTGGCTGTTAACTGTACAGTTTCAACCTGCACCTTCGTTGAATTCTAGATCAATCTGTCCATTTTGCTCTCAGACAGCTGGTAGCGTTGTGGTTAAAACTTCTCCCTTTGGCCCAAAAGGTTAAAGGATTGATTTTCATCTGTAGTGCCTTAAGCAAGGTACTTACCCTAAATTGCTCCAGTATAGTAACCCAGCTGTATAAATGGGTCAATAACATTTGCGTTCAGCAGACGCCTTTGTCCAAAGTGATGTACATCTCAGCAAAAGTACAATTTATGCATTACATTTAGAGATGGAGACATAGCTTCAGACATGAAAATCTCAAGCAAACCTAGTTTGTTCCTACCACTTGCTGCACCGAGGTTCATCGTTCGATTAGGTGCATAAAATACAGGATAGACAAATCCCGATACCCTCCCGCCAATCTTTTTTTTTTTTTTAAGATTATAAGATACACAGCACAATGCCAGAGTAGAAGCTGAATAAAGGTTGTACCTGGGGATGCTTATGGCGTTACGATGAGTGAACAGTTACACCATAAATGAGCTGGAGAGATCTTAGGCGAAGTGGATCTGGAAAAGGTGAATTTTCAGACCCTTTTTAAATGTGGACAGAGATTCAGCAGTTCTGAGTGACAGAGGAAGGTCATTCCACCACAACGGACCCAGAACCGAGAACCTCCGAGCTTTGCCTTTCGTGCGCGGGACCACCAAGCGAGCAGAAGTAGATGAGCGAAGGGGCCTGGCTGGGGTGTACCGGTTAAGCCTTGCAAATAGCTGAGAGCAGTTCTACTGATGCATTTGTAGACAATAATCAGGATCTTGAATTTGATCCGGGCAGCTATAGGACATTAACATTATAAGTCGCTTTGGAGAAAAGTATCAGCTGAATGAATTAATGTAAACCTAGACTCATTAATAATTAAGTCATGGGTCACTTTGAAGTGATGCTTAAATACAAATGGTTCCCACACAATACACTTGTGTGAAACTTAAGAGGAAGAAAAAAAATCATATAACTAACAATTTACGTTCTTGTTTTTTCATGACAGTAATAAAAAAAAAAAGTGTTTTTTTAATTGCAGTTTTTCGTCAAATAGAAACTGATCTAAAATAACTCATAACTAATAACTAATATCTCATAAGCTACTGCGGCAAATGCACAGCTAAAATCGGAACATGAAATTGAGCTCATCGGGGACCGTAACTAGATTATCCATGGGCTAAGGTGCAAATGAAGACTCGTTCCCATTCTTTAGTAAAGCTACAAGTTTTAATTCTTTATATATGCTTCTCTACGAACATTTATAACGAAAACGTTTGCAGGAAGCATAGAAAAGCATGCCATCACACTACAGATGAGATTTTTTTTTCTTTTAAATACCCATAATGAGTAATGATGCAAAGCACACCTGGCCCTGTGCAACCTTGTTCCACGATAAATAGGCTTTGCATTCATTCTTTCATTATATTGATTTTTTTTTTAAATGATATGCACAAGAAAGCAATTTCCATGTCTTCACGTTGCCAGGGTGACTAATCAGGTTGTGCAACGTGACTAATTCCACAACTAAGTGAAACACTTTGCGTGTCCAAATGTCCTACAAAGTGAACACTTTGAATGCTCCTTTTGCCGTGCAAGAAAACAAGAATATTTTCTCTTTTCTTCTTAATGTCTTGTGTTTTGTTTCTTTCCACGGTGTGCGCTACACGTGTCTCAGAAATGCAGCCCTGCTATTTTTAATAGCAGTTGAACCAGTGATAATATTAAACACATTACATTTTAAGCAGTAACGCACCGCATAACGTCTTTCATGCTGTTTTTTGTCCGATTTAATCAAACGAGTTTGCGATTACTGTTACTGACAGCATCTCACATCATGCAGCCTCGTGCAAAACAACTCAGGGAAACAGTGTCATTGTGAAAATATTTTAATAAGTTGGGTTTTTATGCTTCAGATCAAGATTTGCCAGGGTAAACTGGCACGCTGTGAGTCACATGTCCGCTCTGATATGTTTGTTTTCCGAATCCTAAATCCCGCCCGCGTTTCCCAAATGCCCATCTCCATCCCCCTTTCCCCCGAAAATTAATGTTGCATTCTATTTACAGATCAGACTGCCTGGAAACATGTTAACACACGGAGGTCAGAGCTGTTCGCTTTTTCGTGTTGTAGCTCAATGCATATTTTAACAGACAATTTCATTTCAGGCCCAAGAATAATGACATCACCGAGATCCGCTCAGAAAGGATCCGTTTCCACCGTTTGAGCACCGTCGTCAACATCCCACGGCAAAAAGTGTCAAACCATTTATTTTCTGTGTTTAGTAGAATATTGGTAACCAACGGCAACGATTTTACCCGCTAACAGAGTTAACCATGATTTTTGCCCTGGATATTACACTGGATTTCAACCAGTCTTTGTAGATCATCAATCATCAATGCCTCCCACCCGTCCTGGGGCACAGGCCGCCAACAAGGGCTCTCCGGGCGTCTCTGGAGCCGAGATGTTTTGAAGTTTCCCTGTTGGCGTTTCTGAGCTGGCAAGGCTTTTACGGTGTGGGGTAGCTAGACCCACACCCAGCCCTCCTCCTTCGTCAGCCGGGCTCGGGACCGTCCGTGGCGTAGTTAGTCTTTGGAGAGGAAATTTTAAATAGCCTCTCATGAGTCATGGATCAATTATTGCCCAACAGGCCGCTATACCATGAGGCTTCAACAAGAGGTTGCCAGTGCCGGTTGATCAAGCCGAGCAAATCAGTCAACCGATCGCAAATCAATAAATTAGACATGTTTAAAATAAAGCCGGTGACCAAAACGGATGGATTCCGGTGTAATTTCAACACGCGTTCCCTTTTCATTCATTTTCCCAGCTTTTCTTTCGTAATTCATGCATATTTTACAGCGGATAAGTGAAAATCTGAAATGTTTGGTTTGCAGTATTAAATTTTAATGTTAATGAGCAATGTTTGATTCTTATTCTGTTATACAGTGCCATTTGCAAAATGTCACTCAGCGAGTGTACCCACAACAAAATCGATGCCTGTCTTTCCCGCTTAAGAGATTCATTACAGTAAATACGGCCGAGATGACACGGTCGGGCTGCTGAGCGGAGCGGGCGGAGGTTGGGGAAGTGGTTCGAGGAAGAAAAGAGTGCAATAAAAGCCCATTGATCTTGAGAGCTAAACAATATAGAGCAGTGGGCATGGAGAGCTGTGCCGGAGGTCTTTGGGGCTTTACACGGCGGAGCCAGCCGGTGACCTTTGAGGTTAGCCGTTCCGCGCTATTGATAAAACAAGATATGATTACCTTACCTTTGGGAACTGCCGTTTTTTCCCCGATATGGTGCAAGGACATCCGCACTGTTATTTGCTGGCTTTCTATTCAGTCTTGACCCTGTGCTTTCTTTAGATATTTTACCCTTTTTTACTTGCAAAATGTGATTGGTTATAACAGGGCAGGGTGTGACATAGCGAACGACTGACAAGGCAGTTCCCATCATGGGTTTCCTCCAGAAGTGTGACATTGCCATTCTGCAGCAATTGCAGGGGCCAGCAGGTGGCGCAATGGTTAAAACCGCTGCCTTGCACCTACATGGATTAGATTTGAATCCTACCTCCTGCTGTAGAACTCTTGAACACTTCAGCTGACAGAGTAAATATGTGGCGAAAAACAGAAAGTGAAGCGAAATCAGTATAATCAAGAAAAGGGCTTTGGTGTTCAGACCCCCCCCCCCCCCCAACGGTTTAATAAAAATATTTTGTTTTGTTTTTTGCTATTTTTTCAGAAAAAGTAAAAATTACCCAGCTTTTTAAATAGGAAAACCATTGTTACTCAATTTGTACAACTGTGTGAATAAATAAATGCCAGCAATGAGTTTTAACACTAACAATTATATTATATTATATTATATTATATTATATTATATTATAGGGGGGTGCGGTGGCGCAGTGGGCTTGGCTGGGGCCTGCTCCCTGGCGGGTCTGGGGTTTGAGTCCTGCTGGTGGTACCTTGCTATGGACTGGCATCCCGTCCTGGGTGTGTCCCCTCCCCCTCCAGCCCTACACCGTGTGTTGCCAGGTTAGGCTCCGGTTCGCCTTGACCCCACTTTGGACAAGCGGTTTCAGACTGTGTGTGTGATATTATATTAGAAATTTTACTATTGTATTGAATTGTTTGCCTTACTGTATAGTACTATTTTGTAAAGTAGAGGTGTTTTTATATTTTTCTAATACCCTCTTCTGTACTCCCCACCCCAAATGTGTCTTATTGTGGGAAGAGAGGACTATTTCATTATGTTCGCTGAAAACATGCGAGAATAAAACTTGAATCGTCTGAAGCACTTTTGGATGGGTTCACCATTGGTTCAACGAGCTGTGAGTGTTGCCCTGTCACCAAATACGGTTCTAAGCCTTAGAGCAAGGTGCCAGTCACAGGTCGGCGGTGCTTCCCTCGTGCATCTCGATGGCTTCATCACCTTCTCCTGGCCTTCGTCCTGCAAAAAAAAAAATACCAGCAGATGTCAGCAGAGACAAAATTCTACCCCCCCCCCCAACCCCCACCCACCCAGCTGAGACAAGGAGGGGACTCTTCTCCAACGTTAGCTAAACAAGACTTCAGCCTTGACCACCTTCGTCCGGTGAACAGGCTCCTCCCACTGCATTGATGACAGATAAGTGATTTAAGTGATGCGGAGGCGTTGGAGAGCCTCAGAGCGCCGCTTCTTCCATCGCCAGAATTTACAGCAAGGTCATTCGCAGAGCACATCTGCCACAACTCCAGCATTTATTCTCAAAGCTTTACCACACAAAGGGAATTTATGCTTGCGTGCTCATCGTCCCCATGATGTAACCCTGAAATCAATCGTTCGCTAAAGATCAGCACAGCGGTGAATCTTGGGGACGTTTCAGGGCCACCTGCAGGATCCTGTCAACGGTCCGAGGAGCTGAACGGCCGCATCGGACATATAAAATGCAGACGTGTTAACCGTCCACATTAATTTACAATTACTGTATTTTACCTGAACTGAACCATAACACAGGTTATCAAGAATCTTGCGTGTGTGACTCAGTTCTTTATGAGATGCTCAGTAGGTTTTGCTTAGATGTGCAGGACCCACACACCCACACACACCCACACACACACACACACTGTCTGAAACCACTTGTCCCAAGTGGGGTAGCGGTGAACCGGAGCGTAAACCGGCAGCACAGGGCACGAGGCTGTAGGGGGAGGGGACACACCCAGGACGGGACGCCAGTACATCACAAGGCACCCCAAGCGGGACTCGACCCCCAGACCCACCAGAGAGCAGGACTCTGCCGAACCTGCTGCGCCACCGTACCCCCTAAGTGCAGAACCAATATAATATAATATAATATAATATAATACGTGAATTTAACCTAAAGTTGGCCAAAAAAAAAAAAAAACTTTTGACATTATAACTGCAGTAGTTACAGATATTCCAAAATCTTCAAATGCCTTTTGTCAGTCCTTTTTTTTTTCTTTAACGCACGTAGTTAGTTGCTGCACTTGACACAACAATTATCATAATTTTTATGGTTGTTTGGGGTTCAGGATTTCAAAAGCAGAGAGTAAACTTTTTTCCGCTGGAAATAAATTACCGCTCATAATTACATTCAGGAATGAAGCAGCATCGTTTCTGCTCCCTCGGTGAGGCCTGCATTAAACGCTCTAATCACAATGTGCCGAAATGCATTTTAAAGCATAAAAAATACATTAAATTATACAAATGGTTATAAATTTGACTCAGATGATTTATGTCAAAATGTTTCTTCTCATTAAAAAACGTATCCTTCTGTAGTTATTGGTACTTCTATAGTTACTGGACAGTTTGCTCTGAAATAATTCTCAATTTCACGCTCATAGGAGAGTGTAAAACTGCGTCACACGTGGTAAATTTTTCGACAGCGGCTTTGCGTCGTTGCGTTTGCGGGCATCTCTTTATAATTCACCCTTTTCCCCCCTTTTCCAGTCATGCGTCCTTGACGTAATGAGCGGAATGGCCATCGCCGAACGCTCCCTCCCCGTCTCGGCATGCGGCAGCAGCGCAACACTGGAGCCGGCAGAAAAAAAAAAAAAGAAAGAAAAAAAAACCGGAAAAGGAAAATAAAAAAGGAAGAAGCCATATTCCCAGAAGCTCTGCAGCCTCCTTGACTTTGAGCACCGACTCTGCTTGATTTATTAAACTTTGAGTCGCTCTCTGCTTGAGTTTCACTTCCTGGGAAAAGAAGCCCTGCGGCTCTTTCTATACGCCATACGGAGGCGCATTAAGAGGAGGAAGCGCGGCGCAGCTCGGAGTGGCACCGACGCGCTGACGGAGCCGACCCGTCGATCCCCAGGCCGCCGCCTCGCCGTCTCGCAACATCACCGGGCGCATCAACAACGTCTGAAACGCACGCATCCGGCGCCGAGGCCCTGCAGCCGCCGTGGGCCGCCCGACGTGAGCCGTTTCCGGCGCTTCGCCGGAGTTTCGCGTGGATCCGCAAGCAGACCGAACGGAGCCGCGCCGTACTTCGACTCGCACAAATAACTCAGAGCCGAGGGCGTAAACAGGTACCTGTCAGCCCCGATCCTCACACGCTCCTCCGGAGCGCCTCGGTTCCGTGCGGAAGCTGAGAGCGCGGCACCGAGAGCGAAGGGTTTGTTCTCGGAGCGGAGGAGGCAGATGAGGAAGCGGCTTCTTATCCACCCAGGACGATCTAAGGCGTGGAACGAAGGACGCCCTCAAGGCCGTCGGCACCGGAGGCCTCGGTTTCCGACATCTGATCGAAAGTCTCGCTCAGCGTCGACTGCGCGGTAGCGTTCCAAAACCAAGCAACCGACGTCAACAAACGCTTGTCCCCGAAGGGGGAGGGGAAACACCCCGGACGGGACGAAAGTCCATCGCAAGGCAACCCGAGCGGGACTCAAACCGCGGACCGGCCACGCAGCGGGCACCGGCAAAATCCGTTGCCCCGCCGCACGCCCCATTCCAAAACCGGAGCGAGCGCAACGTGTTCGGTCCTCGAAGGGATGGTGGGTCCAGGTTCTCTGAGGTCTGCGAGCTCCGGAACATTTTACCATCACTTTCAAGTTGTGAAGATCTTAACAGCGACTCACATTTCAGCCTTTATGAAAATGCGGGGAATTAGCTGTGGACTTGTTTTATAAAGCGGGTCCCAGGGGTTTATTGTGCCATCGGAGATGTTATGTGACAGAGATCAGAATATTTGGACAGTAGCTATTTTATTGAGGGGGGTGCGGTGGAGCAGTGGGTTGGGCCACAGTCCTGCTCTCCAGTGGGTCTGGGGTTCGAGTCCCGCTTGGGGTGCCTTGCGACGGACTGGCGTCCCGTCCTGGGTGTGTCCCCTCCCCCTCTGGCCTTACGCCCTGTGTTACCGGGTAGGCTGCGGTTCCCCGTGTGGGACAAGCGGTTCTGAAAATGTGTGTGTGTGTGTATTTTATTGAGGACTAAGGTGAAAGCAGGTGAGGTTGTAACCGGATTGTTGATGGAAGTGCTACTAGTCCTAGTTCATTATAGTAGTGCTATTAGTAAGTGCAATATTATTATGGGCTGCAGGTGGTGTAGCAGACTGAGCTGCTGCCTTTGGACTCAGAGGTTATAGGTTTCAGTCCCAGATCCAATGGAAATACTTTTTATTATGGTGTTTTCCCTCAGTTACCACGGTAAAAATGAGCCTGCTTGTATGAACGAAAAAGGATAACACCCACCCAAAAGTCGTGGGTTCGATTCATACCTCCGGCTCTAGTAGCCTCGGGCAAGGTACTTACCCTAAATTACTCTAGTAAAATTACCCAGCTGTATAAACGGATAAATAATTGTGAGTAGCTTAGCATTGTAAGTCACTTTGGAGAAAAATGTCAGATCAATGTAACTGTAGACCATAAACTCTGGAAAAAGTCAAACCTCTTAGATAAGAAAACTCCTGTAAGTATAATCAGCAAGTAACTGCAGCAATATGTAGTGTGTGTACATTATCCAAAGAGCTGTGAGAAGCTGCAGCATTTTACCTTATTTTCTCAGTACATTTTAAACAGCAGTCCTAAGCTGATGATCCAATTTAACACACACATCTTCTGAACCGCTTGTCCCATAGAGGGTCGAGGGGAATCGGAGCCTACCTGGCAACACAGGACAGAGGGAGAGGGGACACACCCAGAACAGGACACCAGTCCGTTGCAGGGGACCCCAAGCGGGACTCGAACCCCAGACCCACTGGAGAGCAGGACCCGGTCCAACCCACCACGCCACCGCACCCCTCTCAAATTTAATATGAAAACAAAAAAATGTGTGGCACACTGGGGAGGTATGCGCACACAGAGTGTGTGTGTGTGTACACACTGCATCTGCTTGTGTCCCCATATCCTTCTGTGAGAAGAACCAGGCATTTGTCAAAGACAGATTTGTTTCTTTGTGTTTGTTTAAACAAACAAACAAACAAACAGACAGAGAGACAGACAGACAGACAGAGACAGAGAACCAAAAAACATACTAACGTGGATGTGATGTAGGGGAACACTCAGAGATTTTAGCTGCAGACTGCAGACTAAAGCACACGTCCCTGTGGCCTGTAGCAGTAGAGCAGGGTGCGGAGGAGGGTTCGAGAGCCCAGTGTGATCACAGCACCCTTCGCGAAAGCAGATATCTCTAGGAAAGCAGTCCCAGTAGCTGCCTGTGCGCAAAGTTTGTGAAGCGAAGTCTCAGTGTGAGAAAACAATAAAAAATAATAGACACACTGTGGAGGAAACTTGTGTCAATATTTTCTATTGTTGCTATGGAACCCGTATTCATGGGAATCAACAAGGAGGCCCGTCTACAGCAATCTGGAACTTAACACCAATGTTACGGCACGTCTTTTAAAAAAATACCTGTTTGAAATAAATGCGAGAGGACGTGGGTTCAGTCTCTGCACAGTTTGTGTGTTCTCCCTGTGTCTGTGTGGGTTTCCTCCGGGTGCTCTGGTTTCCTCCCACAGTCCAAAGACATGCTGTTCAGGTTCCCCCTTATTGTGTGTGTTCCACTGATGTATGGATGAGTGACTTAGTGTAAGTAGTGTATCAAGCACTGTAAGTCACCATAGTGAATAAGGTGTGTGGGTTGATAACACAACATAGAGTTCAGTGGAAGTCGTTTTGGAGAAAAGCTCCTGCTCAATAACACACACGTTGTCTGAAACCACTTGTCCCAAGTGGGGTTGCGGTGAACCGGAGCCTAACCTGGCAACACAGGGTGCAAGGCTGAAGGAGGAGAGAACACACCCAAGACAGGACACCGGTCCATCACAGGGTACCCCAAGCGGGACTCGAACCCCAGACCCACTGGAGAACAGGACCCAGTCAAATCTGCTGTGCCACTGCACCCCCCACACTGCTGAATAAATAAATGTAAAATTTCAAGCTTTAAAAAGAAAATCCTATTGCATTTCTGACAGCGGATGATTAAATTTGCAAAGAAATGTTAAATATATATTATAAAAGGGGAGTGTGCTTTGCTGGGTGCTCCTGTGTATCTAAATTGGCCGCAGTGTGTGAACTGGTCAGTGTGTTACATTGCGTATCACTCTACAGTGGGCTAGAGCCCTTTCCAGGGTGTGTGTGCCTTGCCTCACACCCTGAGCTTCCAGGATAGGCTCCAGACCAGCACAATCCTGCATTTGGACAAGCAGTGATCAATAATGATTGAATCAATGAAAATAATGTTAGAAAAATATTACAGCACCGTGCAGAAGCAGAAATGGAAACATGTAGAATTCATAGGGAATTAATTTTAAATGTTTTAAAGTAAATAGACTTTCCGTCATTAAGTTTTCTGTGTTTGAAAAATTTATGCCCGGTTTTTTTTTTCCCCCCATCGAAATATAAGCACTCGAGTCATGACTCCATCTCCGAGCAGCTTTTACCAGCTATGAGCCATTTTCGCTTCCATGCTTGTTCAGTTAATAATCTGCGCCAGGGCTGATCTTGGACACAATGAGCACGTAATGCCTGCAGCACAAATACACAGAAACGAGCACACAAAAACAAATAAACAAAAACAAAAATCACGGCTGACGCGCAAAGTGAGGCATCGGGATCGCCGAACACATTACACATAACTCGCTTTGCTTAACTTCAGAGATTGATTGTTACTGACAGTTATATGGAAATCTAATTTTAAATTTGTTACATTTCAATTTACAAAGTCATGTAAGTAAATAAAGAGCAATATGATCCTAATATGATCTTTGTTTCCTGGGGGATTAAAATTTCAGACGTCAGAACCTTTTCCGAGAGTCGCTGAGAGCAGCAATACGGCGAAATGAACGCGATCCGTAGGGTTTGGGTTTCACTCCAGAGTGTAATCCAGCTCCTGAACAATGCTTTTGGAAATGGATCCTTCGTAAGACCCATCGCATCAGCCGAGAGCCTCCGTCGTAGCTATTGAGTCTAACGTGAGTGCTAGAACGGAACCCCTGCTGTACGGCGGCCTCCTTGCGCACGTAGATGGAAAAGATGGACCTTTAATCAGCTGTGTGGTAATAATGACAGAATGGAGATTTAATTGCTTTGGGATATAAGCCAGAATACTGGTCGCGGCGCCTCTTCATATTCCGGGGTCTCCATGGAAACTGGAGAACGGGATCTGTTGCGTCCGAGCTCCTTCGACTTGTTGGGAGAAGTTCAGGCGGACTTTAGGAACACGACAAAGTTTGTCAAAACAGCAAAGCGCTCGCGTGAATGTTGAAGCGGCTGCTGATCGGCGGGTCATCTTCGCCACCTCGATTTGTCTGTCGTTTCCAGGTATAACAGATTTTATTTACCGATCACGTATTTACGGGGCCCTCGGCTCTCGTTATCCAAAGACGTAACATGGTCTCGTTCAAATATTTATTTGGATATTTATTTATGGGGGTGCGGTGGCGCAGTGGGTTGGACCACAGTCCTGCTGTCCGGTGGGTCTGGGGTTCAAGTCCCGCTTGGGGTGCCTTGCGACGGACTGGCGTCCCGTCCTGGGTGTGTTCCCTCCCCCTCTGGCCTTACGCCCTGTGTTACCGGGTAGGTTCCGGTTCCCCGTGACCCCGTATGGGACAAGCGGTTCTGAAAATGTGTGTGTGTGTGTGTGTATTTATTTATTTATTTATTTATCTGCGTTTCATCTCTTTGTCTCAGAGTTTAGTCGTAGCCAATTATCCAATTCTAATATCTCTGTCTGCAGGTGTAACAGTCACACCAACCTTGTACATATACATATACATATACATATATAAAGTAGAAATATAAAAAGAGGATGGAAGAAGCACCTCTACTCTGTATTTTCTACATATATGCTTTTCACTTATCCATCTATGTATACAGCACTTAAAAAAAAATGATACACACACACTTTCTGAACTGCTTGTCCCAGAGAGCCGGAGCCTAACCCGGTAACTCAGGGTATAAGGCTGGAGGGGGAGGGGACACACCCAGGACGGGACGCCAGTTCATCGCAAGGCACCCCAAGCAGGACTCAAACCCCAGACCCACCGCAGAGCAGGACCTGGTCCAACCCACTGCGCCACCGCGTCCCCCTAAAATATGATACATAGAAGCATATATAGAACATACAACTGCATTTTCCATATATAAGTATCTATATTTACATTTGTATAAAATCACCGTAGTCCCTAAAATGACATTCGTATTTCACTGTGGAGGGCGGGGGGCAAGTGGGGGTCGGGGGTTTGGAGGACCGGCACCTCTGAAGTTGCTCAGTATTCCACTAGATCCGTGGAGCCCTTTGAACTTTGATGCTCAGTCCATAAAATAACCATCAGGACATCTAAGGGCCCCCGGCTGACAAGACACACCTTAGTTCACAAGTCAGAGCAGAGGTTCCCAGGGGCCTCAGCAAGAGGGGGATGCCGTCATGGCTTGGGGTCAAGGTGAACTGCACCCTCTTACACCATCGCACCCTGGGATCGCTGCCCCGTCCTCGCTGCTGTGCTCTCGCTGGCGACCCGTGCGTGTTACATGATGGGAGACACCATTACACGCTGTCTGGACCCCAAACACACCTGATACACGTTAAGGTTGAGACTCTGCCGTATGTTTTTTTTTAGGAATACTGACACATTCTGAATATGACTGTGAAGAAAAGTGCAGTTCACTCCATGGAGGGGATTCCCAGAGCAGATAACACACTCGCCCTCAGGATACACCCTCGCAGAATCCGCCAGGGACAAAAACTACAAGAAAAAAATTCTAAAATAGTGCTAAACTTTTTATGGAATATGTGATGAATTTAAATATTGAAACATGTATAACAATACTATGCATTAAAATATTTATTAACCCATTATCTGTAATGACTTATCCATTGCAGGGTTGCAAGGGTTCAGAGTTTATTCTGGAAGCATACACCCTGGATGGGACACCAGAGCATCATAACGTAATCACACGCACGCACACACTCAGTCACACACTAAGGGCAATGCAGAGTCATTAGTCCACCTGAAGCACTTCTCCCTGTGTTTGTGTGGGTTTCCGTTGGGTACTCTGGTTTCCTCCCACAGTGCTTAACGGAAACTCACACAAACACGGGAAGAACAAGCAAACTTCACACAGATAGAGGGGGGATTCAAACCCAAGTCCAAACCCAGGAGGGTTGTGCCATCATGCTGCCCTGAAGTAAAACATTTTCATCAGATCTGGAACCCTAAACACTACAGGTCAATGAACAACAATTGCATGTGACAGTGATACTGAATAAAACATGTTCGCCTGTTGAACTGCACGTACACAGTGGTTGGGATTTAAAGCATTCGTAAAGCCTCAAAATATGTTATTAAAAAAAAAAAAAAACTCTTTTGAACATGTCTCAGGTTTGACAGCTGAAGACAGAAGTGTTATATGGATATATATATGTCTATATGAATAAAATACATATGTATTTTGGCAGGTCATATTGCATATTATAACTTTCTCTCTGGATTTTAGGAAAGTTGGTTGTTGCTTGGTAGTTTCAACAGAAACAATTCTGTGTTCATGGACAATGAGGTGTAAACTATATACTTTTTACAGGTAATTCTCACTATAAGGATCTTAATTTTAATTAGCATAAACTTTGCTCTCAATAATCTGTCAGAAACTCCCATGCAGCTGTGCAGCACATCACAGGTTAAGTCACATGTTACATTTCGATTCTGGCCCTTGTAGGGTGGCACGGTGGTACAGCCAGTAGTGCTGCTGTCTCACAGTGCCTGGGTAGTGTGATAGGATGTGGATTCGATCCCCGATCAGTCTGTGTGGAGTTCGCATGTTCTCAATGAGTCTGTGTGGGTTTCCTCTGAGTGCTCTGGTTTCCTCCCACACTCCAAAGACCAATTCACTCACAGTGTGTGAGTGACAGAGAGAGTGTGTGTGTTCCGCTGATGTATGGACGAGTGACCCAGTGTAAGTAGTGTATCCAGCAGTGTAATTCACTGTGGTGAATAAGGTGTGTGGGCTGATAACACTACATAGAGTTCATTGGAAGTTGTTTTGGAGAAAAGCGTCTGCTAAATAAATACATGTAAATGTTTAACATTCATGTGTTCGGATCCATCCCAGAAACAATGAGGTGGAATTCATACTGCGTTCCACAGTATATGCGGGACCTGTACACTGAACCACACTTTGCGCTGCCTGCCATAAAACCTCCAGCAGTACATGTTGGTCGCTGAATTGTTTACAGCAAGTTCATGGAAAAGTACACAGAAAGCGCTTTAACCGTGGATGGGACACTGACATCAAAAATAAATTAAAAAATATTTCTCAGAAAGTGATTTTTTATTATAGTATCAGAAGTGGGGGCGTGGTGGTGCAGTGGGTTGGACCGGGTCCTGCTCCCCGGTGGGTCTGGGGTTCATGCCTTGCGATGGACTGGCGTCCCGTCCTGAGTTTGTCCCCGTCCCCTCCCCCTCCAGCCTTATGCCCTGTGTTGCCGGGTTAGGCTCCGGCTTGCCGCAACCCCGCTTGGGACAAGCACCTTCGTGCATGTGTGTGTGGGGGGGGTAATGATCAGTCCTAAGAAGTGAACGCAGCAGTTTCAAAGATGACATTTGCCACTTGGCTTTTCCCTCACATTTTGGACTCAACCTCAGAGCCGACGGCATCCGATCACCGTTCCGTCTTCCGGCCTCCGGGACCACGGAGGACTCGTCCGTTAGCGGGGAGGGACTTGCTCTAAAGCTGATTCCAGATGCACGGCCTGCGTGCAGGGGTCCAAATGAACCCTAAAATTCATCGCAGTGGTTTCATTTTCCTCAGCAGTCTTTGCACGTGATTGATTTATCCTGCGGACGAAAGAGCCGATTGGGGACCGGAGTAATTCACAGAGAAAGAGGAGTTCGTTCCATATGGTCTCATCTTCGAAAAAAAATGACGCCCGAGCTGGACATGAACTGAATGCGAGACCAATACGCGCACCGTGTTTCAGCCAAAGAGCCGGAGCCCGACATTCAAAAACGCAAACAAAATTGACTGCATCAGAATCAAAATCAGAATGAGAATCAGAAACAGACTCAGAATCAGAATCGGAATGAATTTTATTGGCCAAGTGTGCTGACCCACACAAGGAACTTGCTGTGGTTCTTGATGCTTCCGGTATTTACAGACAAACAGCTGACCCAGAATTACAGAATAAATAAATAACATATTTGCGGAGTATACAAACATAAGAGTGTAAATTGTAATGTACATTCCCCGATTTACGATGGGGTCACGTTCTGCGAAACCCGTCGGAAGTCGAAAATATCGTAAGGGGAAATACATTTAATACACCTAATACACACCTCTGCGTGACAGACTGGGAGATGCGGATCGCTGCCGAGCCCCGCATCGCGAGACAGTATGGATGCTTGAGAAACGCACGGTATCGCGGTTCCGCTTGACGAGCGCAGTAGCACAGTAGCAGCGTATGGGCCGCGCTCCATCTCCAGCCTCGTTGCCGGGCATGTCATGCACGGCGCTGCCCCCCCCCGGCACTCCTCGGCCCACCCCGCGCTCTTCCGTGAGACCGCCTGGGCCAAGTGCCCCTCCGGAGGTGACAGTCCCTCCTGCTGTCCTATTGAAACAGCACAGCAGAGAAGGAGAAGCAGAAACCATGCCCCCCCGATCTCCCCTAGCGTGTTCGACATTTATTGACACCGTCGTTGAAGAGGTCCTACACTCAGGGCCCCTCTGATATCTGGGCCTGAGCAGTCAGCATGTGGTGTATTGGCTGTTGCACCTGCTTTTGCCTTCCCTCCAGCTTTCCCCTCCCCCTCTACCCCCTCTACCCCCTCCACCCCCTCTACCCCCGCCTCCGCCGCCGTCGCTTTGCGTACCCAGCCTGACCTGATCGATACGTTATTAGAGTGCGGCCCCCTCAGAGGCAGCACGGTTAATTCAGCACTTGCCAATCTCACCAGGGTGTTTTACAGGGCTGTCATCATCCATCTGAGGACGGAACTTGAAGGAGGCAAAGACCACATCATCTATCTATCTGTCTATCTATCTATCTATCTATCTATCTATCTATCTATCTATCTATCTATCTATCTATCTATCTACATTTACTGTGACCTAGAGGCATTAATTTATTAAATGATGCTCCTCTTTCTGTGATAAATTGCATTTCATTTACATTTATATTCAAAATGAGCACTTTTCATTTGAATTATACATCATATGGTTCTACAGATCATCTTAAAATCAGCTTAATCTTTAATTTTATTGAATTTTTTAAACATATATTTTGTTTTTTTTTTTATTATATGAAAAACACTGGGTCACAGCTACATAGAGGCAGAAACAGCAGAGGGTGGACCTGCAAATATGTCCCCGTAAATAAAACAAGGGCTGAAGGTCAAAAGGTTATGATATTTCTCGGGTATGATCACATAACACTCTCTAGTAAGTTCCAAAAAGTGTCCAGACATTCTGGAGTTCTCCTGAACTGTCATGTAGATTAAATGTTGATCTTTCTTCCAGAGGAAAAGAATGAAACACTTGTAAATGGTACCTTTGAAAAGGTAAAGAGGACATATGGGTACTTTCATACACGGATGGGATCCATGCAAGAAGTACAGGATTGAGAAAAAACAGCTGTCCTCATCACCCGTCGTCCTTTTCGGCACTTTCTATCCCCGTGAGCGAGAAAGAGGGAGACAATATTGTCTAAAAAGGCACAGAATAGATTCCCACTCTGTGTCCCTCCTTCCGAGAGGACGGTGATGAATGAGATCACACCAGCAATCTGCTTCCTCTTCCTTCGCGGGCTTCTGGGAACGCTGATTCTCCTTTCTCCGGTGACCGTAGCCTCCCCTCTTTTACCACGGTTAACTCTGAGCTGTCCCTTCAGTTGGTCTCTGGAGCGATCCCAGAATGTCTCCATTAGATGTAATTGAGTTGGGGGGGGGCTTAGGAAGACCCTTCTTATGGCCAGTCCAACTGCCATACCACTTCTCCTTCTGAGTCTCAGCGGTTAATGGTTCCGCATGGGGTCTGTGCCCGTTCTGTGGTCGTACATGTGTTTGTGTAATTGTGTTCATGTTAATACCACATCAGTGACTATCAGTGATACAATGAGATAGAACGAGATACAATGAGGTACAATGAGATACAATGAGATAATATAAGATCGGTGACAATAACATATTTTAAATAATACATAATTAACATTATCATCATGTCCAGAGATGCCAATTATTTCTGCTCTCTGCTATTATTATTATTATTATTATTATTATTATTATTATGTTCATAACATGTTTATGTGATCCGCTTCTGGTTAAGAATAATCCAGAAAAACTGATTAAGGACAGTCTAGGACAGTTTAGGTGGTGTATTGTTGGAGGTACCCCTGTACCTTTGAGCTTGGAGTTTGAAGCTTTGAATCCCACCTGCTGCTCCAGTACTCTTGATTAAAGTACTTACCCTGAATTACTGCAGTAAAAGTTACCCAGCTGGATAAATGGATAAATCGCTGCAATTTAACACGGTAAATTACTTTAGAGAATGGTGTTTGATAAATGTGGAAACATTTGAATGCGTGCAATTTGCACACAAAAGATAAAACTTTAAGAGAATACAATTCAGAATAGATGTTTGTGTTGGGTCAGTTTAGTGTAAACTGCAGTGATTTCCACTGATGGCGTGGAGAGGGAACTGAGCGGATTCCAATATACTGATGAGGAGGAGAGGCACCAGTCAGACAAGGAAGCACATCGACTGTGTTGTGACAATCGCTCATCACAGCTGTCGCAAAAGGGCTGCTCTGTAACACACTGCCTCTTCAGCACTGAAATGAGCGTGTGTGTCGAAGGGGAGGGGGCTGCAATACATCTCTCTGACAAAGTGAACCAGGCACCCATACGGGGGCAAGTGTGACATCAGTTCTGTCACTTGTCGATAGCAGATAATTAAAGTCAGTTCAGGGGCGAAGATGTGAGTAAACACCAGCATATATTAGCCAGCATATATTAGCAGCTCTGCAAACCCACAATAATCTCAGTGCAGCAACTAGTTAAGAATTATATACTTGTAAGTAGCCAAATACTCATTTTAGAACCCACTCACATGTGTGGCCAAAGTTATTCAATGTCTTTGAGGAGGATAGTGTCAAGAAATAATAATAATAATAATAAACACTTACACAAAGAAGGATGAATCTGTATGTCTCTGAAAGACATTGCTGAATGGTGCTGTACTCATTTTAATTATTGTAACCGTGACTTTTCAGCTATATTTAATTTATTCAAATAAATAAAACATGTTTACTTACGATGATTAACCAACTTGTCCAAGTCTGGGTTGCGCTGGTCCAGAGCCTTTCTAGGAAACATGGGGCACAGGGCTAAGCAAGAAGCAGCGCAGCTTGGACACCAGTTCATCAAAGATTTAATATCTTTCTTTACACTTTGCAAAATTTTCTTATTTTTTTATCATTATGTTCATATTGCTAAGAGGTCAGAGGGCACAAAACACCACATTTAGGCATTTTCTTAGACATCAATTACAGTGCACACAGTATACAACTCTTCATTTACCATATTCTACCCAAGTAAGACTTGATCAGCCCCTACACCCCAACCAGACCCCTTCGCTCGTCTACTTCTGCTCGCTTGGTGGTCCCGCGTACGAAAGGTAAAGCTCGGAGGTTCTCGGTTCTGGCTCCCTTGTGGTGGAATAACCTTCCCCCGTCACTCAGAACTGCTGAAACTCTGTCTACATTCAAGAAGGGTCTGAAAACTCATCTTTTCCGGACTCACTTCGCCCATCATCTCTCAAGTTCATGTATTGTGTAAATATTTATGCTCCGTAACTTCACGATCATCCCCGGTTAAGCCTTTACACAGCCGCCACTCCTGTATTGTATGTAAATGTTTGTGTATCTTAAAAAAAAAACTGTAGGAAGGTGATCAGGATTCGTCTGTCCTGAGTTTTGTGCATCTTCTCGTGTGATGAACATTGGTGCATAAAGTGGAAAGAAACAAAGTAGATTTACTTAAGAGTCACATGTCTGCAACCATGTCTCTCTTTCTCATAATGTAATGAACACATTGTATTTTCTCTGAGATGTACGTCACTTTGGAAAAAAGCATCTGCTAAATGAATAAATGTACATGTAAATGTAAGTCACGTGTGTAATACACCACACAAAGGATGTCCTGTGTCAGATCTGCTGAAAATGCAACGCTGCACTCGACTACCTCCACCTTCGGCGTCAGCTGTTTACCATGTTTTAACTCATTTTAACCACTCTGCCGCAGACCACTGTTGATGTTCTCCAATCTTCTGCGAATCCTGTCCGGGAACCGGCTTCTAGTTAACATGCAGAGCGTCTTCCTGTGCAATCAGAACCTTTGAAAGGTTCTTACTAATGTTCCCAGAGGACTGGAACAAATCATGAATACATACAAGGCCTTCAAAGGACTACAACTATATTGTGCACCTAAGGTTTCAAAACTTATTTTTCCAATACTGTTCCAAGGTTCACTTGGAGGACAATGGCTGTTAAATGCTAAATATTGCAGGTACATCTTTTTTCCTCTAATGAAACTTTACAACAACCAAGAGACACCAGAACTTTCAAAAAACTAAGAAAGCTTCAGTGATTTATTTCAGTTGTAGGATCTTATATCTGGCTGAAAAATGGGCAATCTGTCCTTTTTTGCTCATAAATGCACATGTATGTTTTTTTCTTAGCATGAAGAACTTTTGCCTCCATGCAGTAATGATGCAGACAGTGTTAATGATCTCTAAATTTGAATACACTGACAAAATTACTGCTTTTTATTTTTTATAAGGTTTATTAATTTTGAAATAAAATACTTTCATATTCCAGCTACAGAGTGAAAGGGATCACAGCTTAAATCACACTGCTTTTTCATGTAATATGTGAATATTTGCAATGACAGGAACAAGTTAAGATACATAATACCCTCATCAAGTTCTGCAAGTAAAATTTATTATTCCTTTAGAACAATCTCCAGTAACTGCGTTGAGCAATAAATTAATTACTCAGGAGGAGGGGCATTGAACAGAAAGAAAAGTATTCCATATGTTATGTTTAACATCCTATTTCAAATACAAACAGTTTGCCCGAAACAGCTGACAGGGCTATTCTCTACTGTAGGCTTCTTGAGGAAAAGCCGAGGCAGGCAATAATATAACTATAATTAAGGGATATAAAACATGTCATGCCGCCATTAGACGAAATATCTGGCGACCAATCAACTATGACATTAATGGTAGAAATGAGCCATACCTATATAAATCAGGAGTCCTGTAATAGAGAGACCTATTTAAAGGTGTTTTTTAGCTTTTTTCCAAGACTTTTTTAGAACAATGTTGTTCTGGGCTTGTAAATGTATAAAGTCTCAAGGATGGTGATATTTAAGGAGTTTAATTTCCATTGCAAAGATAATATTTAGCTGCCATTTCTGTTTTTCAGCAGAACCATACACAAAAGGCACAAAGTCATTTAGGTTGGCTATTTTCTCCATGTTACTGTACTTGATTGAATTGAACTTTGTTGTGGTGTAAACCCCCTTGGCCAACACTGCAAGATTTATGAGTATAAATGAAAAAAAAAAAAAACTCAGCCAAAGAGGGCATATGGAGTGAAATATTTCACTTTATCCCTGTATTATTAGATTCATGGAAATTAAAAAAATATAGATTTTTTAGTCATACTAGAAAAATAATATTGTTATTATTTTATTTATTTTTTTGGGATACAAACCTAGTTATCACATTTTCATAATTTTTTTGCCAATTGATATAGTGGTTGTTTTATAAATACTTTCTCTTTTTTCAGTTTTTACATTGTGTCACAGGATACTAGTGATTTAAAAGCAAGCTGGATCAATGACTTGAAACCCACAATTAAACTAATGTCTTGCAGCTTTTTCTTCTATTATTTCTTTTTTTCCCCTGCTCATCCACACTTTGAGAGGTTGACAGCAATGTATAAATTTGTCACATAATACATAGATACTTGAAGGACATGAGACATAAATATCCTCACAGGAAGTCCATATCTAGCCTACTGAACATGTTTGCGAATAAAAGCACAGGTCCATGCAGGTCCTCAGGTGCCGGGATGAAGGAGTGATACAAACACATCAAGGAATCACCTTGCTGCAGGCACAGAGTGTTCTAGAAATCTATTTTTAAAAATCAGTACATTAAAGTGTTGTGCAGAAATGTTAGTCTTAATGGAATACCCATTGCTATGCGTCATTAAGTCACCAAATTACATTTGATATTAATGATTTGTTTTATTCCAGTTATGTTGATGTCCTGATGTTGTCATGATGTCATGACTAGGGCCACCCAGTAGAGGGAAGTGCTGCAGTCAAGGCCAACAGATCCTCCGAAAAGCTCTTGTTAAACTTCGATCCAGGAAGTGCTTTTTGGATACTATAAATTCCTTTCTTGAGCTGTCATCCTGGTTTTCTGGACATCCATTTCTCTTTTGTAATTCTCAAGTTTGGTTAAATTCCCAGTTGATAATTCCTGTATTCAGATTTAATAAGACATTTGATATCTTGCTCTCTTTGTTTTTTGAAAAGTCCTTCTGATTCTTGATTGCTGTATCCTTAGTAACATGGGGTCTCTGTGCTGTTCCTGCTCTGCACTTGGATTAACACTTTGTGGACCTTTACAGACTTCTTGTACTAAAATTCAGGTGACTCTTAGTAAACTGGAGGCTCAACCCAAGGGCAGTAACCGTGACTAAAAGCAAAATTTGGGACACCTAGGGGTTGGGTTTTGTGGTTATGTGGAAGGGGCCACCATCATCATCATAGAAGATATTACAAAAAAATCGACTCAGAAAATTCAGACTATATAGGTTTTGCTCTAGCAAGCTAAGGAACTTTCCTGAGTTCACATAAAGCTACTTATTGAAACAATACAGGACTGGTAGAATCTGTGGACTACAGCCAGAGTACAAACACAGTCCTAACCGTCACCCTGTTTCTATGTCATCTGCTTCCCGTTTTGCTTCTTCCAGTCATTGTAAAATTCTGAAGGTCTATGTTGCCTCCCCATAATGTTACAATAACCATCAGAAAATATGCATAGAATTCTAGATCCAGCGTTCTTCAGTTTTTGAGCTTCAAGCACCCACATTCTGCATCCCTTGCTTGAAAATTGTGTGTGGAATTTCATTACAGTCACAACCTGGAGTTATTTTGCAAGAACTCCAGTCTCTGTGTGACCACCCAGTGCAAGGATGAGATCCTGCAAACTGCCTAGTGGAGACCGGAGACTGGACAGAACTGGCACATGGTATTAGAGTACATGGTGGGGGTTTGCATCTGGGAAGCAGCAGCAGCGTAAATGAAGAAGGACCCATGGGGACAGTACTAGGGGGTGCAAGCTGAATCAGCTAGCAGAGATGTTGGAGAGCAGTCAATGAAGGCAAGAGTGGGACATGACATTTAAAGTCCGTAGATGCAGCAAATCCTGGTGCTGTTTCCACTCAAACTACCGGGAAAGCCTCTGAAGGAGCCAGAGCCAATGCAAGCAGCAAAAGCTTAGCTGCCCACAGAATGCAGAAAAAAGTGATCTCTTCTAGAGGGTCTCTGCATTTATGGGGAATGGATACATTTTCAGGACAGATTTCCTGAACTTAAGAGATGGCAAAGATTTTTAGGGTCTAGGAGTCTTAACCAGTGGATCAATCTTTACTCCTACCTGTGGTTCACAGTTTTTGTTCACAGCATGTCCAACCTATCTGGCATTGCAGTTGAACAAGGCTAAGTTCAGTCTTGGGTTTTGGTGTGGCAAGTTACTCTGCTGACATTGAACTGATATAACATTAAAATCTTACATGGTGAGATGCTTGTTCCTGGAGAGATTCAGCCAGCAACTCTTTGGATTGAAGCCTTTCATCTGTCACACTCCTAGTACTCTACTTATTTCATTGGTTTTAGGTTTTCCCTTGTTGCCATACCACAACCTTCAGATCAATGGAAGACAGGCACTATCACAGGTTGCAAGATTCAACAGTGCTGTCAACTGCCGTTGTGTGCCACCAGCATGGGAAGCTCAAACCAAGATCTGACAGCTATTTTACCTGCTGTTTGCCAAGATCTCCAGGGAAATCTTTAGTAAGACCAAAGCTGGTGTTCTGGCACCACATAGAAATTTATGATTTCATTTGATCTAATTCCTAGGACACCACTCAATAGGGGCTGATTTTATCCCCTCTTTTAGCTAGATTCATAAGCCATGAAGACCTGTATCTAGAAGGCACTTTAGGCAGGAATTATCCATCCTTCGATGTCCCTAACTGATGCTGGTATCTTCTTTTATGAAAATTCAGTACCATTCCAGCATCCATCACTGCCCTAACACACTGAACATAAATACATATAACATGGACCCCTGAAACACAGTGGGCCTTTGAACTAAAGAAGAGGTTCACTACAGCTCCAGTCCTGTCCCATCCCGACCCCAGGATTCCACTTATTATGGAAGTTGGTGCCTTCGATGCAGGAGTTAGACTTGTTTCATCTCTGAAATCTGAGAAACTGCCCAAGGTTTATCTCTGCACTTACTTTTCTTGTAGGCACTGAGAAGAGGTATAACATGGGCAGCTGGGAACTTTCAAATTGGAACTGCGTATGCAGTCTCTATTTTTGGAAACAAAATGGACAGATCTGATCATAACCTATGGAAAAAAAAACTAGAAATGTATTCATGCAATGGAGTTGGCATGCAATTAATTAATCTGTGATTTAAAAAGTCCAGGAAATGAATGGCAATAATAATGTATTACTAATGTAACCATGGTGGGTGTGGTGGTACAGCGGGCTTGGCTGGGTGCTGCACTCTGGTGGGTCTGGGGTTTGAGTCCTGCTTGGGGTGCCTTGTGATGCACCGGCGTCCCGTCCTGGGTGTGTCCCCTCCCCCTCCAGCCTTACGCCCTGTGTTGCTGGGTTAGGCTCCGGTTCGCTGTGACCCCGCTCTGAACAGGCGGTTTTGGCCGGTGTGTGTAATGTTAACATGTATTCCTAGTGTGGCCTCTCTATTATTCTTCCAATGTAGACGTCCTCCAGGTAAATGAATCTGCCATTTTCCACTTTCCTCTAAGTGCTCATGCACTTTTCTGTGTGAACTGAAGGCAGGGATACTGATACTACAGTGTTAAAGGCTTGGGTTAATGAAAAGGCAGGTAATCCTGTACATCAACTGAAAAAACATTTTAACTTGTACTCCTATGCCTGATTTTCACTTCTACTAGTGAGCATGAGTACTACTGGTTGCAATTTCAATATTAAAACTTGTATAGAATCACAGTGTATAACTGTACCAATTCATTATTTTTAACACTAGGGTTATAAAATAGAATAGGAGTCATATTTTTAATTTTTGATACATACTGTGTTGTGCGTTGTGTGAATATATGATTGAGAAATGAACAATTTAGATTGTTTACACTGAGTTGAAGTCCTGTGTTCTTTCGACATTGGGCTGGATGGCATTATTAATCGAGATCAAGTCCAAACATTATTCCACCACTAGGCATTCCTTGATTGAGTATCGACAGCTTCCAATTACTCTCCACAGCGCGACCGACCTCTTGTTAGAGAACACCTGAAGAGGGATTCATTTCAAAGGAAACGTCACACTGCAAGCAGAGTGTTCTCAAGGCCAGGACACAGTGGCCATTCTGACTGCGCCGCTCTAATTTAATCCCTTCATAATTTTTCGTTTCGCTGTAGATAAAAGGAGCTGCTCTTCATGCTGCATTTCTGCGCAGTATCTATGTTTTAAAACACTTACTAAGCACAGCGGGGCAGCTATTTTTTTTATGCTGCGCTCATGTAGAATGCAAGCAAGAGGTTCATGCATAATTATTAAGCTGTCTGGGTGAACTCTTGAGCACCTGAGCCCTTGTATCCATTTTAAGGCTATAATTTATTGGGGAGCAAAATTGTTGCACAATTGCTGATATAGCATGCCGACACAATAAAAATGTTTCATTTTGAGAATCCTGCGCTCTAAAATAAGGCAATTACATGTGAATGAAATAACTGTGTTTTTTTTTTTCTTTTTAATCTGCTAATATGTTTAACATTTAGCTGGCGTCAAAGCTGTTATATTAATGGTATAAATGAGCCATATCTGAGATCAATGTACTGAGATCTTGTTTTTTTTTTTAATTTTTTGCATTTCGCATTCTGTTATGCCACAGCCTATAAACTCTTGCCATGTATAATCTGACTGATGGGTAATAATGTGTAACTGTAATAGTTTAGTGGTTTAATTTACAAGCAAGCAAAGCTGATTTATTGACTGAAATTTGAAGAGCGAGATTACTTTTAAAATTGTCTTGGTTTGAGCTATTCACATTTCACCATGTGGATGTTGAGGAGTCGAGATGTGGTGGCACAGTGGGTTAAACCGATGCCTCATGTCATGAGCTGCTTGGAGGGGTGTGGGATGTGTATGTGTTTTTTCCTGATGTTTGCACAGAAGGCACTAGTTAACCACTTCTTTCCCTCCCTTGTCTTGGTAACCTGAACTTGGCTAAATGGCAGCTCCATCATATATGCTAAAACCTCCAGGATAAATGGTTTTGAAGATGGGTGGAATATCAGGTTACAATTCCATGCATAGCTGTGGTCATTGTCCCACAAAGATCAGATCAGAAAAGCCTTGATTCTCAATTTTGCTGCACCTTTACACATGGCTGATGCACGGATGGAATAAAGAGTACATACCAGTTAGTGCCGTTTACTTTATTCCAACACAGCCAGTCCGATCATAACCAGAAGAATGTGGTTATGATGTGAATATGATCGTGTGCGACAAAGCCTTGTGGCACCTGAACAAAACCCTCCTGTGACATCTATTTGGTTCCTTTGCCTTTTTCAGCATTTTCAAAATGCAGGCATTGGGTCTCACTGCTATAATGGGTTCTAGAAATATTATTAGGATCTCCTTAGATCCTCAGCATAATCTAAGCAACCACTAGGCAGACTGCCAATATAAAGATTTAAAAAAGAGATTATTACAAGTCAGCTGTTACCTTCCATGGCACTAAGGCGAATTGAAAGCAAGCAAAATGCTTTTGCTTGGGATCTGTATTGCATGCTACAGTATATCGATTACAAAAAAATGTTAGCTGGCAAAACACCCAATTTCAATTTACGGTTTAAATAATGTTCACCACAAACAGTATGACGTTACGCACAAGTGTCCTCAGTATCCCGGAGCAGCTGGCTAAGGGGCTTTACTGTGAAATGAAGCCCGATGTTGAAACACTACATTAGTGTTGTGTTTAACGGGCCTCCAAATCAATTAAAACAATTCACAGCCCTTGTTATGTGGAATAACCGTAGTGCAAGCTTTACACTAAAGATAACGGATCCTCTGAGAATTGGCCTCCCCTGAGTCCTACAAGCATCGCTCTGCAGAAGGTCCTCAGGCTGAACACGTGACCATCTGGTCATGGGGGGGGGGGGGGGGGGGGGGCTGCTCCTGTCTTGGGAGAGGAAGGTATGTTTCATACTCCTTTTTGTTTGGACAGATTCTGTTTCCGGACTGCTGGCTGAGTCACGCCGCCTACCTGCTGCAGATAAATAAATAAAAATTTTTATTATTATTATTATTATGAACCAATAAATAAAACTGAAACACTAATGCCTGTCGGTAAGGAGGAGGGTCTGTTGAAAGTTAATTTATTTTAGTGTGCCATTAAACAACTGCAAAACACTTTCTCGTAGTTACTCAAATAATTTCAAATATCTAATTAAAGTACAATACATGATAATGTTTAATGTCCTACTACACAAATGTATTTACCTTCAGAGGAAAAAAATATTTTTAACCTAAATGTTTAGCTAGCAAAGAAGAAAGAAAGAAAGAAAAAAAAAACTGTTCACAATGATTGAAGCAATATAGTGGCTATCGACTAACAGATATTGTGTCAACCTTCACTTTCTGCCTCAATGGCTCCCTTAAGTCACTGGACATTTTCTGGGGTTATTGTTTGGGGAAGGAAAGATTATTTACTACTATTCTCTTGAGCTCTTTTCCCTCCCAGTTTTCTCTTCTTCTTACTGCTCCTACCTCCTATATGTGTCTTTCTGTGTGTGTTGTAGATGTGAGTGTTGCTGTATGACATTCCATGCCTCCATAATAATATGAAAGTGGAACTTAGGCACATTACTGTTGAAGATTTCCAGAATTTGTTCTGGAAGTGGCAGGAATCTCGGGACAAACGGGTACCACATAAAAACAACGCATGCACACTACATGCTGAAATAAATAAGTCTTTGGATTTTTTTGATCACACCTCTTATTTCCTTTCCTCACCTGTCCTGTTCTGCTTGCACTGGCTCCGTCCTTATGGGACTGTCTGGCACTACCAGCCAGGATGAGCAGTTCCAATTTAAAGAACATCTTGAAAGAACACACCTGTTACCTTTTCTGTGCATGCTGTACTGACATTTTTATTGTATCTGTGTTAAAGCCAATACAGTCATGTGCTGCTTAATGACGTTTCTCTTAACGACTGACGCATACTGTATATGACAGTGGTCCCATAAGATTATAATGGACTTGAAAAATTCTTATCGACTAGCGACGTTATAGCTGTCGTAACGTCATAGAGCAACATGTTAGTCACATGTTCATAGTAGTGCTGGTGTAAAAAAACCTATTGCATTGCCAGTCGTATAAAAGTGTAGCACATACAACTATGTACAGTACATAATACTTGATAATAATAATAAACACCTATGTTACTGGTTTATGTTATAGACGGTCCCCGAGTTACGATGGTCCAACTTACAATTTTTCAACATTATAGAGGTGGGATAGTAATACACATTCAGTAGAAACCGCACTTTGAATTTTGAATTTTGATTTTTTTCACCGGCAGGATAAGAAGCAATGATGTCGGTTAGGTGTATGCATTTTCGGCTTACGACATTTTTGAATTACGATGAGTTTATTGGAACGTAACCCCATTGTAAGTCGGGGACTGTCTGTACTGTACCTCACCCCCCCAGCTGTATAAGTGGGTAAATAATTGCAGGTAGACTAACATTGTAAGCTCTTGTAGAGAAAAGCACCAGCTGAATCAATAAACGTCACCATCAGAAGTTAAAAAGACAAAATCCTTCATGTGTAACTTCTGCACATTTGTGCAAAACATCCTAATTGTTGATCTTCTTTGTTGAATTTGTGCTTTTTATTGTTTCAAGAGTACGTTATAAGAGTACTCTTTCTACTTATAAAAAAGTTTACTGTAAAACAGTATATGTTACCCCAGCAGCAGAGTCATAAATCTCATATTTACCATGTCTCTTGACTGCATCGAGGCTATACCATCTAGGCTTGTAAAAGTACTCTCTTTGATGTTCGCACAACGACGAAATTGCCTAACGACGCATTTCTCAAAATATATTCCCGTCATTAAGCAACGAATATCTGTACACAGGTAGCAGGGGATCGAATCGCCCACCACGACCAGGTGAACCGGGCCTGAATTCGGATCTGGGAGCAAAGGAGACGCTATAGATTCAACCTGAAAGCTGAGGAGTCCATCCAAGGGAAAAGGTTCCGCAGTACAGGTTGAAGTCTCAGTAAGAAAAGCATCAGTCATTGTACAGTACCAGTTGAAAATATGACTACACCTGAGCAACCCAGTAAAAGTTGTGTGTTGGAAAGGAAAAGTGCACAAGAGCTCTTGGATGATTACCTCCTGAAACTTGTTCATCCAATGCCTCTTGAGATTAAAAAAAAAAAAAGTTTCCAGTAAGTTTATTCAAACTTCAACTGACATCAAAACACCATCAATTAAATATAATAGCAACTCACATTTTTTACAGTTTCTTACATGCTGCCAATATGTTCACATTTCCGTGTCTGATCAGCAGCTATTGCTTACTGAGATTCTTAATTTATTTATTGTTACACATGTTGTGGTTTGAAACATCAAAATCCCGGCTTGGTTGCTCACTTTTCCAGACAATTCAAACTAATCACAGCTGCAGTTGCCACCTGGTTTTGAAACATATCGAAATAATCAAAGAGCTGAGTCCTCTCTGGTTTTAATAAATGTCATTTTAAGTTAGTTTTACTTTTTTGCTTTTGGTTTTTTGTATATAGTTTAAAGTATGACATTCAGGAAGTCCACTTAAATTTGTATTTGTTTTAATTTGGGTCTTTGTGACATCGACATCAACAACAACAACAATAATAGCAACAATAATAACAATAATAAAACCCAGTGTCAGGAACCCCAAGATGTGTGGTCTAAAACCATAGCAGGACCCCTCCTCCTCGACCAAGTCCTGACGTCACTTCACTTGGAGTTTCTTCATAAGAAAGGTCTGCCCATGTTGGCCTTTGCGGATCTGCTTTGTGTCTATGGTTCCACCGGTTCTGTTCTGTTCCACTCACATTAGTTTCGCAAAAACCTTTGTCAGTTTCAGTGTGGATAATTAAACACTGTACCTGAGTCCACCCCCCATCCTGGTTCTGGTGCTCTTGTGCATGTCACCAGGACTGCAGATTTTCGTGCAAAACAAAAAAAATGCTTATTAAATGTGCTTAAAGGCATTAGTTGCTCACTGCTGGGTTTTAAAGACTGAAAATATTACAAAACTGGGCTTTAATTACTTTCACACTAAGCACTCTGGTGCTGGAATCTGTAATGTGAGGAAGGCTTTCATCCTTTCTGGCTGTTATTTGTTTATTGAACATTGAAATTCAAAGTAAAATAAAATAAATACAAACTGTATAAAAATGCCAAAATTGTATTGCTGGCCTCCAGTTCTCTTTCGTGAGAACATTTAAAACTGTCAGCTGTATTGTTCTGCAAAACCTAAATAAAAAGGTTATGAACAAAAAAGATTTTGACCAAGAAGTGAAAACTTAAAAATCAAAATAAAGGAATCATATCACTTTGCGAGAGACTCGGCACCATCGAAGCTGAAATAAATAAATAAATAACCCTGCAGCCTCACAGCAGGAAATTTTCGTGCTGATGGAAGTATTGATCACACACACATTCAAATTATGTGTGCAGCTGTAAATGCCAATAGGAGAAAGGTGCATTAATCACAGAATCAACTGTGATGTCAATAAGCTGGATGGGTCTGATAATGGGCTGCAGTTTTTAGAGAATCGCAAAGATAACTTGAAATGCCACCCATTGGATCAAGCCTCTGTAACGGCACAGTAAACTCAATTTATTTTATTACTCGGTGTAATCAACCATACTAGTACTTCATTACCTGATCCTTCACTCAAAATGTTATAATACCGTGTCGTATGTAGAAGGAGTAACTGTGCTGTGCGCTTCTATTAACGATAATAATTTTTCTGAAGTTCCATTCTTATATTCTGCTCTGCGGTGTAGGATTGTATGACGATGTCCAAGGTCAGAGCAAGAGCTGAACAGCTGGCATGAAGGAAACTGTTGTAGATTTTATCTCCCTCTGTTAACCCCCCCGAGAAACAGAGCCAGGGATCAATGACCTCCTTTTCCTAGGACAAATGATGTCTTAAAAATACGTCCAGTGCCGAGGCGCCCGGGGAGACTTCCAAGCCTGCAACATCAACTTTAAGGGTAGCTGCAGAATCGTGAGGTGCGTTCCTCCTCATAAAGGATCACAGGAGGTATGTGTGCCATCTGAGAACACGTGGTGATGGTGGATACTGTCTTACTGCGTGCTTCACGCTGAAGATCGGTTACGCACAGGACAGAACCGCTCATTAAGAAATCCTTCTACTCCCAGTCATTTTACCTTTCAGCATTTAAGGGTCAATACATTGTGCTTTAATAAGGACTGCCTTCTTCATCGAACGTTGAGCGGATTGAGCACCATGATACAATTATTTCTAGGTTCCTCCGAAAACTGCATGAGTCATTTAACAGATGTTATGTAAAAATTCCAACAACTTGAGGCAAAACTGTAGACTAGTCATAATCGGATGAACAACAACCAGACCTCTTCTCTTCTGAAGTGTCATGATGTGGCGCAATGTGTACTGGATAGATAGTAAATATAAATTCTTTCACTATGAATGTTATGGCAGCATAGTGGTTAAAGCTTCTGCTTTTGGACCTGAAGGTCACAGGTTTGGCTCCCTCCTCCTGCTGTAGCACCCTTGAGCAAGGTAGTCACCTTAAATTGCTCAAGTAACATTACCCAGCTGCATGAACATGGTTTGACTTCACTAACAAAGATTTAGGAAGGAAGCTGCCCATGTCTGCTGCAGACTTGCTGGTGGCTGGTGAGGCCAATACAGGACAGGGAGGGCTAGCTGCAGCGGCTGGTCTCCAGGATCAACATCGGATGACCCTTACACCTAGATTGCCCATATGCAGGATCAGAACTGCAGCTTCCAGTGTCATTTTCCACCTGCTGTTTTGCCCCTTTCACATCGCTGCAGGGTTTGATGATGATGTTGGCTGTAGATGTGGGCGTGCCCTTCGAACTTGTGCAGTGTGTGCAGTACTGGCCCCACCCTTTACACCTGGGGTTCATCTGATATGACCTAGCAAGCTAGGATGGCGACAGTGAGGTCCCCGGGTCATAGGTGGTATGTCGTAGTGTCCTTATTCTGGATGGATGGCCGGACGGGGCTAACGGGCTTCATCTGCCCGGGTTTGGAGTCAAAATTGTCCTTCTCTTAGGCTGGCTGCCAACCAAGGCTAATGAGTCCAGCCCACAAATCCAGTTATACCTCCGGACACTCGGTCGCGCCATGACGTAGCAGGTTCTGTGGAAACGGGGAGGGGACCGATGAGAAGGTGTTGCTATGGACACGGTAGTGTAGGAGAAGCCATTTGCAGTGACCTCCTTCCTGGCGAGCCAGACAGTGGCCACGCGGCAATCACTGCACCAGGAAGGAGAGGTAATGTATTGAGTGTGCACTTTTCCCTGGGTGAGCGGGACGTCCGGCCCAGAGCCCCCCCAGCTGTAAAAGTTGGTAAATAATTGCAGGTCAACTAAGACTGTAAGCTGTTTCGGCATCAGAAGTTAAAAAGACAAAACCCTGTATGTGTAACTTCTATACATTTGTGCAAAACCTCCTAATTATTGATGTGCTTCGTTGAATTTTTTGCGCAGTATTTTTTCCTGCCCATATAAATGGCAAAAAAAGAGTCCAAGACAACAAATAATAGTATAAATTCCCGTTAAGGAAGACAGAGCGAGCCAAGGACCCGTCTCCATTGCGTTCTTCCCCTGAACAGATGATCATAACCAGTTTTGCTGGCTGATATGACAGTCTCTGTGAGAGTCCCATCAAAGCTGCTTCAGTGAGATGATAAAGGACATTTCTGTTGTATGTGTACTCCTTACCTGAAGACAACTAGACTCAAATGCTGTAGGAAGGGGCCCTGCTGTGCCGTTGCACCGCGCCTCCCACAGTTTCTGAATATATCATATGTTTGAGCAGAATTCCTAAATTTTTACCTTCGCCATGCCATCTCATTTGGATTCATACATTTATTTTGATAGTACACATTTTTTAAACCATCTGCCATTTGTAGCACTACATATATACTTTATAGTTATTATTTTGCAAGCATACCCAGTTTTAACAGTCTTTACAAGTGGACATCTGTTGAGTACCATGCTCAAGGGTACTAGGGGCAAAACACCCTATCAGATTTTAAATACATATTTTTAATTCCCAATATAATGTGTCACACTGTAGCTGTATTCTAATCATATTAAATTCTTTGTATTCATTGTCACATAATCAAAATGTATTATTCAGTTCAATAATCAGGGAATTATAGCAACAATCTGAACGAGTGGTAATGCTTTTTACATCAGCCACGTTTATTAGGTTTTAATCATTCGGCTTGAAAAACTAGAGCAGCACTAAATTTTTCTTCTTAAAGTACAACAAAAGTTTCAGATTACATCATTATACCAAGATGGTGTCTGAGCACCAAAATGACCTATAAAAGATGTTCGATTTTAGTTTGGTATTCACCTTGAAATCTGTGTTCCAAACCAGCAACTGACAATATTTATTGCTCTGGACATTGATTCCAGAACGGGTCACACACATAATAGCAGATCATAATGTATTCATTGAGGAATGCTCCAAATAAATAAATAAATAAATACGCCAGATATAACAAACAAATTAAATCAGAGTTTTTTTCTGCAAAAAAAAAAAAAAATTCTGTTTAGTAGGTTCACAGTGAAGCTAATACTCTTTATTAAATTTATAATTTGGAAAGAAATGCAATTCATTAGTGGACTTTTTCGCATTGCCAGCACAGAAACAAAGGAAAAAAAAAATAATGAGGCATCATCAGAGCCTCTCTGTCACTGAAATGTTGAAATGATGAATAAACTTCATCCAGACCATTGATCAAAAAGGACCGTTTCGCCAGATTTAGGATTTAAATTATGTAAATGGAATGCATTCTAATTCTCCTTATTAAATACTCAACTTTCGTATCCCAGTGTAAAAAAGCCAAGCAAATGCTTAGAACTGACAGTTTTATTTATTTATTTTTTGGCAGACTTTCTTATCTAAAAACAAGGCAGACAACAAGATACGCTTTCAAAGTTCACATAGGCAGGAAGTCAATGAGCAGTTAGAGAACTCTTGTACATGTACTTCTAATTTGAGCACTTGGGACCTTAAAGGGGATTATAGACAGAAGACGTCATTTGAGCAAGTGAGGTTGAGTGATGAAGGGTGAGGAGCTAGAGGCTCTGGGAGATCCAACCAAGTTTCTAGGAAAAGTTGTTTTCCATCGTAAATATTTCTCCAGAAAATACTATTTGAAGAACATTTAGCAGTGGCCCCACTTTTTGCTTTCCTCTGAATTAGTCTTCTTACCATGTTTTTGTCTTCAAGAACCTTTCCTTACAATCTCAGCTATAACCTACAGATTCCTCTTTGGGGCTTCAGTTATTGACATTGACATTTATTTATTTTATTCATTTATTTAGCAGATGCTTTTCTCCAAATCGACTTCCGGTGAACTCTATGTAGTGTTACACACACCTTATTTACCAAGGTGACTTACACTGCTGGATACACTCCTCCTGCTGCTGAGCGCTGGTGGTACAGCAGGTAGCACTGCTGTCTCACAGGACCTGGGTGGTGCAGGAAGACATTTGTTCAATTCCTGCCCTGTCTGTGTGGAGTTTGTATGTTCTCCCTGTGTCTGGGTGGGTTTCCTCTGGGTGCTCTGGTTTCCTCCCACAGTCCAAAGATATACTGTTTAGGTTCATACTGTGTGATTGACAGACAGAGTGTTTTCCACTGATGTATGGATGAGTGACCCATTGTAAGTAGTGTATCTAACAATAAAAAAATAAATTTACACTGCAAGTAAATATATAAAGAGCTTGTTGTTATTTTAACTATTTCTATTACTGTGTATACATTCCATGTAGTGTTTTTGCTTAGTATGAAATCTATGTCTACCATTGACTTACTGGATATAGTCAGCTGTTTGTCTAATACCTTTGATGTCATGCTCTGTAACATGTTCTGTATGCTGCACATATGTCTCTCTTTACATTTATTTATTCATTATATATATATATATACGATATAGTGGGGGTGCGGTAGCGCAGTGGGTTGGACCACGGTCCTGCTCTCCGGTGGGTCTGGGGTTCAGGTCCCGCTTGGGGTGCCTTGTGACGGACTGGCGTCCCGTCCTGGGTGTGTCCCCTCCCCCTCCGGCCTTACGCTCTATGTTACTGGGTAGGCTCCGGTTCCCCGCGACCCTGTATGGGACAAGCGGTTCTGAAAATGTGTGTGTGTATATATATATATACATACTCTATATGCATATATATATATACGTACACACACACACACACATATATATATATATATATACAGTTTACGTATATATACTCCATTGTATGTGCAACCAAACATTCAACCAACCAATGTCAACAACTGCTTGGGGTCACGGTGAGCCAGAGCCTAACCCAGCAACACAGGGTGCAAGGCCTGAGGGGGAGGGGACACACCCACGAGGGCAGATACTGGCCTCCATACATTCAAAAAACAGGAATTTCACCTTTGATGCCTGTATGACAGCAGTTCCAGGGTGTGAGCAGCCGAATATGTACAAACGTATAAGCTGAATACAACAAACGTATGATCCTGGTCATTTTTATGACCATTTTAACATTGGTGACCTAATAAGACGCTGTAAAATCAGGTGATGTTTTGCTCTGCTGCTCGTGCCCAATTCAGTGAGATGTCAGGAGGAGGAACAGGAGGCTCTTCGACTCTCCGCTCCAGAAGCAGCTTCTTTACCCGTGGGAAGTGTCGGAGATATTATCCGTGAGAGACAGAGACCCCCGAGGGCAATCGGCACCTCCGCCTGCCACTTCGGCTGATCCCGTTCCCACCCGCTGTTGACAGACTCGGAGCTGTTAGTGCAAGAAAGCGAAGCTCCGCCTACGAGCCGCAGGATCCAGGGTCGAGACCTGTCCAGGATCCTCACACTCTGACTCAGCCGCTGACAGCTGTAGATATGAGATATGGGATACAAATATTCTCCTTACAGGATTTGGAGCAGAGAGTGTATACTGTTCTTTTAACTCAAACTACATATTTTCTGCAGGATCGCTCAAAATTTCATGAATTTTGATTGCTTGTAAAAATTAACCTTTCATCTAATGATGATGCGTATAAACTCCGGACTCCTCTTTGATCAGCACACCTCTTGGGCAATGGCATTTTTGAATACTGCAGTTTTTAGTCCTTATATACAGTAATATTTGTGTAAAAATTCTTCATCATCCTCACTCTATGTTGCTGATCCTCTTTCTCTGCTGCTGTTTCCCAACATAGAGAAATCACACACACACACACACACACACACACACACACATTTTCAGAACCGCTTGTCCCATACAGGGTCGCGGGGAACCGGAGCCTACCCGGCAACACAGGGCGAAAGGCCAGAGGGGGAGGGGACACACCCAGGACGCCAGTCCATCACAAGGCACCCCAAGCAGGACTCGAACCCCAGACCCACCGGAGAGCAGGACCAGGTCCAACCCACTGTGCCACCGCACCCCCCTCATACAGAAATCAACTTATCATAAATAAAAAATCATTCAAAAATGATTCCAGCAAAATCACTCCAAAATTTTTGAGTGCCTGCTGTTTAACCCCGACGTGTCGCCATAAGCTCTTACTTTTCATTGTTAAAATACAATATTTCACACTTTTGTTCCATATCTGCTACAGCCTGAAGATTTCATGCTTCAAAAAAGTCATTACAGACGGTTCTCGAGTCATGATGGTCCGACTTACGATTTTTTGACTTTACGATGGTGCGATAGCGCTTCTCATTCACTAGAAACCTTACTCTGAATTTTGATTTTTTTCCCCTGGTAAGTGATATGCGGTACGATACTTTCTCATGATGCTGGGCAGTGGTAGTGATCCGCATCTCCCAGTCTGTCATGTGGTCGCTAGTGTATACAACCGATACTCTACAGTGTTCTGTGTTTCCAGGGTTTTTTTTGGATACCCCCCATATCTACGTTGTGTTTTGTGCATCTATCATGTCTACAAAACACCCATCTGTGTCTCCTGCTAATGGTGAGAAGAAGAGGAAGGCAATTGCTCTTGAGGAGAAACTCAAGATAACTGCCCAGTGTGAAGGCGGCAAGCACGTAATGGCCATCGTACGTGAACTTGGACTTTCGCAACCAATGATCTCAACCACCTGAAAGGATAAGAAGCGCTGATGTTCTGTAGGTTAGGTGTATTAAAAGCATTTTCAACTTACGATATTTTTGACTTAACGATGGGTTTATCGGAACGTAACCCCATCGTAAGTCGGGGACCGTCTGTACTTGCATTGTTACTGCAACATGGTTACTGCCCTTTGCCAGCTTCTCAGAAGGTCTTTGGGTGCCTCTCCAAGTGGGGTCAAAGATGGAAAACTAAAATAATAATTAGAGTAAAAGGTATAACTCTTAATTAATGGTAGCAATTCATCAGCACAGTCCCCCCAATTGGTACCCTACATGTCCACATCATAAAATGAAATATTTTATTTCTCAGTGTGTTTTCAGAAGCTAGAAGAGTGCAATTTACACAACACAGACGCCTCTGTCTCAGCATGAAACGGGAAGAGTTCTGAGGAAGGAAACATGACAGGAACGGCCCAGAGGAGAAAAAAAGCAAATTAAATGTAGCTTGAGGGTATGAGTAGAGGACACGTTTGTCTACTGTTATTTTCACATATCAAGATCCCATCTTTGGTCAGTCAGTTAACACCAACTATTTATATAATGACTTTGTTAAAATGTTTTTCTCATGCTCAACACAATGTATTGCTTGGGTTATGTATAATTATTTATAACAATGTATTCGCCTCGCAAGAGGATGTTTTTAGTTTGGGATTTGGTCTTCCATCCAGTTGTAAGAAAGCAAACCGGTTCAGCTTTGGATACACTTATCTTATGAAATCTTTTCGATATTTTTACTGTCAGTAAAAAGGGCATCAGGTGACGTCATGGGTAAAGCTGCCACCTTGCACTTGAAGGACCCAGGCTTGAATCCCACTTCCTGCTGTAGCACCCCTTGGAAAGGTATTTACCTTGAACTGATGGTGTAAAAACTTCTTAGCTGTATAAATGGGTAAATCAGTATATGTGATGTGTAACCACTTTAAGTCACTTTTAAGAAAAGCATCTAGAAAATATGCAGCCCATTCAATGAAAATGATGAGAATTTGAATGTCCTGTACTTTTACACTTATTTTTGAAACACTGCCTACTGGTAGGTACAGTAATATACAGTTAACTCTATTTCTCGTATTTTGCTTCTATGGTTCTGCTGCACTTCAAGCCACTTCCGTGTAATCAAGCAGTAAAAAGCATCATTATATCAATGAATAAATAGAAAATAAAAGCAAAATAAAAATTAAGGTTATGGTCACTGCAAATTTACTAATTGCATGTCACAGCATCCATAGCCACTAGTTCTCCAAAGCTTCCGAAATCTTTTTACAAATTATTAATTATTTAGAGTAATAAGAGTTATAACAGCTAACAATTATAATCAAGGAAGGAGGAGCTCTTGAAAAAAACAACTACAATAAGACGTGTTATTGTTCCTGTCTGGCAGAATCTCTCCGTGTTGCTTCTTACTGCAGCAGTGGACATTATTGCCAAGTTCATGAATCCATACAACTGAGATTATATTTATACCACCTGGTGTCACTATTGTGTATGAGGAGCATGAAGGTTTACAGAACACAGTAAATGTATCCTGTATATGCAGCATGAAGAGAAATGGTCACATTTTAAAGGAAGGCGGGCCCACACACACGCACACACACACACACACACATAGACACACACACACACATTATTTATTAATGTTCTGTAATGCTTTGTGGGGACGATATGAATTCTGTATCAGTTTTGGTATTTATGCTCTGAAGGTCAAACCTGAAGGGTCTTGTAAAGGCGAAGGTCTTTAAGACCCTTTATTTGAAAGAATGAACCATTGTTTTGCATTGTGCTAAATGAGTGCGTGTGTGATGCCAAGCCCCCTTGGACACACTTGTCCGATCATCTGCGTGTTCTCCCATCGCAGCCGGATGCCACGTTCTTCCCCGTATTATCAGTAGATAAATTCTCCAGCAGAAATCACAGTATATGTATGAATGTGTACATGTCCCCCACTCTCGTTCTGCCCGTCTCATACCGAAGGCTCTGAACTGAGGAAGAGTGTCTGATGGTGTTGTTCATTCTAATGCAGTTACTGCATTTACCATTTCAAGTACTGCAAATGGAGTCTCGCCACCTCACCCATGTGCATGAAACATGCTTTGCGAGACAATGATTTGTGTGGGTATGTGTCAATCGCAGTGTACAAAACAAGCAAACACACAAAAAACAGACGCAACGCAAAAGAAAAATGTCATGTGTGAACGGAGATAACGGCTGTTATCATGTCATGTTTTGTGCACATGCTGCATGAACCACGGTGCTAAACAATGGGTAGGACAATAAATATAATGTATATGGACTAGTAGAATAGACTGTCAAGCATGAAATATCAATGCACAATTTCAGAAATACAGAGACACATTGCAAGGGATAGTTCTTCATATGCGACACTTTTCTCCAAAGCAACTTACCATAGTAAGGTACTACTTACAGTTATTTACCCATTTATATAGCTGGTTAATTTTACTGGAGCAATTAGGGTAAGTACCTTGCTCAAGGGTATTACAGCTGGAGGTAGGATTGAAACCTGCAACCCCCTACATATATATTTATTATATATGGTGTTTATTATATACTTATTATATATATGTAAGGGGTTGCAGGTATGAATCACACAATTGTTTTTCACTCCATGACATTTGGATTAATTGGGTCCAAAGGCAGCACCTTCAAGCACTACACTATCAGCTGCCCCCTATAAGTTGCAGGTGGTCCCCGATTTATGATGAGGTTACGTTCCGCGAATCCCATCATCAGTCAAAAATATTGTAAGTCAAAAATGTATTTTTAACACCTAATACACACCTCTGCGTGACAGACTGGGAGATGCGGATCGCTGCCGCTGCCCAGCTTCGCGAGAGAGTATCGCTTGCCTGGGAAAAAATCAAAATTCAAAATTCGAAGTCCGGTTTCTACTGAAAGTCTCACCAGCTCACCATTGCAAAGTCGAAAAAATCTTAAATCAAACCATCATAAGTCGGGGACCACCTGTATACCGATGCTTTTTTCCAAAGTGGCTTATGATGGTGAGCTACTTACACCTATTTACCCATTTGCACAGCTGGGTCATTTTTAAAAGTTTTTATTTAGCTGAAGAAATTCAGGGTCCATCACTCCAGGTTACTGCAGGAGGAGTTGAGATTCAGCTCTGTAACCTCCAAGCACTATACCACCTGCTACCTTTTTTTAGGTTACGAGTCTCTGTTCGTATCGTTATGAGAACCGTGAAGATGTTCCCAGATTTCAGTACCTTCAACATTCGGTGGTCCAAAAACCACCAGCTTGCTATTGGTTGAAGCAAGTTTCCACTTTAAAAGATGCCTTGGGGTATCGATTCCAGCCTTTTTTCACACAGCCCTTCCTTGGCACTGTTTGTGCAGTGATGATGATGATGGGCTTCAGTGCTCGATCCACAAGGCCAGGTAATGACTTCTTAAAAACAAATGGAGGAGTTTGTGTCCAACGCCGATTAAAGAGAGACTGCATTTCTGACCTTCACTCCCGCTTACTGTTATTAGGGATACATTTCTGTGATCACATTCCAATTTGCAATTTAAATATGATTCCTCAGTCTGACAGTGGGAAGTCGATAAAGAAATAATACCTTTCAATGATGTGTTACACACTGGCGATTAATCCTTTTGTTCAAGTCTGATAAAGTGTCTGCCAGCTGTCGACATATTTCCATGACAATTGCGTCTTATCCAGCACCGCCTTTGAGCTCTTTCAATCAATCATAAGTGACATTCTGGTGGAAAAAGATAAATGGCGCTCAACTTGATGGGTCATTATTTTAGGCAACAGAGGATGCCATGAACACTTGCCTCTCTTCAAAGTGTGAGGTTTTGTTTACTTGAGCTGTACAAGCTGATTATTTTTTTTTTTTCCCAGATTTCATACTTTCTAGTGGATTATTTTAGATAATGACCTTTCGTGAGCCTCTTGATAAAAGAATGCATTTAGTCAATTTCAAATGATAATACATTAATTATATAGTATGAAAATGCTATATGTTGGGTGTCAGAAGCTTTCTAAATTGGTGATGTTCCAGAATGATGTCGTGTGCTGTGATTGTTTGGAGTAAATTAGGAAATGATTTTTAAATTATGATTCATCTGAGTTCCCACAGAGCAAAAATATCTGATCATGAGTGGTAAAATGCTCACTAGACTGTCCACTATTTCAGTCAGAAGAACTCTCAGTGTAGCAACTCGTGAACATATTTTTTGATGGTTATTAGTGTTGAAAAATTAAAGTTCATTTCAAATGAACTCATGGGTAACCGACACTTGTAAAGAAGAATTAATTTAGAATTAACAATTACCCAGCAGTTTCTCCAGCAGAACAACAATAAAGCAGAAGACCGTGTCCAGAAACTTGATTTCACTCAGTATGGTGGATGTCACGTCCAGTCGGACGGACGGATAGGAAGGAAATTAGAACCTCGTGAACTGCTTCAAAGGACACAGCCAACTATTAAAATTTACATGCAGTGAATTTTGACCCACATTTCGCATCTTTAGTTTTGATATTTCCTTTCACCTCAGTCAGTGCGATGCAAACCCCACGTCCATTTTCCTTACAAATTATGAGTACATGCTCATTAGGAAATAATTCACTAGTGATCTCTGGCTGCTAGTGAAATAACCCTCATTTAAACCCAGGAGGGTCATCAATCCTCTTGACCTCAGGACAGAGAACTGATTGGTTTGAATTGTCACCCGGGCTGGAGCTCATCACAGATTAAACCCGCCGAGCACAGCTGTAATTACCCCAAATCCTTAGTCATCAAGGTATGTAAATCTCAGCCATCTCATTAGACAGGTTTATTTGCAAAGCGTTCTCTGCAGATATAGCAGCCCTATTCACAGCTCCATTCGAGGCAATTTGCCTGCGAGGGCGGTTCTGACAATGTGCCAAAAACCAGGCAGCGATTGTTCAGCTAGATTGTGCACCAAATTAAATGCTGTCATTTGATCCGGTTCTATATTTTATGGGAAGTATAAAAGGCTGTGTGTACAATGTAAAAGTCACCACTGAGTGGAAGAGCGTCTCCAGAGCTTTGCCCATTGTGTACATATCCACGCATCTAAGCACATCTGAGGAAGTATAATAATATGTTTTGTCTGTGTTTTTGCATTGGTGAAATAATGATAATTGGCACCGGAGTCAATGGTATTTATTCATTTTGTGATTTATTTGTTTATTTTTTAAAAATATTTAAGTATTTAATAAGCTGCTTACCCCCTACTGTGTCCTGAAATCATTTTTAGATGGAATTTAAGATAGTTCTTATAATTATGGAAATAAATCCGCATTTAATGCTTGGAATATCTGTCACCTTCTGAAGAAATCAAATGATAATTTTGGAATAAGGTGTAGGTCCACCACAGTGTTTTTTTTTTTTCTTTAACCGTTGCTAAATATAATAAATTAACAAAAATATAAAGACCACTGGGGGGGCGTGGTGGTGCAGTGGGTTGGACCAGGTTCTGCTCTCTGGTGGGTCTGAGGTTCGAGTCCCGCTTGGGGTGCCTTGCGACGGACTGGCGTCCCGTTCTGGGTGTGTCCCCTCCCTCTCTAGCCTTACGCCCTGTTCTGCCGACTTAGGCTCCTGCTCCCCACGACCCCGAATGGGGCAAGCAGTTCAAACAATGTGTGTGTTTAAAGACCACTTTCCTTCACTCACAGATGTTTGATTATATAACTCCCTTTATTATATCACATTGTGGAATGAACTGAGCTGAATACTGAAGACATTGTAAAGGATTCATTTAGTCTAACTGTAAATGGAAATGTATATGACCTTCAAATCTTTCAGCTAAGAAGCAGCTCGGTGCCTTTACTCATTGTAAGTTATAGGGCAAAGTATTTATATTTTTTTCCATTGAGCTAATTTCATATGAGATGCCAAATTTGACAAAAATATCTTCTCTCACTGGGAGGTGTGGTGGTGCAGTGGGTTGGACCGGGTCCTCCACTCTGGTGGGTCTGGGGTTCGAGTCCTGCTTGGGGTGCCTTGCGGCAGACTGGCGTCCTGTCCTGGGTGTGTCCCCTCCCCCTCTGGCCTTACGCCCTTGTTGCCAGGTTAGGCTCCAGCTCCCCGCGACCCCGTATGGGACAAGCGGTTCAGAAAATGTGTGTGTGTGTATCAACTCTCGTCTTGTGCCAAATATATCCCATTTGGAACTCAAAAATGTTGCCCAAAAGAAGGCATGAGTCCTTCAATTAACTCCGCACATCCACTTCTGTGGTTTAATACGCAGATCTGGTACTACTGACTAATTGAATTATAAAGTTAAGTTGAATATATTAGATTATTCCAGAGTTACTATTTCATACATTCATTTCTGCCTGAATTACTCACCTGTTTTGTTTGCATGTGTTCCTTCCAGGTGCTCTGGTTTCCTCCCACTGCTCAAAGACATTTTCAATTGAATCAGCAACTTTAAATTCCAAGTTGTGTGTGTGTGTGTGTGTGTGTGTGTGTGTGTGTGTGTGTGTGTGTGTGTGTGTGTGTGTGTGAGTGAAAGAGTGTGTGTGCCGACTCTGTGATGAACTAGCATACTGTCCAGGGTGCACCTAGCCAAGTTCCTTGTGCTTCTGAAACAGGCTCTGGACCTTGGTGACCAAGTATGGAACAAGCGGCCATGGATGATGGGTCATGAATGAATGAATGAATGAATAATAAAATGATTTCAATGAATTGTTATTACAGTCAGAAAGATTTAATATTATTCAGTTATCTAAGCACAAAATGAGATTTCAGCCAACTACATTTTCTACATCAACCACTTCATTTTCTACCATTAAAATAGGCTCCAGACCATGGGCACCCAGCACAGGGGATGTGTTTGTTAAAGATGGAACAAAGTAAGGAACAATTTAATTAATAATTGCCACGAGGGACTTCTTCCCTTAATTTTTTTAGTAGCAGGGACAGTGGCGTCGCTAGGGGGGTGCAGGTGGGTGCGGACCGCACCGGGTGACACCATCAGAGGGGGTGACACTAAAATGACTGTCTAAAAAAAAATTGTGTGCAGTGTTTCAGCGGAAATGTATTATTTTTTATAAAAATATCCCTGTAGTTATAAGAACAAAAACATTTTTCATAATAAAGCCCAATTTACATGTATCAGTATACCTACAAGGGTAAAACTTGCTGCTCATTTCCTTTATGAACCTTCTAAAGTGCGCCACTCAGAGCTCTCATTATTACCCAATTACAATACAATTACAATTACAATGACGTTTGGAATCATGTGGTTTCATCTCCACGCGCTCTTGTTTTCGTCGCCCATGGGGGGGTGACACCATGAGTTACCGCACTGCGTGACACCAACCCTAGTGACGCCACTGAGCAAGGACAAACATTAATAGATTGGCATTGTCCACACTATTGACAGTGGCAAAAGTTTAAAGACCTCTATTCCTTTAAATAATGTAATTTATTGAAAGATCAGATTCCTAGAAGTGTCTCCATGCATGGTTTTTACTGACGGAATACATCCTCACACTCTTGCATTGTTTCAAATGGGGCATTGACAGGAGAGGTTTTCTCCAAAGTTCAGCAGTTTAACATGAATGAATTTTAATTACTGATCGTGCAATATGTTTCTGTCTTGAAGCAGAACCTTGTGGGAGTTCAGAATGCTCACTACACCTCGTACAAAACGAGCGACGAGAGACCAACACAAACACATGCATATTCATGTTTTCTTGGATTATATCATTATGTGACAACTAGCTTTGAGAAAGCTACAATGTGGAGAAGCAAGTTACGAGACAGATGGGAACACTTCATTAGGACCATCATAGCAAACTATCTTTAAATAATGCTCATTTCATTTTATGGTAATGCAAAGAAAGCCAGAGCAATTAGCTTGCAGTTCCAAACAACCCTACTGGTGTTGTTAAGTTTAGAAAAATCATTGTTCAACATTTTAGTCCACTGCCACAATTACCAGTTATAGTTTCAGAAAAACAAAAACACAATATTTTACAAACCCATGATGAGCAATACATATATGGACTATGTGAAAGGAAAATACACATTTTAGTCCGTGAAACTGGATGACAGTGTAAGAAAATCTCTTAGCAAAGGAATACAGGTGGTCCCTGATTTACGATGGGGTACGTTCCGCAAAACCCATCGTAAGTCGAAAATGCATTTAATACACCTAATACACACCTCTGCGTGACAAACTGAGAGATGAGGATCGCTGCCGCTGCCCAGCATCGCAAGAGAGTATCGTTCCGCATATCACTTGCCTGTGAAAAAAAATCAAACTTCAAAATTCGAAGTATGGGGTCTATCGGCAGCTCACCATAATGTCAATAAAAATTGTAAGTAGAGCCATTGTAAATCGGGGACCACCTGTATCCTTAATTTTTGTTCCCTGAGTTCCTCTGTCGCCCATGTATTATTATCTATTTCACTCTACAGCTGCATAAAAATACTTATTAAATACGATTAACTCTGGTTTCACAGAAAAGATACACGCATTCCAAAAAAAAAAATAAATAAATAACTGGAACTCATGCTTTGCCCAGTTGTAATAAATTATATTCAGAATGCAAACTATAACACAATTATCATAAAATAACCTAAAAAAGCATAGAGAAGAGTAACAGAAAAGCAATAGTAATAGTGACTGCCTGCAGCTTCGCAGTACACGACAGTCTGTATACCACGGTAAGGATACCCTGGATTACCCAGATGTCAGGAATAGGCTGTCCATATGCTGCATAGTTACCTGTCATTTGCACAGATTGAGTTTTGAGCTTCCTCCAAAACTGATTAGTTAAAATTTTTGGAAAAGAGTTTTATTCCAGAAGTCCCGATGTCATGTTCCAGGAATTCCAGATTCTATTTCTGTGTTGTTAATCCCGGTATTGACTGCCATTCAATCTGTATGTCATTACTAGTGATTATTTTTAAGGAGCTACATAAAAATGCATGCCATACCTTACTGAAATCCTGCAGACGTAAATAATACGATTTTATTAATAGGCAAAAGTGAGCAACTAAGTGTAATTGCAATGAAGATTTTGTGGTTTAGTTTTGACAAAATCCTAATCGATCACTCAATCAATTTTACGATGCAGATTTCCAAGACAAAATAGTATCGTGCACAGTAATAGACAGAAAGCATTCTGAGGTCTTGCGCCGTTCTTTCACTTTTCTGAATTTTTTTACAAAAATTCGAGTTGTAAGTGATTTTATTTGTGCTCCGGACTTCTGCTGTGACAGCGAGAACAGGCAATATACGTATGGCAAGCATCTAGCAATGACAGGGAATATATGTAAGTCATGATACTTACCTGGATCCTGTTCTGGGAGGATAACTGCTCGCAGGAATACGATAAGCCTTTGTAATAGAACTCTGTCAGTCAAAGTGCGGTGCGCTGCACTTAGCCCCCCCCAGTGTTTGCTCAGATTTGATGAAGGAATTCAGCTGGTGACATTTGGGCCATTGTGATTCTGATTTTCAAAATAAATTTTTCGGCTTGATTTCATTAACTGGGAGGACTAAAAGCAAATTTGCCTTATGAAAAGCAATTACTGTGCAGCTGACTGAGGCACAAAAGCAATATGACCCTCTATCTTTCCATCCAAATCTGGTAATATATTCCGTTGAATTTTCTGTCCCAACGGTCTCGTGACGTGTACTCTTAAATGATGGATTTTCAAGGAGTTTTTGGAAAATGCATAATAGCTGCTTAACATTATGGTAAAGTTGTAATGCGGCGGTGAATTTCACTGGGAAAAGATGACATATGTTAGGACAACGCGCCAGAAGTGAGAAGTTGAACTGCACACTTGCTCCGATTTGCTTAGCATGTCATTGCCCCTTGGCCTCCAGTGGTTCCATCTGCCATGGCTTTTGTAAAACTACAGCGGTTTCCCAGGGCGACCGGCTCCCCTTTATTCTCGAGATGATGACAAGCGCATGTATAGGGATGCATCACGGCTGCATCAAGTGTGTACTCATCGTGGGCCCCTTCCTCCTCCCACGAACACTCAGCTTCATTCAAAATGTTCTGTGTTCTTCTTTTCTCTCCAGTGTCATTTTTTGACACAAAGGTAATTTGTATTATAGAAACTCACCGAACATGCACAACATCCTTCAGTTTGCATTTCCTTTCAGTCAATATGAAAAAGGAATTCATTTTCTTGCTAGTGTGTCACCTTGACTTTAAATCTACGGTAGCAATATATTAATGATGCCTTTACTTCGCACTAAGTAAATATTATCCAACATTATTGAATCAATTTTTGAATTAGAATGGAACACAATCCACCCCTGACCTAGGATATAAAAATTCAGCAATTCCATTACTCTAATACGTGATTGGAGAATATTGAAACAAGCTTGCTTTAAGATTATGGAGATCATGTCTGAGATATTAAAATGCACCAGTTTCATTATCTGCGATGTCTTTATTATATTTTTTTGTTATTTATTTGGTTGAGAATAATGATTTGTAAATCTTTTCCCAGATAATCTTGTACTGGCCCATATGTAGAAGGTACTTCCAAAGGGATTACCAATCTACAGTGTATTTTGAGGTCACACTGAAAAAAAAAGAAGGAAAAAAAAACTACGTTTAGAAACAAAAACTAGGGGTTTCAACACGGAAAAACGAATCCAATTAAAAACAACATAAATTACTCAATTTCTGTTACTTAAGCATTTGTCTTCTAAATTATTTTTCTAATGTCTAAGAAAAAAATGTGACCTCAAATTGAGTGTATTCATTCTCTTTTAAGTGAAAAATTGTTCATGGAGATGAACAGATGGACATTTTGCTTTAATGCAAATATTATATTCAAGCATTAGTTACTTGTGTCCCTCAGTAGTAGCTCCTTTTCCTCTATGGGCAGTTAAATCCTAAATTCACATCAGTTTTATGGAAACATAAAAGGCTAGGTAAAACCAGAGCATCTGTTTAACACCTTTGGCAAACTGCTCCTGGGGAATGAATTCTTTTTATTTTATAAATACGTTATTCGCATGAAGGTGATTTTAAAAATACAGTCAAAACAAAGAAAACAGAGCACAATTCAATTTCATAACCAGGCGTGAGTTTAAAAAAAAAATTAGTAAATTGATATTGGCTTCGAACACAGGAGATTATACTTCACAGCTGATTTGATCGGAACCCATTGCACAGAAACCGTATTGACATTCCGCCGAAGCAGCAACCGAAGGTTTTCCCAAAATCTGCGGACCAGGATTGTGTGTAATTGTATCACCAAGCTTGCATCATCAAGAGTTGATAGCAATACCACGGAATTATATGTAGTTTATCAATATTTTGGTTAGGAAGACTTTTTGCTTGTCTGCGGTGTGTGAAGCACTATGGTTTACTATGCTTTACAGTGCTGCTGAAACCTACATTCGAAGATCATCCCTGAAGATCTGAACCTGAAGTGCTAAAGAGGAGGTCAGCCATGTGGTTTTAGGTGGCTCGGTGCCACCTGAAACCTGAAAACCCTTTATTAATGTTGAAAGGTAAATGTGCTGATATGGACATCTGAAACTTAGATAGCAGGATTTCAGATGTATGTCACACTGAAAAAAGATACTGCACAGGCTCTTTGCAAATATGGTAATATTTATTACCAAATGCATTAAATGTATTTCTTAACTGAGATTGGTACATACTGTGTCAATAAAAACAAAAGCGAACTTGGGGATGAAAATATTTTCAATGTTTTTCCATCCATATGCCGACAGGCAAACAACATGCCCATAAGAAATCTGTTCATGTCTGTCACACATTATTTTTTGAACTGAAAACACATATCTTATATTTTGAAGTACTGTAAATGTTGTCCATATGATGTCAGGCAAACAATTTTATATTTGCAGTTATTATAATAAAAACTGTATGAAAATCAACCTCAGGATCCATTGCTGTATTATGTAGTACTTATACACTTTTGAAAAAGAGCACATAGCTCTACATGCAGCTCCTCAGCACAGCACTTGCTGGAGGTATTGAGACATCCTTTATCTTAACAAAGCTGTCAGCATGTGGAATTATCTTGTGATTGCGATGCTGTCGCTGCCCCATTCGCCAACAGTTAAACACTGGAGCGTACGCTGTCCTGGGAAATGAGAAATGGGCGTCTGGCACCTCAGCGGGATGTTAGTCCATCTAGCTGGTTGAGCTCTGTCTGCTGGAGTTAATCACTCCTCGCCGTCCGATTTAAGACAAAGGTCTTTACATTTAAATATCCTATTAGAATTCAATAGATGAAAAGGGGCGATAAGCATCTAAACTAAATCGATGGATTTGCCGAGAATCCTAAGCTGATTAAAGTGTGCGGTCGCTTCACCTTCCTCTCGAATGGTGAGGAACTTATTTGTCAAAGCTGTGTCTCTGGCATCTTAATACACACAACTGATTAAGGTCTGTCCTGCTTTCACCTTTGGGCTTCATAATGTCAGGTTTTTAATTTATGGCATCTTGGAATTTAATTATTTGCTATATATATACACACACATATATAATTTTGCATAAAGACATACAACCCAGAGTCTTTCAAAAGGAAAAAGGAAAAAAAAGTAACAAAATGAAAATTGATCACAGATATTTTTTCCCACTTTAAAAGGTTGCTATCAAAAGCATCCAGCTGCTCCAATGCAAGAAGCCGTTTCCTTTTATTCCCCTGACAAAGACCTCCCATGGTCGGAGAATGGACTTACCAGTGGAGGCTGGGCCTCCTACACCTTTCATCCCACATTCATTTTTTATTTTTTTTTTTTATTTTGAACAGAGCTTTTAAAACATGCAGCTCTTGGGAAGTTTGTTTGATTTGAGCTCCTGCCACAACAGATGGACCACTGAGACACTGGGACTTTCATTCGGGCCATCGCTGAAGTCAAAGGAGGGAAGGACCACATCCGGGGTGGCTGTGTCTGAACGATGCCCGCTGTTCTCAAAGTGCCTTCGCAAGAGACACGCACACCTCACACACACATGCATACCTGTCCTGTGATGTTCGAGGCCTTTGGACGGAGGTGATAGGGAAGCCAGCAAGTGTCCAAGGTCCGTTAAAAAGGATTTCTTCTCCAGGCTCTGATAATAGTGGAAACTGTGCAACAATAATAGAGAGATTGTGTAGTACACAAAACATATTATGCAAAGATATTACATATGTAATATATGTGTACATACGTGTTTTTGACATTTTTTGCTATGTGATCAGGTCTGTAAAAGGCACACTGCTCTGCTGGCTCGAAAACACAACTAAGCCATTGTTTTGTAGGAAATTTGTTTTCCCAGCATTATTCCATTCTTCCGGAAAGAACATATACCCTCCAATAAAGAAAAAGTCTGTTTCAAATGCTGCTCAGTGGGAAGAAAAAAAAGTCACTCTATTTCCAACAAAGTGATAGGCACAATTTCTCCCAGTCTGCTTCAGTTTGCATTTTATTATAATACATGAAATATTGCTCAAAGCTTGAACTGACACATATCGTAAGTGTGGGACAGAGAGGGGTGAAAGAGATGCCTTGCCTTTCTTTCCTTTCTCAGAGCGTATGGGTAATTTTTATTTCTTAGTGAATTGCAGCAGTGACGGGAGGGCTTGTAGGGCCCAAGCTACTTCATTAAGCTTTTTACATTTGCATTTAGATTTATTCACTTAGCAACACTTCTCCAAAGCAAAGTGCGACTCAGGATAACTTTTTCTCAACCCCTTAAGCCTGACTCAAAAACCATCTGTTCTCCTACTAGGAAAGAGCAGAGAATGTCCTTGGCAGGAGCAGGGGGACGTCTGTTTGCAGGGCTGTATTACTGTAACATGGCAGAGTTCAGAGACAGGGAATCATGGGTCTTTGCTATTCTCTCCAAACCCTTGTGCTGTGTTTCTACATTTTTATATTATAGGTGTTCCATGGGTGGCCCAGTAAAAATCTTTAGTTAAATAGTTAGTTAGTTCCTCCCACGAAGGTTAACGTATTGGGCAACGAGTGTTCTCCAAATGGGCTCTGCTGGCAGCAATGATCTCAGCATCTGTCCATTCTATGTTCGTGGTCTAGAGGTCTTCTTGAAAGATGGAACGCTATGTTTTTGGCGGTCAACCCTGTATGCACTTTCCCTTTGGTGGCACCCATAATAGTTTTTGCATCGAGAATACGTGGTCGCATCAGGTGCTGAATGCCCTTTCGGGTTTGGTCCACCGCCATCATCAAAAGTTGGCCTGTATTCCTCTGCTGAGATTTATTTCCATTTATTGTGCTCATTTTTTCAGTAGCAAGATCATTTTCTAACAGGGCAGGGTTACTAACCCTGCGCCCAGCCTTCCTCCTTTCTCATTCAGGCTTAGGACCAGCAATGCCGGCGTTGTACAACTCTTTCTAAAGCAGTTATAAAACACAGATGCTCACATAAGTTGTTACACTTTTTTACCAACTTCATTGCTAGTCATTATTGAAGTTGTCTACAAAACGGTGCTTCACAAAATGGACCGTAAACAGTTATCCTTGATGCCTTTAATGCCCCATTACAGTGTCTCTGTCCATGACATGATACATGTAATATAGCACATATATATTGCCACTCCCACGCCATTGGAGCAACGAGGTACACCTGGGGCTCGGCACGGACCGACACATAAAAGGTTGCAGCAGAGCAAGAGCTACCGTGGAACCATGTTCAGCCTCGCAACTTGCTACCATACTACTCAGTTTTAGTGTCTTCCTTGTCCTCACATCCTCTTCCATGTTCCAACTCCTTTGTACTCCTCGATTCCTTGTGTTCATCGACCTCTTGCCTGTTTATCGACCACGTCTTTTGGATTACCCTCTAGACTACCAATGCACCTCGGAGACCTTCACCTGTTTTGTGACTACAACTCTTGGATTTTCCACAATAAAGCCCATTTGCTCTGCACTTAGGTCCGTCGACTTCCTTCCGGAATGGAACATGGCATATAAATTTCTGATTATATCTATGGAACAGTTTGAATGCATACTTGAAAGTAAGGACAGAGGTTAGTGTAATGGTTAGAGGTGCTGCCTTTGGGCCTAAAACTCATAGGTTTGATTCTTACCTCCAGCTGTAGTACTCCTGAGCAAGGTACTTGCCCTGAATTGCTCCAGTTAACTTACTAAGGTGTATAAATAGGTAAATAATTGTAAGCTTGTCATAATGGTGACCTGAAGATTGTCAGCACCTTTGGAGAAAAGTATCAGCTCAGTGAATACACTTGTATTTATTTAGCAGATGCATCTCTCCAAAGCGACAGACATCTTGTAGAAAATACAGTTTGTGTGTTGCAGTAGGAGAAAGAGAGACATAGTTGCAGACGTGCGATTCTTAATAATAGATTCTTGATAGATGGTAGTTTTGTTATAGTTTTTACTGTTCTTGTTGTTTGTAGCCTGTTGCTCCTATTTGCAGCTCTGGGAATAATTTCTGACAGCATTTGAAGCTAAGATTAACTCAACAGTCCTGCATATGCTAGCTATAGAGTAGCCTCCACTGTTTTAATAAGTGAAATGACTTAATAATAACTCTACTAAATGAATAGTACTGTTTGTACAATTTTTTTTTTCTTTTTGCTCATCTTTGCTGGCTCAACAGAAAGATGATTTTACAGTCTGGAGAGCGGAGAGCTGAAGCTGTTTCACTATTTGACCTCAAACTGAATCAGAGGAAGTGAATTTATTTTCATTGCCGTCTGACGAAAATAACTGTCTGCAGCAGACATTTTTCTTGCTAGTGATTGATGCAGGATTTGTGATATAATCTAATTCTGAGCCACGCAGCAATTACTTTCAATGTAAAAACATTAAAAACTTATCCATCACTTGGTAATCCTAACTTCATGTGAATGCATTCTTTCAAAGAACCAGTTACTGTGATTAAGAAAATAAATGATTTAGAGTTTAAATTATATTATTATTATTATTATCAATCTAACGCTTAGTACCCTTTGTTGTCAGAGAACATTATTTGTTTTCCTGAGAGAAAATTTTTAAATATCACTGACTGGTCTTATGGGCCGGAAAACAACAGTTTGTATAACAACTACAAAAACAACAATAACACTAATAATAATAATAATAATCACACAATTTGAAAAAAAAGAGTTTTGTAGAAGTAAGATTTTTAATATCCCCCTGTTAAAAGGGACAAAATATATGTATAGCTACAGTGCCAAACAAAGTTACCTACGGAAATCAGAAGAGCTCAGATGAAAAGATGGGTGATTGCTTGCCGAAATGCCAAACCCAAAGTGGCTGGATAGTGTAGTGGTAAGATTGTTGCCTTTCACCTGGGAAACAGGGGTTTGAATCCCATTCATGACCTACCTCTGGTAGGGGGTCCTGAGGCAAGACCTCCTTAGGCTTGGCTCTACCTCCCTTGGATTATGAAAGCAAAACAAACAAACAAAGAGAGCTATGCTGGCTCAGATGTTGCCTGCATTAACAAGGTCTGTGCCAGATGTTGGGGAACCAGGACATACTGATGATAAGCTACTGGAACTAGAACAAGGCATCCATGCATGGAGATAAGAATAGGGAACTATGGAATTCTGGTGGATACTTTAAAACCCAACATCAAGACTAATGCCTAAACAACTAGTAGTTCAGTGTTACAACAACTGCTATCATAACTAGAGACTGATGAGGTACAACACAAATGTTATGGCAAGGGGGAGCCAGGACAACAGGTTGGGGGGAGATGTCATCATCCCCACACTCCAAGATTAGGTACCAAGCCCCAAGAACAATGAGCCCTTGTAAGCTGAATGCAAGAGCAGCTGACCTAAGAGATAAGATCATGGCTAAGAAGGACACCTGGAGCTCCTGTGGCTGATTACCAAGACCAAGTGAAGTACCTACTAAAAGTCTACTAGAAGATGTGAATGTAGCACTATGAACAATCTCTACTGAGACCAACCAGCTGATGTACAACACAGCAACAGTGATCCGTGAGATGATTGGATATAAGATGAATACCATAGAAAAGAAGGCTAGAGGCCAAGATGAAGGCAGCATGAAGGGAAGTTAGCCAGCTATTGGAACTGCAGAAAGGTGTGATGAAGACCCTGCCTAAGAAGTACAGCAAGCTGTCTATACCTGAGGCCTTAGAAACTGCCAAGCAAAGACTCATAGCCTTAGCTACCTGCCTGAAGAGGTACACAAGAAAGATAGAGGGCAGAAAAATAAACCAGATGTTCTCCACAGAACCATCCAAAGTGTACTCTCAGTGGCAGGGTAATAACATGAGAGCAGACCCACCAAGGTTGGAGACTGAGCAATACTGGAAAAACATATGGGAGAAGGAGGCATCACATAACAACAAAGCCTAGGGACTAGTGGATCTAAGAGCAGACCACAGCAACCTCCCTGAACAGGATCCAGTAACCATCACAGTGGCAGACATCCAAGAAAGAGTCTCACGTATGAAGAACTGGACAGCACCAGGCCCTGACAGGATCCATGCCTTCTGGCTAAAGAAGCTAACTGCACTCCATGAGCACCTGGCAACACAAATGAACCAGCTGCTAATGGATGGGACCCACCCTGAATGGTTAACAGAAGGCCGGACAGTCCTGATCCTGAAGGACCCCCAGAGAGGAGCAGTCCCATCCAACTATCGCCCGATAACCTGCCTCTGCACAACATGGAAGCTGCTCTCGGGTATCATAGCGGCTAAGATGAACAGGCATATGGCTCAATACATGAGCGGGGTCCAGAAAGGAATTGGTAGAAACACCAGCTACTGGTAGACAGAACAGTCAGTCGAGACTGCAAGACCAGACCGACCAACCTATGCACCGCCTGGATTGACTACAAGAAAGCCTATGACTCGATGCCTCACTCATGGATCCTGGAATGCTTAGAACTATACAAGATCAGCAGGACACTAAGAGCCTTCATCAGGAACTCAATGGGGCAGTGGAAAACAACCCTAGGGGCCAACTCCAGGCAAATTGTGCAAGTCACCATCAAGTGTGGCATCTACCAAGGAGATGCATTGTCCCCACTGCTGTTCTGCACAGGCCTGAACCCCCTCAGCCAGATCATCACCAAGACTGGCTACGGATACCGACTATGGAATGGAGTAAACATCAGTCACCTCCTCTACATGGATGACATCAAGCTGTATGCCAAGAGTGAACGAGACATCGATTCCCTGATCCACACCACCAGGATCTACAGCAAGGACATCGAAATGTCATTCGGATTGGATAAGTGTAGTCGGATGGTAACAAAGAGAGGGATAGTCAGAACTGAGGGGATTGTACTACCAGAAGGCAACACAGCAGATGTTGAGGACAGCTACAAGTACCTTGGAATCCTGCAGGTGCATGGGAATCATGAAGAGACCACAAGGAAAGCAGCAACCGCAAAATACCTGCAGAGAGTGAGGCAAGTCCTGAGAAGTCAGCTGAATGGGAAGAACAAGGTCCGGGCTATCAACACCTACGCCCTGCCGGTCATCAGATACCCCGCTGGCATAATAAGCTGGCCAAAAGAGGAGATAGAAGCCACTGACATCAAGACAAGGAAGCTCCTGACAATGCATGGAGGGTTTCACCCAAAATCCAGCACCCTGAGGCTGTACACTAAGCAGAAAGAAGGAGGCCGAGGACTAGTGAGCGTCAGAGCCACTATCCAGGCTGAAACAACAAAGATCCTTGATTACATCAGGAAGATGGCCCCGACTGATGTGGAAGGTGAAGGCAACAGTGGCCCCCAGGTAATCGGAACACTTGGGGCTGTGACCCCTAAGCTGGGAGAGTGGCTCCAGTAGATCCCGGGAACAACATCCGAGATCTCTGCCCAGAAGAGCGCAGTCCTAGGAACAGCTAAGATACTGCGCAGAACCCTCAAGCTCCCAGGCCTCTGGTAGAGGACCTGAGCTTGAAGGAATAAGACCGCTCGCAAAAAGGGGGCGAGTGGGGAATTTTTTTTTTAATATATATATATATATGTGTGTGTGTGTGTGTACGTATGCATGTTTGAACTATGTGGTCCATGTGTTTCAGCTAAACTGCTTTGAGTATTGGTCAATCAACAAGCATCTCTGCACACTGATGTTATCCATCATAGTCATTTTTTTTTTCAAATTTCAGATAATCCAAGTAAAGAAAAATCTCCATTTTACAGTATTAAGTTGTTTTGAATGTGTTGTGCTCTGCAGAACAAAGCATATCCTTATAGGTGCCCTTCATGCCATATCTTCAGATGTTTTACTGTTCAGGAAGTTGTGAACTTGTTTATTAAAATCCCAGCTGGAGAAATGAGTGGAATTGTAAGTCACTCTCGACAGCAGGGTAAGATAAGAAACTTAAATAGGTAAATCAGTGTAAGTAACTTCTTTGGAGCAAAGCAAAATGAATGATTAAATTGCAATAAATTAAAATTAATGTAAGGTCCAAGAAATGTCTTATAATAATAGACATATCAACTAAAATTAAATTTCTCTCTTCCATCATCATCTTCCATCAGTAACATCGATATTCCAGGAGCAGAAGGCAGGATACATAAACACTCAATCACTCACACACACTAAGAGTAATTTATTAACAGCGCAGATTATTATGTATAAATGATTGTGGTTTCAGTCAATGTGTGTGATTATACATATATATGTTACATTTACGTAGAAATGATTAGATACATATAGTGTTTCCAGTTCACCCAAAACACACTCCGGAGCGTGTGAGGAAACCAAAGCACTTGGTGGAAACACACAGAAATTCTGGGATATTGGAGAATTGCTGGAAAGCCCACACAGAAAGAGTCTCATTTGAACCTAAGTTCACAATCAATGATGAGAGGTGCCCTGTACACACATTTGCACCACAAGACCAACAGAAGAAAACAGCAAAATAAAGAAAACAGAATGTAGTAAAATGAGTTATGAGAGAAAAAAGGCATAAGAGACTTTGAATATGTTGGTCATAAGTCTGGATTTAAAGGTGTCTGGAGCAGTTCTGGAATATAACTGAAATTTTGTTTCGTAAAACAAATGAGTAAACCTCACAAAGTATATTCTATTTTACCATTTAAATTAATAGTGATTAGTAGTTTTTTCCCTTTTTATATATATAAAAAAATAACTAACTGTCTTTACAAGTAGATCTTTAGGAAGAAAATTGCACTTGTGAGTGAAGCTGTAATGTGTTTTAAAAATGGGCATTTTCTCTCCTTATTCTGTTAAGTATATGTAACCACAGGTATTCCTTGAACATGAACAAATTGTTTTTGTCACCTCAGATAAGAGCCATCAGCTATCATAAGTGTCAAGGGCTCATCTGAGTCAGGTTTGCTGGTGGATTTGATGAAACATTTGCTCTGATCCCCAGTCACTCTTCTCTGAGTCACACTCTTCAGAGGGTTTTCTGTTTCACTGGGAAACTTATGACTGTGGTCTTGTAAAATGATTTTTTTTTAATAGTCTTTTTTAAAGCTTTGGACCTTTTTGTGTATATGTTTAGTGCATCAAGGGGAAGGTTAACAGAACCTTGATCTTCCATTTAGCCCCAGAGATTAAAGATCCTCCCAAGTTGTGGGACAATAATGGGTCTGGTGTGAATGCACCCAATGAGTGAGAGTTATGGCGCTTTGACTAGATTTATTTTCCTCATTCTCCGTGGTTCTGCAAGTTTCATCATTTCCCAACAATTCCAAGTCTGAAGGTTCAGCCTCTGTTCAATCTTCATATGGATCTGTATAATGCGTATAATCTTAACATGGATATCTAACAGATCCCAGGAAATCCAGAGCGCTATATATATATCGAGGGCTCGCTCCTGCTGCCGAGCGAGGGTGTTAAGCTCCCTGTTTGGGACTCCGCAGAACACGGGTGAGGTGGAGATGGGCTGGCGGTGGCTTGCTGGAAACACCATTGACGGATGAGTAAAGGCTTGTGGTTTTTTTGGGTTTTTATACCCATTTCATGATTCACCTGTCGACACTGGTGGAGTTTGGTCTAATACTTGTCTCCCAAAATGTTGTTTTTACCGAACTGCTATTCATGTCTAGTGTACTTTGTCATCCAGCCCTTACACTGATTCCTTTTCATAAAGGAATATGCCTTCAAATGAAATGTTGAGCAGAAAATGTCAGCTGAAGCAGTATGAGTACATATTCTCCCAACCCTCCTGACCTGTATTTAAAATTACAAACAGAACACATGAGTGACTGATGGGGAATGAATCTTTCTTATGGATGTGTGCCCAAGTGAAAGAAGGTAAAAAATAAAAGTAAACCCCTCGTTCACTATGATAGAAATGGGAAACCCGGCACTGGAGACTGACAGCCACATCTGCCATTAAATTGGCAGTAATAACCCCTTAGCTCTCGGTGATGTGGCTGTGCAGTCAGGTGACGTTGTGATCGCGGGACAGACCAGGTGCAATAGCCGACCCAATATGCTGTCTGTCATGGACATCATCAGGAAGTTGTACAGAGGAGCTGGGAGTAGGTGACACCTCGGGTGTTACTCCCTTCTAACGTGTCACATACCTGGGTAAGGACACCAAAGGCCTGAAAAGGACTGCCAATAATATTTTTATTTTAAAAAACACACACTTTCTTTTTGCTTACCATCATATGAACCAAAGATAATTTGATTTTGTCGTTTTGCGCCCTGAACCTAAAACATGTTCATTTACATGTTTCCCTGAGTGTTCAATGAAACAGTCAAAAATCTAAATATCACCTTTTCAGGTCATGTGCAAATCACTTTCAAAGCACATTTTATTTTGGTAAATGTATTGCTACAAGGGGGCGCGGTGGTGCAGTGGGTTGGACTGGGTCCTGCTCTCCAGTGGGTCTGGGGTTCGAGTCCCGCTTGGGGTGCCTTGCGACAGACTGGCGTCCTGTCCTGGGTGTGTCCCCTCCCCTCTCCGGCCTTACTCCCTGTGTTGCCAGGTAGGCTCTGGTTCCCTGTGACCCCGTATGGGACAAGCGGTTTGGAAAATGTGTGTGTGTGTGTGTGTGTGTGTGTGTGTGTGTGTGTGTTGCTACAAAATTGCACTAATAGTGTAATTTTATTGTATGAAAGCAGGTTGAGAAAAGCATCCACAACCTATTTGCAAAAAGTAACAAAATAAAAACACTATTGCAGAAACTTTTTGGCTTACCCTTATAAATAAATTTAACCTTATGTAAATATATTATCTTATATTGTAAATATAACTGAATATGACTATGGTCACATTCCAAAGAATTATATGTATGAAAGAAAGATATAATTTTCAACATCTTGGCGGACACTTTTAGTGGAAAATCTGGCTTTTTACAGAACTTACCAATATGCAAGCCTTTAGCTGACAATATTTACTGAAGCAGTGTTACTAAAGTTTCTTTCAGAGCTTCCCAGATACAGGACTGGAACTTGACTGTATGACCTTTAGGATCCAAGCCCAAATCCTCAAGCATTATGTTACCTGTAATTGCACCGTGGCAACTGACCTTGAAACTTTAAGTTTGACGCCAAACCTATAAAAACAAATCTTGATGACAACATTTTTTTCCCTCTTCTCGAAGATCCTCAGGCAGCCACACGTACTAAACAATTATTGCATGTACATGCATCTGTTTTTGTTGGAAATTTTACTGAACGTTTTCCTTAGAATTAAGAAGTACTAGAATATTTACAATTTACATTCAGCCCAATGTTTCATTCGCTACTTTATAAGTAAACAATTAAACTGTAATACAATATATACTCTTTATTTATCCCACTTAGTGTGAATATTCATATGTTTTGCTATAGAAATATTAATGTTTGATTACAGGGTGCTATCCAAGATGCCGTAGGGGTATTATGTAATTCATGGTATATGCACCCCATTATCTTTTTAAAATCCAAAATTCTCAATTCCAAAACACATTTGGCCTCAAAAAAAGGATTGTGGACCTGCAAAATTGTTTATTACATCTTTAATGTGCTGCTGTTGTTTTCCAATGAATCTTCAAATTGCATTCATGCTTACACACTGTGTCAGTCGCTTTCTAAAGACGACTGGTGGAGAACAGAGAAACAGTACACACCCAAACTGTCACCCAAGTCTTTAGTTACTCATATAGTAAAAAAGGGTTTTATTATTTTAGATTCTTATGTCTACATTCATGCTTCATTCCTTTATATTGCCAAAAGAACTTTGTACAAAATTTGACACTCTGGCTGTTAGATGTTTTTTTTTCCCCCCTCTCCAAGTCTTCTGTTGAAACCCCAGAGAAGACACTGAGATTTTATCTCACACATTTGCCGCCTTTTTTCTTCTTGTCAAGTAGGAAGAAAGGCTGAAACCCCAGTCACCTTGAAGCAACACTCCAGGCATTAGGTGGAATTACGCTAGAGATGCTTTTTTTTCCCATTCAGAGCATAGCAGGACCTCCTAACTTTGTGTTTTAACTGCCTTCCCTTCGGAATCGAAGGAAGGTTTCCTTTTTAGAAATATCAAAGACGTCCAATGACTGAACTAAGCTTCGGGGGGAAATCTTGTGCAACGGCAGCTCAGCATGACACAGTCTCAACGGGCAAACTGTTGAAGTGATGTGAGTTTATGAAATGTCACTCACTCTGCTCTTCTAATGACAGCGTGAAAACAGCATTTCTCCAAAGTTTGTATTTCTTTACTGTATTGTAGAATCAACGTGATATAGGTAGAACCTCAAATGAGTATGAGTTGGAAAGTGAATGTCTTTATGCCTTTTAAAATGATGTTATGTTAATATTAATATTATTGCATTATCAATCAATTGCCAAAGACAATACAGTACATTACATTTGCTCTCATTCATTTGGCAGAGGCTTTTCTCCAAAGCAACGTACATCTTATAGAAAATACAATATGTTCATTACATTAGGAGAAAGACAGAATAGTTGCAGACATGTGATTTTTAAGTCGCTTGTTTCTTTCCATATGAACTAATGTTCTTCACACAAGTAGCTGCAAAAAAGTCAGAATATCGATGATTCTTGATCACCTTCCTACTTTTTTTTTTTTTTTTGGACATACATAAACATTTAGGTTACATTACTGGAGTAGCTGTGTAAAGGTTTACCTGGGGATGATCAGAAAGTTATGGTGCATGAACATTTACACCTTACATGAACTTAAGAGATGATGGGTGAAGTGAGTCTGGAAGAGGTGAGTTTTAAGACCCTTTTTAAATGTGGACAGAGATTCAGCAGTTCTGAGTGAGGGGGGAGGTCGTTCCACCACAACGGAGCCAGAACCGAGAAACTTTGTGCGGGGAACCATCAAACGAGCAGATGTGGAAGCCAGTACATAAAAACGAGTAGAGGAGATACATGGGAACGCTTCAGCAAGTCAAACAACCCGGGCAGCAGCATTCTGTATCATTACGTGCTACATGCATGTTACAGTGTATTAACATTCAAGATACACAGGAGATGATGTTACACCGCATGCGTATATTACAGCGGCTCTACACAAGGGCCCAGTCCAGCCAACTTCACCATGAGGCCACAGAGAACAACACCCAGCATTGACAACAAATACATCTCCGTGACTCGAGACCAAGAAACTCAACTTCCCTCCCTACCCAACACAACCACAGGGTACCAACATGGGTATTTCATTGATTTTGTCAAGTGGGTACCTCCACGGCACCTCCAAAAGGCTCAACAGTGCACCCCAAATTTTAACATCCCTCCTCTTCTCTGAAAATGGCTTCCTTCATGTCAGTTACATTCGTACATTTGCTAGAGTGCTACTAAGTCTATAAATGAAGAAGTTGTTGACATCTCGCCACTTTGGTCTAACTGGCAAAGTCAGCTCTACTATAAATAAAAAATGTGATAATTCTGTCATCTCCTTGTCCCCAGCCATCATGAAAACTAATATTTATTATATCGTTGTGCTACCACCAGCTGAGATTGTTTGGAAACAAGCATTCATATATCCAGGGAATATACTGTTTATGAGGAGTGGGTGTTGCTTTGTGCTTTGTTTTTATGGCAGTGGATGGGAGATTTTGTGTTTGTTTCTATTTGTGTGTTTTTATGTGAGTGTACAGTATGTGTGTGCATGTAACTGAGTGTAGAAAGGGAATGGAAGGGGACTTTTCAGGTAAGTACCGGTGTGCTCATGGGGGAAACACACTTTGACAGCAGTATAGAGCATTTTAAGTTTGGTCTTAATGGAAACTCGTGGTCGTTTAAAATTTAAAATAGCATTATCTTGAATTTTCCCCTAAACAGCACATCTCCATTTAAGGGTGTGTCCATGAACTCATTGGATGGCCTTCTTTGCTGCCTGTAAAGGTTTCTTTACTGTTCTTAATGCATTTTAGAGCTTGGAGCCATTCTGGTGGATATTTTGCACTTGTACGAAAAAAATTTTTTTCTTTTTAAGTTTTCTTTTTGTCAGTATGAGTGTCTGAGATTTATTCTGCACACAACTCAGTTTGTTTCCCCTTATTTCAGTACCACAATCTTGACAAAATGTGGAGACCATCCGACTCTAATATTATGGCCATCAGGTAGTGTAGCGGATCAGGAGACATACATTTGATAAAAAACACTTCTTGTTCAAGACGCTGTACAGGGTGTTTTTCAACAGTGTAAAATGGGTGATGTAAAATAAGGTATGTGCAGAAATTGTTTTGTTGTCTTGATCACTAACCATGAATTTACTGCATCTCTCTTCTTTATTCTTTTGATGTGAAAAAACTCATTTAAATATTAATATTTAGAAAAATTTTGCAATGATTTTGCAGCACCCCTGCTAAAGCATATTTTAATGAAAAAAAAAAAAAAAAAAACATGTTTTAAAGTCAATGAACCATGACTTTGCCCTTCTGTTTCAGATGTTACCACCATCAGCAAGCAACTTCCCTCCTATTAGCATTTATAACTGCTCTCACCATGGGATGTGTCTGTGTCACTGTCACCACTGGCTGCCCCACTGTGCATCCTTGGACAGCCTGTGCATCTCTCTGCCCCAGCCTGACCCCGTGCCCCTTCTGACCCTTTTCTTGCTCAGAGATTTCTGCTGGAGGACATACAGCCGAATGTGTCCCCTTCTAGTTCTTTCCTGCTTGTTCTCTCCCTTTGACCCAAACTCACACCTAACTCCTCATCATGCTGCCCTCCCACCTCCCCCCAAGCATGTATGATCTCCGCTGGGGTGCCTGAGGTGGTCTCCATAATGCATGTGCAATACGTATGCTTCTCGTTGGCTACTTTCAGTCATTGAAAATGTAATCTTAAACATCAAAGTGGCACGTGACATCTTCAGCTTAATCTCATCCACCCATGAAGCCTTTCCACTACAGAGACCTTCAGCCATTGTAGTGATGTCAGGACCACTGATGGGTTTTAATCCAATGGAAGCCACCAGCAGTGTCTCCTGATGTGATAACCTTTTGGATTCTGATTTTGGAACCCTTGTAAGTGGAACCACTAAGTAGCCAGAGGCAGAGAAGTTTAGTGCTCATGTTGGGGCGTAGTGCTGGTATTGGGGAGCATACCACTGATGGTCTTGTAGGACATAAGCACAGTTTTGGACTGGTTGGGTAGGCAGTTGAAGGAAGCCAATTGAGAAACAAGGAGTGAAGATACAAAAGAACTATAGGAGGGTCACGCTCCTCAGTCTCTCTGGCAAAGCTTATCCCAGCGTTCTCGTTCTTCCCGCTACACTACTTGTTTTACAAAAAAAAAAAAAAAAGCGCAATACTGTGTTGTGCAATGTTCATTTTTTTGAAGTTCTAGCTGGAGTCAAGTATCAGGTTGCAACATTTTAAGTGAAATCTTACAGAAATAAAGTGGTTTCAATCTAGGATGACAGATCTGCTTATTCACTTTTTTCAAGCTTCATGCTTCCTCTTGGACTTCTGGAATGTCTTGAGAACATTGTCTTTGTGTTTAGGCCAAACATAAACAAAAACAGAAGAAAGTGAGTTACTCTGTGTGTTCAGTTTTAATCCACAAGCAAGTTGAAGGGTTATGATGTTGAGTATCATGTCATCATGGTGGTCCTGTTGAGCTCTTATGAAAAGTTACCCTGTTCAATGCACAAAACATTCCAGGTATATAAAAAAAATCTCTCTTCGAGATTTGTGTTTTAGTGGTGTTCAGAGGTGGAGGATGTTGGCTTCTGATTTAACGAAATGCACCAATTAGTTAGTGGAAGCCCAGCAGACACTGGAGTTCAGATCGGCAGGAACTCTCACCAACCGCTGCTTCCTTCAATTGCTTTTGAAGTCGATTCAGAATTCATTTTTGGTTCAGCACGGTTGTCCCTCATTAAGAAACACCATATTATTATACTTGAGAGTGAAAACAAACATACTGACCGACACGCAAAACACACACACACTCCTACTGTGCAGAACATTCCTATGCATTCCCAAACACTCTGTTGTGCATACACAATATTACTCATATACTGGGGGTGTGTTTTATGCAATGTAATATGGCAGGGTACATATACTAAGAGATAAAGACATGGATCACATGTGATGCATTCTGATGTGAAAAGCACCCTACTGGATTTGTGATGCTTTCTAGATCTCTCATCCCTGGAGCAATACAGACATGCCATGTGCCATGTGATGTGGCACTTTTAAAATCTGCAAATAGACATATCTGGAATGCCCAGGAGAACAGCAGGGTGATATATTTGCTTTCACACCAAGGAGACAGGTCATATGCTGAGCAGGAACTCACAGAGAGAACACGTAGGGGAGATTGCATCTGCGCTGTGCTCTGCTGAAGGCCTGCAGAAGAACATTGCTTGCTTCCATTATGGCAATGTGAAAATTTGTATTTCTATCCTTTTAAGTGAAGAGAAAAATAAGGTCGAGAAGTGAGCACCTCTGGGGGACTCTGAGAGATTGCGTGGGAAGCAGAGTTCGCTCCTTTCGACATTAGGTGGGAGAGTGAAACGCTCCTAAAGCAGGAGTCATTAAGAGGAATATGAAAGGCGATATCATGCGAGATCCATGCTTTCAGACAGCAGTGTAAACATATATTTTTACCAGATCGTTTACAAGGTTTTTTAGTTGTTTAACACAAAGAAACGTACAATTTTTTTATATTTATACAGCAAGAACAATTCTGTTTTAGAAGCCATTGGGCAGCCAGTATGTGGTGTTGCAATTAAAATACCTGGGTTTGAATTCATGTACTCCATCCATACACTACTGAAATTGACCAAAATAGGAGATTAAGTACCTTGAGCAAGGTACTTACCCTAAATTGCTCCAGTAAAATTACCCAGCTGTATAAATGGGTAAATAATTGTAGGGTTGTAACTGCAATAATTGTAACCTTAACATTGCAAGTCGCTTTGGAGAAAAGCATCAGCTAAATGAATAAATGTAAATGTAATGTTAAAGAGCAGAGATAATAGAGACGATTAGAATGGGGTCAAGATACTTTTTCCATAGTGCTCTAAATGCTCATATTTTGGTGCTAAGTCATGATTGTGCTGTGAATATTATTGAAATGTCACTGTTACAGAGCATATTTGAATTGTAAATATAAAAATAAATCGCTTAGGTTTATGGGACCATGTTGTCTTTTGTACAGGTCTAAATGAGCCCGGGCATTTAAAAAAAAAAAAAGACACTTTAAATAATGTGGGCAGTCATGGTACTATATATAACCAGTGAGCTTGTCTAAATGTAATCATCATGAGTGTCAGATAATGATGTTTTTGCTATAATTCTTTAAAACCAAGAAATACCCTGGCTGCATGGCTAAAGCTTAGAAGATTTACTCACAAAGCTGCGGAAACATCAAAACAACGCCACAACCATCTAAAAATGAAAAGGTTTTCGACGGCAGTTCTCTTTGCATGAAACGGAATTGTGCTTTTCCTCCCCAGATGCAGATGATGTGTTTGGTAAGTGTAAGTCAGCTTGCGATGATTAAGAAGAACATAGCATAGAGAGAACTAGAGCTGATGCCTTTTACCAGTTCTTTAATTTTTGATTTTCTAGATGGAAGATTTCTGAAGGCAGTTACAGGTGACTTACGACCCTACTTTCATGATTGCTTAGCCAGTTCAGCCCTCTCTGGATTTGTATAAAAACACTGTGCCATAGATATTTTCTGTACAGTGAAGACCCAGTAGAACGGGACTCATGGCACTGCTTGCTCCCCTCAGTCGCTGAAGAATCGCTGTGCATTATTCGTTTTCCAGGGCTCTGTGTCACAAATAGAGCCGACTGGAATGCACATAACATCTCATACAACCTGGTCATTAAATGATTTATTGATGTTTGCCATTTAGCAGACAGCGTAGCCACTTTTGCCAATTTGTGGTCTTTAATGACTTTTTGTGGGGTTCTGGTCATTGTTGGAAGGAATTAATTGTGACCACAATATATTTTAGCTTTGCTTTTTATGTACGGTGCAATTTGACTGCTAGAGTTTGCATTTTGGAGTGCAGAGAAAAACAATAATAGCTAACCTTTTTTCTTCGGAGATCAAGGCACCCTGTGAGCAAACAAAGAGCAAAAAGTCATTAGCCATTGTTTTGGCAGACTGCGACATTGCTTCTCTTTGCATTCATAACACATCGCTCCCACACAGCAAGTTAACTGACCCCCTGCAGTCATGCCTGGCCAATTCTGTCAGTCGCTTACACAGAGAATGCAGGGACCATGACACCTCACAAAAATAAAATAAAATAAAATAAAATAAACCAGCAGCAGCAGTAGTAGTAGTAACAGTAGGAGTAGGAGTAGTAGTAGTAATAATGTAATAATAATTTAACCCTCTCCAGATAGACGTTGTAAATTAGCACCACCTGGTACATATTTTTCCTACTGCTAACAATAATTTGGCCTTGAGAAGGTTAATTGCATGGTCCCTTCAGTAATAAGAATAATTAAAATAAATAAAATTATTATTATTATTATTAATAATAATAATAATAATTATAATAATAAGAAGAAGAAGAAAAAATCACAGATAGATAGATAGATAGATAGATAGATAGATAGATAGAAATGGTACGAATGGACAAAAAACAAATGGGTCACCATCTTATCATGAAGTCAGTCCTCCTTTTTTGTGGAAATGAGAATAAAACTGATGTATTCCTGCAACCGTCACGTTAACTGGTTTCATAGCAACAGGTTGTAATTAAAGGGAAAGGTCTTCAGTGAAAAGCTTTTGAACTATGGATATCTCTCTCTTCCTTGTCTTCCCTTTATTACTGCTGGAGGAAAATAACTGCATATTCAAGCGGTAATATAAAAAGGTGAACTGAGACATGGCTCTGTAACACAGAACTGACCTCTTGCTCCAGACAGAGTATTCCTCAGGGATGCGCTTGGAACCTTCTCGGAGGTATGCGTATGAAGTCAGACCCTTCCTTCTGGCCTCCTGGATACAGATTATTATTTTTGCCATGAGAAATCAACCTTTCATTCCTTTGAAAACTAAATTTTGAAAGGAGATGCTCATATATCACATTCTCTTGGTATGAGATAAACTGGATTACGGGAACAGTGGCGGAAACAGGAAAAGTTAGCTTCTTCATTCTGATGGAAAAGGAAAGAAAGGCCACTCATCTTGTTTTCTGATGACTGGGTCCCACTACAGACAAATTTAAAAACAATATATATGTTAATTCCAGCGCATAACAACAGTGTATTTTTAAGGTTTCTGGTAACACAGTGACATAAAGTATTTTTTCTTACTTGTGATTAGCATTTTTCTTATTGAATTATGTATGAACAAAAATATTATTGCTCTAAGGATATGAAAAGGTGATCACAACTTAAGAAGGAGAGTATCAAATCTAATTTAACATAAGTATATAATGAATGGTTTTGGTCATACTGAATATTTGTTGTGACAGTTGGGAGTCCTGGATGGCTCTGGTTTGTCTGTTTGCATCCTCTCCATTAAATATATATATATATCTGTATATACACTGTGTATATAAAATTTGTCGTGACAGCAATGATTGTCCCGAAAATACCAAACTTATGGACAGCAAATATGTTTTTTTTTGTTTTTTTTTTAATCTAATTTACAGATGTGTTTGAAGCTATGAACTTCTTAACTTTCCCAATGAAATAAAAGATTTTTATAAAGACCTCAAAAACATCACACTTAAATAAAGGAACTTAACCCAATGCATTATGAGTAGCACTAAGTATGGAACCCAGTTCATGCTGCTTTTACGATCATGTAAAAATTTAGCTTATCTGAATAAAAATACGATGGCTGGGTGTGCTCGGAACTGCACCTGCATTTTCGCAATTAATAATAAATTGCTAAAAATAAAATAATAAATAAAATAGATAATAAATAAATAAAATATGTATAAATTTGCGATTTCCTTTAACATTCACGCCCAACTCTTAGTAAAGCATAACATTTTTGAGCCTGGCAATGGTCCCATACTGAAAATAATATTTTCAGCTGCTGTATGCGGCCATACTGAGAGGTGTTCAGAAGGTCTGCAAAGTGTACAAGTAAAATAACCAGATTTGCCACAATGTGCAGCACCCAGTCAGATGGACAGGACAGTTCCTCAGCAGAGGTTGGCACCTCTCTGTTGGCTGTGTTTTCTTATTTCTACATAATACCCTTGGCTTGAATACATGAGGCTGTCAAGGAACTAACCTGGATACCGACAGACTGATAATGACCTGTGAATGCTGACTGTACATAGCGATCCCAGCTGTAGCGTCATAAAACTTCAGCAAAATATCCATGATTCTTGATCAGTTTCCTAGTAAGATTTTTTTTTTTTTTTCTGAGATACATATAAACATTTGTGTTACTTTACAGTAGTAGCGGCATAAAGATTTATTTGGGCATCATCTTAAAGTTATTGTGTATATTTTTCTGACACTTTTCTCCAAACTTGCTTACAGCATTAAGATACTTACATGTATTTACCCACTTAAACAACTGGGCAATTTCACTAGAGCAATTTAGAGTAAGTACTCTGCTCAAGGGTGCTACAACTGGATGTGGGATTCAAACCTCCAACCTTTTTTTCAAAGGCAGAAGCTCTAACCATTCCGCTACCAGTTGTCCCATCATGAGGATTTTTATTGATTATGTTTTTACAGCATACAACATTAAAATTAAATATGCATTACACAGATTACTTAAACACCCTGAAATCTTAAAAGATCCAAAGAAGTTCACATAAGCCTAAAGCAAAAACCACTAAGGCATAGGATTAGGGTTAGGTTAGCAATGCCAAGAAAATAAAAGTGCAGATTCAGTCTGAAAATTATCTAAGAAACAATAAGGTTGTGCTTCTGCAAATTTTTAAAAAAGGTGCACACAGCCGAAAAGGCCCATCTTCCAAAGCAGTACACAAAAGTGAACTTTTAGAAGAATAATATCCAACCATTGTCAAACTTCTTAATTGCTAAAGCCCAGAAATAATTAGGGACAATAAAGATGAAACGCCAGGCTGAGTGAAAAATTGGGGTTACCTAACATTTGTCTTCCTTTCTAAGCCGGTCTGCTGAATACAGAGAGACCCAGCAGCCTCCCAAACGAGGCTCGACAGAACATCAATCTGTACACTGTCAGCTCTCGTGAGCATCATCTTATTCCGTTCCCATCCGGGGCTAGGCTGTGTGTGTTGCAAAAATACAGCGAGCCTGAATGGTTTATTAAAAGGATCTGAGATCCGCTAAATAGCGCAAAAATTGTTGTAAATTAGCATATTCAAATGAAGTGCGTGTTTCCTTGGTTCAAGAAAAACCCTTAGGCTGTTATGGCATCATACCAACGTGTTTTGGCAATGACATCCTGGTATTGTGCTCCTCTAAGATTAGACTTGTGTTTCATGGCCCATGACAGGTTTTTCCATCAACACAGTACAGATTTCAGACTTGTTTAAGCCTCCGAGGTCGCACAAAATGCCTCGTTTAATTGAACTCACGTTTATTCATTTAGCTGATACTTTTCTCCAAAGCAACTTACAACATTAGCTTGTTTCAAGTATTCAGACAGCTGGGTAATTTTACTGAAGCAATTTATGGTAAGTACCATTCTCAAGGGTATTACAGCCAAAAGTGGGATTCAGACCTACAGCTGTTGGGTCTAAAGACAGTAGTATTGCTATGCATTCTATTTGCATCTTTTCATTTAACTGATACTTTTCTTCAAAGCAACTTGTTAAGATACTTACAATTATTTACCCATTTAGACTGCTGGTTAATTTTCACTGGAGCAATTCAGGTTAAGTACCTTGCTCAAGGGTAATATAGCTGGGGGTATGATTCAACCCTATAACCTTGAGGCCCAAAGGAAGCAGCTCTTACCACTACACTACCAGTCCTCTCTGTTCTTAATTGATATTTGCTATTTGATATGTTGACAAATACCTTGTTCTTAACTGAAATTTATTAAATGGAGTTGTATTGTATCTCAGGTCAAAATAGTATATAAACAACAATATCCATCCATCCATCCATCCATCCATCCATCCATCCATCCATCCATCCATCCATCCACATAAATATATACCCTACATTAATATCCTTTTATAAACACAGTTGTTTTCAGTCATCAAAACAATAGACAGTTGACGTTGAGTAAAAGACAACTCTTAACTGAAGACGTTTACGGACTGCGTTCCATCCACTCACTCTTGGTGACCATCTTTCTTCGCAGAGGAGTTGCCTTTTTTAACATCTATCACTTTGCTGACTTTAACGCGCTTGTCACCCCCCCCCCATCCCCCCTCTGCCAACAGATGCCGAGCAGCATCCTCACAGGCCATGAAATTTTAATTGAAGGCACACGCGTGTTGCCCCACCCCTGGGACCCTGGACTGGATGAGCAGCTTCCAAACAGGCCGTACTGGGGAGTCACCCCCCTTCTCCTCAAGTCAAAACATGCAAATATGTCGAAAAACCCAATTTATTTTGACAGCTCAGTGTGTTTAGCATTTGTTAACATTTACATAACTTTCTGTGTAGAAGATGTAGTATTTCATTATTGTAATGGAAATGCAGAATTTGAAATTAAGAAAATCAAAGGTTATTGTTTATCTTCAATAAGGGGAACATTTATATATTTTAATAACATAACAAAGCAGCAAAGAAGATGAATATTAACAAAACAACAATTCAGTTGTAACATATAGGTTTTAATGACTTATTATCCAATAAATAAAACATGCAGCAGTGCAGATTTAGCTCGTGATGTACAAAACAAATACATTCCAGCTATTTTTTAGCTTGTGAGATTTTTTAGGCCGCAAACTCCAGCAGCATCCATTCCTTAGGAAGCGTCACACACTTTTTGGGCTGACAGGTCTTTTGTACAGTGTGCTTTGCGAACTGTGTAAAGAGGTATCTGGCTGAGAAGGGGTGTTAATAACAGGGAGGTTGGCACCAAGCGTGAGATAATGGGAAACAATTTGGAGGAGAATTAGGTGAGCGGTGGTATGATTATATGTTTATTACATTTCCAGTGTTTAACACTGCATGCACATCTCCAGCAGTGCAATGGTGCGATACAGCATTACAGTGCAATACAGTGCATTACTCATGTGGCATACGTTAGTTCATATGGTAGAAAGTAACAAGTTAATTGTACTTTAGAATCACTCATCTGCATCAAAGTCTCTCTTTCTGTTGCTATAATGAACACATTGCATTTTCAGTGAGAAAAGCATCTGCTAAATGACTAAATGCAAATGTGAATGTAATGGCATCTTAGCAGGTATCTAGGAAAGGTCCCCTATATGTCCACTATATCCCAACTCCCATGAAACGACAATGAGTAAAGGTAAACAGGAATGAAACAGTCATAAACACTCCATCCCAGGCTTAATAAATATTTGAAATGCCGCTGAGACCCGAAGCCAGATGACGCTACCAGCTGCAAACTGAAATTAAAGTGTGTTCTGGGAGTTGTGTGGACGCAGAGCCATCCTGGAATGTGTACAAGCACACGCACACAAGAAAACACACCTCGAACATGCTGCGGTTCTGCGTCGCATGACGCCATCTGCCTCTGTTGTCTCTCAGCTGGTAGCTTATTCTATTGGAGCGAATTACCATGGTCGCAGCCTCGTACCCTTCAGGAAAGGTGGTATGAGGCCTTGACAGCCACCATCTATTTTCATGTATAGCTAGTTATATAAAAATGGTACACAGTGATCAGTTGGGCTGGGGTTTACTTATTAACAAAAAAAGATGCAAATTGGCAGATTTTTTGCATACACGAGAAATTTTCTTACATCCATTATTTTAATTTGACCTCCATGCAACAAATACATGACATGTGCAGTTGCGCACATATACTTTGTCTCATTGACACCGATCAGAAAATCTTCTGGGAATTTCAGACACTTGCTCATAAACACGTCAAACTTCTTTTTTGAACAAAATGACATTTTGTTGCAAGTGTTATACCAACGGATCAATTTTATTTATAGATTTTGCAATTAAATATTTAAAGCAAATAGGCTGACAAAAGGTATGCAGGGAAATACTTTGGGTTCTCTGAAAAAGGTCTGAACACTGAATAATTTAACTATTTTCCTGTCAGTATTGGAGAGAAAAAACAATACACAATACTTAAACGACACCGAGCCAAGTAGCTGTACCAAGAGGTATGCATCATCAAAACAAATTTGTTTTTCAAAAATATTGGTAGCTATTTGAACCTCATCATATTCAGATATTATCAACCTAACAGAGATGTCCATTTTTTGGGTGGCAGAGATGTATAATTTAAAGATAATTAAAACATTATTCATGATCACTAATTAAAAAATGTTGAATTCCTTGAAATTAAATTTTGGGCTCATAGGAGATACGTAAAGGTTGTACATATTTGGAAAAAGAGGACGAAAAAAGCAAAGAAGCAATATTTTGCATTCATGTATGATCAGTAATTCAAAGACTGTGGACAACTCTTATCAAGTGTGATGTCATCATCATAATCATGTGAGACAATCATCAGTAACTAAACATGTATGTGTATAGCCCAATATCCCAGAATGCAAAGTGTTATTATTAGGTCGGAATAAAATCAAATTTGAATGCTCTTTTCAAGCACCCACCGAAAAGTGGCGTCTTTCTCGTAATTACTGTTTTATTGATGTTTTGTAAAGTGTTTAAAAATCCAATGTGTGCTCGTGGTCGAGAGCATCACCTTTATCACCTTTGGTGACTGTCAGCAGGAACAGGAATCGGCCGTTGTCACTGCACAATCAGCCGATGCCGCAGACTGCAAAAAATTTAGACGCTATGTTTTCGTAAATAAGATATGATAGATGCGTTAAATATTTAGTCTTTGCTATATTGAGATTTTAGTTTCGAACATAATGTCAGCTGTAATGTGTTGTGACTTGCCTGATGTCCACAGCTGACTGACTTCCCTGGACACTTTATTTTGCACTGTAATCAAATTTCTTGTTTAGAACTTCAGGTCACAATAAGTAAAATTTGTAAATGTCTTGTGAACTCTGTATATTAACTGAATACATCATCCAGCTTGTCATCATAGTTAACTGAGCGAAGGGCTAGTCAAGGGCTGGTGGCTGCAAATTGTCATTAGCATATATGGTGGCATGACAGTAGAGTGCCCAGCAAACAACACTTAAAAATAAAGTGCTCTAATATCTTCCAGCTTCCATTTATATGCTCATAAATGTCATTACGTGTTTTTGTGTATTGCTCGAGGAGTCATATTTAATAAACAAAGCCCGGAGTGAGATTACGGATTATTATTGATAGTGGATAATTGGTGTGGGGAGTTCAGACTCTAGTCTATTAGACACAGCTCCGCTTCATTCCAGTCAACAGTGCCAGTATTTCCTAATGGAATCGAAAAGATTTTTTTTTTTTTTAATCAAATTTTGAACTTGGGACACTGGAGAAAATAAAAATATAAATAAGGAACATATCTGCGTCCAACACTGAAGGCAGGACTTCCAATGAACCAGAGACGTTCGACACAAACAAAGAATCTTTGGTTAATTTATCTGGATACACAAAAAAACTGAGTGAAATGAATTAGTTGGAAATCATTAACTGTAAACATAAATTCAAACAATATATCTGAACAAAAGAAAGCCTGGAGCATTTTTGAATATAATGTATAAACAAAATTTATTATTCCTTCAAAACGTACATAGCTGTATAAGCGTATTCTATATACTGGAAACAATAGAAACTATAGTCTAATTGTGATTCAGTATATGATGCATTTGAATACTGATACCATCTCAATACATCAAGAATGGATAGATCAGCTAGGGGGGTTTAGACTCTAGTCTGGGGTTTGAGTCCTGCTTGGGGTGCCTTGCGATGGACTGGCGTCCCGTCCTGGGTGTGTTGCCTCCCCCACAGCCCTATGCCCTCTGTTGAAGGGCTAGGCTCCAGTTTGCTGCGACCCCGCTTGCGACAAGTAGTTTCAGACAGTGTGTGTGTGTGTGTCTGTGTGTGTATGTGTAGATCAGTCAGAGAACAGATCTTTCTGGGTCTAAATCTAAACTTGCATTGTACGATCAAAAGCTGAATTAGTTAATATAATCTGGGCCTCAAGCAAAACAGAGTCATTATTGCTCTGACAGTCTATTCACATTCAATTAACCCATAAACTGTCAGTGTCTGTGGCAGAAACGGGAGCTAAACACTGCTTAGAGAAACACTGATTCATAGTCTGAGCATTTTAATTTTGTTTAATAATGGTTTTCTGACAATTAGGAGAAATGTTTATCAAAACTGACTGTTAATGTAACGTTTCAAACTCTGAATTATTGTAAAAATATAATAGAGTGGTGAACAAATACCACCAATTAAATACCGTATAAAATAAAATGTTAAGAGTAACTTCAAAACTTAACAGCTTATAAGCCAACCAAACAGTAAATGATAATAATGAAAAAAGTCATTAATCATTCTTCAGATTTTTATTAGCTAAAATTTAATCACGTCTTACAATAACTAGAATATTTCTTCACTGATGATCTGTTCAGGAGTATTAAAAGTGAGATATAAAAAAAATAAAAGATAAGATTTAAATTTTTTTAGGGCAAACACAATGCGAGTACAGTATTTTTCAAATCTTGAACTTTTCTGAGAAATAATATTTCAAATATTTTCAGTCTGTTGCAAAGGCAGGTCTTTTTTTTCCCATAAAACATTTATTTTTCACTTATACTCTACATACTGCATGTTAAAAATGGTTTCAACTTACAGCATGGCTGGGGCAAGATATTGATTATGTATCAAAAAAGCAAAGTATCAAACTACACTTTTGAAAACAATTGCAGACCATTACAGTGTAACAAGAAACATCGTTCACCTTCCTTTCCCACTGTCTTCAGAAAGGCAGAGCAGCTGTACATTGAGATTGAGGTGCATATTTACTGAAGATGTGTGTTGAAACAGTTCAGTATTCTGCCTTAACAGTACATTTATATTTATCCTTTCAGCTCACCCTTTTCTCCGAAGCGACTTACAATGCGTACAATGTATATTTATATTTACATTTACAGTTTATATATTTTTTTCATTTGACTTTAGAATATTGCACTATTATACTTAGTTTGCTAAGCTGTAAGGCAGCCTGAGAGTGGTGACATGAGATTAAAGAAACATGTAATTTACTAGAGGTTTTCGTATGATCCTTGGAGTTTCATGGCATACTATAAAAGCAGGGTCTAATGTGGTGGAAAAAGCTCCCTCTGTCCCTCAGAGCTACTGAATCCCTTTCAAAATTCAAGATGGGCCTCAAAAAGCATCCAGAGCCATCTTCCAGAGCCTATTTTCTCCTGATTTCCAAAATGCTCTAAAATTTTACATGACATCATCTGTCACAGCCATGTGTTAATTCACTCTGAATTCTATAGCAAATACACACATCTGTTGTCAAATGCACTTTTTTTCACTCTGGGTTGTAGGTTTCTTTACCAAATGAATAAATGTAAATTTAATCTAAGCACTACTGTAAAGTGTTGGGGAAAGAAAAAATCTGAAAATTGACAATTGATTGATCTCTCATTGGTGACCCATGTTCATATGTATTTGTAATGAAAAACTCTCTATACATTTCTGAAATATTTTTAAAATACTGAGAATAGGCTTTTTTTGCACTTGCCTATACTTTTTCCAGATCACTAGTAGACAAATAAATCTAGACCTTGAACTCTTGAATGCTGAACCATTTTTTTTCAAACTGTGTCACAAAGACCATGTCCTAGCTAAATTAAATTTTAGAAATGCAATAATTATGATGAATGGCACCATTGTAAACACAGAGATATATCCCTTCCCAGGAAAGATGGTACCCATCCATATTGAATGAGTGGTGAATTAATCCCTTCTTTATTGTTAATCCTGTTTTTTATCATAAGATTATGAAAATCCTGATTCCCCTTGTTTCAAATATTAAGCTGCATCCACAATACAAGTCCTGGCTCAAAGAAATCAATGCCTTGGCCTTCCGTTCAGTCCTAGTGGGTCACAAACACTTTATTTTTCACATTTGCTTTGGTTGCATCTACAGCCATGTGACACAAAGGTGTGCGAAAGGCAACCTGGGTTTGGCATTCCTTAGCAGCAATCCACCAAATAACCTAAGAGCAAAACTGTGTTGCAGATACACTCAGTGTTTAACATTTATACCTTATGCAGATTTTTTTTTCACAGTAAATTGAGCGTACAGACTTTGGGACTACTTACCTTTCTCTTAGGGCTACCCTTTCGAGCAGAGGCCTGAACTTCAGCGTCCCAAAAAAATTAAATACCATCATTGTTTCTTATATATATCGTAAGCGGTATAGGGGGTGCAGCGGCGCCGCGGGCTTGACCAGGTCCTACTATCTGGTGGGTCTGGGGTTCAACTTCTGCTTGGGGTGTCTTGTGATGGACTGGCGTCCCATCCTGGGTGTGTCCCCTGTGTCCTGTGTTGCTGGATTAGGCTCCAGTTTGCTGCAACCCCTCGTGTGACAAGCAGTTTCAGACAGTGTGTGTGTGTGTGTGTGTGTGCGTATGTGAAAGCGGTACAGCTCTTTCCTTTGAAGCTGCTAATATTTTAGTATTTTGACTCAGATGATTATTGTTCCAGGGGGTGCGGTGGTGCAGTGGGTTGGACCACAGTCCTGCTCTCCAGTGGGTCTGGGGTTCGAGTCCCGCTTGGGGTGCCTTGCGATAGACTGGCGTCCCGTCCTGGGTGTGTTCCTTACGCCCTGTGTTGCCGGGTAGGCTCCGGTTCCCCGCGACCCCGTATAGGACGAGCGGTTCTGAAAATGTGTGTGTGATTATTGTTCCATTTTATTAGTGTTTACGATCAAAACAAAGAATTTAATCTAGAAAAAGTATGAATTATATAGATCCATTCCGCTTAAATGCCATGTCAAAGAATATTTGAAAGGTCATGGCTCTTTTGCATGTGCCTGAAAATATCAGTTGACTTAAAGACAAGGTGGAAGGGGATGAAGTTTCCTACATTTCCACGAAATCTGCTCTTTGTCATCTTTAATATATTAAACAGCTGGGTAGTATTAGCAGCTGGGTGAGTATTCTTTGAACCTTATGCTGTGCAAACATTAATTAGTAAGTCCCGGGCATGATCAGATCATATTAATCACACCTTTGTATTCATTTGTGACCTCCTCATCCCTCGGCTGGGATCCACAGTCTATAGCACGTCACATAAGGTTGGGCAAGAAGGTCTACTTTGGAACACTGATGTATAGAAAAGACATCTCTCATACACAAAAGGTGATACAGAGTCATCAATTCAACTGAATGACATGACTTTATTTAGATTTATGGAAGAAACCAAAGAACCCCGAGGGGAATGTCCCTCAACTATAAATGAAATGTGGCACCACTGCAGACCGACTGCTTTGATACACACCGACTTCACATATACCTGCAGAGGGGTGCTTCAAAAGGAAACCAAGAGAAAGGGTCGTTGTCCAACGCAGCTTTGCGGTTTCATGCTAAACGAGCTGTTATGGTTGTAAAGAGCCCTTGACAGCTCTGAGTGATAGATGACATTTGTCTTGTTTTGTGTTTGTCTGGTGTTCAAGTTATCCGTCAAATCACTGCACTCGGGTACGCTGCGATCATCCGTCACCCTGTCTTGAAAAACCCAAAGGAACGCTATGGGAATAACCCAACATACATCCTCCGCTCAGACACACAGTCTAAAGTCGCTTGTCCCAAGGCCAACCGGAGCCTAACCCGGCAACACAGGGTGTAAGGCTAGGAAAGGATGGGACACACCCAGCATGGGATGCCAGTCCATCACAAGGCACCCCAAGCAGGACTCGAACCCCAGACCCACCAGAGAGTGAGACCCAGCCAAGCCTGCTGCGCCACTGTAACCCCCTTCCACTCAGACATTGCGTGGTAAAATATACACTATTTCACACTGAAAACTTAACATTTTGGAAACCAGTGTGGCAGCAGCCTGGAATTTTCCCCAGCCTTCCATTTTTTTTAAAGCCTAATGCATTTAGTTAGTATCATTTACAGGTTTCAGCTACATTCCACTTTTTCTGTTTGCTGATTTTATCTTGATACTCGTTTTTCTTGTCTGTGGTCCTACTGTGAACTCACCAAAGCCATTAATGGAGAACGTTTTTGCCCAGTGCTCACTGATAAGCAGCAGATCGGTGTCACCCTTCAGATGAATGAATAAATAAATAAATAAATAAATAAATAAATAAGCCCTCTGATTTTCGACTTACAATGGGTTTCACGGAACGGAACTCCATTGTAAGTTGGGGACCATCTGTAGATACACACTGGAAAGAAAGCCAAGAACAAACCCGAAAGTGCTTCTGTGGATACACACAAGGTAGAATGGTGTGTTGGCTTTGGACTTGCAGGTTGCAGGGTTACAGGTGTGAATCCCACCTCTAGCTGTCTTACTATTGAGCACGGTATTTGGACAGAAATTGTTCCGGTGAAAATGACCCTACTATATAAAAGGGTCAATAGTTGTAGGTAGCTTAACACTGTAAATTCTGTATGAGAAAAGTGTAATGTTTATACAAGGCAGTTTTGGCTCTATATACTCACACTTTTGGCTTTTACCAAGCATTTTTAAGCGATGCATATATGCCTAAATACATGTGCCTAAATATAAAGAAAATTATTTTAAAAAATCAAAGGTATCTAATACTATACTTACAGCAGTTAATTAGCTAAATATGCAATATTACAAATGAGAAGCCTTTCCAAAACCCCTCTATTCTTTAGTGCCAGACTTTTTTCAAGTTCCCTCATAAGTAAATTGAAACTGTCCATTTCAATGGCAACATCTGTTCTTCATTTACTAAGTGGAGATTATTTCTCTGTTGTTTTGATTTTTTTTTTTTCTTTTTCTTTTCCTGTGCAGCGCTTCAAAATCCTGTTGCAACAGAAATCTTTTGATTCTGCCTGCAGAAGTTTACGGTCGCCCAGCATGTGAGCTGTCTGTCAGATAATGGATGAATCAGATCCTGCCCACTGCATTTGAGCCGGGGGTGGTCTTCCGAATTTACCTGCTGCCAGGCGTTCTTTAGCGGCCCGCCTCCTCGAGGGAAATCTCCAAAGAACAGCTGCCTTTATCAATGTGCTTTTCTGACTCACCTCCCGCACGACCCACTCGAACAGACAGCAATAGCGAGGGCTGGTAATCTGCCCAGACTTTAACAAAATTAAACTGCTGCCCATTTCACAGGAGGGAAGAGTTTGGGAAGATTCCCGAGCTGCTATATTACAGTGACTTATCAACATTAATACATTCTGCTGAAAATAATGCGCGGAGAGAACCATCTGCAGTCCTTAAAGGTTAAAGACTATCCCATCTCAATAAAACAAAACAACACAACAGCTGCAATGCATTATTAAAAACTGGACTGAATTCCAGTTATAAAAGTTACATTCAAGCTGAGCAACAAAAGCACGTCAATACGGACAATGATTTATCAGTGGCAAAGGAATTAAAGGCTATTAATGAATGACATTGCTGCATATTCCACCAAGCTTCGGTGAAACTCAAAAGCAAATGATTCAAGAAAGTTATTTTTTTTAATTTTTTTTTTTTTAGCTCTTCCATTGTATTAAAAAACTTTGGAAACGCTTCAATGAAAACATTCATTATAAAGTTATATGGACACAGAGTATGTTTTTACACATTTATTTGCAAGCTATAAAAACATGCACGTCGGCATGCGAGAAAAATGATTACAGCTAATTTACTGTACAGCATAGCCGCTTAACAAATCCTTATGCCAACAATGGTATAAATAATGTTGCTAAAATTCAAACTAATTAAATTACAGTCCCTCTTTGCCCTGGTAAATCTGCACCCATTAAGAAGAACAATAAAAATATTGTTGCTCTATTAATAAT